>NC_138537.1:43432788-44632788 GCF_964234715.1 Podarcis melisellensis
GATCGGGGCTGCTCGACTAGGGCTAAGATGATTTGCGCACTTACTTGGGAGTAAGTCCCATGGAAGGAGGCGGGGCTTACTTCCGAGCAGGCTCTCAAAGCGACAGGAAAAAGGACCCCTTGTCCCACTTTCTCTTGCATGCAGAGGGTTCCATGTTCAATGCGCGGCATCTCCAGGTAGGGTTGGCAGAGACTCTCCTGCCTGAGACCCTGGAGAGTCGCTGCTGCCAGTCAGTGTAGGCAATGCTGAGCTCCATGGACCAATGGCCCGACTCAGTATCAGGCAGCCTCCTAGGTTCCTAACTCTCTGCCTCTCACCCCCCCCCACGCCTTTCCTCAATTCTAATAGGCACGGCGTCTAGCAAACGCGCATGCACGTCGCAAGCGCTTGGCAAAATTAGTGATGTATCACGTTAATTACCAATGTGATTTTCAAATGGTTGCAGGCAGGCCCAAGGAAAATTAATGGAAATCCAAATTCTAATTATGTGGCTGTTGTTAAAAGAATTAAACTAAATACTCGGGGAGGGGAGGGGAGGGGGGAGGCTCGCCGAGGAGCGGAGAGGGGAAGGGGCTTCTGGTGACAGGATGGGAGCCTGCAAAGGCGCCAGCGACGCTGGGTTTGTGTTGGTGGGAAGCACCTCGGCGCGCACCTGGGAGATCGCTCGCCTCCTTGCAAGGCGAGCCAAGACCCATTAATTTTAAGAGCCAAAGATACAACGAAGCGATAGAAACTCAGCCAAATCGGGAGTGGGTGAGCTCGCAGGAGGTGAGAGGTGGAGGATTCGGATGGGAACAGACAAGGACTGGACTTGGAGGAGGGTTCGGTTTGGCCCTGGACAGACTGACGTCGGATAGGGCTGGAAGGAGCCAGGCGGGAGTGGATGGAGACAATTAATTGGTCGCCGGTTAAAATGTGGACTTCAATCAGGACTGCTGCTCCCCACGCGAGAGGATTGCAAGGAGAAGGCCTTGTCCGAAGATGCTCTGGGAAACCAAAACCTGGAACGAGAGGAACCTGGAGGAGATATGTATGTGTGTATACACACACACACACACACACACACACACACACACACACCTCAAGGAGTGAGAAAAGATGAAGAACTGTGAGCAAAATACATAATGCCTGTTTGACATACCCAGCCTTTGGGGCATAGTTTTTTCAGAGAGTTTTACATGTTTAAAGGGGAATAATGGGGAAAGATTTGGTGGTTAAAAAGCAGGTGAAGAACCTGAGTGACCATGACTTGGAGCCACAGGGAAACAGGGCAGTGAAGATTCTCCTAGCCCCCAGTTGATTGGCTCTTGTTTCTGAGCCTTCAAAACACCCACTTATTTATTTATTTGTTGCAGTTAGTCTACCAAGGAGCTTAAGGTGGCACACATGGTTCTCCCCCTTCCTCATTTAATCCTTGCAACAACCTTGTGAGGTAAGATAGGCTGAGAGGCAGTGGATGGCCAAAGGTCACCCAGGGAGCTTCATAGCCAAGTGGGGATCTGAACCCTGGGCTCCCAGGTCTTAATCCAGCACTAATCATTAAAGCACACTGACTCGCTTCCTGCCTCAGAAGCTTATTCAGAACTTGCACAACTGCCAATAGCAGAATATTTGTCCAGTCCTATCGATGACATTGCTGTCAACAGTTTATTTGCCTCTTGATAACTAAAAGACATTTGGGGTTTTTTAAAAAAAAGAAATATTTACACTGTAAGTCAAAAGAATGTTTCAGTCAGCTGTAAGTAACCCTGGCCACTTCTATATACCAGCTCCATCTCCCATTATGGCCCAGTCCCAGTTAAACCAAAGTACTTGGATTTTGAATCTCCTCAGTTTCAACAGGGTTTGACCAAAATCTTAATGAAAAGTAGAGCAATTGATCAGAAACAGCAAAAATATACAGTATTTAGCTGTTAAATCCTAAAATCTGGATGGTATTTTCTATAATCCAGTGCAGGCAGATAGCTGTTGACTGGAAGTTTAATTAAATAGAATTAGGAGGCAATGCCATTGTCTTGTTCAAAAGGTCTTCTATTTTCCTTGGAACTGGAAATAAGATTTGGTCATGCATCACTAATATAGGCAAGCCCTTATAGACATTGGGATAGTTAAAGATATACTGTTTCCAAAGAGACATTTCAGTATCTGCTGAGAACAGCATGCAAAGTTTCCAAAGCTGTAGCAAAGAGCACAGGGTAGACACATGAATGACCCAGAAGGTGTTGGTAGAAGGCAACTATCTAAAGAGCTTTTGTCACCAGTATCTTCTAGGACTTAGGTAGTCCTGTCCGCCCTCCTTTTCTTCAGGGATCTCCTTTGGAAGACACATTTTCTTCAACATGACTCAGCACATGGTGGTCTTTGCCACATAACAGGTTCACACTGGGCATTCTCTCTGTGTGCAAGAAAGTGTGGTGACTGAAATGAGGAAAAAGCTGTGTGAAATGGCAGCCCTCATGTTGGCCATGGATGATGAATAGGTGTCATATTTGGGCCAAGCAGATGGGTAATTTGCTATGATAGATGCAGACCATTCAAAAGAAATATCGGAACACAATGAAAGTTATGTTCATGGCCTTCTAGTTGTCCTTCGCTGAACTCCACACTTATGCTGAACATTGTAACTATGCACACACGCCAAGGATCCTTACCCTCCGCACAACCTTTTTGTAAGGTGTCAGTTGTCTGCCTACTCTTCTAGACAACGGTCAAGAGCTGTGAGGGCCCCTTGGACATGCCTCTAGCCTCTTCTGACATCTCTCCCAGCTCCATCACTAGGTGGCAGAACTGTGTTATATACCAGTATGTTCATCCCCCTCCTTCTCCAAATAAAAACCTCCAATTACTGAACCAAGGTGAGTTTCCTCTGAGGGTTTAACTCCTAATGCACTGTTTATAAAGCAGCTCACAGTGACAGGTACAGCAGGCAGTAGCTCCCCCTGCCATACATCTTGGCGCAAAACATCATTAATACTAATAAAAATATCACTATGGAAACCAATATACCCAAACAGACTCAGAGTAGCGACCCTTGAAAAAGGCAGGGTCCTTCGGCTCCAGCCAGACATGAATCATTTTTCTTTGCATACTTTAAAGGAATTAACCAGTGATATGCAAGGCTGTCACAGCCAAGCACATCTATGGATCTGCAAGTCATTTCCATAAATCAGAGGCATTGGGCCCAGCAGAGAGGGGAGCCCTACGAATATGATGGAACTCTCTTTGAACATATAAAGTGTTCCAGAGGCTGCAGTTATTTTTCTGCTTGTTAAGGATTTTTTCCCTCTCCCTTTTGCAGCTTTTGAATTTGATTTTAAATTAAAATGTCGCCAAGAGAATGTTTTATTGGTGATCACCCTTATGATAAATTTATGCCTCAATAATTACTTTTCACATAGTATTGATCCCCACTGGCAAGTTCTATACCATACACACAAACACACACACACCTTTCAGCACAAGGTTAAACAGGATTCTTTAAAATTTAAGGTGATGGCCAAGAGAAACTGGGAGGAATTCCTTAAAACTGGTTCTGGGGAGGTTTATAAAGAGGGATTCAAAACAGACCAGTGCTCAGTGAAAGCAAGCTGCAAGAATTATTTTCTCTTCCTGCAAGAGGAAAAGACACCTTCAGATATAGACATGTGATCTTTAGGGGGGGAGGGAATCAAAGCTAGGTGTAAATATTTAACACACAAAATAATGAGAAATATGCAGGGATAAACAACTCTTGATTAGCTGTATAGCTATATTAGTAGATATATCCCACCATCTCTTCTATAGCTCAAAGCAATCTAATAACTGTTTTTGAGAGAGGTGGGGGGAGAGAATGCATTACCTGCTATCTGAAACCATTAAAATCAATGGGAGTTCAAGTATTTATTTTAGCACACTATGGATTGCACCCTAGTTTATTAAATTCAATGTTAAAATGTTGGGTTTTAAAATTTGATGTTAATTATGATAGCTGACTGGGGCTTCTGAGAATGAGTTCAGCACTGCTTCCATTGTTGTAAACAAACTATGTGTATCTCTAGATTCAGAATGCACTGAACATGCTGTTCCAGATGACAAATGATTTTTTTCTTGTTATTTGATCAAGATAAATTGCTATGCTAAATAGTTTCTAATTATAACCTGTTATAATGGACTGTAGCATTTAAACTCTCAATTAATTAATTAGTTTAAAGCAATGGTTCTCTAAGTGCGAAGTAAGTGCCTCTGTAAAGAAGGCTATTGCCAGAATTTGGAGGGAAGCCTGTTCAATACCTGAAGGTCCTCTATGACTGCGGCTGAATAACAAACAAAGGCCAACTTTCCCCACCCTCTTCATTATGTGAGATTTCAGGTTTGAAATTTTCTTCTGGTCACAATCCCAGGTTTAGAGACAAGTTGAGAAGGTGGGTCACATGACAGAGCTGTATAAAATTATGTATGGTGTGGGGAGTAAAAGCTTTACTACACACCACATTTCTCATTACCTAGCCCCCCCCCCACATACTGGTTCACAAATACCTCCCCCCCCCATATAATAACAAAATTAAAAGGAAGTCTGTTCATATATCAGTGAGGTTTTTTTTAAATTAATGAATGAATGCTATATCCATGCACCCTACTCTTCGACATGTCTTTTTTTGGTGATAAAGCCAAGGATCTACTACACAAATAAGAGATCTTGTGCTTAATGGTGATAGCACTGGAAGTCATCTCAGCAATCCAAAAATCCAGAAAGATGAGGACTCGCAAGAATGGAAAAGCTCATGGGTCATTCAAGGCTGCAAAACGATACAGCTAAGTCAGACTCCTTGTACTATACATAGCTTCTATGTATTTCTTACGTAAAATGTAACGAACCCACAACACAACCATTAATACATCATATGTTTTATTGGACACATCAGAAGGGATACATTGGCTTTTCCAACTGAGTGGAATCGGAACCATTTGCCCGCCTTGTTTCCTGTAATGTTGTCATGTGCCTATACTGTACTCTCTATTGACCTCTAGCTATGATTTTCTCTGTTGCAGGAGGGAACGTTAGAAATGAAAATGCCAAGGCCGGGGAATTTGTGGTGTCCCAGAAGTTGTAGAACTACAACTCCCATCAGACTCCAGCCTGCATGGCCACTGGGTCAAGGATGATGGTGTTGAAGTCCAACAAGATCTGGAGGGTCACAGACTCCCCAGTCCTGGTAAATGCCTTAAGATGCATGTATATCTACCACAAATATTTGGGCACCAAACAAACAAGAATACATCTAGCTCAAACATGGGTTATGTCACTGGAATATTAGAGCACAAATTTATCACTGTCTTGCCAGGCAGCTGCATATTGTCTGTTAGCAGTCCCGAAACAATTGCTTTTAAACTATCTTCCTGTAATAAATGGGACTTCTCAGAAAGTTATAAGCCACATGAGTAGTTCTGATGACTTCATGGAGAGCAATCTAAAGAAAATGGGATATACTCAGTGTTAGTCCTATTCAGAATCAACCCACTGAAGTTAATGGGCACAACTAAATCCATGAATTTCAGTAGATCTACTCTGAGTAGGACTAACACTGGATACTGTTTTGAAAGTGCATCCTACATAAACAACATAAATGTAGGACTATCTCATTGTGGATTATTTTATTTGTCACTAACTAAAGTTAAGACATATATAATTTTGAGTCAACTTTCAGAAACAGAGATCCAATGATGGTGACTGGGCAACTCTACTGGTGCATCCTGCTATTAAATGCATCCTTTCAGAATCAGAAGTCAGCTATTGCAAGAGAGATGGTGCTGCACTAAATGGAACCATTGACCTGACTCCACAAGGTTAAAAAATAATAATCTTATTCATTTGTGACATGAAAATTGTGCCAGTTACTCACACTAATCACAAAACATTTCATGAAGCACTGATTCCCATAAATCAAATGTATGCAAAATATACTCCCAATAGGAGAAATTCTGTCTCTAAAGATAAACTTTTTCATGCAGTCACTTTGCCTCAAATCTGAACATGAAGATCTCCCGCAAAGTGTTTGGAAGTGATGAATGAAGCGATAGATTGGTGTGACAGAGACACAAACAGTCATTTCACAGTGCTGGGATCACATCAAGAAGCTGGGATGGAAGGCAGAGGCTATTATGCAGTTTATTTTTGTTTGTATTCTCTTTTACATGTTTATGGGGAAGGGGGAGATTTCACCATCCAATAATGGAGCGAGCCAAATAAGGCAAGCTGGCACGGAAATAACCCTTTGCAACATTTACTTGGTTCTTCTGGGAAGAAATGAGGACATGGATGCTTAGGACAGGCTAATCTGAAAGCAATGGGTTGGCAAAATGCATTCACCTGGATTATTGCCACATGGTCTTCCACCACCTTAATCCAGGCCATGACCCCTGTCACTTCTCAAACTACAGGGAGAACATTTCCACTTGCTCTGCTGTAGGTCCAGCACCATGACCACAGCCACTCCAAGGCACAGGCAGGCTCCTTTTGACCTTTACCACTATACTCCCTGGGAATGGTGCTTCCCCATCCCACGTCTAATGGCTTGCTCCAATCAAACCCCTTGGCTCCATCTCTTTGGCTGCAATTCTGTAAACACTTATATGACAGAAAGTCCCATTGAACTCAATATACATACTGTTTGAGTTGATATGCATAGGGATTGCACTATTAGTCAAATTCCACTGGCTGGCTGGCTGGCCAAACCAGGCTCCTCCCAAACCAGAATTTGTTAAGGTACGTTCAGCAAGTGTGGTATAGACAACAGTTACATCATTGTTTCTTTCCATGTGCTCCTTGTGCAACATAGCTGGCTGAGGAAATGTATCACATATGTAGGACAGAACCTTGGCTCTGCAGAACTGGGGATGAGCTCCTGGCCTATTAATGTTTTAGGGAAGGGTGGGGGCAAAAGAAGCTCTTAAGTTCTGCACTAACAGGGCATCACAGTTACCCACCTACAAAATCAGAAATGATGATCTTTGGAGAAGAGTGCTCTCTGAATGAATCCACTTCAAGTAGCTACTTTTGATGAATGGATGTGATGGGCACTGAATGCAATGAGGCTTAACTCTTGAATGAGTGCGTCTTGAACAGGAGTAGGGAACCTCTGGCCTGTGGGCAGCTTAAACACTCCTTCAAGAGTCATCAACCTGGACAGCCTTTGGGACTCTCCTCAGGCTACATCTCATCTCCCAAAGCCACTCCTCTCACTGACCCTGCCTTGTATACTTTTGCCTGGCTGGAATTTGTCTTTGAACTGTGATGTACGGAAAACTGAAGCAGCAACAGACAACTCAGAACAAAAACATTGCAAAAATACGCTGCTACATCTAAAAGGGTTACAATAATACAAAGTTGCTAATATTATAATGTACATAAATCAAGATCAATTCATTTTCCTCCTGACACACCCTCCCGTTCTTTCTCCAGGATCTCACTCAGGGTGCAAGCAAACTCTCAGCTCACTCACAAAAGTCTCACAATGAGAAGAGTTCCTGAAAACAGCAGATATCACTTTAGTCTCTCACTCTAGACACTTGCTTTTTATGGGCAGGTCCAAGATAGATGGTATGTTCTCAAGCTGTCCACAGCTATGTCCCAGTCATCTGCATTCTCCACATCCAGTTCCACCATTTTTATCTTCACAACAACTGCACTATGATATAGGCTAGGCTAAGAGTGAGTGACTGGTCCAAGGTCACCCAGTGAGCTTTATAGCCATGTGGGGGATTTGAATCCTGGTCTCCCCAGTCCAACACTTTGATGGAGGATGAAGGCAGCCTCTGACTTCTGCATGGCCCCATCTGTTGATCTACTCACTTTTGCCTCTGGCCCCACTCACTACTGGCATGTGGCCCCTGGAAGATTGCCTGCAGAGGAATGTGGCTCTCAGACCAAAACAGGTTTAGAACACAGGTCTTTTGTGGACCAAATGAAATGTCAGCTGAAGAGGTTTCTCCTGCCTGTGTTTGGAGGTTTGATCTTAATAGTGACTTTTCAGTATTACTCCTCCCAAGGAGGAAAGAGCAGGAACAGCAGTTAGGATTGAGCCACACAGGATGTCTATTTGGCCCAGGCTTTCAATTTTCTGCTTGTGTAAATCCCTGCAATCACGGATCTGTCCACAGTGTCATTTGCCATCCTATAATCCTCCGTTTGGAAAGGACCCAAAGATCTGTTCCTCTGATCTTCTGCGCTGAGCCAGGATTCAATATGCATTAGCAGTCTTCCAGCTTATAGTGTGCCACAAGCAGAGAGCAGGAGCAAACAAGAAGCTCCATGCCAGAGATGCTTGCCAAATTCAAGGAATGGCTTAGTAAATAGGGGGTGAAATGTATGCTCCCTTGCAGCGGGCTTATTTTTATACCTCAGGGGAGACCATTCCATATTATGTACATTGGCTTCACTCCATTTATAGCTCCATTCTATACAAGTCTACTCAGAAGGAAGCCCTATTAAATTCAACGGGACTTACTCCCAGGTAAGTGTGCATAGGACTGCAGGCTTAGCTTCCTCCTTTCATATCAGCATGAAACTGCAAAGCAGTATTGGATTGAATGATAGAATAGCAAAATAATAAATAAAGGAGGGCCAATGCGAACATGAATCTGGCCCCAGGACAACACATTAATAATTTGACAATTCTGTTCTGTTACCCAGCACTTTTACACAGAGAATTTATTTGTACCAAGCCTGTACCCCTGGATCTGTTTTCAAAAACAGGCCATGAAAACAATTAATCAGTAATGATGAGCAATGCCTCACTTAGCATGTGCAGAGTGCCTTCCCACATCTACTGAAATTGCACATTTAGAAGCATGGCTTGCAAACAGGTATGGCAGCCCATTATATTTTGGTGCCCAGGGTGAAGAGCTCTTTCCTTCTCTGGCAGTAAAAATATAATTGAATAGTTTACAATTTGCTGACCTTTACTGTCACCTACAATCTGCCATCTGAGATGGCAGCTGCCTCACCTCGCCTAATAGCAGGGGTGGCTCTGCTTGAGTCCTAGTACCTTTTCTTCAGAGAACTTAAGCACTGACACAGATCAGCTCAGGGCAAGCAACTGTGAATCATGCTCGAAAAGGAAATCACAATGTTCTTTTCATGGAAGAACCCCCTTTCCCTTATAGAAATCACAGCCCCTAAAGAAATATATTAGCCTGGGACACATGCTAAGGAATAGGATGGAGGGACATAAAGAGAGTGAATACCTGATGGGCTTTTTATTATTACTATTATTATTATTCTTTGGCTGAGTAACGGGGATGGGAAATCAAAAACAACCCTTTCCCTGGACCGTAGTAATACAGCATCAGCTGTCTGCGGCTTGCATGAGCTCTAATTTATAACTCACAAATAACTTCCTTCTTATGGCCGCTGTGATTCATGGGGCGCTGCGTCCGGGAGGATGGATTTGTGAGTGACGGCTTCTCTCCACAATTTACCAGGTACACACACTGCAGGCCCATCGAGGTCTGATTTACAGCCAAATGTGAGGAAGGGGCTTTGGCTTGTGTGCTTGCCTGCCTGGATTTGGGCAGGCACCTTCTGAAGGGAGGCTGGGAAGGATTGCAAGCTACCCTGCTAGCTAAGCTACCAGATTAAAAAGCCATCAAGTAGCAATGAAAATTCAGAAACAACTGTTCTCCCAGCCTGCTCTGCATCCAAATAGCAATTTAGAGACAGAGACCACATTTCTTTGTTATTGCTGATGGGTTGGGCTTTCCTCTCTCTTCCCCCAGTCTGAGGGAGCAAGAGCCTGTGTAATAATCGGCTGTCAAGAAACTTGCATTTAAAACTCAGCATCTCTGTAATATAGCAAAGCACTACCTGCATTTTTGAGTGAAGGTCTGTAAGAAAACTCCCGTTTTACAGAATCATAGTGCCTGGAAGGAAGGGAAAAACCTCCTGATAATCCACCCAGGATCATCTTCTAAGGTAGGACATCATTACTGCAATCTCACACAGAGTTGAACAAAAACAAACATTCACAAATATTTAATATCTGTTACAGTTAAGATGTTCACTGTTTGAATTCCGAAATACAAAATTTCAGGGGCGATATGCTCATTTGAAATTTTTCACATTATATTTTTGCCTCAGAATCCTAAATCATTGTGCTTAAGGCTTGTTGGCATTTCTTGATTTGATTTTGACAAATATAAAACAGCTATATAAACCAGATGTCGGCTATCAAATATGGTCAAATACTAAATATCAATAAAGGAAGTTTATTTGGAAAGCTTTTTCCTACTATGCCCCACAGCAGAACTTTTTTTTCAGCCGGAACTCGCCGGAACTCAGTTCTAGCACCCCCCAGGTGGGCATCATTGCCATTATAAGAGAACAAGGGAGGCATTCGTGGTGAGTTCTGGAACCTCTTTTTCTAGCAAAATAGCACTGCCCCACAGGAAGGTTAGACGGCATACATGTAGAAAACTACCTCCTCAGTGGAAATTGGGAAGTGGCCTATCCAGTCAGTGATATGGCCATTTCTCTGGTCATTTGCTCTGTCCAGCCACTCCAGTCAATTGTCCATTTCCACTCATTTGCCAGTTCCTCCCCCATCCTTTACTTACTCAACATTCTGTGCCACTGAAGTATTATGGAGCTGTTTTGAATTATTGTTTTCAAGGGCGGCATGCCCTCTTTCTGCACTTGAGGTGATATGGGAAATGCTACCCGGCCCTGACACTGCCATTGCTGCCTGCCCTGCCTACTCCACCACCTCTGCCACCGGCAGAGAAGCAATGCCTGCATCACCACTGATTTCATGCAAGATCTCCCCAAAATTGGCATCAGTGCTGGTGCCCCTTATCCACCAGTGGCTGAAGCGGCAGGGTAGATAGGGTGCCCGCAGGGATGCCACCTCAGGAGCTTCCATTGCCTGAAGCAGCAGCCTCAGCCCACCTAATGACTGGGCCAGTCCTGATTAATTTTTGCCCTGTTACGGCTTCTTATCTCCCTCCCAAGTTTTTTTTTGTAATTTAGTTTTATTTTTGAGCAACTAAAAACCTCTGGGTTTGTTGATACCTCTCTCTTACCCATGAGTGTTACTTATTTGGCTAACCTGCAGGGTTGGCCCATCACATTTTGTTGCCCACATTTTGTTGCCCAAAGGAAAGAAAAAGATGTCCCCCATTCCAGGCAACTGGGCTGGCAACTGAACCTCCATGTCCTCCACTGTACTTGAGGATAGGAGGATACAGCTCTCTCCTCCAGCACCTCACTGCTGCTCCTAAGGCAGCGCCTGCTTCCTAAGGCAGCTGCTCCACTCTGCCTAATGATAGGGCCGTCCTCGCAAGCACAGAAAGACTCAGGTTCATGAATAATCATAATAAGTAGAGGGTGTCCTGGGAGATTAAAGTGTTCAAGGCTCTATAGCTCACTCCAACTCCTTATCATGTTCAACCCCTAAGTTGAACCAGTGCGTATGCCTTAAAATTGCACCCCCATTTTGCAGAAATGAAATCTTGAAGTCTATCCCGTTCTGAGAAACAGGCTTTGCTGTGATATGACACATCCAGAGAGACCCTGCAACTCATCATGGGCAACTCAAATAAGGACCGAGCGCCACCTACTGAATCCAATAGCATAGTAATGTCATTACGACTGGAAGGAGAAAAAGGATAGCGTCACAGAAGAGATACAAAGGAGAATAAAGAGTTGCTTGCACTAGATTAGTAATGTGGGCTACATTCCTAGCTAAAACACAGTTAATCCCCCCCCCTTGTCACCTCTCTCAATTTATCCTTTTGGTTCTTGTATTTTAGAAGCTGGATTTGTTTGTTCATGTCTGCAAATTATCTGTGTGTACAATGATTGCTTCCATGAAAGGAAGCCAAATAAGACCATAATAAGAGCCTGCCTCTTAACAGTGACAAATGAGATACTTTTGAAAATCCCATGCTTCTCAGTGTTTTCCTACTGGCAACTGGTATTCAGAGAAAAGCTGTCATCTGAATTCAGAGGTTTCATTGAACTGTATGGGCCATATCTAACACCCATTGACAGACCTGCCCTCCATGAATTTGTCCTAAGCCTCTTTCACATGCATCTTAGTCAGTGGCCACCACCAGATCTTCTGATAGCTTATACCACAAATATATTGCACAGGGGCAGAGAACTAAAGGTAGCCCTCTGAGTCTCTCTCTGGCCCTGGGAACTCTCTGCAAACTCTGCCCCTCACTTGCCCTGCCTTTGTATGAGTAACTTTGCTTGCTTGGAAGGTGTTCTTGAACTTTGATATTGCCTCTTGCTTCTCTGGGTGAAGGATAGAGAAGGATTTTTACAAACTAGGCTATTGTACAAATGAGAAATTTACATCCATTGTGCCAGCCATGTTTGCTCTTCTGACTCCACCCTTCACTATCATGTGGCCCTTCAAAAGGTTGTCCAGCAGGGAATATGGCCCTCAGGATGAAAAAGTTCCCCCACCCGTAAAGCTGTGCTTTCTTGTCTCTGACCTGCATCTAGTCTGCCCTGCCAATCAATTTTGTTGTGATCCCAAGGATTATGGGTACCCTCTCTAGGAGGATGAAAAATGGAGAGAAACATTTATTTATCCAACAATGCAGCACATCTGGGTAGCTCAGGAATGTTGCCACCATCCTGTGCCAACTGCAATGTTTCAGACAATGCTCTCTGATCACATGCTGCTTTGTTGGTGCCACTGATTGCATGGCCACCCCAAACAACTGCTTGGGTTGCTTGTGCAATGACAAAGGTCCTGAAAGACCTACATTGGCTCCCAGTACATTTCCGGGCACAATTCAAAGTGTGGGTGCTGACCTTTAAAGCCCTAAATGGCCTTGGTCCAGTATACCTGAAGGAGTGTCTCCACCCACATTGTTCTGCCTGGACACTGAGGTCGAGCTCCGAGGGCCCTCTGGTGGTTCCCTCACTGCGAGATGTGAGGTTACAGGGAACCAGGCAGAGGGCCTTCTCAGTGGTGGCGCCTGCCACCATCTGAAGGAAGCCCTGTTTAGGGAAGTTTTAAATGTTTGATTTTTGTTGCTTTTTTATATATTCTGTTTGGGAGCTGCCCAGAGTGGTTGGGGAGGCCCAGCCAGATGGGCAGGATATAAATAATTTATTCTTTTTCATATTCTTATTCTTTGCTGTGTGGAGTGTGGGGCAGGAGAAAGAGGTGTGCAAGCTGTGCATCTACTTGAAACTTGAGCATCTCCTGTTTATTTCAGTCCTGGAGGTGCTATTGAACATGATCAGAAATGATCGGTTGGCACAGGGAATTGTGGTCGGAGAGAAACAATATAAACTGAAAGCATTTGCAGATGACTTGGTATTAACATTACAGGAGCCAGTCCCTAGTACTAAAAGAGTGTTAGAATTAATTTCTGACTTTGGTCGGGTGGCGGGATTCAAGCTGAACAAACAAAAAACTAAAGTTCTAGCAAAAAACTTGACAACTACTGAAATAGAGGAGTTCAGGAAAGAAACAGAACTAAATGTGGTTAAAAAAGTAAAGTACTTAGGGGTGTACCTGACCTCCAAAAATTTGAATTTGTTTAAAGATAACTATGAGAAATGTTGGTCAGAGATCAAAAGAGATTTGGAAACATGGTCAAGATTGAAACTTTCCTTGTTGGGTAGAATAGCTGCTATAAAGATGAATGTATTGCCGAAAATGTTATTTCTGTTTCAGGCCCTCCAGATCGTGGACAAGGTGGAATGCTTTGGAAGATGGCAGAGGGATATTTCTAAATTTGTCTGGCAGGGCAAAAAGCCCCGAATAAAGTTTAAAATACTAACTGATGCGAAAGAAAGAGGGGGGTTTGCCCTGCCGGACTTGAGGTTATATTATGAATCTGCAGCCTTCTGCTGGTTGAAAGATTGGATTTTATTGGAGAACACCGATGTCCTCGATCTGGAAGGGTTTGGTAATGCTTTTGGGTGGCATGCATATTTGTGGTATGACAAGGTTAAAGTTCATAGATCGTTCAAAAACCATATTGTCAGAAGAGCAATTTTTATGGTCTGGACAAAATACAAAGACTTATTGGAGAGTAAGACTCCGAGGTGGCTCTCACCGATGGAGGCCAAAGCACGTAAAAGACTCAATATGGAGGCCCATTGGCCTAAATATTGGGAAATAACTGAAAAAATTGGAGATAATTGGAGGTTGCAGAGTATGGAAAAGTTAAAAAACAAGGTGCGAGATTGGTTGCACTATGCTCAAATTCAGGAAGTTTTTAAAGCGGACAAAAAAGTGGGTTTCCAGGTGGAAAAATCGAAATTAGAGACAGAGTTGCTAGAGCCAAAATCTAAGTTAATTTCGAGAATGTACAACTTGCTGCTTAAATGGAATACACAGGATGAGACAGTTAAATCCTCCATGATAAAGTGGGCGCAGGACTTGGGGCATAACATTATGTTTGAAGACTGGGAAAGGTTATGGAACACCGGGATGAAATTCACGGCATGTAGTGCCTTGAAGGAAAATATTATGAAAATGGTATACCGGTGGTACATGACCCCAGTCAAGCTTGCAAAGATATACCACCTGTCGGACAATAAATGTTGGAAGTGTAAGGAGGAGGAAGGGACATTCTTACACCTCTGGTGGACCTGCCCGAAAGTGAAGGCCTTCTGGGAGATGATACATAATGAATTAAAAAAGGTACTTAGATTTACCTTACCCAAGAAACCGGAGGCCTTCCTCCTGGGCATGGTAGACCAGAGAGTGGCCAAGAAAGATAGAACTTTCTTTATGTACGCCACCACAGCAGCAAGGATCCTGATGGCAAAGCACTGGAAGACACAAAATTTACCCACGCTGGAAGAATGGCAGACGCAGTTGATGGACTATATGGAACTGGCCGAGATGACTGGCAGAATCCGAGACTTGGGAGAAGAAGCAACGGAGGAAGTCTGGGAAAAATTTAAGGACTATTTGAAAAAGCATTATAAGTTGTATGAATGTTAAAAAAATGCTCCTTTTTAGGAAACTATAGCTTCAGCATTTGTAAACTTTTGAAATGGAAAATAAGGTACAAGAAGCCAGAGGTGGTGTAATGAAATAACTTTATTGTGTTGAAACTAAAAGTTTAAGGATTTGGACTACAATGTCCTAGAGATCAGATATCACGATAAAATGAAAGATACATTATTGTGTTTGAAATAAGTTAACAAATTGCTGATGTTTTGAATGTACAGAGAATGCAGGGTTCGGAAGATGGGGGAAGTCCACTAGATCTATGGAAATTTGTAATTGGAAGTTGGATTTTGTATTTCATAAACTCAATAAAAAATTATATCAAAAAAAAAGAAAAAAAAGAAACTTGAGCATCTCCTTTACCTGAGTTCTCTACAGATGATCATCAGTTGGAACCAATTCCGATAACGTTCAAAGTCACTGTGGTCAGGGCCATCACATTGGAGTTTTCTTTCTGCTTTTAATTGTACATCCTGCAAAACATGGTGGCTCTTTTCTTGTCATATGATAACAGGACTGTTGACTATGCTCTGAGCTGTAGGGAAATTTAAGTACTGGGAGTCAGCTGAGATGAGACTCAGGATTTCCTTCTGATCTTATGCTTACTGTGACGAATCTTAGCTGTGCATGACTAGCATTGCTGTGTGCCGACACAAGTATCATGGGATGCAGATACCAGACATAAGGGCCCCCAGAATGCAGTTCCACACAGCCCTGTGCCCTTTTAACCAGCACCGATAGTTTTCCCCAGGTGAAACGAACAAGCAACATGCCTTCGTTATCTGTGGCATCTTTCCCTCCCCTTTCATTGGTTTCAGCCTCGCATACAGCTCTATATAATGTAAATTAATCTGATGCTACACTGTCGTTAGCCTTGAACAAATCATCATGCAAACAAGCCCTCAGAGCAAAGCACTTTCTCTCATAACAGTCAAGGTCACAGTCTTCTCCAGGACAACGGATCTATTTTTAGTTCAGGGATGGTGAATCTAATTGCTGGTGGAAGCTATTGGCTTTGGCAACCTTGACAGCGGTACCCAGCCCATTCGTTCACAACTATACAGAGCTCACTTGGAGGTGCAGGCACCACCTTGAGGAAAATATTGGGGTTCTTGGTGACTTCTTTTAGGTTTCATCATCTCAGATCTTCAGATTACAGAACAAAAATCCAAGTGATGAGAATGGTCATGTGGGTAAACTGAAGCAAACCACAGAAGGTAATTTCCACACAATAAGAGCTTCAAAAAGCTTATTATTATTATTATTATTATTATTATTACAAAGTGCATTTATGAGAGCTTCGTGATATTAAAGAACTGTGTCACTGAAAATGCTTAACTCAGTCCTAGCAGGACTGCAGTTCTATTGCCAGAACGTAGGGTTTTATCCACATGAATGAATGCAACTTATTTTAAAATGAGCTATTTATTACCCAGATGTCTAATCCAGGAATAGGAAACTTGTGGCCCTCCAGGTGTTGTTGGGCTCCACTTCCATCAGCCCCAGCCAGCAGGGCCAATAGTCAGGAATTATGGGAGCTGCAGTCTAAAATGACCGGAAGGCATCAGGTTGGGTAAGGCTGGGTTAGGGTGTATTGTGGATCCCCATTATCTCTCAAGAGTTCAAAGACATAACAAGAGCTTGTCTAAATTTAACCCAAATAAATTATCACAATCACACGAATTTGAATGTAAATAACATTCATAGTTTGGTTCTGTTGTGCACACTCAATCCTTACAACATTTCTGTTAGAGTCAGCGTCTTTTCAGTCTTGAAATCTTATACAAGGTGGCCATCTGCTGGTGCTAGCTTGAAGCTTAAGAAATGCATGTCCCCATTTTTAGCATAGCGGCATCACAATAACACTGATCCTTGGGCAGGTGTGGAACAGAACACTATAATAAAAATTAGGACTTACATGTCTTCATACCTTAAAGAGAAGGATAGCACTGATTTTGTAAGGAGAAGTTGTAGTTTGCTAAGGCTCGAGTCTTCTGGGAAATCAGAAGAAAAATAAAAATCAGAAGAAAGCAGTGAAGAAAAATAGCAGGAAAGCAGACCAGCTAAACTTTGGGCAAAATTTCCTTAAAGTACTGCTTGACAGGTCTGCCTTGGGAGGCGGTAGGCTCTTCTTCACAGGAAGATATTGAAGGCTGGATGGTCATCTGGGAGGGTTTAAGAATAGCCCTGCTGGATCAGAGCAAATGCCTACATAGTGCAGCAGTCTGTTCCTACAGTGGCCCACCAGCAGCAGAACATGGGGGAAATGCCACTCACCTACTCACTAAACCCAGGAACTGGCAGTCAAGGATCACCTCTTTCCGTATGAACCTACCCAGAGCCTGAGATCATCTTCTGAGGCTCTCCTTCATGTGCCACCTCCTTCAGAGGTTCGGAACACAACACAAGAACAGGCCTTCTCTGCAGTGGCTCCCCGTCTGTGGAATGCTCTCCCCAGGGAAGTTCGCCTGGCGCCTTCATTATACACCTTTAGGCGCCAGGCAAAAACATTACTTTTTAACCAGGCCTTTGGTTGACCTGATCAACATCCATACCCTTTTAAAATGGGACTCTTTTTTGGGGGGTATTATTGGGTTATTGCTTTTATTTTTATTGTATATACTTTGATTTTTTTATGTGAACCGCCCTGAGACCTCTGGGTATAGGGCGGTATATAAATTCTAATAATAATAATAATAATAATAATAATAATAATAATAATAATACTGCCTTTGATACTGGAAGTCATAGAGCCATCATGCCATTGTTAATCTTCCATGAATTGATCTATTCCTATATTCACCAGGGACAGTTACTAGAAAACGGGATGGTCTCTGGTAAATAGGGATAGCTGAACTATGAGGATAAGTAATCTGACCCAAGGGTACAGACCCCAAGAAATCTTCCCTGAGTTACAATAGAAGCATTTGTCTAAAAAAAGCTTGTAAACAAAGACATCAGAGACAGCAAACGGGCAACAAACTTTTCTTTTCAAGTACCTCTCAGTCTTTTTTAAGATTCTGTGTTCACCTAAGTGTGCCAAATTCCCAGAAGATAACAACCCAAAACCCAACTACTGAAACAGCTCACCTGAGTTGCTGTCAAATGATACTCTCAAAGAGGAATACTTCTATTGAATCAGACCATTGGTCCACCTATGTAGCTCAGTATTCCCTGCACTGACTGGCAGTGGCTCCCAGGGCCTCCTTCCCTGCCTTCCTGAAGATGCTGGGGATTGAACCTGTGACCTTCTGCATGCAAAGCAGATGCTCTGCCGCTGAGCGATGGCTCCTCAGGTCTGCTTTCAATGCACACACCTAACAATCATGGTTCATGGTGCCCCAAATGTAGCAAATAGGCACTATGACAAAAATTTCCACTCTCGCACCTTTTGGTATGTGACCTTACAGATGGAGTTCAAAGCTGGACCCTGGACATTTTCCAAGGAGGCCAAAATTAGCCCGAATAAAACCACTCCAGCAGCAATTTGTTTAAAGCTCAAGCTTCAAGCTAAAGGCCTTTCTAGGCATTCCCCGTTTTCAGGAGAAGTGAAATACAGAGTACTAGTGGACTGTGAATAATGCATTTACTCAAGTGAATAAACTGTTCGAAATGATGTTACAGCCCATTTGCTTTCCAAAAGTGCACTCTCCTGGTCAGAAGATGGTATTACAAATAAAGGATGGGGGTGGGGGAGAGGGGAAATGGCTGCGTTTCACATTCAGCAGTTTTTAAAATAGAAATTTCAGGAGTGTTTTTAAAAAAAATAATATTGTGGCATTGCTGCATACAACTTAAGCAGTGAAATGCACCCTATTCAATCATTTCCCTCTTCCCTCCCAGGGCTTTTTAACTATCCCACACCCATTTGGGAGGTAGAGATTTAGAAAACCAAAGGAAAGAGAATTTTAAAAGGTACTTCGTGAATTTCAGAATGATGCACTTTTCTCTCATTAATACATATATGTGCCAGCAGCCTAGGGTGGACATTGTTGCTGTGAAACGGGGCTATAGCCTTGTAACTAGGTGAGGGCCTTGTAACTAGGTGCCTTCTCAGAATTCAATTACGTAAGTAAATTAAACAACTGTAAATGCCCGACAGCATTTTGTATCACATTTATATATCCTCTTTCCTCCTATATTCTCCCCTCACAACATCCCTGTGAGGTAGGTTGGCAGAGTCAAGGGGGGGGGGAGGGAGGAAGAGAGAGATTAGCCTAAATTCACCCAGTCAGCATCATGACTTGGTGTGGGCTTAAACCTAATCCTAATCCTTGGCTCACCTTCTAACCACTCTGTCACACTTGCTTACACCTGTGTTTGGGTTTTTGGCTTTTCACACTGAATTAGGGTGTTGGACCTTCAGCTATCCTTACCCTTCATGACTTCAATTGGCTGTGAGGTATGTCATGTGTTAAGGTCAGAAATCGACAGCCTGATGCAGCCTTATTTAGGGCCCCAGAACGGCTTTGTGAGCAGAAAAGGATGTTGTGGAGAAAGGCCCTGCTCTCTTACCTGCTGCTGCACACTAGCTCACCTTCAGCCTCCTCCCCCCCCATAGCAATGGGGGGAGGGGCTGGTGCCAGGGACTCGGCAGGAGGGAGGGGAAATCTTCCTCTAGTGGCAAAACATCCCAGGTCAGCCCTGCCAGGGTTTTGAGCGCTGGCAGCAATTGCCAGAGAGTTTTAGCACACAAGTGGTCTACTTGCAAGACAGTTGTGCAAGGAAGGGCAAAAGCAGGCTCTCCCAACCTCCCTTTCCATTACAGTTGTAACCTGCCAGGAGGAGGAAATACTGGAAATAAATAGGGTATAATCTAGGGGCTCATAAACCACTGCATGCATCCTCTCTCTGGAAGGGGAAGACTGCACTGATGGAAATGATATGCTTTGGAATAAATAATACCTGTGACAATGACTTGTGACTTATGTGCTAGCCACAGTGTAGACATGCTGCAGATAGAGTGGGGAAAGGCTATATCCTTTAGCAACACATTAACCAGCAGACTCTGTAAAGCACATAATCCTAATCTGCTCTCTGCCTTTCAAGTTAAAGAATTGCCCTGATAGCCAGTTCAGAAGACCCAGCTGAAAACAAGGGAATGCAATAATGCTAGTTGCCATTGAATTGGCTCACCAATGCCACTTAAAGATCATGTTTAAAGCAGTATTTTTATGCATTTATTTGCTATGTATACCTAGATATTCTCTTCAAAGTTTAAGACAGAAATAAGCTTCGGTATTTATTTGAAGAGATTCTATTTCTGTGACTAAAGAGGAACACTTAAGAATATTTATTTGCTTGATCCTTGTCTGTCACCTTCTATAGGAGCAGGGTGGCAAAGCAGAATAGCCATATCAGGCTCCCGTAAGGCAGATCCATAAAGACAGGAAAAGTCATAAATGTTGTAAACAGCTGACAGTCCCATTTTTCCTTACATCTTTCACTGGGTTTTATGTTCCAATAACTTCTTACCTTGATAGCGTTTTCCTTTCCCCATGTCATTGTGCACCTGTTCTTAATTTAATGGTAATTGTTTCGATTCTCTGATCTCCTTATCTTCTCAACTCCATTACAACAGAAAGAAAAGAAGTTGCTGCAGCCAAAGCTGCGAAATACCTGCTTGTATTTGATCACTTGCCTTCTACTTCACACAGCAACTTGGGAGCAACGTCAAGAGGTCCACTTCTTGATTCTAATCTTAAAACCATGTCTTGATCTTGCTGTTATTCACATCTCTTGGGAGATCCATGTAGCAAACATCCATAGTTGCGAAGATGATAATTAATAATGCAAATACAAGTTGAAAACAAGCAGAAATAGGAAAAGCAGAGAAACACTTTCAAAAACAAATTGTGATTGGCTTAGCTCAGGAATGGGAAAAATTTTGGCCCTCCAGTTGTTGTTGTTGGGACTGGCTCTTCTCCCACCCTACCAACTCTCAAGCACTCTCTCATCCCTCCCTCTCCCTGCTGCAGTTAGGGGGTGGTGTCCGCCCACAGCCTTGTCACTCAGCATGGAAAATGGGTGGTCATCTGAACCCTCTTCATGTTAGCTTGGTGTGCGGGGGAACTCCACTGACTACAGAGCAGACTCTCATTGGAATGTCTTGTGCCTGTTTTGGTGGGTCACTAAAGGTAGACACTTCTCCCAACAAGGAGAAAGGCTGGCCATGAGCACAACAGCCTGATCTCTACTCCCTCTCACTCTTCTGAGCATCTATTGCACACATGATACTGAATGAGCCCCTTGGTCAGTCTAGCCCAGTATTGTCTATCCACCCAGGCAGCATGGTGTCCTCCAGATGTTGTGGACTACAGCTCCCATTGCCCGCAGCCACCATGGCCAATGACCAGGGAAGGTAAGAGCTGCAGTACAAAACATTTGCACTGGCCCTGGCTTTCTCTCTGACTGGCAGAGGTTCTCCAGGCTCACTCCCAACCATTTCCTGACAGCTACAATCCTTCTAGGGGGAGGTGCAAGAGCTGGACATGAGATCTTTTGCTCTTAAGGTGTTCCATTGGGCTTGCTCCCTTATTAGGATTGCGTCCTAG
The DNA here is from genome assembly GCF_964234715.1 of Podarcis melisellensis. Taxonomy (NCBI): domain Eukaryota; kingdom Metazoa; phylum Chordata; class Lepidosauria; order Squamata; family Lacertidae; genus Podarcis; species Podarcis melisellensis. The sequence continues at coordinate 43,454,309 of NC_138537.1, forward strand.
ATGCCAAATGGATATTTCAACAGGCTTAATAATCTAATGGTCATTTTTTAAAAAAAAGAAGTATGACAAATAGAGGACTATCTCTAGGCCAGTGTTTCCCAACCTTGTTCCTCCAGCTGTTTTTGGACTACAATTCCCATCATCCCTTGCCACTGGTCTTGCTAGTCAGGGATGATGGGAGTTGTAGTTCAATAACAGCTGGAGGCACAAGGTTGGGAAACACTGCTCTAGGCATTATATTCCTCCATAGCAACTTGACCTCATTATTATTTTTAAAAACATACATGCATGGACTTTCTAGTGTCATGGGGGGGGGCGACATCCTGAGGCCACAGCCTCACCAATTTTCTTGGGTGGATGAGCAAGCAACTAACTGCAAGGCTGCATTCTTTTCTGTTTACAAAATGACATGTTCATATATTTGGGCATAAGAATCACACCCAAATTGCAATCGGGTGAATGGAGTTATATATATACTGTATATATTTAATGAATTATGGCTGATAAGAGTGGGGCTCAAATGCAGCCAGACACTTGAGAGTTCCTGCTTAGATTCCGTTCTCCATTCTCACATGAGCTCCATTTCCACCAGGACTCTGCTAGTGCGGCTGGTTAGCTACTGCAGTTTCCCAGCCCCCTTCTTGGGAGTACTGATAGTCTAATTTTGCTAAAGGCATTATTAGGGAATTAAGTGGAATGAATTAAGCCTAATTCAATTGTTATTTTAAGGACGTCTCCTGATCATGGTCTTCTAAAGAGTTTCATTCCCTCGCTTGCCGCAAAATGGCATTAACAGGCGCACTCCTGCTGAGCTGTTGCCTCAAGCTGCAAATCCCAGACCCAACCCGGTGGAAGTTTTTACTTAATGCTAAAGGGAGAATTTGGTTGGTGCATCTAGGGTTGGTTAGTGCTTCTTTGAAGTGAAAGAAGAGAGGAGGAGGCAGGGCCCTGTCAAACCCAGAGGGCTTGCTTCAGATTTGCAAAGTGCCAGCCAGGGGCAGTGGTGTAGGAAGGGGTGTGTGGTAGGTGCGGGCTGCCCCAGGTGTCATCACTGAGGGTGTGTGTGTGAAAAAGTGGCAAAAATATGTGCTTTTGAAAAAATAACTCCCGCACTCACCACGCGCCCCTTCCTATGCCACTGCAGGAGCGCTCTCTCCTCAAGTGATTTCCAGAAACCAGAAGTGTTGCTGCCTCCAACTCTGCAAACGAGACGTAACCGGCTGTGTTCTTAGATAAATAAGGTATACTATTCATAGTTTCAAATTATAAATTTCAACGGAAGTAACTCATAAAGTTCAACAAACGAACAAAGCAGAAGACCCAGTGGATAGGATCATTCTTTAGTCAGTTCATGCATAAGGTCCATCCCTGTATTGGTGTCTATTCCATCTGTCTGTTCGTAAGGCCCAAAAATTCACATGAAAGGTTGTTACAGTTCCATGAAATCCTTACACAAAGTCTAGACAAGGATTTCCGGAATATTGGCCATGTTTCACCATCCTGGGCTTCATCAGTACTTGAAATGCAAATAAATACAATATCACGATTTCACATATTTTACAGCAAAAATAATATAAAACCATAAATACCATACATACCATATGTGATATTACAGGACAATGGATCTTATGGCATAATAGTAGCTGCGGTGAGTAGCAACTGTTACAAAGCAGAGTTCTATGGACAAGCACAAAATTGATTGAGTTACAGGTCTTGGCAATCCACAGATACCAAATATCTTCCTCAAAGTGACCCATATGGCGCAGCAAAACTAAAACCAAACTTAATCCATGTTCAGATGATATACATGTAAACATTAATACAAACTCATACATAAATGTAAACAATTTTTGGATCTAAAGTAATGGCAATCCACAGATGTACAATTAAGTACACAAAAGAAACCACTTGGCCCACAGGAGTTATCTGCCTTACCCAGAGGCATAGCTAGGTGAGGTGGGGGGCGCTGGGCGTCACACCGGGGGGTCTGCAGTGTGCCTGAGCAAACGGGTCTCTCCTGAGTGGGAAGCAGTGGGCGAACTGCCTGCAAGCTCCATGCTGCTTTTTCGAGCAGCGTGGGGCTTGCGTCTGCCCACCACCTCAGCCACCCTACAGCTGGGGGGGGGGAGGCTGCAGAGAGGCTCCATGCAGTGCACCCTGCCTTAGCTTGCCCCGACTCCATGGGCAGCTCACTCCGCCCCCAGCTGCAGGGCGTGCACGCTGCCCCAGGCACCCGAGCGGTTAGCTATGCCACTGGGCAGGGCCAGCCCAAGATATTTTGCTGCCTGAGGTAAACCAGAAAATGACGTCCGCCTGGGAATCCTGGGAATTGTTCCTTTTTAAGAGTGTTTGGTTAGAGCATGGATAGGGAATATCAGGTTCAGGGAGCAAACACTGGTCTCCAGGCCTCCCCGTTGGGGCCCCTTCTCCAGTTCTGTTTTGCTCCCTCCTTGAGTGTTTCTACTGACAGAAATTTGTCTTTGGATGGAGAGAAGGTCCTATGGCAGTGGGAGAGTGCTCACCTCACCCTCCACTTCCTTGCCCTCACTTCCTACCCCTCACCAAACCCACACCTCCTCTTTCCACTCTGCTTACTGAGCTCTCTCTCGCCTTTGCATCATGGCTTATTGGCTGGACACAGAAGCTGCTCTCTTGCAAAGCTGGGATCCTGTCCATCAGGAGGCAGCTGCACATGCAGTACAGAACTTGAATGGGACTCTGTGGGTTAGCAGTTTGACGGAGGTACGAAAAATGTGGGAATGTTCAGGGATGCAGGAGAGGATATATTGTTTGATTATAGCCTTTCCAACTTGTGTAAACAAGTTCACAATTTAGCAGAGTAACATTCCCCTTTTTAAACTCACAGCGGATGCGTTTGCTCAGGCTTGCTAAAGCCTCTATAATTAACTGTTCTGGTATTTCCCCCTTATTCCCTCATAAAAGATAAGACACAACACAGTCTTCTATAAAAGTATAAAAAGAGTTTACTCACATTCTGTTCACAATAGGATCCCAGAAGGCAGACTTATCTTAGAAAAGTAACGTACACCTGGAATCTATCCCATCTGTCCTGCCCTGTGCTTTTGTTGTTACCTGCACAGGTGAGGCCATGCCCACCTCTAGTCACATGCAGAGGAAGTCTGTCCTAGCCCAGAAGGAAACAGGAAGTTTACCTGCTGGCTGGACAAACATTCCTCCCCATGTGTAAACATGTTCACTCTAGGAATGTTGCACTTGACTGCTCTTGTGTTTCACATCCCACAAAAAAGAAGGAGCCGTGAGATCATGGGGAGGAGAAATGCTATGGTGAAACAAGGGGGATGAAATGGGGAAGGAAAATGCCAGGGAGGAAAGCAGTGAGAGAATCAAGGAATACTTTCCCTCCCCTTCCATTCTCCTCCATTTCATCTCCTTTGCTTCACCCCAGCAAGACTATGTGAGAAGATGCTAGCGCTCCTTTAACAACTGGCTGACCTTAAAGCCCAGCTAAGAGCTGCCTGTAACCAAGTGATGGATAAGAAATTCGCCACCTTATCAGCAGGTGTCTGAACATGAGATAAGAACTGTGCTTGGCTAATTAAAGGCTCCTAGATCTCCCAAAAGAAGGCCTGGGCATGAGAGGAGCCACTCCTGTACATCACTTCAGCATTTCCAACACATTAATAAAGTGTTTTTGGATGTTGTTTTAAGAAGCTTTAAGTTGGCCATGCCTGTACTTCAGTTGACACCAGAGGCAGCAGCTTACAAGGATGATTGGGAGGGGCAACACCACGCGTGTGACGTCAGGACATTGAGAGGAGCTGGGGGTGGAGCCGAACATGGCAGCTGTGTGGCTTCAATGGCCAGTGGCTCCTCCTCTGCCTTCTCTTGACGCTGCCACCAGTAGGAGGCTGCTTTGATCCTCCTTCCCCTCCATGGCAGGAAGAGGAGGAGGAGGAGAAGCCACCCCCTGGAGCCACATGATGGTTGGCTCTGTCCTTCACCTCCACACATTTGTAACATTGGGGGGGTGGCTGTCCCAACACCCAAAATATAGGGGGGCCAAAAGAGCTTGGCCCCCTGGAGCTGGTGCCCTGCTTGACACTGTCTCCTTGGAAGAAGAGAAGAAGAAGAGTTTGGATTTGATATCCCGCTTTATCACTATCCTAAAGAGTCTCAAAGCGGTTAACAATCTCCTTTCCCTTAGTCCCCCACAACAAGCACTCTGTGAGGTGAGTGGGACTGAGAGACTTCAGAGAAGTGTGACTGGCCCAAGGTCACCCAGCAGCTGCATGTGGAGGAGCAGAGACGCGAACCCGGTTTACCAGATTACGAGTCCACTGCTCTTAACCACTACACCACACTGGCCGACTGTGGGGTTTTTAACAGGGCCCTTGTCTGGTTCTCCAGCAGCTGGCTTTTTATGAGTTAGAGGGGCTGGAGATGTTACTTGGGACTCAATTGTACATCCAGGGAAGCACCAAGTCATTCATTCATTCATTCATTCATTCATTCATTCATTCATTGTGTTTGACTAAAAGCCACTACAAATGGAAGCACCAAGTACTCAGCCTAGGTGGGGTGGGGGACAGGGTGTGCTTAAGTAGACAGCCCCTCCAAAAATGAAGGGGAAATGTGTGTGCATCCTATGGGGCGAATGCAGGCTTCAGGAGAGCCCCACCGCCAGCCCCACAAGCTGGGGGGACAGCGGGGAGGCGGAACGCGCCCAGGCTTAGCTTCAGCCGTGGGAGCCCAGCGCTGGACTCCCACGGCTTGCGGAGAGCTGCATGTTCTGGGAGCTGGGGTCGGGGGAAGCTCGGGCTTCCCCCATCCCAGCCCCGCGCCTGGGGGAAAAATAATTTCCCCCCCTTTATTCCCCTCCCCCAAATTAGGTGCGTCCTATGGGCCGGTGCGTCCTATAGGGCGAAAAATACGATATATCTTGTCCTCATCTCTGTGTTTATAAATTTTATATACTGTTTATTTGACAAAGACCACTAATCTGCCTGTCTTCACATAGCATAGTGGGGCAGGTTTGGGGACATAGGAGCCCCATCCAAGGAAATCTCCAATCTCAAACTGTTGGAAGGTTGCAGCACCTGCTGTGGCTGTGAAGACTGATACAGGAGAGACATGTTTTGTTGCAGCTGGGGAAGGTGAAGGTGTCCGGTTTTGCTGCTGCAGATGCACTGTGGCATTTCTTCTGTCTACGCTCCTCCCGGTGGCTTTTCTCCTCTGATCACTGGTATGGATCCTGTACTTCACAGCTAAATTTGCATGTTTAGCCTTTAGAAGGTGTGATGGACTCAGGATATGCTTTAATGCCTTTCAGGAGGCAAAGCTGGAATCAGAGTTTACGATAGGATCTCAGGTCACATTAGAGTTATGTCAATTTTCTTCCTCACGCCATGGTCTATAGCAGGGGTCAGCAAACTTTTTCAGCAGTGGGCCGGTCCACTGTCCCTCAGGCCTTGTGGGGGGGCGGACTATATTTTTTTTGGGGGGGGGAATGAACTATGCCCCACAAACAACCCAGAGATGCATTTTAAATAAAAGGACACATTCTACTCATGTAAAAACACGCTGATTTCAGGACCTTCCATGGGCCAGATTTAGAAGGCGATTGGGCTGGAACCGGCCCCCAGGCTTTAGTTTGCCTACCCATGGTCTATAGAGATCAACCACAGAAATAAATTCAGATTCCATTTAAGAGCGCTTTAGCACTGCAAACCAAACAGAGCCATAAAGACCATTTGGAAATAAAAATATACGTAATGTAATGAAGTCATCTTGTGGACTTAAACTAGAACAGCTGTTTGGACAAGGTCATATCTGCACCAGACATTTAAAGCAGTTTCATACCTCTTTAAACAGCCATGGCTTCCTCCCAAAAATCTGGAGAACTCTAGTTTATCAATAGTGTTGAGAGTTGTTAGGATATCCCTATTCCCCTCATAGAGCTACAATGCTTAGAGTGGTTTAACAATCAACTTCACTTCCCAAGGAACTCTAGGAAGTGTAGCTCTGTGAGAGGAACAGGGATCGCCTAACAACTCTCAACACCCTTAACAAACCACAGTTCCCACCCACTCCTCTCCTTCTGTTTCTTCCTCTCCCAGGTGCCCAGTGCTGGCATCCATTGTTTTGTTTTTGCTTTAACTGTTTATTTTGTGCTTTTATCCTGTAATTTTTTGCTTGTGAGATCTTCTGATGAAGGGCAGCATATAAATCTAATAAATAATAATGATGGTTGCGGTGGTGGAGGATTATCTCTTGTGTTCAGCATAGGATGGGGAGACAGCAGGAGATGTGGACAGGTAGCAAGGAGAGCCTGGGACAGTTTTCTCATGCTTAGAATTTGAATTTCTGCTTGGGCATGTCTGCTACCATTGTTGGTCGAAGAAGAGAATGGTTTATATCTCCCATCACTGGAAACAGGGAAAATGACATCACAAACTCTCTCCACCTATGGTGCTCTGGTCTGGGTAAGCCAATTTAGAAATTTACAGCTCTGTAGTCATTTGCCCCTAAACTTACTAATTAGCAAGAATAGGCATTTGTTGAAATTGACAGCAATCTCCTCTAATATCTTGAGCTGTAGGGGCCAAGGGCTATGATTACTTCTGCAGTTTTGTTCCCACTTTAGGTTTCTCGTGAAGAAATGTCAGTTCTCCATCTGGAAGGGAATTCCTGATTTCATGAGCTTACCCCCTTAATTGTCACCATCAACAATGATCCCACAGAGAAAGCAAGTGAAATGTTATAATCCATGTGACATCATGGCACATGTGTGTGTGTGGGGGTTGTAGTTTGGCAGGCATCTGGAACTTCACTTTCAGCAGGGATGGTGAACCTGTGGCCTCCAGATGGTGCTAGACTACAGCTCCCATCAACCTGACTATTGGCCAAAATGCCTGGGGGCTGATGAAGTCATGAGTCCACTTACATCTGGAGGGCTACAGGTCCCCCATCTCTGGCATTCGGTCTGCTATCATGATCAAGCCATGTGTCCCAGATGTTTTGGGACTACCATGATCCCTAGTTAACAGGACCAGTAGTCAGGTATGATGGGAATTGTAGTCCCAAAACATCTGGAGGGCCGAGTTTGCCTATGCCTATGCCTGACCTGAAGCTATTGTTGGTCCTCCAACACCACCCTGCATGACATGCTTCGCCACATGAGTATCGCCCCACGACTTGAACCCACATCTCTTTCTTGCTGTGTTGCTGTTTCTGGCTAAGCTGGAGGTGCTTGCTGTTCTAGCTTCTGTTCTTCCTCCTGCCAGCAGTCCTCTTCCTTGCATGATGCAAAAGTTCCCCACACAAACAGCTATGCAAATAACTCATACCCAATGGAGTGGGATTGGTTTTGCTTGGAAGCAGGGCTCCTACATCAGGACTCTAAGCCACTGTCACGAGGTTCTTCTCTGTTATTCAGTCTTCCTACCCACATGACCACAGTGGCAGGGGATTGTGGTCTCTTTTTGGTGCTGTGTGAACTGGGATGGCTGAAATGGGAGTCATTCTGCCACCACAGTGCATCGATTGGTGCCTCCTGGGCATGGGTAATGATGGGGCATTGTGCAATTGGTAGATGGTGCTGGAGTAGCCAGGGATGCTGTGAAAGTGTCTGTTGTCATGGCTAACTTCTCTCTTGTTTCTACAGCTATCCTTGAACTTTCTATTTAGTTGCAATCCTATTTACTTGCAGCAGCAACATTATGCTGGCCTTAATAATAATTTTATAATTTATACCCCACCCATTTGGCTGGGTTTCCCCAGCCACTCTGGGTGGCTTCCAGGAAAATATAAAATAGCACTGACAACAGCAGAGGTTCATCTATGCAACTGCTCTCAAGTATTTCTGTCTTGACACTCAGTTTCCCGGGATCTCTTCCATGTAATCACACTCATTGTGTCCTTTCCATGATACCTGGGCTCTGTCATAACACTCTCAAACAAGGCAAAAGTTTGCAATCACCCTTTATTCCCTCCCTACAATTACCCAATTCTACAATTACCCAAACGCTAGCACTTCTCCTTTTGCATAGCCATTGAGTTATCAACAATAAGACCATAGCAAAGAATCAGAGAGAAATTTTGGCACTCCTCACGTCTGAAGCATGAAAAATTAGAAATTGTGTGACTGGGAAATTTGTGGGGTTATGGAACTCTCTACCTAAAGAAATCAAGCAGGTATCGTCTGTTTTAAGCATCAGCTTAGGTTTTTGATGTTTCAGGAAGCCTTATGAAAAAGATATGGCCACCATGACCAATAGCCCTTGATAGCCTTATCCTCCATTAATAATCCTCTTTTAAGCCATCTAAGTTGGTGACCACCACCACATCACATGGCAGTGAGTTCCACAGTTTAACTACATGCTGAATTACATGCACATTACGAATTTTGTGTTATCTCCTGACATTGTTTTAATCACAACACCTCCTTTGTCTATGGCACAATACTGTTTGATATAATGGAGCAAACTGTCTCGCTTTTACAGACATCCGCTTTAAAAAGCAATCTTTTGCCCCATTGTGCCGATATATGTGAATATTTTGATTATTGTGGGGAGTCTACTCAAGACATTGCAGATTATAGGTGCTCTTGAATGTGTTCAATCCTTTTGGACCTAGTTACATCAAGGGGATGAGTAATAAGGCATTTCCCAGCAGGAGCTAGTCAATCAAATCTGAGCTGCCTGGCTCTGAATTGGCCTCAGCAGCTTTGAATCACAGGCTAGGAGTAATGAAATAGGAGCTTACTGCTGACACTTGAACCACTCCACCAGCTTGTCCAGGTGTGGATGGCATTACAGTGTAATTTACTGCCCAAGGAGCCACTGGGCAGCCCCTTCTAAAAGATTGCTTCCAATAGTTCTAGAGTTTATACCTAGTTCTCTGCTTCAGGAAGGATTTGCAGCTATGATTTGTACCCTGTGTAGCTCTATAAATACCGTTCCCAGCCTGTTATATACAACGACAGCCCTACACCTTTCTTGGTGATATATCCCCTTGCCTGCGCACTTGTCTGCAAATAATTTTTTGCTTTGAGCTGTATTGTGCTGTCAAGTACAAGGAGGAGATAAAACAGAAGAATAATCCAGCCAGCAGCAGAGGCCCCATCTAAGGCTGGTGGCGACCTCAAGCAATGCAGTGGTTTGGGTTGCAGTCTTGCAGAGAAACAGGCAATAGCCTCTTCCCCAAGGGACCACATCTCAACCTTCTTTGGAGCTCCATCAGCTAAGTCTCATGCTCTTAGCCATCAGCATGTATCTTGCAAACACACCGCCCTCAACTTCCAGCACGCTCGGGTCCTATCTACACATGATGCCAACTGCATCATCTGCAATCACAGTGAGGTGCAGGGCCTCTGCCAGTCAGTAAAATGGCTGATGTGGTGTGGTGGAGCCATGGAACCACTCTCCTGACACCTGCATTGTTGCAGCTTGCCTAGACAATGCAGAGGTGGGACAGGATGGTGACCAGGGTCTGGATGCATGGATGTACACATGAGGAGTGCTGGATTGGCTCCACTGCTGGACCCACACAGCCTTGACCTTGTTGATATCCAACTCCACCAGCATCCAGGTTAGCTGCAATGATATTGGTGTTAAGTGGGCACCTCTGCAGTTCCATCCCACCCCAGTGGCCTCTGCTGCTGTAGCCAGGGCTGGTCCACCCATGAGGCAGACTAAAGCAGCTGCCTCAGGTGGCAGAATCCCTGTGGGCACCCCACCCAACCCTGCTGCCACTACCAGATAAGTGAGGACTGGCAGCAGCGGCTTCTGCCGAGATCTCAAAAGATCTCACAGACCTCTCATGAGATCTTGCCAGAAGCTGTGGTGTGGTGCAACCTCAGTAGACAAGGCAGTGGTGATGGGTGGTCATGGGGGAGGGGCAGTGAAACAGGATGGACCACCCTTGTAGACAATACTGAGCTTGATAGAGCAATGGCCTGACTTTGTGTTAGGAGGGTGAGACTATGCCTTATACGGAATCAGACCATTAATCCATCTGACCTAGTATTCCTGGCCCTGACTGAAAGGGGCTTTCCAGGGTTTCAGACAGGAACCTTTCCTCATTCCTACATGGAGATGCAAGAGACTGAACATGGGACCTCCTGCATGCTAAAGTATGTGCTTTTTCACTGAGCTGCAGATCTCTCCCCAGGCGTGTTCCTAAGCAATTCATCAGATGAGTTACTGCACAACTTGAGAAAGCTCTCAGCAGCAGAAGGAATTGACCTGCCTAGCAGACCCCATACCCCTCAAGTGAAACTCAAGGTTTAGATCTATGCACTGTGAAATCATTGAATTGCAATGAATTTTTCCCACTGCGTTCTCCATTGGAAAGCTATAGCAAAGTAGGAAGCTTTGATGGCTGGTGGGTTGATTTCTTGACTCACATTACCCCGCAAAATCTGATCTGCCAATCCCCGGTTCGGAATCTAGCAACTTTTCTTCCCTTGAGAGGTCAAAAGTGATGCTTTCCCCCAGAATCTATTTTTGGTGGCTTCAAGGACTGGGAGAGGCTCCTGACAAATAATATTGGCTCATGATCATCAGTAGAGAAATCATGCTGGATCTGAGGTCACACACATATGACTTGCATTTTAAAGTATTCTTCTAGTTTAGGGTTTATTTTAATAAGTATTCCACTTAACTTTGCTGAAGTATGATATTGTTGTCCAATGTCATGTGCATGTTGATTCCCACTAGCCTAAAACAAGACAGAATTGACTCTCAGTCTAGGAGTCATTGTTACTGAAATTCATTTCACAGCTATATGGACCAGTCTTGGGACTCTTTATGCTTTCTAGGACAGTCTGATCCCAAGTATCTTCTGGGCCAAACTCAAGGTTCCAGGGTTGACTTCTAAAGCTTGGACACCTTCTGCTTTAGAGTCTATCTTTCCTTCTGTGTTCCATCATGACCCTTTGAGATCAGCCAAGAGTACCACCTACATCATCTTTGTGGCTAAGTCTGAACCATAAAGACATAGAAACAAACATTTCTAGTGTCTGCTCCATAGCCGTAAGGCTCTTGCATGAGAAACTTCCCTAAGTCTCCAGCTAACCTCTACATTTTGCAGAAGTGTACGGTAATTTCTGCTCATCACTGATTGCTCCTAGGAGTAGCCCCTATTAGGCAGAGACTGCAGGATCAGTGAACCTGGATAAGGGCACCAATCCCTGATCTGAGGGCAGGTTGGCCTCAGTGACCCAGGACATATTTATCATGTCATGTGCCATCTTGTAGAAGTTCCAACTACTGCCTACTGCAACATGAGAACAAGTGGTGGCTCCCCACTTATGAAATACTCACCCCAGAGAGGTTCACCTGACACCATCATTACATATCTTTAGCCGCCAGGAAAAAAACATTTCTCATTCATCTCACCTTTGGCTTTTAACTATCAATGACCTTTTTGCATGGGTGGGATGTTTTAATGTAAATAATAATAATAATAGAATAATCTTTTAGATTTTTTAAAAATGCTGGTTTTAATGTATATGTATGTTTGTTTTTTTCTGAAAACTATTGTAAGTTGCTCTGAGCTGCCCATGGCAAAAAAGTGATGAATAAATTTAATAAATAATAATAGTGATAAGTGAGGCAGAGTTCTTAACTGCTGTTTCTGTATCCCCCATCTCTTCTCTATTCTCCTGGGAGGAATACTTTTCCCACCACTGGTCTTCCAATGCCCTACACACCCAGGTCTGTTCTGGGATTCCTCAATGGATGGGATGGAGGAAAATAGCTGTTGCTTAGGTATCAGCTATGGCTGTCTGGGTTGCTCAATCGGCTGAAAGTGGCCACCTCCCTTGTCCATCACTGGGAGATACTTTATCCTCCCCTGGAGTGCTGAGGTTCCTAGTGCATGAGGTTCCTAGTGCGTAACTCCGTCAAACCTCCTCCTGTAAAGATTCTAACTCCCCGTGGAGGCTGGTCCCTTAGCATATGAGGCACTGCCCACCAACCTAAGCCTGCCCTCAGCCAATCCTCACCTGCCTGCCTTATTGCAAACCTGTCTCTTCCTCCTCCTTAGCCTCCCTGCCTTGCAAACTCAGCAGGGTGGAGGAGGATGGGGACAAAACTAGAACTAGCTGGCTCTGCCTATCATTGGCTCTGGCACCACCTACTGTTGGGCAACCTGCCTTCTGCCCCACCTGTCCCAATGGGCACCAGCCACCAGTGGTAACTGCTGTCAAGACTCACACTCTCTGGCAGGAGCTGCCCTATCCTCCTGGACACGACTTGCACTGTGGTCTAAACCACTGAGCCTCTTGGACTTGCTGATCGGAAGATTGGCGGTGCAAATCCCCACGATGGAGTGAGCTCCTGTTGCTCTGTCCCAGCTCCTGCCAACCTAGCAGCTCAAAAGCACGTCAGTGCAAGTAGATAAATAGGTACCACTGTGGCGGGAAGGTAAACAGTGTTTCCATGCACTCTGGCACTTGTCACGGTGTCTCATTGCACCAGAAGTGGTTTAGTCATGCTGGCCACATGACCTGGAAAGCTCTCTGTGGACAAACACCTGCTCCCTCAGCCTGAAAGCGAGATGAGCAACCTCATAGTCTGCTTTGACTGGACTTAACCATCCAGGGGTCCTTTACCTTCATCTTTACCTGTTCTAGGTGGTCTTACCTGTTCTGCTCCTGGAAGGTATTTGGTGGAGGCCGAGGGCACTTCCAGGGAGAGACTGCCTATTATCACTTGCAGGACAGTCAGAACCTCTGCTGACATTAGCAAAGAATTGCTGTTCTTCTAGTCGGTCAGAATCTTCACCTCTAGAATTATATAGTTGGGTTATAAGAACTGTAACTTGACAAGCATGTGCTTAAACTTGTTCTCCCCTTCTCCCTCCCATTCCGTTTTCTTTCACGTGCCATGTCTTTTTAGATTGTGAGTGTGTGGGCAGGGACCATCGTAGTGCTGGGGTTTGTAAGATGTCCTTACAAAAGGGGTGTACGTGCCAGGAATATATACATACATAAATAAATAACATCACAGCCGAACCCACCTCACAGGGTTGTTGTAATTATAAAATAGGGGTGGAGAAGAACCACATACGGCAGCATAGAAACATAAATAAACAAATTTTCTCCCAGATATGAGATGAGATGATGAGATGATACAATACGATACGTCATATATGGTATGATATATGATATATATGAAAAAACTATATAATAATCTCTCCCCTTGCCCTGTCCCTGCAATTTGACCCAATTTAGCTAAGAAGAGTATTTCATCATGTCTCACACATACCTGCAGTATGAAATGGTACTGCTGGGATACAGGTTTGCCTCCTCCTTGTGAACTAGGTTTGTCATGCATTAAAGAGTACAATACTTGCTGTTATAAATAAATGGGTATTATTTGTTTTTTAACTCCGGTTGACAAATATCAGCACATTTTGCACCTGCTGTTCTGGCAGAATCTTCTGCCCTGAAGTTGGCTGCAGTTACCTGGTGATGCTCCATCATGTTATTTTATTTGTTAGTTGGAATGACTGATACCAAGTCCTTCAGCATTATTGTCGTAGGGCTGCAAACAAAATATGAAACGGGTATGTACTGTACTTGAACATTTCAATTTTAGCAGGATCCTACATATAATTTCCTCCGTGGCCACAAGAGGGAGCAATAAGCCTACATGTTCATTGCAGGTTCCATTTGGGAGCTGGAAATCATGCACAGCCTTCCTTCTGTGCCTGGAGGAAATTGCCAGTTTCAGTAGAAGATATAAAAAGGAATAGGTCCCCTTCAGCCTTGGGTAAATAAACCCAAGTTGAAGAATAGGGGACATTAAAGAAAGTGCTGTCTTGAGTGGCTGTATTTTTAATACACCAATGTCTTCTCACAACCACTTGCGATACATATAATGTGTTGTCAAATATTGTTCTAGCATGTCTTAGAATGAATGAAACTTCCCCAAGGGCAGTTAAAATACAATTCAGATGGTTTGGCAAGTGAAGCTCACACTTGCCCTAGCCTGGCAAGCAGGAGAGAGCAGTGGCGTAGCGTGGGTTGTCAGCACCCGGGGCAAGGCAAGTAATTTGCACCCCCTAACCCGTGGATTTGCGCCCCCTAACCCTAACCCCCAGATGTTGCACCCGGTGCGGCCGGCCCCCCCTGCACCCCCACGCTACGCCACTGGGAGAGAGAGAGAGATAAAGAGAGAGAGAGAGAGAGAGAGAGAGAACACATGTGTGCTTTCCAACATGTGAATGTATGTTTTAACAAAAGCTGAAATATAAGTATTGCTGCTGGGTATTACAATTCAAAAGTTTTCATGCAGACTAGTGGGAAATATCAGAAAATTTGTTGTTGTTGTTTTATACCTTTATTTATTTACAACATATCTAAAAATATAATAAAAACATCAAGACTTAAAAACTGCCTTCAAATGTCTCCTAAAAGTCAGATAGTTGTTTATTTCCTTGACATCTGAAGGGAGGGTGTTCCATAGGAAGAGTGCCACTACCGAGAAGACCCTCGGCCTGGTTCCCTGTAACTTTGCTTCTCACAGTGAGGGAACCGTCAGAAGACCCTTGGAGCTGGACCTCAGTGTCTGGGCTGAGCAATGTGGATGGAGATGCTCCTTCAGGTATTTTGGGCTGGGGCCGTTTGGGGCTTTAAAGGTCAGCACCAACACTTTGACTTGTGCTCAGAAATGCCCTGGGAGCCAATGTAGATCTTTCAAGACCGGTGTTATATGGTTTCGGCGGCCACTCCCAGTAACCTGTCTATTTGACGCATTCTGAATTCGTTGTAGTTTCCAAGTGACCTCCAAAGGTAGCCCCACATAGACCGCATTGCAGTAGTCCAAGCGGGAGGTAACCAGGGTGTGCACCACTCTGGTGAGCCATGTCATCAGCTGGTGTTGGTCCACTGTGCTTCATTAAGTCCAGGATCAACACAGCCGTCTACCAGGAGATTTTGGAGCACTTCATGCTACTTTCCACAGACGAGCTTTAAGGAGATGCTGACTTCATTTTCCTGCCCACACTGCCAAAAGTACCAAAACCTGGTTCAATGCCAATTGGATTACTGTGCTTGATTGGCCAGCAAACTCGCCTGACCTGAACCCCATAGAGAATCTATGGGGCATTGCCAAGAGACAGATGAGAGACATGAGACCGAGCAATGCAGAAGAGCTGAAGGCTGCTATTGAAGCTTCCTGGTCTTCCATAACACCTCAGCAGTGCCACAGGCTGATAGCATCCATGCCACGCCACATTGATGCAAAACGGGCCCAAACCAAGTATTGAGTACATATGCATGGTTCCAATATTGCTCTATTTGCAATCCTTGTTTTGCTGATTTCATTTAATATTCTAATTTTCTGAGATTGTTAATTTGGGGTTTTCATCAGCTGTACGCCATGATCACCACAATTATAACAAATAAAGGCTTGACATATCTCGCTTTGCATGTCATGAGTGAATCTCATATATTAGTTTCACCTTTTAAGTTGAATTACTGAAATAAATGAACTTTCCCATGATATTCTAATTTTCCGAGTTTCACTGTAATTAGTCATTAACTTTTTGAAGGAAGGATAATCACCTCTTGCAAAACTGGGTTTGTTTGTTTGTAAGAAACACATTTTTTCACACTTACTCTTGGTTTTAACAGCAGCCTGAAATTCAGACATGTAGCAGGTGAAGGCAGCTTTTCCTAGCATTGAGAAAAGTAGAATCATAGAATCATATAGCCCCTGCAATTCAGGGGAACCTTTATCAGCTACACTATGGAATTCTAGACTGCCGTCAAGGGCATTGGAGCCAGATCAGATCTGAGAAAGGTGGAAAGCCCTATGCAAAAGTTCCAGCATATAAATAACCAATCAATGCTAAGCCTTGGTGAGTTTAATGGAGGCATGTGTGTGCTTAAGTTATTTGCAGGATCAAAATTGAGCACAGTGCTTTGAAGGGTTTGACTCCTCACCACCAAGCTCTATTGGACTCTTAAGCACAGTCACTTTAAGTGACAAGCGTGATCTGCTTCCTGAAAACTTTCATCAAAGTCCTGTCCTTTGAGAATGTGAAAAAGGAAGGTAAATCTAAAGGTATTTTTTATTTTAAAAAAACCCCAGTAAGTTAGATATTCATAAAAAGAAACGCTTTTCTTAAGTTATCAAAATTGTTTATCCTGAGGATATTGCAAGGCTTCTCCATATTTTGATGAATGCCTCTCTTTGACAGGGTCTCAGCAAGCTGTCTTTTGACATCTCGGTTCCTACTCACGCCCTCCCTCCTTCCTACTCACCCCCGTCCTAGAAGTATTTCATCTTATTATTTTTCATCTGGAGAGCAACCTCTGAGAGACAGGCAGGGAATGGCAGGCCGTGCTCAAGTGACAAGGGATTGACACATTCTTGGGAAGGCCAGTTAGAGCAAGTTGTCTCAAGCCTTCGCTGTCACCAGCGCAGAAGCTGAAGCCCTCTGAAGGCGGCAAGGGGGAAAGGAGCTCCGCTGTCGCTTCCTGAGCGTTCCTGATCATTTCTCAAAAAGGCGTGATGAGACTCACGCTCAGTCACATCCTCAGAACCGGAGAAGATAATTGTTACTCCAAAAAAAAATTAAGTGGGAGCACTCTGGCCAAGAATTGAGGAGAAGAAGGAAAACCTATCGAAACAGGAAGTTGACATTTGTAGAAAAATGGGTCAGTGCCACCACATCATCGGGAAGAGGCCTTGCCCAGTGCCATGTAGCTTCAGTGGTCATGGCTCCTCCTCTCTTGAGCTCAGGAGGAGTCTGTCTTTGATGCTGTGCCGCACTCGACTTGTCAGTTCGGTTTCCTCTGCCCCCCTCAATATTGGGGGGGGGGAGGAGCAGAACTAAGGAATATTAAGGGGGCTGATGACACCTCTGCCCGCTAGCGTTGGTGCGCCTGGATTGTGCTAATCTTGTTCCAACACCTAAACAACTTGGGCCTTGGATATCTGAAATACCATCTCCATCCCTTCTGATGTTCTCAGGCATTGCGATCTGCAGAGGAAGCTCTTGGTAGTTCTGTCACCCTCAGAGGTGTAAGAAATGGCAGCCTGGGAGATGGCTTTCTCTGTGGCTACAGCCCCTAAGTTATATAACTCCCTCCCCATAGGGGTGTAGCATCTCCATGGCACAGCTTTCACCGTATGATGAATACATACCTCCTTACCTGGCTTTGACAGCTAAGGTATTTTGTTTCATGGGATCTCTGTCCTCTGCATTCATACTGTTCTGTTCCATTTGGAACAGGTTGATGTGTTTAAAAATTGTTATGGTTAATTATTATTATTATTATTATTATTATTATTATTATTATTATTATCTCGCCCATCTGGCTGGGCTTCCCCAGCCACTCTGGGCCGCCTCCAACAAAATATTAAAATACCGTAATACATCAAACATAAAAGGTTCCCTAAACAGGGCTGCCTTCAGGTGTCTTCTAAAAGTCTGGTAGTTGTTGTTCTCTTTGACATCTGGTGGGAGGGTGTACCACAGGCTGGATGCCACTACCGAGAAGGCCTGGTTCCCTGTAACTTGGCTTCTCGCAGTGAGCAAACCGCCAGAAGGCTCTCGGCTCTTGACCTCAGTGTTCAGGTAGAATGATGGGGGTAGAGATGCTCCTTTCGATATACTGGACCGAAGCCGTTTAGGGCTTTAAAAGTCAGACCAACACTTTGAATTGTGCTCGGAAACGTACTGGGAGCCAATGTAGGTTTTATAGTTTTGATGATTGTATGTTATCTTGTAACCCACACTGAGAATTTATGGTGAAGGGCAGTTAAGAAATCTTATAAATAAACCAACCAGCTCCAGCTCAGCCATTATCTGGCATCATGTTTACAGAGAGCCAAAACAGGCTGAGTTTAAATGCCTAAATCACCTTTGATGTATTTTCAACTATAGGAAATGAAGACTTCTCTTACTAAATCCTGTGCTTCAAGAAACAAAAAATGTTGAGTCAAATTCTGGTAGATCTCTGTTCTTCTCCATTCCAGATACTTCTCCAGTCCACACACATTTCACAGTAGAATTTCCAATTTCCCATAGGAGTATTTTTCAACAAAATCAGCAATATTCTTCACACATGGCCATACTGATTTTCCAAGGCTCTATAAAAATACAAAACAAATCCAACCATTCTTTTAGTTTGTTACTGTTTCTTATTCTTAGAATTACATTTTAATAGTACAATTCTAATAGTAAGAAACAACAACAAACTAAATCTATATTATTTACCATCCTTCTTCAATTCAATTCAATTCAATTGGTAATGGGTTTTATCCCATAATTCAATTGGTAATGGGTTTTATCTGTTTTATCCTCACGGCAACCCTGTGAGGTAGGTTAGGCTAAGAAAAAGTGACTGGTCCAACGTCACCCAGTGAGTTTCATGGCTGAGTGGGGACTTGAACCATGGTCTCCCAGGTTCTAGTCTGATGCTCTAACCGCTACGCCACACTTATACAAAGTCTCAGGTCACTGGTACATCTGGCTCAGTACTGTCTACACAGCCCAGCTCTCCAGAATTTCAGACAGAAGCTTCCAAGCTGAACATGGAGATCCAGGAACCAAACCTAGGAACTTCTGTATGTAAATATGTGGTTGGCCATTGGGCTACAGCCCAGTGATATGAACCAGTGGTTTAGTTCAATGGTAGAGATCACTGGTAATGATGTTTTTTGTATTAGCCATGATTCTTAAAAAAGCAGCATCAGCATCAGTCCTGTGCATAAACACAAATAAATGAAGCCAGCAAAAGGAATAAAAATCAAGAAGGTAATTGCAGATAGGAAGCTTATGAACAAAACCAACACACTGGGCCATGAAAGTATATACCCACCAGACTTCTGCTGTGCAAAGCTGAAAGATACACAGTTCTTTTCTCACAGAAGAAAGCAAGTAACTAATTCAAAGCCTCGTGAAATCAGTGATGGTCTCTCAAGAATTTCATTTTGCCAGAACTCAAAATTCAAACGTTCCACAGTATGGTCACAAAAGAGCAAATACTAAAATGACAACACACTGAAATACAAATTCAGCCTTTCATCATCCGGCATCAGATCAAAATTGCATCTCAGTGTAAATACAGAATTGATGTGGGGTGGGCAGGAGGGAAGGAATGATCAACAACACTTCTTTGAACATGATCTTCTTAATTTTGGTTGAATTGTGTGTTGCTGAACTGTGCAGTTGTTCGAAACCAGGCAGAATATCCCCATCCATTTCCCTTTCAGTATGTTTTCAGGCATATTGACCAATAGCCTGGAGACTCTTCAAATCTTGCTGAGTTGGTGATTATTAAGTTTTAAACTGATTCCATTTGAATGTCTTCCCAACCTGAAGTCCTTCAATATCTGGTGATACACAAGGTAGATTCTTCAGATACCTAAAGAAATTCCTGCGGCCCAGCCTGTTTGTTTGTTTGTTTAAATTATATAGTTATGAAAACTACAGTAGCCTATTTTAAAGTGCACACTTCCTTTTCCTAGTTCTAGTGATTTGTCATCAAGAAAAAAAGCATGAAAGCATTTTAAAAATCCAAAATGTATTTGGGAATGTCATGAGAATTCTACATGGATCTTACTGGTTTTTTTAAGATCCTGGTCCATCTGGAGTTGATACAATGCCTCAGTTGTCAGTTAGTGATGTGTTGCTATCCACCTTCCATACAACCAGACTTTGCCCTGATTCTTAAATACTAATGATCCTACCTTTGCTGATCCATTTGTTGGCCTGCTGGAAATGATTATATAAATATAGTGCCTCAAGTTTCAATGCAGCTATGACGTGTATGTAAGTCAGCAAACGTTTTCTCCCATGCTAACAAGTACTGGCCAAGCCATGCAACTTCAGTGGGTAATGTATACAATGACAATGGATTGTATCCAGTGTTGCCTTTGCTTAGGCAGGCCAGGATCACTGGCAGAGAAAGAGGGGTGTGGGGGGAGCACACTGTCCCTGGCAGCGCTATCCCAGTGGGGCGCCATCGCAGCTGCCCCTACCCACGCTGGGTGCCACGCCCCTGGGATGCGTGCCATACCCCCCGGGACGCATGCCAGCTACGCCCCCACCTGGTCTCCGCCCCCTGGTGCCGGAGCAGGAAGCTCCGTCACCAGCCAGGATACACAATTTTTGCTAATTCTCCTTTTCATTTAAACCTCACATTGTCGCCCTCCCAATAGTTGCTCTGCAGGTTTGGCAGACTGGAACAGAACAGGCAATAGCACAGCGAGAAGGTCAAGAAAATCTAGGGCCCCAAATGTGTGACCAGAAATGCTTCTTCCTGCTAACAGAAGTGGTTTTAGGGTAGTGTGATCGGTTCAGCTGCACTGGGTACTACAGGTGCCACAACAATGGTGTAGAGCAGGCACGTCCAACAGGTAGATCATGAACTGGTAGATCACTGGACATCCGTGGTAGATCAGTGGCTCAAACGGCCTTCCTTGTTCCTAAAAAAAGCTCAACAACTT
This sequence comes from Podarcis melisellensis, assembly GCF_964234715.1. Lineage (NCBI taxonomy): Eukaryota > Metazoa > Chordata > Lepidosauria > Squamata > Lacertidae > Podarcis > Podarcis melisellensis. The sequence goes on from NC_138537.1 coordinate 43,474,762, forward strand.
TGACCTGAACCCTAAAAAAGGGGGTAGATGTTTTTAACTCTGTGAGTAGACCGCAGTTCACCACCCCTGCTTTAGAGCAGAGGACGAGGGGGATGCCAAAATTTAGTGTCACACAAGATACCACTGAAATGTGAGAGCCCAAAGTCCACCACTGCTGCTAAGGCAGGCTTGGGGAACCTTTGGCCCTCCAGATGTTGCTGAACTACAGTTGCATCCCTGCCCACTAACCATGTTTGGTAGGGCTGATGGGAGTTGTAGTTCTGCAGCAGCTAGAAGACCAAAGTTTCCTCAAGACAAAAAGCCTCCACTGGATGCAACCCTTTGTCCTCACATGTGAGACTTGTGTTGCCTCTTGAGCTTCTCAAGTTGTTTAAGCAGGTGTCTTCTCATTTCGTGTGTTGGGAAAGTGAAGGCAAAACATTTGTAATGGGAAGAGCGTTCTGATCAGTATTGTGTATTATTACATTTGCATTGCAAACCTGATTGACTCTCATTTCAAAGAGTCATCTGGTGTGTGTGTTTTTTAAAAAAACAACCACCTTGGAGTTCCACATATTGCCCTATCTGCTTTACTTTCATTATATCCCATTTGAAAGTCTACACGTTTGTTTTCATTCATTCATGCTCAGCATTGCTTGAAATTAAGCACAAACTTAAGGTTGTCAAGAGGTACACAACTGCACACTCCTGCACTGCGGGGGCTTGGGGGTCCAACTCTACAATTCTATGATTCTATACACTGAGGCTGTGAAATCAGAGCTTAAAATTAATGCATAATCCTTGCATGCTGGTGAACATGCAGTAGTCCTCTTTCTGTTTGTTCCAAGTAGAGCTTGCACAGGCAGTTGCTGCATAATCTCTGAGCTCATTTCTCACTAGAAGAATTAGGACAAAAACCAGAGAGAGAGAGGGGGGGCAGCTTGTCAGGGTTTCATTTTGTTTTGCCCTTTCCACTAACCTGGACTGATGTTTTTTCTCCTTTTTATTCAATTTTTTCCACATAAATTACACAAACACTTTAGAAAATGAGTACACGAAAAAAGAAACCATCTTATAAGTGCATAACTTAATAATAAAAAAGGGAACTGATGAATGCATTTCAAAACCTCACTGAAAATATTCTTTTCTGATAAATTGCCTGGCTCTGTGTATCACCCGATTTAAAATGGCAGTGATGGTTAGGTTAAAGTAAGTGAAAACTATATGCTGTAGATATCTTTTCTATATTCTTGGAGTTTGCTATAAGAAGTGCTTAAATTAATCACAAGCTTTTCCTCAACGTGATGAAAAGAAAATTGTGAAATGCTGGTCAGGAAATGGGAAAAGAGGGCTTTTCCACCCATGGCAAAGCAGACTTCTCAACCCAAAAGTAAATAAAATATTGAACAACATCATAAACGATACCAAAATAATCCATCAAGTGAAACTGCATTAGCCCTGCAAAAATGCCACAGATGCCTCAGAGTTATTAAACTATAAGTTGATCAATGCAGAGTCTGTGGTAGCCAGGAAAACTGATCACAACCTTCACACAATGGTTTGCAATGTAATGTTTACACTCAACAATAATTCCGGTTTCATTCCTTCAGCAGGGAGAAAATAAGGAAAAGGAGAGAAGCCCAAAGAATTCATCTCTGAAAATTAAAAAGAAAATGAAAACAGGGAGGTTCTTGTTCATCTGCAGGATCTTACTGTCCTTAGAGGCAAAAAAACAAAAACTAATCCCCAGCTGAAGATGCAGAGGCTGTTCAAAAACATTTCCAATTCAAACTGGTGTCATTATTTTGCTTACAAGTGATCAGTCTAAAATGTTTAAATGGGAGAACAAATCCTACATTGCCAGTAAAACTGAATTATATGAGTGGTTTCTCTTGGAAATATTTTTTTTTAAAAAAACACAACAACAGTAAGGTTCTTTTCTCCCCAGAAAAGTCTTTAAATGACCCTTCATGAATTTTCATAATCGGGCCTTGCAATCTCAAAGAAGAAGTAGCAAAAGCGATGCCCTTTATTGAAATACTGCCAACATTTTGCCCACTAAGAGAGTATTTGCTTGCATAGGGCACGATCTGGTTGCTGGTTCACCACTCCCTTTTCTGGGTCATAGATCTTCTCCCAATGGCAATGGGTAAGGGCAGCCATTTTGGGACGCCACAGTCCATGCACAGGCAAACTCAAGGCTTCACTCACAGGCCGAGGCTACAGAAGTTACGCTGGTAATCTTCGAGGAGTCATCTGACCATGGCTGGAGGTTCTGGAGGGCAAAGAGAGAGGAGTTGTGAACACAGATGGGGTCTGCTTGGAGGGGCTGGTTGATGGTTTTCTGAAAGGCCTCTTGCTGGAGCTGCATGAGGATGCGATTGGCTTGCTGCCTCTCCGCTTCCCGCTCCTCTGCAGTTTGTCGCCTGGGAGAAAGATGCAGACCGTATCATTTTTCAGTACTCTTGATTTATAAGATTTGCACCCTGCCTTTCCCCCCAAGTTGCTCAAGGGATCATGTGTGGTTCTTCCTGCCCCCACTTTATCCTCAGAACAACCCTGTGAGAGTCAGGATGAGAGTCTGTGCCTGGCCCAACGACACCCAGCAAGCTTCCTGGTCAAATGAGGATTTGAACTCAGGTCTTCCTGGCCTTAGTCTTACATCCTGGGGAAACCAATATGATGCCCTCCAGATGTTGTTGGACTACAGTTCCCAAGCCTTTGGCTAATTAAAAAAGCCCTCCCATCAGATGTCAAGGAAATAAACAACTACATGGCTTTTAGAAAACATCTGAAGGCAGCCCTGTTTAGGGAAGTTTTTAATGTTTGATGTATTTATTGTGGTTTTAATATTCTATTGGGAGCCGCCCAGAGTGGGCAGGGTATAAGTAATATATTATTATTATTATTATTATTATTATTATTATTATTATTAGATTGCCTTTTAAACTCTGAATGGGCAGTGGAGTGTTGTTTTTGTTTGTTGTTATTCTATTTTTTGTTTTTTAAAACTGCCTGCCCCAGATGAAGGGCAGTATAGAAATTTAAGGCCTAAATAAATAAAATAAACTCCATAATTGCCTTAACATGGCCATCCTGGCTGGGGATGATGGGAGATGTAGTTCCACAACAACTGGAGGGCACCCTGTTGCCTACCTCTGCTCTAACCACTACACCACACTGGCTCTCTCTGCTTCTGCTTCAGCCCACATCACACTTGTTCAGATGAGCTCCAGAGGAGAGAGTGCAACAACCTTGCAATGCTACCCACTGATTTTATCTCCACATTGCAGATTGGGTTGAGAAAATCGTACTCAACAATGCCACAGCATACTTCCCTGTAATGCTTCAATTGCAGGTTAGAGGGCTGTGCTGGGAATGAGAGAGTGGCTTACTACAGTACCTGGGGAGAGAGGATCCTCTTCAAGAGCAAACAGGGTTATTTCCCCCGGCCCCAGCGCTCAAACCCCAAAAGTCTTTTCAATGTCAGCTTTGGCCTACATGAAAGCATATTTGGGGCGACAGTTCTGTGGAATAAAATAAGCCCTGGTTGGTCTTGAAGAGAATTATCAGTCCCCCAGGTTTTGTAGTAAGACACTCTCTCATTCGCAACCTAGCCCTCAAACTTGCAGTCACAGTGAAGTACACATGGAGGAAATAATGGCTACCCTGATGCCACCATTTGATAAATGTTTCTTCCGGGTAGCATAGTAATATGTATGAGCACAACAATCATTTTCTTAAACTGCCAAGCTTCTCTAAATCAACATTGGGGAAACTACTCTTGTCAGCTTGGTCATATCAGAAAAGGATTTCTGTCTTCAGTGACGATGGTACGCATCTCCTTCACATAAAGGCTTCCTTTACAAAAAACGAAATCTTGTCCAGGTGAAGATAACAGAAAGGAACACAAACTTTGCGCGCCCCCCACCCCCCAAAAGTGCCAGTGGACAGTACAGGATGCCAAAAAGAAATCTGAGCAACACATTGCTTTAAAAAAAAGTAAGAATGCCAACAATAAGTTCTAATAACTATTGTTATGAGTTTGTGGGTGGTAGACACTTCTAAATTCCTGGACCCAGTAAGTGTTAGAATTTAATTAATCTCCCTGAACCTATGGATTCAACAAGGATTAAAGTATAAGCCTTTCTATACTCAGGGACATCCAAAGAAGTTGAATGTTGGAAGATTCAGGACAGAATCCTCTGAACTAGAGGAGATTTGGCAAAAGGTCTCATAGCCTGTTAGCATCTATGAATAAATATGAAGTATTTACACCCAGTACATATTCCTCTCCCATTTAAGTAATAAATAATAAATGGATACAAAGTTGAATCCATATTAATATCCTGATCTTAAGAATAAGAATAAGAATAAGAATTCAATGGGATTTAATCAGAAGTTCCAGAAAGTTGATTAGGACTTCCAAGCTAAGAGTCCATAATATGGATAGGAAAGAGCAGAATACCTATAAAGAAACCTAAAACTAAAAAACAGTGAGTTGTTGTCTCATGTGCCAAGTGTGTGCATAGAAAATCTAAATAACACATTTGCAATGTAAAGCTCCCATAATGCTTCTGTCTGAAAGCGTCCTATGCAAATGGAGGTATCGCATAGAACACATTAGCTGAAGGAGCATTGCGTTAGAATGAGATTGATGTCACTTATGACTGGACGGAATGTAGATGAGCTCGGGTCATTAGGGCAATGTCCTGGATGACACTTGGAAAGTTTCCCAAAGTATTTATACACCCGCTTTAAATAATTTTACATGATGAAAGTGAAAGATATGCCTGTACTGAGCTATTACTGTTGACTAGGCAGGAGGGTTCTTCTAAGGTCCCTAGTGAACACAGTCCAACAGATCTATTGTGGCATAATAACAGTTTCATAAACCATTTGCTGGCTTCATAAGTTACTTGAGGTATTGTGAAAGTTCATGGCCCAATGAGTCTAAAGAGTAGCACAGCAAATCCCTGTTCGGAGCGTCATGAGAACTTACTGAGAATTCAAACAAATAGTGGGCCTGATCTTAATGATTGTAGGCAACAATGGAAAAGAATGATGAAGACACAAAGAAGGAGAGAGAGGGGCAAAGAAGAAAAGATGGAGGAAGAAGAGGAAGAAACGTTAAAGGAGAATGGTTTGGGTTTTTTGTTTGTTTTGTTTTGTTAGAGAGAGAGAGAGAGAGAGAGAGAGAGAGAGAGAGAGAGAGAGAGAGAGAACAAACGAACAGATTGGACAGATTATAAAGAATCTCTCACCTCCCATCTCTTTCACAAAGTCTAAACAAGGCCTGGTATGGCGAACATAGGAAGCTCCTTTTCAACAAGGCAGACCACCGATTTGTCCAACTAACTCAATCTTGTCTCCTGATAGTGGTTCTCCAGGTTTTCAGAAGGGGATCTCTCCCAGGAAGCCCTGCCTGGAGATGCCAGGATTTGAACCTGGGACCTTCTGCATGCAAAGCAGATACTTTGCCACTGAGCTACAAGTTCTTGAAGACTTTCAACAGAGCTTCTCTCCGGTGAAAGAGTGAGTCAGATGTTTCCCTGTGGCATTATTTCCAATTTCCTTCTCCCTTTTACAGCAATTACAAATCCTTTGCCTAAATTTTACTTTAAGAAGTGGGTTCTGGATTTTTAAAAATGATATCCGTTTCATCAATTGTGATGCCAGATTAATAAGCCAATTAAAAACTATTAAATATTATGTGCTTAGACTACACTGAAATCAATTCCCAGGTCTACAGTTCAGGACAGAGCCATCTTTGCTGTATCTCTTCCTGATGTTGCCAAGTAAAATGGGTCCAGTAAAAATGCTTAGGCCTCTTTTATGCATAAAGGTTTCTGCCCAATATCTACACTGTGAAACCAGGCTTGCAAAAGGTGAGAGGGGAAACTGAGGCATAGACTTGCTTAGCTTTCCCCAGAAGTGGGCCCACTAATCTGGGGCTCACTGTGACACATTTTGACAACATTCCTTTACATTTTTGATCAGCAGGATGGCAAATGAGGACATGCCAGGCTCACACCCATTGCTCATTCACTCTCTTGCATGACCCAAAGAGACTCTCCCATCTTTTTATCAAACCAATCTAATCAATTGTAGGAGGTTACCTGACTGAGTCTACTATCTATCAACTCCCTCCTCTTCTCTTTCACTTGGTAAAAAATTGTTTCAAAACTCTGTTTATATTGAAACTATAGAAGATTCCTTTTTATTATCTTTATTAGTATTGATCTCCTTACAGTGCTTCAAGTGCAAAGTCCATTACAGTTTTGGTAATAATATTAAACACTTACTGACTGCAATGATTCCAGCAGCCTTAGAATATTTATAGATAGCTGCTACTAGTACTAAAAGAGTGAGAGAGACAGAGAGCAGGGAAGTGAAAGGGATGAATCACAGTAGGTATTTTAGCTTCTCAGAAACACAAGAAAACGACCACTTCTCATTTGAAAATCTCTGTTTACCTGTGCATATTCCCTCTTTTCTTTTCTTTTTTATAAAAAAGATTATTATTTTTGAAACACACGTTTTTAATACACCAGATTTGTAAAAAATAAAAAAGGTGTGTGTTTTTTTAAAAATAACAATATGTGTGTTGCTCCATGCCAAGCAAGGATTTGGAGTTGCTTGCATGAAAGGCCCACTTCCTTTCCCCCCTTTTCCTTCCCTGCCTCCTTTTTTTAAAAAATACAGATGTTTTCTGCAAGAGCAGTTCTGCACAAAAGAGCTGTTTTAGAAACAGAAACACCAGGAACATGCCTTCAGCAACAACAGGTGCAAAAAGGCAAACTACATCCCTTTCTTTGGACTGATGGAAACAAAATGGAAGGGGGTTTGTTAGTGATAGACACCACGGAGGGAAACTCTACCACACATGTAAAAAAACAACAACCCACCCACATAATAAGCTTCAGTGAGTTCAGTTGGGTGAAATGTATTTTCTTCCTTTATTGAATTATCCATTGGTGAACAAAATCCAAATTTAATGGGATAGGGAGAGTGCAAGCTGCCAATTAGATGAGGACAGAGAGATACAAGCAGCTTCAAATCCATATTACGTATACTCCAGGCTGGAGGAGCCCAAAGAGGTAACCTGCATCCCAGGCTCCTTTGGGTACAGTATGTTGTTGTTGTTGTTGATTATGGTGATCAGTTGAAAGTTGCCATGATTTATGATTAGTAGGTATACAGCATTTTTAATACAGCCTGATCCTAAAATATCCCTTCTCCCTCCTCTCTCTCCTCTCTTCTCCCGACCACTTACTGCCTATAACTGTATAAGTCTCACTCTGAAAGTGAATGACCTGTATGGAAGATTGTAAGACTTGAAAACAGAGACTTTAGATGGATTATTGTTACCCAATAAAAATCTGTTAATATTTTTTTTTAAAAAAAAGAAAGTAAGTTCCACTGAGTTCCAAGGCCCTTGCTGGAGTCACTCAAGAACCGCTCTTAAACGTAAATAGCAACGCGCACAAACCAACCACAGCAGAGTGCATGCTTAACTGCTGCTGGTTTCGATGGGAAGAGGGTCTGTTTTCGATGGGAAGAGAGGGCACTTGCACAACTCCATCTCGCTGACTGCACTGGGCCCTGAACGCTGCTTAACTTCGGCCTCTAAATAACTATTTATCCACCGTCTAATTGCCACCTGCTCGCGTCCTGACATCAGATTTTAAAACGTGCCATTGAAGGAACGCGCGGGCAAGGGAGGAATAATTTTCCAGGAGTCACCTCAAGCTCCTCTTTAATAACACATTCAGGGACCCACTTTGCGGAAGACCTGCCCAATTAAAAAACGAAACAAAAACGGGTGCTTGTCTTGTAATTACCGTTTTGCTTTTAATTTAGCTGTGCTGCTGTCCTGGCCCATCTGGCGAAGGCAAAGCAGCGAAGGAGCTCTGAGCTCATTTGAAAACACACCGGTTAGAACAAAAATTAAAGTCAGGGAACTTACTTTCTAGACCCGCACAACTAAGATAAAAGCCAAAGAAGTAAATCTTGGCGCTTGGCACTCCCCACTGATTTCGGTGGGCACATTTACGCATGACGAAAGGGGGGTGAAATGGGTCAGGATCGGGCTCTCTGCGCGCGCACCTTTCGCACCCACGCCTGGGAGAGAGGTCTAAAGGAGTTTTACAGCCTAGCTCCGCTTCAGGAAAGAACCGCATGAATAATGCACTCGCTTTCTTTCCACCACAAATTCACTCCTGATGCATATTTAATATTGTTTTGACTTCGGAGAGAATTGCAACCCTGCTTCCTCGCTTTGATAATTAGTGAAAAACAGATTATTAATTTCAGCGCGGGGCATTTTTCTCAGTTAGCATCACTTGGCGCGGGCAAAAAGGAGTAATTTGTCAGAAAGAGAGAAGCGCTGTCCGGGCTTCTGGAAGGAAGGAAGGAAGACGGGGGGGGGTGAGGGAGAGACGGAAGAAGAAGCAAGAGCCACGCGTCCCAGCCCAATTTGTTTCAAGATTGCAAACGGAAAGCGAGCAGCTTAGTTACAGCTCCGCCACAGAACGTCCAGCGCCTTAATTGCAAATATGCAGATAGAAGCAAACCTTCCTAGCACCGAGATTAAGTGTCTCGAGGGAAGGATTCCCGCCCAGGCTGCGCTGGGACCGGTGGAAATGCAGCAAAGGCCGTCTTCCACCACCACCCACACCAATCTGGGGAACATGACTCACGGCAGCTAAGTCCCAGAGAAGTCTAAGGCTGTTTAAAGGAGTCACGACTAAGTTTCATCGCTGTCAGTTAAGCTAAACGCTGTAAAACCTAAACACACTTTATTTGGGGCTAAGTCCCGTTCAGTGGGATTTACCACTTCAAACTTGCCTAGGTTCGTCCTGGAAGCCTATGCACGCTTCCTTACGAGTAAACCCCAAGTGGGCCTTGCCTTCGATGCAGAAGATCAGGTTGCACCTTGGCTTGGAGTCAATCCATTAATAGCGCAGTCCGCTGTCAAGCTTCTAATAGCTTAATCAATTGCCTGACCCGGTAAAATATTACAGCGCCACAAGTCAAAGGTAGTTGTGATACTACCTTTATGGAATGCCCTCCCCAGGGAGGTCCATCCGGCTCCAGCACTTCGTCCCTTCGGGCAGCAAGTTAAAAGGAGGCTCTTTGATTTGATGCTTCCTCGCTTTCTGTTGACTGGCTCTGATCCTGTGGCTCCGTTTGTTTATTTGTGGGTTGATAGGATTTCTCACCCGCCCTTCACCATAAGGTTTCAGAGTGGGTTACAACAATGTAAGCGCCCAATATAAAAACCTGTTAAAACCATTCCCAATCAGAAGTATTGTCTGGGTCCTTAAAAAATATGCATTTCAAGCCTCAAAGGCCAAGGTAACAATATGCATCTTCAGCGTTCTTGGGAAGCTGTAGAATGAAGGGGCCATGTGCACCTTCGTGGAGAGGGAACGCCATAGCTTAGGGGCTTCCTGCCACAGAGTTCCCTTTCCCACCACCCTCCAGACTTCCAAGCGGATGGAACTACCAAGCCCCCCCCCCAATTTTCAATTTGTAGTGTGGTTTTAGAGCTGTCGCTTTCCCGATTTTGCAACTTGAATCGCAGCTTAATGCATGTCACCAATCTTGAACTGATTTTGTATTTTGTGCTTTGTTTTCAGCTACTTCCGTTTATGTCTTCGAAACAAGCAGGATGCGTATTTTTAAATAAATAGAAATATATTCATAAAGTTGGAGCCTTCAGTGTGAAATAACAACTACAGCAAACCCCATATAGACTGCCCTGTCTGCCCTAAAGTGGATTACTGTTGCAGATGTGCCTAATGAGACCATGCAGGAGTGCCAACTTGAATAAAATATGGGGCGGGGGCAGGTAAGCCCCATCCTGCATAATCACTCCCAAGGCACACTGGCAATGCCATCAACTTTTGGGGGCCCTGCTCCTCAACTATTTTATTGGGGGCTGAAATGCCCTCGGCCCCTAGGAGTTGTCTTCTATGAGACCATGGGTGGTATGCAAGCAGCTTTTACTCAGAGTAGAGCCATTTAAACGAATGACAATGAGCAAGTTAGATGCATTAATTTCAGTGGTTGTATTCTGAGTAAAACTTAGATGAAAGCCACCCCATATTTTAATATGAACACAGCCCTAAAGTTTACAATGAGAGAGAGAGAGAGAGAGAGAGAGAGAGAGAGAGAGAGAGAGAGAGAGAGAGAGAATAAACCATGAAAGAAGTGTTTTTCACCCTACTGAAGCCAATGCAAAGGGAATTATACTGCAAGGATCAGTTTTGTTGTTCTGAAAAAATTGTGAGACTGCAATCTGACACAATCATACCCAGGGAGAAATAAGTGTGCCTCCAAGTCACCCAGAAAGTTGAAATACCTACATACATAGCTCAACACATACTGATAACTATTTTAAAATATATTAACAGACAACATTTGGAACATTCATCTTACAAGCACTCAGTTATGAGATGACGTTTATTGGGGGATTAATGGAATCCCTAATACCTTACTCCTTTCTACTTTAGCGAAATTATGCCCCCAGCCTTTTAAAAACTATAAATTGAAGGAAAGGTTGAAAACGGATGAAGAGGATTTCTGGTCTACAGGAAGGAAAAGCTCTTCAAGCAGATTTTGATCTGGCCGAGCGGGAGGGGACATTTGCAACATCGGGGAGCATAATAGGGACAAAGCCCCTATTCTAAACCGGAGAGTTGTTCTCCCATTGTAATTGCTTCAGTTGTAAAAATAAATCAAATAATAATAATTTGTATTTTAACGAAGTTGTTTATCTTAACATTCATATTTCTAGAGAATTAGTATCCGCTGAAGGGATCGCGTAAACTTAAAGCAAATTCTTGTCTTTATATGTCCTTTTACATCATAGTTCGTTCAATCCCATTTAATGGCTAACAATAATGGTTCACTTTGAGGACGTAAGACTTTTGTTTCTTTGGCAGAACTGCAAAATTCCGACAGTAACCTCCACCGCCCGCTCACTTAGCGCAGAATATACTCATTTTGAGCAAAAACGTCAAATCTACTTTGATGAAATCTATCCTTGCTCCCAATACTTTAAAAAAAAAGTTTAAACTGCTTATCATGCCCAGTGATATTTCATGTGAAAGGCATTGAGCTCCCATTTGAAAGCGTTCAAATACATCTTCTGTCGGTGGGTTTTAGGGCCGAAATCTCTTGGGTGCTGTGAAATGTCAGCACCGCAAAACGAAGCGGGCAGGGCAGGGGGACTTGCTCGGGAAAGGACTACCTTGTTTTTACCAAGGGCGAAACTAGGCTTTATTGCACTCGGGTCAAAGAGCCAGTTTGGTACATATCCATGCGCATTTGCATGCACACACAGAAACTGGGCCTGGGAGCCTCAATGGCGCCCCTCTGAAGGCTCCAGGGGCAGAACAAAACAAAACAAAACAGCTGGCTAGCCGCCCCATAGCTACGACTCTGCTTTTACATTCGCAGTGAGGGCAAAGTTTGCTGTCTAGTCTGGCGAATTTAAGACTAAGAAACCGCAAACCACTTTTCTGAGCTTTAAACGCCGGGTTCCTAAGATTCAAACCCGATTGTTAGTTCATGAGAACACGCGGGCGCGGGGGGCGGAGTCGCGCTGGGTAGCTGTTCCCCCCGGCTTCCTCAGGTGCACGTCGGAAGGGCGGCAGAGAACCTTTGCGGGCACAGGATTCCACGGGATCCGGAAGGTTGTAGATCACTAGGAAGGCTATAGAAAGAACTCTTTCCACCCCTGCCTTCAGAAGCTTGTCCTGGAGGCTCATGGGACTATTCTCTGTTGATCTCAGGTTCTGCTTGCTGGTTTCTTGTGAGCCTCGGGAGGGGGGCACTATACTAACAGCACTGGACTAGACATAAGAGCCTAGCGGCCGATGTTGAGAGGGCCGTCCTCTCCCCCCCCACCACCACGTTGATGGGCATTGCCATTCAAATGGTGTGCCTGCACAACGGCATGTGATCGATTATGTGGGAAGGGTCTTACTCCCACCCCCACCCCATATTTTATTAAAGTTGGCACCCCTGGGACTAGATGAGCCTTGGGTCTGATCCAGCAGGGGTCGTCTTATATTCTTAAAGGCAGAAGGTATGAAGGGACCAAGGTTCAGCACAGGCTTCCACGCGTGATCTGGAAGCAAGCGTGTACCCCTGAAGGCTCCCGGCTTCCCTAGTTCCCTTGAACCCTTGGTCCACCTTGCTCAGTATTGTCTACACTGACTGATAGCGGCTCTCCCGGATTTCTGGTAGAGTTCCCTCTCCCAGTCCTATCTGGAGATGCTGGGGAGCAAACCTGGGCCCTTCTGCATGCAAAGCAGGCATTCTACCATTGAGCTTTAGCTGTGGAAAGACAGTGGAGAGGCTATTGGCACAGCCGTGACCCGCACGCCACCCGTTTGTTTTTTACTAACCCCTCAAAAAGGCTTTAACTCCGCATTCTACAAACACGTGTTTAAACTTGCTGGTTTCATAACGCCCATTTTCAAAAAGGGCATTGGCGTTTTATCATGCGCTTAGCGCTTGTAACCGCCACTGTAAAAGTCTTTGGGAGACTCCCCCGCCCCATGTATAGTTTCTTATATTAAAACTGGAAACCCAGACTTTCTCAGGGTTATTATTCTATTATAAGATTCTATTTTTCTCTCTCTAGGAAGTGACTCTGAAAAACGCTGGTTCCCTGGAGGCCCTTGAACTCATGTAAATGCCTTCTCACCTGGGCAAACCATTTACAGTGGTACCTCAGGTTACATACGCTTCAGGTTACAGACTCCGCCAACTCAGAAATAGTGTTTCAGGTTAAGAACTTTGCTTCAGGATGAGAACAGAAATCGTGCTCCGGCGGCGCAGCGGCCGCAGGAGGCCCCATTAGCGAAAGTGGTGCTTCAGGTTAAGAACAGTTTCAGGTTAAGAACAGACCTCCGGAACAAATTAAGTACTTAATCCGAGGTACCACTGTACTCCGAATTCGTCCTGCTGCTCTCTTACCCGCGACAGCGCAATCCTAGCCATGGTTTCCTTTGAAATGGGTCCTGCCGCGTTCAGTCGTGCTTACTCCCAGATAGATTTGCAACCTAACAGTGACATCCTATGCACGTTTATCCGGAAGTGAATTCTGTTCCGTTAAATGGGACTCCCAGAAAAGCGTGAGCGGATTGGACTGCAGTCTAATTCAGAATCATACTTCTGATTGGCAGGCTGGTCTCGCGCGCTCCTCCCTCTCCCCAAAATACCCATTATTTATGTATTGCTTCATTTACACTCCAAGGAGCCATGCATGGTTCTCTTTCTCCCCATTTTATCCTCACAACAACCCTGTTAGGCTGAACAGCTGCGGTGCGCCCAATATCACCCCAGTGAGGTTAGTGGCTGAGCAGGGATTTGAACCCTGGTCTCCCAGGCCCTGCGTCCAATACTACACCAAGGCGGCTCTCTCACTATTAATAGTAGCAATAGTAGTAGTGCTAATAATACTATTAACCATCTCCTGCAAATTAAAACAAAAACACCCAGGGGCGACGCCTTTCCTTTCCTAGGGTGGGGCAGGACTTTGAATCCGATTAAATGCTCTGTTGAGAAGAAGAGAGCACGCGCAAAATGAGGCCTCTTTTCTACACGGTCCCTGAAGACAGAGGAAGAACATGCAGCCTGCAGAGCATCTCTGGCAGGGGCCTCCTGCACCTCGGCTCCATGCTGCCCTGGCCATGACCAAGATTAGCGAAGCGCCTCCTTCAGAAAGTTATCCAGGAACCTTCGCTCACTTCCGACGGCCGGATGTACACTTGGACCCTCTCAATACAATGCCTCTTGATTTGTTTCTGCAACTATAGCAACGGGCCCGAGACTCTTTCCCGCCGATCCTTTTGTTTGAAAAGGCCAAGCGCAAGAACACCTCCGAGCCCCCTCCCTCCCCCCGGAAAGCGGTCAGTGGATAGATAGGTTGGAACGCCATTAACCCTTCCAGTGGCAGGCCATCAAATTCTCTCGCTTTGAAAGGAAGGCAAATTGTGAGACAGGCTGTGCACGTGACAATTTAGAAGGCGCACGGCTTGGGGGAAGGGGGCGAGCGCAGGCAGATAGATGATGCCAGCATCTGCTTCATCATAAAACATCCACGGAGGGGGGGGAGTTGTGGACAAGCGTTTTTGTCTGATGTGTAAAATTCGGGACATCCGAGACTTATGAAGAGGTCTGAAACGGGGACTGAAAAGAATGCAAGAGGCTGTCAAACGTGGAAGCGACTGGCTCGACGAAAAACCGAAAGGAACACGCGGCAGGCAGAGATAACAGAGGGTTTAAATAACGCGCATATACATTGGTATAGATAAGGAAGACATGAATTCAATAGGTGTCATAGACAGGTCCCTTAATACTGATTCCGCTTGCAGATATGACTTCCTGGGCAAAAGTATTCCGCTGCTCCCAACCAACTCAAACTTCAGGGTCGTCATGTATTAAGCAAGCTGCACGTGCAGACAAGGCTGCGGAGAACCACTTAGAGCATGAACAATAGCCTCCCATTCATCGCGCGCGGAAGACACTGCGAGTCAATACAATGGCGCCACTGTCGCGCGGCCGCGCGCGCGCACACACACATCCCATCCGCCAATAATGGCTTGAGTCACAACTGGCTCACACCTCAGGGAAAAGAGGCAGGTTCAGGCAACCCCGAAGGCCCATCTCACCCCCACCCCCCACAAAAGGAAGAAAAAACCCCAGAGGAAGGCAAAGAGCAGGAGCGGAGGTACCATTACCTGGCTCTGCATCCTAATGTAGGAGTTGGCTGGAAAGTGAAGCCGACAGAGTTAATGGGGTTCCCCCCTTTTTTTGGGGGGAGAGCATATTTAGATCAGATGGCAAGCCCAGGCGCATCCCAGGGCCCTTTCACGCTTGCAAAGAGGAGAATCTCTCTCTCTCTCTCTCTCTCTCTCTCTCTCTCTCTCTCTCTCTCTCTCTCTCTCACACACACACACACACACACACACACACACGAGGCCTGGCCTCGGCCGCTCACCTCCACTTTGTCCTCCTGTTCTGGAACCAGGTCTTGACTTGCGCGTCGGTCATTTTCAGTGCCTTGGCCAGAGCCGCCCTCTCGGCCGAGGCCAGGTACTTCTGCCGGTGGAAGCGCTTCTCCAGCTCGCAGATCTGCAGGCGGGTGAAGGAGGTGCGGGGCTTCTTCTTCTTGGGGGGCGTCCGGTTCTGGTAGGGGTGACCTATACGGCGTGTTACAGTGAACGGTGAGAGGGCCACTGGAGGGGGAGACAGGGCGGGCGGGGGTGGGGGTGGGGGCAAAGAAGCAAGCGGCGACATGATCAGGAGGGGTCCACAAGCGTCGGCAGAGGAGAGACAGAAAGAGACAGACAGACAGTCAGAGAGCGAGGCTGGGCCGAGGTGGGTCGAGGAGAGCACGGGAGGAAATCCCAGCCACAGAGGCAGACACCCCCACTCCCCTCAAGACACGCTATGACCCACAATCCCCACCCTCTCTTCATTTAGCCCTGCGAAGGGGAAAGTGGAAACCTCTCCAAATTTCTCTCCGAAGATCTCGACTTGCCTGAGCTTCTCCAGTTTTTTATTTACATCATCCTATTTATTTCTATCGCCCCAAGAGCCTCTGGGTATAGACGTACACATGTAGAGCACTACGACGACATCTATCAAGTTAGTAAACTAGCCACGAGACTAGTCCCCTGGATATTGAAAAGACTTCAGATCTAATCTTGGGGCTCTTGGTGGGCCGGGAGACGAGTTGGAAAGGAGTTCCAGAGATGGGATATTCTAGAGACAAGCAGACAGGCCCTTGAAGACTGAAACTGGGGTTTCCCTTTCCCCCTCACCCCTCGAAGTAAGACAAAACTAGACTGAATGGTCCACAGGGCACATTTATCGAAGGCTTTGAGACCAGTGGAACAATCCACAAAACATCTCCGTCCCTTTTCCCAGATAGGGAATCAAGGATGAGAAGGGTTTGTCCCTAGCTGACTTTGGGGAGGTGACCGAGGGTGAAACACCTCAGATTGGTGCATTAGAAGTCACTTTCTGGGGGTTCAGCATTCCGCCCCCCCCCCCGCAAAGCAACAATAAAACAACAACCACCCCGGAATGGGCAACATGACAGTAAATGGATGATCATCGAGGGACTCGGGCGCGACTTTTTTCAAAATACATATGTAATCGTGCAAAACGTTGGCTAATCCTACCCTCTAAGGCTGGGCTTTGCTGCCTCGCTAGCCCGGAGGCCAGCGCAGAGCAACACCGCGAGCGAAATGAGGACAAAACTCATCTGGGCCTCGCAGGAGTCACGAATCACTGCAGCAATTAAATCCTATTAATGTTTCACCGCACCCGCTCCTGCCCCCGAAGGCTTTAATTTTGCAAAGACTGAAGCAGCTCTGACTTTCAGGCAATTTCCCTACCAACCACCTTGGTTTATTTCCCCCCGAAAACGTTGCTACGGGTGATTCTCAACACACGAATCAAGGCCCACTGAAATCAATGGGGCTTATTTCGAAATAAAACGTAGGACTGGGTCATAAACATTGGGTCGAATTACCTCGGAAGAAAAGGGTGCAGAGCGTCAGGCTATGAGCAGCGGTGGTAAAGTTGTAAGGGTTGGGGATCCTGGAGCCCCTATCAGGCCCGGGCCAATGCGCAGAGATGATGGCAGTGGTGACCCAACAACATTTGGAGGTTACTCATCCCTGCTGTAAACCTCAGCCCTAAGCTAGAAAAAGCCATTGAATACAATGGGACACCCTCCGAAGAAAGACGCTCGGGATTGCGCTGTAAGGCTTACCAATGAACTAAGTCTCACTCAATGCAAATGCGCTTACTCTCGAATCAGTGCGCACAGAACTGCAGCCATCGTGGGACTTAGTGTAGAACGAGCGTGGTTAGAATTGGGCTACACTTCTCCCTTCCCCCCGCCCCCCCGAAAAACTACGTTGCTCTTTGGGTGTTACTGTGTTTAAAGCGGATGCAGTTCGATATAATCGATAGAGCGTTTCATGAAATACTGAGAGCACTTGCTTGTTTAATTTTAAAAATACAATTCACACGCACACGAAACCTGCGGGTTGCTTTTAAAGGAATGCTCGTAAAAACTATTAAGAATACGAACGGAGATTATTAGGTAAAAAGCGGGTGGCATGAGTCGCGCGTGTGTTTGAGGGGGAAGGAATGGGAAATGGGCCGCGTAATCAAAGATATTCTTTTGATTTTTCATACGTTGTCGTTTTGATTTTAAATCGATGCAATGTGGCCTGTTTTCCGACCTTTCCGATGCTGGCGTGAAATCATTCTCAAATGGCAACAACAATCTGCTATGTAAGTAACAAAACAGAGCAAAAACAAGCAAGCCCCCCAAATAACTATTTAGATTGCTTTCTCAACTTTTCCTCTCCCTTGTGATTAGTCTTTCCTATGGAAGATGTTTTCCAAAAACCACTGTGGGAAGATTTTTACATTAACTTTCCGACGCGGAAAACAAAAGGATTTAAGAGTCACTTGGGGGTTGAGGACGGGACCTTTTGGAGTGTTGCCTCTGGCTCCAAGTTTGACTGGGAATTATTCTGTTAAATAGGACACTTAACAGCGCGATCCTCCAACACCTCTCTATTCAGGCCTAATGTACTTTTTTCTCCTTTAATTTACAAACAAAAATACTCCAGGCATTTATAGGGGCAGCATGGAGCGAAATACATACTGTAAGCTTGAATTGGGAGAACTGGAAATAAGTTGGAAGTAAGGGGAAGACGGTAGGTGAAAAATATGAAATGAGTTTATTTTAGTGTTTGTACCCCCCCCTCCTAGGATATGTGAACGCTGATTTATAGTTTAGTGGCAAATCCGAAGACTTTAAGAGACCTTTCAAAATATCTTTATTTATGGCTAGATTCGATTGCAATCCTATGCACTTTTTACCTAACAGTTAGTGAAACTGTACATAGCGGGCCTTACTTCCGAGTAAACGTGCATGCTATTGCGCTGCTTATGAATATTAAAGAAGCGTTCCACAGGAAAGCGAGGAAAATAAATTCCACCAAACGCTCCGTATATTTTATCGCACAGTTCCCAATCCACACACACACGTGTTTCCCTCAAGTTTAACGCCAACAATTTTCCTATTTTGCCCGAATGCTTTCAGCGGAAGGCAAGGGGAGAGAGGAAGAGGTAGGCCTCTAACTTGCTGCAGGAGCCTCGACGGAAGAACAAACCAGGGAGCCCAAGGCGCTCTCGTTGAAATAAATGAATAAATCAGACTGCGCTTTTTAAAAAAAACCTTTTTTAAAATCGTGCTCTAAAAGCAAGCGGCACAGAACCACGCGTACTGCAGCCGTCTCATTGAGGCCTGGAAATCATGGCTGCAATACTTAATAAAATAAAATAAAGGCTGCAGAGGGAATGCAAGATAACATCTACATTTCTATATTTTATTGGGTCTTCTGTAATAAAAGACTAGTTCTTACGGCTCTTGCTCCTGGGATTCTCCTCGCTCCTCCAACGAAACCCCCGGTTTCTCCCCACCTTGGGGCGTTTTCCCTGCTGTGGAATAACAACATCCAGGAAACCCTCCTGAAACCGGAGCGGGGCGGAGGGTTCGAGGTTCAAACCCAACGCGGATCGCAGGCCTCGGCGCGCGCGGCGCGGTGGGCGCGCTCTATTCGGTGGAAAGACCCCGACTGCGCGGGTGTTTATCTGCCCATCTGTCTTGTTTGGGTCTCTCCAAACAGTCATTGGTTTGAACTTTACAACCCCCCGGGAGATAGGTAAGTTGCCAGCCCTTGGGGTAATCCTATCCTTCTCCAAGCGAAAGATAATGGGGATTTTATTGATGAAGCTCGGGTTTCACTCTTTAAATTAAAACTGAAATATTATGGCCGTCATTGTTTGCAGTGGGAGGGGAGCGGGGCAGGAAATCCCCGAGATGTTCCGAAAGCCACCGGTTTATGTGGCGGTTCTCCTTCGAACGGATCTGCCTCTGAACTAATATACATTTTGATCGGCATGTATTTGTTTCGTGCATGTATAACAGCAGCGCAGATCTCTCCATTTACAGGCCAGAGATTCGAGAAAAGACTGGATCCGAAAGGAGGCGCAAAAGGAAGACGTAGTAGTTCCCAACACCAGACTATTGATCGGCCACTCTCGCCCCTGCCATTCGCAGCTGGATCCTGCCCCTTTTCATTATTTATGTTACAGATCAGTATCACGTAATGCCGTCTGTCTAGGGCTGGGGAACATGTATATGTGTATTTGTATATAAATTTTATAAAGGCACGCGCACGTGTGCTGTATAATCTATTGAAAACAGTCGTGAAGGTTATTAAAATGTTACTTGAACATTGGAATAGGCTGTTCTTTCGGCGGTAGATGAATTATTATTACTTTTTATAAACATAATCATTTGGCCAAAATGTTATATTTTACACACATACACTATTCGCCTGACCACATTATAAGTTACTGTTGTGGTGGTGGTTATTATTGCTATTAGTGGTAGCATTTATTATAGCCTTTCAAATAAATAAATCTGTCACAGTTTTAAGAGATATAGAGAGATATAGCCATGCGAGGGGGAATCCAGCTACAGTAGGAATGCATCATTTATAAATTCATTCGCGTGAGTACTGGGGCTGGATCACCCCACCACTTGAAAAATAAAAATAAAGGAGACCTCAGCTTCTATGAATGTCATTGAACAAAGTCTGGATTATTAGCATGTCAATTCCATTTCTGGGAGAAATACTTGAATAGCTCGAGAGGGTGAAAGCCTACTTCTTCCCTGGAAATTTTAACAACATTAGAACCTCGGGATAACAGTGCTGTCAAATACAGCCAATTTAATAATGATAATCAATGTGATTAAAGTTCTCTACTACGGAGGCCTCTCTTTTTTTACCGCCAAATCCCAGGCATATATATGAGCGCTCTAGTGGGCCATAAATCTAAGATCAATCAATCAAAGCTATTTATAAATCACGCCAATCGATGCCATTAAACCAGTTACAAATCGTGCCCAAGGCCTGCCCGGTAGGTTTGTTGCTTAGGGGCAGAGAAGGGACGCTCCATCTCCGAGCCAGTAAGCTTGTTTTTGTTTTTCGGGTGCGAGAGAAGAGAGAGGAGAGCGAGTGAGCGAGCGACGGGGGAGACTAGTGCAGGTGTGCAGCAGGAGGGAAAGAGACCCACTCACCTGTGAACCTGTCCTTGGTGTAGCGCCTGTTGCTCTCCATCCAGGGGAAAGTCAGCCCCGTGAGATTGTTCACGGACGGGACGGTGGGCACGGCCGTGGAGAGAGGCTGGTGGACGCCTCCGGTCAGGGGTCTGTGCGCCGGCACCCGGATCACGCCCCCGGCCGCGTTGAGGTTATTTCCGTTCATGGTCCCGACCCCCAGGTTCATGTTGTAAGACCCCG
Source organism: Podarcis melisellensis (assembly GCF_964234715.1). Taxonomy (NCBI): domain Eukaryota; kingdom Metazoa; phylum Chordata; class Lepidosauria; order Squamata; family Lacertidae; genus Podarcis; species Podarcis melisellensis. The sequence goes on from NC_138537.1 coordinate 43,495,166, forward strand.
CCAGAGAAGCCATGCTGCAAGCCCCGCCGTTGCTGTAACCTCCGGCGGAGGACGACCCTCCTCCTGCTGCTCCGCCGCCGCCGCCTCCGCCGCCGGTGGCCGAGCCGTAGTGGCCGGCCATGGGGTTGTATGCGCTGCTCACCACGCATCCTCCCAGGCCGTAGTCCGCCACGTCCTGCAGGCGCGCGTTGGAGATCATGCAGCTGCCTTGGTCCGGGTTGTTGAGGATCTGGTCGATGCCGAAGCTGATGGGCTCGGCGTGGCTCTGGTGGAGGTGGTGCGCCCCTAAGTGATCCATGCTGGGCCCACAGCCACCCCAAAGAGGGCGACTTTTACCCTCCCCCCTCCACCACCTCCACCACCACCTCCACCTCCTCCTCCCTTCTTCCAGGCGAGAGGTTTTTTCAAAATACGCGCAGCTTTCCTGGTCGCGCTTCACTTGATCCCAAAGAGGTAAAAAAAAGGAGGATGGAAGCGGAGGAAGGAAAAGCTGGGGGAAGGGGGAGGGGGAGGGTGTGGGGGGATGTGCGCGCCCGTGGGCTCCCTCTCTCGCCTAGCTGCGAGGGCATCAATCATGTTAGCCAAAAGCCTGGTGCTGCTAGGCCCTGCTCCGCCATTGGCTGGAGCACGGAGAAGCTGGATGAATGACAGCCGAGGAGAAAGAGGGAGGGAGGGAGGGAGAAGAAAAGGAGTTTCTTTCCCAGCCAAACCCAAGCGGGGAGCCCCGCCAGGCACCCATGGACCCTAGCAAGACGAGTCGTCTGCGCAGCAGAGTCAGAGCGCTGGCGCTTGGGGAGACGGCGAAGTGCCCGCGCAACCTCTCGCCTGAGTCAGCGCATTATCCGCGCGGCCGCAATTCTGCGCCCCGTTATTTTTTAGCACCGCGTGCGTCCCAGACCCAGCCGGTGGCGGGGCAGGGAATGAAGAACCTTGTTAAAAGCCACGTAGGGGAAAGGAAAGGAAGAGGCCCTTTCCTTCTTCTTGAGATCCTCGTCAACTGAAGGCCCAGCACGCAGACGCTGGGCGCCCAGTCTGCTAAGTCGCGCACCGTCCATGGACTTGCCTGGGCTAATGTAGTTAGCAGGCAAGACGGAGGACGAGATGAAGATGGAGCATGGAGGGTCAAGTTGATGGGTCGGCGACGGCTTTCCAATGGGCCCCTTCGTGGTCCCGATCCCCAGGTTCATGCTATACGACCCCACCTAAGCGGAACATGTCCTCCAAGACTGGGTGGGAAGGCGAGGTGTTCCGCCATTCATACTTCTTCACACAGTGCGTGATACTGTTAGTCGTCCTCACAGCAAATCCATTAAAATAAATGAACTTAAGACCGTTTAGAGTAGGGTCTACTCTGACTATGATTTAGTGGGTGTGGGTTGAGTTTTTTAAAGGCCTGAGTCTTTCATTTTAATTTCGCTTTCATACCTTTTAAAAACCACAAAACTGAGAGCCCAGCTACTGCTTTTTATATACATTTTTTTTTGTTCATGATCAGATGGAAGAAGAAGAATGAACATATTGGAGTTCGTCAGATCTTCACACCGAAATGCAATGGACAACGGGGAGGGGAGGGGAATTCAGGTACCAACTTCTAAAATTATATAATCTCCGAAGTATCATCTGATATGCACAAGTGACACACCCACCCCACCCACTTTAAGCCAGGGATAGGGAGCATGTGGTTCTCCAGGTGTTGTTGGATTCTAACTCTCATGAAGCTGGTGAAGAGTGAGCACCAGCGACCTGGCAGGATGTCCTTCCCTTCAGCTCAACAGTCCCAGGGCAATTTTTTAGAAGCTGATTTTCAAAATTCAGAAGTAAGGTGCTTCAACAAGACTTATACCCGCATAATGTATTTCAGAGTGTGGCCTGATCTGCTCTGGCTGCTGACTCAGTTTCCAGTGCAAGGTTTGGTCTGTCCACGTGGAGAGGCAGGCGCAGAAAATTTAAGGAGTCCAGACCGTCCGTGTGTCGATTCCGAGCCAGCTGAACTCCGTCTTGGGGTTCCCAGACAAAGCCACTCCGGCTTCTACCAGCCTCATGGAACCGCAGCTTCAAGGAATGCCTTCAACCACCCTTCCTTCCATTGTGCCCTCATAATTCTGCAAGAGCTACTTCAGTTCTCGAGGTTGTCCTACCTGGGCCTAAACCGAAGCATCCCCCCCGCCTCCCAGTCTATTAATACGACAGTCTTCTTAATAAGATAGGCTTGTGATTTAGATCTCAAGGAGTTGGGGTCCCTGGAGCTTTGGTAGGAAAGGCAAGGTAACCCCCGTAGCGTTTTCTCAGGTTGCACCACGAAGCTCTCAGAACAAGAAAGTCGAATCCGCTAAAACGCAGAGGTTATAGTCATGAGGTGGCAAGTCCATTAAATAGACCCACTGAAATAATGAGTCGTGCTCATTAATTTCAATGGGTAAAACTTAGTTGAATACTATGTTACATGCTGCACTTTCCCATTCCCTCCAAGGGGCAAGGTGGATATAGAAACAGGACTTCAACCCAAATCTTCCAGCGTTCTCCACTGTACAATAATGACTCAAAAAGTAGCTCTAGTATTGAGCTTCTGAAAACCGGTAAGGTAATGACGTGACAATTATCATTCCTCTGGATTCTAGATGCCCTCCCCCGGAGTTCACTCCCCCCTTCCACCAAGCAGTTTGCGTCCTCTAAAAGTAATGTGCCAACAACACAAACTTTTAAGAAGTTTATGGAGCAGCCCTATGCACGTCTACGCAGAATTAAGTCCCATTGAGTTCAAGTGCGTAGAGGACTGGAGCTATCATTTCATTTTTAAAACGCGTTTACAGATACAATCGCAACCCCTATCAAAGAAGGAGACTCGTTAAAGTTCAGGATCGCGTCTACGCAGCTATGATGGAAAGCTTGTTGCTAGTTCTGCTGCTGCTGCTAACGAAAACCACAGGAAAGGGTTGAGAATAGCACTTTTGAACGCTCCTATAAAAAGTCCCCCCCAAACCCCCAATATTTCTAAAGAAGATTGTTTTGAGCAGCACTGACGATTTCAGAACTAAGGAAAAGTCTCTTGCGTGCGAACCCCAATTTTATCCACATTGATTCAGGCGCTGTCTCACTGAGGGCAAGGGCGCTTGCTTCCAGGCCAGGTCAGAAAGCGCAGGGCTTAATTCATTAATTACGTATACACCCCACCTTTCCCCCAAGCAGCTCAAGGTGGGCACACATGGTCTTCTTTCTCTCTGTTTTTGTCCTCACAACAATAACCCTAGAAGGTAGGTTAGGCTGAGAGGTAGTGCTGGGCCCAAGGTTACTCTTGGCTACATGGGAATTTGAGCTCCCGTGGCCCCGTCCTAACCATTAAACCATTAAACCACATTAAACCATTAAACTCTAACCATTAAACCACACTGACCATCCTTGCGAGGAATTGTGTCCAGGAAATATTGTTTTAGAAGGGAGGGGAGTTTCCCAGACATTTTCAAAACCAGCACGGATTTATTCACGCTGAATAGGATACATGTAAGAAATACCACATTTTCCTATAGTGGCGAAGGGGGGAACTTGCTTAGAGGGGTTTTTTTTCTGATTCCAGATGATTCCACTACACCTGTTTCTGTGCTTTGCTGGGTCCCTTCAGAGCTGAGTGAAATTGGGAGCCCCATTTCCCAGGACCTAGAATCATCTCCGTTCCCCCTTGCTTCCCTTCTTATTGCCTCAGATTGCAGCTCTCCCCTTTCACATCAGTTTAGAATTACTTTCACAGAGGAAATAGTTTGCATATTTTCTAATTTTATAAGCCAGTATGTTTACTAATAGCTGCGGCTACCGATGGACGGGCCAGTTCTTCCCAAGCAGGATCAGGCTAATGTTGTTATTCTTAATATAGCGCCATCTATGGACATGGCGCTTTAGAAAAACAGGTTGGGCAGGTCCCTTGCCCCGAGGGGCTTACAATCTAAAACAAACAAAATAAGGGGTGGGTGGGACTTGAACCAAAACCTCATTGACTGAGAGTCAGAGAACAAAGACACTAACCTTATAATCATCTCGAATTAAATTTATTTTATTGGTTTCAGGGTGATTTAAGTTTCAGGGAAGTCAATGTCACGTCGGCACAATTTGAAACCCAAATATTTGAAAGGCACATAGAGGAGAGTTCTGTTGCCCTCAGGTCCTGCTTGCGGCCATCCCAGAATAAGGATCAGGTTGGCCACTGTGAGAACAGGATGCTGGACTAGATCAGTCTTTGGTCTGATCCTGCAGCGCTCTTCTCACTTTCTTATTATTCAAGGAATACCACCCAGTGATGTGTATGCGACGACACCACTACAACATTTGCTACTGCCATTATTATTTCCGCACACATCCACATCGCTACAACTACGCAAGGCAGCACAACCCGTTTGAAAACATTCTCAAAGAATGCAGGTCCCGTTCTTTGTCCTGCTGTTAACTTGGTCAACTCTGTCTGGTTTGCCTCCAGTTCTCAAGTGGAACTTCCTCGCTTCCCCTCCCATCTCTCCAATGAGAGCAGACGGAGAGAGCAGGTTTTTATCTGGACTCAAGGGATTCCCTTACTACTCAATTTGATTCAGTTATACTTGAACTGAAATTAATTTGGGACCAAACTGTATTCGTCACCCGACGTACATCCAATTGTGTTTAAACAGGGGTTTGTTTTCAGGAAAGTGCATAAGGGCTGTAGCCTTACACATGCAACCATTTTTCCCTATTTCGCTCAAACCATTTAACAAAGACCTCAGCGCAATCATTTTATTAGATGTAAGTCGTGAAAGTCAAAGGCATAAATCAGCATAATTTTAAACCAAAACCATGGTGACAAAAATGCAAACTTTTTATTGAGAATGTGCTTTGAAAGTGTCCCTCATTATTGGATAAGTACTGCTATTATCCATTTCGGAACAATGAAGCAAGTTAGCAGCTCTTTCTTTTTCGAAATTAAGAGCCTGGATAAACTTCGGTATAATATAAAACACAGCCAAGCAGTTTTCATGGGCTTTGAAAGCAACCCTTTAAGATGAACTCGAGTCAATTGTCCATTTGTTCAGATTTGCTTACACTTTATTTAAAATATGTGTTCACTATGGAGGTTGTGTCGGGGGGGGGTGGGTATCGGCGGAAACTTCACCTCTGTAAATCAACACGTGGCGTTTCCTTTGCTCCACTCCACCCCCACTCCGTCTTCTTCTAGAGTCCGTTTGGCTGTTTGAAATTGACCAGACTCTGTGGCAGCTTCAAGGAGCTAAAGCATTTCTGTTTGAAATGATTGTTTTTAAGCTGAATGAAACGGACTGTTCCGCCTGCTAAATTGGCGTGTCAAAAGGCATATATGCCTGGGAAGATAAAATAGCTAAAAAGGAAAGGTTTAACTCCACGATACCAAATCAGAGCGCATTTGATCGCAGTTGGTGAGATGGATTTTGTGTGTGTGTGTGTGTGTGTGTGTGTGTGTGTGAGAGAGAGAGAGAGAGAGAGAGAGAGAGAGAGAGAGAGAGAGAGAGAGAGAGGGGTTTATATTCTCAGGATGAAGAACGAGAGAGTAAGTGGCAGACGGAGATCCCAGCAACCCATCGCATAATCGACTGGCATATAAAAAGCATTTTTTGTCACCCACCACATCACGTGTCGTTCCACAACCGTGCTTCCAATTCGTTAATATTTTCAGAACATTTCAACTTTGTTATTGTTATTGTTTTGGTCCAGTGTCTCACAATCCATCACCATCTTTATTTAAGTCAGAGGGGTTTGTTTGTTTGTGTATTTGTTTCTTAATTTTGGATACAAAACTTTGTGGCAATTATCTCTGAGCTTCTCGAAAGTGATTTATTGTTCATCTTTCCGGTCTATAAACTCGCAGACCAGCCTAAATTCTCCGCAATTCATTTTCAAGGGCAAATATTCCGCTAATATTTCCTACTCCCGCAGTGTGTCATTCCCGCAGCTCTTACAAATTTGCCAAGGGATTTACAGCAACCCGACAAAAGTAAAGGTTTGTCCAAGGCCCCACAAGGAGTCGACCCGGCAAAGGAGGGGAGGGATCCAGACTGAAGTTAGAGGCTGCCATTCTAAAGGTAATTACTGAACATAGTGGAATCTGTTCACCCGGCCAGTGCGCGAAATGGCTTCGGAAACAGCAACGTCGAACTTAGTGTGATTTACTTCAGAGCAGTATTTAGGATCAGGCTAAGCTTTTGACAAGGATGATACCGGCTCTCTTTACACCTCGCTTCCTCCGGGTCTACACATCTAGCAGAATGAGGTGGGGAGATGACAGAGCCCTGCTGTGCCAAAACGCACTGTGCCATTTTAGCATGGGGGGGGGGTCGGGGAGTCACACTTCTTAAACAACCCCCTGAATGAAAAACAGTAGGAGGAGGGCTGGCTTGCTCGCTTATCACAGCACACACCCCGTTCCCAAATCGCCTGCGCTTAGACTCTCCCTACCATTCTCATCCTGCAGCAGCTGTAGATAACGATTTAAGGTCCAGTCCTATAGCTGCTCCCAAGCGAGGAAACCTCTTTGGACTCAACAGACAGGATTGCACTGTAAGGGTGTTTTAATGAAGACATGGGATTGGAACAAAACAAAAGTCAGCACCTCTATCCAGGAGCTAGTCTTTTCCTGGCTCTCCTATCCATCCATCATCTATCCATCCTTAGATTGCTGCCAGTGCCTCCTTGCCTGTTCCAGTCCTGCGGCCCGGAGAGTTCACAGCATTCCTCGCTTTCGGTGTTGGCTTTCAAAGGAACCGAGAGAGGCTTTCTCTTTCCAAAGCCTTCTCCTCCTCCTCCTCCTCTCGCGAGCACTAATTGGGTGAGCAATTGACAGAAGTTAATAACAGCGCAAGAAAAATGTCTCCGAGCCGGTGGCCAAATGAGGAGTGCATTATGGCGAATTGATTTGGGGCGCTCGGGGGCCTGGCTTATTTAACAGCAAGCATTAAAGTATTAATATTTTAGATGGGATCCGAGTCTATATTTTTTATGTCGGGCAATTGACGGACATTAAACTTTAATGAAATGATCTGCTGGCCAGATTTAGAAGGCTTGTCAGCCCAAAGGAGCAGGGACCATTAGCACGCAAAAAATAATAATGGGGAGGGGAGCGGTAGCACTTTCACTAACAGGTAAATAATTAAAAAGAAATGCTAGCCTACCAGGTCAGGGGGATTATTTAGAGCCGGGAGCCATTATCACGCAGGCACAAAATGCAACTCTTGGGGTGAGGGGGGCGCGTCGAGGTAGAAATAGGCGCGCAGAAACGCGCTTACGCAGGCGCGCAAACTTAACGGCAGAGCTGCGTCTTGGAGCGAGGTTTGTTTGGCGAAGCTCAGCAGACAGGAATTAATTCCGAGTGCCTGCAGAATGCCAGAACACGCAAAGCCATAGCTCTTCCTCCCACCTCCTCCCTTAACAGCAGGTAGCGGAAACAACAATTAGTTCCAAGAGTCACGTTTATATCGCGCTGTCAGCCTCCAATTATTATGAAGATTATCTATTTGCTGGAAGATCCTGAGACGCAATCGGCAAATGTGGGAAAGGGAACGTTTGTGTTTCTGTTGGACAAAGAAAGAAATGGAAAAAAATATATATGGCTGGATTTTATATATACGGTTCGAATTTGCATTTATAGATCTGTTTAGTAGTTCTGTTACAGAAATAGCTAAAGGTAATGTATGATCCAGATTCTGAAGCAACATCCTTGGAAGTTAGGTCCCGTTGAACCGAATTCGTAGGAATCAAAGGAGTTTAAAAGGTGGTAGGCAATGGACTTTAAAGGGCAGGTCGAATTCTTCGCTGGGTGATGAGATGTGTTGCTATTACATTGATAAGCACAGTTGTTGTTTTTTAAAAAAAACTGCCACTGCAGAGTTGTTAATGGGTCTGATGGAATTAATCGATTAATCATTAGGGTAATCGAGTCACACGTTGATCTTATAGAATGTGGACTCTAAATCAGATTTTAATAAGTACCAGTCGTGCTCCGCGAAAGCCTACTGAGCGCATCTTAGAGAACGAACACCACCCGTCTCTTCATTTAGCCTTTATAATTGTTTATCCTTTGGTGTGTGTGTGTTTTTACACTTCTCCACACCGTATTCTTTATCAAAATATTCTCGGTGTATTAACTGCACCGATTTAAAGCAACTTTAATGCAGTGACTAACAATTTTAAATTAACTGACAGCTCTGATTAGTCATAGCAGAAGCGGAGAAAATAAAAAATTTACAGTTAGTCAGATCTTTACTTTGACTCAACCGCCTAGGCAGAAAATTGTATTTTTATTTTTAAGCTGAAAGGGAATTCCAAATATGTTCAAAAAAGACCCACGACCCATTATGGTGTGACCATGTAGCTGTTTGCAGTCCATTTGGGAAGGACTAGAATATACTGGAAATTCAAATTATTTATCCTGGTAGATCTGTACAGGTCTTTTTTTTTAATTTGAAAATAAATAAATAAACCAAACTCTTCCGTTTGTAATAGTGCTTCGATTCCCAGTTGCTTGCGGGACCCCCAAATTTTGTCCCCCAGGCTATATAGAATAACAGGCCTTCACCAGATGGTCTCTTGCTTTCCCGATGCTAAGTGATGGAGAGACGATATTATTGGGGAAAGAGCATCTGTTCAGGCACACACCCTCCCCTGCCCCTCACTTGGGAAACGCGGCCTCGCCTCTCGCGCGGAGCCGAAGCTCTCCTCTGAGCGCTCTCAAGTATCCCGAGGAAACCCCAGCCCGGCCTTCCCAAGTGCCAAATAAATATTTGCGAGGACGTTTTCGTTCCGTGTCACTTCCAATTTATAAGAAGCGTCCCCACAACCGCAGCCGCTCCTTGCTGACCTTTCCCACTCCAAGTCACCCAAGGGCTAGATTTCTCCACTGGCGACGAGTAAGAAAACAGGAGTGGATCTAAGATATTTTCATTTTCTTCCCTCTACCCCCACACTCCACTCCCGTTTTACTTTGCCGTTTGAAAGTTTTCCATTTTGGCCAGCTGTGTTTTTCAAAGTAGGAAATGGAATAAAACAACAGCCGTTGGAATACACGGGGAAATGTACACGCGTGGGCCCGCGCACCCACGCACACCTCAAATGCAAAAGCGTCCACTGCTGAATTCTTAGGCGCCAGGTGTATATGCTGAAAGGCAGGTGCTTTCAAAAAGCTGCGAGAATTTGAGGGTGAAGCCTTATCTGCTTCTCACACAGTGAGAAGTTCTTTTTATTGTTTGCACAGAAATCTGTATTTCGCATTCATTTACAGCCATTTAATTTCTACTCGCTGGCACACACTCAGTCATCCACACGCAGGGCCACAAGCCTTGCTTATCCGAGATTGTCAGCAAACACGTGTGTGAGAATGAGAGAGACCTTCGAGGGCTTTCTCATTAATGAAAACCGAACATCTGAATGCCTCTGTACTTGGAGCTAATCCTTAGGAACTCCTCGAACTAGTCAGGACTCTCTTTTTCCAGGACACGTCCTCCTTTTCATGGGTGGGGTCGTCAAAGCGATCCATAGCTAAAAGTCGACAAATGCGACCTCTTTTTTGCTCTTTGAAATATGGCAACCCTACGTATCTGACATAATAACAGAAGAAGAGCCCTGCCAGCGGCCCATTCAAAGCTGTGCCTGCTAAACTTGAGAAAAGTGCCACTCGTTTCTATTTGAAGCAATGGGAAAACGCGACCTCCTCGTGCCACACCAGACAGGCTGCCACGCAGCTCCCTCCCTCCCCGCGCCTCTCAGAGGCTATATCCTGTTGTTCCTTCCCCTTCCAAGAGAAAGGGCCCTGATCCCTCCTCTTCTGGCCAGCAGGATCTTCCCCTTCCCTTCCTTCCTGCAGCGCCTTGTCTGTAGGCGATCGGGTTTCCCCCGCCGCACCCGCCCTACCTGCCTCAAGTTCTTGACTTCTGAACTCTTTAGGGAACCTGCTGGCGCCAGCTCCATCATCCAAAGTCCTTGTGGTTTGGGAGAGCTGAAGCTTTCGGGGGTTAGGGAGGAAGGAGCTGATGACTGCTTCAAGGGGGTCCCTCCCTCCCTCCCCCAAGGGTTTAATTGCACTCCCGGAGGCTACTGGTGGGGAATCTGGCTCCCCCCCACCCCACCCTCTCTGCCTTGTTGTGTAATGGGAGGCTGATCCCTAGAAAGGTGGATAAATATACACTTCACCTCCCTCAAAAAAGTGCAACCCAGTGACAAGGAAGCATCCAATAGGCAGCCTGCTTCAAAGCTTAGTTTCCCTTGGGTGGGAGGTTGGTTCAGGCTTGTCCTCTCATACTTTCTCCCTCGATATTGGAAATAGGGAAATGAAGGCAATGGGGTCCTTTATATGCCCAGCTGTCCTTTGTCAACAACAATTTGTTGCTGGTTTTTTGTGTTGAATATATGCTATATGGTAATTTATGGACCTAATTATAGGTACCTAAAGCAATTGCACATAACAGTCCATGCAGAATGTAGGCACCCTGTATATAGAAATGAGCAAACCAGTGATATTTTAGGGAGCAGACTAGCAGGCTTGCATCACAGGAGGCTTGCATCATTACTTACATCATAGGAGCCTACACAACACAAAACACTGTTGCTGTATGTAGGTTTTATTTTATTTGTTTTTTATCTTATATTTTGGAAATGTATGTGCAGCTTTCTTTCCTTTAATTTTTTTGAGGGCCCCCAAGAGAGTGGGCCCCTAAGCTATATCTTGTTTAGCTTATACGTAAATCCAGCACTGTGTGTGCATGTTCTCATGCGAGGCACTTTAGTGAAGTTCAGTTTCTGGTGCACTTTGAAATGGGTTTCTATTGGTCACTTTTTTCATGTGGATTTTTTTTTGGGGGGGGGCATTTTTATGGAAAGCCTAGAGTATCAACATACTAAAGAAATGGATACACTGCATTTTGAATTAGCATTCTTGCCTATTCATAACCCTGATATACTGGGCAAACAAAGACCTCCATCCCTACTTGCTCAGGCAAGGACAGGTGTACTTGCTTTGTCTAGCCATGGAGGAGGAGGAGTTTGGATTTGATATCCCTCCTTTCACTCCCCTTCAGGAGTCTCAAAGCTACTAACAATCTCCTTTCCCTTCCTCCCCCACAACAAACACTCTGTGAGGTGAGTGAGGCTGAGAGACTTCAAAGAAGTGTGACTAGCCCAAGGTCACCCAGCAGCTGCATGTGGAGGAGAGGGGAAGCGAGCCCAATTCACCAGATTACAAGACTACCACTCTTAACCACTACACCGTGCTAGCTGGTTAGTTAGTGGCCAGGGACCCCTGCAGGACAATTTTTGAGTCTTATTTATTTTTTAAGGATATTTTTTAGCCCACCCTTCATCATCATAATAGATCTCAGGTCAAGGTGCAGCACACACATTAAAATACACTGAAGAAATGAAATCAGCTGAAAACAATCAAAAGTATAAATCAATGTAAGGGCACCTTGAAAGAACTCATTGAATTGAAAAATGCTGCTTAAAGGTGCAAGGTGGCCTACTCACTCTCGGTCATACTCTAAAATACTCTAGATGCCTGAGCAGCAGGTGGGTCTTTACATGCTGCTGAAATGACAGAAGTGTCAGCAACCAAGTGTGTTTCCAAAGGGAGAGCATGCCACAAGCAAGGTCCCTCCTTTGTACAGAAGGCCCCTTTCTGTGTCATTGTATAGTGTGTGTCATCCCAGCAGTGTAAAAGAGCCTCGATCCATTTCTGGTCCCCTGTAGTTATGTTATCACTGGGGTGGGTACATTCAAGATGTATATCTGAATAAGATTCCACTTCAAAGTATGTGAGGAGGGACCGCATCCAAATTCAAAGGCACGTCCAGCTTACTTTCAATGGGATGTGCGTTCCCCTTCTTCTCCACCTTGTCTATTGTATGCATCTGGGGGGTGAAGAGACTTGCTGGAACAATGCAGATGCCATCCCTCTTCTCTCTAATATCCATCTGCCTTGTGAACAGTTTCTTAGGTACAAAAAACAAACCAACAAGCCAGGAAATGGAAGTACATTTCATGGGGAGCTAATAATAGTATTACTTAATACAGGTGTGTTGCTTTCAAGTGTTCAGAGCACTTCACATCCATTATTTAGTTGCAATTGTTACAACAACCCTGTAAGATGGCAGTGTTTATTATCTTCTATACTGCAGATAGGCCTGAGGCAGAGAGAGAGAGCAGCTTGCCTATGGTTCAAGGATGATGCAAAATTCAACCTCCTAAGTTGTACTTGGTGTCTCCTACCTGTTATTACTGTACAAAAGCATACTGCTCACAAGTAGGCTTAGCACTTCATAGATTGCAGTATAAGGTGATAGTAGCATTGACTTATTTCTCCATCTCTTATAATTAGCCATGCTGGTGGAGGCTGATGGGAGTTGTAGTCCAGAGAGCATCACGTTGGCAAATACTGCTTTGCAGGGTTCTTATGAAGATTACAATGAATAATGCATGTGAAGCACTTTAAATATCTGAAAGTATTGTCCCAATGGTAAGTATTATTATAACATGTTTAACAATCCCATGCACACTTACCTGGGGGTAAGTTCCATTTAGCATGCTCAGAAATATCCTACATGGCTGCAAACATGTTTACTCAAGAGTAAGATCCATTGAACACAAGGGGACTAACCTCTGAGTAAACCCTGCTTTAGGTTGCTCTGCTCAACATGGTTTCAATGCTCAGTTTGTTATTTAAAGCATTTTAAGAACTACACTCTTTGGCAAAAAGTGTCCCAGAACAACTTACTGATCAATAAAAAAGGCAGTCCGTGTCCTCAGGTTTATTATTTGTTTTATTTATTAAAAATGTATAAAGTCCTTCATTTGAAAATTACAAAAGGTTAAAGAGATTCAGCTGGGGGTGGGGGTGAGAGCAAACTTCAGCATCAGTTTTTACAATGACCAGCTGGGATGGAAAGAGCTCAGGTAGCCTGATGGAATCGATGCTGTTGGCTGACAGATGAAGGAGAAAAACCATGAGCAGCTGGTCTCAGCAAAGCGGGAGGAATAGAGCAGCTTCCCTTTTCTCCCTCTGATGCATCATCACCATTCCTGAGTTTGTCAACCACTTGTGATCTCCAAATGGGAGGAAAAGTGGGATAAAAGGTGGGCATCAGAGCATGTACCAGCTTATTGGCTTCTTGGCTCTTGAGCTGGCCCTGGTTCTGACCAGATTTGGGCAGACTTGAAACTCTTGTACATGACAAACATGTGAAGGTTGCAAGTTCACATCTGCATTAAGGTGTTTATACAGAGATCCTCGTATCTTTTCCTTCCCCCTTCTGCTTTTGTATTGTTAAGCTGAATATAATTCTTTAGGCCCATGATATAACTAGAGATCAGCTGACGGTGGAACTCCGAAACCCATTGAGTGCGCTTTTGGAATGAGGGCTTGGGATTCAGTCACTCCGATCACGGAAGGAAAACTAACATGATTGTTGACAACTTTATGCCAATGTGATTGACCTGCCCTAATAACACAATTGTTTCGTTTTGAGTACAGCGCTCTTTAGATTGGCTCAGAACCAAACAGCATACTGATTGGTTTATAATGGCTACACTTCCAGCAGATCGTTTACGTATTATTATTTATACTGTATCTTTGGATTTGGGGTACAGGAAGAGGATGTTGTTTACAATGTTTCTTAGTGCCAAAATAGATGTTTCATGCAGCACCATTTTTTAAAAAAAGAACAATAAAAATAGCCTGTGGAGGATTATTTAACCCTTCCAAAATGTTGCCTTAAAACTCAAAATCCCACCTCAAAGCTGCTGATCACCACACAAAGAAAAAGATACAACTGAATGCACCACATCTCTCCCCCCCCACCTCCTCCCCACACCACAAATAAGGAAAAGCAACTTACGGAGGGAGCATTTTTAAATAGAAAAGTATCTGGAAGGGAAAGGGTTAAGTAGCCCCTCCCCAGCTGCTTCACCACTGAAATCCTCAGCCCCCAGAGGCTGCTTTGCTGCCCAATAAAAATAAGAACCTGCTTATAAGTTGCCTTTGCTCATGGGAGCTCAAGACAGCATGCATTATGTTTTATGTATACAAAATATACCTGTTGTATAAGTTGCCCTGCCTGTGCTGATTGGTGGTTATTGTTTCACCCATGAATCATAACGGAGAACAAAGAAATAAAACAATTGTAATTGCAATGAAACAAACAAAAACAGAATAGCAGTAATATCTAACATGTATCATCCTACCGAGGAGGTAGAAAATTGAGTCAAGTTTCGCAAGCTGCCACGGCAAATCCTGTCACTGAAATAAGGTCACTGTAATATACTGTTTGTTTGTTTCTTTATTTATATTTATTTTAAAATTTATATCCCACTTTTTGCCATGTAAGTCCCAAAGCTGCTGAGAATAAAATATACAATAAAGCATTGTTTAAGTTTCCAATTTTTTTAAAAAAAATTTCAAGAATTTAAAATCCTATCTATATAAATATATGTATTTACAAAATGGAGGGCATTTGAGAAGCATTCAAGGTGCAAAGGCCTCCTGAAATAATATAGATATGATATGGTGCTTGTGTCTGTCTAACTTCGTAAGTAAGGGAACTGCATGATTTTAAAAAATACTATACAGTCCTTTGAGCTTCCTTCTGGGTTTTGTTTACAGTGCTGCACTTGTGTAATTCGCACATCAAAAAATGTAAGGAGAGCTAACTGTGTGATCCTATCTATGTCTGCTTCAGTCAGAAGTCAGCCCCCCCCCCCGAGTTTAATGGGACATTCCCAAGTCTGAATGCTTAGGATTGCAGAATTAAGTATTTATTCCAACTGTTCTGCTGGTGTTTCATGGCTAAGCTGTTTATTTTTAGCAGGCGACATGGGAAGAGGGGATTTAAGCAACCATTAAAAGTCCAGCTATGGCTCTCTCTGTGCAAATTGATGCTGGCACAATGCTTGCTGAAGTTCATCTCCAAAGCCTTGTCCATTCCCACCCTGCTAAGCCTGGCTGTATCTGAAGTCTCTTTAATAACCATATACACCTGTTGATAACAGCAGTGAGCGGTTGTCAAAGTTCCCCTCTGCCTGTCCATAAAAATAGCTGTGATGGATAACTGGATTTCTCTGGCGGTAAGCTGGGGAATACTATGTAAAGCTTCATGCTGGCAGATCACTGGTACAAATACGAACCCAGCATAACTTGAGAGCTATTATGGCTGAGATAGGGATTTGTGATTCTTCTTATGAGTGCCTTGTGGCCACTCCAAGGCCTAGCAGGATGGTCTAGGTTAACTCTTTTGGAAGAAAGATATTATTACAGAAATGATATTATTACAGAAATGCAGGTCCAAGTTAATAGCCAAGGGGACTAACATTAGACCGTGCCCTGAACGGCTGAGCAAAGCAACCAGGGACTGTACACATGACATTTTATTTTAAAATCAATGGAGACCGAGTACTCCCCCCCCCATGTAGTCCACACACAGTCTAGATCTATTGCATATGTTTTACTCCTGAAAAGTGCTTCTTGAGAAACTGGTTACATTTCAAAAAGCAAAAGCTCATTGCAGATTGATTCGGAATCAGTGGCGTAGGGTGGGTTGTCAGCACCCGGGGCAAGGCAAGTAATTTGCGCCCCCTAACCCGTGGATTTGCACCCCCTAACCCTAACCCCCAGATGTTGCGCCCAGTGCGGCCGGTCCCCCCTGCACCCCCCACGCTACGCCACTGTTCGGAATTGCCTTGCAGCATTATAAATAATTGTAATAAATATACAAACAAACAAATAAAAGAGTAAATTCAATTCAATTTGATTTGATTTAGTGGTGGTCATTTTCTTTGTATTTCACAGTTTTATGATGTTTCAATTATTTTATTGCTCCACTTCAAAATATGTTAATGAGATTATTATAATTGTTATTAATTGCACTTATTAGTAGTTTTTCTTTACAAAAGGTAATCAAAAGTGACTTACAAAGTACAGTAGTACAAATATGAAAGCCAAATCAATTTTTTTTAAAAAAAAACAACCCCACATTAATCCATATAAAAGGCAGGTTTAACACATTCTACCCACTAAATATATACAACCTTCCAAATTAGGGCTAAAGGCAGTTTATAAATACTTGTATAATGAAGTAAATATAATTCAGGGTGAAGGCAATGTTTTCTGGTTTAGACACATGGTGATCCACCAAAGTTAATATAGTGGTAGCATTATACGATGCTGCCAATCAGATTCAGCTACGTTATTACATCACAAAAGGCAAATGAAGTTAATTCCATCGAAGAGGTGATCATTCTGGAACAGCCAGAAAAAGAAACCATAAAGGGAGGGGATATTCTTGATTTTTCTTACAATGTTCACTAAACACAGGGAGTACTTTTGGCTCAGCTGCACAAAGATCTACAATTCCCAGGACTTCCTGGCAGAGGGAATGACTATTAAACCAGTTTGGGCTAGTTGTGTGGATGAGCTCCAATTGGTTTTGCCTGCCTGCGTTGTTGTGACCAATCTTCCCCTTGACATAGATTACATTGTCTTTGTTCTTGCCATTATAACTTCCCATCAGATTAATCACACAGTTGATTTTGCACCATTCAACATTAAAAATATATATGTTAAATTAAGTCTTGTTTAACTTGCTTAATCTGGAGGTGATCCAACCAGTGAGCAGAGATTTAACAGCACAATATAAATATAGCTATACAAGGGGATTAATATGCATTAAACATCATCCTGATTATTACTTCTTGTTGGCTTTCCCTGCTACTACCACTTATTCCTTTCCCAGTCAACTGAAAATGTCTTTGAATAGGGATAGAAGGTAGCACAGCAGAGGAATGGGAGGAGGAGTGAGGTTAAGAAGGGCCCTGTTAGATCAGACCAAATGTCCAACACCCTGTTCTCCAGCTGGCCACTGGGATAACAGGAATCTGGATTAGATGATCTTATCCACCTGCACTCGTCTTACTCAGCCTTCCACCTCATCCTAAGATTTTACTGTAGTTCCCTATCATGTTCTGCATCCATCCACTTCTAGCTTTTAACCATAGCTTTTAAAACTCTCCAGGGATGCGGGTGGCGCTGTGGGTTAAACCACAGAGCCTAGGACTTGCCAATCAGAAGGTCGGCAGTTCGAATCCCCGCGAAGGGCTGAGGTCCCATTGCTTGCTCCCTGCTCCTGTAAACCTAGCAGTTCAAAAGCACGTCAAAGTGCAAGTAGATAAATAGGTACCGCTCCAGCGGGAAGGTAAACAGCATTTCCGTGCACTGCTCTGGTTCACCAGAAGTGGCTTAGTCATGCTGGCCACATGACCCAGAAGCTGGATGCCAGCTCCCTCAGCCAATAAAGCGAGATGAGCACCGCAACCCCAGAGTCGGTCATGACTGGACCTAATGGTCAGGGGTCCCTTTACCTTTAAAACTCTCCACCTCTTTAGCTTTGAATAGCCGCCCTTGGCTTCGCCGCTTCACAAGTTGCTCCCCTGTTTGGCAGCTTACTGATAGCCCCTCATCCCTCTCTAATATCTGACTCCTGTTCCTCTGCCACTCACCCTATTTATTAAGTTGTTTCCACTCCCTCATTTCAGCTTATCATCTGCTTTCACTTATTTATAGCAATTATTTCCACTTCCCTCACCTCCAGCTTGGCCTACCCCATCCCTTCCCTCTGATTCATCCATCTTGATCTTCTTGCGTAAATGGTTAGATCTTTGTGCAAGGTCTATATCACTTAGTGTTCTATATTTTCGTCAAGTCCATTGCCAATATGAAACCCTTGTCAAGTGGTATACCCTCAGTGTAAGCAGTCAACAAAAATGAGTGGGAAGGTTGGCCTTGTTGGCTAGCATAGCCAAATAAACAAACTCTTGTCTGTATAGATTTTGACTAAGTCTGAAACACAACATTATATACACTTTAGTTTGACTTTCCCATCTTAATTACTGCCTTTGCATGTCCCTAAATCTAGGGCCAGTCAAGCAGACACAGTACCATATTGATCCAGTGATGTCTACATCATATTCAACCTTAGAGTGACACCACACAATTGTCAAGAGAGCTAATCATCTGTGAATTCAAAATATGCAACAAAGCCAGTTGGCATAATTCTGGGACCACGAGTAAGAATAGGCTCCACCACAGCAACCATTTGATCAGGAGTGCCCATAAAAGTTCTCTAGATGTGTATACCACACAAAAAGCTGTCAAATAACATTCTGTAGATACTACCATTTTCCTTGGGTTGAAACAACCAAGCCATACCACTTCCTTGCCTTCCTCTTCAGACTGATGTACAGCCAGCTGAGCTCTCACTGTGATCACCTAACATTTCCAACTTTCCTCGGACCTGGCAAAATAAAGGCAAGGGAGGTGATGAGGATGCTCTTAGCAAGCATCTCCAGCAATTAACTAAACAACAGTAGCTGCATGGCCAGAACCAGGACAAATGTTCCATTCTTTAATTGGATAGGCCTACTCTGCAGTGGAGGTCATTAGCTCTTCATTTCCTATAGTAAAATTGGAATGTGCTTATCAGACACAAGTTTGCTCTGGAAAAAATAAAACTTTTTAGCATGTATTAAGTCATAATGTTGGCTCCCTTTGAGGCCTTTAATGGCAGCTATATACAGGGGCAGCTCAGATTCTCAAATAAATGGGAAACATTAGCAGAAGCAAGTAATCTGCCGCTGGGAAATACGAATTACGTCCACTCCCTCTGGCAGGTGGGTCAATTCCACCCAGCATTAGATTACAAACCACCAACCAATACTCCATTTCCATTAAATTTTGAGCAAGGAGAAATCTGCAATAATTGGGGATTTGAGCATAAGAAAGCCAAAGGCCAATAAGGCAATCCAGAATGTGGCAGATATTTGAAACTCTAGTAATTACTGTGCCTTGTTGCTTTTATTAAATGAGAAGGCATTGGGTTGGGTTGGCGGAGCCTCACATCAGCAGTTTGCCTTCCTTGAGAGTGCGCCTGTTGCAAACAGCAAGCCATCCATTTTCAATGCTCCTGTTTATTTATTAGTTCCTACCAAGCTCTCTCGGAAGTCCATCAACCGACAAGAACCTCGTTTCTTTCCCAACCCCCACCCTTGAGCTCCTGAGGGGGTGTTTAGAGTCCCTCCTTCAATCTGGATTAATAAAGTCACTGGAGAGAAATCTGTCAGTTTGATTAAGGCAGCCCTGAAAGGCCTCTCCATGACTTATCCATTACAGACGAAGAACGTTGCAAAGTAGGGACAATTTATTTCCAAAAAATGCTAATGAAGCCACAGGCAAACAAGTCTCCTTGAACTGCTAGTACCACACGCATGCACATACATACATACTTAATATATAAGGTGGGAGGAGATATCTGGAAAGTGCAGCCATATTAAAATCAGCCAGTGATTGTTTTACAGGAGCTGTTCTGGACCACAGGGCTGCCATACAGAAAAGGAAGGCTATCCTAACATCACCCCCATGGGCTGGTTGCGGGGAGACAATGCCTGAATTCCCCAACATTAATTGTGAATTATTGCTTCTCTGCTTTATAGTCTCTGTTGCAAGGTTGGTTTGGGGTTGGGGGGTGCATGTTTCTTTTTATTCCCTGTGCCTTATATCCAATGTTCTACTCAGAGGAGACCCATTTAAGTTAATGAGCATAACAAAGTTTGTTACAACCCAGTACGCCCAATATTTGAATTTTCATAGTCATAAACAGGACAGCTTGCTCAAAGTGAAGTCCTATTATGTCCCATGAAAGAAAATGAAGCACATGCAGATCTCACCCAGTAAAATCAAGGAGACTGAAAAGTGATTTATGCTTTTGCAACTTTTACTGGGTCCCAGGATCCCATTCAACAGCTTATTTCACAAAATCATTGGTGTGTTTTTGAATGATATTTATGGATCACCTCTCTGCCTCAAGGCATCCAAAGGGCCTTTTAAAATGTTTTCATTTTAATATCTCCGTAGAATTCCAAAGAGAAGACTAATTTGGGTCTCCTACATTGGGTTTGCCATATCCCCCAAAGTGAAAACAAACTTGTTGAGCTTTACCTTTTCCTTGGGCAAAGTTATTGAGCTTTTGGGGGGAACGTCTCCCCCAAAAATAAAGCATTCAAAGCATTAAAAAACAACAATCCCACCCTACTTGCCATACATCCGGTTTCCCCAGACATTTTGCCAATTCAGCTAAAGTGCGCCCAGATGCCATTTTTGCAGCCCAATTCCCAGGTGTATCCAGGGGGAAACTGGACGCATGGCAGCCCTACACATAAGACAAGTGCCTGCTAAGTCCATTCACCACCCAACTCCCAGACATATTGCTTCCACTTCCTGTATACAATTAGCATATTCCAGTCAGGACCTGGGTTTAATAAAAGAACATATGTTAGATGCCAAGTAGGAGACTCACGCTTCTCTTCCCTCTGTGCTTCCTCTCCTCCACTGCCTCTCTTTCTCACATGCTATAATGTGAGATGACCTAATTGTTACCACATTATAAAGCATTATGTAGAAAAGAAGTGCCATAAAGCAAATATACTCACCAAGGTACTGGCGGATGAAAGTGGGGGCAGGGGGAGAGCGGTCTGCCCCGGGTGGCATCCCGGGGGGGGGTGACATCGCGGTTGCCCCTGCCCCTGGGATGCTCAGCGCACACACCCTGGGATGTGGACTACTTGGCATACTCCCCTGATGCATGGCACGCCCCCCATGGGCAGTGCGCCACGCCCCCTGGGACGCACACCAGCCGTGCCCCTGGATGTAACCCTCTCCCAGTGCCAGAACAGGTAGCTTCACCACTGCACCAAGGCTATAAGTGGCAGAAAGCTAGGGAGTCCTAGTTCAGTGCAGCTTCAGAACACCCCACAATATTAGATCACATACTAGACAGTGATTCAGTCGATCTGGCTGATTTAGTAGTTCTGTTTGTATTTCTACCCTTCAGGTCTTGTGGAAAACACAGGACGCCAGCGGCGTCTTTTGATACTGCTACACATGGCTAGTTAGTCAATAATGCTGCTGCCAAATCTGTATCAATTGCTGCTTCTGAGTAGCTTTCAAGGCTTGCCCCAAGTGCAACATGTCTCAACCTAATCTGGATGTTACCAGGGCATAGAGAACTGTGGCCAGGGCACCTCTGTCTAGGAGGCACCAGAGCCAGCATACCAGCCTACACTGGGTCTCTGTAGGTTCCTCAGCAAATAGAAAGTTTCTCCCTCTCTTAATTCCTGTTTATAAGCATTTAATCCCCAGATTTGGGCACAACGGAATGTAGGATTTTTTGTTAATACCAATACTGAATTGTTCCTAATCTAATAAAGAACCTGGAAGGAGAATTGTGTTTTGGGAGAGATGCATGCGTGGATTTAGTTTGGAGGTCTGAATATGTGCAATTTGTTTCATCCATCCTTTCAGCACACCAGTATTGACAGCAGAAACAAAGAGCGACAAAGAGGTTCTGAAGAACAAACTGTAACGAACAAACTATAAACATTTCTTTAACAATGGAAGATAAAAGGTGCCTGTCACGCAGGCCTACACAAACCCTACCTGTCCTCCTGCAAAAGACTGGATAAGCATGTTTCAAGAATCATCTCCCTCAATACACAGCAGAGTTGTCTCTTTAGTTTAAATCTGTTAAACAGGAACCCAGGAAAGATCCTTTCATATCACATGGCTTCCCCTACGTAGGCAAAGCAATAGTAATAATTCCAAACACCCCCTCTGCGGGTTTCCTGTTTCATCCATTCTCAGGGACCTTTCCTTTGTGCTGGGTTCTCCCTGCCCACCCAATATACCGATGAGTCAATTTTTGTGGGTTTTTGTCTTCATCAGAACATCTTGAAGAGGGAAAATGGAACCTGAACCAAAACCTCACGGATCAGAAGTCAGAGGAGAAAACTTGGGGTTTGTTTTTTTTGGAGGGGTACTCTGAGTGAAAGGTTGAAAGGGCTCTAACCCTGCAATCATCTTGAATTAAAATGTATTGACTTGAAAATAAATCTCATGGAAGTCATTGTCCCAAGAAAGCAACATTTTATTTGGATCCCAAGTGTGTGTGTGTGGGGGGGAGTGCTGTTGTAGTCAGGTCCTGTTTACAGCCTTCCCAGAGGCATCTTGGTTCACCACTGTGAGAACAGGATTCTGCACTAGGGGTCCCTTGGGCTTCATAGCATTTGGCACAACACTTCGAGAAAATGTATGGATTCTCCTTCAGATTCCTTCTCCTGTATCAACATGGGCATAGTCAGGATTTATTGGGGGGGCAGGGCACCCACCTGTCCTGTTCCAGAACTGAGCTACCTGCAACACAATTGGTTAATTCAAGGAAGCCAATCCTATTGTTCAGTCGGGTTGCCAATTATGCCACAACTTTATCCAAGTGACATCAACGAGCATTTCAATTTCAAATATTCTGATTATTTCTACTTTTAGTTAAGTATTTTTTATTTATTTACATGATTTAGGGGGGCATGTGTATGGATGCTCTTCTCTTCATAATTCTCCTGTGTTCTAGTGATGTCGCCAAAGTTCAAAATTACAGAGTTTTATATGTTAATTTGTCCAGTTGTAACACTCTGCAATCTAACAAATTGTGCGCTGTTTTTCTCAGATGTTCTTTTCTGGCTTAGAATGTTACATACACAGTCAAGAGACCTTGATCCAGCATTGGTACTTGAAACTCAGATGACTTCCGTGGCTTGGAGAACTGTGTACCTACTAACTATGACCCTACCTGGATAGAGACAGCCTTGTTACAGTTTATCCATGCTCTCGTAGCCTCCCGCATGCATTTCTGCAATTTGTCATGCTGCTTCCAGTCTGTTTCCATGCCCAATTCAATATGCTGGTTTTAACTTTCAAAGTCCTGCAGAACTCAGGTCCAGGTTGACTGAAGAATTGCCTTCTCCTGTTTGTACTTGTCCAGGCATTTGATTGTTATCAGAGGCCTTTCTCCATCTAATGCTACGAAGTGGGTGGTGACAAAGGAGAGGGCCTTTTAAGTGGTGGTGCCCTGTTTATGAAATGCCCTCCAGAGAGAGGCTTGTTGTTGCCCACATTATGGTCCTTTGGGTATTAGGTGAAGACATTTTTAATCTCCCAGGCCATTACATTTATAACATTTTTTTTCATTGCTTTGCTGAGTTCTTTCAAAGCAACAGCAGCAGCAGCAGCTTGCTCTCTTGCAAATTCCAGATTTTTGACATGGTGACATCTCTTGCCTTCCCTTGTTAAAACTTGATCTGGCCACAAATTCTTAAATTTATTTATTTATTAGATTTAGATCCCACCCTTCCAAAAGAAGCCCAAGAATTGAAATGCTTGATACATTGTCACATCTCAGATTTCCATGTGACATCATTTCCTTCCCTAGATTGTGGGGGAGGCTGGGGAGGTGATGTCAAAGTAACACTTGTCTTCCGCAAATTGTGTGAAGTGGATCTTCTTGCACTTTAGACCACGGGATTAAACACACACACACACACCCCTTCCAGTCCTGTTGTAATCCCATCATTTGTAATGCCAATTGGACTTCTAGATTGTTTCGCTTTTAATAGCGAAGTACTCCAATGAATGCAACAATCTATTTGAACACGGCCTCAGAGTGGCATCATATTTAATACATTTTTAAAGATGTGACTTACAGAATAGGGACAGAAATTGTTGGGGGAGGAGTATAAAGCAAACATTAAGGAAATAGTTAAAGAGTAACATTTCTGCTAAGCACTCACTTGAAATCCAGACAGCACTTTCTGCACATTAAAAGCAATTAACACCATTTGGGGAATTTTTAATTGCTCTATAAAGCACGCTGTAAATAATTATTCCCAGCCCTGTGGATCCCTTGAACGATCTCCCTGACAGTTGTAATTTATGGGGCCTGAAGCATGGCTCTTTTTATTCAGCATATATCCTTATTACAATAATGACTTAGCACTCTGGTGCCCTTAATGAGTATAAAGAGCCCTGTGCACAAGGGAGGGGAGAAAACTGCAAGGTTTTAAGAACTTGACCAAGCACCATTTTTCCCTAGTTATTGTTATAAATTGTTAAGCAGTTATGCAGACTACTAAATGATCAAGACTTTGTAGGGAAGAAATCTGAATACATTACTATGTACGTGTGGTCTGATTATATTACCTAGGACTACTTTTCAGAAAGATAAAAATCTGGGTGACTCTTGGTCACACTTCAACGTGACCAAGAGATTGGGAGTGCAATGCAAAGCAGAGGGTGGTCTGGGCCCAGGTCTCCAGACACAAACCCCTCATTCTTATCACATGATGCTACCTTAGCAAAAGGAACTTTAGTGGAAAGTCTTCAAAGGGAGATGCCATGCTTTGATCCCAAAGTTGAAACTCAACTTGACAAGGTGTCAAAAATCTAAAGTTCAGTTGGCAGCTTATTCAAATCTAACTTTCCCAAGGACCCTGAGCAAAGTTGCCTAGGCCAGGCAGGTCGAAAAACAGCCTCAAGTAGAAATATTCTTCTGCACCCTCACGTTGCTGTCTGAGTTTTCATGCTGAATATTCAATTCCTGATGCCAGAAACACCAAATTCACTGAGATGGATGATGTTGGAAATAGACTGAGGATTAAATCTGTAAATTAAAATTTAAACCTCCTGTCCCACATGTGTGGAATAAATATGAGAATAAACAGGTTTGTAAAGCCCTTTTTAGCATAGGGAAAACACTGGGACTTCTTTGTCAGTAAAGTCTGCCAGGCCTCCCTGCAACAAGGAGAGAAGGAAGAGTTCCAGCTCACCACAACTAGAAAGTGTTTACAAATGCAGCATTTTACTCCCCGCCCCTAGACATAGTATCAAAGAAACATAGAAGTGGAGAGTTGGAAGAGATTATGAGGATTATTTAGTCCAACCCCCTGCAATGCTTGAACCCATCACCCTGAGATTACCGGCTAAGTGTTTCAGGCTTTTCCAACTGAGTGGCAACCATTCAGTTCTATGGGAGAAAGTAAGGCATTTCATGGAGGTGTGGGATAAATATGCTTCTGGCCTCTAGAGTTAGCCCTCAGTACATTTATTTTTGTCCATGTCAGTTTCTGTTTTACTAATATGCATTTTGCATACATATTTAGGCCTCCTACTCACTCCATTTTGCCTAGTTAACATGTAGCTACTTTCAACAGCAGCAAAACTCAAGTTGCCACTGAGGAGTGTGTGGCATAGTATCTAATAATAAGGGGCACTTTCAAGAGCTAAAAATTCAAGACTGATGATTTAGGTTGCAAACCTACGAACTCCTGCGAGAGTCAATGTGGAGCAGGACTTAAGAGCATTGGACTAGTACAGTGGTACCTCTGGTTACGAACTTAATTCGTTCTGGGAGGTCCGTTCTTAACCCGAAACTGTTCTTAACCGGAGGTACTACTTCTGGATTAGCAGAGTCTGTAACCCAAAGTGTTTGTAACCAGAGGTGTTTGTAACTCGAGGTACCACTGTACTTGGGATCCTCACTCAGCCATGAAGCTCATTGTATGACCTTGGGCCCATCGCCAGGCCTTTCTTTCAGCCAGAATTCTCCGGAACTCAGTTCTGCCGCTTCTCAGGTGAGTGCCATTGCCAGTATAAGAGAACAAGGGAGGTGAGTTCCGGCACCTCTTTTTCTAGAAAAATAGCACTGCCCATCACTCTTAGCCTAACTAACCTACCTCAGAGGGTTGTGGTGAGGATAAGATGCAGAAGGTGAGGTTCATGTATGCCACCATGAGCTCCTAGGAGGCAAGTGGGATAAAAAGGTAAAAATAAAGAAACTCTTTACTGAGTAAGCCTGTTGCAGAAAACAGGGGTTTGTTTCTGGGTAGTTCTGAGCAAACATAGACGGGATCACACCGCTTGCGATGCCTGTAATTGCAAAGCTCCACTTACATCCCAAAAGCAGAGTGACAGCTCAGGATCACAAAGCTAACACAACACCAGAGCGCTAGTTGTTGAGCTACCTAATAAATATTAATGGCTGGTTGGCTTCCAAAAGAGCATCTGCCTCCAAAGTTATTGTCTCCTGGCCAAAAAGCCACCTACTTCCAGTGTGAAAAAAGAAGCAACTTGCTTTAATTTAATCAGCAGTGTTCCTGTGCCACCACCTCTCCTCCAGCACCAGCCAGTCACCATTAAGGAACAATACGTCTGCCTGACACGGCTTCCAGCAATGGTGCCCCAGGCAAGGCTCTGCTCACCCCTCCTTCGCCTGTAACAAATTAAATTTGTGCCATCAGCTCCAAGACAAGTTAGGCACAAGGGGAAGCCCGAACAGGACAGTGACAGTGTGATGAATGGAGGCGCTGAGGAGAATGACACAGAAAGAGAAGAAAGGGAGGGGAAGCCCAGGCAGCTCTCAGCTGCCGGCCTACATCAGGTGCCGAACTTTTATTTGCCTTCTTCATGCCATTTGAGGGAAACAGAGATTGATTACTCTGACTTCTGATATTAACTTCCTGCTTAAATTACTCCATGGCCTCCCCTTGGTTGCATGTCACTATGGACTTTGCTGGCCATTTCTTCAAATCTAGGGGACATTTTGGTTGCTGCACATGCTGTCTTCCCACCCACCCTAACTCCCATGTGTGACGCCAAGAAAACAAGGCAAGGCCCAACAATTCAGACCTGAAAGTTACCATTTCTGGGTGGTTCTTCTCCTCTTTGCCAAAGAATGATGGGTAAATATTTGCCTCACCTTTTTAGCATGGAAAACTGTGGGTTGATTTGATTTCCACTGAGCATGTTGGGCATTTCCAGACTGATTCACACAACTGTTTTGAAGTTGTAAAAGAGGGGGCTGTGATCATCATTAGGCAGTCACCTCAGGTGGCAGGTGCTTGAGGGTGCGAAGTACCAGGTTGCCTGTGCATGTGAGGGACACCATCCTACTGCCAGCATTCAAATAAGATTCAACTACCAATCTTGTGGGTACCCTCTTCTTCTTCTTCACCTCAAGCAGCAAAATGTCCTCTGGTCCTCTAACACCAAAATCAGAGTCCTGTGCTGCAGTGTTGGAGCCTTAGAACTAGCTGTCAAGGTACTAAGGTTTAAATGCCCAATAGCATTCAGTAAATTTGACAAGCAGCGGACTGAGAAGTTTTAGAAATCTAGACTGTGTGAAGCAGTTAACAGAGACAATTGTTTTTCTTTGATTCCAATATCTTATGTCACCCATCTAATTTTCTTGTCAGGTTTTCGGGACAAATATGGTCTCGTTCAATGAACTGGTTTCTCTTACAGGTAAGAGCTGCCACTGGGGGAGAAAGGGGGTGTGGTGGGTGCGGCCCACCCCAAGTGTCATCCCTGAGGGGGGTGACATCACCTCACTGCCCCCCTGGGACGCTCATCTCGCCCCCACGGGCAGTTTGCCCCGCCCCCAGGTGCAGAGCTAGCTCCTCCTCTGAGAGCTGCCATACTGCTCCAGCTCAAAAGTCTCCCTGTGACACATTCCTAAAAAACATGAAGTGTGACTATGGCAAGCAGGTATTTGAAAACTGCATACATGATAAAATCTCACACATCATATAGCTAACACTTCTCAGTGAGCCAAAGTTTGTAGGGGCTCCCTGCTTTATCCACACGGTGGTTCCAATCCTAAACACAGTTACTAAGGAGTAAGTTCCACTGAATTTAGTGAGACAGATTTCTAATTCATCATGATTTTGGATTGTGGCCTTAATAGCAAACTGCAGGTGGGTGGGTGGACCAGTTTATTGAGCTTACAAAACTTACATGGAGGTTAGAATATACCTGGCCTTTGTTGAGCAATTCTTCTGATTTGTTTGCAGGACAATTATATGAGATTGCATTCATCCTGCCATTTGTTTAATTCACACTTTGCAGGGAATTTCCCTATTACTTTCCAATCTGCAAAAAGTCTGTTTAGGGGTGTCTTTCTTTCTTTCTTTCTTTCTTTCTTTCTTTCTTTCTTTCTTTCTTTCTTTCTTTCTTTCTTTCTTTCTCTCTCTCTCTCTCTCTCTCTCTCTTTCTTTCTTTCTTTCTTTCTTTCTTTCTTTCTTTCTTTCTTTCTTTCTTTCTTTCTTTTTGTGAAATTTTCAATTACAGCTGGTTATAGTTATTCCAAACTTATAGTTATATCCAAAGGACCATAATGAATAACTATGGAGACGCGGGTGGGGCTGTGGATTAAACCACAGAGCCTAGGACTTGCCAATCAGAAGGTCGGCAGTTTAAAAAAAAAGAAAAAAAAAAAAAAGAAGGTCGGCAGTTCGAATCCCCGCAACGGGGTGAGCTCTCGTTGCTCGGTCCCAGTTCCTGCCAACCTAGCAGTTTGAAAGCACATCAAAGTGCAAGTAGATAAATAGGCACCGCTCCGGCGGGAAGATAAACGGTGTTTCCGTGCGCTGCTCTGGTTCGCTTAGTCATGCTGTACGCTGGCTCCCTCAGCCAATAAAGTGAGATGAGCGCCGCAACCCCAGAGTCAGTCACGACTGGACCTAATGGTCAGGGGTCCCTTTACCTTTACCTATAGTTATTCCAGTTGCAAACATCATCTCCTAAGCCTTCTCGCCTGGACTTCCCAACCTATATTTCCTTGACATCCTCAGTCACTTTGGTTTGCTGCAACTCCTAAAGCTTTCCAATCCTTCCCTCCTCTATCTTCCACTCCTTGTTGTGTCTACTGGTGTTCATATGTTTAACCCTACTTGTAAATTTATATTTATACCGCTTCTTTTTAAATACTCCTCTAGTTGTTCCCACTCACTTAAAACTGTTTTTCTCTTTGTATTTCTTATTTTGGCTGTCATCGTGGCTAATTCTACACATTCTATTAGTTTAAACTACCAACTGGTCTTTGGTCAAGATTTCCCTCTCCTTCCACATTTTACTGTATAGTACCCTTGCTGCTGCTGTTGTGTAAAGGAAGAGGGTTGTTTGTTTGTTTTTATTACTTTATCTGGAATTTCCTGTCCTATTATAGCTAACAGGAATGCGTCTGGCTTATTGAGGAAGGAACATTTAAGCATCTTCTTTAGTTCTTCATAAATCATTCCCCAATATCCCCCACCCACCCCCCGAGTTCGCAATGCCACCACATGTGGATTAATGAGCCCTCCTTGTCTAAACAGTTCCAACCTGAGTTGGATCCTCTTTTATACATTGTAATCAGTTTGCTGGGCATTAAATGCCATCTGAAGATCCTTTTTTGGATGTTTTCTCTAATTGCATAACATGCTGAGAATTTTATGGTGTTTTTCCATAATTTTTCTTATGCTGATAATTCTATACTGTGTGTGTTTCTTTTAAAGGTGATTTATTGTGCTAAAAGATGAAGCACTTCAATCCACTATAAATGCACAAAGCCAAAGTTCTGAATCACTTGCACAAAATTTGCTGTCTGGAGGCCCCCATGGTTATTGCTCTGCAGTGTATGAAACTGCCCTAAGTTGTTCTAGGAAGTTTTGGAGGGGCAGTCACCATTTTATGCTCAGATTGCCACAAACCTTTGCTTAGCTAAAGAGTGGGGCAAAGGCTTCAGTGAGGAATGCAAGCCCAACAAGCAGATCCACCTGGTGTGATGTGACAACATGTCAAAAATGGCCTGCAGAGCACTTTGGGATCTGGCCCACTAGACCAAAGCGTCTCCCCACCCTTGGAAGGAACACCATTTCTTGCTGCTTCTTTTTCTGTGACTCTAGGAATAATCCCATGGAAGTAACGTATATTTACATCAATGGAACTTACTTCTAAATAAATGAAATGATCAGGGATGGGGGGGTAGACTAGGGCCTGGCAGAGAAAGGTTCAAATCCACACTTCCTCTTCTCCATCTTGCTTTTGACGTTTGTGCAGCAGTGACTGCCAGTCTGCAGTCACTGGGACTAACCCCCATATTGTAACCTAAGTCTGCCTTCAGGGATCTATCTGTGAACTGAATGAATGTGAGTAAACTACTTTTATACTTTTTTCACAAGATTGTGCCGTGTCTATTCTTTTTAAGAGGGATATAAGGGAACAGGAATCTTATATTGAGAGATATAAGGGAAGAGGAATCTTATACTGAGAGGCTAAAACTAGCTTGCAACAAGCTAACTGCTGTATGTTTAAAAGGGGAATGCACTCTGCTAAGTAAAGGGACTTGCTAATGCAAGTTAGGAATGATATTATTAAACAATATATCCTCTCCTGCCTCCCTGAACTTTCCCACAATTATACCATTTAATCTCTGTTTATTTGTGCTAACCCTTCCCCTGTTTGTCCCCATTGCTAGAAACAAAAAGACATACTTGCATCCAATGCAGGCAGCTAATACTTCTATTCAGGATAAAAGAAAAAAGAAAAAAGCTTCTTAGTAACAAAGTATGAAATTATTTTCCAAAAAGAAGTCTGGGCTCTGAGTAGAGCCCAAGCGGGTATGTCTGCTCACATCATTGGCTTGAAAGAGAGAGAGAGAGAGCGCTCAGACAGGAAGTAAGTACATGGGCTGATTGCCTTCATTATAAATTTCCACCAAAGCTTTAAGGAAGTTACCTCATAAAGTCCCATCTATATTGATTCAGGAACTCTATGCATGTCAGCCTCTGATGTGCCTGTCTGGCCATCACACATTTGTGATTTTGACTGGAAATCCCACACTATGTACACTCGCCACCTTGAGCTCCTTGGAGGAAAAGCTGGTCATCACTTTTGTTCTTGGCACATTACAGATAGTCCTAAAACACTAGAAACTGGTTGAACCACTCTTATATCCTGGAGTCACTTTATTAGTGTAGGAGTACCTACTAAGTCTTCAAATGACACAGGCCTTGTCATCAGGCCACCTGAACAATAGCTGATTCTTTGGCAACAAAGCAGTTGTTTTTCCAGCGGCACAGTGGCCTGTTCCCAAAACTTTTGGTCTTTCGTCTTTCACTCCGGCACACATGCATTAGCCTACAAGAGGCTACAGAACAACAAAATTACAGATAATTTTACAATAGGAAGAAACCCTTATTTCTGTGTAAACAGAAACCTGGCATTCTCCTAACACACCCTGCAAGCTGGACCAGCAACAGTAGATGTTTTGCATTTCTTACTTAAGGTCACATCCTTTGTAGTTCACATTAATGTCTGGGGAAAGCCTCACTCCCTGGCTTTATATTCATAATCACTATCATTAATGCTAGTTAGAATCCTGGCTTTAGACCTGCAGAAGAAAGTAAGTAGATGGAGATCTACTGCTAGATACCTAGGTTATTCCCAGTAGATTAGAAAGGGCTTCTAACCTCACACTCTTAACAGCAGCAAGGAAAATTGCAAGTTAATATATGCTGTGACTTGACTGAACTATTGCCATTTGCTTATCTCCCAATGTTCCATGCTGGTAAAATATGAGAGTTTTATTTATTGCTTCTAACCAGTCCTTTGCACGAGGCCAGTTTTTGTGTTAGAAATCCCTATTCTGTAATAGCTCTATGGTAGATCTGTCCCACTAGGTAAGTGATCTTGGAAGTGCCCCACCCCAAGAAGCTGCAAATAACGAGAAAGGGGCATTACAGGGTTCATTTCTGTGGCATTGGACTCGCAAAACTCCTTGCGAGGTTTTTCTGTGGTGACTGTCGTTGCCTGGAACCTTTACAGAAGGAAACAGGTCCCTACGAAACCGAGCCGGTCACTGGATTAAATACGACGGCAGGACTTGGATCCAGCCGCCCTTCGGTGTTTCAGGCACACAGTGGAAGGAATATTAAGTCATTTATCACAATCTCGCTCGTTTCCTACTTAAACAAGGCCGGCCGGCCTCCGCTGATTGAAGACACGCTTCCTTCCATTCGTCATTTCTGCGGCTCCGGAGAAGTTTTGCAGACACCGTCGCCAGGCTTCCCCTCTCCTCCTCCCTCCTCCTGCCCAGTTCCCTCCCACTGCATAAGTTACACTGTCCGGCTGCTGGCACCCAGGACTTGGAATATTAATATTCCCCGGCAAATGCCCTCTTCTAAATATTGCTATATGAAGAATAGGCGCAGCGCCCTCCTCATTATTAAGAGCAAGGGAGATGGATGGGACCGAAGCAGCCGGAGAGCTGCGCGCTGAATTGATGGCCGGTGGGAAGAAGAGGGTCGCATCCGCAGCGCAAGCCGCAGCTTGTATGTGGAGCAATCCTGCTTGGGTGGAAGTAAATTCCGTGGAAACCAGTAGGGTTTACCCAAGTCTGTGCATGTTTGCTCAGAAGTCCACCCCACTGAATTGCACGAGAGGATATTCCCGATTAAGTATACATAGGATGGCAGCCTTAACAGCGGCATACTGTGTGCGCGCGCACTTAGGTGTCAACGTCATTAAAGTAACTGGCTCGACTGCATGTGCATGTTTACTCGTGAGTAAGTCCCACTCTTTCCCTAGTAAACAGGTTTCGAATCCCACCCTTGTCATTTCCAATTTCCCAGTAAAAGTTGGTACTCAATATCTCTGATCACAGATCAAGTCATTCTTTAACAGCTTGTGATCTTCGGATGAAGGGTGGTACATAAATAAATGGAATAAAAAATAGCACCCGTGGGGGGTGAAGCCTATGTCTGTCCCGTTGAATTCCAGGCAGGATACCTACTCTCAAGTAAAGGTGCCTGTGACTGCAGAGATCCTACTTACTTGTGTAAGCCAACCGAGGTTTACTCAAAGGAAATCCCACTGGGGTTTATTTCCAAGTGCGCATGGCATTCAATCTGCACAGTGCGATTGAATTCAATCTATACATGTCAACTCGCAATTGAGTCCCATTAAGTTCAATGCGTCTTACAAGTAAACATGTAGGATAGCAGTCTTAGCGATCATGCATCGAAGAACAACGGAATGAAAGTTTCTGCACTAACGCGAAGTGGAAGGCCATACACTGCCTTGGGTATCTAATACTGTATCAATAAACGCCGAACAGGAAGAAGCAAGAGAGAATTTCATTTTCAATAGTTGTAACTCTGGCTGACGATGTTTTGAGAGTTACTAAACCAGGAAAGCTTACTTCACAATACGTTCAGGAGTCTTGAAGGAGCAACAAATCGTGTATGTGTGTGTTTGCAACAGACCAATCGAGCTACTTCTGCGGAAGTTTCGAAAGTTATTCCAAAATCCTCATTAGGGCAGTATTTATTAGGTCAACACCAAAGTTTCAAACAGCGTGCAGGCTCCTTGTTAGGCGACCTTTGCTTTTTGAGAGCTCTCATTTTTAAACTTCTCTTTCTCTCCCCACCCTAGATAATACCTGAAGTATAATAACGGAGCGATTTTTAATAAACAAGTAAACCGTGAAATCATGGCTTTGAAAAACGCAGGTTGAAAAGAAAAGGAAAAGTCTATATCCCTTTCTGTGTTATGGCTGTCGTTTCTCTGCTTTTGTAAAGAAAGGACGTCATGTCAGAGCAACCCATTATTTCAAGACATGCTGCTGGTACATGAAAAACAAACAAGCCCGTTTCTCCGCATCCTTTTAGCGAGAGGGTGAAGAGTTTAACAGGAGCCACTCCTTCGCTTGGGAGCCGCTTTGCTTTGCGATTTATACGTTTGGAGATGACATCTGCCCGATTCCTTTTTCAGCAGGCAAGATCCAAACGGCTAACCAAATTACGCGCAGCGGAGGAGGAGTAGGAAAGTCCAAGGATATTCACTCGGGAGCGAAGTCCTGCCACTATTGGACGGGTTTTCCTTCAGAGGAAAGTTGCAGCCCAAGACTCGGCCCGAAAAGCAGAGGCGATCTCTCTCTCTGCTATCTGTCGCCGCGCGTCAACAACCTGAGCGGAACTGTTGACTGTGGAAGCAAGCCTAGTGGAAACCAAGTGAAATGTACAAAGAATTTCCCAAAACAAGCTTGCTTCAGAAAGACAACTGATAGCAAGGACAAACTGTTAGAGCACCATACCTGGTTTTTACACAGCTAATAAATAACGATCGGATAATGCGAGGAAATCTCTTCGCATAGTATACCCTATTTTCTCGCTCCTCCCTAGCATGATAGAAAAAACAGCCCCAGGTACTTTATGAAAAACCCTATCTCTCTTTTTCGACTATCGAAAGGGCAGCTTATTTTCTTAACTGCTTGCTTTTCAGGCCCCAATACTCTGCACTTTTCAGACCCAATACCCTTGTAGTAAGTTGGATTCAATGGGTCTTATTTCGGAATAGACAGGCAAGGCAACCATAGGTCTGCGCTGTCAGATTCCCTCAATAGGACTCGATCCTGCCCGGATCTCTTGCCATGTGTCCTTTGGGGATTTCTAACTAAGCTAAATCCCAGGAGGGAAGGGAGAGGGAAGAAAGATCATGGCACACAACGCCCCTCGCGAGACGGAGGCGCAGCCAGCAACAGTTTCAATGTTGGGGCTCGGGTTGAAGGGAAAGGCCGCCCGGATTTTGCTATCCCCGCAGGGATTTGATACTAAGGAAGCTGAACCGAAAATGTTGGGAAAAGGCTTTGTGTGAAGTGCTTCTCTAGACCAGACGCAAGGACAAACGTCCAGGATAGATGCCTGAACCGAAGGTGGGGGGAGGAGAGAAAGAAAGCGAGAAACCTTCCAGAACCAACAGCTGTTTGAGATCGCCCCCTCCTCATCCCCCCAACGGATGTGCGAGATCAAGCAGCCCCGCCTTCCTTCCCTCCTCGATCCCAGCTAGGACCGGATGCAAAGCGGCGCGGCGCACGTGAACGACCCTTTTACGCAGCAGTGTACAGTGGTACCTCGGGTTAAGTACTTAATTCGTTCCGGAGGTCCGTTCTTAACCGGAAACTGTTCTTAACCTGAAGCACCACTTTAGTTAACGGAGGCTCCTGCTGCTGTCGTGCCGCCGGAGCACGATTTCTGTTCTCATCCTGAAGCAAAGTTCTTAACCCGAGGTACTATTTCTGGGTTGGCGGAGTCTGTAACCTGAAGCGTAAGTAACCCGAGGTTGTGAAATCGTGAAATCGACACAGTCAAGACCCTGTTCAGCTGCCATGTCATGTTTTCCCAGGTGTTCCTAGAGAAGACCCTGCCATCCAACAGCAGTCGCCTCCTCTCTTCTTCTGGAAGCTGTTAGGTCTGCAGATAGTAGACTTGGCTAACCCCGCAAGTTTAGCTTCCTGATGGAGAGGGACAAATGTCCTGCTTGTGTGGGATTCCCATGGGCACCTGGTTGGCCGCTGTCTGTGAGAAGCAGGAGGCTGACCAGAAGGACCCTCCTTATATACTCATGAGGTATGAAGGGGCTCACTTTTCTTTCGTCCTAGATAAGTATGTAGGAGTTCTGAAACAAACAAAAAGCCTTTTGCTTTGTGATGCAAATTAATTCACAGGTAAGGGCTAAGGCTAATGGATCCGGGAGAAGCGATTGAAGACGTACGCTCAGCTTCAAATATTTTATGGGGGAGGCGAAGACCCCTCGGCCCCTAGAAGTTGACTCCTATGAACCCAGGTGTTTCAAATACCTGTTTGGAGAACTCACACTTGATTATTAAAGACGCGGCTGTAAAAAGCAGGCATAGCCCTACATAAACAGGGCAGCAATGTGTATAAGAGCTTTATTAGCACGCTAGTGCATAACTCCAGGACGATGCAAGACGGTGAGGGAATGGCTCTTCCTGAACAGCTGCTGCGCCGGCCTTCCTTTGTGAAGGAAGGAAATCGGGATAGGCTGAGGTGGCCATGGGCGTAGCCAGGATTTTTGTGGGGGAGGGGGACGCCTTTTGTTAGTGGGGGCAGAACCTCAGTTTACTATGTATTTTTATTGAATTTTATTGATGGGGGGACCTGCCCCTCCCTGTCCCCCCATTGGCTACGCCCATGGAGGTTGCCAATACAGTGGTACCCGGGTTACATACGCTTCAGGTTACAGACTCCGCTAACCCAGAAATAGTACCTCGGATTAAGAAATTGTGCTCCGGAGGCGCGGCAGCAGCGGGAGGCCCCATTAGCTAAAGTGGTGCTTCAGGTTAAGAACAGTTTCAGTTTAAGAACGGACCTCCGGAGCGAATTAAGTACTGTACTTAACCCGAGGTACCACTGTACGGTGATGTTGATTAAAGCTCCTGGAAACTTAGGCATGTGTGGAAAGGCCACATGTACTTAATGGGAGACAGAAAACAGAAGGGATAGGAACCTGCTTAGATCCCGGTGTGCATTCAAAGCAGCCCAGGAACAACTACTGCTAAACCCTCTTGCGAAAAGGCGCGTTGGACGTCTGACTGATTATCCCACAGAGTTGGTTACTGGGGAAAAGAGGACAGAGCCAAGTTTTAAGGCTTGGAAGTCCTTTTAGTAGCTTTTACTAGCTTAACAACAACAACAATTTTCTCTTTTGCTCTATGACTCTCACTAGTAACATAATATTTGGAATATTATACACACCTTTCATTAAAAGAGAAAGCGGCTCAGCGAAAAGGGAAATTTCCCTTGCAACAGGAGCAAACTGAAAATTTCTCTGGCTTATTTCTGGTAGCATTTTTTAAACAGTAAAATCACTAGTGGCAGGGCACTACAGCAGCTGCAACTACCGTAAATACCTTTTGAAGCAGACTGCGTCACTCCATCGTAATATAAAAGAAACATCAAAGGAAGGAAATGGACTGGCTTAGAACTCGGGTTT
This sequence comes from Podarcis melisellensis, assembly GCF_964234715.1. NCBI lineage: Eukaryota > Metazoa > Chordata > Lepidosauria > Squamata > Lacertidae > Podarcis > Podarcis melisellensis. The sequence continues at coordinate 43,531,674 of NC_138537.1, forward strand.
GACCGGACAGTGGTGATTCTACAAGGAGGGACTTTAGGGCAGATTACGGGCTGTTGCTGCAAGATCACTGAGACTGGAGCCTAAATTACCAAACTGTACCACAGCTGCCAACTTTGAAAGCAACACCCTATCCCTACTCGCTTTTTAAAACGGTTTGCTCTGCTGTGGTTAGAAGCGGGAGGGCGGGCTCTTGCACCTTTAATAGGTGTCAAAATGCAGGGAGTTCCGCGGGTGAACCTTTGGAGAAGGGTCGTAGCTCAGTGGCGGAGCATCAACTTTGCCGGTAGGGGGGTCCCCGTCACTTCCAGGTAGTACTGGAAATGTCCCCTGTCTAAAACTTCGGAGAACCGCTGTCAGCTGGTGTACTGAGGTGTGTGGACCAGTGATCTGACTGAAATAAGGCTAGCTTCCTCTGCCATGCAAATGACTCCTGCTAACAGCTGCTCTTCACCTATGAGAGTGTAGGAGCTCTAACCACCTTTATGTAGAATCCTAGAATTATAGAGTTGGAAGGGATCCCAAGGGTCATCTAGTCCAACCCTCTGCAATGCAGGAATCTTTCCCCCACGACTCTGAGATTAAAAATCTCATGCTCTAGCAACTGAGCTATCCCGCCATGTAGATCTGGCCACCCTAGTTAGAAGGGATGCTGTGTAGCTCCACCTTACAAAAAGCTCCCTTCCTGCAGGCACTGTAGCAGTTGGGAACCTTATTTAAACCCGGCTCCGGAGACCTGTGAATCTTTTTAAAGCTCTCTGCAGGTTTTCGGCTGGCTTGAAATGGAACACCTTTCAGGGCCGCGGACTTCAAGAGAAGGCGCCTGCGCCCCTGTCCAACGGGCCTTTCTGTTGACTTACGAACAGTCTTGTTTGTTTGTCTTTGCAGCAGCCCGTGGGGATCGGCGGGGGAGTCAGATGACCGCCTTTGTTTGTGGCCCGAATCAAGCCGACCCTTGTTTTGCCAACGGAACTTTGCTCCCCAAACAGCAACCCAGGAGATCAAAGGAAAGACTCATTTCATTCAGGTAGGGAAGACGACGAGGACGACGACACCACCGCTGGTGAGAGGCTGCTGCTGCTGTTGGGGCTTCTGCTACTGTCAAGGTAGCATTTTTCCTAATTGCCAAGCAAATCAAAGCCTATTGTTTTAATTATTGCAGGTTTACAGCTGGATGATAAACTCTCACCGGTGAATCTTTTAATTTTTATGGAGGTTAATTAGCATGCAAAACAATAAAAGCGCACTAAAGGGGTGAACCTAAATCTAAGATTAACTTCTGGAGACCAGAGGTATTGGGAGGAGCATCCAAACACATGCAAAACCAGATCTCCACTCATTCTATGCAGCCATGGCAGCTCTTAGCCAGGTGGCCATGAGAAATGGGTCAGATATGACAATGGCTAAGATCTGGGAACACACAAGTAAATTCTAAGCTTGCTAACAGTAGCCTTTTGTAAGTTCTCACACAGCTCTTTCTGTGCTCTTTTAAAACAGGTTCTAAGAATGCTTTCTGTTCACATTCAGTGGTGGTGTTTTGTTTGTTTTTTTAAAAAATGGGAGTGTCTTCCCAAGTCACCACAGGTATGCTTGCCGATGTTACTCTCACTGCCTGTGGAAATGATGCATTCAATATAAGGTCTTGGTGAACAGTGATGGGAAGCTACTGGTTTTCCAGATGTTGACTTACAACATCCCTGGCCATTAGCTATGTTGGCTGAGGATGATAGAAGTTGGAGGGCCACAAGTACAATTTAAACACCAAGAGTCCAGTTGATGGGCACATATATATATTTTCAATCTGCTAAATGTATTTTCTCACTTACCTATTAATAAATTGATCTTAGAAAGAGGAATTGCCATTGTTATCAAATGTAATAGGATCCAGGCTCTCCTCCTAGGGGTTTTGTTATTACATTTAAATCCCATCTTACCTCCAATGAGCTAAACATAATTACATTTATCATTATCATGAATTACCTTCTAACTTTGTCAAGGCAAATTGCATGTAAGGGTATTAAAAAGTTAAAAACACAAAAATTAAACCCTAACCAAGTAGGCACTCATGGCAAAGACCAATTGAACCCAGCTGGGAAGCCTGTTAGAACAAAAATGTCTTCTGTTGTTTCCAGAAAATGCAGATAGTGGACGACTGCCATATCTCAACAGGAATTGTATTCCACAGAACAGGGGCAGCCACACTAAAAGCCCTGCTTCAAACTACAGCAGAGCAAGCTTCTGAGATCTTTGGAACTTGCAGGAGAAACACTCCCGCATACCACAGCAATCTACTGGGTGTATAAGGGATAAGACAATCTCATTACAAGAACCCTGTGAGGTAGAGTAGCTAAAATACAGTAATTGGCCCAAGCCCATTGCCTACCAGGGAATTTGAACTTGGGTCTCCCCAGTCCTAGCCTGACATTCTGACCACTACACAACACTAGCTAAGGTTGTGCCCTTTCCTGATTCTAAGGTCTGTGCAAAGTAATAAACAATAAATTAAACAAACATAAACATCAGAGAGAGAAAGGAAAACTTATTGCTGTAGTACTTGGGATCCTGTATTGTAGATTCTCCAGACTCCAGAAAATTAAAAGCTAGTGGTCAAAAAGTTATTCAGATAGATGTTCTACTAGAATATAGCTATCTAGTTGCAGCCATGGTATTCTTCCCAGGCTCATATAAAACCCTTCCTAATGCAATTTTGTTCCAGGACTTTTACAGCTCCATGGAGATGAGCTGTGACATTTCCGCTTCCCCTTTCATAAATATTGCATCTAGCAAATGCAATTACCAAAGGCGAAACAGCACCAAGTGTTTACTAAATAAGATTATGTGATAATGTTAATGTGTTTTATGTCTGTGTTCTGACACAAGACAAACTCCCTATTAATAACAGCTCAATGAGATGCTGAGGTTTTGCAGGATGCAAGAGGAGGCTGGAGATTTCATGGTAGCTGTTAAATACCTAGAGAGGGAAAGGAAGCTTGCCCATTAAAACACTGGCAGATTTGCATGACTTCAGATAGTCCAGGTTAAGAAGTTCACCGTGCAGTGCAGTCTTCCAGCTCCAAAAAACCACAAATGAGAAGGTTAAGTGGGAAGAAAGACCATATGTAACTTCCTTTTTATTTTGATCATGAGGACTACTCTCATATGATACAGTATTTCTTTGTATCCTTCCTCTCTCGCCCTTTTCCAATATCTTAGCAATGTATCATCATAAATGTAGCTAAGGGTGGCCAATCATATGGTCTAGATTTAAATAAGAGGTTAGACCACACCTACTTTGATAATGCATTTCCTTCACCCCCAAAACTGGGCTTTCATATTATAGGTATTAAGGATGAACCCGGGGAAATAAAATTCTGTAGGTGTTATTGTTACTCACACAATGAGATGCAACTGCTGGACTCTCTCGAAAAATATCCAGTGCCTGAAGGACAGCATGTTGTTCCATGCATGGATGTGACCTGAGAAATTAAATTATCCAGTATATTTGACTAAGCTTCAATCTATGGCGCCTTTTATTTTTACACATCACTAACCTATCATGCGGGTGGCACTGTGGGTTAAACCACAGAGCCTAGGGTTTGCCGATCAGAAGGTCAGCGGTTCAAATCCCTGTGACGGGGTAAGCTCCCGTTGCTCGGTCCCTGCTCCTGCCAACCTAGCAGTTCGAAAGCACATCAAAGTGCAAGTAGATAAATAGGTACCGCTCCAGCGGGAAGGTAAGCGGCGTTTCCATGCGCTGCTCTGGTTCACTTAGTCATGCTGGCCACATGACCCAAAGCTGTACACTGGCTCCCTGGGCCAATAAAGCAAGATGAGCACCGCAACCCCAGAGTCGGCCACGACTGGACCTAACCTATCACACTAGGAGTCCAGCACTTCCTCACAACAAAGGAGCCTAGCCCACATGTTGTATGTCAGCCTTGCTAGATCAGGATGGATACACAGATTCTCTGCTTCCTAGGCTCAATGAGCAAAATCTTGGTAGGATTGGTGACTCAGAGCTATGCTGGCAGAGGTTCTGCAAAGAAAGAAGCAAGAATCACAGGCAAAGGCAAACCAGATGGTTGTTATTGCACCTTTGTAAAAAGAATGGAGTTGGAAAGCCTGTGCTAAAAGGAGAACAAAGGCTTGAAAGCAGCAAGGGGCAAAGACAATAGAAAGAAGGAGAAGGCCCATGAAGGTAATAGACAAGTAGTGATGTAACATGTGAGCAAAACATAGCAGAGGACCTGTTACTCACATGAGGCCTGAAGTCTGCCCAGAGTCAGGGTCCACAATGCCCAGTCCCCAGCCACGAAGCTATGCTGCCAGCCTTGTGGGAAAGAAAGGAAATCAGCCCTTGGCCGTGCTAGTCACTGAACAAACTTTTTCCTGGTGGAGCTGAGGAAAGCAGAACAAATCCCATCAGCTAGCTAATTAAAGGCCCCATCCAAGTGAGCAGTCACTGGACCAGACTCCCCTAGGGCAAAGAGTCCTCCTTGCATTCATATAGATTACATATGCAGGGACAGAGAAAATGCACCCCAAGAAGTATAGAGTGGTGTCGTTTGGAGTCTTCTGAACTCACATCAGCCATAGTTTGTGTTTGATCTTTGACCTCCAAAGGTGGGAGGTCAACTGTTGATTTACTTTGGTCCCAGGGTCTCCTGTTCATCCATGTCCATTTCAACATTTTGCCATAATGGAAACAATTTTCCTCTCCGCCTAAATCACTTCACATTCAAAACACAGCAACTAATCGACACCTGATCCTCTTCGCCTCTTAAGCAGCAGCAGCTGTCCCCCCCAAAACTTCACTATGCTCTCAGAGCAGCACTACTAAAGTACAATAAGCCTCTTTGGACAAGCTTCTGCAGCAATCTTGACACATGTTAAATGATCCCATGTTGGTGTGTTTTGATTTGGCAAGGATCTAAAGCAGAAGACTCGCAATACCTTTACGCAGAAGACAGAGCCAGTGCAGCCTAATGGTTCTATTGATCTGAAAACCCTGCAGTCACATTAACCTTAGAGGAAAGGTGGAGCTATGATTAAGGCAGGTTGGTTGTACAGGTGGCGTCTGAGTTCTGCTCTTAACTGAAGTATTAATCATCTGCGAAAAACTAACACAAACTTCACTTCCTTATTCTGTACTGAAATATTCTCATTTGGAATATGAACAATACTAACTCTATACTTGCTGTCTTGCAAATATTAATGTGCCAGTGCAAAATGTTGGTATATTCCTGCTCCTAAGAAACACAGGTGCAACAATGACCCAGCTTGGAAGCATCTAAACACAAATATTGCCCTTATTATATTCTTTTTAAAATAGTGTTTAAAGTGTATATTAACATCTTGCAAAAATCACCTTAGGCTTCATACATTCTATTCAAATACCACCCTATGTTTTATTTAAATTTCACCAGCCCTAAATAGAAAGTGCCATCAGTGATGAAAGACAAGTTTCTGCCTATGGTTTCACATACCAGACTTTGCCTCAAAATTAGTTCTGTGATGTTCCCCAAATCATATGCATATTTTTTTATCCTTGCAAAAATCAAGGTATATAGACTAATATTTACCCATCTCCTTACTTGCTTTGATAATGTATTCTTGCAGTAATGTATCAAAGGAAGAAATATATTAGTTACTATTATGTGAATTAAAATAGCACGCAAGAATAGAAACATTTTGGAAATCGTCCTTTACAGTTTTAACACAGTTTTCAGATTGGAGTCAGGGGAACTCCCATAACCCAACTTTCTATCAAATGTGTGGCTTAGCCTGCTCTCTGTTAGAGTGCTGGACATTACTGCCAAGGAAAAGTAATAATGTATGTTGACCATTAAACCTCCAATATGTTCTGTTTTTAGAGTTTTAGCTTTCTATCCTTTGTGGATATGCTATTTCGATATCCTAACAAGTAAGTGAGCCAAAGAAAATGAGAGAAAATTGCTGTAGCTGGTCCCTACTGGGTTCTATACTCATTCAACAATGAACACGTCTACAAATATTTCTTCTTTTTTTCCTTCAAATTTTAGATTTACAATGGGCAAGGGACAGAAGGGTTAATATAATACGTGTTTTTTTTTCTAAACACAGCACACAAACATTAAAATAGTCAGGTTGTAGCTTGGATTCTGAAAACATACGCACACTCTGCTCATTGTTTGTTCAGGCATCCAGGAGCTAAGAACTTTCCTAGAGAACAATATTGTTAACCTGGAAATGTGTGTCCTCTCTAACTTTAGATGGCCCTTGCACAAAGGAGGGTGACATTCTAGTTAAGGAGATGATAATAATAATAATAATATTCCCTGGATGGTTGAGTGACAGACTGATTGGCCAGTGTTATTGTTGGAGACAATAGCTGATGATGCATGTTGACAATCTGTGTCACCATAGTACCCTCAACTCCTCCACCCTTTCCATTTCCCTTCGGAAAAAAAGTTGCCATTTCTTAGAGTTGATGGTTGAATGCAGCTAGGTAAGCTATTTTCTGCCAACAATGCACAGAGGCAGAACAAAGGCTGGAGCTTTAGAAAGATTCTATTACATTTAAAAGTCTTAGCACCCTCACAGATGGTTGACCAATAAAATATATTATAATAGCAAGTGCCTTGACTCTTTCATCAAGTCTTCATGAATAATGACTACTATGCTAATGTCTCCAGCTGGATTTATAATGGTGAAGTGGAACATCATTCAAGCCTGTTGAAGTAGGATAAAGAAAGGTAAAGGTAAAGGACCTCTGACAGATAAGTCCAGTTGCGAACGACTCTGGGGTTGCGGCGCTCATCTCGCTTTACTGGCCGAGGGAGCCGGCATTTGTCCGCAGACAGTTTTTCCGGGTCATGTGGCCAGCATGACTAAGCCACTTCTAGCAAAACCAGAGCAGCGCACAAACACTGTTTATCTTCCCACTGGAGCGGTACCTATTTATCTACTTGCACTTCGACGTGCTTTCGATCTGCTAGGTTGGCAGGAGCAGGGACCGAGCAACGGGAGCTAACCCCGTCATGGGGATTTGAACTGCAACCTTTCGATCGGCAAGCCCTAGGCTCTGTGTTTTAGACCACAGTGCCACCTGCATCCCTCTTGCAGTAGGATAGTAGTCTTTATTCCAGTAGGTATGTGAGACTAGGTGGCATCTTGTCAAAGGGGCTGTTTCTCTATTGCCCTCTGCAGAGAGTACCTATTCTGTATCAATATTGCTGCTTTCATAAACAAGTATATCATATATGTCTACTCCCAGCATTCAGCTACATTTTACCACACATTTTAGCATGAGGAAGGCTCCATTCACACTTCCATGTGACGGAAGGGGTATTTATCTTTGGTGGGATTCCACTATGCAGCTACAGAATGTATATGAATACTGCATTAACAGATGTAGTATCAAGTGTGTAAGTCTTTCCCTTCTGGTCACTTCTTCTCCTTCATGGCATCCTGCTTCCAAGGGAAGCTGTATCACCTGTACCACAACATTTCCCTCCCTTTGGATCAACATAAACCAGCATAGACAATCTGAAATAATAGGAGAATGTGCAAACTTGCAATCTTAAAGGAGGTCTTCCTAGAATCTTGCCTTTTAGATTGCAAAGTGTTCAGTGTGGTTCTGTTCTATTTAATTCTCAAACCCAAGGAATCACACACACCAACAAATAAATAGCAGACTAATTAACTTTTTTTTTTACAGTTCATATTCAGATAATATATTGACCCAAAGGGCTACAAGTGCCAGTGGAAGTTCTCCACAAACCTAAGACTATCCACTAAAATATGATATTTTGTGTGTTTGTGTACTGTGTTCCATTTGTCATGGCTGATGATCAACTTTTGATACTTCAGAGTGAGGATGAAGTCCCTTGTGGTTCTCATTTGTTCAGCCTTTCCACTATCCCAAGTTTTCAAAAAAAAACATGTTCTGTGTGATTATGCCAGTTGCCTTGAAAGGCTGGAATTTGACAGAGCTGGGGCAAAATTTCTCCAACGCCCACCCCACCAATTTTCTGAGAAATTGCATATAGGATGGAAGAAGTTAAGGACATTTTCATGACCAAAAGGAAATCCGCTTGGAAAAAGTCCTGCCTCTCTCAGTGAATTGATGCTTCGTGTTCCCTTGTGATTAATTGTCAAGAGAAACTTTGTGATATGCTTGCAGCTCCAGCTTCCTTTGTCAGGAGCTTCTCAAACTCTTTTATCACCCCCTGAGGCCGGACTGGCCAAGGCACCAGGCAGTCTGAGCCTGGCATGCACCTCAGAGACCTGTAACTTGTTTGTTTTGGTATGAGTCTGAGCTTAATTGGGGCTCAAAGGAAAACAACTCTTTAGGGAGGGAGAAAGGGGCCCAGCAGTGATGGACACATCCCTGAAGAAAGGATGTAGACAGAGCCTGTCCAGAAATACACAGCTACAAAACTAATCTGGCCAGGTGAGTCTGAAGAGATGGAAGAACTCCTTAGCTCAGAGCCTGGCAATTTAGGATGCCATCATGCTATTTCCTTCCAGGCATCCTTCTGATAATGGAGCCCCATGCTTATGCTCAACCAACTAGCTCAGGACCAGAAAAAATAATAATAGAAAAGGTAGAGTATGAAAGGGAAACTATAAGCAAAGATATAAACAATGAGATAGTTGGTCTGAAATAAGGCTCATCTTTTCTTTTTTATTCTATATGGTTGAAAGGATCTTAAAATAATAAACACTTGGCTATTCTGCTGTTTTAAGGCTTTGTGCCCCTAGACAGCTGATATAATAATAATAATAATAATAATAATAATAATAATAATAATAATAATAATAAATACCCTGCCCATCTGGCTGGCTTGTCCCAGCTACTTTTGTATCTGTTTGAACATGATAGCCATGTTCAAATATATAAAAGGATGTCACATAGAGGAGGGAGAAAGGTTGTTTTCTGCTGCTCCAGAGAAGCGGACACGGAGCAATGGATCCAAACTACAAGAAAGAAGATTCCACCTAAACATTAGGAAGAACTTCCTGACAGTAAGAGCTGTTCGACAGTGGAATTTGCTGCCAAGGAGTGTGGTGGAGTCTCCTTCTTTGGAGGTCTTTAAGCAGAGGCTTGACAACCATATGTCAGGAGTGCTCTGATGGTGTTTCCTGCTTGGCAGGGGGTTGGACTCGATGGCCCTTGTGGTCTCTTCCAACTCTATGATTCTATGTTTCAGTGAGGAGTAAAGTTGAGCATACAAACTAGTTTCAACTGAACTATTGTAATGCAGTATGTGTGGAGCGGCTCATTAAGATACTGTAGTTCAGAAATTTCAGTTGGTCCAAATGCAGCATTGTGATGGGTGCTATATTATAAACAGCAGTATAGCCAAGTGTTTGCTTTTAAAATGCATTAAGCTCCAAGCCACAGAAAGCTTAATTTGCTGGCTCCTGCATATCAAGCTTTAGCTAAAGGCGCAAGAATGAATAGCGTGAGTGACATTTTTTCTGGTCAGTTAACAACCAAATTGTTACGGTGGCAAAGCAAGCTGTTACAGTGAAAATAAGAGCAAGAAACAAAATACCATGGATTGCAATGAAGATGTTCCAATGCAGCTGAACTCATGGCTCTTGGGGTGGTGACAAACCCCTTCTTTCCTGACCAAGCTTCTGCTGTCACTGGGAAGTGGACCCCCACATTTGCACCCAGAGCAAAATAGTGAAGGCATCATCTCTGTTGCCTTTTAGGTGCTTGTTGAAAACGTCCCTCATTCAACAAACCTTCTGTGTGCAGATTATTATCCCAGCTGGCATCTGTATTGGATTTGAAATTGATTTTATAAATGCAACTGTTTTGTATCTGTTTTCCTTGCATTGTAAATTGGTTTGAGGTGCCTCATAGGCATAAATGAAATAAATAATCCAAGAGCAACAGTAATAAAAATGGAACTTTTCATTCCATTCATCTGCTCTGCTCCAACTTATTCTCCCTAATGCCGTGGATTATTTATGTACAAGAAAGACTAAGGAAACGATAAATCAAAGACTACAATTAGCATGAGTAATTTTACAAGCAAAGAAGATCTATTGCAATTCTGCTTCCACTGCACACAGGAGCCAGATGCATAGCTACAAGCTCTTAAATGGTCTTGCTCAGAATGGGTTGCACAGATGGGAAACCTGTGGCCCTCCAGATGTTGTGGGCTTCAGTTCCCATCATGCCAATACTCAGGGGCGGTGGGAGTTGGAGTCCAGCAACATCTGGAGGGCCACAGGTTCCCCATCCTTGCTGGGATAGGACAAGTGATGCTTCGGTATTTGGCTTTTGATGATTGAGGTTGTCCAAGGTAAATTGAAATTGGGGGTGCCCAGATTGGATTGCCTAGATGCTAGAGGAAAGAACACTCATTGATTCACCAGGGAAAGTTGTTCCTGGACTAAGGGGCAGAAAAGACACACTGTCAGGAGAACAATGGCATAAAACATCTGGTTAACTGGGGTAGAAGATGAATTTATTTGAATAACAGGAAACAGTAGGAGGGAAAATTAAATATCAACTCCCTTCCTTTTAGAAAAAGAAGCTGTATGTGTGAGTGGGAGAGGGAGAGAGATGGCCATATACCAAGTGGAACCGAGTTGTATCCCAAGCCCTCTTCATTCCACAGAAACACCCCCAATGTCAGCAAAGTGCCCAAGTTTCCATAGAACTCAAACCCTCACTGTTGGAGCTGAAGGGAGGCAACAAATAGAAATCAATCTCCATATGGAGACATCTAAAAGCCAAAGGAGCAAAGGACCACTGAACTATTCTCTCACACACCCCATTGTGCATGCTAGGAACAGCTGGGCCATGTTGTCGTTCTTATTTTAGAACAGCAGTTAGGTTTCCAGGTTAAAGAAATGCTCTCTCCCTCCAACAATCACTTTTATATTTTATTATTTATCATCATCATTATTCACAAATGGGGTAGGATGAACAGGCTTCTTGCAATTTGCAAATAACTTCTACAAATGGCTGCTTCTTGATAAATATTTAACAGTGCAATCCTAACCATGCCTGCCCAGAAGTAAGTCATGTTTAATTCATTGGGGGTTATTCCCAGGTAAAGGGGGTAAGGTTTGCAGTCTTAGTTTGTATTCCTTTACTTTGAGAGGTTATATTTGATCAGTAGCAACTGCAATTAATTCATTTCATTATTATTTCACAGTTACAGAGTTATCAAGGCCTTTTTGTATTTTTAATGAGAACATTTGTTCTTACTTGGCTTTGAAAGCATTAAAGTAGAAAAGTGGAAAGAAATCTCACCTTAAAGTCAGAAGATTTTAATTGTACTAACATGCAATTAAATACTGTGCTGAAATTACACTGGCTGACATGCTTTAAGATTTAGCAGAAACCATAGACACAATATGCTGATGGCAGATTATTTATGCTGGCAGTAGAACACAAGGCTGGAGAAGCCATTTCACCAGCAAATATATGGTGGTGGAACAGCTGAACCAGGAGGAGAAGGACATGGGCAAGATAAGGGCACACTTCTGCCAAACCCCAGACCCCAAGTGATCGCATAACTTTACACCAGCCTCAGATCTGGTGCAAAAAAAATGTTCCTCCCAAGGACTTCAGTGGAAAGAGAGATTAAAAGAAGAAAAGTAGCCAGCCCTCATCATCAATGTTGCCATGATAGGGCACTGGATGTGTCCCCTCCAGTTCCCATCACCTTTGACCATTGGGCATCCAACAACAGCTAGAGAGCCACATGTTCCTCACTACTGGGATATGGTGAAACTCAGCACCCAGTCACGTACCACTACATGTATATAAACTCCACACAGGAAGACCATAATGAGATCCTGATAGGGTGCACACTAGCTTCATGTTGTGTACACCATGAAGTAGAGTCTGATAATGGGTATCTTTGGAGAAAGGACACTTTGCACCCTGGTCTTTAGAACCACTGCTTTCTTGAATACTCTGTTCTATGTAGATAGATTAACTCATCCTGTCCAAAAGCAGACTTCTTAAACCTTTAGCAGGTGTATGACAAAAAGGAACTGTGCTGATAAAGTTTTCCTCATCATTCTGTTTGATGCCAAGATAATGTTTTACATGCTACATTTGGAAGCACAACATGACCTTTCCAAGAAAATGTGAGCAACTCAAATTTTATTGAGCAGCCCAGAGGACTCCCAAGGAGAAGGAAGAGGAGAGGAAGCTGAAGGAACACTCCATAGCTGTCAACGTTTCCCTTTTTTAAGGGAAATTCCCTTATTCCGAATAGGATTCCTCGCAAGAAAAGGGGAAAGTTGACAGCTATGCACTCCACAAGGGAGGGTGTTTGAAAAAGGATGACAGGTTGCCAGCTCTGCAGGCAAGGGGTGACATAACTGGGCTCCTGAGCCCCACAGGGGTGCCGCAGAAAGAATGTAGTTGGTCAAGGGCACCGTGGACTCAAAAAGGTTGAAAACCTCTGTCTTACAGCATAAATCTACAAACGTCTACCTGACTTCAGTGGGGTTTACTCCCAGATAAGTGAACACAGGGTTGCAGCCTTAATAGCATACTAAGGACATGATAGCTCTGGGAGACTTCATATATAGTTATATGATTGCAAGTAGATACAATGGAAAATCTGCTGTTGTTCCCCAGGGACTTGAGTTGAGAGAGATGCCACCTCTGAGCATAGTGCTACCATGACTAGCAGACATTGATAGCTTTCTGCATGAAGTAGCCGCCTCATTCATGTAGAAGGATACCACTGAAGCAGAGAGGAGTCGGAGGTGACTATGCAATGAGAAATGTAGTTAGTTTTCTACCATCTGACAAGATGAGGCATCAGGTATGTGTCAGGATGGAATGGTACTGAAGACAGGGAATGACCTCAGCAGATCTGGCACGATCGGAAAAGTCCCAGTGCATGCAGGCCAGACCTAGTCTGTGAACCAAATGTTTGATTTTCCCAGTCCTAGCTCAAAACTCCAACTAATATAGCACACTGTCTTAAACAAAGCAAAACAAAAAGTGTAGATATGCATTCACTCATGTCCTCCCTTTTCTAAGTCCACCTCCCCCCGCTGTTGTTGAGAGCCTGTATTCCCACATTACAGAGGGAAACAAAGAAACACCCACAGCTGCTTTTTCTACATAGACTTTCAGAACCCAAGCAGAATGCCCAATGGAGCTTGATACCATAAGAGCTGTTGGCAAACTGCACAGACCTCACACCCAAACTCTATGGATTCATTTGCTGTCCCTGGTAAATGTTGCAAAGCCTGTAACCTCAGGCTCCCATGACCAACCCAGGAGGGATTAGGAGCTGTAGACAGCAGGGCAGTTACTCATCCCCTTAATTCCTTGTTTGTTTTGTTCATCCAGCGTACCTCCTTCAAACCCCATTAAGGAACCATATTAGCCTGCTAATAGCAAAACAAGTTAGCCCCCTCCATCCTGTCCTTTCCCTATTACATATATATCGCCAAGCAGTAGGATATGCAGTGTTAATGCAAGCTAGATACAGATTGTGGGTGAGTGGGTAAAGCGTTTGGTACTGGTTTGGTTAGCTAATGCCTTGGAATGTATTGAGTGGTGCTTGTCCAGGCACTGACTCCTGTACTCGCAAATCACTTTGAATTCCATTGCAAAGCCTTCAAGGTCCTTGCAAGATTGTACCCTGTCCCCGCACCCCATGCCTCATCAGACTTGCAGGCTGAATAATTGGCAGGTTGTTACGTTTGGAGGCTTCCGCTCAGCCCTCCCCAGGATTAATAATGGCATCTGTGGCAAGTGGGGAAGCTGGATGTGTTCCATTGTTTGCCCACTTCCTACCTGTTTGGTGCTGACATGCTGTGACTTTTCCTACCTCGTGTGTTTTCTCCTAGAGCTACATTCTTAACACCAGGCAGGAATGCTCTGATTCATAGCAAAGTGCTACTAAGCAGTGTTAAGGAGAAATTTAATATGTGCAAGTGTTTATGGATTCAGAAACAATGGAAGGTTCTACAGCCAAATGGACTTTCCTACAAGAACCGGGATGGCACAACACAAAGTGGAGGAAACTGAACCGAATGACAAACAGATGTGAGGATGATTTCTACTGCCACTTGTGGCTGTAGCAAAATATCTGTTGGAAGCACGTTGTTGTTGGCATCTGTCTGTCAAGTTTAAGACAGACACAGTTATGGGAGCAGTTACACCTGTTGAATTTCTGCTTGCCATGCAGCTCTTTTAAAGGTCCAGAGCCTCTGTCAGGAATAAAAGTGGCAACCACTGATAACACATTCTTTGTAAGTCTACCGGGCATTAGGTGAACGGCCCAGGCTGGTCAGATCAATGTGTTTGCTCAGCCACTCTCTCTTCCTGGGACTCCCTTTCCCCTGCCTTGCTGTGATCAGCTCCCTGGTGGTTTCTTTTATCAACGGCTGAAATCCTTGTTTTCTTAGTTGCTTGTACAAGTAGCTCTATCAGCATTAACCCTTGACCTCCGAATGTAGCTTCTTCCCTCTTCTTCCCACAATTATGTGTACAGAGCATTTTTTTCCTGGTCCTTAGTGAGAGAGATTACCTTGTGAGTCATGCAGCAAGGGTCCATTTGCCCTGCAACTTAGCTGACATATGCAGAGGTGATGCAAAGGTATTTAAAATAGTGCTGAACGGTTTTTCGCAGTAAGGTTCATATATGTGATTGGAATAACTTAAAATTTGGATAAGTCCTAAGAAAACCAAAACACAGTCCTGGCAGACAGGCAGGCAACAGGCAAAGCTGTCCTATGATTTTCTTTGTTGTAAACATGGTGTGTGTGTGTGTCTTTGTCTTTGTGTCTTCTGTTGGACAAAATAAATGGCTAACTAGCAATGATCCAGCTTCAACCACACAAATGTGAAGGTTTGATTTGAACACACACACCCTCACACACCAGGTTTTGACAATTTAAAAAGGCTAACAAATACATTTCACAACAAACTTCCATAGGCAACAGGCTACTTTGTCAGATGCATGGAATCTGGAAGTTGTAGGATCACCAAACTTTTCCACAGCTTGGTGCATGTAATGGCCTGTCACAACAGAGCTGCTACTGCTCATTTTATTATTGCCTCAGCATCTTCTTCTCTGATAATCATATCCAACACAACACACACACACACACACACACAGATCCTCGGGTCTTTGAAAGGGGGAGAAGATACAAGGAAAAATATTTTACTTCTGCTATATATACCCAATTGGATATTTCTAAGATAGATGGGGCCTATCCTGGACTGAGAGGAGGGTAGGAATTAATCAGCAAATGCGCTGGCAACGATCTGCTCCAAAATACACTGGAGCATGTCCAAGCAGTACACATTTGGCACTTTGAGATGGAGCACGGCTGGCCTCAACATTCCATGGCAGCCTTTGGCTTTGGAGGATGGTGGTAGCGTACTAGATACAGCCAATGTGGGGAAAACAGGTGTCTGATGAGTTGCAGAGTAGTTAAGAAGAAAAGTTCAGCTATTAATCAGAGATTGGACTTAACTGATAGATGGGAAGAAGCAGTTGACTTCTCCTGTGTTCTTTGGCTGAGAATTATCTCCATGGCCTCATTAGCCTATCCTGATGATGATATGGCTTGGACTAGAAATCAGGAGATAATTCATTTCCATGTTCTATAGTTCTGGGTAAACCTAGATAATTTCCTTATGCTCTTTGAGCCTCAGAGTACAGTAAGCTCAAGATTCCTTAAGTTGCTTTAGTTAGACTGAACAGTTAACCACCCTGCCATACTTCCCATTAGGGCGGTTTAAGAGTGGTAAGGCTTTCCCCATCCTTTTCATTGTATGCATATGGAACAGTATTGTAATTAATGCTGCTGATTGTGATTACAGAACCATCTTAGTTATTTTAGATTAAAGGTAAAGGGTCCCCTAACCGTTAGGTCCAGTTGTGGATGACTCTGGGGTTGCGGCGCTCATCTCGCTTTACTGGCTGAGGGAGCTGGCGTACAGCTTCTGGGTCATGTGGCTAGCATGACTAAACCACTTCTGGCAAACCAGAAACGCCATTTACCTTCCTGCCAAAGCGGTACCTATTTATCTACTTGCACTTTGATGTGCTTTCAAACTGCTAGGTTGGCAGGAGCAGGGACCGAGCAACGGGAGCTCACCCCGTCGCAGGGATTCGAACCACCCACCTTCTGATCGGCAAGCCCTAGACTCTGTTTAAAAGCAATAACCACCCATTCCTCTCCCTACCCACTAAAAGGGGGGGGGAGCTCAGAGAGCAGTTACAGCACATAAGCCCCCTCTAGTGGTGGTTAATAGATTACTCATAGATAGTGATGTACCCTTTCCTCTCTGGTAGTTGTTGTTTTCAGTTTTCTCCATCTTTATTTAAAAGACTGAACAAATGCATAGTTTTCTTTTAACGATAAGACTTCTGGTAATGAGCACGAGCACCAGGTCCACCAAACTTCTTGCATTCACAACGATGAGGATCAGCAACCAAAAGGGTCCTATCGTACTGGATAAGGATATCCTTTATCTCCTTATTGGAAGCTGCTTCAACATATTTCTGGTAATAAGCCACCAGCGCTTTGGAAATAGACTGCCGAATTGTGTATATTTGTGCTACGTGACCTCCACCCTTCACACGGACTCTGATGTCGACTCCTGCAAAGCGCTCCTAGCCCAAAAGGAGAACTGGTTCAAGCAGTTTGTACTGCAGAGTTCTGAGTTCTATCATTTCCAGAGGCCTTCCATTCACCTTAATGAGGCCATTTCCTCTTTTGCAGTGAGCAACTGCAGTAGCAGTTTTCTTCCTGCCGAAGACCTGCACGCTCTGGAGGGGTCCCTTAGTGAGAGCAGAAGAGTCAGAGTAGAAGAGAAAAACTCTGGTGGTTGTTTTTATAGGCCAAGTACAAGTTAGGCTCATTCCTGCCTCCCTTGCTCAAGTTGTGATTGTGGCCATATTATTTCTCCATTGCTAGGCTGCATAAGAGCAGTATCGTTTTATTTTGTTTTAGGAGACCTTATTAGATCAAACCCAGAACACTTCCCAGATGTAGCGCTAGGCCACACATAAACTGAGCAGCCACCCTGTTAGGTTTCCCACTGTGCTGCCCAAAGTGCCCACCAGTATAGCTGTATCAGATGCTCGTGGGCATTGCACAAATTTAACATGGTTGCCATCTAGTGCCAATCAAAGCCAAAGAGCTTCCTGGCTCCCATACAAGCTGCACCTGCCAGGGTGACTCACTGGCACTGTGTATGCAGAGCCTTTTGACAGCAGCTGAGATATTGAGAGAGGCGTAGGTGACACTGGGTGCCCCTACGGCTTCTGGACAAGACAGATAAGCTGTGCCAGGGAGGGGGCACTTGTACATCACACTCCAGAAAGGACACAAATTTGTATAAAATGTACCCATGCTGATTTATATTGATAGATGCAAATTTAGAGATAATAAGCACTTTGAAATAATTGCTAGAATTTAAACAGAAGTACAATACAGCTCAGCATAGCGTAGGAGACTGTGACCAGATTACCCGTGTACTTGCTTTGGCCATATTTGTAGAATAAAGCACTATTAAACCATTTTAACAGTTAAGGGTTTCACCTATTCCCTCCAGAGTGGTTTAACAATCAATCTGGCACTCTGGGAATTGTAGTTCTGTGAGGCGAATAGGGGCCTCCTAACAATGCTCAACACTCTTAACAACACTCTTAACAAACTACAACTCCCAAGAGTCTCTGGGAGGTGGGAACCATGGCTGTTAAAGTGGTCTAATATCATTTTAAGTATAAGATGTGGATGTGGCCTTAGTTTGAATTTGAAATTGCTTTAGTGGTGAACCACTCTGAAATTGCTGTGCAGTGAAGAACAGATAATAAATATTTTAAATAAAGAATATATCCACTAAGCCAGTGTTTCAAATGGAAAATGTGTATAAGGAGCACCTGTGTTTTTATCATTGTTCCCATGTGCTAAGCCACTGAATGAAGCATAGGGAAGGCTGCAGCTCAGTAGCGGATCATCTGCTTTGCATGCAGAAGTTCTTGTGTTCAGTTCCCAGCATCTCTGGACAGCAACTGAAAGATGGCATAGACAATTCTGTGCTGGATGGACCAATGGTATGACTCAGTATAAGACAACCTCCTGTGTTCCTAAAGGGCCCTTCCACAATATCACAGAAAATGGGCCATGGCATAAGATTGTGGCTTGATGGAGCAAGGACAAGGTTCATCTAGTCTACTGTTATGTTTGCAACAACAAACAGCCAGATACCTTTGCAAGCTTCCCACATGTTATAGTCTTCAACAGGAAGTTCCCATATCCTAGCATTTATCTTCCTTAGCTGCTTGTGTAAAAGATGTAATATCATGACTGACTGCTCATAAGATGTGGTTTAAGGGAAAGGAAGTAGGAAACGGGAAGCTTTTAAAAGACTTGACATAGCTTTGGAACTGTGGCTACTCTCTCTCCCACACATCCTCCACCCCCACTGAAATTCCCAGAGGATTTGGCATCTCCCACATACAGAGTATGCCTGTTATGGAAGACTCCACTTGAAACAAAAAGCATTGAGCTAGAAAAAAACTTGACATGGCCTTATGTACCCAGTAGGTCTGTGCTCTGCAGAAGAATTTCTTCTTGAAGTCCCTAAATATCAGAAGCTCTCTCCACGACAAATTGGAGCAGGGCTTTCAGTGTGGCTGCCCCGATTTGTGGAACAACAATGCTGTTGAAAGATGAGGGACAACCACTATTTGTACTTTCTAGAAACAGTTGGAGACATTATCCCCAAACAAATCATATCTGTTTATTGTGTATTGTTTTTAAACCTATTTCTGCACTGTTTCAACAACTATTGACATTTTTTTTATTGTCTGCTTGTAAATCATCTTGAGACCCATGTTAAGGGTGTAATGATGATGGGGCTAGTCTGGACATTTTACATGGCTTACTTCTGTGATTCATGGTATTAGAACAGCTGGCGTGGCTTTCATATAAAATACACCTCTCATGAGCTATTCATGACCCTGGTACAAGCTCCGTCATATGTGACCTTGAAAGAGCAGTTAGCATCCTGACCCTAATAGTTGCCAAAAAAGATCAGAGCAGTAACATCTGTATTTGCCAGAAACTTTAACCTCCTGTTAACTGGAACCATACAGAAAATGAAGATCTCTTTCAAGGTAAATTGTGGCCATAAGTGTGTCCCTTCCCCTCTTACAGCTCCTGAATAAAATGCTCTCCCTAGGGAATGAAGAGCCACCCTCAAAAAGTTGTTGAAGTAGTATTCAACCCATTGATTTGTATGGAGAGGTTTGGAAATCCCATGCCCAAAGAAGCGTGTTGGACAAATGTCCCCATTGCAGAATTCGCAACTGTATTATGAGAAGAGCTATGAGAAACTCAAAATTGCTCTCTGTACACCATTTGTACATTTGCTGCTTTAAAGCTATAAGTGAATATCTGAACCTTCTGTTCTCAAGTGCTATTGGGATGCATCTATAGAGGTTTACACATACATTTAATTGCAGTCCTCACTCCCCCTGCTTGTTGTATCTATAGCTTCAGACCCCCTGTCTTTCCTTCATTTCTTGCTGTTTGTGAGCAGCAGAAGTGTGTGTAGAAGGAGAGCAGCAGTTGGAAAGACGGACACTAAATTTGCAAGGATTTCTACTAGGCTTAGAATAACAGCATTCTATCTAAAAAACTTTTGGAAAACTGGACAGTTTATTACTTCTATTTATAATCATGCAAACTATAAGCAACATGAATACTTGTTTCTGCTTAAATGCATCTTCAAGATTTCATTAAAATGCTTATGGCAGAGCCCTCTGTGACATCAGACCAGCTGAAATAATGGCAGTCAAAATAGATAATGGTATTTGCAGCCTGAATTAGGGTTTCACAACTTTACCACTAGAAAATGAATCTGATTCTTGCTTGCAAGGACAAGGAGAAAACTCAGCAACCAAAGTGGGGAACCTGTGGCTTTCCAGATGTTGTTGGACTGCAACTCCCACAATCCCATGCTGGCTGGAATGAATTGGGGTCCCTCAACATATGGAAGGCCACACACCTGCACAACATATAGCACAAAATTCAATGTATCCTTTCCCCCATGTGGAAAAAGGTGATTAACTTTTCCTCCCTGCTAACTGTTTTTCCTTCTAAGGTCACCTCAAACTGCTTTTATCTCTGCAGAGGAAAAGATGCAAGAACTTGTAAGGAAGGAAGGCAGCTGGGAACAATTTTGAGAGGAAAAGCATCCTGAGGTTAAACACCTCTCTCCATCACTCCTCCTCCTCTAATTTCTTTTTCTTTTTCAAGTAGGGGAATGTTTCCTAAAACTCAGCATAATGTGTACTCTTGCTTTTACTCAGACTCACTATCTAAGCTGAGAAGCAGATGGCATTAAGAAAGGTAGGAAAGGATGTAAAGTGATGATCAGGAAGGGAAGTTCTACAATGTTCGGAGCCTTAGCTAATCTAGATGTATAGCTAACAGTTATCACCGCTGCTCAGTCCCATCGCTAACTCCAATTCAATATCTCTGCCTGAGTCAGCACCACCTCATTAATTATTTCTAATTCCTAATTAACCTTTGTATCATCACAGCAATCCATACCTAGGCTTTGGCAATAAACCATTGTCACTGGATTAATCACACATTTACACCAGAGTAATTAACCTGGAGTACCATGCTCTTGTTGTATATTTACAATCACAGGTCACACATCACCCATTGAAAGGGTAGAAAAAGGCCACCCTTTGCTACTCTGTCATCACCCCCAAGATCCTGAGAATTAAAAGCATACTAATGGGGCAGCAAATTAACATGAAGTGATTGTTCCTTAACCCGCCCCCCAAAAAGGTTGCCTGTTCACAATCATGGAAAAAAATTAGGCCCTGATGTCCACTCCCTGCTTCACCACCATCACCTTCCTGACTCCTAGGCAAATGTTTGAGTGGAAGCCAGTAGTCAAGTTAAATTGGAACCGAAATCTAAATAATGCAAAATTATTTCTTGGACAGAGGGAGGGAGGGAGGACAGCCATCAATCCCACACCATCCTACCCTGACACCACCAGCGCAACCAGACAAAACAGGCCAGGGAAATAATAGTCATTGTGAAAAGAATGAAAGAGGCCTGCATTTTCGTGAGTCCTGCCAGGTTAATACCACTGCCTATCTCCCTGACAGCTACAAGATTGATTACCAGCCTCAGCACTCTTTATAACTTGATCAGGCGAATTAATCTCTGGCTGTGGGCCCATCTGATGCCTGGCATCGCAAATTTAATTTGGAGGTGTAGCAGCTCTTTTACTGTTCTCCCCCTTCCCTTCATCATCATCCCCCCCTCCCCAACCCGCTGTGCATGTAGCAAGGGTGGTGTTGCCGTAACAACAAGGCCTAGTGATGGCTTCTAACTTGAGGCCTGAGCTGTCAAGGCTTCAGCTGTCCCACGGGAGGTGTTTCATCAGGTACGCAGAGAAAAAGAGGCTTAACAGACACTAAGTAAGACATATTAATGTACTAAAGACTTAATGAAGTTTGGAAGGGTGGGGGGTGCAGAGGGGAAAGTGCTTACTTTATTAGTTTATGGCCGATTAATGGGAATGGTCATTACAGTGATGGAGATAGATTACTCCCATCAAAGAGCTCCTGCCATTCCCATTCAAATAGTGGGGTTGCCTGATGCTTCCTCTTGGTCTGCCTCAGAGAGCTCCACCCTTTGAGCCACCATAAAAGAGTGAGAGAGTGTGTGTGCTCACAGACACACAGCCAAGTTAAGGGCTGGTGAGGCTGGGGTTTTTTTAAAGAAGTGAAATAAAGAAAAGCTGTCTAAGGATTTTTTAAAAATATATAATGTTTGTATGCAAGAAATGGGACGAACACAAAGGAGGGAACTGTTTGCCAGGAGATGACTTTATAGTGAAAAGTTGGGGGATCGCGAGAGAAAATTGGAAGATGGAATTTTTGATAAGAACAAAAATTACAGATCACGAACAATAATTCTTAGCTATATGGGCACCATGGTAGATTATTTGGTAAGGAAATGCATAGCTCAGTCAGTAGAGCATGAGACTCTTAATCTCAGGGTGATGGATGTGAGCCCCATGTTGAGCAAAAAGCCCCATGTTGACTCGATGACCCTTGTGGTCTCTTCAAACATTACAGTTCTATGAAGTACTGTGCTGGGTCTCCAGAAGGTGCAGCTGAAGGGGTGGATCCTGGCAAATCTGGTGGTTGAGCTTGGTAGAATTGGGGTGGGGCTTTGTGGAGCCTGATGTGGGAACAGAGGCCACCCAGGAGAAGAACCTGGTTGTATGTTGGAAGGATGGATGAGGAGGAGAGCAAATGACTTGATTTTGTGTAGGCTCATATAAAAAATGGCAGAATCCAGTGTTGTACAAGTGAATTAGGAGCATCTTCACCTGCTGCATAACCATGTGCCACAGAGTTAGCAAGAGTGTGGGAGGCTGTCTGGAACAAGTAGCTATGAAGGAAAAGCCAGAAGCATCCCACTCACTACTGCTGGTCATGGGGTGGGCCTCCCTCTTGGTCAGGACAGAACCAGGCATGAGATTAATTTTGTTCCCGTGAGAGTGACCTGCGGAGAGCAAAGTGAGACATAGATAAAGAATAATGAGTAACAGTAAGTATTCACGGAACTGGATTGTCCAATACATTTGGGAGTAAGTGAGTGAGAATAGTGAGTGTTGGCATCCAGGTGTTCAACCTTTTTTCCTGTCTTATCCTCTCCACTCATGTGGGGAAGAGAGAGGCTGTGAATATATTTCTCCATTGAGGCTGTAATGTAATGTTCTGCATGCCTCTGCAGTATGATTCTGCAGATAAAAATGCTCATGAGGGTTTGAGCAGTAATGATGGTTTGAGTGATGTACCTGGACTTTGCCAACAGAAAGTCTACCTTATTCCTCTTATTCCTAAAGAGTTTTATTATTGAGCATTCCCACCAAATATGAAAGAAGCCATTATTTGGTTTTGATTAACATTTATTACTCACATATTTCTATGTTTTATTAAATAATATTTTATAGTCATTTTCTTTTCTTTCAAACATCCCATTGTCCTGTTAAATTTTTGCCAGATCATTCTGGAAATTGACCTCTATCATACGTTGTCCCATTGACCTTTGAAGTTACCTCCTAAATGCTTCTGGTTGTAATTCTAGACACATGTACCTGGAAGTACGTCCCACTGAACTCAGAGCGCCTTACTTCTGAGTAAGCACAGATAAGATCGCACTATGACAATATCACCTATGTTACTGCATATGATAAGAGCCATTCACTTCTTGAAAGATCTTACAATCTAACGAAGAAGAAAGTTAACTAATTGGAAATGCCAAAAAGGCAGTTTCTCAGTGCTGAAAAATTACATTTAGAAAAATAGAGGGTTACATTTTATCTGTTAAAAATCAAATTGAAAATAAACTTGCAGCTATCATTCTGAACATTTCTACAGCGGAAAGTGAGCACTGAAAAGTTTGGGCAATGTCCCATCTGATAAGTTCCAATGCTGACATAGCTCCTTAGAATCCACTTTGACTTACAGCCTTTTGTCAATCACTGAGTGATTTATATCTTTCCTAATGAACTGACTGGAATTAGATTAGCTTGAGCACCCATGTGCTCAAACTGGGCTTGATTAAAATCCCATCTGTGCATTTCCAACATTTGAAGGGTTTATTATGACTACTGTTTTGAAACTGGATGCTTGTGCGGGAGGGGAAGGATGTCTGTTATTAATACATCCAACTTATCAATGTCTCTTAGGGTAATACCTACTTTTCGTTGCCAAAGCAAATACTGTGCTAACTAGTTCTCAGGTTTGTTTTTAAAACTAGGATTGCTGCCCCCATCTGTCACCCCAGGGAATTTCAAGCTGTGTTTCCTTCTTTCACAACATAGTACAAAATATCTCTGAAGTTTGGCCTGTTCAGTGATACTTCATTGAAAAATAGGTTAGCAGAGGGGCTCAGTGCATCAGGGCCAAATTGAAAAGGCCAGCAGAGTTCAAAGAAATGTTTGATTTGTCTTACATTTACAGCAGATTGGGGCTTTACAAAACACTTAAGGTTTAAAATAATTTCTAATCTTAGAAACTTTTGTGGCACACCTGTTTAAAGACAGGAATTTTTATTTATGATGGGCAGTCAAGAGGCTGTCTAGGGACCTAGAATATTTGGGTTCCTGTCTCTGTCACAAAGCTTTAAAATAGTCTTGGGCAAGAATCCCCAATAGTGTGACATGGGTGCATTAAAAATAAATTCAGTATTACCAAATTGGATAAAAAACCTAATATCCCTGACTGAGGGGGGGGGAATCCTATTACAGTGATATATGCAATAAGAAGGCATAGACTATGACAATACCCCTTTTGTAAAAGAGCAAGTACAACAGCTTGCTTTCACAGATGTCCTTTTTATACTTAAACTTTTCATTAGATTTGTTCATGCATTTCTCACCTTGGTCCCTCAGTTTCTCCATCACTATTGTTATTTTTAAAATTTAATATATTTATATGCTGCTTAATTCCAATACAGTCTCTGAGCAGTTTACAAATCATTTAACCTCTACTGATACATCCATTTAGCACCACATTTCATGATGTTGAGATATAATGCATGTTGTGTTGCCAGGAAACAGTTTTTTACAGGATGCTCTTGAGAAAGGGGGATTCTGGGAATTAACTTTCCTTCCTGAGAGGTTGTGTGGTTATATGCTTAGCCAAACAAATGCAAAAATCCCCTGTCTCTGAATTAAGGAAACTGTCACTGAATATTCTCAGTTTTAAGAGAAGCAGAGTATGCTGACTGTGAACAGGCTAAAACAATACTTTATTTTAGGATGTAAAAATCCATTTAAAATGCATTAGAGGGCTTCTGCTGCAAAACCCCCACAAAGAGGAACGAAGTTTTTGTAGTGTGCTGAAATGTTTGCAAGATGTGTCTCCCTCTTTTGGCTCAGCACTGTTCAAGATAACCCTCTCCAAAAACTATGAATTAGCACTATGTGTTCTAATCAAACTACATGAAGAACATTTTTGTTGAGAGACGTTCAAGGCTTCCATTAGGGGTAGAGTGTCTCATGTTTCAGCACTGTGGACAGCTACCACGATTAGATTCTTTTTCAAAAGGGCTGCAGTGTAAAAAAAAAAAATATTTTCTGGTACACTTCAGACCACACAGGTCTGTTCATTAGGCACAGGTACTCCTTATAACATTAAACATAGCTGTTGTTGAGCAAAACTATACTCTTGAAGAAAGTGCTAATTGGATAACAATTCAATTATGCTGACTCAAGGAAAGGAGAGTGATAGGGAATGTATTATCTCAATTTCCATCTTTGTTGCAAAGGTCCCATGTAAGACAAAGAATATACAGAGCAAAAAGATACCAGAGTTTACAAGATCTTTACTTCTGCCATATTTTCCCTTCTTCTATGTTCCCTAAACGAGACTGTTGAACAGTGCTTGCCCAAAATGTTTTGATGCCTGGAAGCAAGTTCAAATGGTTTCCCCAGAACAAAACAAGTCTTAGCATTCAGAACCAAATTCTGCTTTTGTCTTTCTATCTGTCATAATCCTACCTGTAGCTTCCTTCACACTACTGCAGGGTTGAGCAGGTAAGATTTGACACAAATTGACAGCTGCTAGATTAACAATAGCAAAATATTGGAAAGCTTCCCATTTGGGTTTATCGGAAGTTTGATTCCAAGAAATCTAGTCAACCATATATATGGGAAAATAGCACATAAAATGAAAGCATTATGAAAAGCAAAGGAGTCAGACAAATTTGGAAAAAAAACATGGTGTCATTTTAGTAATTTTTATTGAATTCACTTCTAATAAAGAAAACAACTTTTATTCCACTTCAAACTCATGGTGATTTAAGAATAACTGATATTGGCTGATGGTATTGTCTTCATTTATTCTCTGAATCCAATTGCCTTTTTTTTTTAGTTTTTCCTTCTTTGTTATTGTCCTGATTATCATTTTACACAGTGCTCTTGACCTAGAGACACCTAGAGGGCCACAGTCAGACCCCAGCTTAAGGTTATCCACCCCAGGGGGGAGTAATGACAGTAGAGTTCATAAAGATTTTACACAAAAGAGACTTTGTATATTCTAGAAGTGGCTTGCTGAGTGGGGCTGAGCTGATATGCAGGTGGGTTTAATTTAATTCTTCTAAATCTAAGCACCTTGAATTTCAAAATCTTCAGACCTTTGGTG
The DNA here is from genome assembly GCF_964234715.1 of Podarcis melisellensis. NCBI lineage: Eukaryota > Metazoa > Chordata > Lepidosauria > Squamata > Lacertidae > Podarcis > Podarcis melisellensis. The sequence continues at coordinate 43,557,872 of NC_138537.1, forward strand.
AGAAGAGGCATGAACTCTTGTTCTGTTATCCTTCACCTGATACATAATCTGAAAAACTGGTCCAGAAAACTGTGTGGTTGTGTGTTTTTTTGACAAAAATAGCTAGTAGTTAATTAAGCGGTTTAGAAGTAGTGGGATTTATTCCTAGGTAAATAAGATTACACTTGTCCTTTCTGCAGGCTTTCCAGTGGTCAGAAAAAGAGACTACAGCATTCTGTTTTCTGAAACTCACCCATCATGCACTCTTTGGTTTTCCCAGTTTCTTCTTTGTGCACTCCAGTCCCTGCCAAAAAAACAACAACCTCAAGTTCTGCAACCCTCATCTCCACAGTGCTGTGGGTTTTTTTTTTGGGGGGGGGAGTTTGCAATTGAAATATTTCATATAAAAATAAATGTATGCTTTCTCAATAAAAGGGCATGGGGATGCAAAAAGAGGTCTGTTTACATAATTATTCTCATCACAGAATGTTAAGTTGTACTGTTGCAGAATTGTAGAGTGTTTGGGCAACGTGTTCTGGATCCCCTGGTGATGATGAATCAGTGGCAGCCTTTTCTCTAACAAACTGAAGCCCTTTCTGGGTCTCTATCCTAGGCAGCACAGCTCTAAAGAATCCCCTCCTACACGGAGGATGAATAGGGACAGCCGGGCAGCAATAAAAGTGTCAGGACTGTCTCCTTGTGCATCATTGGGCTACAGTATTTCAGCAGAGCAAACTGCACAGAGGCTAATTATTGCTTCCCTCCACCCCGACTCTCTCCCAATTTAAGATGGATCTGACTGTCAGTAGAGGTGACAGATGAAGACAAAGCACAGGTACAGCTCCCATGAACTCCAGGCCTGGCTACATCATTTGAGAGGAGCTAAGAGCACTGGAGAGTGGGGGCTCCTGTGCAGAAACATTAACTCTTCTAGTTCTGGAATATATCCGGATTGGTGAATTAACAGCTGAGAAGCTTCTGTGAGTGTGTCCCCCTGTTGGACACCTATTTTCAACACTTATCAGATACTTTATGCTGTGGAGGCAGCAGTCCCACAGAACCTGCTGCTGAGCACTAGGAGTTCCTCTTTAATCTCCATAGGCTTTCAGAAATATGGGGGGAGGGAGCCTTGTTGGCATATAAACAGGAGAGCAATGGTGGCATAACTCAAGGTAGCCAACATGCTGCCCTCCAGATGTCATAGGACTACATAATGGCCAGATGATGGGAAACGCAGAAAACCACTCAGATCCATGCTTTTTCTACGCACAAGGCAAGGGGAAGTGTGAATGAGCCCTCTTTCAAACACTGTGATTTATTTAGTTTTATTATGCAAAAACTTGTCAGCACTAAGTTTCTCTGCTCTGAAGACCAGAGTCCAAGCAAATTGCTAATCTGGAAATCTCTGAAATTCAAGTGTTTCACTCTGAAACATGGGAGAAATATTTGTATTTCTTTGTCCACTGAAGGGCTAGATTTCTTTCGAGTTCCTAACAAGTAGGTCCTATCCTGTACCTTCAGAAGACTAGTGAGACTTTATTACCAAACTTCATTTATTCTTGTCCTTCTTTCATTGCTACTGGATCAACCACATTTCCACCTAAAATCTGGCCAGTCTGAAACAGATAAATTCCCTTTTTTGAAAGGCCCATATGCTGCTACCTTGTGCAAAACCCTTCAAACTTTAATTAAAAAAGAACATAAGGACCATTTGCAAGTTCATGGTCAGGGGAGACTTAAACTAAATCAGCATAGCCATTGTGAGAGGACAGTAGTGTGTCCCCCACCTTGAAGGCCTTCTTTCTTTCTCTCTCCCACCCACCAACTCCCACAGGATTCTGCTTTAAAAGATGAGCCTTTACTACAGCAGTACTCAGGCCTATCAGATTTCTATCCCCTCAGGCCTCAGTGTGAGGGGCACAATTTCATCTGTTTTGCCAGAAAGACACAAGGAACTGGCAAGGAGAGAGACAGATGCTCCTTCAGCCTGTGCTTTAGTCTTTACAATAAGGGGAAAAAATGCTAGTTATGTATTCTCCTGTGCTAATATAGACTTTAGGCGATGAAAAGGTCACAGGCTGTTTTACGTGTTGCATGATTGCTTGGAATGTATGACAATGTAGCTTCTTACTCTGACCCCAACTGTCCTAACTCTGGCCCAATTCCCCCAAAACTTTGTTCAGGCCCACATAAGAGTGCACCCTTGTGAACTGAGTTGGCTTTCATTTACTTTTTATGAAGGAAATTGGTAGTTTTGGGAAGAGTTATGTATTGACTTATAGGCAGTGCTTTTTTCTAGAAAAATAGTTGCTGTACTCACCATGAAGCTGTTACAGTAAGTGCCACATTTTTAACAACAACAAAAAGAGGTGCCAGTACTGCATACCCTTGAGTACTTCCTGGAGGAGAAGAAGAAAGCACCGAGCAAGACAAACTTCGACAAGTAAAAGAAAAGAGATTCAACAGACCAGCCAAAATGTTGCCGTTACCAGCACCTTTTCTCAAGCATCTATATAAAGGAATAATTCAAAAAAAGATGAGTGGGGTGGTCTGTTGATATATGGGAAGTATCACAACTCCAAAATTACTAGCTTACTTGTTAGCAATCTAACAGCAATCTTGAAAAATCCAAAACCTTCTTCTTAATTATCTGTGTTGTATGTGTTTTTGAGCTTGATGATCTTTCCTAACTACGAGCATCACTTGATGCATTCGAATGGCCTATTTCTAAGGAGCTGTCCTGTTGCTTTCAGGGCATTCTTCTTACTCAGTTTGCTTCAGTTCACATGGGTTTGGGAGGCCATCCATGCCAGGTTTGTTGGTGCAGTGAAGGGGATGTGCTTCCAAAAACTCTAAAGCAATCACCTTGTGATATCTCTTTGCAGCACTTGCCAGGAAGAGATGTCCCAAGGGCCGGACAAATCCCCATTTGGATCTGTTCTGGAGTGGTGTAGTGGTTAAAAGCGGTAGTCTCGTAATCTGGGGAACCGGGTTCGCGTCTCCGCTCCTCCACATGCAGCTGCTGGGTGACCTTGGGCTAGTCACACTTCTTTGAAGTCTCTCAGCCCCACTCACCTCACAGAGTGTTTGTTGTGGGGGAGGAAGGGAAAGGAGAATGTTAGCCACTTTGAGACTCCTTAAAGGGAGTGAAAGGCGGGATATCAAATCCAAACTCTTCTTCTTCTTGTAGTGCTGCTTTAGCTGCCAGACCTGCCTGTTGCTCATCCCCATCACTGCACAGAATGCTATCCAGTTTTGCCCCAGTGTGCGATCTGTTCCTTGTCAGCTGTTAACAAGAGGAAGTGGCTGGGTTTTCCTCTTCACAGTTGGCAGATTTAAAAAGTCCAGGCAAGTGGTAAGGGGAACCAGAATATGGAGAGGGGACTCAGGGTTTTACTGGATGTAGTTGTTCTTTTGTCTACTGGGACTGCATAGATGTACTCTGATTAAATTAATTTCCATGTAATTTTGGCTTAATGGCAAATTAATGAATTATCATGCAGAAAACAAGAGTGATCTGCTAGCTAGGATATTTGTCTGTATATTCTAATTGCTGTGCAACTGTCTCAGAGTGCAGTTACCTAGTTAGAAATCTTTTGCTTTTTATTCTTTTATTTGTACAGATTTAAGATTAGGAAGTGGTGCCCCCAAAAGCAGAGTATAGGGATAGATGTTAACAACCTTCAAAAACAGATAGAATAAAGCAACATTTAAAATGTCATGTTTAAACATTCAGAGAATTGTAAACATTGGCACAATAGAGCAATGACAATGTCTAAGGTGAGTAAGATTTGTACCATTCTTCTTGGGAGGAAAAGCAAACTCTCATTGGTTAAACTCCTTAGGAATGATACAAAGCTCATTTGAATGTTGACTATCTCTTAGAACCATTTGTAGCATTAGCAGCATTCCTCAATTGCCAGTGAGATACATCAGTAGGATCACACCATTAAATGTTCCCAAGTACTATGATCCCAGGCAATATATTGGCTATATTCTTACATTTTGTCAATAATTATTTAAAAAGACGTGGTTCAACATGCCAGTGCTGCTGCTGCTCTTTTTTTCCTGTTTTGCCCCTTTATGCTCAAGCGATGAGATGCAACTCTTTCAAATTAATTGCAGGTTTAAATTGCCTCTCTACCTAACATGTTTTGTAAGTATATCACCTGCTTTGAACCTAGCTGTGGTTTTTCTATGCAGTTCAAAGCAGGCCAGGAGCAAGAGAAATGCCTAATCTTAACGAAGTGACAGACCTTAGGCAAAGGCAACTACAGACCAGGACAGTAACAGATAGCAATGGCTAGGGTGGAAATGAATGTGAGGAAAGACAACAAGCAGCTAAGCTGCTTTCTGATAAGCTCTTTCTCCACAAAACAGTCCCATTACTCAAGGAGATAACCTGGAGCTGAGGGTCAAAAATGACTGAAGCCAGAGCTACTACTGATTTTATGAATGGGTGTACTCCTAGCTGACTCCTAAGCCAAACCACATGCAAATACGGGCTTCTCCTTTTTGTCCACTGACAATTTATTGCCCTGTATCCTATCACCACTTAGAGTACATTTCCCTCCAGGAAAGACAAAAATCAGCTGTGCCACATTTCTCTTAGCAAGTTTGACCTAGACAGTAACACAGGTCTTGAAGAGAAATAATGATCTTTATGGTTACAATTTCATTTGGTAATTTACTGTATAATAACTGTGTCATGACTGCCCTAATCAGTGCTGGTATTAAAGGGCACCACCTGTTATTCAAGTGCTGATATAAAATTATTCTGAATCTGGAAGAACTCAAAATAAATAACATATGTTACAAACAACACATCATTCCATGGAAAACGGTGGGGGGGGGGCGTATCAATGAAAAGAAAAGGTGAATCCGCCATATAGGTTCTATATGTAGCAGCTTGATGGTCACTTCCCTCCATGTCCAATCTCCAAGACAAATTACAATTGCCTCTCAGTAAGACTATCAATGTGCCATGTTTAGATCATAGAGAAGAAGCATTTTTCATGGCTGCTCCATATTTAAGACCTCCCTTCCCCTTTGAGACTTGCTATCCTAGCTAGAACATTTAGAAAAACCACGAGAAGCCATTTGTTTGGACTGGCTACTGGTAGTCAAGGTTTAAGTGAGCTTCATGACTAAGGAAGGATTAGAGCCTGGCTATTGCGCAATGCACCACGCTGAATCACTTAAGGGATTCTATAAAATATACAAAGATTGTGAAGCCGCTGTAATCTTGAGCTGCAATAGATTGCAGTGCAGATGAATGCAAGGATAATGTGGTAGGAACGCCCACTTTTATTTTGGTCAAAGTACACTTGCAGTGTGAATCTCTTCACCTAGTGTTATGCTGGTGGTGTTTTGCTCTTTTTCTGAGATGAGGGTCTAGAATCATAGAATCATAGAGTTGGAAGAGACCACAAGGGCCATCGAGTCCAACCCCCTGCCAAGCAGGAAACACCATCAGAGCACTCCTGACATATGGTTGTCAAGCCTCTGCTTAAAGACCTCCAAAGAAGGAGACTCCACCACACTCCTTGGCAGCAAATTCCACTGTCGAACAGCTCTTACTGTCAGGAAGTTCTTCCTAATGTTTAGGTGGAATCTTCTTTCTTGTAGTTTGGATCCATTGCTCCGTGTCCGCTTCTCTGGAGCAGCAGAAAACAACCTTTCTCCCTTCTCTATGTGACATCCTTTTATATATTTGAACATGGCTATCATATCACCCCTTAACCTCCTCTTCTCCAGGCTAAACATGCCCAGCTCCCTTAGCCGTTCCTCAGCCGTTCCTCCCTTAGCCGTCTAGCAACATAAGCCCTGCATTATCTAAGTAAGCATATCCTTTCAATTTCCCATGTTAGGACCATGGGTGCTTGTCCTCGGAGCACCCCAATTTCACTCTAGGCATTTCTGTATGAGTTCTTCATTGGCATCCAACCCCATTGTCAGATTCACTTCATTTTGCCTCAACTATTCAGCCATTACTTGAAACGGACTGATAGCATGTTGTAGAGTTTTCCTCAAGTGGAATGTGACTGCAAGGTTGAAAATGTGACAGACCCAATTCACTTTGGAATGATCATAGTTCTCTAAATCTTGCAAAGCATCATGTCAGATTGAGCAGATGAATTATGGCTGCTTACTCTATTGTCACATTCTTTAGGAGAATGATGGAGATAGACTAAAACAAGTATTTTGAAGCTCTATTGCTTTCAAGGGGAGAGTCAACATAGTGCTTAAATCTGTTGGTTTTGACAGTGATTCAAAGCACTTAAAAAGGATTTAACTTTGCTCTACTTCATTGCTGATTTTCATTCATTTTAATGTAGAAAAGTTGTTTGTGCATGATGCACCAGTTTTGTGTAATGTATAGTGGCATGATTTCAAAACAGTATTAAGCTGACAGCAACATTTTACAACTTTTCAAGCTTAATTCCTTGGTGGTGTGGTTATCCGGTCATGGCCAAACCTGAGTTCAAGACTAGAGGGGTAAAATTCTGGATTAGCAGCCCGATCTGTGGCAAGAGCCAGCAGGGAAAACAGTTTCAAACACAGGATCATAGAATTGTAGAGTTGGAAGAAAACAAACTTGCTCCATCTTCCATGTGACATCCCCTTAGATGTTTGAAGATGGCTATCATATCTTCTGTCAGTCTCCTCTTTTCCAGGCTTAACATACCCAGCTCCTTCAACCGTTCCTCATAAGGCTTGGTTTCCAGACACTTGATCATCCTGGTAGCCCTCCTCTGCACATATTTCAGCTTGTCAATATCATTCATAAACTCTGGTGCCCAGACAGTACTCCAGGTGGGTTCTGACCAAGACAGAGTAGAGCAGTACTATGACTTCCCTTGATCTGGACACTATACCTCTGTTGATGCAAACTGCAGTAGCAGTCACTTTTTTTGCTGCTGCATCACATTGTCAATACATGTGACCTCCTAAGACCCTAGATCCCTTTCACATGTTCTACTGACAAGCCAGGTGTCCCCATCTTATATTTGTTCAGCTGGGTCTTCCTGCCTAAGTGTAGAACCTGACATTTCTCTCTACTGAATTTCATTTTGTTCGTTTTGGCCCAGTTCTCCAATCTGTTAAGGTCATCTGGAATCCTGATTCTGTCTTCTGCTGTATTAGCTACCCCTCACAGTTTGGTGTCATCTGCTAATTTGATGAACATCCCTTCAATTCCTTCATTCAAGTTGTTTATAAAGACATTGAACAACAACAAGGCTCAGGACAGAACCCTACAGCACCCCATGTGCCACTTTTCTCAATGATGAGGAACCATGAATGGGCACTCTTTGGGCTCAGTCAGTCAACCAGCTATAAATCCACCTAACAGTTATTTTGTCCAGCCCACATTATGGAGAACGCTAGTATCAAAGAGACCAGGCCTCTCCTCCCTGCCCCCACCACATTCCTGCCACTATATCCTTCCTTTCCCTTGCATGTATCAGGGGACCAACTTAGATATTATTCATTAAAACCCTCAGCCAAATCCACAGCCTTCATCCATTTGCCATGACTAATATCAGGCATTTGAACGTTTTTATTAAACTCTGCCGTTTCCTCTCCTTTTTAAAGTTTAATAATAAATTGGATGTCACATTATAGCTGCATTTATTAAAACCCACCAGAGCTTGCTCACTCAGTATGCTGCAGCCTTGTGAATTATTGAAGCCCCCCTCAGCCCCCCTCACCCATGAGGCCCCTTTGCTTCAACTGCAAAAGGTGTTTTCCCCCTTCCCCATTTTATTTGCCAGACAGAATAAGTGCCAGCAAGAGACAGAGATAAAGTGGCTTATTCTTTTAACTGAAATTAGAAAGTAAGTATTCAAGCGGGAAATGGGCATGTCACTTACGGCTACAGAGCGGAGCCTCTGGTTAAAGCTGATGGGGAATTTTAAGAAGAATATTTGAAATAAGATGCAAGAGGAAGATGCCAAATATTCTGTGATATAATGTGGCGATTCAGAGTGCTTGTTGGTGGGCCACCTGCCATTGCTCTTTAGATATTTGGATGTAATCACCATCCAAATAGATGATGGAGATGGGAAAGTGGCAAAACCCTGCATTCCCTTCTCTAGCTTATCCACATTTAGCTCCCATGAGCTATAATATCATCTTATATATGATGAACCCCCCCATTCCCTCCCCATGAAATAGCAGGCAATCCAAGAAGGAGTGTCTGAAAACATTCTATATGCTTCCAGTGAAGAGTATTTTAACAAGCCCTTGGAGATTGGAAAATATACAACATAAGACAGCCAACAAGGAGGGCAGCTTGACAGGAATGTTGTTGATCGAAGGAGGAAATGGTTGGGGATGCTGGAAGAGAGGTTTTCTTTACAGAAAACCTGCTACAGCAAAGATAGACTTCTAATGACCAGTGAATACAAAGGACCAGGTGTAACTTATGAGTTTATCCTGCATGACTTAATCTCCAGCCTGGCAGAGACAGAAAGATTCTTCCCTACTATCACTGTACTCTCTACCTAGTGCAGGTACAGATATGTACCACTTCCAGGAGTAAGTCTAACCATGTATTTCTGTATTCGTAACATTTATCTGGAAGGCCAGGATGGCAGAGTGGACCAGAGTGGACAGGGAGGCAAGAAGGAGGCAATTTTTCTTTGGACTATGTGGGTTTCCAACACGAACCTTGTAAAGGATGGAGAATCCAAAGGAAAAAATTTCTAGACACTGAGGTCCAGCGCCGAGGGCCTTCTGGAAGTTCCCTCTCTGCGAGAAGCGAAGTTACAGGGAACCAGGCAGAGGGCCTTCTCGGTTCCACCCTGTGGAACACCCTCCCATCAGATGTCAAGGAAATAAACAACTATCTGACTTTTAGAAGACATCTAAAGGGAGCCTTGTTTAGGGAAGTTTTTAATGTTTGATTCTATTTTTAATATTCTGTTGGGAGCCGCCCAGAGTGGCTGGGGAAACCCAGCCAGATGGGCAGGGTATAAATAATGTAGTAGTAGTAGTAGTAGTAGTAGTAGTAGTAGTAGTATTTTATTTATTTATTACTATTACTATCACTATTACTATTATTATTTTCTGCCAGCACAAAATGCAAATAGATGTTTCCAACACACTGATGGATGGAAAAACCGCATCCATCAGTTTCAAAGGTTTTCAGCTTCAAGCAACACAAACAGAAGATTGCAATGTGATTGAAGAGATTGCCAGTAGATGGCACTATTTAGTGGACAATCATTGACAAACAGGTATGTAGTGGGAGAAGAAATCCTAGAATTGTGCTGTGTGAAGAGTGAATCTGAAGCACTTTTCAAAATCACCACAGACATATTTCATTTTTTATTGTTTTTTTAAGAGAAGTGTTCCAAGTCATGTTCTTGAAACTTAAAGCATTGAACCTTGGCATCTTCAATTAAAGGATCAGATAGCTATGGATCAGAAAGCAAATAAGGGGAGAGTCCTCTTCTTTAGACCATGGAGAGCTGCTGTCAATCAGAGAAGATGGTTCTGACCTAGATGGATTTCATTTAAAAAACTAGCTTCCATTTTCTGCTATGAGTTCCACAAGTGAGTATGACTGGGAAGTCTGGAAGCTCAATAGTCACACCTGATCCCATTTCATCTCTGTGACCCAACAACAGAACCTGGATCCTCCAAGCTCTTCTTTTTTACAAGACAAGAAGAAAATGTGACCAGTGTTTATAAGACAATGCATCTCATCTGAATTAATTGGCTGTTTTGCTTTGTTGACTCTTGCCAGAAAGGACGTTCTGCCCTGAAGGAAACCAGGAGCAGTTCCTTGGCTTCTGTTAATGGAGTAATGCACTCACTGCTTCCTCCATCTGTGCTCCAGTCTTGACACTGAAACTATGGCCTGTCATAGGATAAAATGGCTGTTTTCCCCCAAAGGCTGATCCATATGCATTGAGTCATAAATCTATGTTTCTAGCTATGAGGTGGAAATCTCTGACTCCCTGGCCTATATTTCTTTTTTGGCAAACTGCTGTGTAGCTGGATAAGTGATGAAACCCAGAGCAAAGAGATGTGATATATGGTCCCCTTTCGGTGAGGATGCTTCGATTAAACAACTGTTCTAGAAGGTTCCACGTGGTACACATCCTAAATGATGCCTTTCCACACACGCACACACCCCCTGCAAGTGGCTAGTCCAAAGCCCGCACAATATCTCTGTGTTCATTTTTCTCTCATTTTTTTCACCCCCCTCCTGTTGCGGTTATTGAATTAAAGACTGAAAATGAGGGAAATACGTTAAAGGCTTTTTTCCTTTTTTTTTTAAAGCTTGAACAACGGCTCTTAAACATTATTACCATAGTGAGCCTCCCTAGGGCATGATTAAAAACTTTTTCAAGCTCCTCCAAGTGTAACTAAGACAAAACAGACAGTTATTATGGCAATGCTTATTTTGGTCCACTGCCCAGAGGAAAACTGATTCAAATGAAGGAGAGAGAGCTGTGCCTTCCCTGGTGTATGGCAGACTCTAGGGTGCCTGAGGGAGGAACCATAGCAAAGAGGAACACACTGAGCAGGAACTGGTTTCCTATGAGCCCCCAATGCCAACACAAAGCTATTATAATTGCAAGAGGGGGAGCGAAGTAGCACTAAGGTTGACATTATTTTTTCTCTCCTGGAAAGGCTTCTGTGCCTTTTAAAACCTGATTGCCAAGAATAAATTCAGCAGATGAAGATTCTGCCCTGCCCCACCACAGAGGTGCAGCACTGAGAAATACTTCTCCTGTTCCATATCTGCCTGTCACCCAGGAAATCTTGCCAGTTTTTTTTTTAAAAAAATGGTTCGGTAACCCTAGTTTAAATTTGTTGGTAAACAGAAGTAGTGTGGAAGGTGGAGGGAAGCCCAGGCACTGCAGGGTTAATGGAAGCTTCCAAGCCACCACTTGGACGCCAGTCGCTGTCCCGGAAGGAGTGCCAAACCAGCATATTTTAAAGTAACAACAAATAACTTTAATTAAGTTCTGTGGCAGTGACAGATTCCGAACAATTAACCTTAGGCCCGGTGCAGAGAAGGTTATTTTCTTCTTTTAATTTTTAAGTGGTGTTGAAACAAGGAAGATTTGTGACCCTTGAGACTCTCTCTGCAGCAAAAGAACAGGCTGAGCAGTCTTCAGCATCCTGTATGAACTCCCCGGTTGATAGAATTTAATGGTGGTGATGGAATGAAGGCATTTCTGGGAAAGAACTGAAATCAGCTTTATATGCCTCAGCCACTACTCTATTCCTACCACAGGCTGGAAGGGGGTCGTATGGCAGGTTTTAGTTATTTGGGAAGCTGGTCAGTGGCAACAGTCTGGGATCACCAGGCACATTTTGTAGGTTTTGCTTGACTTAATTCGTTCTGGAGGTCTGTTCTTAACCTGAAACTGTTCTTAACCTGAGGTACCACTTTAGCTAATGGGGCCTCCTGCTGCCGCCACACAATTTCTGTTCTCATCCTGAAGCAAAGTTCTTAACCTGAGGTACTATTTCTGGGTTAGCAGAGTCTGTAACCTGAAGCATATGTAACCTGAAGCGTCTGTAACCCGAGGTACCACTGTACCTTTAAATCAGTGGTTTTCAACCAGTGTGCCGTGGCACCCTGGGGTGCCTTGAATGATGGTCTGGGGTGCCGTGGGCAATGCTGACCTGTCCCTCTTTCCTTCCCTCCCTCCTCTGATGCCCTCTTGTCTCTCTGCCTCCCCAAGGCTTGCACAGCTGCTATTTGCAGCAGCCCTGGCTATAAGCTCTGCAGGCAATGGTGCTTCTAAGAGACACCTCTCTCTGGAGCGGGTGGGGAGCTCAGAGATCAGGGACAGCAGCAAGGAGAGGAGAGAGGAGAGAGGAGAGAGGAGAGAGGAGAGAGGAGAGAGGAGAGAGGAGAGGAGACTGAGGGCACACTCCACAAGGGAGGGTGTTTGAAAAAGGGTGAGAGACTGCCAACTCTGCAGGCAAGGGGTGACATAACTGGGCTCCTGCAGAAAGAATGTAGTTGGTTAAGGGAGTTCTGGACTCAAAAAGATTGAAAACTTTTGCTTTAAATAATTGTTATGATAAACAGATGGGGGAATATGATGCAGTCAAGTGATGGTATGATGAAACACTCGCATGTAGCTGTGTGGGGTGTGGGGGGGAGAAGGACAGCTGTAATGACACAAACATTAAACAGACATTGATGCTTCAGGAAGCTCAAGGTATTAAGTCACACACACTCACCCTTAAGAGGATGAATGCACTGAACATCTTACTATATGTTCATTCCATTGCTGAAGCTAATCACCCCCCTCCTCCCCCATTAATTTCTCTGGTTCTTTTCTTTTTTTTTCTTTTTTAATAAGAAGAAAGGTCTTGTCTGTTTTTAAAACTGGTCTCCTTTAGTTTCTGTTAGCTCCCTTTGTTTAAGCGCCTTACATTACTGGCTGTCTGGCTTGTATCTAAAGCCAGGCATGGCAATATGGCTTGCGTACATGTTAATTATACACAGGTATAATTAATGAATGCATGGGGGATAATTTGTGGAGGGGACTTCTCTCTCTCTCTCTCTCTCTCTCTCTCTCTCTCTCTCTCTCTCTCTCTCTCTCTCTCTCTCTCTCTCTTCTAAAGGAAGGCCTGGGCCAGCAGCTCACTTTTCAGAATGTTGCTTATTCTGTTCTAACCGAGTCTTTAAGGGGAAGTGTGATGTAGTGGCTAGAGTGTCAGACTAGGACCCTGGAGAGCTGGGTTTAGATCCCCACAGATCCCCTTGTGCCAGTCACCACCTCTAAAGGTAAAGGGACCCCTGACCATTAGGTCCAGTCATGACCGACTCTGGGGTTGCGCGCTCATCTCGCTCTATAGGCCGAGGGAGCCGCCGTTTGTCCGCAGACAGCTTCCGGGTCATGTGGCCAGCATGACTAAGCCGCTTCTGGCAAACCAAAGCAGCACACGGAAATGCCATTTACCTTCCCGCCGGAGCGGTACCTATTTATGTACTTGCACTTTAACATGCTTTCAAACTGCTAGGTTGGCAGGAGCAGGGACCGAGCAACAGGAGCTCACCCCGTCGTGGGGATTCGAACCGCCAACCTTCTGATCAGCAAGTCCTAGGCTCTGTGGTTTAACCCACAGCGCCACCCGTGTCCCAACTGTCACCACCTCTAAGCCTAACCTAAGTCACAGATCTTTCATATTGATAAAAGGGGGACGGAAGCCATGTGTGCTGCTCTGAGTTCCTTAAAGGAAAGGCAAGATAAAAATGGAATTAATGAATTATTATTGGCTCCAGAAAATTTTACAATATCTTAACAAGATATTGACAACCCTGTACAGTTATAGGAAGCTTTTATAAACATCTTCAAACATGATATGCAATTTAGCCTATTTTTTCTCTTCATAATAATAGGGTTGCAGCCTGGGATTCCTCTCCCAGGAAAGTGCACTTGTTTCCTATCCCAGTTAATTCCCCTGTCTTCAATAAGTATGAATCCTTTTTATTTAAAAACATCTTTACACATCTTACTGTTGCAGCTTCCAGCAGTAATCAATTCCACAGGTCAATTGTGCATTGTGGAAAGCAGAGGGGAAATCTTTTTAGTTGGTTAAGAAAGCTGCTGTGTATAATTTTCTCTTTGTCCTCCAGTTCTAATACTTACTGATGGGTTTATGCATGTCAACACATGATTTACTGGGGACAATTCATTTATGTTTATCATGCAATAAATACAACTATCATGTTTCACCATATTTGCTTGCAATAACTTGCGAGGGTCACAAAGAGCTTTGTTTAAAGATGAGTGCAGAGTCTGTCAGAAGTGAGAAGAAGCTTCAATGCTAATGTCATTGCTTGATATGAAAATTAACCATTGTGTGAACTGGTCATTTAGCTCACTGTTCACTCAGCATAGGTGAGAGCAAGTGCATCTGATGGCGGCACATATGCTTAAAACTTGCATTCTGAGAGCAGACTCTCCTCAATCTAACCTTCTAGGTGAGAGGTGAAAGCAATATTGTACATTGGTAGAATTCAGCCTCCACTTAGCATACCTGTTCCTCTCTTAGACCAACCTGAAAATCCCATGGTACCCCTAGTTGTACTGTTTGAACTGCTGCATTGAATGTCAGCATCACACTGTGTGGGTCCCTAACATAGGCAGCTGAGCTCTGTTCAGAGCCCGGTGGGAACTGCCTTTTAAATTTCCTACAAAGCTCCTGTTGTAGGTGTCACTCAAAGGCATTGTGAGAATCAGTGGCTCGCAGATTCAATTGCTTGAAGTGGGCCTGAGTGGGCAGGAGCAAACCCTCCCAGGGTTGGGACCCCTACATTGCCTTGGGTTCTGGTGCTGGGTCTGGTAGCAGCTATGGAAACCTCACACACATACAGATCACTTGGTTTCCACAGTAAACCTAAACCTATGAATTGGCCATTTAACTCTGCTTTACACACAAACAACATGAGGTGTCAAATGAGTACACCCACTGACTCTGCCTCCAACATTCAGTAGAGCCTGCCTTTGTACAAACGAAACACACATTGGCTTTTCTGCACAGCTGAGGATACTGCTTTTTGAAAGGTCCCAGATCTGAGGCTCCCAAAGCACAGTCCATGGACCAGCTGTGGTCCATGAGCTTTATACAGGTGGCCCACAGCAGCAACTCTGCTGGGTGGCAGAGCTATGTGTGAGTGACAAATATTGCGGGCGCACACAGCTGCTGCTCCATCATTCTTAGACCCCAACCTTCTTAGGCCCCGGTGATGGAGCAGGGAGGATGCTCTGCTGTACTCGAAAAAATAAAGGCATGGCAGCAAAATCTCAAGCAGAGAAAGAGGCTGAAAAGGCACTTGGAAAGGAGTGGAGAGTTGCTTCATAGAAGCGAAGGAAGCAGCGAGAAGGAAAAGAAAGAGAGTGAAGGCTTATAAAATTCAGGGGAAGGGAATCATTAAGTGATCCGGCAACACCTTCAGCGATTTTCAAGTGGTCCGGGTGAGAAAAAAACTTTGGGAACTACTGTCCCAGATTGCACACACAGGGCCTACATGCATACAATCTATATGCACCTAGGATCTGTTCACAAGGTCTGTTGAATGTGTATAGATTGGATTATATCCTATCACTCTGCAGGCATTCATTCTAAACCCCATATCATGTGAACAGGGGGAGCAGGCATACTGTTCCCTGTAGAATGACACATTGCTCATGCACATTTCATTTAGTGCACTACAGCAGTGGCCATCAGATCCAAGTTTATATGAATCCTCCAAGCTTGTGATCTGCTCACATAGTGTATGTGGTGTTTATGTGTCAGCTGCTCTGAGACTAGTTTAGAAATTGATTAATTGCTTCCAGAACTGAAAACAATCTATTTCCAAGAATCAAAAGGAGCCCATACGAATCCTATAAAGAGACCATTCTGTTCATCTCTTGTTTGTTGAAAATCCTGGTTTGGCAAAGGACTACCCACCAGCTCTTCTGAATGAGCATATCATTTTATTCCTGGGGGAGGCACCCAGAAACCAGAGTTTCATCTAAGGATCTCAGCTGTGAAGGACAAAACAGATGTGTACACATCCTCAGGAGCTGCTCCCTCAGGACTTTTGATGAGACCTGAAAAGACCTTTGAAAACACAGTGGGAAAGTGGATCTGTCCGCTAGCACTTCAGGAAATACTGCCCTGCTTTTGATTTTGTTAGAAAGCAAAGGACAGTAACAAATATAACAACACAAATGAGATCACAGATAAATCTGTACAAAAGGCTTGAGAGAAGCTGCTGCATATAAGTCAGGCCTCCAGTTGCGCTTCAAAGTGAGAATCTCCCAGGTCTGCTTTATTTTCAGGAGTGAGAATTGTGGGGTTCTTATTCAAAGGTCAATCTTGTTACATTGCTGTACACCAGGGATGGGGAACATTTTTCGGCCAAGGGGCCCACATTCATTTGTGGTTAACCTTTTGGGGACAGCATACCTGTGGTCGGTGTGCTCAATCACATATCACTGTCCATCCAGGCAAGTAAGAGTTGTAACCACAGTTAAAGGACACATTTCAGCCAGATAAAATCACTAGAGGAAGATACAGAGCAGGACCAGTGAGGGTTGGGACCTGGGCAGAGCCCTTAGGATTCAGCGGGTTGCAAGGATATGCATCCCTACTATATACCATTGTAACCTATCCGCACTGTCTTCAGTATGGAAGAGTTGATCATGCCAGTGTATTTGCATAAGAGGCTTCATATCTAATGCTACATGTGAGTGGTGGTTTCACTTTAAAATCGTCAAGGCATTCAGCTCATATGGCGAATAGTGTCTCATACAATGACACTGCAGTTGATCTGGAGGGCAAGAGCTGATCCAAAGTGAGGAAGCAGACCAAACAGAAGTACAGATCAAGGCTAAGAAGACAACTTGGAGTCTTTAAGGTAAGGAACAAAGGAATGTTGGGCAGGGTAGAGAACAAGCTTGGATGGGTTCTCATCACAAGAAGGGGTCTCATAGCTTCGTCTTTTCTCCAGAGTCTGTGCTGTGCCATCAAATTGTCTAGATGAAGCCCTGGTCTCTGATCAAACTAGTCAAAATATCATTCATGCAATTAGCATGTGCATAACTGGTTTTTTTAAAAAATAAATTGAAGTATGGGGGGCAATCTGGATTGGGACCATGGTGTGGAGGGGTTGGGGGGGTTGTGCTCCCCCCCCCCACTCATATTATATTCTCAACTAAGGATCTTGTATCTGCTATCTGCATTGAGGATAAAGCCTCTCGTTTCCTCAAGGGGAAGTTTACATGAGTGTTGAGACATGTAAGGTCAAAGAAACTATATTCTCCAAAGGTGATCAAGGTACCATTTAATGCCCATTTGCTCTAGGATCAGCTAAAAAAAACCAAAACCCCTGTTTCCACTTGCTTGTTGTCCCCTTCACCTAACAAAAGAAGGGGTCAAATGATTAAATACATAAATCTTCCCCACCCAAAATTAACTGATACCCAAACTGTCCATAGAAGATTTTCAGCACAAAGGTTCAGTACTGGCTATCTCAGAGGTCTGCAGTAGATGAGGAGGCAAATGTTCAAAATGGAATAGATGTACATTGCTCTTCACTTTGACAGCTCCCTCATGCATGTGCCATCAGTAATAGTCATATGAGTCATCGTCACTCTCCATGTCATCGTCTGGCCCTAGTCTGGGCATCTTGGGCAGGGCCAATTCAGTCATGTTCAGCTGATCTGCAAGTACAGGGCACAAAGCAAATTATTAGTCCTTGTACAGTGTTTGTATTCTTTGCTATCTATCCTTCACCACTGTGGGGATAGTTGGATGTTGTCCATTTTACAAGCAGCCAAGATCAGGGCTCAGTTCTGCTGCCTGAGGTGAAGGACAAGATGTCACCACTACCCCATTCCATGGGCAGAAACTTACCAGATTGACAGCTGAATCTTACTCATCCTTGGGGGACTCAGTGCAGGTCCCATGACACACCCTTCTCTATTCTCTAACACAGGAGAATAGCTGGGACAGGGGTTCAGAAAGAATTGGCTACCATCCCTGTCCACATCTCAGCATCCATTGCTTGAAGCAGCTGCCTCCTCTGACAAACAACTTGCCAAACATTTAATCTCCATGTCTTTGTCTGCATTTCTTTTCACCAAACCAATAAATCAACCAAGCACGCATGTCACAAACAATAGCATGCTTAAGCTAATATTTGGTGTTAATTGTTTTTGCAGATATTTTAAATTGAATGCTAAAGAGGGATATCCTGATACAATGAACAAAAAATAGAATTTGGGCCCAGAAGTCGTCTGCCATGGAACTGTATAGCTCTGTGTTGAATTGTGACCATAGAGAAGAACTAAACATTATGGGAAGCACATGGTTTTCACTGAAACTGGGAGCCCCCTGTTAAGAACCCCACTTGTTCCTTTGTAGCATGTAGTTCAACTACCCTCATATCTTGACAGCATTACATTAGCTTTTTGAAAATCCCTTTACACACAGGACTTGCTGCCACTAAAGGGGGTGGGGAAATGTTGATTGAAATGAGGATGTAATCTAGGGGAAATGGGCTGCCAGTTTTGTTGGCAACCATGTTTTGATAATGTGTAGTTCTGCCCTGAGTGTGAGGAAATGGTATTCCATATACCTGAATTCCTTTTATTTAGAAAACACTGTTAACAACATTTTACTAAGGACTAGATTGGTATAGTCAGTAGTTATGGATAAACCATTTGATTCTTTTTTTAAAAAACTTCAATTGTAACGCAGTTGGTTACACAGGATATATGAAACACTACTTGGTAGTTAAGGAGCACTGATAGCAGCGGCTGCCTGAAGAATATCAGATCAGCGGTTGCCTGAAGAATATCAGATAGCTCAGAAGAGGGGAAGACTAAAGAGACATTGAAGATCTGCTCTCACATATGGCAAAGGGTGTTTGGTGTGCTGGGCCTGAAATGTCAACACAATGAATCCGTCAGGAGGAGAAGAGGAAGAGTAGGAACTACTTACCAGGAGTGAGAACCATGAGGCTGGCTGGAGCTGCCACCTGCCCAACGTTGTTCCTCGCAAAGCAGCGGTAAGTCCCCTCATCAGTTACCCGCACAGCTTGAATCTGCAGCCAGCTGGTCACCTCATATTTCTGAGGGCCTCCCCTAAACTAGAGTTAATTATATACCAACGGGAGAGACACAATTCCATTGTTAAAAACTTTACAGCAAGTGGATTGCTGCCGAAATCTCCAATGGGGAGTTATTGAGACAGTCCCTGTATCACAGATCAATCAATTCAGGCATATCTAAGATATTGGTTGCACAGTCAAATCTCAGTTTTAGCATCGCTCCATTTGCCCTCCTTTCAAGTGAAGCATTATCATGTTCTCTGAAACATATTTTCTTGCACAAGCATATCTTGTCATTTATAAATTATAAAAGGTGTCACATAGGACACCTTTTGTTATTTAGAAAGCCACACACCTGGAATGCAAAAACTGTTGACTCATTTTCCTGTTCTAAAGCAGGGCCAATAAGACTGAATGTTTCACTTTAAAAGGTTTCCACGACCTCTGAGGCATGCATATTTCTTCTTCATTATTTGTCTTCCTATAATTTAGACCCTCTTTTCCTAATCCCAGCAGTCAGAGCAAACAATTAGTCTCTTTCTGTCATCTCTGCACATATTTGGAAACTGTAGGATTCCACCATATTCCTTGTTCTCACTTTAAATGGGATATTCCACCATCCTGAGTGTTTGGGTACACATAAACAAGAAAGGTGGCCCACTTCTGGCTTTTTAAAAGATGTACATATGCACTCACATTTCACACTTGACGCATACATATTTTGTACTTGTGTATTTTCTAGGACATCTCAGCCTGCTGTGAAATACCAAGTCTCCCCTCACCCCCACTCTGAACTGGAAAACAATCTAAATTCCTTGCAGATGTAGCAAACTGTACTGTGGCACACTCTCTCTTTTCTTTTAGAGCATAAATCAGAACGGACTGGAAAGTGACCACAAACTGTCTTCTTGTTTCTCAGTCTCCTTTGTAAACAGGATACAAGCAGCTTTCCTCAGAAAGTGAATGTACAGGCTCTTTCTTTCTCTTTCTTTTGTCAACTCAGAGAGCACAGAATCACATCCAAAAAGTGATGTTACCTCACCAGTGGGCAGAAATGCATGAAGCACAGAATTTAAAAGATCACTTTGAAATAGTCATTTGCTTATCTAATAGCAGCGCAAGAATGAAACAAATTCCAGAATTTGTAATGTCTTGGCAGGGGCTGGAATAGAAAAGAGGAGAAAATGAAGGGTTTGTGGAGTCAGTAGGAGAGGGACCGCTTGCCATGGATTGAATCAAAAAGCTTTATATGGGACTCAAAAACTTCACTCTCGATTGCTGAAAGCCACACCCACATCCCCTTTGATTTCTCGGCTCTTAGAAGATTATGCCTACATACTTAACTATATGCCTACATACATATAGTTTTAAGATGAGGTCTACAAACTTTTAAAATGAAAACTAGGTTTCTCTGCATTCTTACAAAGCTATACAAGTCTGTGCAATAGACTAAAATATGCAGTCACAAAGCAGTAGATTACCTGATTAAACTGGGAAACCTAACCTTAAACTGAGGATCCTCCAGTGGGACTGACTGATTTACAGCATTGCCAGAATGTAAATACTACTGTGTTCAATGAAGACCACTTCCCACCTGCCTAGAATTTCCATTCCATTTTAAAGATAGAATCCTAAAGTTGTAGGGGTGCATGGGGATTTAGGGGTGCATTAGGACCTTAGTAGCATCATCTGGTTTAATACCTGCCCTCACACTGAAGATTTTTCTGCGCGATATATTCCATAATGTTTCATTTAAACTGTTTTTAATTAACTCGCAGAAAATGGAGTTTCTCTCTGGATATTATTCCATTGTTTCACATTTCCCTGTGGGAAAGCTGTTTCTGGTTCCAGTTTTCATTTGTTGGGTTTCATCCCCGATGTGTGGTCCAGAAGAAAATGCAGTCAAGGAAAGTGTTATGTACTGAGTTGAATAGGATCCAAAAGGCAGCAGTCTGATTGGTCCTAGAACAATAGGATCCAAAATGCAGCAGCCTATTGGTCCTAGAACAATAGGATTCAGAATGCAGCAGTCTGATTGGTCCTAGAACAATGCAGCAATATGATTGGTCTGCAGGAGCCACCCAATCCGGTTCCAGATGGAAGTGAATCCACAACCTGATTGGCCTACAGGAGAATTCCAGAATTAGCCAATCACGTGCAGCCCATTGTGTAAATAATGTATATAAAGCAGATACTTTGAGGGGACATTCATTCCTTCTCACCACTATGAGCTGAATAAAGAGCATGAAATCCACTCACGACTCTGAGTATATTTCATAAAGTGACTTGAAATTCATTCTAGCTGGAAGAGGCCATCAGAAGCATAACACTACTTTCCCCCTGCCTGAAACATGGAGCTTCCCCAAGCTTCTCAATCCAGCAGTGATGTAGTTTTCGCCTCACCCAAACATTCCATACAATAATAATAAAGATTTGCAGTTTCTATAAAAGTTTCCCAGGACTTCTTTACACGCCCTTTAAATAGAAGGGTATACAAGCGGCTGCCCTACAGCCTCTCAAGTTCTATTTTGGGATGGAGCTCCAAGCCTGTTAACCCTTCTGAAGATAACATGGTGAGCCTTTTAGGGTTATGCACAGTGAGTACAATATTCCACATCCGGCATTGTGGATACGTGTATTATTCTTCCTCAAAGGGGAACAGTAAAAAGTAGAAGATAATTGAACTTCACTGTAACAAAGGAAATGTACGTGCAGGGATGCAACTGTTTTTTCAGCAGCAAAAAAGACATACAGTGGTACCTCGGGTTACAGGTGCTTCAGGTTACAGACTCCTCTAACCCAGAAATAGTACCTTGGGTTAAGAACTGTGCTTCAGGATTTGAACAGAAATTGTGCGGTGGCAGCGCAGCAGCAGCTGGAGGCCCCATTAGATAAAGTGGTACCTCAGGTTAAAAACAGTTTCAGGTTAAGAACGGACCTCCAGAATGAATTAAGTTCTTAACCCGAGGTACCACTGTATTCTGAAGAAAATGAAACTTCATCTGTGGCATATCTGTGGTAGGCGGGCAGAAGACCTAAGGTCAGCCTACCATATTTTTCATTCTATAAGACGCACCAGACCACAAGATGCACCTAGTTTTTGGAGGAGGAAAACAAGAAAAAAAATATTCTGAATCTCAGATGCCAGAACAGCAAGAGGGATCACTGCGCAGTGAAAGCAGCAATCCCTCTTGCTGTTCTCTCTTCTGTGATAGCTGCACAGCCTGCATTCGCTCCATAAGATGCACACACATTTCCCCTTACTTTTTAGGAGGGAAAAAGTGAGTCTTATAGAGCAAAAAATACGGTATGTCATGGAAGATGCTAAACATGATATGCAGTTGCTAAAAGAAGGTAAATTAGGCCTGCCAAATAACTGAGTACTCTGAGTATCTTCTGCTGAAAAATCCTTTTTCAGACCTGCCCCATAAACACAAGCCATTCTCCCCCTGAGCTCTTGCTGGAACTCGTAGCTCACCTGAACCGAGATGTGGGGGTCATCTCCAGGAAGCAGCATGTCCAATCCCTCCTTTCTCCATTCAATAGATGCCATGGGGTATGCAAAGACCTCACAGCCAAAGATCACATCTTGCCCAGTGATGTTCCAGATGTCATAGGGAGGCGATATGATGTGGGGCTCTGGAAAAGACCCAAAACTATCTGAGAGAAATAATCTCTGGGTTGCTTGTATATGAAGACTGGATTTTATAGATTAGTTCTCTCAGCTTGTTCTAGCTGAGATCTGATTTAGGCGTGTTTTCCAAGTAATCTTTCTAGTACATGATGTGATATTTACCTTTCGATTGTCAGCTTGCAAGCAGTGCCTGTGTAATTTTAATATTTTTGTTCAGCAACTAGCAATTTTAGATGCTGCAGCAGCAACCACCACAATAATAATTAAGCACATTGTTCTGTACAACTGTTGCACTACGCTGCCTTATTTCTTATAAACAGAAAAAAGCCAGGCTTTTTATGACTGAGCTGAATAGTCCTCTTCGCCATGCCCACCAGCAGTTGTTAGTCAAGCATGTGTTTGCATCATGGCACATCTGTGAACCACAGCCCTTGGCCCCTAAACGGTGGTCCAGAGCTTTGTCATACTCGTTTAAATGAAGTGCTTCTCAGGGAATGTCGCTTGAGTCTCATGTTGCAGCAGAAACGTGACATCCTTGTGGCAGCTGCTAATCAGCCTGCTTTACTGTCAGATGCTTTGGCTACATTTAAAGCATCCTAGTCCCTCTCTTCCTCCTGTTGTGAGGTTGGCTACACAGGGAGGGGTCCATAGCTCTGTGGTAGAGCATGTACTCTGCATGCAGAAGTCCCCAAGGTCAATCTCCAGCATCTCCAGCTAACAAAGGATTGGGTGCCAAGTGTTGGGATAGATAGATAGATAGCTCTCTACTTGAGAACTTGGAGAGCTGCAGAATGGGTACTGTAATCCTTGATCAGTTCACCAAAGAGTCTCTGGCTAATTTCAGGCACCTTCTTAAGTTTCAGTTGGATTTTCCAAATAGTGTAGTGATGTGAGGCCAAATGTTAGCAATCCCAGTGACACCATCCTGCCCCAACACCTTGGATTTCTTCTATCGTTCCCCTCCAAAGGAATCCAGCAGAATTGCTCCATCTATTTTAAGATACGCACATGTTGGCACAGCCCTTTCTTTTCTGGACCAGACTATGCAACATGCACACTAAATAGCAATCTATTTTTTCTCCAAATTTTGTGATGTAGTCCCCAGGTTTAAAAAAAATGTACAAAAATGCAGATCAATATGTATATTTTAGAATAAAATATGTTTAGAAAAATGTGCTTCGAGGGAAAATCGGTTTAGAAATGTGTCTTTTGTGGGATAGTAAATATTTAAAAGAGGGATGCGGGTGGCACTGTGGGTTAAACCACAGAGCCTAGGGCTTGCCAATAAGAAGGTCGGTTGTTTGAATCCCCGTGACGGGGTGAGATCCTGTTGCTCGGTCCCTGCTCCTGCCAACCTAGCAGTTCAAAAGCACATCAAGTGCAAGTAGATAAATAGGTACCGCTCCAGCGGGAAGGTAAATGGCATTTCCGTGTGCTGCCCTGGTTTGCCAGAAGCGGCTTAGTCATGCTGGCCACATTACCCGGAAGCTGTCTGCAGACAAACGCTGGCTCTCTCGGCCAGTAAAGCGAGATGAGCGCCGCAATCCCAGAGTTGTCCGTGACTGGACCTAATGGTCAGGGGTCCCTTTAAATATTTAAAAACATTGGTCAATACAAAAAAATAAATCCTGGATTTTTCAATGGCAACAAAAAATATCCAGATGATATGAAATAGGCTGGAATGGACATGTGATTGAACACATGGGAAAATGACACAGGCTGAAAAAGAAGACAAGAGGCTTCTGGCCAGATGTTTAGGTTCACTGGAGATGTCCCCTAACAACCATACAGTCCTTATTTTCAATTACTTATTGCTTTTTTGGGGGGTGGAACCCCATGATCTTGGTCTTCACAGCTTTCCATAAAAAATAATTACAGTGCACTGTGAAGAGGTCTATGCATCACTCTTAAGGTGAGGTTGTGCTTTGCATACAGAAAGTCCTAGGTTGAGGTTTAATACCTGGCATTTCCAGTTTAAAAAGCTCACATGGCAAGTGATGGGGGAGATCTTTGCATGAGACCCTGGAACACTTCTACCAGTCATTGTAAAGGTAAAGGGACCCCTGACCATTAGGTCCAGTCATGGCCAACTCTGGGGTTGAGGCACTCATCTCGCAACCAGTCATTGTACTGGGCTTGGGGGAAAAACAAAAGCTTGAACTGGTTTAAGGTAGCTGTCAAAGCATTCCCCATTTCTCTTTTGTCCAGCTTAAAGCTGTCCGTCTGTTTCATTTCCCAAATGCCGCTTTTTCTTGGAATGTAAATGTGAAGAAATGCCTTCTCATTTTATTTCCAAATCATCGCTTGCAGCTTCACTTGGAAATTTAGAGAAAACCTGCAAAAGCCTTACCTGATTCACAGGGTCCTTCATGGGCCACAGTGAGATTAGCCTCTGGATGGGAGTTATGCACCTCTTGAAATTTGCATATTTGGGCATAGGTCTTGCCATCGGAGCCACAGAGAGCCTGGCTAGATTGGCAAGCGCACTGAGGCTCAGGCACCTCACCGTGCCGTAGGTCCCCGGAATCAAGGCGGCACTCTAAGTGATCCCCACACTTGCCATAGAAGTGGTTGGTATTGTCCAAGTCACAGATTTGGCCCTCCAGATTGGCACACTCCCAACAGCAGTCACAAGCATCCAGGACCACCCCAGCAAGGCAGCCACGAGGCGTGGGACATTCTTCCAATCTACATTGCACACAACTTTCCCCCTCCTCCAAAAGCCTCTGCCAGCCACGCTGCAAGTAATCTGGGCCGACAGGCAGGGCTCGACTGAGTACATCCCAGCACAAAAACAGCAAGAGAAAGGTGACTAAGTTAGCAGGCCGAGACATTCTCACAAGCTTTTGGGAACTTGGCATCCATTCATCACCCTTGCCGAAAAACATCCTTTGGACACTTGGGTCTTCAGCACCGGTCACTGCAATCTTCTCTACAAGGCCATCAGTGCCTGCAAAAAAACAACAACAGAACTTAGAAGAGGGGGATATATTCAGAGACAACTACTTAATGAATCCCTGAGGTGTGGAGAAGGGTTGTGGCTCAGTGGCTGTACCTCCAAGTAGGGCTGAGAATGTCCCCTTCTTGGAACCCTGGAGACCTCCTGCCAATCAGTGTAGACAATACTGAACTAGATGGACAACTGGGCTGACTTATACCAAGTTTCTTGTGTTCCTGTGGAACTATATGAGGAACAAGGGACATCAACTGGGGAAAAAGGCCATCCCACCCACCATTGAACCCAATGTATTTTGACTATATGTTATTTTAGCTTTGCACACTATCGCCGGAATGTAACTTCCATGAAAGTTGAGAGTCGCCCATACAATATATATAACTGCAAGATGTTTCATCAGGCAGACAGGAAATTTAAACCTGAGGTATTATATCCAGAACAATAGTAAAAGCGCATTTCGATCATTTCAGATCACAGTTTATTTACAATTATTTTAGCATTGAAAAATATAATAGCTAACAGGTGGTTATGGGCTATTGTTGTCCCAAGCCAGGAACTCAAGCCTTAGTCTATTTAAGCCGCTGTGCTTTCTCTGCCATAAGGCTATGAATGTTAATTCCCAAGCTTGCCTTTCATGTATATTGTACAAGCTTCCTTTTAGAACAAAGCCTGCGAGGTCAATGAGGGAGCAGTCATGCTGTGAAAATATTCACTCAGCACTAAGTTATTCTTGTCCATGATCATTTTTCTAGGCTAGTTCATTCAAAATATTGGGGGTTGTTTGACTTCAGCCATGCGGCTGCCATTGAGACAGGGACATCTGTTGCATTGTATCTGGTAGTTAACAGTTGTTCTGAAAGAAATGGCCCTTGGGTAAGGAAGAGGGGATGCAATTGCTATTTCTGTCACTCACTTGCAGTTGCAGCCAATTAAGTGTCAAGCAGGTCCCCCCCCCCCAGTACATTATCCTTGGTTCTTATCACCTTTACCACCCCCTTTCCCACTCCTCCATGGTATTGTCTATTTCATGCCTCTTGCCTCCAAAAGCTAGGATCCTAGATCCACCTACCTATTTTGGTCTAATAGACAAACAGATATATCCTCAGCAATAAATAAAATAACCCAACTCCTCTGGGCTGCTCTGTATCACTAGAATACACACACCTCAGGTCTGAAGACAGAACCTAGTATTTCAGATGCTTTTTTGTACCATCTCCTCTAGATTTCTCTGTCCATCCAGGTCCTAATGACTAACATGACAACCTGCATTCCCCCCCCCCCAACTTTGGAGATAGAAACCCCACTCTGTTAATATGGAAGTGCACTAATGAGCACTGCTAGCAATATTCTCACTTACAGACAAATGCTAAAAAGAAAAAATTGCATGGCATTTCAGATGAAACTAATCCATAACAGAAGGAGTTCTATTGTTTTATAGAAAACACACTCTGTATAGCCCCGGGCATTAAGGGCTATCTTGTGACAGCCAAGCCTTCCCAGAATTGTTCTCCTTTACTCCCCACTCCCTCCTAACCACAAACATGCACATTTCATACCAGACCTTTAGTTAGCTACCATGATGATAGCAACTTTTATTGGTGAGCTAGAAATTACACTTCTGCCAACATACTAGGTCTTGAGACTCTGATGATAATAATACAGGGGGGAGAGAAAAAGACTCAGGGAAAGTCTCTAGTGTTTGGTTGTGGATGAATTTTGCAATGTGTTTTATTGTGGATTATTTTTACAACATATTTTATTGCAGAGGAATTTTGCAACATATTCTTGACACAATAGTGGTGGATTTATTATAGATCATTAATTGTTCTTCAGTGCTTCCCCAGTGTTACCAAATTATTGCTGTCTGGAGGAACTACAGTGGGACATATGCAGGACAACACCCTGAACATCTGTGGTATAAAAAGTTTTGGAATTTCAGCAGGAAGTTGCAGGATATGCACTGAATGGAAATGTGGCCTTATGAACACCCCAAAACATTTGCTGGTGCAAACAGTATTGAAAGCAAGATTGTGTATGACCACCCCTGATACCATCATTATCACAAATCACTATGAACATGCAATTAAAAAGTTGTTTGGATGGGCCCTATGACGGCTCAATTGCTGTGAAGTTAAGGCTGCAACCATATGCACATTTACCTGGGAGTATGCTCCACTGAACACAGTGGGACTTGTTTCTGAGTAAACATGTCTAGGACTGTGATGTAAATAACAGTGTGATGCTAAATATAATACATCAGAATGAATGAAGTGCTGTAACTCAGTTTCCAAACACCCTCAGGAATATTACTGTTCAACAATGTTATTCTCTCCCTGCTAATTGAAAACTTTGCTAGACTTTAGATACATCTTTAGAGGAACTTCGCGCAGGGGACCAGGGGAAATAATGGAAGCGTCAGGGTCCATAGAGACACAGTGAGCAGTGATTTTAGAGGCCAATTGTTTCATGCTTTGCCTGTAGACAGGATTCCTTGGACCCATCCCATCCATGACAGATGTTTATCCAACCAATGCTTAAATGGTTCCAAGGATATGTATCTCCTGTGGCTGAAAACCTGGAGCCAAGTCTGAAATGCTCGTTTTTCCAGAATTGACTCCAAGAGTTTCAGAAATCAATGGATACCTTGAGATTTCAGGAATGGTCAAGGAGCTCATCGAATCATCGAATTGTAGAGTTGGAAGGGACCCTGAGGCTCATCTACTCCAACCCGCTGCCCCCATGCAGAAATCTTAGCGAGGTCCTACATGATAGATGGCCATCCAAGCTCTGCTTGTAAGCCTCCAAGGAAGGAGAATCCACCACCTCTAATGGGAATTTGTTCCCCTGTCAAACAGCTCTTACTGTCAGAAAGTTAATCTGAGCAGCTGGTCTGGAGGACCATGCTTTAACCTTGAAAGGAAGGTTTAGGAAGCTCCAGTATTTGAAAGTGTCTCACCGTGCAAATATTTACCCACCTTTATTTTAAATGCTAGACCTGACTTGAATTGCCTTAATCCAGAGAATCATCGTAATGAATATTCCTTCTTTTGAGAAGTCTCCATTTCCTTGCATACTATATACAGTAGACAATGTAGCCCTAAAATATTTCATATTTTTTTTAAAAAAAAAAATCATGCAGCTCTGCTCCCCATACAGTGGTGAATGCACCTACCTCTGCTCAGACTAGGCAATGCCTGTGGCTGGTTCAAAATCCTGGTGATCAGTTGCTTCCAACGCCGTCCTGAATATCCCCTCCAACCGGGTTAAGCTGGATGATTTTTGCCTTTTCCAGTGGATTAGTTTGTCTGCATCTCTGCTTGGAATGAGGACCAGTGATGTCACAATGAAACGTGATCCCCTGATCCCAGCCCTCTCCTCTCTCCCGCCCCTCAACACACACAAACAGTACTACTTCCACCAAAGCCTGCCTGATTAGCCACTAGACTTGTTTTCATGCTGAATGGCCACGAGTGAAGCCCAACAGAAACCTCCTTCGCTACTCCTGGCTCTGCTCTACGGAGAAACCACAATTGTAACTAGACACTTTTTTCACTGACTACTTAGGAAGCAGGCTCTAGGCAGAAAAATCCTTTTTTTTTATTAGAAGTATAAACTGGAACTCAACATGTCCGAGGGGGGAGCTCAGAGTTCTTGGGTGGCAGATGTGCCTGATTTTTCCAAAGCAAAACATTCCACAGCAGAAGAGCCCCCAGAAACTCCTGGTGTGGCCCCTTCTGCTTGCTGTAAAGAAAAGCTGTGAAAGTGAGAGGTATTTGGGGAAAGTGATATTTAGTTGCCACATGGATGGTATGTTTCAGAGGGCATTCTCAGTGAGGATCATCAGGGTGGTGAGATGGGAAGAGGCAGCAGCTTTAGGACATGCCAGGCGCCAAATACCAAACTTTTTCTGCCAAAGCAACAGTGCAGGTTGGTTCAAGACAGAATCCACAGCCTGCCAAAGTTCACCTGAGATGTAGCCACATTCACACTGCCTCCCCAAATAGAGCATTTAAAGAGGGCACATATTTGCTTAAAAATGGCATATGCTAATTTATATAGATGTGAATTAAAAGAAAGAAAGAAAGAAAGAAAGAAAGAGAGAGAGAGAGAGAGAGAGAGAGAGAAAGAAAGAAAGAAAGAAAGAAAGAAAGAAAGAAAGAAAGAAAGAAAGAAAGAAAGAAAGAAAGAAAGAAAGAAAGAAAGAAAGAAAGATCTCTGTGTATGATTTGCTAGCAAAAGATGAAAAGTTTGATCTGGTATGTGCCAAAATAAGCAATCCCTCTTTTTCCTTGTCTGCCACTCAGATGTGGGCTCTTTCATACCCTGAGAAAGAATGTAAACCTAGATAAACAAGCCAGGCATCACAACAGAATTTCCTTGGGAAAGTCATGTGATCCTTCTCTTGATTGTCTCACCGATGAGGTTTCCCAACTGAAATACAAGGGCAGCAGAATCATATTGTGCGCTAGATTGCATAGTTAATTAAGGCCCCACCCTGGTGTTTTTTTTTAAGGCATGTCAAAAATAAGAGGCCTACCTCAGCCTTCTCTCTGACAATTGCATACTGTTTCTGTTATGGATGGGCCCTTATGTCACCGATCAACACATTTGCCTTTGTCTTCTCTAGGATATCAAAGCTGTCCTGGCTAAGATGCCTATGTGGTAAAAAGGTTCAATGAAGACTCTTTGTCTGATCCAATTATGTTCATATGAACAGCAACAGGAGTGTGTCCCTTTTCTTTTCAAAGAGAAGATACCTGATTTGATATGTATGCTGCTTCCCACCAAAACAACCCCAGGGTGATCTTTTGCACTTGCATGTATTGCAGAACTATAGGTGTAACTAAGGGAGCAACCCTCAACTAAATGTATACGGAGGGACCAAGACTTTTAGCACTGAGTGAAAAGTTCATTGATGAGGATTATGGGATCCATCCTAAGGCTCCACCACAATTCACATATAGGATTCCAACTGTGGCTGTGAGTCTAGCTGTTGCTCAGCGTGATCTGGAAGTGCAGATCCTGGATCCCTGGATTGGGCCCAGCACCCCTCTACTCCTGTGGAATGGAGAGGACAATCAGCAATAGTGGACAAGCTAACTTCAGGCAGCTTCTGTGCCATTGCCAATCTTTTCATTGAGGAACCTCAATGGTTAAAAGGGGATTAGACAATTTCGGGGAAGATATCAATGGCTGCTGGTCATGATGGATGTATGCTACCTCCAGAAACAGAGGCACCATAACTTGCCCCTGAATACCATGAACAAAAAAGTGCTGTTGCACTCCCATCCTGCTTAGGGGCTTTTGTGGGCATCTGGTTGGCCACTGCAGGAAAGGGGACTCTAGGCTTGATGGCCCCCTGATCTCATCTTCCTATGTATTTAACCTCTCATGTGTTTATAAAGAACACCACTTGAAAACTGAGCTAGGAAAGACTGAGTAAGGGTTGAAAATGGTGCCTGGGTGCACTACGTTGATATTCTTTCAGAGTAGTATTCATTTATTTATCTATTGCAATATTTCCATTCTTCCTTTCAGCCTCTCACAAAGTAGCTCGCAATCACAAACTAAAACAAACACAATCAAACAATAAAATAAAGCCGGGAGCTTAAAAACAACAACAACAAACCCATACCAGAGCTGACTATCCAAACATAATCACAAAGGGAAGAGAGAGAAGGCTAAATCAAAACAGAATCTTGGCAGGGCAAAGAAATATTTGCAGAGTGTCATAATACAATTAAAGAGGGGGCAACTGGAGCCCTCCAAGGTAGGGAGTGGTCCTGCATTCAAAATAGTATCATCAGTTCACATTCAAATCGGTGATGATTATCTAATTAGTAGTTGGCTACAATAAAGATTCAAACAGTAGAACAAAATAATGCCATCCTGTGGCCTCGGTAGCATTTGCAAGGCTTTGCATAATGCTTTCAGTAATAGTAGATCTAGATTACCTTTTAAAAATCAGAAATACACATTTACCGGTAGTTTCTTTGCAAGCTTCTGAGAAGTCGAGTTGTGCAAATAACAAATGGGGACTGATCCATTGCGACAGACTTTTGTGTTCTACTTCACTGTATTTCTTTTAAAGTACACGAGGTAGCTCAGTCGGTAGAGCATGAAACTCTTAATCTCATTGTTGTGGGTTTGAGCCCCATGTTGGGCAAAAGATTCCTGCACTGCGGGGGGTTGGACTAGATGACCCTCGTGGTCCCTTCCAACTCTACAAATCTATGGTGGTTCTCCAGCAACAACTCCTGATGATTGGAGGGGGGGGTAACCAGGAGAGGCAGAGTGGCTATTGACAAAACACACACGCACAACCCCTGAAATGTTTTCAGCAGCTTTGAGCTTGAAATCCACCCACCCAAACTGGCTCCTTCCAGTTACCTTAGCTTAAAAGAAATCTCCAGCCCCAAAGGATCCCCACTACAGACAACTGGGAAACAAAGTGAAGGTTTTTTCCTAATATACATTCAAAATGAGACCCTGAAACAGAGACAGGAAACTTTTATCACAATGTCAATAATCACAGCACCCAGAAACCCAGCCAGGAAAAGACCTCAATCCTGAGGAAAGTCAGGATGGGATAGGAGAGGAATCCAGTAGAAAAGGAGAGTGGTTTTGCAGGGTGTTATGGAGAATCCAGATGCAAGAAACAGTTTGATGAGCCAGAGGTTGCTGTGAAGTAGATAGACTGAGAAACAGTTGAGGAGGCATTTCTTCTCCTCCTCTTCTTGCAAACTGGTACAAGCCACTGCTGTGACCTGCAATTAAACCTAAGTAGCAGGACTATGCTTAAAAGGTTCAGGAGGTAACTCTGGTTTGGCTACCCTCAAGGCCCACCTGAGACCCTTCTTCATGTGTTCCCCCCATGAGGGGTCTGGAGGGTGGCAACATGAGAATGGGACTTTTCTGTGGTGGTCCCTGTTTGTGGAATGTGCTCCCCAGGGAGGCTTACCTGGCACCTTCAATACATATATTTATCCACCCATTCCAGCTTGTCAGTACCCTTCTTAAACTGTGGTGTCCAAAACTGGACATACTATTCCAGGTGTGGTCTGACCAAGGCAGAATATTGTGGTACTGCTACTACCTAACAGTTACCTTGTCCAGCTCACAGGTTACCAGCCTCTCCACAAGAATATCATGGTAGACTTTGTCAAAAGCTTTATTCAAATCAATATACGCTGTGTCCACATCATTCTCCTGAATGCTCTCCCCAGGGAGGCTCACCTGGTGCCTTCACTTCATATCTTTAGGCGCCAGGCAGAAACATTCCTCTTCTCCCAGGCCTTTGGCTAATTATAGAGTCTATGGCCTTTTAGACCATGCAGGGGCGGGGGTATTGCTTTTGTTTGTTACTATGAGCTCCTGTTGCTCGGTCCCTGCTCCTGCCAACCTAGCAGTTCGAAAGCACGTCAAAGTGCAAGTAGATAAATAGGTACCGCTCTGGTGGGAAGGCAAACAGTGTTTCCGTGCACTGCTCTGGTTCGCCAGAAGCAGCTTGGTCATGCTGGCCACATGACCCGGAAGCTGTAGGCTGGCTCCCTCGGCCAATAAAGTGAGATGAGCGCCCCAACCCCAGAGTCGGTCACAACTGGACCTAATGGTCAAGGGTCCCTTTACCTTTACCTTTATGTTACATACCGTATTTTTCGCCCTATAGGACGCACTTTTCCCCCTCCAAAAATGAAGGGGAAATCTGTGTGCGTCCTATGGGGCGAATACAGGCTTTCGCTGAAGCTTGGAGAGTGAGGGGGTCGGTGCGCACCGACCCCTCTCGCTCTCCAGACTTCAGGAAGCTATCAGCAAGCCTGGGGAGCCCGTGGGAGTTCCCGCAGGGCTCCCCATGCTGCAGATAGCAGCCTGCCGCCCGGTGCAAGGCGCCCTGAAGCAGAGCGCCTCATGCGCCGGGCAGACATCAGCCAGCCTCACAAGCTTGGGGGACAGCGGGGAGGCAGAGCGCCACCATATTGCTGTTCCCCGACCTGGTTTGGTTCCCCGACCTGGTTTGGGGGGGGGGAATAAAGGGGGGGAAATTTCCTTTATTCCCGCCCCAAAAAAAAACCTAGGTGCATCCTATGGGACGGAGCGCCCTATGGGACAAAAAATACGGTATGTTTGTGTTTTTATATTTTCAACTGCACTGTGATCCTCGGATGAAGGGAAGCATAGAAATTCAATAAATAATAAATTAAAGAAATAATAACAATTGACTGTGTTCTGTGCCTGCTATTGTTCTCTCCTGTCCCTTGTAGGAAGAGCCAATCTCCCTTGCACTGTTCTTTCCTTTAAAAACTGGAGGCATTTTGTCATTTGGCTCAAACACACAAATGACTTCAAGGTTTTCCCCACCCCACACTAGGACATCATCAGGGCCTTGGATGCAGTGGCGTAGCGTGGGGGGTGCAGAGGGTCGCCGGCCGCACCGGGCGCAACATCTGGGGGTTAGGGTTAGGGGGCGCAAATCCATGGGTTAGGGGGTGCAAATCCACGGGTTAGGGGGCACAAATCCACGGGTTAGGGGGCGCAAATCCACGGGTTAGGGGGCGCAAATCCACGGGTTAGGGGGCACAAATTACTTGCCTTGCCCCGGGTGCTGACAACCCACGCTACGCCACTGCTTGGATGGTTGATGACTATCATGCAATCACTATATTGACAACCACTACAAAGCTGGCAGCTCAGTCTGCTTGGAGGGGAAGTTCCTTGGGGTTGATTTAAAGGAGAGGCTGTGTGTACATGGGTATAGTGTCCCATGTGCAATCGCATGCATGTGCTCATTAGCAACCTTTGGCCTGGACAGATACTGTTCCTCCATGTAAATGCTGCACACATGAATAAGTATACTTTAAACACAGGCCAGGACCAGACAGATCCTTGCATGAGGAAAATTCCTTTCGTACAGCCAGCATCTCATTGTAATTGATCCTTATGCTTAGGATCAGAAGATTGCAACACACTGCGTGTCAGAAAGCATGCTAGATTAGAAAACCCTTTAGTGGTTTGCCAAAGGATCCTTTGGATATGAACCAACACTTGCATTACTGTCTATCTGGAGGTGGGAAGAATGCAGTATCCTCTCAGGCCACACTCTGGGACCAGAGTGAAAGCAACAAATAATGAGTGCTGGGGAGTGTCCAGCGCTTTTGAGCTACGCAAAAGGCTTTCCCCCCTTGCCAGTCACCTGAGTGATGTCTAAATATAAATTACTGCTTAGACATGCTGTTTCTGCTCCATGCGCTTGCAGACACTTAGCTGTGAGAGGCTTTGATAGATCATAAAGCAGAAGTTGTTGGACTACAGATCCTGTTGTTGCTGACCATTGGCCACTCTCTCCAGGGATGATGGGACATAGAGTCTGACAATGTCTGAAGGCCTACAGGTTCCCCATCCTTGGCATAAAGAGTCTGTTCACTATGGGTTTAATAATTCCCCAAACAATACCTCCTACACATCATTAGACTTCCCTTCACAGGTTGGCAGCAACTTCAGTGCTTTGTCCTGCTCAAGGGAATCTGCTTTGGTTGTTGTTCTCATCTGCTATGAAGCCAGGTGTCTAAACAAGCTTGTCTCAAGTCCATCATTCTTAGAACAAGCCATGGGGTTGCATTGTGAGCAGTTGTAATCCACAGCACTGCTGGCCAATTCATAAATCTCTCTAGTCTATGCCATCTAAACCAGCTTTCACTCACTGCTTCTTAAGCTGGAATTCCTCTATAGGTTTTCTTGGCAAGAGCCCAGAGATCTGAGGAAATGAGCCGACAAGTCTGCCTCCCGCCAGCACCTGATTTGGAACCTCTTCCTATGCAAACACAGAGAAATCCCAGGGCTCTGAGCCAAGGAAATCAAACATAGACTTTTTAGCCATTGTTAGTTTTATTTCTTCAAGGAATTCCTATAGAGAGACTGCTTGGCTTTGAGGTCTGGGAAGAAGCTTTGTAACAGAAGGACAAAAGTACTGGCATAGACTTCATATTAGCAGTGGAAAAACTA
This sequence comes from Podarcis melisellensis, assembly GCF_964234715.1. NCBI lineage: Eukaryota > Metazoa > Chordata > Lepidosauria > Squamata > Lacertidae > Podarcis > Podarcis melisellensis. Next base: position 43,593,029 of record NC_138537.1, read on the forward strand.
ACAAGCCCAGATATATGCATAGATGTGATATGTTCATTTATGAATCTTGGAACCTTTCATTTTCTTTCTATTTTTATGTACCAGGGACTGCCACTCCTGCTCGTGTTGTTTGTCACTCCCAATTACCCCCCACCAAACACCCATACCAATGCCCTCCCCCTCCCTTCACACCTCAGCCCCCCAAACCCCTACCTTTATAAAAGGTAAAGGGACCCCTGACCATTAGGTCCAGTCGTGGCCGACTCTGGGGTTGCGGCGCTCATCTCACTTTATTGGCCGAGGGAGCCGGTGTACTAAGCCGCTTCTGGCAAACCAGAGCAGCGCACGGAAACGCCGTTTACCTTCCCGCCGGAGCGGTACCTATTTATCTACTTGCACTTTGACGTGCTTTCAAACTGCTAGGTTGGCAGGAACTGGGACCGAGCAACGGGAGCTAACCCTGTCGTGGGGATTCGAACTGCCGACCTTCTGATCGGCAAGTCCTAGGCTCTGTGGTTTAACCCACAGCGCCACCCATGTCCCTTTATACCTTTATACCTCCCTCCAAAAGATCCCTCCCTGCTTCCCTTACAACTCATCCTGCTCAAAGCTCACCCCAATTCCCCGCCATCCCCATCCCCAAAGGTTTTCTTCTCTTAGCTGAGGTGGTGTGGCAGGGAGAGGTGAAGGGGACCAATGCTTTCTTCCCTTTGTCATTCCCGTCAATGCCACCAACCCCGCCAGTGCTGCCTTGGCCAGGAGAAGGAGGCCTGCATTTTAAATGCAGCCTTCCTTCTCTCATAGGTGGGGGTGAGATAGAGGAAGGGAAGAAAGAGCTTCTCCCTTTCATTCCTCTACCCTATCGGGGGTGATGTGGCCACAACAGCGACAACAGGGTGAGTGCAGAAAGCCCTGCCTTGGGCTGCCTGCTGGCCAGGTCGCTCTATCTGCCTGCTTGCTCATTGCGCAGGCCCACTTGCGCTAGCCCACTCACTTACACATGCAGACATATCAGGAATACTGCAATCGGCAGCAGTGTCCGGGCAGAAATCGACAAACTTGTCCGGGAAAATCCAGGCACATGGCAGGCCACGTTGACAGTGCTGTTTTGCCAGTTTCCCATAAAAATAGCTCAAAACAGCAATTTTCACTGTTTGAAATATGGCACCCCTAGCAAATACAGTATAGAAATGAAAATTATCTGCTGGCATAACAAGATTTCAATTTCTTCTCCTCCCTCTGTGCACCTCCCAAACCTGATCTGGAAAACCTGCCAACCCTCCAAAGCTGATTTTGAGGACATGTGTGGGAAGGGCTGGAGAGGAAGTTCTGTTGTGTGAAAGAAGGCCCTTGCACTGCAGGAGCCCTATACTTCTGGAGTGCATGCACCTATAGTTTGTTAACAACTGGACTTTCCCCTACATAACCTCACAATCCCCCATTCTGCCCCACCCAACCAATGTGCCTTAAGTCATGGTTCTCCTTCTCTAATGCTTAACTCATTCTTTGACGCGAAAGGGCATGATCGTGTAGGAAGGAAGTATGTCACTGGGCGCACCCAAAAGGGACTAAAAACAGGGGAAGCAGAAGCCAGCCACTATGGGTCCAAGTGGTTCTTCATTTATTCCATTGCCAGAATGTTGATCTTGTTAGGAAATAATCAGGATCATAGCCAAGGGGTCATGCGGATGCCTAGAAACCTCAGGGACTGTCCAGATTTAGACACCTCCCTAAATGTTCAGTTTTCATTTTTTTTTTAAAGGAAAGTTAGCCTTTTTACTTGCAGGGGGCGAAACCATGCAGACTGTATTGTACCCAACTGTTGACTAAAAAGTAACTCAAGTAAATAGTGTTGAATGCATTTGTTTGGCTACCTGTTCTGGCTGCTCTGTGGTCATTAAGTTTCCTTGCCACAAAGGTTCTGGCTACAGGCCTCTAAAGGATTCTCATTTCCCATGACTACCCACCACGTTCAGGTCCCCAATGAGACTTGTGTGTCTTACTGCAGCTGTAAGAAAAAGAACCACCACTATGAAAAATGGGCTAGTGTTGGCAGCCAAAGTGCATTAAAGGCCGGGAACCCTCCATTAGAGATGCTTAAGCCCTGCACTGAACAACAGGCCCCCTCATACAGGCAACCTCATAGTTCCCAGGATCTCCTGCAGAGATCCAACCTGTTTAAGCCAGCAGGGTGGGTAGACCTGAAAAAGTTAATGATGCTCACTGCATCTCTAACAACATCTCTTGCCGACCCCAAGAGCCATGCTAGAGCAATTGCTCTTGTGTTCGGCAGCGACACACGTTTCCCCACCTGTATTAACTGCAGAATCCATAAGCGTGGGGCCTTTGGCTTGCCTTTCTCTGGGCACTTTGTAAGCCGACTTCCCGTTAAAAACTCCCCTCTCAGCAAATTCTTTCAGAAACCATTCTGCCTGCTGCCGCCAGCCACACTTGAGTTTCCCAGGCTTCCTCTCAGAGGAGCCAGAAAAACTGTTAATGCTCCAAGGCTGGTTAGGATTGGCCAGCCCTGATCCTTAGCGATTTCACCCTTTACACTTTCGTAAAGCTGCTTTCTATGCACCTTTCCCTTTCCCAGGCCAATATCTGATTCTCTCCAGGCCAACGTCTTTTCATCAGCATTTTACCCCATAGGTTCAGGAGTAGAGGATTTGCAGCCCCCAACATATATGCTATAAGGCTCTTGAGTAGCATTGCCAAAGGATCCTGCTACAGCCTCCCTTCAGTCCTCAGGTATGTTCGAAGGGCCTCCACACCATGGAAACTCTGTTTTGTTTCCCAAACTTTGGGGCGCATGGGATTAGCAGAGATCCAGCACGAGGTGAAGACTAGCCAGAAATTTCCATGAGTGTATCAGCAGCCAAGCTGTGTTCTTCTAAGTGAGGTTCCCTCAGCCAGCAGCACCTGCCCCCATTTGTAGCAGGGCACATGAGGGATGGATGCACCGCAGAAAGCAGGGGCCTCAAAAAAGCCCTGCAGATTTTGTGCATCTACTCAAGTGCAAAAGGAGCAGTGACAGAACTGTATTAAAGAATGCATGGCCTGTGCTAAACTCCATTCTGGGCCATTAGCCATCCTCAATGGCAAACACACACTCTAGTCATGAATTTTACACCTGCTGCAAAATTTTACACCTGCCAGAAAAATTCTGTTCTTTGTGCTGCCCAAGCAATTTGCACAAAGCTATGCTATCACTAGGGATGCGGGTGGCGCTGTGGGTTAAACCACAGAGCCTAGGACTTGCCGACCAGAAGGTCGCTGATTCGAATCCCCACGACGGGGTGAGCTCCAGTTGCTCGGTCCCAGCTCCTGCCAACGTAGCAGTTCGAAAGCGTCAATGTGCAAGTAGATAAATAGGTACCACTCTGGTGGGAAGGTAAATGGCATTTCCGTACGCTGCTCTGGTTCGCCAGAAGTGACTTAGTCATCCTGGCCACATGACCCGGAAGCTGTACGCCGGCTCCCTCGATCAATAAAGCGAGATGAGCACCGCAACCCCAGAGTCAGCCACGATTGGACCTAATGGTCAGGGGTCCCTTTACCTTTACCTTTAGGCTATCACTGCTGGTGCTTTGCCATGTGAGGACTATACTCAGTAAACAGTATAGTTCTTTAGGATTTTGTGTTTTTTCTGTTTGAAAAGTAATAATAAAAAAACCTGCTGTTGGCATTGCAATTTTGCATCAGGTGGCAAAATGTTTTGGACTGGCTCTGCCCAAGCAGAGCAAAGGTTGGGCTGCAAGCTGAGCTAGTAAGCTCTTCCCCCATGTCAGCTAGATGCCACCCAGATGTGCTTTCCTGGTGGAAACTCAGTCAAATCCTACAGAACCAAGTATCACTGTCTGCCCAATGACATCCTCTCCTAGTATGCACAACACATACACACACATACACACCTTAACCTGCATGTTTCTGTATTTTGTACTACATCTTTTTCTTCATAAAGTGAAGTTGGTCCAACTAAGTCTCTTTCCAGTAATGCTACATTCTCCTTTGCTTGGAGCTAAATTGGAGGAAGTGGGAGTTCGAAGGTTGCAGACTAAACAGTCCAGCACCTGGTGTGAGTTTCTCCTCCCACACCCTTGCATCTCCCAAGGTTCCCTGGGACATCCAGTCTCAATGCATGTTTTCTCCATTATAGGCCTTGTCCGAGTTCTCTGGTCTCCTCCAAGCAGCAACTATAGCTCAGCTTCATATAATGTCTGGCTACAGAAAGCAAGCTGGCATTAACTTTAAGTGCTACAGACAGCCGAACCATTTCTAACAACGCAGAAACAGAACTTGAAACATACAGATCACATCAGGAACTACTTCTGAGGTTGGAAAAACAAGGAGTACATGTGCCATACATTTCTGCTATTGTGGTTACATCTGAAGTTTACAGGGCAGGCCAGGGCTGCAAGCAGATGAGGTCTGATCAGCGTCCCACTGCTGTTCTCAGCATAAAAATCATATATGAAGGCCCCCTTTGCTCTCAAAAATGGATACTTATGGGCACATACTGAGAGCTGGTCCATTTGCTGAAGAACGTAAAGTAAAATTAGACAAGAAGGCAGTTGAAAGGGAAGATGGGGACCTTAAGCAAAAGAAGTGGCATGCCAATGTCTTATAATTAACTACATGCTTGGTAACCAGAGACAACCAGGAATTCCATGGAGGGGAATGACGAGGCTGGCAGAGGAGGGATGGACCTCTTCATTCCTCCCCCTCCACCAGCGCACTTGGTTTCCACAGAAGGAGGAAACTTCCTTTCTTCATGACCAGCACAGAAATGCAGTGGTATGGTGGTGAAAGGGGTGGGGGATGGAGTGATCCAGTCCTCCTATGTCAGCCTGCTTGGTATAACTTTTGTTTGTTCATTTCCATGCCGGCTGTAGAGGAGGAAACTCCCCATCTCCATGGCCAGGATGGAAACACAGGCTGCAAGTCTCTTAGCAGACTAGTAAAAAATAATAATTCAGGCTAGTAACTTTTGTAGGCTTATTTGCAAGGCTGATACGATGTAGCAAATCAGTAATAGAATTCAGTTCACTAGAATTCCTGGCTAGCCTTCCTCTCTGTCACTGTGGTACAGGATCACATATCATAGCCTAATATGAGTACCTAAGAAGCTAGATAAATAACTAATTCTACAAATTATCCTTTTTAAACCTTTTGTTATATGGATAACAAGCGATAGAAAATAACAAGCGATAGAAAAATAAAACATCTTCAAAACAATTCCAATATAGATGCAGACTGGAAAAGATCTCAACTTAAAAGGCCTGTTGAAAGTGGAAGGCCTCCGAATAGGTACTAAAAAGACAACATCCAAGGGGAAGAAATTCCAATGGGTAGATCCAATCCCTACATTGTGCAAAATGGACCTCCGTATAACGTGCTGTCGGTAGGAGGCCTTCACCTGTAGATCACAGTGTTTGATTAGGTACATAAGGGGTAAGATGATATTTCAGGTATCCTAGTCCTAAACTGTACAGGGCTTTATATACCAAAACCAGCACCTTGAACTTAGCCTGGTAGCTAATTGACAGCCAATGTAATTCTTTCAACAGCAGGATAACATGTTGGGGACATCCTACCCCAGTGAGCCTCTTGAGGCCTCTTCCACCCCTACAGCTCTGCAAATCAATAAGAGCCATTTAAATGTGTTGCGAAGGCCCAGCCATCTGAGCCATAACTTCATTAAAAAGCTGGGAAAGCCCATCTGCTGGAATGAATCAGTTAAACCTGCTCCACTTTTGAAATGACTGAATGGAACTTTGTTTTCAGTGCAGCATTTTTGCTGAGAGGGGAATGCCATTGAAGTAGCAGAGAGAGAGAGAGAAAGAAGCAGCAAACCCCTTGGGAGGGCATTAATCTTTCCAATGCAATGGGCTGGGAATCATGTACAACAGACAAACTATTGAGGCATGAAGAATACATTCACAGTGGAGTTCTGCAGGCCTTCTCTGCACACTGCTGAAAGAGGCGAGCCCCTTCTCTGGGTCGGGTCTAGACAAAACATCCGTGCAGTCGGAGCCCCTCTACAATCTTGCAGCTGCTGCCAACTGCCTGTCCATTAACATGCCTCCTGGATTCTATGCCCACCTTGTAAAATTAAAGCATGTGCAGTAATGTTGCTCAGTTTTCAGTCTACACAGCTAGCAGTGTTTTATTTTCATCCACTCAAGGTTAAAACTATTCATCTCATTTTTGCATTTGTTTTCATGTCAAAAAGCACCTCCCCTTTTCAGCAGATTTTGGCATTTGTTTTGAACATACGAGCCTTCTCTCAGTGCTTCCCATCACCTTTTCCATTTCTCTTTTTCATTCACAGCTCCCTCTCAGTCTCCTTTGCCCACACTTGCCTTTGATCTTATTGGCTGTGGTGCCCCACATTTTTTGTTGATGATGTGATAATACTACATCTAATAAGATGATATCATAGCGATGTCTGAAAGTGCTTCAACCCATTCCGACATTCATTCCTGTGTTTTTTCAACTGGTGTTTTCTGTTCTACTGCAATTGGTTTCTCAGAGTAGATTCTTGGGAATTAATGGGAAAGCACACATTTTAAAATGTATATCATAGCACACAATGGGCACACATATTTTATCCATCAACAGATATTTACAAATGAATTACCTTCACTGTGTGTTCCATTCCAAAATTAATGAATTTCCAGAGGAGTACCCCTATTAGCTCATCACAATGTCATCTATGGCTACAATGCTAACCATGCCTATTCAATTTCATGAGACTTACTCACAGGTGTGCAGGATTAGGATTATAACCTATCACACTAAGGTTTCTTTTCTTTTCTTTTTAATGTGTTTTATTATTTACTATCTTTTAGTTTCTAAGCCTGAGCACATGTTAATGTGTATGTTGGGTAGAGAAGCAGGCACAAAATATATAACAAAAATAAATCTGAGTTGTACCTAGAGGAGAAACCTGCCAAAGGGTGTAACACTGCATCTGAGCAACACTGGAGTCCCTCTTGTTTAATTAAGGGCAAAACACCATCATATTTAAATGGTATACGGCCTCTTTGAGAATAATCCTGTTTCCTTTCAGCTGTTTGGAAATATAGGGTCCCTCACGCATGGAACGGAATGCTAAGGCCCAGATATGGGGGGTTCTAAATTGCATTTCCTGCTGCTTTAAAAATATATATTTCTATTTTAAGTAAATATGTAGGAGTGCTAGTTTGAAGCCACAGTTCCCAAACAAATATCCTGCAGTGGAATCTCACTCTGTCATTATACAGAAAGTTTATTCCTGAAACTGTTCCTTTGCCAGCAAGGCAAGACGCCTGCTCCCCTCTGTTTGCTTGTGCAAAATGCCGTAGCACTTTTTGTGCAGGGGGGCTTCAGAAACCTTTTCTTTTTGATTTTCATAATAACCCGTGGAGGTGAACTGTTTTTCTTCTCATTGCCTATTTATGTAAAGAGATAGGAACTTCCAAGACAAAGGTAAAAATTGAACCAAGGTCTCCCGGATCCAGAGTGGTCACAGGACCACAGTTGCTCTAAATGGGCTTGAGATCCAGAAAGAAAACCTTTCCCAAATTCTTGCATGAATTTAAATGAAACTCATAAACAATAAACAAAACTTGCAAACTCTAATTGCAAGAAGAGCATCAAATGTAAACACATGCATTCTGCAGATTTTAGCTGCATACACAGCTAACCTGCTTGTAGAACAATAATGTAGTTTTTATCAGTCCCAATCACTCACGCTAATCCACAACATACTGCTTTCAGTCCAGATTGATTCTAGATTCTACAGTCCAGAAGGGAGGCTGTGGTTACTTGATACACATTTGGAAACCTTCCCCTTGATTAGATTTCCCATGCCTGTTCCACCCTGCACATGTCACAGGTGAATGAAGAAGGAAGTGGTGGTAAATGCCCACCCAAAACATCATTGGACAGGTGTGGCCACACAAACACACCATTTCTGGGACTGCCCACATCTGTTTTCATCTGTTTTCAAATGGTCACCTGTGGGGTGATGCCAAATCAATCTGCAGTGAGCTTCACTTTTCAGAATGAAACCAGTTTCTGAAGAAGTGTTTTTCAAGGGCAAAAAATAAATAAATGCAACAGATCTACATAGAAAAATAAGTACCCAGTGTCCATTAATTATAGAATAAAATGTTGTATATATACAGCCCAAGGTTTTAAACGTTTTCTCTTATAGTATAACACTGCAGCCCTATAAAATGCAAGTAGTGGGAGATATATTGGCAGCAAAGTCTACTTAGTGCCACCCGAGGTTAAAAAGTGACTCGACTGCCAATAAAACATGATGAAATTGAGAAAGAACACACCAGGGTGAAAAGAGACGGCTAAATGTTTTAATTGTTTTATCGCTTGTGTGTTTCCTCCCTGGGCTCCTTTGGGAGGAGGTATAGAATATAAATTGGAAGAAGAAGAAGAAGAAGAAGAAGAAGAAGAAGAAGAAGAAGAAGAAGAAGAAGAAGAAGAAGAAGAAGAAGAAGAAGAAGAAGAAGAAGAAGAAGAAGAAGAAGAAGAAACTACTACAATTAAAATTTCAAACTTTTTTCTGTTCTGCATCACACAGGTGATGAAAGATGAGATTTGCTTTACAGTGTTTCTCTCCGACCAGTTCCCTCATGGAATCAGCCTTTTCTCTTTGAAACCACAGTAACTAACACACTTTGTACAGTTTACATGGCTACTTGGTGAGAGGGGTTAATCAGAGTATTTTATCAGTCTTATGCATCCTGCAGTAACTAGCCAAGGTCATTCACAATTCTGCTTCTGCAGCATCTGGGTGTCTGTGGAGTGATGTTCAGCTCTCGCCTTATCCCTCAAAAAGCTCTTCACTCACTAAAACCAGGCCTTTCTTTAAAAACTGTAACAGTGGGTCATTAGGACTAACTGCATAAGAGGAAAATACCCAGTCGCTTTCCAATGTTGGTAGGGTGTATGTCTATAAACAACCTAGCCATTTTAAAAATTACTACTATTGATTTAAACTCTGCACGTTATTCCACTGCCAGAGCCTGGATTTTTCCACAGGCTCCTTCCAAAAACATCCACATAAAACTTGTACAGGAAGTGAAACAACAGCAGAGGTTAGAAATGCGGCTTGACAGAAAACAGAAGTTGAAATGAGCAACGTATCTTCATTTCTCTCCCAAACTCTTGTCTTATTTACTGCTGTTTGTATATGTTATTGTTGTACTCAAAAATCTACAAGATATTTATTTTAAATGTGGAATAAGAAGTGCTGCTTAAGCAGAGACACATTCTTGCAAATGCTAGAAGGAGGGAGAACCAACTAGCAACCTCTGTGTAATGAATGCCTACCATCTTTCAAGGAAAGAATTTGACTGCATGAGACCATAGGCAGACTTTCTAAACAAAGGTCTGAGGGCACAGAAACATTCCTAGAGCATATCCGCAGCAGATTGCTTTTGTTTTATTATGAATACAATGGCCAATACCGGTCTTCTAGGGGTTTATAATATATTTTTGTTGATCCAATAGCTGGACTGTATATCCTTTCTTGCAATTCCCTGAATTATGATAATCTGTTTTTTACATATACTATGCTTACCTGTGCTGGACTGCACCTTTGTTATGGGTGGGCGAGTTGGGAGTGTTTTTGCAATTTGGTGTTTTGTGACTTACTACAGTGGAAAATTGTATGGATCATATAATAAATACTTTTTTTAGCTTCTTAAAGTCAAGCAGGTCTGAATCTGGTCCATTCCTGGATATGAGACAATCTATAATAATTTAATAATAATAATAATTTATTATTTATATCCTATCTATCTGGTTGGGCTTCCCCAGTCACTCGTTGGGCGGCTTCCAATAAAATATTAAAATACAGTAATGCATCAAACATTAAAAGCTTCCCTAAACAGGGCTGCCTTCAGATGTCTTCTAAAAGTCTGGTAGTAGGTGTTCTCTTTGACATCTGGTGTGAGGGCGTTCCACAGGGTGGGTGCTACTACCGAGAAGGCTCTCTGCCTGGTTCCCTGTAATTTGCCTTCTCGCAGTGAGGGAACCACCAGAAGGCCCTTGGAGCTGGACCTCAGTGTCCGGGTAGAACGATGGGGGTGGAGATGCTCCTTCAGATAAGAACCTATTGTATCCTGCCTTGAATTCCATGATGGAAATGCCCAAACAGGGCATTACAAAGGTAAACATGGCCACTACCTGTGATGGGACGATGAGCTGCTTGTGCGTAAAATGCAAGTCCCTCAGAGTTTGATCAGGTTTTCAAACCTCTGCCTGTGACGGAGCCCCTCCAGCATGGCTGCGTCAATCACTAGTAGAATCCGAAAGTGGCTGCTTTCGGAATCTTTTCCAACATAAAAGCTCTTTAACGGAAACACGTCGTCTGGCCTCTCGGCGTGACAGTTTCCGGCGAGGTGTGGGTGTCCCTATAGGAGGTCCTGAGACCTCCCCACTGTTTTCGCTGGAAGTGTCTCTGAGCCATCCCTCCGACTCACTTTCCCTTGGAGTTCTTGCTCGCCCTCTACTGGTTCCCTCTTCCGCTGCTACTCCTCTCTCAACCTCAGTGAGCCTTTGCGCCCCCGGCGCTTTAGATGGCAGTTCCCTGACATCCACCTCCCCTCCAGGGCCCCCTTCACCCCCTCCCGTCTCCTCCCCTACTGGCGGTGAGGAGGTAAAACCCCTGAAAGAACCTCCCTCATCTTCCGACGTCGCGAACACTTCCCTCCACTTGTTGCTGTTCCTACTCTCTCGGTAATCTTCGTCATCGGAGTCCACTCCCTCTTCCAACTCCGACTCCGCGAACCCTTCCATTTCCTCTTCCTCATCGGTGGTGCCGAAATACTCCCTCCTAAACCTTGCTATCGGCTGAGGTTTCCTCGGGAACCTTTGGTGGAACGTTTCTGTTAAAACCTCGTCATTGACTTCCTCTGCACTTACCCAGGTGTTTTCTGACTCCGGTTCCCCTTCCCACGCCACCAAATACTCCACCTGATTTCCCTTCCACCTGGAATCGAGGATTTCCGCTACATGGTTGCGGCGTTCCCTCTCTTCCAAGGCTGGTCCCCTGACGTACTCCCCTTCACGTCCCCCCCTGTATGGTGACAGTAACGACCTGTGGAACACTGGGTGCAATTTCATGTGGTTGGGTAATCGGAGTTTGAAAGCTACCGGGTTGACCTGCTGAATGACCTCAAAGGGTCCCAATCTTCTGGGCCTCAATTTCTTACAACCCCCTTTGAACGGCAACCCTTGGGTTGACAACCACACTTGATCCCCCACCCTTATGGTTTCACCTTCCCTTCTGTTCTTGTCTGCCTGCTTCTTATATTGTGCCTTAGCCCTTTCTAAGTTGAGCTGGAGCTGATGATGGATCGCTTCCATCTCTTCTACAAAATGTTCAGCCGCTGGGACGCTCCATCTCTCCCCTCCTTCCCCTGGAAATGCCCTGGGGTGACACCCGTAATTAGCCAAAAAGGGACTCATCCCTGTGGACACATTCTCCACATTATTGTAGGCAAATTCTGCCAACGCCAACTTTTCGACCCAATCGTTCTCTCTGTCATTGACATAACACCTCAGATATTGTTGAAGAATGCCATTTGCTCTTTCCGCCTGCCCGTTGGTTTCAGGGTGCCGGGCAGTTGAAAAATTGACTTCCACGTGCAGCAAGCTCATGAGCTTCCTCCAGAACCTGGAAGTAAATTGTTTGCCGCGATCTGAGATCACCCTCAAGGGAGCCCCGTGCAACCTAAAGATGTGTTCTACAAACAACTTCGCTGTTTCTTCCGCTGTGACTGCATGTGAGCATGCTACAAAGTGGCACATCTTAGTTAACAGGTCTACTACTACCATGATGGCTGTTTTCCCCTTGGACTTTGGCAGATCCGTCATAAAATCTATTGATATCGCTTCCCAAGGCCGTTCTGGTGTGGGTAATGGTTCTAATAACCCTGCCGGCGCCCTTCTTTCCCCTTTGGTTCGCTGACATTGGTCACACCCTCTTACATACTCCCTTACATCTTCCCTCACCTTAGGCCACCAAAATTCCCTGGTAACCAACCACATGGTCTTGTGTTGTCCAAAATGTCCCGCCGTGGGGCTATCATGCAACTGCTTGAGTACTCTCCCCCTCAATTCACCTTCGGGTATATACAGTGCCCCTTTGTAATACAATGCCCCATTTCTTTCCTCAAAACCTCCGGGGCTCTCGCCCTCCCCCCTGAGACCTCTGAGCTTATCCTGGGCATATTCATCATTTTCCGTTTCCTCTACCAGTTCTCGTTGCCCCACCAGCGCCGCCCCACACACCCAGCGGTCCTCAGGGATGACATGTCTCTCTTCGATCACCCCCTCCCCTTCCCAATACTCTGGTTTGCGTGAGAGCGCGTCCGCCCTGACGTTTTCTGGGCCTGGCACATAACAAATTTCAAAGTTGAATTTGGAGAATTCCTGTGCCCATCTCACTTGTCGTTGGTTGAGCACTCGAGCTGTTCTCCAATACTCTAAATTCTTGTGGTCGGTGCACACTTGCACCTTGTGTTGTGCCCCAATTAATAAATGTCTCCACCTCCGGAATGCTTCGTGAATGGCAAGTAGTTCCCTGTCATACACCGTGTAATTCCTCTCGGATTTATTCAGCTTCCGCGAGAAGAAGGCACACGGTCTCCACTCCGACGCACTCCTCCCCGGTTGAAGAAGGACCGCCCCTACCGCCCGGTCGGATGCATCGGTTTCCACTCTCATGGGTTTTCGTAAATCCACATGCAGAAGTTGTTCTTCCGAGGCGAAAGCCCTTTTCAGTTCTTCAAAGGCTCGATCCGCCTCTACCGTCCAAACAAATTTCTTCTTGCTGCTGAGGCAGTCGGTGATGGGCGCCGTCAAGTGGGCAAAGTTCTTGATGAACTTCCGATAAAAGTTCCCAAACCCCAAGAATCTTTGCACGTCCTTCTTGGTCTTCGGTGTCTTCCATTCCAGTACCGCTTGGACCTTGCCTGGATCCATGGCCAATCCCTTGTCTGATAAGCGGTACCCCAGGAATTCCACCTCCTTGGTATGAAACTGGCACTTCTCCAGTTTCACCCACAGCTGGTTGGCTTGCAGCCTGCCCAACACTTCTCGAACGTCCCTCACATGCTGTTCCTCATCTTCCGAATACACCAACACGTCGTCTAAAAAGGCCACACAATTCTTGTAGAGCAAAGGTCCCAGAACGTGGTTTATAAAAGCTTGAAAACACGCGGAGCCCCCTTGTAGACCGAAGGGCATAACGAGGTATTCAAAGGCTCCCAAAGGGGTAAACATGGTGGTCTTCCATTCATCTCCCTTCCTTATGCGTATCAGATTGTACGTCCCCCGCAGGTCCAGCTTTGTAAAAATCTTTCCCTTCCTTACTCTGGTCAAAATGTCATCAATTCGGGGCATAGGGAAAGCCAGGGGCTCCGACACTGCATTGAGGGCCCTAAAGTCACACACCAGTCTCGGTTTGTCTGTGTTCTTTTTGTCCACAAAAAACACTGGGCTGCCCCCCACCGCTCGGGACTCTCTGATGAAACCTCGCTTCAGGTTTTTGTCAATGAACTCCCTCAGCTCCTGCATCTCCCTGTCTGACATGGCGTACAGCTTGCCTACTGGGAGTTGGGCCCCAGGGAGTAGGTTGATTTGACAGTCAAAGGGTCTATGCGGTGGCAGTTTGTCTGCTTCCCTTTCGCTGAATACGTTGCTCAGATCTGCGTATTGCGGGGGCACCTTCCCTTTGTCCATTACTTCCATCCCGGCTAGGGTGACTCTGTCTCCTCCCGAAACCTTCCCCTCCTTGCAGTGTTCTAGGCAATGCGCTGACCCAAAGGAGACCACCCTCTGATGCCAGCCCACTAGCGGATCGTGTAGCGCCAGCCAGCTCATCCCCAAAATGATGGGCGCTCCTCCCAGGATGGCCACATTAAACGCTATCTGTTCGGTGTGCCTTGCCACCCTCATTATCATCGGGACAGTCTGTTGGCTAACTTCTCCCCCCAACAGCTCTCTGCCGTCAATCGTAGTCACCTGCAAGGGGTTACTTAAAGGGATGGTCTGTATCTGATGCTCAGCTGCAAACTCCTTACTCATGAAATTACAGGAGCTGCCTGAATCCAAAAGCGCCTTGATCTTTAGTGGGTGTCCGTTTGGCAGTTCTAGTAACACCTCTATCACTAAAGCGGGTCTGGGAGGTTCCGGCGTGGGCACTTTCACTGCTCTTTGGCCTGGCTGCTGTGCCCCGACGGTGGCAGCCAGGCGTTGGCTTTTACTTGCTCCTTGCCTTCCTCTTCCTTTCCCCCAACAGCTCCTGCCATCCCTTGCCATTCCTTTCTTTGTGGGCAGACTCTGGCAAAGTGCCCTGGCTGTTGGCAGAGATAACATCTCTTGGCGCTCTTTCCCTCCTTCTTCCGCCCTTCACTGGGATTTGAAACTGCGCGCGCCCGCGCTGTTCCAACTTCCATCGGCTCTGCCGGCGGGAAAGGTGGCTCTGGAATGTCTGGAATGCGGAACTCCCTCCAACGGTCTCCTTTCCCTTCCCGCTTTTCCAAAGCCCTCGCCTCCTGGCGCGCTCCTATGGACAGCGCAGATTTGGTTAACTGATCCATAGACTCCGCCCTGGGCCCCCGGGAAAGCTCATCTTTGACGGTTGAAGAAAGCCCCTCTTCGAAAAGCATTTGGATGGGCTCCGCCGATAGGTCCCACCCCAATTTATGAATCAGCATAGTAAATTCAGTCCAGTACTCACGGACAGATCTGCTTCCTTGCTGGCAAGCCATTAACTGCCTTCGCACCACCCCCTGCTCAATATCGCTGGAAAACATCAGGTCCATGGCACGAAAAAACTTCCTCGTGTCCTTTAGGATCTCATTATTCGCTGCCATCAGGGGTCTAACCCAATCTTTCGCCCCGGATTCGAGATGGCCAATCACAAAAGCCACTCGCGATTCCTCGTCGGGGAAGTCATCAAACTGCAAGTTTAGAGCGTATTGCATCTCTGTTCTAAAGGCATGATAGTTCCTGGGATCCCCCCCGAATTTCTGCACCAATCCTGGCACCTTTCTGGCGAGCGGGGTGGTTTTCTCCTTTCCCTTTTCTGCATCCTGAGCCCTCCTCTCCTCAAGCCTCGCCGTTTGCAGCGCCAACTGGATCTCCAACGCCCTGTGCCTTTCTTCCAGGCTTGGACCCCCTCCAGCTGCTCCTGCTCCTCCGGTTCCGGCTGGGTTGCTCATGATGCTTCTCCCTGCACAAGCTGGCTTTCGGTGACTTTCGGATTGCTGTGATGGGACGATGAGCTGCTTGTGCGTAAAATGCAAGTCCCTCAGAGTTTGATCAGGTTTTCAAACCTCTGCCTGTGACGGAGCCCCTCCAGCATGGCTGCGTCAATCACTAGTAGAATCCGAAAGTGGCTGCTTTCGGAATCTTTTCCAACATAAAAGCTCTTTAACGGAAACACGTCGTCTGGCCTCTCGGCGTGACAGTTTCCGGCGAGGTGTGGGTGTCCCTATAGGAGGTCCTGAGACCTCCCCACTGTTTTCGCTGGAAGTGTCTCTGAGCCATCCCTCCGACTCACTTTCCCTTGGAGTTCTTGCTCGCCCTCTACTGGTTCCCTCTTCCGCTGCTACTCCTCTCTCAACCTCAGTGAGCCTTTGCGCCCCCGGCGCTTTAGATGGCAGTTCCCTGACACTACCCTTGCAAATTCTCTCCCTACAATTTTTCTGGTCTCATGGATGCCCGCAGGAATAACAACACAAACCACAGCAGATCTGGGCCCTTTATCCACTGAGATGGAGATAGAGCAGAGTTTCTCTTCCCTTGCTCCTCATACTGGAGGGTAATCAGAACATATGACGTACCTGAGATGGCAACTGCCTGTTTCTTCTCTCACACACTCAATTCATCAGCACTCTGTTTTCCATCTCTGGCTTCCGTTTCCCTGCTCTTCTTTCCAGGGTAATGCCCCATGCTGCTTTTCTGTCTGCACAGTCTCATGAAGTGTACTGTGGACACTGGTTATTAAACTCTGATTACACTCAGTTTTTACACATGACTAAAACAAACAAACAAACAAACAAACCCTCACTGTCTATGAAGGGTCTGCCAAGGTTTGCAAGGTTGACAAGGATGACATGTAGTTGTCATCTTCAGAGTCCCAAAGGAATCATCAGTCATCTTAGGCAAACTGGAGGTCCACCCTACATTGGCATTATGAGTTTGTCATAACACTCAGTGGCTATTTCCATTCGGTCCATATGCCTCTGCTTGCCCCTGTTGGATTGGAGAGTGCTTTGATTTGCTCTTGCCACACTGAACGTGGGGGCAGAGGTTAGAGACTGTGAATTCATATGTTTCCCTCAGCAGCCCATTGCAAAACACCAAAACAACACTGGTGACTTGGCCCTCAAGATGATCTGCAAGGATCCCCCATAGAAAAAGCCTTCTTTCCCAGGAAAAGTTACACCTGCATTCTGTCTTGCTTGTTTCGATCAGAGTACAGGCAGCGATTATTTCGTGTGGGGGTTCAGTTCCTGGCCCCTGCGAGCATTAGTGGAGCAGGTATAATCGCACCCCACCCTATTCTGCCTTCTTCTGGGTCCAAAAGGACCCGCATGTTGGCAATCACACCTCAGCTGGATGCACCTAGAATGGTTGCTGCCTGTACATGCTATATCTTTAAAGCACATCCAAAGCACATTCTTCCCCTCAAAGAATTCTGGGCACTGTGGTTTACTCCTCAGAGAGTTACAATTCCCCGCAACCCTTAACAAACTATAATGCCAAGAATTCTTTGCAGAGCGGGGTAATGTGATTCGAATGTGCATCTCCAATTTGTAAACCAATTAGCCACAATTAGCAGTAGTCTTGTGACCTCTGCACCTGCAGTCAAACCATATCTCCTGGCTGCAGCACCAGCTACAAAACAGAGACAGAGCTGCTACTGCAATTGTTTTAACCGTTTTTACTGTTTTAATTGCTTTAATTTGTGTGAGGTTTGTAAATTATTTCATTCTAAGCTCTAGTCTCTTGGTTGTTTGTTCCCCTTGTTAAGTCTTCGATAAGTGCAGCTTGCCCAGTGGTGCATGGTTCCTCTGAGCTCAAGACCCCAAAATGCATGTGCTTTTTGAGTAACCAGTAGGTGCATATGTGGACAATGACCCTGCAATAAAAGTGGGTAACTAGAAGTAAGAAAGGCCAAAGCTGTTAATCTTGCAAAGAAACAGCAGGCAGCTTTCTGTGTGGGTTGGTTCATTAGGCTGATCCACATCCTTCATTTTATTTATTGACAGTACAGTCCTATGTATGTTGACTTAGAACTAAGTCCCACTGTGTTCAGTGGGGTTTACTCCCAGGTAAGTGTGCAAAGTCAGGATTGAAGCCTGAAGCACACTCAAAGTTCCCTAGCATGCTCTGGAACACAGCCTGGGAATTACTACTATGAGCTTTCACAGATATACACATATTAAACACATTGGATTTAAATTGATACCTACTTCTAGCATTAATCCACTTCAATTAAAGTATGTACATAGAAAGATCACACATGCACCACACAGCTCCCCACATTTAACCCACATTTTTTTCATGGTCACTTATGGAGACATTATTCAAATCTCCTCTGCTTATTCAGATACTTACCGTGAGATCTGTGCACACTTGAGATGTGCTAGTCTTGTTAATGCCGTGTTGCAGAAATGCTGATTCAGGAGTCCAGGCAGCTGCTGGTGAGACCACAGCTATGGCATTTTGATCCGCAGTCCCGCCATGACTGCTGCTAAAAGCATTATAGCTGGGAGGGAAGGGGCCAGTTACAGGAGCAACCATGAGACCCCTTCCCCCCACCCCAGCCCTTCCATTCCTATCCACTCCAAAGAAAATGGGAAACATAAATAGGCCTATTGCTGTCCTGAAAGGGAGCTTTTTGTTTTGTTTTGTGGCGTGTCTTTTTTTTAAAAAAAAAAAAAACAGAGCCAGGGAAATTCCTGAAGGCAAAGCAGAATCTCCAGAGCGAGCAAAAAAAAACCTGGACAATGCAGTGCTCCATGGAAATCTCTGCATTTAGAAGGGCTGTAATGGTGGTACACAGGGGCTAGCCAATGTGATCTGCAGAATAAGAGCAACGACAGTAACAATAATAGCAATAATTTTATTATTTATACCCTGCCCATCTGGCTGGGCCGCCCAAGTCACTCTGAGGGACTCCAGTCCCAACACATATAAAAATGTAATAAAACACCAAACATTAAAAACTTATCAATACAGGGCTGCCTTAAAATACCTTCTAAAAGTTGTGTAGTTCATGATCTCCTTGACATCTGATGGGAGAGGATGTGGCACAGGGAGGGCGCCTCTGCAGAGAAGACCCTCTGCTTGGTTCCATGTAACTTCACTTCTCATGGTGGGGGAACCGCCAGAAGGCCCTTGGAGCTGGAACACAGTGTCAAGGCTGAACAATGGGGGCTGGGTGTGTGGAGACGCTCCTTCAGGTATACAGGGCCGAGGTCAGCACCAGCATTTTAAAATGTGCTTGGAAAAGTACTCGTAGCCAGTAAGACCCTTTAGGACCAGTGGTATATAGTCCCTGTGGCCACTCCCAGTCACCAGTCTACCTGCCACACTCTGGATTAGCTGGTGTTTCTGAGTCACCTTCAAAGGTAGCCCCACGTGGAAGCATTGCAGCAATTCAAGAGGGGGATAACCAGGACATGTACCACTCTGAAGAGACAGTCTGTGGCCAGGTAGGGTCTCAGCCTGCATACCAGATTGAGCTGGTAGACAGCTGCCCTGCACACAGAATTGACCTATGCCTCCATGGACAGCTGTGAGTCTAAAATGACTCCCAAGCTGTGCACCTGGTTCTTCAGGGGCACAGGTACCCCATTCAGGATCAGGGAGTCCTCCACCCCCACTCAGAAACAGTTCTGTCTTTTCAGAAACACTTCTGTCTTTTCAGGAGTCAACCCCAATCCATTAACCACCAACTATCCTCCAACCACCTCCAGACACTCACACAGAAAATTCACCACCTTCACTGGTTCTGATTTAAAGGAGAGGTAGAGCTGGGTACCATCCACATACTGGTGAGTACCCAGCCGAGTCCCCTGATGTTCTCTCCCAGCAGTTTCATATAGATGTTAAAAAGCATGGGGGAGGGGACAGAGCCCTGAGGCACCCCACAAGTGAGAGCCCAGGGGTCCAAACACTCATCCCCCAACACCACTTTCTGGACATAGCTCAGGAGGAAGGAGCGGAACCACTGCATAACAGTGCCCCCAGATCCCAATTCCTCTAGGTGGTTCAGAAGGATACCATGGTCAATGGCAGGCATCCCCAAACTCAGCCCTCCAGATGTTTTTGGGACTACAATTCCCATCATCCCTGACCACTGGTCCTGTTAGCTAGGGATGATGGGAGTTGTAGTCCCAAAACATCTGGAGGGCTGAGTTTGCCTATGCCTAGTCAATGGTATCAGAAGTCACAGAGAGATCCAGCAGAAGCAGGAAACAGCTTTCACCTCTCTCCCTAGCCTGGCAGAGATCACTGACCAGCATGACCAACTTGCAGGACATCTTGCAATGTGGATTCCTTAGATTTGTCTAGCCTAGACTAGGTTTGCTCTTTCTCAAAGATGTGCCAGTCATACATTAATCCATATAAGTGTATCTAATTTTAAAATGCTTATTGCTTAATAACCAGTCAAAGCACAACACTATTGGGTGGACACTAATGAGGTGGACTTTAAAGCAGCCAGGTAAGTGCACTTCAATCCTGCCTTTTGTCCCCCTGCTTCCTAAATATCTGAAATTGGGTGTAGGGGATTCCTTAAAGCAGCGGTTCTCAGCCTGTGGGTCCCCAGATGTTGTTGGACTACAACTCCCACCATCTCTGAGCTCTGGCCTTAAAGGCTAAGGAGACCAGCAGACTTGAGGGGGGTTCCCCTGTGTATAATAGCAGTTCCTCATGACTGATAAAATAGTTACAAGAAGAATCTTGAGCCCAGTTTCTCTCCCGAGATATGTGGTTGCGTTGTGGTTTGTGCTTTTCCAGCCAACTCAGCAGTTGGTGGGAAGATGAAGCCAAGAGCAATAGAAGGGATCTTGTGAGGTCTCCCATTCTCACAAAGCCAGAGCATCTGAACTTCTTGGAAAGCCATCCGCATCCCTGCTGATCCAGAACTTCCTTCAAGGTCCCAAGGACTTCCACACTTCCTCCGTTTTGCTAGGCCAGAATATTGACCTGAGCTCAGTGAAAACAAGAGAAGTATTTCTGGACAGTTGACATTATTTGCTGCACTCTTCCAGGTTAGTACAGTCATACCTTGGGTTGCGAACGCTGCGGGTTGCACGTTTTCGGGTTACGGACCGCACCAAACCTGGAACGGGTTACTTCCGGGTTTCAGCACGCACACATGTACAGAAATGCTAAATCATGCTTTGCGCATGTGCAGAAGCACCAAGTCACATGCGCAGACACAGTGCTGCGGGTTGCAAACACTGTGGGTCGCAAATATGCCTCCCGCACAGATCACGTTCGCAACCCAAGGTATGACTGTACTAACAAACAGTAACTGTGCCTTCTAGGAATCCATGCCTCCTCCTATTATTCCCTCAACATTCAACATATTGCCATCCTGTTGGTTCTCTCACCCCATCTACATTCACACCACACATTTGAAGCACTATGATACCACTTTAAAAGAATTCTGGGAGCTGTAGTTTGTTAAAGATGCTCAGACTTGTTAGGAGATCCCTGTTCCCCTCACAGAGCTGCGATTCCCAGAGTGGCTTAACAATCAATCCCTCTTCACGGGAAACTCTGGAAATGATAGGGGAATAGGGGTCTCCTAGCAACTCTTGCCATACTTAGCAGACTACAGCTCCCAGAATTCTTTGGGGGAAGCCCAATTTGAAGTGGTATCATAGTGCTTTCAATATTTGGTGTGACTGTGGCCTTACTCAGTGTCCACAAATAGTCTTGCTGCTCACTTTCTTTTTCTTTTTGCAAATTTCATTTTCAACTACATTATTCATTTAAAGGAGCCCAAATCTGATAGTCCATTATCTAATTCTGAGGCTGATCCCCCCCCCCCAAATGTAGCCAGGCAGAGAAAACTGTCAAGCAGCACACACTTTGGGCTTTATAAACCTGGGCGGCAGCCCTATTCACAAGTAGCCTCGCTGATCAGTCAATTACTATCATGCAACTGCGCTTGCCATTTATTTCTCTGCTATCAAACCTAAACACCTTATTACTTAACCAGACAAGTGACGCACCCAGCAAAATTGGACAGAACAGGAAGACATCAAAACTGGCCCCATTCCCAACATCTGGCAGCCCAGTGTGCTTGGCTCCCAGGGATGACTGCTGCAGGGTCTCCGATAATCAAACATCTGGTTTCCAAACGTGAAAAGGGATGCAAAGCCCATTCTGTAGCTCAGCAGAGACAAAAGGGTGGGGGAAGCTCCTCGCCATCCCTGTTGTTAATTATGCCTCTGTAATGTTCGCTGTTCTGAGCCAGAAACAGTCTAAACAAAAAAGAAGTCTTACCATCCTGAGCTAGGGGAGGCTATGTAGCTCGGCTCATGTGCAACCTGTGCCCTGGCCTCAAGGGTGCAGCTCAAGCAAGGTAATCTCTACTTAAATGGGGCACACATACCTCCCCTGTGAAATGTATTTCTGTTCTTGATCACTGAAACCAGGGAGTAGATTTCCTCTGGTATGTGTGAGTTTCTAATGAAATTCACTTGATTCATCTCTCTCTCTCTCTCTCTCTCTCTCTCTCTCTCTCTCTCTCTCTGAATGTGGAAAAACTGGAGGTGTGATCTTCCGTGCATCCATTTTGTGTACAGGCATATCTGATTAGTCACAGTAGAGGACCAATGTTTGTATTCTTCATGAAGTGAGACTACAAAATTGTTGTGGTTCACACAGGACAGCTCAAGGTTTTTTGCTCCCATCACACACAAAAAACACCTGGAGTACTTTCTCAGTATTTATAGGGGACTGGAAGCAGTACAAGAGCAAAGTCTAGCATGTTGCTTATGGCAAGCACCTAGTCCGCCTCTATTGTTGAGCTGTCCCTGGTTTCATGACTCCATGTGCAGTAATAGGCAAACTCTCTCTGGCTAAGTTCAGAATCAGTTTGGTATTTACAAGCTCGCCTGTTCTCTGGCTGTCATCCCTCTAACTAGCAACATTGGTGCACGTACAGTGGTACCTTGGTTCTCAAACACCTTGGTACTCAAATGCCTTGGTTCCCAAATGCTGAAAACCTGGAAGTAACTGTTCTGGTTTTTGAACGTTTTTCGGAAGCCGAATGTCCAATGCGGCTGTTGGCTATTGTTTCCGGGGCGCCTGCACCAGTCAGAAGCTGCGCCTTGGTTTTTGAATGTTTTGGAAGTCAAATGGACTTCTGGAACGGACTAAGTTTGGCGCTTTTGTTTTTGCTATTTATTTTGCATTTTTGAGGCTTTTTCAGTTAATTTGTTTTTGTGACTGTGTGGAACCCAGTTCAATTAAGATAAATGTATAAAGGTTGCAAAGTGCCAGAAACAAGGGCGATTGTCACAGTAGACTTGTGTTCAGAAGAAGACTGGATTTATGTCAATTACTTCCTTAAAAAAAAAGTTTGCAAGCATTCTTTTGTGAAAGAATTGCCCTCTGATATCCTTATCATGCTCCTGCCAACCTAGCAGTTCGAAAGCACGTCAAAGTGCAAGTAGATAAATAGGTACCGCTCTAGCGGGAAGGTAAATGTTGTTTCCATGCGCTGCTCTGAAGCGGCTTAGTCATGCTGGCCACATGACCCAGAAGCTGTACGCCGGCTCCCTCGGCCAGTAAAGCAAGATGAGCGCCACAACCCCAGAGTCGGTCACAACTGGACCTAATGGTCAGGGGCACCTTTATCCTTATCCTGAAACATAAGATGAATAAACATCTTGGTAATGTCTGCTTCATGGCTAGAAGGCCAATCTATATTTACAAGGGCTGGCAAGACACCACCCACCGCATTGCCCAGACAGTCTTTTGCTACTGCTGCTGCTGAAGTCCATACCCACCTGCCTTGGGATACAAACTTGGCCAGATAAGAATATTTCCCTGCATTACAAAGCAAGCACGTTTTGTCTGAACACTTTGTCTCCAATTGTGATCCAGGTTGGTGGGCCTCCCTCCCTAGTGCCCTAGTGCTAGAACAGTGGCTTAGGCACCAAGGATTTTGGGAAGTGTAATTTTCCCAGGAAACCTGAGCATAGATGCCAGAACCAATATTTGAAGTGCAAAAAGGAAAGACTTTAAACCACCTTTTACACAGTATAATATTAACTATAATTCAAGTAAAGACTTGCACCCAGAATAAATCACTCACTGCTTAAGAAGTCACTTCTCCCACAATTTGTGGGAGTGTCAACACAAGGGGGCTTGTGAAGAAGGCGCAGCAGAGACTGTACTTTTTGAGAATTCTAAGGAAAAACCATCTTCCGCAGAAACTGCTGCTTGCCTTCTATCACTGTGCCACTGAGAGCGTGCTCACTTATGGCCTATGTGTGTGGTACGGAAGCTGTACTACCCAGGACAGGATGGGGTTGTGCAGAGTTGTTAAGGCAGCAGAGAGCATTGTTGGCTGCCCACTCTCCACCTTAGAGCAGATTTATGCCACAAGGTGCCATAGGAAGGTACTGGACATAGTAAAAGATCCATCGCATCCTGGTCACTGTCTCTTTGAGCTCCTGCCGTCGGGACAGAGATACAGGACGATGAAGACAAGAACGAGCCGTCTTAAGAACAGCTTCTTCTCCAGAGCAATCTTGGCCCTGAATGGGAAGCCTGGACTTTGAAAGTCATCTAATCTTCCTTGCTGTATTATACTGTATTGTTTTAATTAGTGTTTTTATAATTGTTTTGATTTTGTGTGGAGTGCCCTACCTGGGTGGATGGAGCAGCCAAGTAATTTTGTTGTCCCCGAGAGGGGGCAATGACAATAAAGATATTATTATTATTATTATTATTATTATTATTATTATTATTATTATTATTATTATTATTTAAAGAGAGGCAGTAAAACCAGTTTCTGGGACAGAAAGTTAAAATCCCCCCTAGACTTGAGATTTGTTTTATCTTTTGCAAGCTCAGCATCTGTGTCTAAAGCATGCTGGGCCCAGTTCTGGCCTCTGTTTTCTCTCTGGGGATCTGATACTTGTTGATTTCACTTCCTGAAACCATATCACTTCTCTTCACCTATCAGAGGCAACCGCCTGTCAGTTTAGCAAGAGTTAACAGGGCAGTTATTTACCTTGAATTCTATGCAATAGGTAAAATATAGGACCTTCTGCTGCCATCTAGAGGACAAGTGTTAGCTGGCCATGCTACAGTCTCTACTGGGGACTGGCTCCTCTTTGAAAAGTCTTTTTGAAAGTAAACAACTGCTTATGGATTCTCCATAGAAGAGAAAGAAAAGGATGAGAGAATGGAGCTCACAAGAGGAAGATGTGTGAAGTAAACTTAGAAGGACCTGTGAATTTCAATTCTCCACATTTTTTGCAACAATTTGAGAATTTTATTGTTGTTGTTTTTAAATCCTCAATAAAATTCACCAGCATTTTACTGTGAATTTCTGCTGATAAACACATTCTTGTATGCTGCTTTGATTTTGGATAGCAATTTCCCCTAATATGATCCATGTGTGTATGTAATTTTCACGAATATATTCACTTTTATACACAATTTCCCCTAACATGGCATTTTTGCAAACACCATTTGATTGGAGAACTGCATCACAAATTTTGAATAAGTGTGAATTCCAAAGGGCAGCTGTGTTTTGCTCCACATATTTCAGAAGGTGTGGATTTGGTAGAGCAGGCGGCCCCTCAGTAATTGTTTTGAATGGGCCAGGGCCCCTCAATGTTGCGTGACCTCACACACATGCTCATGTGATGTCACACACGCAAAACGCGCACCAGGCCCCTCAATCTTGGGGGCAATTTGGTTCCTCTGTGGTAGAATCACCTCTGAATGTGAACTGAATCAGATTTCTCAGGCTGGGACTGAAGAGCTTTCTTGGAGATACAAAGAGCCAGAGAAGCTGCACAGAAATCTCCTCTGGATGCTTCCAGGAAAAATGCTTCTCTGATTTATAAGCAACTGTGCTTCTATTTGACAGTGCCTTTTGTGAGCAGCATGTTCTTCCACCATCATCCCAATGCCTGAAACACTTTCAAAACTTTACAAAACTTAAATCCTTTAAAAAAGAAACTTGGAAGGGTGATTGTATGTCTGCACAGAAGTCCTCTGAAGGAAACAAATAAAATGTTGCTTGTAGAAATAAGAATCACTGGATGATTCCAAGTGTTGTGTGACCTGTAGCAATCAGGAAAGCAAGTCAGAAATGCAATAAAATATTTGCGTATTTGTTACCATCGTATTATGGACCATTGTTCTGAACACCTTGCAGGCACCAACATGGGTGTAGACAAGGGGGGGCAGCTGCCCTCCCCTAGATCAAGTAAAAAAATAGAAATACTTAACTAACTGAACGTTGGTTCTGCCCCCCCCTCAACAAAAGTCCTGCACACTCTAACAAAAATCCTGGCTATACCCATGGGCACCAATCAAATACAATTTTTGATGGCAACAAGCCTGGATAGCTCAGTTGGTTAGAGCATGGTGCTGATAACGCTAAGGTTACAGGTTTGATATTTGTGCCTTGCAGGAGGTTGGACTAGATGACTCCCAGGATCCTTTCCAACTCTAAAATTCTCTGACTCTATGAAACCTTTCCCACTCTCTCCCCTGCCCTCCAGGAATATTGCTTTCATTGTTCAAGCGGGTCATCTTCTGGATGCTTTAGTGCAGAGACTGTGCACTCTCTCTCTGCCGAACAGCTCCTGTGCCAGAATGCTGCCAAGAAATATTTGGTTTTTAAATGTTGCAAGATTAGTGTCCTCCTCCTTGACCCACACAACACACAGTGACATACAGGCACACAGAGCATTGTGCCTGAGGGTGCTTATTACGTTCATATTGTGACAACTAAACAGTCTGCATTCTGGTCAGTGCCTGCCTGGGACACAGGATGGAAACCCAGTTTAACTGCTCTAAGATTCGTCAAGAGAAGCATAGGAAGCTGCCTTATCCTGAATCAGATCATTAGTCCACCTAGTTCCATATTGTCTACACTGTTTGGCAGTAGCTCTCCGGGGTTTCAGGCAGAGGTGCTCTCCAACCCCAACCTGGAGAATTCGCCAGAGACCCAAGTGCAGTTAAACACACACACATACAAGTGTGCAATGTATGCGAGTGAGCCATCATGCTATTGTCATGGCGACATCACTTGCAGGAGTATTGTAAAGATCAGAGCATCCTTTAAGGAACCCCTCTCAAGAGGCCCTTGGGAAATTTCAGCAGCAGCTAGTGAATGTGAGACCAATATGGGAAGCAAGATGGTAGCTTGCCTAGAAGAGGTTCAGTTGCTGAGGTAGGGTAGAACATTAGATCTGACCATTTGCCAAGGGATACGTGGCCAAAAAGCCCAGGGAAACTGTAAAATAAATTCATTTTTGGTCATGGGTGAAAGGCCACATCGGTCTTCTCAAGATTGTACAGATCCTAAATAAAGCAAGCAGGCAGGCAGCCACAGGAGGAGATGAAGGGCAAGGAAGAAAGGATGGCAACTCTTAGTCCCAATTCCTTTTGGGAAGTGACAATGTCTCCTTCTTAGGAGAAGGAGAACTGAGGAGAAGGGACAGGAGAATTTGCCGTCCCTCCATGATGACAACCCTACCTAAAACATCTCTCCCCACCCCATGCACTCACAGGAGACTGGCCATTATCAGGCGTCGTTAAAGAGCAATTAGATGGAAATTAAGCTGAGAACAAGTATTGATTAGCTCATTAAGGACGGGGGAACCTACTCTGTCGATAGGAATTACCAGCGCTAACCCCATTATCTGCAAGGTTAAAGTCTGCGGTTGGGGGCTCCTCATTAAATATCCCAGAGATTAATCGATCCCTGCCCCTCCCCTCCCCTCCTTTGCCCAGCGGTCTCTCTGTAATTGCTCTGAAATGTTGGAATGGCAGAGTCCTGGCTCCCTCTTCTTCCCCTGCCCTCCATCCTTTGCTCCAAGAAGCTGACATCAGGTGTGTTGAACTGGGATTGAAATGAGGAAGAAATGAGCAGCGGCAGCAGCAAGATGGAAGGTCTCAAGATCTTGAGAAACTTCAGGTGAAGCCAGCCTGCTTTGTAGATGAAGTGTGCAGCTGAGAATGACTCGATTCCACCAGAATTCTGACCGTGCCTCAGGCCTGATTTGGAGTAGTAATAGTAGTAGTAATAATAATAATAATAATAATAATAATAATAATAATAATAATAATAATAATAATAATAATAATTTATTATTTATACCCCGCCCATCAGGCTGGGTTTCCCCAGCCACTCTGGGCAGCTTCCAACAGAACACTAAAATACAATAACCTATTAAACATTAAAAGCTTCCCTAAACAGGGCTGCCTTCAGATGTCTTCTAAAAGTTTGGTAGTTATTTTTCTCTTTGACATCTGGTGGGAGGGCGTTCCACAGGGCGGGTGCCACTACCGAGAAGGCCCTCTGCCTGGTTCCCTGTAACTTGGCTTCTCGTAGCGAGTGCATTCTCTAGCTCACCAGTAAGGAAGATCAGATTGATGGCTGCCAGTGACAGGGCTTTTCAGTGGTGGCTTCACAAGTTGTTTTATTCTATGCAGTATTGGCCAGCAGGGAAGCATGGGTAAGGCTGCACTGGTGACCTGCCTTCCCCACCACATGCTTTCCTGCTGCTCCCAAGAAGGAGAGGGACAAAACCCTTGTGAGGTAGGTGCAACTGGCCCAGTCACTCCATGAGCTTTATACCCAAGTGGGGACTTAAATCTGGGTCTCCCTGGTCTTAATACAACACTCTAACCACTACACCACACTGTCTCTCAGCTGTAGGCCTCCCTCACTGTGCTTACAGTCTTGCTGCTTCTAAATGGGCTTTGAAGATTTACCTGCTTTCCAAATCCTTGCGTGAAGATGGCTGCTGGTTTTAATATGTTTCACCCTATTTGCTTTGGTGTATTAATATTATTTTATAGTTGTTGCTTGAAGGGTGTTGGTAAGCCACCTGGAGGAGACTTGTACCTTGAAAGATGGGATATAAATTATTCTCATAATCAAGAAATATAACAATAGTACATGAATGTCCAATATCTCTGAAAGTGCTATCGTTGTATGGTGTGGATTCTAATACCAACAGAATTGTGAAGCCCTTTGCCAGCTTGTTTCTGGGCTCAGCTGAAGGTGCTGGGTTTTCTGAGCAACAGTTTGACTAAATGGTCTAGGCCCTGATTATCTCAGGGAACACTTTCTCCAAGATTGGAGACCAGTCAAGAAGCACTTCTTGAAAACTGACATCTTTAAAGGGTCTCTTCTATAGGAGCCCAGGAACTCTGGAACTCCATTTGACTGCCCCTCTTCTCTACTATTGTGAACCCAAAAGTGGACAGTAACAGACAACTCACTCATAGTAATTCTCTATGCCCTCAGAGCAGGAAATGTGTTCTACCTTGGACACATGTGTTTTACAACTTTTTCCGGTAACACAGTTTTGCAAAGTACAATGAAATAGGGTTTAGTGGAGGTGGAATGACATTAAAATATTTGTGGGTGGGGGAGGTGTGTCATGTAACCTCACAAACATTTAATATGCATGCCAATCATTTCACACTGAGCAAATAAAAAGCAGCTTAAATCCCCAGGCATTTTGCTCCCTGCTTGTTCTCTGCCCCCACTGGTTCATCTCTCATCCACGGACAATATCTTTGGCCCTTGCCAAACCAATTCGAGCTTGCCAAACTGGAATCTTTCACCTTTCCTGGCAGGAGTTTGCCTCCATGCCAACCACATTCCTGCCAGTTGCAACTTGCCTCTCCCAGTCTTCATTTACCCTGTCCCGGAGCAATGCAACTATTAATCTTGGTTGACGTTTTCCAAAATACTAATTGAGAAGTTAGATAGCAGACGATCCAGCCCTAAAGGTAAAAACACTCTCCACTTAATGGCCTGCTTAATCATAACCAAGCGCTGGGATCCCTGGGAGAGGCAAGGAGAAGGAGGTAATAGATTACAGCAGGTGAGAAAGAGAACCCACTAATGAGGCTAGAAAGGGGAGGAAACAGAAAATGGTAATACATTTGTCTGGGGGCAGAATAGTGGGGCAAGCAGAAAGGGAAGTTTGGTGTGCTTTTCCTTGTAGAGCACTAGCTGTATGCAAGGAGATTTCTGGAGGATTAGAGAGAGTTCTCACAGAGAGAGAATATTAGGTTGGGGTTTGTGGAACTACCCTACACTGCCTTTAAACCAGGGCAGGTGGTTCCTTATTTTGTTCCACAGATGTTCCACGTGTTTGTACAGTAAGACATGTACAGGCAGTTCCATTTGGTCCCCTTCCATTCCCTCTGCATACTCCTCCTCTTTAATTTACTATTTTCACTTTGTCACTGACAGACAGTAACAAACCTTTTACTTTCTTGCTAATTACTTCAAAATCAGAATACTATTGCAGGGAGAAGTTAAAATCTGGCTGAATAGCCGCTGGGAACAATTACATAGCAGCAATTATGTAGGGATTTTAAATATATAGTACATCAAGAGGCTTATAAATGCTTTTAATAAATAAATACGTAATAAAACAAGTGGAATCAGAGGAGGATTTTTATATTTCTCCTTTATAGGCTAAGTGTGCCTCATCTTTCAGCCTTTCCCTCAAATGTAGCATTTTTGGATTCAATTTTGCCAGATATACACATCTTTTGCAAGCAATCTTCCTTAAAATAATGCATTTTATATGCCATTTTCATTAATATATGATTTTTTTAATGCACATTTACCCCCCAATAGACACATTTGTGTTTACAGTACACTATTTGGTTGGAGTTAGGCTTCACAAAATTCAGAGTTGCACAAATTCCAAAGGATAGGCTGCTTTTTACTGCACATATTGTTTTGAAAAGTACAAATTAGGTAGGTTTGCATTAAAATCAGAACCAAACTGAAATTCTACCCCAGCCCTCTCCCTAGGTGAGTCAAGCTATACATACAAACATAAATACATACATACATACATACATACATACATACATACATACAATTATAGCAACAGGTGTATAATGATTCCTTCAATATTGGGAAGGGGTGTCTTGATGCATTTTACTGTAGTTTCTTGGGGCTCCTCCAGATGACCTGCTAGTTGAACATTCCTTACGTGGCCAGGCAGAGACCCCCCCAACCCTAGGCGACACCCGGGTGAAATAATGACTTGTGACAGCGTGTTATGGGACTAAAATTGACCACAACTTTATTAAACTTTCAGATGTAGGAAGATCTTGGCTTAGGCATTGGGCATTTATCCCTCCCAGTCCCCAGCCAGGGATCTGGGGCACATCAGGGTTATCCAATCTGTTTGGAGATTGGGCTGGCTCTGGAAGACGTGTGTTTAAGCAGAGAGCCCACCTCCCATTTCACTGCAACACAGGGGAGTGCACTGACAACCTTTCAGTGTATGGCCAGTGACTCCCCTCAACACAACCTCTTTAACGGGGAACACTGGGATTGCCACCACGGGGGCGTGTGTCACTGCTTCATGCCCTCCCATTTAGGGAAGATAGACTAAAGAATTCCGCCCAAGGCCTATAACCACCAAAGTTGTGACGTTATGCTTAAAGAGTGAACCCAACCCTTACTTGGGCTGGGAATGTGGCGTAGTGGTTAAGAGCAATGGACTAGTAATCTGGTGAACCGGGTTCATGTCTCCACTCCTCCACATGCAACTGCTGGGTGACCTTGGGCTAGTCACACTTCTCTGAAGTCTCTCAGCCCCACTCACCTCACAGAGTGTTTGTTGTGGGGGAGGAAGGGAAAAGGAGAACGTTAGCCACTGAGACTCATTCGGGTAGTGATAAAGCGGGATCTCAAATCCAAACTCTTCTTCTCTTCTACTTGGTCCGTTCCCCTGACTATGCCTCCTCAGTTGCGACTGGTTCTTTGAACTGAGGTTTGGCAAGAACCTCAAGGTTTACGACTTGGGGAGGCAGTCCAGGAGTGCTCTGCCGGGAGTCATGTAGGATGCGGGGGGGGGGGGAGTGCTGCTGCTCATGAGGAAATGCAAAGGGCGCCCTCCATTTGATGTGGAGAGCGGTCATTCTGATTTGCTTGCATAAAACGTATGCAGAAATTATATGATGCCCATTCTTTACTGAACATTCGTTCTCATTTATTTGCAGGGAGGTTATATGACAATGAGCATTCATCCCAGTTTGTTTGATGAGAACTTTTACATCTTCCTATCAATAAATTCTTATCATAAAGTTTTTAGCGTATTTTCCCATCACTTTCCTAACCAGAAGTCCATTAAAAAGGGAATTTCTTGCATTAGAACACCACAGCACTTTAATCCACTTTGTAATAGTACAAAGCTACCAGTAATTTTATGGTACACAGTGGAATCCTTCCCACAAAACGGTGGCAGTCTGGAGGTGGACTACATCAAGTAATAAGTCTACTCATGACGTAAAATGCCGTTTCCTGCAGTTTGCAATTCACATTTATTTGAACCTTGTTTTACATAAACAGCCTCCCACTTGAGTGACTTCAGATTGTTTTTCTCTCAGTACATTTCAGTTTATCTGACCTTTCCTGGAACATTATGAGAGCTGTACTAAGAAGTGGCATTAAGTGAGTTTATTAAGCCGAGGGTCTCTAATCACATATGTGTGCTCTGTGGGATTCTTCAAAGCTCGTGAACTGGTTTTATAGGAGGGGTATTTATTCTGTGAGGCCATGTGGATCCAAAAAGAACACAGCTGTTCTGGAAGTTATGTAATTGTATGTCTCATCCCAATACACTGATGGGGTTTTCTGAAAGTTGATGGAGATGAAACCTCTAGCACTGACTGGCTGAGTTGTCCTAATGTTACAGAGAGGGAGGTGGACAGAGATTTCTGGCAGCCATTGACTGAAGAGACGGCAGAGACAGACACGAAGGCTGCAGGAAGGAGGCAGAGCATTGCAGTGACCTAGAAAAGGGGGAAGCAGAGGGCAAGGGAAGGCTGTGTGGCGAGACAAAGAGTGGGCTTAGAAAATGGTCCAGAGCAGTGGTTTTCAATCTTGGGTTGCCAGATGTTGTTGGACTCCCATTATCCTCAGTCAGCTTAGTCAATAGTCAAGAATGATGGGAATTGTAGTCCAACAACATCTGAGGACCTAAGACTGAAGAACACTGGTTCATAGGAATGAATGGAGTGTGAGGAATGAGAGAATTAGTGAGATGTGTCAGGAGTTCAGCCTACATTCAAGTAGGATCCTGGCAGAGACACATGCCCGACTGACATGTTCCCTCCCTCCTGGTTGATTGTTCAGGAGCTTCAAAAGCTTTCTTCTGCCTGAACATCACAGTGACCAATGCCAACAGACACCGGCACACTTAGGGATCCACAGAGTTTGCACACCTTGTGACAGACCTCAGCAACTCAACATTTTGGCTAATTTACTTTATTTACATATAAACACACAGAGCACTGCAACATGGCTCCCTCTCTCTCTAGCATCAGACAGCAAAGAGAAAAAGAACAAAGGACAATAGTCCCACTTCACAGAACACAGTAACACAAACATCCTGTCTCTGTCACATCCCACTCTGTGGAGTCAAAACATATACCGTCATGTGAAAGACAAAAATCCCATGACTGAAATCACGGAGCAGGAATTCTAAGAAGGTGTGCACAGAACGAACTTCAAATGTAAGGCGGTCTGGAATTGTTACATATTGCTTTCGCATAGTCAGTCAAGTATTTGGTTACAGGCCTCAAGTATTTATTTATTTATTTATTTCCCCAGCTACATCTGCTGCCACTGCTTTCTACCTGTTGACCTCTACATGGCAATTGTGTAGCCTAGGACCCAGTTTATTATCCCATTCCATCAAAAATAATCCTCTGCCACCCCAAACTTTTCCCCCAGGCTGCTCCCATGTCGGAGCAAGTTTCCCTTTCGCTGCAAGTTCCGTGCGATATGCTCAGATTGTCTGCATGAGGAGGCAAAGCGAGGGGAGGGCTGCAAAAGTGTGCCTGGGGTTCTCCTTCCACTCAGATGCATTAGAAATGTATTGTTTTCTCAACTAATCCCGCTCATTACAGCATAATAAAACACATAATAAAAACGTAATTCATTTTTCTTGAGCATTCCATCTCGCAGCATCTTGGCAAGCTATTAAAAATTTGTCTTCATTTTTCTGGCAAGAGCCTTGTACCTTTTCATCTTTAATTTATGAGGGCAGCTTTGCAATTGACAAGTCTTATTGCACCGCAGACTCCTACATTATTTATCAGCCATTGATTGATGGCTCATCCCAGATCCATCCGTGCAATATGCTAAGCTGGAGGAGGCGGGAGGGAACAGGGCAGAAGGCTCACATGGCAAGCAGATGGGGATGAGAGCTTTTGCAGGCAGCACCTGCCCCTCTTCCCTTGGCTTTGGGCTCAATTCTTTTCTCACTCAAGTCAGGGCATGTTGTGCAAGTGGATTTTTCCTATGTCACAAATGTATGTCCAATGTTGGCCAGAGACTTGGTTCTCTTGGTTAAGTCACTATTGATCAGAGGTGGGAAGAAAGATCTGGATCAACTGATAGAACTCTGGGTGATCTGCTGTAGAATGGCAATGATTTCCGATTCCAAATCGGTTAACAATAGCAGCAACAAAATCTCTCTCTCTCTCTCTCTCTCTCTCTCTCTCTCTCACACACACACACACACACAAACATACATAGTACAGTGGTACCTCGGGTTACATATGCTTCAGGTTACATATGCTGCACGTTACAGACTCCGCTAACCCAGAAATAGTACCTCGGGTTAAGAACTTTGCTTCAGGATGAGAACAGAAATTGTGTGGTGGCAGCAGTGGGAGGCCCCATTAGCTAAAGTGGTACCTCAGGTTAAGAACAGTTTCAGGTTAAGAACGGACCTCCAGAACGAATTACCGTAAGTTCTTAACCCGAAGTACCACTGTAATGAAATGAAGGAAGACTGCAGTAACTGGGAGTGGATTTTTGTGCAGAAGAACTGCAAGCTTCATTCCATTCTGGTATTCAAAACAAATTCCAAGGCTCAGAAGACTCTCATTCCATGTGTATGTCTTTTACATCAGACTCTGGTTGGTGAATCTCTAGTAAAAAAAAACCCAAAGTGGATTCTGCAAGCCTGAAGTCTGTACATCCCTGCAGGAAGTGACAAGCCCTGAGCACACAATTCCTCAGTGATACAAATACATGCTTTGAGAACATGTAAGTTCCCGTGTTTGATCTTCAGTCAAAAGACTTCTAGATCAGGGCCTAAGTATTATTCAGTATGTGCTTCCTCTGCTGTGGAAGAAATATGCATGATTATCACACATTGAGTTTTTGCTGTTTGTACACACAGTGGGAGCTCAAAAGTGGCCCACAACCTAGTAACACATGCACAAGTTTTTTGTTTCCTTTCCCGTCTTGTCTAGATCACATTCACTCTCCCACTTTTTGTTGCTTGGTACATCAGAAAGCTTTAAGATTGTAGGCCTGCAAGAAGGCCTCTGTGATTTTAAATTAGCTTTGCACAGTGCTTAGTAACATTTAAGTGCTCTCAAAATAAATCACGACATGATGCGCTACATACAGGTTGTCTTTTGTGTAGGAATTTTGTAAGGTGAAAAATGGCCCTGAATTTGGGACACATCTTGGAGAGTATGCTGATTTCTTTGCTCAAATGACAGCATAGCCCTTTCATGAACAGGAATAATCACTGTAATCACAAACGGATTAACCTTTGAAGAA
The DNA here is from genome assembly GCF_964234715.1 of Podarcis melisellensis. Taxonomy (NCBI): domain Eukaryota; kingdom Metazoa; phylum Chordata; class Lepidosauria; order Squamata; family Lacertidae; genus Podarcis; species Podarcis melisellensis. The sequence goes on from NC_138537.1 coordinate 43,627,890, forward strand.
TGCGGGTGGGAATTAGGGGACCCACACTTGGAAGTTAGTGGGAAGCTTTTTGCCTTCATCGCCAGTAAGAGTAATTTTGGTCACATTTCCTTAAAACAAAACTCTGCATCAAAATCTGCTGTCTATGAGCAAGAAACATAGCAATGCATTTTACCTGTCAGTTCAAGAAAACAGCAAAGACATGTGCAAGAGTCAGAAATTATATTCTTTATTTGGAAACAGATGCCTTATTTAAAGCTATACAAGAGGTATAACATGGAATCAATGAGGATTCCTGCACAGACATTGCTTTGCATTTGGTAAAATAAGCCTCAAACATAACCCAACACAGTAAAAGAAAAATAAGCTGACTCAAACCATTTTAAGCTTGTAAGAGTTGGATCGGATGAGGTCTCATCAAGTGAGTGTGATAAAGAGGATATAAAGTAACCCCTGATGGAACTCTGAGGCTCTAGCAAAGATGACATTTAACAAAGGAAGCAAGCATGCAAACCCAGGCGGTTCTGCTCAGATTAAAATAAATGATTTGCTCCAGGGATAAAAAGTACATAAAACTGGATTAAGCCACTGACCTTCATCCACCTTTGGAGAAGGCAGTTCTGGCAGTTCTTTATTCTACTTTGCAGGCCAAACATCATGTGTCATCACACACACTTGTTCCACTTTAGCTCTGTGTGCGTGTTGCTTAGGTCAAATAAGTGCTATGGATCCTGCTGCTGCTGCTGCTGAAGTCAAGGGCAAAAATGACATTGAACTAAACGTTCTGAGCAAATGGAATCTGATGCTAGATTGTGCAGAATATGCAACAGCATGGACTACAGGGATGGACATTGCTGTAGAGCATTTTATCCCTTCAGACCATCAGCGAAGAGAATTTTTATGGGTCAAATCCACCCAAAGGCATCTTATGGATGCGCTGATTCAGTGCACCTGATCACTACACACAAATCTGATCCTAGCACTGACCAGTTAAGTCTACATGGCAGACAGAAGGAATTGTAGGGTTACAAGGCAGGTACCATAATCAACACAGGGTAATACTGCAGAAAACCTCCTGCCCACATTGCTTTCTTTATTAGGAGCAAATGCTGATTCAGAGTCAGAAAGTGTGTTTGCAAAAAAATGACAACATCTCTCCTCAAGCTTTCCATTTAAGAAGAAAGCCAAGGTGGGAAGAGGGTGGAAGAAGTCTAGCGCAAACAAACTTGCACCTTTTTGACTGGAATTATGGCAGGCTTCTTCCAGTCCAAAGGGTTTGCTATGCTTGCAAATTGCGTACAATTCTGTCAAATGGAAAGAGGCTATAATAATTTGTTGATTTCCTCATGACAGCCAATGGGGAGGCACAAAGATTCAGCTTTTCCCAGATCAGTATTCTGATACGGTGCCAAGATGAACCAGGCAGCCTTCAAACTGTCTGAGCCAAACTGGAGTAATTTCCAAAGTGCTGAATCAGGGTCCAAAACAAACCTTGTGGTTAGTGCACACTCTTGAGTATTGGATACTGCTTTAGCAAGTAAAGCATCAAACCAGATACCCAAGAGCTTTTGTGCAGACACAGCTCCCCAAACGCCGGAACATCATTTATTATTTTATTTATTTTGTAAGATTTTATGTACTGCTTGATTGTAAAAAACAAAACCTCAAAGTGGTTGTCTCAACTGTTCTGGCAAAGTACAGGTACCACTATTCAGTCACAGCCACATGCACCAAAGAGAGTCATTTATGCTCTCAGGCAGGTGTGACCCTTTTCTACCTGACAAATTCACCCAAGTAAGTATTCACTTGGAGCAAAAAGGTATGTGCTTAGAAATTTGGGGGGTGGGGTTAAGAATTCTCCAACTAAATGGTGAGATTTCTATTTGTGCAACAGAATTCTTCATATTGCTCTTCCCTCTCCATGTGCCCCCAAGGGCCCCCCCCCTTCACTCCTGAGGGTTGGGAACCCCTAGGACAGATTCAGGGGAAGGGGGACACACAGGGAGAGGAGAGGGAGCATAAGTTCCTTTGCACAACAATAAGTATGTTCCAGCTCCACTGTCAGAGACATTATGCCTCTTAATACCAGTTGCTGGAAAACCCAGGTGGGCAGAGTACTGTTAGGCTCATGTCCTGCTTGCAGGCTCCCCATTGGCATTTATCTGCAATTATGAGAATAGGCCATTGGCTTGATCCAGTAGGCTTGTATTGCGTTCTTAAAATGTGGAACCACTTAGTTGGATACCACCCATGGTATTAATGAAAGGTTTGGGGGAGTGAGTGCGTGGAAAGGGTAAGCAGAACAAATTTCTTTCTCAGTCTGGGAGGTGAAACCATCACGCCCCATGAGCATGGGTTTGCTGCTGTCACAACCCTCACCTGATCCAATGAAGCTGGCAGAAGTGATGCTCCATTTGGATGCCATCCCTATCAATTGCCCTGGGCCTTCAAGCAAGCTATGCAACCGTACAAAATATTGCTGTGGTTATGCTAAAATAGCTAAGCAGAACATAAGGGGTGAAGCCTCTACATATATAGACACATCCCTTCCCACTTTATGTGAAATTCTGTGGTTTCCAAGGGGCAGATAAGGGGCATGTTAGGATCAACTGATTTCCATGATCCAATCTCCTATAACATAATTATGCAAACACCAGATCTTTGCTTCATCTTCGAAGCATGTGCTCACCTCCGAATCGAAGACTGCTGATAGAAAATCCACCAACCTCTTTGAATTTTAGCGGTTTCCTGCTAACTCAGTATGGTCAATTGCTTGCTTCCCTAAGTAGGAAGCACTGGGCTTATTTGACTAGAGAAAAAACATCTCAAGAACGTAGGTATTGCAAAAACACATAATGCTCTTATGCAGGAGAGTGATCTCCTTTACCTCTGAATACATGAAATTCCAACTAACCAGGACAGCAAGTTGCCTTCCATTTAGCAACTGATTCTCAGGTGTCCCATGGATTTCTCCTCTTCCCAAACATTTCTCAACGTTATCATTCTTAGGATAATACATCATTAAAATTATAGTGCACATACATCCACACCTGTACACATACTACTGTAGAATTATGTGTAATGTAAGGATTTAGGCTTAAGGACTTCTTTGCTCCTGAAACCCAAATGGGTCGTCACTGGAATGTTTCTGCTATGTTCAGAGTATGAACACACATCACTGCAACAACCACATTGCCACATTACAATCTACCCTAGGGTTCACCTGAATTCAGGAAGGTTATATCATACACATAGGGCCTGCCATGACTTGTCAGCCAATAAGAAAGCAGCATATAAAAGGGATTATACTATTACAAAGTGTAAATTCCTCCTCAGGAGCACCGGATCCCTGGTTCTTCTACTTCTTCCTGGTTTTTTTACTCCATACCAGGGCAGCATGAGGAAGCTTCTCTCAAAGCCCTTTATTAAAGTAGACAACCTCAATGTCAGAGTTTTTCTCCCTGATCAGAGCTTGGACTTCAGGTTCCAGGCGGCTCACCCGCATTGAGCTGGAGAAAGGAAAACAAGATGTTTTTCTAGTTCTTAGGGCAAAGGGGAGAGTAGGAAATGGAAAGCAAAGTTATGGGGCAGGGCTATCTCAAGAGGTGCACAGCCATGCTCTGAAAAATGGGCTATGACTTCCCATGTCATGTTTTAAATAAGCAGTAGGCTAATCTGTATATTATGGGAAAGAGATGCTTACAGTGTGTCCACCATGTATGCCTCTGGAGAACACCACAGTTGCTGAAGAAGAAACCAGGTCCCAAGCATGTGGTGACCAAAGGTGTCTTCTTCAAACTTCATGCGGGATGCTCTTTCCCACACTGTGTGGCATTTCCCCCAACTGTGACATTGCCCCCATTTGAAAACCTCCCAAGCAGAAAGGGGAAACATCTGTGACTCCTAAAGAATGTAGGATTGCTTCTATACTTAAGACAGGATCAGGCTTCAAAACTGTAACACACCAGCAGGGCATGAAAACCGTAGCAAACATTAAAAAGGCCATCTTTTTCAAAATAATGCTTCTTGCCCCACCCACCCCGGCAAAAAAAAAGAAAAAAAACCTTTTCAAATTTTGAATTGAAAGTAAACAGTTGTGAAAATGTTGACTTTGGACAGCAAAATATTAAAAAAAGAAAAGTAAACAGCTTATGAGGAACTCCCCATTCAAAATTATACAGATTCAGCACTGAGACTTGCATTCAGTGCTAGATCTACTCAGAACAGACTGCCTGACGTTGATGAACATGACTAACAGGTCCGTTAAAGTCTATGTGACCCATGCGCGAGAGCACAGTTCCCCAAAAGGAGCATTTTGGGGCACCAAGATCTCACACGAAGCACAGCCCCTCCAAACGGGACGTCCCAGACAGTTGATGGGTATGTGCCACGAACCCCCTGGGTGGCTGGACCCCAAATGGACACCGGGAACCGCTCTCATAGAATATAACATGCAATGGCATGCTTACCTTTTCTGGGGGAAGAGTGCACAGCAAAGGGGGGTAGCAAACACCAAACTGGAAAAACAAAGACAGGAGAGGAGTCACATCTGCCTTGGAGGATGGGCAAGGGAGTCGCTCTGGGGGGAAATAATCCTCACCCCCCCTCCCACCAACCCGGGGGGGGGAGGCAATAGCAATGTTCTATGTTGCTCTATGTGTTGGGGGTATAGGCTGCTTTCTTGCTCCGAGTCAGAATTGTGGGTGCCGAACAACACACAATGGAGTGCAGTATCTTGCATCCCAATCAAAGCTTTTCTCTTGTGCCTCCTTCACCAACCTGGAGCTCTCCAGATGTTTTGGACTACAACTCCCAACTACAACTGATCATCAAAAAACATCTGGAGGGCACCAGGTTGGCAAAGGGCCCCCAACCCATTTTCCTGGAATGGGGATCTAGTCAAATTTCCAAAAGGAACAGCACTATGTAATGAAAGCTACCTTGCCTGATCCATTACAAATAAGCTGGACACCATGTTATTGTCATTTCAATGGGGCTTGTGGGGGGCAACCCACAAAAGTTGAAATATTCAGAATGGAACAGGTTGCCACTCAGAAATTTCAACACCTTCAAACTGACATACAGTGGATACCTCAGGTTACATACGCTTCAGGTTACAGACCCCGCTAACCCAGAAATAGTGCTTCAGGTTAAGAACTTTGCTTCAGGGTGAGAACAGAAATTGTGCTCTGGCGGTGCAGTGGCAGCAGGAGGCCCCATTAGCTAAAGTGGTGCTTCAGGTTAAGAACAGTTTCAGGTTAAGTACGGACCTCCGGAAAGAATTAAGTACTTAACCCGAGGTACTACTGTACATTGATAGGAACTGGTGAAGAAAATCCAGAAGGGCCATGGAATGTGGGTCCCCGTGCCTGATTCCCACAATCCTACCCTCTCAGGAGATTACCTCACTTGCTCCTGTAAGCCATATGCTATCTGGTTCTAGTCAAAAGCTGTGTTTCTTTATTATTTATATATTCCATGCTTGTCTTGTCTTTCATCCCAGGAGCTCAAGGCTCCTAGGTCATCATGCCCCAACCAGCTACCCCCAAATTTAGCCTCCAGAACCAGGTTGGTCTGGGAGAAAGTGAGTTTCCTAGCTGAGAAAAGGATTTGAACCTGAGCCTCCTCAGTCATAGGCACTCTACTTCCCCACACTGGTCAGATTCACACCATAAATTTAAAGCGCTATGGTATCAATTTAAACAGCCATGGCTTTCCCCAAGTATTCTGGGAACTGCAGCTCATTAAAGGTGCTAAGGGTTTGTTAAGTTGTTAGGAGATCCCTGCTGCCCACACAGAACTACAGTCCCGAGTGATTTAACATTCAATTCCTCTTCACAGGGAACTCTGGAAATTGTAGCTTTTTTGGCGGGGGAACAAACTCAGCACTGTAAACAAACTAAAGCTCCCAGAATCCTTTGGGGGAAGCTGTGACTGTTTAAAGTGGTATCATGGCACTTTATAAACATACAGTGTGAATGTGACCACGGTTTGCACTGACATTCTTCTCAGAGAGCTCTGGCAACCTGTTCTCTCCTCCTGACGTACAATACTCCCATTTGCACAAGGGAAGAAGCACACTTACCACAGGCCCACCAGCCCAACCTGCAGAGGAGCATTCATCCAAGGGTACCGCTGGAAGGAAACACAAGGCATTGGTTCGTGCTCAGGATCTACATCTGTTTCCAAAGCAGCCGTTGTCGCTTGTTGCTTACAGAGGTGCAGCCATTGACCCAGCAGGAGCACTCATACGTTTCTTGGGGAAAGCCCTATGTGGCACTCCAGATAGTGCTAAACTACAACACAGTCTCAGCCAGCATGGTCAATGGTCAGGGATGATGGCAACATCTAGAGAGCCAAGGGTTAGCCACCCCTGCTTAAGAAGCTTTGAATATTTTTGACACTAGCATTTCCAAGATGGCAGTCAATACACCTTCTAAGAAATTAAACTCCCCTTCCTGATAAGAAGAGCCCTGATGGATCAACCCAAAAACCTATGTAATCTAGCACTCTGTTTGCAGTGTGACCAACTGAATGCCCTTGGGAAGCCCACAACCAGGGTATGAGGCCAATAACCCTCTCCTGTTCATTAGGGTTGAGAAGTAAGCTGAACACACACACACAAATACGGCTCATCTCAGGAAAGCAACCACATCCTTCTCAGTCTCTAGGAATGGAGGCCTGGGAGCTGAACTAAGATCCAAAAGGACCTACCTTCAAAAATGCTCTCTTCTCTAGCGCATTCATGATCACAGGAGGGATGGCTATAAGGAAAATGAGGAAGGAGAATATTAAAGACACACCCAACCAGCCATATGTCTCCTGCATGTTTTGAATCGGTTTTAGGGTTGTTGTTGTTTTATTTCTCTAGGAATTCCTGGAATCCATTGAGGATACTCAGAAACTAACATCACAATGAGTAGTTCACAAACTTAAAAGCTCAGAGGTGCCCCAACTGGTAATGGAATTTGATTTATGGCTGCATTCACATGGCAGTTTATTTCATTTTCATGACATTTCCACATTATATTTATGCTTTCACACAATGTAAAAGCCACTTCAGAACCATAGTGGAATACAGCACAGGTTAAACACTGGTTTCCATATTATTTGCAAATGGGGAAACGAGCACTTAACTTTAATTATTTTCCACTACGGTTCCAGAAGTCACTCTTACATCATGTGAAAGCTCAAATATAATGCAGAACTAAGAAGTTAGGGGAAAGTCAAGAGAATGGAATAAACTGCCATGCGAAGGCAGCCCAGATTGTCATTTTGTTTTTGCCCTGCAAATGCCAACAAGTTAAAACAGGATTTCTACCTTGCTAGAACCTTTCAGGAGATAATGACAAAATAGCACAGCATGTATGCACCAAAAGCAGAACTAAAATTAATGGGCTCTTCAAAATGCTTAATATTTACGTCAAATATTCTCCAGGCAATCTGTGAATGCTCAAATGGTGGCAGAGGGCATGTGCTCCCCAGCCCCTGCCGACAGGATCATGTGCAGGATCTTTGCGCTGCACCTCCCCAATTGTGTGCCTGGGACAATGGTCCCTCAGGCTACACCACTGTACCGCCCTCCTTCAGCAGATCTCAGGGCCCTTTTAAATTAAAAGTGCCAAAGGTTTAACCTGGGCCCTGCTACATGCAAACATGTGTTCTGCCACTAAGCCTCCCAATGCACATCAAGCATCCAAATTAATTAATTGTTAGTAAGAAACACTCCTCAGTTTATAATATTTCATATCTGAATCTTACAAAAAAATTGAGAGAAGCCAGCAAATCAAAATCATTCACATTTTCACCCATAAAAAAGTGTCATCCCTTATTGGCGAAGTTGGAACTTCAAGTATTTGCTTCCGCTCTCACCAATGGCCACTGCCAATGCAGCAGCTACTTACCCATGGCAGGTGCAGCCATGCCAATTCGAGACACCACCACTTGTGCAATGGCTTGCTGAGCGGCTGCCTTTGACTCACCCAACCGATTTCCATTCTCGTCTGTAATGGGGATACCAAGCTTTAGCTCCCTGTAAAAATGGTTAAGGGGGAGGAATACAACCCTTTATTGTCATTTTCAGCCTCTCCTTTCTCTTGCTGCCAGAAATGCAGCAATTCTTCTGAGTCCTAGTTGCCTGTGCTTCCTGTCTTTCTAGACCAGGAACAGAAGTATTAAATTAGGCTCCAACTCCAGATGTTGTTTTGGACTACAAATCCCACCCACCCACCAACCAACCAGCACTGGACCATGTCTGTCCTGCTGGATCTCCAAAAAAGGATGGTCTGGAACAATGTGGTATAGGACCACAGGACGATGTGGAGTAGCTCCATCACATTATCCCACCTGACCACTCCCCAGGAACCAAAGCCACATAAACATCACAACAGCAGACACTGTTCAGACATGACAACAAGGCACACCAGGAGATTGTGAGACCCGTGGCTCCACTCTTCATTACACTTTTTCTCTACTCTTCAATATGTTGCCTCCTCTCCAACATCTTCCACCTACTTCAAAACCCTAGCTCTCTACCCTGGCTCTGGCACATGATGCAGCAATCTTCATAAAGCTAAGCAGGTCTCGGTCCGGTAGGTGCCTGGATGGGAGACCTTTATATATCACCTTGAATTACCAAGTAGGAAAAGATGGGATACAAAGAAATAAAAGGAACTATATTCTCAGCTAAAGTAACAAACTTATCACAGAAATGTAGATGTTGCTTTCTAAATTCAGTGGTAACTCTAGTTGCAAATGGGATCCGTTCCAGAGGCCCATTCGCAACATTAAAAGAGTGCAACCCGCAGCGGCGCATCTGTGCACGCGGGGATTGCGATTCGCTGCTTCTGCACATGTGTGTGACATCATTTTGCGCTTCTGCGCATGTGCAAAACAGCAAAACCCAGAAGTAACCCTTTCCGATACGTCCGGGTCACCACAGGACGTAACCTGAAAGAACGTAACATGAAGCAAACGTACCATGAGGTTTGACTGTAGCTAGAAAGCTTCTCTCTTCATGCCGGGGATGGAGATGGTAGTTCCCCTTACACAATCTGGTATTACTTTTTACTATGTTCCAAGTCCCCCCACCCTTCATAGATCTATAATGGCAAAGCCCTCTGCTATGCTGTTAGCCTGATGCCAGTTATTGTGGATTCCGTATATTATCATAGCTGTGAACACCTCATACTTTCAAGGTCAAAAGACTGAGAAAAGATGCCCAGGGGTGCAGTAATTTAGAATATGCTACTAGCAAGAAATGGCCAAGACCTGGACTTTCCAGGAGGGTGGGCTATGTTTGAGTGTCAGAGGACATGCTTTGCTGGGGCAAAAGGTTGCTGGTGTCTCCAGGAAGGGATAGGAAGCTCCCCTGCTTGAAACCGAGGAGAGACCCTGCCAGTCAGTGTAGACAATACTGAGCTAGATGGCCCAATACTGTGCTATATCGGCTCAGTGCAAGGCATCTTCTTAGATTCCTACCCTCTCCCCATCATGCAGCCCTATCTTACCTCTGCCTCATTAATGGTATGTTGATACAGTTAGCCGCTGCCACAGCTGCAAAAGGCACATAGCGTCCAATGATGGGTGGAAGATGCTACCAAGGTAGAAGAGTTGAAAGGGAAAGAGGAAGAGAGAGGAGACATGTGTTACAGTTTGAATTAACAGCAGGATGAATAGGCCCAGGGAAAGTGTACCCAGCTGCCCACCCCCCGTGCACAGGCCTGACCGATGCACAAGAGAAAACAGGAAGAGGAACCAAAGATTTGCAGAAGTACACACACACACACACACACAAACACAAACACTGGAAGAAAACCTTTCCAAACATCTCAGTGAGTGCTGAGCATGCTCAGTGGCCAGGGAATGCTGATAAACAAATAAGGAAAGAGAGTCACTTGTCCTATGCAAGGTCTTGTTTGTAACACCAAAGTGTGACAATCTCAAAGAACAGGCATATCCTCCTTGCTGTGCCAGAGCAGACACAGCCGGCGGGTCCCTTACCTTGGTGAGGGACTTGAGGCCCAGTGCTGTGACCACAGCTCCCGTGGTAGCACTGACGTAGGCAGTGCCCAGCTGGCTGTAAAGGAAGCAGGCAACCAGGTGAGGTTAAGATACTCTCAACTTCCTCCTGTCTAGTCCCAGCCCTAATGCTTCCCCTGGAAAAGGTACTCAATGGGTGGGACATGCAAGAACATTCCTATTCCCACCATTAAAAATCCCCACCAAGATTAAGCAGTCACACATCTTCACCACCTGCCAGTGTTCCTTCTTGCCTCATTCCCTACCCGTTTCTGCACAGGAGGTCTCCACCATGGTCTACCTTGCTTTTGACTTCAAGCTTTCCCTCCATGACTCCTGGAAAGCCCAGCCCCTGCAATCCTCTCCTCTTGACCCTACAAATGGGGCTACCATTGCTTCCTAGGCACACCACTTTGAAGAATTAGCTCCCATGAGTTTTCCTAGGATTTACAATGGGAAAAGGCTAAGAGTGAATTCATTCTTATCAGGCAATCCCATGGCCCTCTGGTGCAATTTCCCACAAATAGGTCTGCATTCGTTTCCAGGGCTCTTGGGCAGGACTCAGTGTCTTCTTACCTGACGGTTATGGGAGCATCTCCACTCCGGTTAGTGTAGTTGACAATGGCGTTGAATGACTGGTTCACCCATTGCCAGAACAGAACAGCAGGGGTTGTTCTGCAAGGAAAGAGAAAAGTCAGGGCTCCCATAAATATGACAAAAACCAGAATGTTAGGCTAATTCTCAAAAAGTAGTGAACGAGCTCTATGTACTGATTTGGTGTGTGCTTCTTGTAACCTCTCCTCCATACATACACACAAAAGCACTCAATGAGGTACGCATGCAGTTTCAATGCCACTGTTCCACTACATATACAGCACTTCCTTTCTCCTTCAGATTTAGGGCCAAACTACATCCAACACAGAAAATCCATGAACAGATCTCTTGTCCTTTTTATTTCATTAAAACTAGCTGATGTTAGGGGGCAATTTGAGTGAGGTAGGGTTCTATACATCCAGAATTTCCCAGACATAGCCAGGATATTGCAGTCGGAAGCAGTGTCCAGGCAGAAATTGCTAAAATGTCTGGGAAAATCCGGATGTATGGCAACCCTTGTTGGCAGTGTCGATTTTCCTTAAAAACAGAAAGCTCAACAACTTTTGTGTCCGGATTTTCACTTTTTGAAATATAGCAACCCTAGGTGAGGTCCATGGCAAGGGGGAAAGTGGGGTTAATTCTTCCCCTCAGCCACAATGTTAGATTGCTCCCTCTTCCTGCCCCAAAGCTGGCATTTCCCTCAGAGATACTTGCCCATATAGTATTTGTCTTTTTTCCCTAACCTGCAGCTAAGAGCAACTTGAGAACTGAGGCAGGGGAGAGAGGGGAACAGTGTTAAACTCCTATCATAGCAGACTGCTTCAAATTAGGCCTCTACATTGCTGCATTACATTAAATGTAAGGTTGTTGTCACGCTGCAGTTCGCGTGGCCACCAATAGGACCTTAGAAGTTGTGCACGTGCCTGTAGAAAGTGAGCATGCACCCAGTGATGGTCATGTTCATGGGCACCTGGGCCGACATTCGCCCAATCAGGATCATCTTCTCGCCAGTGTCCGGGTGGAAAGCCGAGTCGTAGATGTATTTCGCCCGCCATAGTTGGTCCTCAGTCAATCCTGGCGACACCTTCCCTTTCCTGAAACAATCAAGAAAAGGAAAGAAGATTGGAGGCAGTTTAGGGGAATGAGAAGATTTGCTGTGGAGGTTGCTGGGGCAGGAAGTATCAACGCACTGTACTAGGAAGAGGCGGGGTCAGTTTGGGAGGTAAGAATAGCTGTATTACCAATGACCAGAGGTACCCCTCAACACTCCTCTCTATTCATGTACACTGTGAAATGCAAGGAGACTCTTCAAATGAACCAGTTGCCCTGTGGATAGTCTTGGATGGGTTCCTTTGAATGTTCTGATTAATTCAAAATATTGGGTTTGGAATAGGATGTATAGACAGGGCAATGGTTTGGGACTATGCCAATGCTCTGTCACCAAATGGCCAGTAGTCACTGGAGGAGACATTAATACTAATGAGGGAATCGTTAATACTAATATGTTTGTTTGCTAATGGGAACATAAAAGACTGCATTTATTATATATTTATGTTTTCGTTGCACCTATATATTGATTTGTTTGCTTTTCTTGTGAGCCACTTGGAGCATCCTTTGGGAAAGTGGCCTGTAAATAAACTTGATGGTTTAGTCTCTAAACTTCACCTTTCCATCCCTTCTAAAAGTGCATCCTTCTCCCTAGGAGTTCGTTCTCCCTGCTTCTGCTTTCCCAGAGCCACTATATTGAAAGTCAACAAGCCACTCCAGAGTGCTAAGACGAATCTATGAATTCCAGGAACTAGAGGAGAGCACAGTTAACACCAAGTGCTTTAAAAGCCTCTAGATAGCACAACATCAGGATTCCCCACAACCTCACCCCCTCACTGCCTCCCTTGTCATTCTCTAAGGACCAAAGCAATCCCCAGACTAACAAGAGAACCTGTAATCCTCAATCACCCTCCGGGCCTCTTCCAGAGTTTTGCTAGAGAGCAGAAGGTTGCGAGGATCTGTCACCGTGAAGAAGTGTTTTGCTCTCCCTGTGAAGCTGCTCTGGTCCCATCGTGGCTCCTTGGTGTCAATGCGCAAGGACAGTTCCCCAGACATCTTCTGCAAGGAGACAAAGGAGGGAGAGCAAACTCAATTCATGTCACAGTGAGGCTAAGCAGAAGGGTTGGGTCCGCATTGCCAGTGGTGGGTGGGGCCGGAAGCAAAAGCAGTCAGAGCAATGGATGTGACTCTTTATCTTTATATAGCAGGCTAAATTTCATCCACGCTCAAGTCAGAGGCTTCTACCCATACAAATGCCTCTCTCCATTCTCCATTCAGGGAAGCGAGTGGCTGCAAATGGGAGGAAGGGACAGGAAGAATTCCTCCCATGAACTTGATTAAGTTATCTTATCTTAGGGCCCAAGCTTATGTGCTGAAAGTTTGTTTTTCAAAGACCATTAGAACTCGCGCACAATGCTCTCCAACAAAGCAGGAACAAGCAAAACTGGGGAAGTTATCAGATATGTACAAGGTCACTTTCGTACCATCTGAAAGCACGACTTTCGCTTTTACTCGCATACAAGGATGATGTGATCTTCTCACATCTCCACCATTCCCCAAGTTGCTGATATGCCGGAGCTTTGCTCCTGAGTTCCTCCTTACATACATAGGGGATCCTGCCTGTTAAGCACAAGAGGGTTCTTTGCATCCCATTAGAGAGATTCCTAGCCCTTGAGCCTTCTACACAGCAGAATATGTGCCTAAGCAAAATTGAGCCAGTACAATAAAAACAGGTAAATCAATATACATGTTAAGTGGCTTATTTTCTAGAACCTGAAGCTGAGCTTATAGAGGTTACATCAACACTAAGGCTCACACCAAGATTCACGTCTGGAAATGTTGGTTGCCCTTTAAGTCCCATTTGTCATGCCCCTACTGTTACCCAGGCAATAATTAAAATAACAAACATCATACTCCTTGCGTCAAAGAAAAATGTCAGCCTCCAATATTCACAAATTCTCTCTGGAAGGAATAATCCTTTTGGATGGAAACCCTGTGAGGCACAACAGTAATATTCAAAAATAAAAAGCCGATAAAGACTTTATCTGCAGTATTATTAGAACAAATACTCTGAAGCTTTCCTGCAGAGACTGCACACAAAGAACATGCAGAGATACAGATTGAACCTAATAAAATTTCAGGGATTTGAATTCTATTCTTATTAGTGGGTGAAAATGGCATGAACAAAGAAATTAGTCAATTTCATCTGGAGACCAGCAAGGTATCAAGAGGTCACCTCCCCTTTCCTCTTTAACCTGAAAAGCTTCACAAGCATTTTTTATTTCTGTACTTGCTGCTGGTCTACCAAGAGGCCAAAGAGCTGTAGAAGGAGGAGGCAGTTCTATGTTAAAATGCAGCAAATCACTTTAATTTCCAAGAAGCAAGCCACACCACTGGGTTCTCCCTCAGACCTTCTATCAATTTAGTTTGTACTAACATTCCTGGGTTAGGAGGAATAGTCAAGTCTGAAATCCTCAACTTGAGTAGTTACTTAAGACAGCATCCACATTAATACTATGAGTGCGTCTATACTTGGTGTGTCTATAACCTACCAAGCATTCAGTTTGGCACTATAGCACACAGCCAAGAGCACTTTTCTCCTAGAACCCAGGATATGGCCCAAAGGCACAAGAGGCCACTGCCTTGCTGCAGCTAAACAGGAACAGGTCTGGTCAGTGTCTAGATGTTTGACCACCAGGAACCACATGTAGACCACATGGAACCAAGGTGAGCTATATACAGCATTGGCCAGTGAAGCAGCATGGGGAAGCTTCATGTGGCACATGACAGCAGAGTCAATCTGATGCTCCTGCAGCCATGCACCAAGTTGTTTCCTGAAGAGTGCACACACCACCTCACCAGCCACTACTGACTATAGATGTAAGAAAATTAATAAATAAAAGAAATAGGACATGGCCAGGTTTAAAATGGAAGGCAACCCTGGAGATGCCACAACCAGCAATGGTCCTACAATGGTCTGCTGAAATCACAGCATGCTTTGTGGATCAGTTTGTCCTGGCACAAGTATAGTAGGTGACATGCCAGCCATGCAAAAAGTCTACACACACATCGCTCCATCCATGGAGAACTTGGCCAGTCATCTGTCAGGGATTCTTTAGCTGAGATTCCTGCACTGCGGGGGGTTGGACTAGATGCCCCTTGGGGTCCCTTCCAACTCTATGGTCCTAAGTGATGACCCATTTGCTTATATGAAGTTGTGATGTTTCGAACTAGTTAGAAGCCTCTGAAGTAAAGCTGGTGTTTTAAAAATAAAATATATTATCTGGCCAAAAAAAAAAAAGCCCTGCAAGAGAAGAGGTGTATGTCTGAGCAAATGAGAGACCCCAAAATAAAGAAAACAGGGAAGTCTTCCGTCTCTCTCTCTGCAGTCCTCTTGGGAGCCAGTGTGGTATAGTGGTTAGAATGCCCAGCGGGGACCGGGAAACCAGAGTTTAAATCCCCATTGGTCCATGAAACTCACTGGGTGGCCTTGGGCCATTCATTTCCTCTCAGCCTAACCTAAATCACAGGGAGGTTGAGGGGATTAAATGAGAGGAGGGAGATCCATGCACCTTCAGCTCCTTGGAGAAAAGGGTGGGCTATTAAATGCGAGAAAATGAAAACAAAAAGTGGGCCATCGAACAGAAGGCATGCGAAGAAGCTCACGGATGAAAGAAGCCCTACACACCTTCCTGGGTGCTGAGATTAGCAGACGGGGGGGGGGGCTCTTGGTACTTTCTCCACCCTCAGAGTCTGGGGTGCTGGTGCCCCAAGAGAGGCCATTCTCCATGGCAGCCCCTGAGCTGTGGAGCCCCCTTCCCACAGAGATGCACCCAGTACCTTCATCATACAGCTGCCGCGGGATGCTGAAGAGGCACCTCTTGCCTCTGACTTTGACACTTGGGGGCATCTAATTTCAGGGCTCGCCTTATTTTTCCAGTTGTTAGTTGTTCTCAATTGTTTCGAATATTGTGTTTTAATATTGTAACCCACCCTGGGACCTTGAGGCCAAGGAAGAGAGAGGAAGGAAGGAAGGAAGGAAGGAAGGAAGGAAGGAAGGAAGGAAGGAAGGAAGGAAGGAAGGAAGGAAGGAAGGAAGGAAGGAAGGAAGACAGACTCCCGTCTTTCAAGGCTACCCCGCCACAGAAACCGGGGAGTTGAAGGTGGATTGGAGAGGGCTGCTCTGCGTATCCCGCTATGTGCCGCTACCTGTCGCTCGCATACTCTGCCTGCCACCCTCCCAGCGAACTCCCCAGATCCCGGCGAGATGCTCAGCAGCCCTTGGGCACGCGGTGCGCGCAGGGAGTCACCCGCCGGCGCGTGCATGAGCTCGTGACGCGGATGGGCCCCCACCCAAAACCCCGAAGTGACTCATAAAAACGTATGGAGGAGGAGGAGGAAGGGAAAGCGCGCGCGGAGTGGGCGGCAGGGGGTGGGGAGGAGAGAGAGAGAGAGAGAGAGAGAGAGAGAGAGAGAGAGAGAGAGAGAGAGAGAGAGAGAGAGAGAGAGAGAGAGATGGGAACGTGTGATGAGTAATCCGCAGGCTGTGGAGGGAGCAAGGGAGAGGCTGCATAGCGAGGGAGAAGGCGAGGGAGATCCTGGCGCCAGGAGCCCCGAGGCAAAGCGGAGGATGGAGCCGGGAGGCGTCCCCGCCCCGCGAGGGGAGGGCCGGGCTGGGTCACGATCCCTGCGAGAGGAAACTCACTTGTTCCTCCGAGCGGCGGCAGTGGCGGTGGCGGCTGCAACCCTGTCGCCCGGTGGCTGTGACACGGCGGCGCTGGGCTGCTTCCCGAGGCCAGCCCCTTCCTTGGCTTGTCACGGCGCCCGAGCGTCGCGGCCCCCCTGGCGAAGCGAGAGCCAATGAGCGGCGAGGGAGAGCCGGCCAAGAGGCAGGGCTACGGCCTAGCCAGTTCCTCGGAGCCTGCCGGGAAGCGGAGCGGGCGGGAGGCTGGCCCGGGTGGGGCTGCCTGGAAGGAGCGGAGGGGAGAGGCTTGTCCCTGGCAGCCCTCGCGGGGATCGGATTAGGAGGCGGCGGCAGCGGCAGCTGCTCTGGCTGCCGGCCTTTTCCCTGCTTTGCTCCTCGCCCGCCAGGCAAGGTGGGCGCCTCCCCCTTAGAGCGCGCTACGTGCCGCTTGACACAGGCTTTGGGGTCAGATCCTGCCCCGCTCACTGGCAATCGGCCGGAGCTGTCCACGTTTTAAGCCTGAAACCAGTAGCTTCTCCACTGCTTCTCCAGTAGCCTGTCTCCGGCCCTGGAATGGGCGAGATGCTAGGGGAAAGTGCCCTTGAACATGTGCAGAGTGTTTCCTTCCTTCGCTGCTCTTTAAAACAGGCCATTGTACGACCCATCCCCCAGCAGCAGAATGTGATTGGAAGGGGCGGCGGAGGGGTGGGTCGGGGGCAGCTTTGTTTCTTAACAGCTTGCTTAGAGTAAGCTGGCAGTCAGGATACAGGTGGCCTGTAACAGGATCTGCCAGAGGAGCTAGCTGAGTCTCTAGAGTCCATGGATAAAATATATTATTGCATGTGCAGTGGAATGGAATGGCCTCGCGTGAGAAGCATAAATTAGGGCAGAAGAAGCGGAAGCGGCACCTGCTTGACGTTTTGGACTACATGGCCAAGGAGACAATCTTATGAATAGTGGGATATGGCATAGGGTCCCATCTGAGATCAGATGTCAGGAATGGGCTGCTGTTTACTGAATTTGTAACAAATGCCAGAACATTTCTTAGATGCTGTGTGACAAACGTGTATGAATTCATGACATCTCAATGTGAAAATATCTTTAGCTGAATTAATTACAATATCATGGTAGAAATGCTTAATACTTGTAGTACCCTTTACTTTAGTGGTAATCTATGAATTGTTACACTGTTATGCATGGATAGCTTTTTCAGCTGAAATAGACCAAAAACAATGTGATTTATTGCTTTGTTGGTATTTATGTTCTAGTGTGATTTAGGATACAATCTTGAAACATGTATTGATGACCATGAGATCTTTTTGGAAATATTATTTTAAATAAAAATAAAATGATTTAAAACATGTATGTCTACTATTTGGATACATTTCAAAAGAAAACATTCCCATGTTTCTTTGGTGGGATATAACCACCTCATGGAAATTGCTTGCTTGTTTGTTCTGCTCACAACAGTTAATGTAAAAGAAATGTACTTGTTTTCCCATCCATTGCTGGATGGTATACACTATTAAAGCCCCAGCCCTTTCTATTCAAATCCCATTAGCTTACAAAGAGACATTTAAACACCAGGCGAGGATAGGGGCAGGGAGTGAAGGAGAAATGATATGGAAATCCTGATCTCCCTGCCCCTGATTATGCTGGTAGGGGTGGTCCCAAGTTGTCCCCTGGGGCATCATTCCTGGTATATTAATACCTTTGCCTTGCTGGTTCCTTGAGATAAATTCCAAATCTGTGGTAGGTGTGTGAGAGAACTGGACTCTCAGCAGCATGACACGACCAGGTGAGTAGGATCTTGCCAGGGAAAGGGCCTAGAGCAGAATAAGGTGTGCTTTGGAATCTAGATCTTATAATGAGCATGTATACAAGGATTCCACTGTTCCAAGGGGAAGGCTTCTGAGGGGAAGGGCTCCATCCCTAAGAATTCTGGAGGGAGTGCTTGGGGTATCATTTTTTCCATTTCAAAAATTGGTGAATTCCATGCTCATGTGCAAAGACTCATGATATTGCCTTCTTTTTTACCCCCTAGGAAAGTCTGTTTAGTAATTTCAACTATCTCAGGAGGGTGAGTGACAACTAATGTTCTTGGTGATGCAGGATCACCCCATTATTTCAGCTGCAAAATGTGGTGTTAGGGTTCCCACTATCCAAGAAAGAGAGTCCCATGCATCAACCTAGCTATTAGTAGGAGGCACACTGCTTCCACGAAAAGCACCTGTCTTGCAGGACACAATATCAATCTTCTGACTCCTCTGATCCAGCCCGTGTTAGCAAGTCTCACATTCCTCACTTTGTGTTTTTGGCCCAAAGCTTGATTTTGCGATTGCGTTACAGTATATGAAGGGCTGTATGACAGGCAGATAGGGTTCATGGAAAGCCTAACAAGAGAAGAGTTTATTGATTAGCCTCCTAAGTCTGACCCCAACAATCAAAAATTCAAATCCATGCCCTCCAAAAACATTTCCTGTTGTGTCCATATATCTCTCATACATCTTGCAGAGATGAGTAGACATTGGAAAGGGATGTTTATAGGTTTGGGGTTTGATTTCATTAGGTATGTATCAGGAAAATTTTAATGTCTGATGTTTTACAATTTTTTATATATGCTGTAAGCCACTCAGAGTGGCTGGGGAAACCCAGCCAGATGGTTGGGGTATAAATAATAAAATTATTATTATTATTATTATTATTATTATTATTATTATTATTATTATTATTATTATTATTATATGACTGCAGAGGAGGGTGGAGGCGGATGATTTAGGCTGCAATCCTAATGGCACAACCTGGGATCACACCCCACTTAATTCAGTAGGATTTAGTTCTGAATAAACATGGTTAGGAAGCATTGCATTGTTAACCATTTGTGGAAGACAGATTCCCTGGCACTGAGCAGCAGGCCGGATGAGCTCTTTGTTCCTGGGATTTTTCTCTTCGTGACAGAAGCTGTGGGCTAGTCACGCAGCTAGGTCACATTCTCCTGGTGACATGGATGTATACGATTTGTGATGGCTTATTTTTATAGTGCAAAGGTGTTAAATTGCCCAGAGCTTTCCCACGCTACAGCTGCAGCTGAATCAAATGCAGAATAAGGAGCCAACTCTAACATCCTAACATTCTCCTTTGGAAGTCGTGCAGCCTGGCAGCGGACCACCATGGGATAAACCACGGGTAGGCAAACTTAAGGCCCGGTGGCCGGATCCAGCCCAATTGCCTTCTAAACCTGGCCCACAGATGGTCTGGGAATCAGCATGTTTTTACATGAGTAGAATGTGTCCTTTTATTTAAAAGGCATCTCTGGGTTATTTGTGGGGGCTGCCTGGTGTTTTTACAGGAGTAGAATGTGTTCTTTTATTTAAAATGCATCTCTCGGTTATTTGTGGGGCATAGGAATTTGTTCATTTTTTTCTCCAAAAATATAGTCTGGCCCCCCACAAGGTCTGAGGGACAGTGGACCGGCCCCCTGCTGAAAAAGTTTGCTGACCTCTGGGATAAACTGTTGAAAAGCACTGCCAGTTCAAAAATTTAGTCATTTTTGGGCAGGCTGAAGGGAATGCATGCACTATTACAGCCCTCGTACTGAGCTGTGTGCATGTCTCTGTGTTATAAGATCCACACAGTTATATAGCATGGCGCATAGGATGTGTGTTCCTGACCTTTCTCTCGAGTCTATTTCTGTCTACAGTTATATTCCCTGTAATGCTGAGCTATACCTTGCTGCACTGCAGATACCCAGCAAAAAGACCCTGCTTAGCCATGGCATCTACCATGCTCTCCAGTTCCCTGCTTTCCCTCCTCTATTTGGTGCTTCTGACGTTTGTGGGCAGTGCGGTGCTCCTTGCTGAGATGCACCAGCACAGCTCACAGAGCCGCAACGTCCATGCTTTCCTGGAGGCGCTCATGATCTCTTCCTGCATCTGGATGCTCTGGTTTGGCTGCCACTCTTCCCGCAACAAGCAGCTGAAAAGGCACCAGGATCACCAGGCAGGAGCAAGCTGGCTAAAAGGTAGAGATGTTAACACAGATAGGATGCATTGCAAAATGCTCATGCCCAAGCAAATTGTGCAATCCTTCAAACAACGAAGACCATCACTAGCAATGAAACCTCCTTGCCCATCAAAAGTTTTGGCATTTCTACTAAAAGAGGACTCAGACAAGTGAATTAGAGGAGTTGTGACACACAAGACACCATTACAGTTGAATCCTGCAGAGAAAATGTGGTTCTTGGATCTGCTGGTGTCTGACAGATCCAAGCCAACCAGAAGATATTTCAGAATTTCAGCCCACTCTGCTATTAGCCTGACTTGCACTTCATTTCATTTCAGAGAGACAGAGAACCTATTGTTCTATCCAGTGCTTTTTTTTCTGGGAGGACGCAGGGGTACGCATACCCCTAAACATTTTGTGAATCTCTTTTCTTTGTCCATTTACTGTATTTACTTTCTCCGATTTGAACTATAAAATGGTGGTTTTCTTGAGTCAAAATGAGAGTACCCCTAAACACTTTTTAAGAAAGAAAGAAAAAAGCACTGGTTATATCAGCCAATTTGTTCTCACAAACAACCACTCGCATCAGCTGCCTACCCCTATTAGCATCGCAATGATTGGCGAGGGTGGGGACTTCCATGAAACCACAGATTTCTCAGTCTTGTTTCACAATTCCCCTTCCACGCAGCTCATGTTGTTGTTTTTTAATCTGTAGTCTTATGGGTCAGTGGAGAAAGGCACTGGGGACTCACTTTGGAATTGACAGGGTGGAACTGTCAGGTTGCAGATGCTTTCCTTCATCAGCAGGAAGCCTGCTCCCCTTGCTCTCTCTGGTCCCACGGTCTTGGCACTTAATATAAATGGACCTCCTGCCCCCTTCTGCTTCCTGAATAAATCATCAGAGTGCCTGCTTTCTGTGCTGCATTTGTGGTGACCGTGCTGTCTTGTCATGGCAGGCGGTCTCTCTCTCTTTGCACTGGCCACCTTGGTTCTGGACTGCCTCTCCCTGGGGTACTGCTACGAGCTGCAGCACTGCGCCTCCATGCTCATCACCACCTTCCCTGTGGTGCAGGCTGTTTTTACCATCATCCAGGTGAGGTCAAATGTAGTCAGATCTTTGGTGGGGATGCCACAGCACAGGCAGGCTCAGCCTTAGAGGAGTTAGCTATTTTCCTTCCTTTTCTGCCATACATCTAGGTTACCTGCCCCTTCTGCTTCTCTCCTTGCTTTCTCCTTGCAAAATGTTCACTACTGTTAAAGAGGCAGTGCATAAGGCAAAATTTCAGAGTACAGTGGTACCTCGGGTTACATACGCTTCAGGTTGCATACGCTTCAGGTTACAGACTCCGCTAACCCAGAAGTAGTACCTCGGGTTAAGAACTTTGCTTCAGGATGAGAACAGAAATCGGGCTCCGGCAGCGCAGCGGCAGCAGGAAGCCCCATTAGCTAAAGTGGTGCTTCAGGTTAAGAACAGTTTCAGGTTAAGAATGGACCTCCAGAACAAATTAAGTACTTAACCCGAGGTACCACTGTACTGGAGGAACAGTTTGTGCCAGGCTTCCCAAACTTAGTGGGCTTTCAGCAATGGTAGTCAAGCTAGTGCCCTCCAAATGTTGTTGGACTACAACTTCCATCATCCCTGGCCACTGACCTTCCTGGTTAGGGCTAATGGGAGTTGGAAGTCCAATAAATGCAGAGAGCACCAGGTTGGGGAAGACTGGTTTATACTATTAGTGGCAAATGGTGATGTGGTGTTCTATCTCTTTCCCCTCCCTGGCACCTTCCTTCCCTTCTTACAGGTCTCAGTGCTGTTGTTTAATGCTAAAGTTTGCATCCAGGAACACCAGCATCTAAATAGGTAAGTGTATTCTCTTGAACTACGTAAAATCAGCAACCCAAACAGCTACCAGGCATACACACTGGTCCAAGGCTTGAACTTCAAAGCAGTACAGTCTTTTCTAACCTATGCAATTCCTTATTATTTCATCCATCTTTCTTCAAAGGTGGGATAAAAATGCAATAAATGAAAGCATCCCATCAGCACAAAGACTGCTGTTTGCACTGCAGAACTTTCTCTCCTCCTCTTCACCCCCACCTTGTGCCCTTTCCCTAAATGTGCTCCAGAGGGGTGAAGGAAAGTCCAGAAAATATTTAAGGGATGCGCAGGCAGGGAAGGAAAGTCCTGTTGCACAAAGAGTAATCCTTGCACTGCTAGGGCACGCACTTAGCACTGCACGGGATGCAATTAGAATCACAGAGAATCAGTGACATAGAGTTGGAAGGGACCCTGAGGGTCATCTAGTCTAACCCCCTGCAATGTAGGAATATTTTGCCTGCAGCTGTCCCTGAGAGGGCTTGAACTGCCCACCTTCCAATTAACAAGCAGATGTGCTGACCCATTGCGCCACAGGAGGGTTTGCATTGGGTAGCTGTAATATGAAAATTCTGCCTCTAGCAAGGATGAGGACGCCTGGAAGAAACTGAATGTTGCAGATGAGGCAACAATGCTGGGAAAAGCAAGTCAGGTTTTTGGCAGCCTCGTAAGAATGCCAGTGCATGAAATGGCTACAAAGATGCTAATCATGGCTGGGAGGAATGTTTAGATTGGGGCCAGGGAGCCTCTATCTGAACCAAATTGAGTAGGGGAGGGTGAAGCGCAGAGATCTTTAATTTATCCCCTTCCTCCTTTCTCCCCGTGACTTCTAGGTTTGGGCTGATGCACACTCTGGCCACCAACGTGCTCCTGTGGATGAGTGTGGTGCTGGATGAGTCCATGAAGCAGCTGGAAGAATTTTATGATGCTCACAAGGGAGAGACTTCACAGGCCCCCCATGGTACAAACAGTCCTTCTCATCTGGGGAGCGAGCTCTCAAAGAGAGGTCTACAAATGGCTTGGCTTGATCAGTGACAAACTTAGGAACTAAGTCTTTCAAAGTGACCAAAGACATGGTTCAAATCTAAGGGTAGGGTTGCCATATTTTTAAACAGGGAAAATCTGGAGAGCAAAGTTGTAAAGCTGCCGGCATAGGCTGCCATACATCTGGATATTCCCGAACATTTGGCCTATTTCCACCCAGACTCTGCTGAGGAACGTCGTATTCCGGATATGTCCAGGAAATTCTGGACATGTGGCAACCCTGTCCAAGGGACTTCTGTTTACTTGCTATCTTACTATACTTATATGGTAGTCCAGTAATGTATGTTCTCTGAGCATTTGCATCCGTTCTCTGGCCTTCTTTCCAGCAGATGTGCCCACTTACTTTGCCATTTACTCCGGAGCCCCTCATGGGAAACTGCTGAGACTCAGCCCAGCATATAAGGAAATATTTGGCTTCAACAACATAAGGAGAGTCCCCCTGTAGAATGCAGCTCTGCAGCTGCCGCACCCCATATTTCTCCTTTGCATCCCTTCCCCAATGCTGCAAAGCCCTAACACTCCACTTCACCTGAATTTCCCCCTGGATTGAGCCATTTCCCATCCATGCTTTAACTATCCACCCTACGATCACTGTGCTTCCTATACATGATGTTCCATCTCATGCCATTCCTCTGAAGCACCCCATCCTCCAAATTCAGTGGTAAGAATTTATTTACAGATACAGTTAGCCTGCAGCTCCCCTTCCCACAGCGTGTTTTGGTATAAAGTTGTCATGATTGGATGAAGAAAGCAGAAAATAATAATAATAATAATAATTTTATTTATACCCCACCCTCTGCAGCCAGGACCAGGCTCAGGGTGACTACCATCAAAGTATGTTACATTAAAAACATAAATCAAACAATCAATTAAAATACAGCTTAAAATCAAATTTGGAGCAGAATAGAATCAGATGGCAACCCACAGAGTATAATTTTAGGGGATGGGAACATTGAGTGCTCACCAGGCCCAACTGTTTGTGCTGGTCTTACATGAGCCGGTGGAAAAGAACTATGTGCGGTTTTTCACGGGGCACAGCCACACCAAACAGAGCTCTTAATACCATTTTAACAGTCAGGCTTCCCCCAAAGAATCCTGGGAATTGTAGTGCTGACCTCACCAAGCTACAATTCCCAGCACCCTTAACAAACTACAGTTCCTAGGATTCTCCATGAGTGTTACAGTGGTGTAAGAATGCTTTAAATATTTGCTGTGGGTGTGACCTAAGCAGATAGAATTGTCCTCTTTTCCAGTTAGAAGTTGCCAGACAACCTTTTCTGTTGTTCCTCTGCTAAACATATATCCCTCTTCTAGCACAAGCATCCTATTCTTCCTACAGGTGGTTCCCACACCAACAGCTGCATCTGTACCACCAGCCTTTGCCACATCTTTTCAGAAGGCGCCGCCTACCTGCATCCCTTCAATATTGAGTTCAGTCTCTTCTCTTCTACAATGCTGTACATCATCTGGAAGAACACGGGGCGGCAAAGCCCCAGCCAAAAGCCCCAGCTTACTCACAAGGCACACTTCCATCTCAGTGGGGCTTTTGTGGGGCTAGTGCTGGGGGCCTTGGCCATTTCAGCGACATTTGGGGTGATGATCTCCTTTGGAGTGCTTGCCAAGTCTCCCCACACCATTCCTGAAGCCCTACGGACATACTACATCTTCAACTCTGTGCTCTTGTCTGCCATGTTCCTGGCAACTTTGATTGGCATTGCCACCTACAGAATGAAGAAAAAATCTGCGGCTCTCCCTTCTGACAAAAGCGTGGTAAGAAACTTAGATGTCACCTTGCTTCTGGGCAGCTCCTGTGGTCCCCTCATGGTATCCATCTTCTCTTTGGTTGCCATCTTATTTCTTCATACCAATGGTGGCCTCCACCTCCTAGACTTCTGCTTCTCCCTCTGCAAGACCATCCAGATATTGGGACAGAATCTCTTCATTACTGAAGCTTTGTACTCAAGCCTCCCTCAAGAGCCAGATGGCCAAGACAACAGCAATTCTGCTGCTGCCAGCTGGATCTTTTCCATTTCCAGAGGTCCTGCAGAACAGGACGGCAATAGACCTTACTCCAAAACCCATACACTGACCAACATCATGGCCAGTTTGGAAAATCAATTGCCCATGCACTTGTCAGATCATGGTGATGACCCATCCCTCTTCCAGATTTCACACATTCAGAGAGAACCTAAAAAACAAAGTATCAGAAGGAAGGTCCTACAAAACATCTCAATTCTCCTCATCTTCTACAACATATCGGTAAGTTGGGTTTGGTTTAAGACAGATCTAAAGGTAGCACCAAAATTGCAGTGGGTGGGAGATTTTGTGGAAAGGGATTCTAGGGAGACCCTTTGCAATGAGGAACCAGGCTGTCCATGACATAATTGAGGCAGTAGTCTCTGTTGGCCTTAGTTTTGATAATATGATCAATCTATGTCAGCATACCAGGTCTTAGCACAGGCCTAGTGAAAACTTGTGCATAATGGTTTGTGTTCACTAGGCCCAGGCCAAGTTATTACATACCAGAAAGTGCCACAGATACCAGTCAAGAAATGGCTATCTTCAGGGTGTGGCGCAACACAACATGGCTGCCATGGGGAACATGGCATGACACAAAATGGCTGCCACATCTAAAACAGCAGAAAGAGGGACACAACCGCAAAATGGTAAGGGCATGTCCACAACCACCAGCCACCTCATGAATGGGAAACAGGTTCCTACAGAATTGGACACTGCCCTACACCCAGGTGTATCTGGCAAAGTTGTTTTGTCAGGCAACATTGTGCTCACTCACCAAGAGCAGTTGATTTCTGAACAGAGAACTGCAAGGAGCATTTTTCTATGAGGTAGCTGATGCAGGTGCCTTTTTATTATCCATCCCAGGGCTGCCCCAGAGAGAAGCTCTTTGCACCTCTCCTGTGTTCAGAATAGATGAGTGGATGGGTGTCCAATTCAAGAATCCAATGAACTGTGGGCATGTTTAAGAGTGGTGTGTAAGTGTGTTCAGTGTAGGAGAAGCTGAGCCAATGCAATCAGGAACTGAGCAAGAAGAGCAAACAGTCTCCTTTGAACTGTGGATTTTTGAGAGAGTGTTTACTGAGACCTTTTGTGGGCATCACAGTAGGTACTGGCGGGAACACTGGTGCCTTCAAGCACCATGTTGGTGATCCCCATTATACACCAACATAGAATGACACCATTTCCTAAAAAATAATTAAATTGATTAAAGCTATCATCAACACATCAGTTATATAAAGAAATTACAAATATGTCATAAATGTTTAATGACAAGGTATAAAAAGATATTAAAAGTTAATTCACCCTTAATTCAATATTGTAGTCTTTAAATAAGAAGCAGCATTAGAAACCTATTTTACACCATGAAATTCCAAGATAGATACTGCAGAGCAAAAGAAAGGGAGTACCTCTTATAGCAACCTGCTTTGCATTCAAAAATGTCCCAAACAATTCCCAGTCTTCTTTGAACTTATTTGCCTTAGCTCTTCCAGGCTGATATGAAGACTTTTACTCATCAATGCCAAATTTCAATTTGCTCTACCAAATTCCTTATTGAAGAACCCCACCACCACACATTATGTTACACGCATGAATCTTGCCATGATGTTGATGATTTTGTTAGAGCTCCAATCATGCCAAATTTGAAATGGAAAACACAGAAGATTGTCTAATAATATTTGTTGTAACTAACTTAGCAAAATCAGTTCTTGAACGTGTTCCAAGTGAGAGAATCTATGTGACCCATAGAGGGCAGTAGTGGATTAGAACCAAGATCAACAAAAAAGTCTTATGGCACCTTCAAGATGTGGACCAGAGACCATTTCATCAGATGCATCTAATGAAGTGGACTCTTCTTCATAAAGGTTCTGCCATAATAAAACTTGTTTGTCTTTAAGGTGCCATAATACTATTTGATGGTTGGAGTAGCAGGAAGCTAACATAGGTACTTATAAAATGGTTATTTGGCTTGTAACTTTAGTCACATAACAAACTGCATTTGGTAATTTGCAACACCAAGTCAAGCTTTGCTATCACAAATCCTTTTCTCCCAATTCCAAAAATGTACCTATTTGTTAGTTTCTCCTTTATGCAACCCCCCACCCCTTTTTTGTTGCAAACAGTATCAAGGAAACAGCACAACAGTGACATAAATGAGGATTCCTATGCAGCCTATAGCTCCAGTGTAGGTACACTGGTACCTCTGCATGCGAACGGGATCCGTTCCGGAGCCCTGTTCGCATCCAGAAGTGAACGCAACCCGCATATCTAAAAACATAACGCATCATCATTGTTTAAAATGTCATGCTTACAGAAATTTTCAAAGACCTGAATTACATAACTGAAGAATTCTGGCACAGCCTGGAAAGCATAACTTCTTGCCAAAGAAAGTTGGGTGAAGTGGAACAACATCCCCATCTATATAATGGCCGATCTACATGTTCAGGAGGCACACAAATGCTACAACTTTCCTGGGACTGTACCAATTTGGAATCCAGGCAGTGGAACTGAACTTTATCCCTGTCTTCAAAATTTAATTCCACTCCCCTCCTGCCGCCACAAAAAATCTGGCGTTTTAGAAAGAAAGGCTCTAACCAAGCTTTACTCCTGACCTGCTGCTTGTTTATGTTCATGCAAAGGGAAGGGAAGCTATAGCTGTGTGACACACCTCTCACATTCTGACCTACAACAGGTCATGGAGTGCTGCCCCATGTTCTTTCTCTGAACATGTAGATTGGCTCAAAGAGTACCTTCTAATCCGGCACATGAAAACTTCTGATTGTTGTTCATGTGCTTGAGAAAGCAGAACAGGGGACAGTGGAAAAACAGGTGTATATCCTAGACAACATAGCTTTTCCATGTGCTCTAAAGGCACGTCAAATGCTAAATAAGTATGGGAGACATTTCAGGAAGGATGGGGAAGTGGTGGTCCACCAGATGCTGGATGGGGCTGATGGGAGTTGTAGTTCAACAATAACAACAGAATATGGAGGGCCACGTGCTCCCCATCCCTCCTATGAAAGGATGCTGCTGCCCCAAAATAATGGCTACTTATGCCAACAGTTTGAAGTTCGTTTTATTCCTTTCCCTGTTTCCTTTGTTTGACTAGGTGTGGATTCTATATGCCTATGGGACCCGCCCGCACCTGGTGAGCCAGATTGAGCAATCTTTCTATGGCTTCACACTATGGGCCATCGTGGTCAAGATCTCCCTGCCACTGGGCATCTTTTACCGCATGCACTCTGTGGCTAGTCTCTTTGAAGTTTACTGCAAGACCTGCAAAACACCACCAGCCTTAGGACCACCAATACACCCTGACATCATGGAGAGAGCAGCATAAGTGCCCCCACACATGAGGGAAGCTAAAAGAAGCTGCCCTTTATACAAGAGAGGGTTGCAAAGCTATCTACCTATTGCACCAACCAGCATTTCAAGCAAATCACACATTCCTCAGATTATCCCCCTCTCTGAAGTCCACGGAGCATCTGAATGATCAACTTGAGAAAGCCCACTCTATCAGAGGCAGGCAACTAGCAAGTTTGGTACATGAACTAATCTCCCTGTCAGGTTTTATTTCAGGGGGTTAGCAGACTACCTAAACTAGTTTGATGTCCTTCTCCCCTATTTAACTCTATTTTATTTTTAATGTTTTGGTTTTTAGCTGTTTTAGCAAAAGCAAATACAACATTTCCTTTCATGTAGGGTTTTAAATGCAGTTTACTTTTATGCAGACTTTATTTGTATTCTGTTTTGTTTTCTGTTGATATGGACTAATTCAATAAAACTCTATGCTACTCTGATTGGGATTTACCTCTGTTCAGTCTTGCCTGCATGCCAGGAAGTGCTTTAGTCCAGTGTCATCACTTCACCTCCACCTAGTGCAAAAGACAACAAGGCTCCTGCTTCTTTCAATATAGCAGGGTAGAAGAGGGGATTTCAGCAGGTGCTGGTGACCTAACTATTAAAGGTGACTATTAAGGCCCCGCTTTCTTTTGCATTTGGCCACCCTATTAGGACTAGATGTTAATGGCTATAATAAATGTGTATATTTTAGATAATTTTGCCCAGCAAATATACTAATGCAAAATGGGAATCTCTTCTTCAAATGTAAAGTTAATTTACAGACTTTCCTCTACACCTTACTAAAGTATAGATATGTCTCCTTTTATTATCATAAATGTACAAGACACATAAGCAGGACACAAAGTCCAACAAAAGCATCAATACATAGACAATAATCTCAATGGGGTATTTTGATATCTAAAAAATTGCTTCCAGTAATTAACACACATAAGCCATTTTAAATTGGGGAGGATACATCCCTCTTCAGCAATCACATGCCGTTACCTGTTCATTTTGACTGCAGAACAAATGGATAGTCCTAATAATGTTCTCTGTTGGAGCTGCTTCCATTCTTCTCTGCTTGTTATAAGTCCAGAAACACACCTGCTGAGTTTCCCCCCTTCCCTCCACAAGAGATACAACGAGGAAGTGCTGCGAATAACTGACAGCTCTTCTGACCTATGAGAGGTCTTGTTCCTGGTTTGACCAGCCAATCCATGTGACGGGGGTGAGAGGTACCTCTAGCAGCCACCAGGTTTGCAGGCTCAACTGTGTGTCTGTCCCAGGTGAGGAAGTTTGCAGAGCAACATGGAAACAGGTGAGGAGGGGGGCATGGGAGGGGTATGTTAATCAGGGGTTATTTACATTTCTGAGCGGGTCACCCTTCCCTTTTCGTCTCTCTACTGTCTGTAGATTATTTTGTGCTAGGTCAGAGAGAGTTGCCAGGTAGAACAAGGGCGTTAGGCATGAGGTTTACCTGCAGGTAGCAGGATGCAATTTAATGCAGGTGCTTTCGGGAGACCTGTCCAAGGTGCTGAAACATCCCGTTCCACTCACACTGGAGCAGAAGCGACGGTTGTTGAGAAGTTGCCTACTAGTGGCCTTGTATCAGAATCGGGGCGTGCCCCATATCTTGTCCTCTCCCACAAGGGTTTCTGCGGTCCCCGCCCCCGTGCTGTATCTCTAATGGAAGAGATGACATCACTTATTTATTAAGGTCAGGTCACTCCGCACGCAGGCTTCATTCCAGCTAATGTGCAGGCAAGGAAACGGCGGCGGCGGGGGAGACGGGGGCTTGCGTATCAGTGATGCAGAGTAAGCTGGAAAATCCCCCTCTCTTCCCCTGAGTGATTACATAGCAAAAGCAGAGAGATCTCCATCTTCCCGGACTGAACAGCCGTGTGGAGGAACAAATGCCCACGCTTGGGACATAGTCTCTTTTAAGGCTTCTTATTGAGAATGTTACAATGAGCAAAAGCTTTGGCTGTTGCATACTGCTTAAAGCTTCCAGGATATTCAGCAGAGAGCATTAAGAGATCAAAGCAGAATTCCTGCAGCATCTCGAGTTATTTACAAGCAAAGCTCTAAAAAGTATTAGTTTTTTGGGCAATTCATTAAAAGTTTTTGAATTTTATTTTATTTTTTTAAAAATAGAAAATTATTATTTTCTTATCTATACAGCAAGCTGAAAGCATTTCAGCTTGGCACTGGCTACTGTAAACTAGTGTACCCACTTCAAGCCAACCTAGTGTAATTCTTAAGCAGTAAATGCCTTGAGAAATATAAGCATATCAAGGTAGGGTTACTTCTGGTCTCAGCTGAACAAGTGCATATCCAGTCACGCTGTGTAAACCAGGAAGATTTGGTTGGGATAGCTCAGTCAGTAGAGCACATGAGGCTCTGAATCTCAGGGTCGTGGGTGAAAGATTCTTGCACTGCAAGGGGGTGGACTAGATGACCCTTGTGGTCCCTTCTAACTCTAGAATGATATGATTCTATTAAATTGCCAAGCCATAAACCTGGAGATACATCACTGAAATCAACAGATGTTTTTAGACTAAAAGTGCTAAAATAGAATCACACTGTGACACTGGAAGGAAAAGAATCTGATCCATTTTCTTTTCATCTTTAATTTTTCTACATTTAGCTAGGTCAGCCATAGTCAAACAATATTATTCCTGCTTTTTATTCTACATAAATTCCATGGAACACAACAGTCCCACTGCAATGAAAATGTTTCAAACAACGTTTGCAACATGCTTATGTCTTACTGTAAAAATGTCTTCATCCACCATATTGCTTAGATAATAAATATGAAGTTCCTTCTTGTCTGAAACTGTTCAATTAGCATTAGACCCCCCCCCCACACACACACACCTAACTTCAAAGAGTGGATGCAGTGAGCACTGTGTGAAAGGCAGTAATATTTTTGTAAAAATTCTGCCAGCCACAAATTTCATTTTTTTAAATTTCATTTTCTCAACCTTGTGAGTGCAAAAATATTGTTATGACTGTCCTCAAAAGTTCAGGTACTAGAGGGACTGACTGAGGGTATACTCCCTTGTCAAGGAGACTTCTGGAGTGCCATAAAACATGTTCTTGTTGCACCACAAACTCAAAAGAAATCCATGCAGCCACCCTAAACTTATTTACATAGAAATAAGTCCTGTTTAATTGCTTCCAGTTAAATGTGCATAAGGCTTAAATTTGACTAAAGGCTTTAGGGTAAAAAAATGATAGTATTATTACTATTACTATTACTATTACTACTACTACTACTACTACTACTACCACCACCACCACTACTATTATTATTACAGAATACATGTCTGGAAGACAGAGAAAGAGCATGAATCTAAACCCATGAGAGGCAAGATGTTTTCATTGGATCCTGAATTTTAAAAATAGGTGAATTTTCCTAAGGACAATCCTCAGTGGTAACATCACCATTGACAACAACAAAATGAGTCTACGAGAGGTAATACTATGATTGATGGAAACATGTCCAGCAACGGTTTCCACTGGTGGGAAGCAACCTAAGGGGCCAAAATGTAACAAACTCGCCCAACTTTCCTGAAGGAATCAGGCCCAAGCGCAGTGTGCTTCTCCAACCCATCAAGAGACCCAACAGCGAGAGTCCTTCTGTGCATAACCAGCACCCTGTCCTGCCATGGCATACACTCCTGATTCATTCCAGAGCGAAATCATTTACCCGACTCACTCCCGGGGCTCCAGCAGTGACATCAGCACTGCCAATCGCCTCCTGCTGAGCAGGCAGAACCGGCTCCTGAATGGGAACCTTCGGGACTACCGCACCTCGTCCCCCATGGGAAGAGTTATCCTCATCAATACACCCCTTGAAGGTACCGTTGGGGATGAAGGTGGGAGGTGGTAGTGTGCAAGGGACGTGATTTCTACCTACATAGCCAAGCCAGATCCTGGCTGGATGGAGAGAGTTGGTATCATCCTTTTGCAAAGGAGTAGAGCCATAGCCAAATGGTGCTGTTTGTTCCTTTCCTTGCAAGATCAGTTGCAGATTTATGAGGAAGTTGCTGTGACCCAAGAGAGCCAATTAGCACGCACACCTCATTGCCCTGCAATTTTATATACATTCCAGTATTAGTAAATAAGCCAATTATGTGATTAGGAAGTATCACGGTAATTAGAAACATGCATTTGTAATATGCATAATTCCAGGAAGTAAATGGTACCTCATGTTATATAGGATGGGTTGTTTTCGGCAATTATTTGGTGCAAAGAAATGAGGTGTTAGGGGCAGAGATAAGAGGACGTGGAGCAGTGGCAGACCTTGGGGTCTCAAAATTCAGCACCCCGTACCTCTTGCCTTCCATACTACATTATAGTTGCAGTGGCCCCTATGGCACACCAAGGCTCCGCACCCAGTGCAACTGTACCAGCCGTGCTCCCCTAAATTAGCCTCTACATTGAGGGAGAAAGATAAAATTGATTCAGGCAGCTTCCCATAACGCTGAGCCTCAGCAAAACGGGACTTTCTACTATGCTGCCACTTTCTGATTGAGGACCAAAGACAACATGGTATGAGAAGTCCATGAGCAGAACTGTGGATCCTTTTTAAACAGGGTGCATTTTAAACAGGCTCAAGCAGAGAGGGGGAGATACAGCTGGGTATACCTGTTCCAGGCCTCAGAGGGCTAGGCCAGCCAAATGAGGAGTGCCACCAGGCCTGCCAGACTTACACTGTTCAGGGTCTATAACTTTATTCTAACAAGACTCCTCCATCAGGCCTCAGACAAGCTCTGCATGGGCCTGATTTTAGTTGTGAATTGCAACCATAGGGATCATAGGGTGAGGAAGAGCTCATTTGGATCAGGGCCATGATGGAGATAGAGCTTAACACTTTCTCTGGAGCTGCCCTCCCCCATTCTTCTATTTGCCCCAGGTAGCAAAACATATAGGTGTCATATAGAACATTTTACAGGCTCCTTGATATATAGAGGTCAAAATCTAGAGATTTAGAGGAGAAAAGGCTCCTACCACCCCAACCCCAACCCCCTCCAATAGACTGATCTGTCTCCTCATTTGACCTTGCCCTGAACAAAGCCACTTCCACGGCTCCTATTAACATGTTGCAGTCATTTTATTACGGTCAATAGCCAGTGTCAAGATAAAAACACCAATTACAAAATTGAAAAGCTGAGAGCAAAATAAAATAGTATAAAATCACATCCACATAAAAAAGCAGTTCCCGTTGGGACTCTTCTGGAGCTGGCCATGTTCCCAGGGTGTGAAGGCATTTACAATATTGTTGCCAGATAGGAGAAGAGGAAGGGACTGCTTGTTGCAGTTCTAGGTTTGTGTTGTGTGTATTGTAATCATTTATATTAGACAGGACATCCATGTGTGCATTGACAGAGGAGATACACTTTGACAAACGCTCCCATGTCTCCCTAGGAAGTAAACTGTCAGGGATTTCATGGCATGCCCTCCAGCCTGCCCAGATGTCATTTCTGGGTCTGGTGGACCCACAGTGATGGGGAAGAGAGGCTAAAATGCAGAGTGTAGAGAGGTGTGGCATATTTTTCTTGCAATTCTTTCTACTATCACTTTCCCAGTGTTAGGGTAGAGGATCATGAGTAGCTCCTTTTGCTGGTCATTCCAGCGCAGTGAGTGTCCTTAGTGGTGTCATTTCATAATTATATCATGCTGTATCCCCATGACAGCTAACAGTGATGAGAGTGATGCCATCAATGCCATTACGGTGGAAAAAAGCACAGATGGGAAGCTGGGCTTCAGTGTGCGCGGAGGCTCGGAGCATGGCCTGGGTATCTTCGTCAGCAAGGTGGAGGAGGGCAGCAGTGCAGGTAAGCAAAATCTCTCCAATCCTCCCAGCCTTAAAAAGAGACAACAAGCTGCTCGGATGTTCTATCCATAAAATCAGAACTTCATTCTAGTCCCTGCAACACTGGCAGAATCACCTAGACTTAAATCTTTGCCAGCAAGTGGTCTTCCAGTGCTGACCAGTTCTTCTCCAGGACCTAACCCATGTCTGGAGGTTGCAGCAAAACCCAAGCAAAGTAATTTATTTGAGACAATGTTTATGTGTCACGTTGCTAAGTAGTTCTGGAAGCACATCAGTATAGAATTCCATGACATCGCAAAATGTCAGATTCTCCGAGAGCCATGCATACAAGTCTTTAGAGCTCCAGTGAAGAATAAGTCTTTTAAACAGAGAGAGAAAATATGCTATCAAGGCTATTATTATTATTATTTATTGCATTTTTAGCCCACCTTTTCCCCAAGGAACTCAATGTGGTATACATGGTCCTCTCCCTCCTCTGAGGCAAAAGGGCCAAAGAAGGAAATTATAAAGTAAAAGCCTGCTGTTGTTATATAAATAAACTGGGAATATAAAGGAAGGGGATAAGAGAGAAAAGCTTTTACAGGAGGAAGAAGCAAATGTCTAAGGACCAAGGAGGAGAGATGAGAGAAACCTGTAGTTGTGGGAGAGGGGCAGAAATTAGGTAGAAGTTGAGTGTGAAAGGAGAGTGGGAGAAGAAATTACAGAAGATGGGTAAAAATACTTTTAGGGTCATGTGGGAATGGGGAGGGGGAAATATTTTTTAAAGATTTTCCCACTTGGAGCCCCTGAATCAGCAAACCCTGCCTGAAATGAGGAGGCCCTCACAATATCGCCAAAGCAAATTATGTACTTAGCCTGAGGAAAACTGACCCATTGAACTCCTTGCCACAAGAACAATGCTGTGGCAGAGTTTAACCATTTCCAAAGATGGATTAGATATCAGTGGGAAATGATGTCAGTAAATGCCAGCTGTTTTTTCCAAACTCTGCTTCCTGAACCACCATTTTGTGACTGAGGTAGACCTCAGTAGTTTTCAGCTGTTTCAACTGGGAGTAGAAAGTTTTAGAAACCCTGCCTTACTCTAAAATGTGTGCGCTATATACTTTTATATTTTGTCATTTTAGTAATAGTGTAAAAAAAATAAATTAAAAAAAGAAAACCAGGAAAGAGAAACCCTCTCTAACCCTTAGCCCAAGTTGAGTTACCTGTATTTAATACCAACAGAACAGGCTGGGCTGTGTGTTGGAGATAAAATCACAGAGGTGAATAGTGTGAGCTTGGAGAACATTACAATGGGAAGCGCAGTCAAAGTCCTGACGGGGAACAACCGGCTGCGGATGGTCGTGAGACGCATGGGCAAAGTGCCAGGGATAAAGTTCTCCAAAGAAAAGACCACATGGTAAGCGGAACTGCCTGCTATGGTGACACCCTATTGTCAGCAGGCCCTTGGGTAACCAAAAATCACAATGTGTTGTTTGTAAGGGCCGAGGCAAGTGTGCTGGGCTCAGCGGAGCAGAGAAGGTGTGATCGGGTTTCGTGAGAAGCAAGGAGATGCTATCGGGATGAACTCTGACCAGGGCGCAGGAGAGGGACGGGTCAAGGTGACCTGGGGTTACTGGGCTAAATGCTCCCCTCTGACTTAGGGCGCTTCCAGACTACTGCTGTTCCAGGTGGGGTTCAATCACATACAGTTGCACCGCTTGGGTTGTGTTTACACCATACCTTTTAAAGCACGTTCAAAGCACGCCACCACCTTCACCAAAGAATCCTGGGAACTGTGGCCTACCCCTCACAGAGCTAGCATTCCCAGCACCCTTAGCAAACTACAGCTCTCAGAATTCTTGCAGGGAAGGCAAGGTGCTCTCAATGCATTTTAAAGGTGTGTTGTGTACCCAGCTGTAGTTGTCTAGGATGTCATGCAACAGTCCCTCAAAACAAGGTTGCCATATTTCAAAAAGTATAATTCATGACACCTGCAAACTTTTTTTTAGGAAGACCCCAAAATTGTAGAGCTTTTTTAGGAAACCACCAAACTACTTTTGGGGGGAAAGCTACCCCCCAAAATAGTGATTTTAAGCTTTTGGAGCTGTTTCCGCTGCTCTTTCCATCGCATTGTCATACATCTGGGTTTTGCCTGACATTTTGCCGATTTGTGGACAAGCCCGAATGTCATTTTTACACCTGAAAACCAGGACATGTCAGGAATTTTTCTGACGTATGGCAAGCCTACCTCAAAAGATCCAGGTTTTTGTATTAAGGAAAGTAACAAGGAAATGCACTGGAAAATGTGGGCTAACTCCTGCTTTTAAGTAACATTGCCAAAGCTCCCTGCAGAGAAATTAGGATGAATAAACAGGCCATTAAAACACATGGGGAAATGAGACTGGAAACAGGCTTTGTGCATAATATGTAGATAGGAAATGAATAGTGATGAGCAGAGTGCTGGGAAATCTTCTGCTAATGTGAAAGAGGGAGACAGAAGAGGATCAAGGGTGTATGCATGGGACTCTGTAAGCAGCAGGGCTGGATTAAAGCCTTTAGAACCCCTAAGCACTGAAAGGATTTCGGTGCCCCCATATGCAATTCAAAATCAAAAATGCTAAACTGTAAAATGATATGTTATTTCTGGAAATGACACAAGATATGTTGAAATCAAAATAGCTTCTTTCTAAGTTTTCTGATTGCAAAACTCTGGACAAATTCATCAAAACTGACTTGATGAAGCACATTCGCTTCCATAAGTCCTCTCTCTCTGAGGACTTTTTATTCATTTCAGCTGAGGAAAAAGCATTATTCACAGCATTCATAACCCGATCTCTAAAGTTGGAAGTGCATATTGTCTTCAGTCTTTCATTACTGTGAAAGATCCACGACTGAATTTCATGTTTTCTGTTTCATTAAACTTCGTGACATATAACAGTAGAACTGCTGTAGTTGCCCACAAAAGATTCACATTTAAGTCCTGAGGGTATGAGTCAACTAGCTTTTGGGAATCTTGTAACTATCATACATCAGATAAGTCTGTATTATTTAGAAAACTTAATCCACTTGATACTTCTTCACATACATACATTTCACTTCTCTTCATATTAGCTTCAGGTGTATCAGTTATATCACAGTAAGTAGATACGTGAAATTTGTCTCTAAGATTCAGGTGCTGTTTCTGATGCACTGGTGCATTTGCATGTTTTTTCCTGATTTGCTTGCAGGACTGGGTTACTTTGTGGTTAATTTCAGGTAAGGTATCTTCTAATATGCCCTCAGATTTTTTGAAATCATTCCTCAAAGTGTGCAACTGGTCTGCTAATGATTGACAGGTCTGCACAGGTTTTCAAATCCTTCTTAGTGGTAGCCCCTGTGATTTTGGAAATGTTTTCCCAGGAAGGTTTGGCTGGTGCCAAGGTTTTGTGCAAGCTTTGGCACACTCTTCTAATCTGGTTTATAGGCGGGGAGCGGGGGAGCTTTCTGACTGCTTTTGTTTTAGGTTATGCTTGTTGGTGATTATCATATTATTGCGCCACAAACTAGGCCCAAAATACAAGACCTGTGCTTCTTCGCACTCCCTCCTTTATAGTCGCTTTTAACCATTTGTCCTTGTTTCTATCATTTTAAGTTATGTATGATATAACCACCTTTTAACTACTAGCTTTTATTCCTTACCTGTTTTAAGTCTTATGTGTTCAGTTTATCCATATGTTTTATCTTATGCTGGTCTGTGGGTCCCGTTGCAATTCTAAGAGAACGAGGGAGGTGTTCATGTTGAGTTCTGGCACCTATTTTTCTAGAAAAATAGCACTGGATATAAGTTTCCTAAAATACAATACATCATCCCCAGATCCAGCATGGAGAGGTTCTCTTCTGAAACCAGAAATGACCAGGCTCAAGCCCTGTTACAAGCATGTTCTGAAGACATGTTTTGGTGTCTTGGGTGTCAGCCCTAATAAGCCCTGATTCAAATAAAGTTTTGTTTCAGAGGTTGCCATATGCTAGTGTGGCTGGAGCCATCACACATTGCTTTCATTCTCTTTTGTCTCACACATGGACACATTAATTTTCATTCTCTCTCTCTCTCTCTCTCTCTTCCACTTCCTCAGCCCCACTACCCCACATGGCAATTATCCCTAAGAGGGAAAAGCTCCCATTTGCATCCATGGAAGCTTTCCTCTAAGCCTAATTGCCACATGGGGAGAGCTATTTTTCTCAGGGTGATAGCTGGGGTAGGTGGAAGAAGAGTGAACCCTTCCTGTGTACAAAAAATAAATAAATCATCCTGTTCCTTGGGTCTATTCCTAAGTCTCAATTACAGTTGTTCAACATCCAGATTGCAATTCTGGTTACGTTCTGCCCGCCACCTATGGGCTTATTGATTTTCCAAGTTCCATTCAAAAATATTTCAGCTGTCCATGGGGAAAGGCCTGTGTAGAACTCCCAGAGTCCAGAATACTGGGTGAATTCTTTATCTCGCCACAGGGTTGATGTGGTGAACAAGCGCCTGATTGTGGAGAGGAGTGGCTCAACTCCATCAGACACGAGCTCTGAGATTGGGAGGCGGAGGATCATTCACCTGTATACCACCTCTGATGACTACTGCTTGGGTTTCAACATCCGTGGGGGGAAAGAGTATGGCCTTGGTATCTACGTCTCCAAGTAAGTCTTGAGGCTTGTCCACACTTCCACTTGAAAGCATGAGTCTGAGCAGTTTTCTGCTCACCCCACTCAGTTCTCAGGGAAAACCCACTCTTTAGTGCTCAGTCAGAGCAAACATCAACCCAGAGAAAAATCCTGAATTGCCTTTGTTCTGATTGAGCACTAAAGAGCTGTTTCACACTGGAGCTTGCCACTTTTAACTGTTTTGGAATCTTGGTACCACCTTGGCTGAGTACCCACCATATATTTAAAGCATGTTGCTTCCCCCAAAGAATCCTGAGAACTGTAATTTATTCCTAACTGAGCTACAGTGGTGCCCCGCAAGACGAACGCCTCGCAAGACGAAAAACCCGCTAGACGAAAGGGTTTTCCGTTTTGGAGGCACTTTGCAAAACGAATTTCCCTATGGGGTTGCTTCGCAAGACAAAAAAAATCTTGCATCCCCCCGCGGGTTTTTTCACTTTTTTCGCCCTTTTCTTAAGCCGCTAAGCCGCTTATCAGCTGTTCCGCTGATAAGCCTCTTAACAGCTGATCGCTGGAAGCCGCTTGACAGCTGTAGCGCTAATCCGCTAAGCTGTCAATGGGCTTGCTTCGCAAGACGAAAAAACCGCTAGACGAAGAGAATCGCGGAACGAATTCTTTTCGTCTAGCGAGGCACCACTGTACAACTCCCAGCACCCTGAACAATCTACAATGTCCAGGATTCTTTGGAAGAAGACATGTGCTTTAAATGTATGGTTTGTATGCAGCCTAAGATTAGGTCTACTATCCCTGCATAATACTTAATAGAAACCATTTCTATTAAGAAGCTCCAGCCATAATGATACAATATAATTCTTTGTAGAAATACAGTAGTACATTGTAGAACTTGTTTTGGTTGCTATCCTTGCTCACTCTGCAAGCAGCAGAATAAACTACCAGAGCTAGCTTGAACCTCAATTATGCACGTTTACTTGGGTGTAAATCTTATTGAACTTAATGGATCTTTTAAATAGATGCTCTTTAACAGCCTTGATCCACATTTTAAATGTAAAATTGGGTTAGGTATATCATGAGAAAAGGGTAGATTTCCCCCCACTCTTTTGGTTCAGGGCCGTGAGTGTAATGGTTATTCAATCTTATTTGAATTTGATACCAAATATAGATCCTTCTTTCAGGTTAATTAATCTAGAGTAAAATGGCCATATCTTATGTCTGTAGTATTATCTTGTGTCTGTGTAGCATTTGTATGCGACTGTAGCAGCCCTCTTGCCTCTTGTATTTAGACTTTTTCAATCAAGTTTGTTCAGTCCCAAATGCATGCAGCCTCAGAGAAGCCACAGCTGATGTCACCTTCTGTAGCATGACCACATCATTAGATTCGATCCATGGCTTTCTATGATCTGGGGACAAATAATCTTCAGCTCTGAATACATTTACAGGGCCTATGCCAATCTTCCACAATTAGTTTAAAAGCTGGGTCATTTCAATAATTTACTGAGCCATTGGTGAATTTATTAGAAGGAGTCGCTCACATCCTGGCTGTTGTTGTTGTTGTTTAGTCGTTTAGTCGTGTCCGACTCTTCGTGACCCCATGGACCAGAGCACGCCAGGCACCTCTGTCCTCCACTGCCTCCCGCAGTTTGGTCAAACTCATGCTGGTAACCTCGAAAACACTATCCAACCATCTCGTCCTCTGTCGC
Organism: Podarcis melisellensis; assembly: GCF_964234715.1. NCBI lineage: Eukaryota > Metazoa > Chordata > Lepidosauria > Squamata > Lacertidae > Podarcis > Podarcis melisellensis. Next base: position 43,668,662 of record NC_138537.1, read on the forward strand.
CCCCTTCTCCTTGTGCCCTCCATCTTTCCCAACATCAGGGTCTTCTCCAGGGAGTTTTCTCTTCTCATGAGGTGGCCAAAGTACTGGAGCCTCAGCTTCACAATCTGTCCTTCCAGTGAGCACTCAGGGTTGATTTCCTTCAGTATGGAGAGGTTTGATCTTCTTGCAGTCCATGGGACTCTCAAGAGTCTCCTCCAGCACCATAATTCAAAAGCATCAATTCTTCGGCGATCAGCCTTCTTTATGGTCCAGCTCTCACTTCCATACATCACTACTGGGAAAACCATAGCTTTAACTATACGAACCTTTGTTGGCAAGGTGATGTCTCTACTTCTCAAGATACTGTCTAGGCCTGTCATTGCCCTTCTCCCAAGAAGCAGGTGTCTTTTAATTTCGTGGCTGCTGTCACCATCTGCAGTGATCATGGAGCCCAAGAAAGTAAAATCTCTCACTACCTCCATTTCTTCCCCTTCTATTTGCCAGGAGGTGATGGGACCAGTGGCCATGATCTTCGTTTTTTTGATGTTGAGCTTCAGACCATATTTTGCGCTCTCCTCTTTCACCCTCATTAAAAGGTTCTTTAATTCCTCCTCACTTTCTGCCATCAAGGTTGTGTCATCTGCATATCTGAGGTTGTTGATATTTCTTCCGGCAATCTTAATTCCGGCTTGGGATTCATCCAGCCCAGGCTTTCGCATGATGAATTCTGCATATAAGTTAAATAAGCAAGGAGACAAAATCCTGGCTGTTACCTCCAATCTAATCCCCGGATTTGCAAATCTTTCCCCGGACAAATTCCATCCCCAGAATGTCCCCAGATTTGCAAATTTGTCCCCAGGAAACATGGCAGCCTCAGCAGCCTAGAGCCAGCCTGTTAGCAGGCAGGTGGCTGTTGCACAGGAGCGGCGCAAGGCGCGCGGTTTCTCTGCCGGGCAAGGTGCAAAGCCCTTCTTTCGCACCCTGTGAAGCCTAAATGTGCAGACTTTAAAAAAAAAAAAACTGGGCAATGGTGCATCGCACACCCATGACTCCCCCGATCTCCCGCCCCCTTCCCCTTTTGTTTTGACAGATCGGGGGAGGCTGGGGAACCACGGGTGGGCAGCCATTGCCCAGTTTTTTAAAAACTCTGCGCATTTATGTTTCTCAGGGTGAGAAAGAAGGGCTTTGCACCTTTATACAATATGCATGTGTGCTTGGGCCCAGGGTCTTTTGCCTCACCATCCCCACTACTGACTCCCTGTTGCTACTCAGCTTCCAAAAAAAAAAAAGGGGGGGTCCCCAGATTCATTGAAAAAAATCTGGTAACCATAATCTAAAGAGAAGGTAAAAAAGGCTCTTCTGTTTTCAGAATCCATTCTTAACACCTCCATCTCCTTTGAGAGCCATGAGGGAAAGTGCCTTAGAGGGACATGCCTTCCAGTTGTGCTAGGAGGAACCAGAGTTGTTACCACCCTTATAGTCATAGAATCCTGGAACTGGAGAGTTGGAAAGACCCAAAGGGTCATTAGGCCCAACCCTCTGACAGCCTCCCCCTCTCTGTTGGCCAAGAACACGTTCTAGTTCCCCTTGTCCTGTTCACTTGACTTGGAATGCCTTGTATACCTGCCCAAAGCCTCACTGTTCCCATTCAAGAATAATCATCCTAATGTCGTATCGTTCCCAGAGTGGATCCCGGCGGGCTTGCTGAGCTTCATGGGGTCAAGGTCGGCGACCAAGTCCTTGCAGCCAACGGAGTCAAGTTTGACGACATCAGCCATAGCAAGGCAGTGGAAGTGCTAAAGGGGCAGACCCACATCATGCTGACCATCAAGGTGAGGCCTGTGCCTTGCCAAGTGCTGGGCCAAGATTGGGATAGGGAGGGGTGCTACTCTATGGGAGGATGACCCAGTGGTCCCATTACTGTGGGAGGTTAGGGCCATCAGACGAGTCACCAATATCCTGATTGCTGAATGCTGTCAGAGTTCTCACCAGCTCCCATAGTCAGCTTCCTACAGGTATAATCTCTTTCTCTACCTAGCCAGACATAGGATACATCCTTTCTATGGCTTAGCAGAGAGCGTGGCACCCTGGCCTAGGAAAATGGCACTTTATAAATAAGCAGGCTACAAAGGGCCAGGGAGCAAAGACTACTATTTTGATAAAGGGCTGATCCACACTTTTGCTTGACCCTTATTTTTGATCATATCGTGTACCCATTAATTCCCCAGGGTTTGAGAGCTTTTCTCATTGTTCCTAGCAAAAATCCGATCTTACCCACTGAACTGAAGCTCAGTTAAGCAAGATCTCTCTTTGGATTTTCCGCACATCTAATGAAATCTGATTCAGTGGGCGAGATTCTTACAAGACACGGCTACAAAACAAAGAGGAAAGCTCTTGAATCAGGGCGAATTAACTGGTATAAAATACAATCAAAATACCGGTCAAGTGGAAAGAAAGTAAAAAATACGGGTGAAGCGAAAGTGTTGATGAGCCCTTAGGAAGTGGTAGCTGCTAGAGGTGGAAAACAGAAGCCCTCCATTTCTGCTCAAAGTGTCCCGAAAAAGAGACCATGCCCTCTAAGAAGTTGCTTGCCAAAGCAGCAGCACTGAATTCTCTTTCTTGCTGCCTTCTGTGACGCCCAGCAACTCCCTCCCCAAGACGCTGTGGAACCCAGACTCTTGAGACTTAGCAGATTCAGTTTCAGCTGGGAAGGGACCTGGCAGTGGGGGATGCATTATTTATCAAAGTGTCTCTCCGCCTGGGATCGGGTTAGCCTCTGAAGACACCGCTCAGTGCTGGGCAGGCAGCAAACGATCCCATGACGTGTTGTGTCTCTCTTCTGTGCTTTCCATCTAGGAGACGGGGAGGTTCCCTGCATACAAGGAAATGGTGGCTGAGTATTGCTGGCTCAACAGATGTAAGACACAAATGCACGTTTTCTGTCTACATTCATATGCTGGATGTTGCTTTGCTAAGGATGAGTAAGGAGTGCCGGGGCATCCTGCAAGCAAATTGCTTTCCCTCCTTGCATTTCAGAAAACAACCCTCCTTCCTCCCTCACCCTTGTGTTTGGGCTGTTTGCAAAGAATGCAGTGTCATCAAAAGACAAAACATGCAGAAAGAATAGCCCAGGAGTGGGTGCTGTGTTGCACAGACCATTGTTGATGGAGCTCAAATTCTCTCCTCCCAGTTGGCATTTTCACCCTTAAGGACATGCTTGTAAAAGCATAGATCTATGAGTCTGTTGCACGAAGAAAGAAAACAGCAGTTCAGAGGAGCATAGGAAGCTGCCTTATAGTGAGTCAGGACATTGGTACAGCGGTACCTTGGTTCTCAAACTTGATCCATTCCAGAAGTCCGTTCCAAAACTAAAGCGTTCCAAAACCAAGGTGTGCTTTCCCATAAAGTAATGCAAAATGGATTAATCCATTCCAGACTTTTAAAAACAACTCCTAAAACAGCAGTTTAACATGAGTTTTACTGTCTAATGAGACCACTGATCCATAAAATGAAAGCAATAAACAATGTACTGCAGTCACACAATCGATCAATCACTAGCTGAACTGGGTTCCACACAGTCACAAAAACAAAAAAGAGCCACAAAAACAAAAACGCAAAATAAATAGCAAAAATAGACAGACCTCAGCGTAACACTCAAAATGGAAGTGTGGCACTCCAAACGGAAGCGTAACACTCAAAACGGAGCATGTTTGGCTTCCGAAAACAGTTCACAAACCAGAACACTTACTTCTGGGTTTGCAGTGTTTGGGCTCCAAGTTGTTTGAGTACCAAGGCATCTGAGAACCAAGGTACCACTGTGCATCTAACTCAGTATTAGGTGGGTATCCATGGCACACTCATAATCTCATTCCACACAGCAATAATAATAGCAGTGATTGAACTATCTGGCACAACAATTGGGGTTGTTGTTTTTCCCCAGATACAAAGTTGTAGCACATTCCTTGCTGTGGAAATGCAACATTCCCACAACAAAAGCATTGTAAGTCATTTGGCCTGTGTGCAATAATGGGTAGCTTCTGTGCATTTATTGTACTAACATGGATTGTCAAAACAGGAAAGACTCCTATAATGCTCATTTCTCTCTCTCTCTCTCTCTTTCTCTCTCTCTCTCTCTCTCTCTCTCTCTCTCTCTCTCTCCACACAGTGACCAATGGCCAGTTGCAGGAGCTGTCCCAGACCTCGGAATCCAGCTCCTCTGCATCATCCTACTCCTCAGGGACCCCCTTCAGCTCCATGAATGGCCTGTTCATGGCCCCGATCCCCAGCTCAGCAGCACAAAGTTGCATGGTGGATGTTGGCATCTCTGCTGAACTGCCAGTCCAGAGACACACCTTGGAGAGAGCAGAGACCGCCATGCAGACTGATCCGCTGTCGGACGGTGCCTCCTATTCGGGGAGTCTGGTGATGGAGACCCGACGGGTTGTGGAGCCCATGAAGATCCTGAAAGACACCGCCATCCGCACCGAGAGCCTCAAAGAGTCCTTCCGCTTGAAGAAGCACCGGCCCTTTGCCAGCAGAGAGACAACAGACCCCTCCCCTAAAACTGCCCTCCTTCTGGCACTCAGCCGTCCACGACAGCCCATCAAGAGATCGCAGAGCTATCTGACCATTTATGGTAGGTGCCATGGGACCATTATTCTTACCATGGTTCATGGAAACTGCAACAGGATTCTAAGTACTCCTTCCAGTTGCCCTCCCCATGTCCCGTTTCCCCCCAGAGAGCATTCCATGCACACTGAGCATGCTCAGTCTTTATTGAGCCGCTGGGTGATAGGGGTACCTTTCTGTTTTGACTACATAAATACTGAGAGAATTGAGATTGCTGCTACTGCTGTTATCATCATTATCATTATAGCAATAATAGCAATAATGTAGTGTAAATCAGGAGGGTTGCAGTTTTGGAAAGTTTACATTTCCCTCCCCGTTTCATTCTACATTAATGCAACATTATTTTGATGTCAAATATTAAATGTGGACCCAGGAAATAATTTCATGGAGGAAGAAGGAGAGAGGGATAAAGCAAAGAGAAGAGGATTGGCCAAATTCATGGAAGATAAGTCTATCAGTGGCTACTAGCCAGGGTTGTGTTCTACCTCCACTGTCAGAAACATTACACCTCTGAATATCAGCTTTTGGGAATCGCAGGTGGGCAGAGTGCTTTGTGCTCCTGTCCAGCTTGCAGCCTATCCACAGGGATTTGATTGACCACTTCTCTACTAGGGAGTTCTGAAAATGTACCTTATTGCTAAACAGTCCTGGTCCTTAATATGTAGGCAGAGAGGAGAAAATCCCATGGCACATCTGAAAGACACTGGTCTGTGCATTTTGTTCCATCATGCAGAAGGTTTCTGGCCCCCATTTAACAGGCAGAGTCAGAAAGTTACATAATCAGATACCTTTTCTTCTCCTTAAAATGGTACCCACAATACACTGTCAATGGGGCTGGAGTGGGGAAGGATCAGATTTTGGGTTATCCCACGGCTGTGATCTTCAGGTATGACTTTTGGATTCTTGCCCCAGAGGAGAAACGCCAGAGGAAGAAAGAGAAGCCGGTCTCCCCGGAGAAGAAGGCCACGCTCCAGCGCTCCAAAACCCTCATGAACCTGTTCTTTAAAAGCACCCGGACAGGGAAGCCAAGCTCGGCAGCTGGGTCACCAGAGACACAGAGGCGGTCCAAATCGCCAGCGCGGTCTGATGGCGAGAAAGGTAACAAAAAGATGTCCTGTTTTTAGCATCCTCCAGAGAACACAGTACTCTGGTCCTGCTTGATTGTAAACTTGCGCATGGCAGCAAGATCCACTGAGATTTTGGGTGGGGAGAAGGGAACCTTTAACTACAAGGCTTTCCCCCTTTATTGGGCAGGGACAGAAGCAGGGAGAATAATAGATTGTCAAGTGTGTGAGCATTTCCCCTCACAGAGTTAAAATTCCCAGTGACCCTTAACAAACTACAATACTCAGAAAGGGCAAGAGTGTGTTTTGAATGTGCTTTAAAGCTTATAGTGTGTACACAGCCTGAATGTGATTGCCAGCCAGCAGACAGCGGAACCAATCACCATTCCTATTTATATCAACAGCTGAGCTGGAGAATTTCTGTTCCTTTCTTGGCTGTCCATTTCTCTCCGCAAACCATGACCAAAAGAGAAGGCCCCGGAATCTGGCCTAGCCAAGATTAGGGGCCCATTTTACCAGGTGGACGTAGACTGGGCTGTTGGTTCATTTAGTAGAGCACTGAGAAACAGCATCTTCCATTCTGTGCTAAGGGATTTTCCATTTGGCCTTTCAGACTTTCTACTGGTTGGGAGGTTCTTGCCCCGAGCAACAAGGGAGCACAACGGAAGTGCATTTGCCAAATGCTGATGCTTTGATGTGAAGCAACTAGAGCAGGAGTCTGTCTACAGGCAGGAAGGTGGCCAGAGTCCGTCTGTGAGGCACATTAATCCTCTGGAGGTCACATTTGGCAGAACAAGTTGTCATAACCCTTGCTTCAGCATTTCATCACTAAACTGGAAGTGTCAGGAAAAGTCTCTGGGAAACATGGGGAAATGTGGCACAGAGAATTGTACTGTATACTGGCCTGCCTCCCTATGTCAGGGGGGATGAGCCTCAGGGCCAGGAGCCAAATGTGGCCCCTTCTCCAGATCTCGCTCTCTCTGGTCCTCAAAAACTCTGCTCAGGCCCTGCTCTGTGCTCTTGTCTAGTTATTTTACCTGGCTGGGCTGGGTCCTTTGAAGTGCAGTAATACATTTTGGCACACCCACCACTGGTATGTGGGCCCTGGAAGGTTTGACCATGAGGGAATATGGTCTTCTTCAGGCATCTTTTCTGTGATTATTTGTGCTCGTGATGCTACTAGGACAGTCATACACCCTTCTGCTTTTGCTGCTGTTTGCACTTGCAAAGGTCCAAGGCGTGCATACTGCTTTGTGCAGTCAGTGCACATTCTGTAACTCGCTGCTGAAATCCTGTAACTTTTCACACCACAAATGTTTGGAGCGGGGGGGTGCATCATTTCACTTGTGTTGCACTAGACGCAGACGTGCCCCTCTATATGGTAAGAATGCATTAACATTGGGGAAACATCGCAGGACAACTAAGAAAGCAGAAAGATGTGTGGATGGCCTGGTATAAACCCATCACTAATGCACAATTATTCCACCGTGACTGGTTGAAGAACACACACATAAAACAATCTGTAGGAGCCAGTAGGTGGTACAGACAGCATTGTCTGTCAGACTTGCACAAATTGTGGGGGAAAAAACACTTCTCCAAAAGGCGGAATGGCAGTAGTTTTCCTTTTCTCCCTTTTCATCAGACAGAGCAGAGACCAGTCCAAAATGGCCCCTGCTTCCCTCCAATTTGCCCTTCTCCACTACAGATTCCAAACTATTTGTCTTTGCTCTTTCTTCCCATCTCACCCTCTTGCCTGCAGTTAGCGTCGTACAGAAGATTGTCACCCGCACTCTGAGACGGGGTAACTGAGCAGGAAGGCATGCTGTGCCTTGAACAACAAGCATGTAGCTTCGCGTGAGCATGCCTTTGGAAACCCGTGTGTGTGTGTGTGTGTGTGTGTGTTTTTGTGTTGCTATCAATTGCTACTTCTTCACGCCTTTCCTTTCTCAGCTGTGAATGTACAACACCTGAACATCCCACATCCAAATCCAGCACCCTAACCATCTTCATCTACACTGGGGTACTTGTGGGTGCAGAATAACTTGCATGTGCAATGCCAGTAGTTACCCACAGACATGAGATTTCAAGTGCATGCGTACATTTCAGGCTTGTGGTTCCAGGTGGCTAATGGCCTCATGCTTTGTTATTCCCGGATTATGTTTTTGCACTGACTTTCTGTGGTGCCCCTCCCAGAAAAAGGCCGCCTTTTCCCCTCCTTGGGCTCCTCTCCCCAGTACAATGGCATGGAGCGCAGCAAAGTCACCGAGAGCCACCTGCTGCTTATTGAAGACATGGCCAGGAAGCTGCTGATGGAGGATGAAGTGGCAGCTGTGCTGAGACACTGCACCCGGGTAAGGATGGAGGACAGCTGCCATGTGTGCCATGGTGCCTGAATGGGCCAATCTCTCCCTTGACTGTGAAATGTCTTGCAACAACTTATGAGCTATAGTTGCCTCACTCTGCCTTCAGTTACGTTTGCACCTCTCTTCCGTAAGGCTGTGCTTTAAAGCATCCCATTTGTCCTGTTGCTGACAGGCTTCCCAGAAGCAGCAGTGCCAAACAGGATGGTCCAACATGAGGCTCTTGCGTTTTGTCTCACTCTGGCACATGGTTTGGCAGGCTTTGGTCCGCACCCATTGCATTCATTTAACTAAGAGCCTCTCATTTTGCTTTAAGTGTCATGGCTTTCCCACCAAAGAATCCTGAGATTTGTGATGTGTTGAAAATCTTCAAACAGTTCTTAGCTCCCTTAACAAACTAGAGTTCCCAGGACTTTTTTTGGGGGGGGGGGAGACACGACTCTCAAAGTGGAGTAAGAGTGTTTGTGGCCACAGTTGATTTGCTTGCTTTTATTTGGAGCTTATTCTGTGCAGGCTTAAGGGTGAAAATCTGGTAGGGCAAAGCAGGCATTGGCATGTCTGGCAATCCAACCTTCACTGCACCTTTGAAGGTCTTACATACCCTCCAATGCATCAAAGGCAAAAACCGGGATGCCATCTTCCCATTTTTTTTCACCAGAGGACAGCGGCCATTTTTGGTGCTTTGATCTTGCACCATTTTGTACTGCAACCCCCCCCCAAAAAAAACCCCAGTGCTTTTTGGGCATGGGTGCCATGCAAGATGGGGGAGGTTGCTGTGCGTAATTGCGTGAGGTCACAGCACCCAAAAAGGCCATTGTCCTCTTGTGAGAAAAAATGTGATGCCCTGGTTTTTCTGGGACACTTGCAAGTTATGGAATGTTTGCCCTCACCAGTTTGGTATCTCCCACTTCTCACCATTCCTGTTGGCCTTTGATGTGCCACTAGAGGGAGCTCTGAGCTAGCACATTGTTGAAACTCATTCCCAAGATTGCTTCTGTGAAGCCCAAGGAAGAGAGGGGGGCACTAATCTTCGTGCAGAGAGGGACAAATGAAACTAGGGCAGGGAGAGGATTGCTTGATAGCCTGATGCAGCAGCCACCCTGAAACGGGTTTCTTTTTGCTAAGACCGCTAAGGGCAGGATTACTTATCGCTTATCAGGAATCCTATAAACTAATAAAGACTTCTACCTCCAAGCATGCAATTCAACCCTATGCATGTTGAATTGTGTTCACGGTGTGTGTGTGTGTGTGTGTGTGTGTGTGTGTGTGTGTTACATTCTCGTGTGTCTAGGACTGCAACCTTGAAATGCTTTATTAAAATGTTTAAGGATAGCATTCTGATTAAAATGGCTCAGTCTGCAGATAGGTCCACTGTCTGTATTCTCTTAGATTTTCCTGTCAAGGGTCACACTCCCTTGGGAGTAATCTGTTGAGGGCCACTTACAAATGGTGGGCAGCGCTGAAACCAGCAATGGGAAGAAGCAGAGCCCAATATGGGGTGGCTGCCCATTTTCTTGGGCTCTTTCTGTAACACCAGCACCACACAGTATCTCTGACATGCCTTGTTCTCTGTCTCCCCTCCCAGCCTGACCCTTGTCAGAAGTCTGAACTGATTGCTTGCAGAGGGCTGGGACCACACTTGAAGCTAGGAGGAGGCATATGAGTCCAACTTTGGGTCAGGGAGGGGGAACCACCTTTGGTCTGTGGCCCGGTTTTGGCCTGCCAGGCCTCCCCATTTCCCCCAAATGAAGACCTGTCTCACATCTGGATTCCAACAGAAAGCTGGATTGAAGCCCCCAGCCATCCACTGATGCCCAGGCAGTTCAATCCTGCTTAGCCTGGGAGAGAGTTCCCTACAGAAAGCAGGATTAAACTCCCCACCCATCAACTGAGCCTAGGGGAAGATGGCCTCCCTTTTGAGGGAGCTGGGCAACAAGAGTAGTAACGGAGATCAGGGGATCTGCTGCTGCTGCTTCAAACTGAATAGCCAGGTGATCTCTGCTGATGGTTACTTTTCCCCCAACACACAGTACATCCAAGAAAGTGGGGTGGAAGATCTGGTGAGGCCACTCCTGGCGATTCTCGACCGGCCTGAAAAGTTGCTTCTCCTCAGAGATATCAGGTAGGAACAGGAAGAAATAAACTGTGGGAGGCTTAACTGCACCCCTAAACTCAGAGGGTAGGGAGAGGGAGCACAGGAGGGAAGCGCACATCATCCCAGCCTTGCCCAGGGTGACCATTGCTTCCTTCTGGTGCTCTTTGGTTATTTGCCATGTTCTTTCCCCTAAACAGCTGCATTGCATGAGCAGAGAGTTGAGCCACCAGACACCCACGAGTCTTCTCTCCCACTTTTTTTTTTTACAGGAGTGTGATCACTCCCACGGATCTGGGCCGTTTTGACAGTATGGTTGTGCCGGTGGAGCTCGAAGCCTATGATGCCCTGAAGAGCAGAACAGGTGGGGAAGAAACCAGCAGGGATCACAGGTTGAAGAAGGAGGGGGTGATGGATGGGGGGGGGGCTTCTCAAAGCTCTCTTTCATTTTATGGATGCTAGAAGCAGTTGGTCGAAAACATTCCTATTTAAAAGGGTTGCCACGAGGAAAGGATCATTTCAGTCTATTTATTTGTCCTGAAAAGAAAGCAAATGGGGTGATTTGGGGAGAGCTCAGCTGAATCAACATTTCTTGCAAACCATCTGAATATTTATTCCAAATGACTGTTGATTTTTCTGCTCAGTTCTTCTTGGCACCAAGAGACAAAATCATGGGTGAAGCCAGGATTTATGTTGCGGGGAGGGGCAGGCTTCATGTTAGGGGGCAGAAACTTACCGTACTTAAGTATTTTTATTGATTTACTTGATTTGGGGGACAACTGCCCCCCGCCTTCCTTGGCTACACCCATGGGCAAAATGGATGTCGTGCCATTCATGCAACTAGCAATTGCCCCGTGCAGTGTGAGAAAAGTGGCAGTGGACCCTTTGACTATCTAGGGGCCCCAGCCAGTCCCTTGGCTTGCCAGTCTCCACTGCCGGTTGTGCTTTCAACCTATCCTGAGTGCCAGCAACTGAGCCTGGATTTGCGTAAAGCAGGGAAGGGAAACACGTGGTCCTCAAAGATGGGGCTGGGCTCCAACTCCCAAGATCCCAGATCCTTGGCCACGGTGGTTGAGGCTGATGGAACGTGGAGTCCAGCAATATCTGGAAGGCCTCAGGTTCCCCCATCCTTAATGCAAAGAACGATGAAGTTTCTGAACATGTACATAGCACATCCTCCTTCATCACAGAGTGTGAGCTTAGCTTTGTGTATGTATGTATGTATGTATGTATGTATGTATGTATACATACATAATACTCTCATGGGAGTAGGGCGAATAAGCCTTCTATAGAAGAAGAAGGCCTGACTTCCGAAGCCCCGGAAGCTCCTTTTTCTCTAGAAATTAACCTCTCAGGGGAAAGTAGCCAGGAAGAAGGGCTGGCCACGATTCCACTCAAGATCACTGTGCAAAAGAAAATGAAGCTCCATTTGTCCACCTTTCCCTCTTCACAGTGAGGTCACCTGCTCTCCGCCCAGCACAGCAAGAAACACCTCCCAAGAGACATCTCATCACCCCAGTGCCTGGTGAGTCCCCAGCCTTCATCCTTGGGGTCACACACACACACCGTGCTTAAATGTAGCCCCCCAAAATACTCTACTTAGGAATCAATGTGGGGGGAAAGACTTTGAGTTTGAGTTTGGGAGTGAGTTATAACACAGATGGCATGAATGTGTACATTTAATTTCATTTTCAAGAGATGTTCTAGTTGCAGTGTTGGGGTTTCTACAAAATGTGGTGTGTTTGGCAAAGGAGGGTATCAGGCCCAAATATCTGGCACCTCTGGTTCAGTTAACTCAGGCAGCAGGGCTGGTGAAAATCTTCTGTGAGCCTCTGCTCATAGGGAGAGATAGTGCTCTGCAAAGAGGGGGATCATTGGATTGACGTGCTTTAAGCCAGCTCCTTACCTAGGAAGCAAGAATGGCACATAGGTATTGTGGTAACCAATGGGACAGGCCATATTTGTGATTCCTGCTAACACACACACACACACAACTCCAAAAAATCTCAGCCGAGGAAGCATAGTCGAGACAACCATTTCTTTTGTATTCAGTATGGCGACATTAACTCAAAATGTTATGTTTTGAACAAGGTGGAAGTTGGTTGCCATTTCACAAATCCTTATCTCCATGGAAGTTCCAGTGCAACCAAGGAACTGGGAAGTATTAGCCAACTTCAACCACACATTTCCAGTCCTTTCCACAAGTTACGGACAGAGGAAACTGCCTAAAACCCAGACCATAGGTGTAGAAACAGCTTGGTATTGGCTGGAAGCAGTTCTCACGGGTGTCAGGCAGGGAACATTCCTAGCCAGGGACTGAACCTGAGACCTGCATGCAGAGCAGATGCTCTCCCATGGAGCTACGGTTCCTTCCACGTTCACTTCAAGCATTCAGATACTAGACCCATCTCACCCAGTTGCTTTCCCTTTTTCTGAGGATTGCTAGGACAGGGCTGCTCGGGTGATGGTCACATCCTGTGATTCTGGTTTCAGATTTCCGGGGCAGCTTCCTCCTGAAGCCAGTGACCAGCGAGGAGAAAGGAGGGGAGGCGGAGGAAGCAGCAGCAGCAGCGCTGAAGGATAGGATGAAAGGCCTGCAGCTCTCGTCCAGCCCTAGACGGACTCACCCCCGAGGCTATACCCCTCTTCCCGACGTGCCAGTGGATGCCTACGCCTCCCACAGCATCTCCGCCTCAACTGCTGGGGGCGGTGGGCAGCCCCACTGGTTCCTAAGCAAGCCTGCAAAAATGTCAGCGAGCCCCACGCGAGCAGCACCCCCTCGGGAAGAGGCGGGGCAACCCCAACAGCAAGGGGACGAGCGGCCTGGCCGAGGGAGGCCTCGCACACCCAAGTCAAGCCATGGCAAAGCCACAGTGTGGGGGCCACATGGGGAAGTCCAGCCTGCCAAGGACACCCTGTACTCTGCTGTCAACAGGCCCAGAAGAGGTAGGCCCCAACTGAAGCAGCTCTTCAAGGACGCCCCGGCCGCTGACCAAGAGGGCCTGCTCCAAAATGGCCCCAGTGATGTCCTGGAGGAAGAATATGAGCTGCTGACGGTCAACCTGTCCAAGAGCAAACAGTCTCTGGGTAAGTTAAAGGCACCGCTGACAGCCCTGGAAACAGAAGCAAAGGTCTCAGCCCTTCCTCCTAGGTGATTTGCGTACAGCTAAGGAAACAGTTCTCAACTCTTACTATTATGAGGTGAGGAATCTCAGGCTACCGAAAGGAATAGATCTGAGATTTCAGGCTTCAATTCATTGGAAGGTATCAAAGGGAGGGGGGTCACATATAGATAGCAGATTTCCTGTCTATCTATCTATCCAGATAGATTTCCTGTCACCTCCAGCAAAGTGGATAGCAGCTACAGACTCCCTTCAGTCTGGGAGGAGCATTGCAATGATTTGCTACCCAGGTTGCTTGTGTTTCCCTGTGGTGGCCTGGACTGTACTTCCCATTTCCCTAGAACAGGAGAAGGGAGATTGGACTCAACTCCCATCAGCCCCAGCCAGTGTGGCCAATGGTGAAGGAGGACAGGAGCTGTAGTTCAGTAACATCTGGAAGGCTGAAGGACCTCTCCTTCTCCTGACAAGGGAAAGTTCAGAAACCTCTCTGATTTTTCAGCAGGACTACCCTGCTTTGGAGGACTGGTAAACAAGGTGGTGAACACTCGTTTAGAATTAGGTCTCATCCACACCATACATTTAAAGCAGTATTATGCCGCTTTTAACAGTCATGGAGAAGTCTTTTGCTTCCAGCCGCAAAACCTTTTGACTTGGTCCTGCTACCTCACAAGGTCAGGACACCAAATGGGAAGACCATGTGCTTAAGGAGTTTGCAGGCCTATTGTTTGCCGAATTGCAAGTGAAGCATGTGTGCAACTCTCTGGCACCACCTGCTGTTCCAGGCTGTTGGCACACTGGTGCTCCTGTTCTCCAGACAGGGAGGATGGTATCGGCAGTGGATTGTGTTGGCTCAGCCACTTTTCCAACTTACTACCAAGTGCTCACAGAGAACTACTTTGTTTTCCAGGGATCAGTATTTCCGGTGGGATAGAGTCCAAATTGCAGCCAATGGTGAAGATTGAAAAGATTTTTCCGGGAGGAGCAGCATCCCTGAGTGGAGAACTGGAGGTAAGCAGAGCAGCAAAGCAAGGCTGGCTTTCAGCGGCACCAGCTCCATACAGAGGCCAGGTACCCCCCCCCCCACCCACAAACCTTCCTTGTTTCTCTACTTAGCAGCTGAGTATTACAATCAGCCCACTCATACACCCAGAGCAAAGCACTACTCAGTTATTGATGGTCTGGGCCAGCCTGTCTCAACCTTGGGTCCCCAGCTGTTATTGGACTACAATTCCCACCATCCCTAGTTAGCAGGGACAGTGGCCAGGGATGGTGGAAGTTGTAGTCCAACATCTGGGGGCCCAAGGTTGAGAAAGTAGTGTGTGCTCTCCATGTTACAGGACTATAACTCCCATCAGCCCAAGTCACCATGGCTCAATGGTTAGGGATGGTGTGAGGTCAACAGGATCTGGAGTGCAGCACATGGGCTCTCCCTAGGGTTGCTGATCTTTGCAAAGCCATTATATATTTCTTCTCAGCTTGCCCACAGCAACATACACAGCTTCTGCAGGATGCAGCAAACAACACTTACTCTGTGCACTTTCAATAGGATTTGTGCAGCTTGCACATCCAGCTCCTCCCCCCCCCAATAAACCACCAGCAGAGCAGGATAGCACCCTCCCTCCTATCCCCCATACTAACAGGGAAACAATTTGGCCAAGGTCACCCAGGGGAGTCTGTAATAGAGCAGGCAGCAATCTCTCTCCTCCCCTAATCCCTATACTCTCACTTTGCTGTCTCTACAGTCTGTTCTTCCCCTCTCCTCCTCCCATCAAAGCAGCCTGTCCCTCTGCACCACTGTTCATGCGGCCTTAATCCTATGCAAGCTTACTCAAAAGTAACTCCTCCCGAGTGCAAGGGAGCTTAATCCCCAAAGATGAACAGGACTGCAGCTTCTGTGTGGAACTGCGATACATAGAACCTACTAAATTTACTCCTCTGTTCCTATTGCTATGAATTAATAAATTGCTTTCAATGCAAGCACACTTTTACTGTACAACTGAAAAAGACTGCATGGAGGAATCTATTGCAGCTTGTAGGATCTTGATGAAACCATTGTAATCTAAAAAGATTGGTGCATAAGTGGGACTAATGTGGAAAGAGTAAAAAAAGAGAGACAGAGAGATTTCAGCCAGTCAAATCCATATACAGGAAGGTAATATAACAATCCTACAAGTGTGCCATATCATATCCCTTTGCCAGGGAGGGAGACCTTCATCGGCAAAGCCTGGATCTATTTATTCATTAATCAATGACGTCTTTATCCCACTTTTTTGTCCCAGTTATGCTGGGACACACTGGGTTATGCTAGCAACACAGGATTTTCCCGTAATCCACAACTAGGGTTCAAGGCATCTCTACAAAACAGACCCACCTTTTTCCAGAGTATTTACCGTATGTCTCAGAGTCCATCACCACAGGACTGGGATGGGATCACTAGATCACAAGCAGGGGAATCCCAAGTGAGCCACACTGATCCCTGTGTTTGCGAAAGAATGATCAAAGCTTTCTAAGGAGCCACCACCTCACGTTGAGCAAGCCAGTCTCCTGGCTCCCAAACAGAAGAGTGTGCCATGGTGGCCATACCAGGAATCTGACCCCCACCCCACCCACTTACATTGCCCCTTCCATGGCAAAGGGGTTGCGCCTCCCATCTGACATCCCCACAGCCCAACCTCCCTGCGCGGTTTCACCCTTTTAAGACATGCGCCCCCTCCCCACCAAGTAAACGCTCATTGTGCTTTGTCCTATAATGAGGCCAAGGGCCCCAGCGGCAGGCATACACACCCCATTGTGCCATTCAGGGTTCCCCATGGTTCAGGGCGCTGTGCGGCATTTCACAAGGCCTGCGTAATGAGGCCGGGCGCTGACAAAGAACCATTGTGGGCCTTGGCCCGCCCGCCCGCCCACCAGGCAACTTTTCATCTGTCCCCGGGAGCAGCTGTAATTAGATCTCCCCCTCGGTGGCCTCTTCGCTGAGGGGACGGCAGGCCCAGATTGCCAGGTGGCTCTGGAGGGGGGAAAGCCTAATGGTCCCCCAGGTTGCTGTGGTGGGGAGAAACGGTCAATGGCTGGCTAGAGGCACAGGTGACACTCCTCTGCGATATTTATGGGGGGCTGCTGGTGGTGGAGGAGGGTGTTGACCTAAGGCTTGCCAGTTTCTTCAAAGCTCCCTTCTCTGCGGCCAGACCACCTCCCTGCCAAGCCCAGAGACAGGAATCTCTCTCTCTCTCCAGCTTAGCTTTTGCATTACTGCTATACACAGGGGATCCAGCTATTCTGCTAACTCAGGATGCAATATCCAGCTCGGCATTGTCACTTGACACGTAACTGAACTATGGGACTCTCTCCAACAGGAGGCTGTGATGGCCACCACTTGGAATGGCTTTTAAAGACAACAGGAGGCAGTTGTGGATTCAACGCAAGTTGCTGGGAATTGCAGAAGGGGCGTGCTCTTGCCCTTGGGTCCTCCTTGCCACTTTCCTACAGGCACCTGCCTGGCAATTGTGAGAACAGGTTGATGGGCTAGATGGGCCTGCTCCAGCAGACTGTTCTTATGTTCTTGTGGCATTGCTGGGCATCTGCTAAGGTCCACATCTGAACAGGGGACCCGCTGCCAATCTCTGGAGGCTCCTGGACATACTGTTCCTCCTCCTTGTTGTTACTTTTCCTCCCCTCTTCAACCTCCTGAGCAGCGCAAAGAGCAAGAGCAGTCACTTCTGCACACCTTGCAATGGGCAAGCCGTGGTGCCCACTGAAGGCAATGGGAGAGGCAAGTCGTTGGGCAGCAAGGATTGCAGTGAGAAAGAGGC
Source organism: Podarcis melisellensis (assembly GCF_964234715.1). NCBI lineage: Eukaryota > Metazoa > Chordata > Lepidosauria > Squamata > Lacertidae > Podarcis > Podarcis melisellensis. The sequence continues at coordinate 43,685,717 of NC_138537.1, forward strand.
CTCATTCAGGGGAGGGAGCTCACTGAGGGCATCAAATCCAAGGAACCAGCACTGAAGAATATGTGCAGTGTTCCCCAGCCTGGTTTTCACTAGATGTTTGGGATTACAATCCCCACCCGCCAAGATGGCCAAAGGTCATAGAATCATAGAATCATAGAGTTGGAAGAGACCACAAGGGCCATCGAGTCCAACCCCCTGCCAAGCAGGAAACACCATCAGAGCACTCCTGACATATGGTTGTCAAGCCTCTGCTTAAAGACCTCCAAAGAAGGAGACTCCACCACACTCCTTGGCAGCAAATTCCACTGTCGAACAGCTCTTACTGTCAGGAAGTTCTTCCTAATGTTTAGGTGGAATCTTCTTTCTTGTAGTTTGGATCCATTGCTCCGTGTCCGCTTCTCTGGAGCAGCAGAAAACAACCTTTCTCCCTCCTCTATGTGACATCCTTTTATATATTTGAACATAGCTATCATATCACCCCTTAACCTCCTCTTCTCCAGGCTAAACATGCCCAGCTCCCTTAGCCGTTCCTCATAAGGCATTGTTTCCAGGCCTTTGACCATTTTGGTTGCCCTCCTCTGGACACGTTCCAGTTTGTCAGTGTCCTTGTCAGGCCAGGGATGATGGAAGTTGTATTCCACAACATCTGGAGGACACCATGTTGGCTGCTCCTGTTTTAGATTGTAATATCCACCAGCCCCAGTCAGCTGGGGCTGGCAGGTGTAGCCCAAAACATCTGGATGGTTATGGAAGGCTGATATACAGAGTACCAAGGGGCACAGCAAAGATGGAGCTGCTTACACAAGTCAGACACAAGAAAGGTAGGTCAGCTGAGGGGCTTGTTCCGTGCAGCATCACCATAGCTAAGACAGCTTCGTTCCCGTGTATAGTTGGTGACTCTAGCTCTGAAGTGTAGCTGCACCTACCATGCATCTGCTCTTAAGGAAGAGCTCCCTGGCAGATTTCAGACAGGGGTCTTTCCCAGCCCTACCTGAAGATGCCCAGGGTTGAACCTGGGACCTTCTGCATGGGAGGCAGATGTTCTGTCACTGAGCTGAAGTCCTTCTTCTTGAGCTACATCTCTTCCTGATAGAATACATATAGGAATACTGGGCCTCCCTTTCTAACTCCTTTGGGTTCTTTTTTGCTAGGCGGGCCAAGAACTGGTTGCAGTGGAAGGGGAGAGTTTGCAGAACGTGACCCACCAGCGAGCTGTGGACATCATCCGCCAGGCCTATCGCAACAAAGCCAAGGAGCCCATGGAGATTGTGGTAAAGGTGCCGAAGAGAGCCAGGTAATGCCGTGGACAAAGCGACATGTCCTGAAGAACGTGGCCAGCCCAGGCCTTCGAAGTGGCTCTGCAAGCCCCCATTGTCAGCAAAGGACCTGTTTATGATGGCTGCCTATTGCTCAGAAAGGTAGTGGTACCGCTGAAGCAAACTACTGGCTGAGTGAGTAAGAAGGGAAGCCACTTAGCAAGCAGGGGGCTTAAGGGAACATGTCAAGCTTCCCATTTGCGGAGTAGCAGCAGGGAAGCGCAGGTGCACCTATCACAGGACCAGCCTCGACAGGAATCAGGTGTTCTGTTTCCAAAATCCACCAAGAAGATGCTTTCATGGGCAGCTGTAAGTGGGACAGCTGCAACCAGGACTAGTTGCTTTGCAACAAACTTCTTGCTGTAGTGAGCAGGCGTCAGAGTTTTTTTTGGCATATGGAACTTTCTACAGCTCTCATTCGATTGGAGGTTTTCAGATAGCAGGATGTAGGGCTGGCACCTTTAAACCAGCCTGGCCACTTTTTGGACACTTGGCTAGTTCAGGTTGAGCACTTAGGCAATGGCACTGTTTTAACACATCTGAACATCCGTCTGCAGGTGAGTTGTGGATTTTCTTCTCTCCTTTTGGAGAGACAACCATCAAAGAGTCCACGAGATCATTAGTGCAGGAAACAGGGCTTAATATATTCACCCAACACTTTCTTCCATTGAAACTCAAATGCTAAATCCATAGAAAAATAACAGGCAGCAGTGCTAGTAGGAGACGTACAGCAAAGCAAGCTGGTGGTCACTGTTTCCATCTAGCCTCAGAGCCGTTCTGCAATGGCCATGATGTTGCAAGCCAGCAAAAAGGAAGACCCTCTTCTCTGAACTCCACGTGGGGAGGACCTACAGAGGCTCTCTAGCCTGGAATCCTAATGTCTGTTTCAAAGCATCCCCCAGCTATTGCCTAATAGGGAAAATCTGCTAATGCAAAGGGATAGATCCATCCTCTTCTTATCCCTGAGCTGAAGTTGCTATTTTGGATCAGAGAGTGTCCATTTCCCAGGTGGATACATTCCCTATGGGGCATTTTTTAAAAGATGCTGCCACAAATGTTTTGCAAGCCACTGAGTGAAGGTGGCAATTGTGAACCAAGGTGCATTTGGACCCAGTTTTTATACAGCAACAAGAGGAAGGGTGTGCAAGTGCAAGACCACCAGCCCGCCTACCTCTGCTTCTCATCCATCATCAGAACCATTCTACCCTATCTTCATCCTTCCATGCTCCACTACCTTCACCCATCAAACCACCAGGTGGCTTTTCTTTAAAATCACAGAAGTGGCTTTGTCTTCTTTTTTTAATTCACACTTTTCTTTTGGTTTGTACAAGAAATTTACACAGCTTGGAAAATATACAATTTCAGAAATAAAAGTAAAAAAAAAAAGTAAAACACAAAGTGGTGCTAAAAAAAGGGAGGGGAAGAGAGGGATCAGGTAAGCAACAGTCACAGAAATAACATGCACCAAGCTTTTTCCTTTGGTCTAGTGTTGTGTGTCCCTGGCGCCAATCTCATGCACTCCCATAGCTATGGGCAGGAGAGTTAAGAATGACCAGGGGTGGAAGTGGGCGGAGATGGCTTGTTCTCTCGGAATGCACAACAATCTCCCAAGTGAACGTGGAAGCCATAAACTCCCTTCTGCAAACAATCCAAAGTATCATACAGAGCTGGAATGCGTCCTCCCCAAATTCTTGAGTGTGCTCTTTCATTTTCTTGCATGCGGATAAACAGGAGGAACTGGAGCTAAGGCTAGACCAGGCTGGCAGATATCAGGCAGTCCCTCCTCTAGCAATGGGGCTGTTATTTCCAAAGTGGCTTAAGCAGGGTGCTGAACTAGGCTGGACTTTGGCTGCACTCTGGTCACAAGTCACTCAAGGAGAGGCTTCTCTGCTCAGCGCTTGCACAGCCAGAGGGACGGGGCTAAGAACATCTGACCAGCTTGGCAGGATGGGCACATCAAGGACTAGCTGCACAAAGAGGAACTCAGGGTGGTCAAGGAGAAGGTGGTGAGCCACTGTGGCTCTCAGAGCCATGTTTGCTCTGCCATCTGGTTCTTCCTGCATTGGCTGAAATGATAACTCATTCGTGTTCCTAGTCCTCCTTGTTCAACTATACCCTGTTAACCCCAGGGATATAAAGTCAGCCTGGCTACATCTCTCCACCAGAGAGAGCTTTTCTCCTTTACAGGATATTCAGCCACTCCCAGTCAAGCTCCTCTGGAAATTACTTTTCCGCACCCCTGAAGACAAGACCCTGCTTCGCTGACCTTTTTTGCTCCTGGGCAAATATCGCAGGGTATTTGCAAGGAAGCTCTTTTTAAAAACACTTTACCTCCAGGAAGCTAGTGGGCAGCATAAAGCTTAATTTAGCAGGGAAGGTTTCCACAGCAGGTATGGAGGTCATCGCTCTCCGCAAGTGGAGATGCTGCCCTCTGAAGAGCCCATCTGCATAAAAAGGTCCTAGGCTATTTGGATGTGAGAGTAGAGGGTGGGCATTTGGGCCGGGCTTTTTCCTCACTTCCAAAAGCAGCTTGAGTACAGATTTTTAAAGATGTGTGGGCTTGAGGGCACTGAATGGAGCAACTCTGGTGTTCAATTGCCTCCAAGCTAATTGCAACAGAAAGTGGACAGCTGGGTACTGCAAGATCAGAAAGGAAGGCTGGACTGAAAACAGGAACCAGGCATTAAAGAGAACCAGGATTCAAACTGAATCACATTTGGTTAGAAGCCATGAGGTGGAATGGAACTGAGACACCTGGAGAATGCAGGCATCTGGGAACAGTCAAGGGACGCTGTCCATCAACTGACCCCATCCTTTGCTAACCTGGTGTCCTCTAGATATTTTGGACTACAACTCCCAACAGCCCTAGCCAGTGTGCCGGCTGAGGCTGATGGGAGCTGTAGTCCAAAATATCTGAAGGACATTAGGCTGGCAAATGATGGCCTACCCACATCATCCATGAGAACCAGAAGCCAGCAGGGCACTCCGCCAGCCAGTCCTGAAAGCAAAGCAATGGGGGTATCATGAGGACGGTGCTGCAGGCAGGCAGGCTCAAAGGCAGTACCACTGGGCCCTCAAACAGCTTATGGAGCCTGTAGGGAGTGGATACAGCTGGGCAGAAAAGCACAAGCTGGAGGAGGGCAGCCGGGGGTCGGGGGGGAGACCCAGGCAGCAAGGCCAAACAAAAGGCACTCTCAAATCAGAGCTCAACCAGGAGCGTCAAAGGCAATTGGGGGTGGGGTGAAAGGACATCCCAGATCCCCATGCAGCAGGGTTCCCCCCGGGGGGGAGGGAGGAGTGGGACTGGCAAGTAACTCAGTACAAGACTCAGCAACCCCAAGCGAATGGGCAGGCCCTGCTCTTGTGTGGAGAACAAGACATCCCCAGCTTACAACAAGAGGAGTTCAAATATCTGGGAATGTCCTATAAAAATAACTTGGGCATCATTGTTATTACATATTTACTTATACCCTGCCTATTTTCCATGACGGGACTCATCATGGAAGGTGAGGATGGGGCAGGAATGCAGATGACATCGTCTATAAAAATTCAGAGACATCGTCTATAAACTGTGACACGTTGGCTGTCCTGGTCCCGTTAAGGTTAGGGCACGTGACAGGGCGTCAGTCAGCCAATGCAGATGCCTGAGAAGCTTTGGCCTTTTAGTCTTCTTGGGGAGGTGCTGGGTGGGGGGTGGCTCCTGCTTCCACAGCAGAGAGGGAGACTACTTTTCCTCAGCAAGCCTAGCAGCGTGTCTTCCCACAATGCCTTGGGTGAGATCAGGCTAGGCCTGCATATCTTCTGTAATTCCACAAAATGGCTACCAGTCACATTTGCTAGATGCTACTTCCATACATCAGAAGCAGTTTGACACCGAATACCAGCTTTTTTTGAGGTGCGTGTGGGTAAACTGCAGGTGAGGGCTGCTAGGCTCATACGCTGCTTGTGAGCTTTCCTTAGGTATCTGGTTGGCCACTGTGGAAACATAATATTGGCCTTTGGTCTAACCCAGCAGAGCTCTTCTGAACGTTCTTTAGCACTGAAATAAGCACTAAATTTGGGACCAGAATTCAGCATCCTGAGAATCAATGTTGGGTCTTACCACTATTTATCACTCTTATTATTGCTGTCCTTATGACTATAAAAAAATAGCTTGTGTGGACCTTCAGGGCCTTACAAAACAACCTGCCCTTTACAACTACTGTAAGCAGCACAAATTATGCAAACAAAGCGCATGTGTGCAAGTTTGCTTAATTTGTACAACTTGTCAGAGTCACAGCATCTGGGGTTTTCTCGGTGGCTTTTGATTGTATGCCTTCCCCCCAATTTAGATTCACTTTACCCAGCCCAGGACTGGGACAAAGGTCAAAAGAGCATCCTGTAAAATGCTTCTCCAGCCAGCCTAAAAACAGGCGATGCTAATTCCTTCCCATCAGTTAAGTGGATCAGCTGGCTGTCAGCAAAGCCACCTCAACCTAATTTCCAACCAGGTGGTGGCTGAGGGCCAGTTGGGTCACTTCATACAGGTAGTGGCAGAAAAGAGAGCTTCCTGCCTTCACCGTATCTCCAGCCCACAGAACAGGAGGCAAAACAGTGGTAGCCATTTTCTACCACAACCAGCACCTTTGTGGGAGGCTGAGGAGCATTAGGACCTAGAGGGCATCTGCTTCCCCATGGGGAGGGGTGGGGAATGGAGGAGGAGGACAACATTCCAAAGGGCGGGCTTAGTTAGAGGTCAGTCCCATCTCCCTACAAGGCAGGTCTGGAAAATACTGACAAAATCCTTAGCAGCCTCTACCTCCCAGTGAAACTGCCTGGCTTCTGGTCCTTGTCTTATCTCACTGGCAGTGAAATCTGTTAAGCTGGTGGGGGTGGGGGGGAGTTCCCCAAACAAGTTAAGTAATGGAACAAGTGCTACCCAGTGGGATTCAGGTATAGCAGACTTCTCCCTCCACCACTGGTCCCAAGCTCACTCCATTCTCACGTCCAACAGAGCACGCTCCCTTGTCTGCAGCCGCACAGCCTATTCACCAAGGCCTTCTTCCTCCAGGCACAGTCAGATCTCGGTGGCGGCAATCTCCTCGAAGCAGATGCCTTCGCCCCCGTGCATCTCGTACTCCTCCATGTCCCGGGCCTCGAGTTCGAGGCTGAGGTGGCGGAGCTGGCTCTCCAAGTCACGGTTGTGCCGGTACATCTGGATATAGTTGTGCTGCAGCTGCTTCTGGTAGCGGATGACCCTGTCCTTTTCCCCCTGCCAAGTGACGCGCTCGGCATGGAAAGCTTCCCGCTGCTCCTCGCCGCGCCGGCGCTCGCACAGCAGCTCGGCGCGCAGCCGTTCGGCCTGGGAGCGCAAGCCCTGCAGGGTATCGGCTGCCTGGCGCTGGGCCTTGGCCTCGTCGCACTCAGCCAACAGGGGGCAGAGCTCCCCACCTGCACTGCGCAGTCCCTCCAACTCGTGCTCCAGCCGCCCCACCTTCTCGCGCAGCAGCTCCGCCTCGCTCTTGCGCCTGGCCAGCTCGTTGGCACACACCTCCAGCTCCAAGGACTTGGTGTGGGCCACTTCCTGCAAGCCCAGCACCTGCTCTTCACCAGCCTGCAGCTCAGCCCTCGCTTCCCTCAGCTGGGCCCTCAGAAGCACCAGCTCGTTGCCCCGCTGAGCCACCTCTGCCTGCGATTCCTTCAGCTGCTGTTTCAGTAGCGAGATCTCGCCAGACTTCTGGCACACCTGGTGGGAGTGAAACAAGATGCATCAGCTGACCTGGAAGATGCCATAGATTCTGACCCGGCAGAGCGAGAGGCATGGTTGGATTAAGAATGTAAGAAGAGCTCTGCTGGATCAGGCCAGTGGGCTGTCTAGTCATAGAAAAATCATAGACATCATAGTTGGAAGGGACCAAGGGGATCCCAAGCCCTGGTCTAGTCCACACCCCCTGCAATGCAGGAATCTTTTGCCCAATGTGGGGCTTGAACCCACAGCCCTGAGATTAAGAGTCTCATGCTCTACCAACCGAGCTATCCCAGCATCCTGTTCTCACACTGGCCAACTAGATGCCTGTGGGAAACCCACAAGCAGGACCCTTGAGCACAAGATCCCTCTCCCCTCTGGTGGTTTCCAGAAACAGGTATTCAGAAGGATTACAGCCTCCAGCAGTGGAAGGCAGAGCACACCCATCATGGCTAGTAACCATCCTTAGCCTTCTCCTCCATGAGAAGGTAGCCTGCTGTCCTCGAGCCCAGGAGCAAAATCACAGCCTGCAGAACAGGAGCCGGTTAGATCACAGCGTAAGTGCATTTACAGCCTAGGGCAAGGATGGAAGAGACTGAAAGGGGAGTCCAATAATCTCAAGCAGGGTGAGCCCTGATACTCTCTCCCACCAAAGGCCGGGAATAATGCGCTCCTGTCAACAGGAAGATTTCCTCCACTCCCCCCACCCCAAAAGACCCAAACATCTCTGCTCGACATCTTCTGAACAGTGCCCAAAACGATGTGTTTTGAGGATTTGAGAGAGAACTAAAAAATATGCCAGGGATTATTCCCAAGCCCATGGTGAAAGCTATACTTCAAGACTCTATACCAGCCTTCTTCAACAACCAGAGGCTGATGGGCTCAAACTCCCATCAGTCAGCAGGGTGAAAGGTCAGGGATGATGGGAGTTGTTGTCAACTAACATCTGGAGGGTAGCTGGATGGGAAGGCTGCTCTGGACCTTCCTCCAATTCAGCCAGAAAGGGATAACTAGTGATTGGGGGGAACTTCCCTGTATAGACTAAAGGCAGGTGTTTAAAGACTTCTAAGGGGAAATAAGGCAAGAGGGAACCTCCAGGATCTCTGAAAGCAGCACAGCCAGCCCTCTGCTAGCGGTGCAACCTTGTGCACTATGCAACTTTCAAACCTGGGGGGCGGGGGAGCCAGGGAAGCCCCTCTTTCATGCAGCCTGGGCTCACCTCCCATTTGGTCTCTTCCAAGCGGGGCCCCAGCTCCGTGTGCTCTCGCTCAAAGGAGGCGCAGCGCTTCTCCAGCAGCTCCCGCTCGGCCAGCAGCTGTGCAAAGTCCTCCTGGAGTTTCTTCTTCTCCTGCTGCAGCTGGAAGATCTGGAGCTGCAGCACCTGCTGGCTGCGCTGGGCCTTCTGCGCCGACTGCTGGAGCTTGGCGGTGTAGCCCTGCCGCAGCTCTTCCATCTCTTCCTCGCAGCGCCTCTGCTTCTCTTCGTACACCTGGAAGGAAAGCACCCCTTTTCATCAACCCCCAGGTCACTGCTTGCATTAGGAAAGCTCTGCCACCGCTTGCAGCTTCTGTGTTTTAATTCAATTGGCATCAACGTTCCAGAATTTCCACTACCCCTCCCAGGGATCAGACCTGTCAAATTTCAGGCAGGTGGGAGGAGGGAAACAGTCCCTGTTTTGCATACTTTTTTTAAAGGCTGATAAATAGCTCTTACCATTAAGAATTTCCTCCTAATGTTTAGCTGAAATCAGCTTCCTTGCCATTTCCACCCATTGGTGCAAGTTCTGCCCTCTGGAGCAACAGAGAACACATCTGTTTCTTGATCTGAGTGACAGCCCTTCTGACAGTCAAAGGCAGCTATCATGTCTCCCCTTAAATTTCTCTTCTCCAGGCTAAACACATCCAGCTCTTTCAACCGTTCTTCATATGACTTGGTTCCTCCACATCTCAGCATCCTGGTTGCCTTCCATGGAACATTCTCCAGCTTGCCCGTATCCCCCTTAAAACATGGCGTCCAGGACTGCATGCACTAGTCCAGATTCAACTAGCACACAATAATGAAACTATCACATTTTGTGCTCTGGATACTACGCCCCTGATCACACATCCTAGTCAGCATGGGAGGGGATGCAGCCAACCACTGGGTCTCAACAGAAAGATTACAATAATAGCAGCCTGCAAGCGCCCAAAATTACAACTAATTCACCTAGATGATAACAAAGCGCAAACTGGGTTCCAGGAACAGATTATTATGCTGTCTGGAAAAGCAAGATGACAGACTGGAAACATCTGTGAAATCATGACTCTGGTAACAAGACACACAACAATCCTTTATTAGATTATGTAGACCTTATTTATGATTACTCATTTTTGTCCGTCACAATAGGATGCTGTGAGACAAACAGTTGGAGAACTTGTTAATGTCATAGTACGGAAGCTGCCAAGAAGGGGAGTGGCAAATCTGCACACTGGAAACCAAGTTATGCTGCTAATTCCTGCAAGGACGAGTTTCCAGCATGCAGTGCTGCCAGCCTACTCAACATCGACAACACACTGCACCTTGAGATAGGCAGTGTACCCCTTTCTGCCTTGAGGTGAATTTAACCTAATTGTGCCACAAAGGAGCTCCCAGTTGCTTGATGTTAATGGAGATGAACCTGCCGGTTCCTGCCCTACAGCAACTGCCTCATGAAAGCTGCCTGGTAAAACGAGAAGCTGCTGCCGCTCCAAGCACTAACAAAGGCAGTCCCACAGTAGAAGCAGCCTTTCAAAAACCAAAGAAACCCTCTCCCTGGTGAGAAACACGAGCGCTCCCCTTGCTGCATCAGACCTGCCTGCATTAGGAGCAAGCAAGCAACCCCAGGCAGCTTACCTGGCAAATGGCCACCTCATTCTCGTCCAAGCTCTCCCTCAGGTGCTGCAGCTCGACCTCACGCTCCCGCAACTTCTCCTCAAGTTCGTGAATAAGGAGGGCTTCATCCGCTCCACTGTGCACAGGCGAACGGCCCCCGCAGGAGCCGCTGTCGGAGGAATGGTGGCCCCGGCCGCTCAGAGAGCCCGTGCTCTTGCTCGACGACGAGCGGCCGCTGTCCGAGTTTGAAGGCCCCGTGAGGCCACGCGAACTGCCTCCTCCGCCGCCGCCACCATCCAGGGTGATGTGGCCCATGGAGATGCTGACTGGCTCCATCTGCTGGCTGCATCCAGTACTGTAGGTGGGGAGGCTCGAGAGGGAGTTGCGCCCCGAGTCCGACATGGTCCCTGAGTGAGAGCTGGTTCGGCAGCTCAGGGAGTTGTGCTTCTCGGTGCTGCCCGCAGGGGCACCACCAAAGAGCTGGGCAAGACTAGCTTGGCTCTCGGAGAGCACGGAGGCACCAGGACGCAGAGCCAAGTGCCCCTGCAGTGGGCCATTGCGGTTCTTGGGCATGACTGGCTTGAAGGCTGTGGGGCGGATAAGCGTCTTCTCCATGGCCTGAAAAACAGCACACAGGCACAGGATTGCTAGGGTGGAAGTTGATACCAGAAGGTTAAATCAATGGATAATGAACCCTCTCCGCCTTATCACACTTTGGGCAGATGTATACTCCATATATCACAAGAGAGGTAATGGGCCTTGTCTAATCTCAGTCAAGATTAGAAGGGCTGTTTCTGAACTTCTGAACTTCTTTCGAGGATGGACCTACCCGCCTTCTCCTCAGCTGTCACAACCCTCTCCTAAGAAAGAACACGAGTGACTACGGTGCTACTTGTAGTAACTGATGTGGTGCAACTCTGGCTGCCCTTTTTTAGCTGATACAGACAAAGGCAAACAGGAGCACCATTTAGCAACATGGATAAGAGAGATCATTAATAGTTGCCCACCCCCTACGGTGGATGAACCATAATCCCCAGCTTTCATTTTAAAATAAAGATGGCGTTTCTGGCACTTGTAGAAGCTGAGTTATGAGGCAAAATGTAGAGACACTATTCCTCTTATTTTGTGGGTCGTGAGAAACTAACCTGCTCCCTCTTTCAGTGCCTTAATATGCCCCTGGAAAAATTCCTGCAGAAACCCATGGACACCCTGCCATGGTTTTGCCTTAGCTGAATACACCTTCCTGGGTTTAACTGGGTGACATTATAGGTGCACTGAGAAGGATGAACTCCTGTGTTCAGTATGCATTTCTCTCAAGACAGAATCAGGATAGAGATGCACAATGGAGGAAGAGGATCCTTATTAGCCTTTTGACAGGGCTGAGGAAACATTCATCAGCTAGAATAACTCTACCCCTCAGGTAATTTAGGACTACAGCTCCCATCAGCCCTAGTACAGCATACCCAATGCTCAGGGATGGTGGGAGTTGTAGTACAAATATCTGACAGGCACCAGATAGGGGAAGGCTGATCTAGACAGACCAGCTTGTTCTGCCCAAAGCATGCTCTCTACTTACCTTCTCAAGTTTCCCCGAGACAGGCACCAACTTGGGGGGTGGTCCACGGATGGTGCCAACTCGGGGCTTGTCATCCTGCAGGTCTTCCATGTCACTACAGGGGCTGATGGGAGACACCTCTTCAGCCCAGTCCTCTTCGCTTACGTAAGCATAGCTGCTCTTCTTGGTGGGAAGTCCATGGCACAGGGGCTCTTGGGAACCAGCCCCGCCAGGCAGGCGGAAAGGACCAAACTCTGTCGTGGCTTTGTGGCAAGGCCGGCCGGAGATTAGGCTGCTGACACTGCCCATGGCTGCAGGGGACGGGCAGGCACTCGTGTGGAGCTGGGCAGCCCCTTCAGAGGCGGACTCAATGGAGACGGGCAGGGTCTGCACTATGGCCATGATGTCCGCAGGAGGAGGGGCTTTGCGCGTGGTCTGAAAGAGAGAAGGGATTGGCTGCTAAGAACATGACCAGGAAATCACCACATCAGCAGGGCCCACCAAAAAGAGGCAGCATAAGCAGCCTCTGACGCAAGGGTCTCTTCTCAGAGTTGGTTCTCCTTTGAGGAGAAGAAAAAGAAGGCCTCGCCTGGGAGTGAAAGCACTGACCACTGAGGAATCGGACCACACAAAGGAGCTCATCAGCTCCCAACCTCCACACTCTGCCAGGCCAGAGGTCAATGGGAAAGGTCCCTTTGAGCTGCTATTTGGGGAGACGATCAAAGGTGGCTTAGGGGAGAAAGAGAAGCCTTGGCAGCAAGGAGGGAAAAGCAAAATAGAAAACAGGCCAAGGAGCAGAGTTTGTGTTCCATAGTTCATTTACACTGGAAAAGTTAAGTCAGTCTCTTTCCTGCCAGGGAAATACTGGCATTCAGAAAATCCCAGTCTAAAAGCAACTCAAATTCCCCCAATATCACTGCCAGGCAATGATATTTAAGGTTAAAGGTAGCTTCCAAAACACAAAGGAGGAGAGATCTCCCTTGCAGAGCAGGTCCAGATCCTACCTTGCACTTGTGGAGAAGGGTGTTTTGCTTCCTGGTCTCCATCAAGCCAGGAAGACTCGCAGGAGCTATTATGTCCGGTTGTAAATTTATGCTCTACATATATAAGCTAGTCCTGGAAGAATCAGCAGCAGTTACGTCCACTGCTTTCCTGCCCCACTGCAAAATACACCAGTGTGTATGTGGGGAGTGCCCTCTCAAGCTATCTCTACTGCACAGAGAAGTGGGAAAGTCTCCACCCAAGATTCAGCACACTTAGAGTGGGCAGGAGTGATAAGGAAGCTGCAGAACGTACCTGCCATGCCTTTTTACATAACCGCAGGGACGTAGGAACCACTATCATTTAAAGGCCACCTTTGATTGTGTTCAAAGAGTTTCAAAGGCTGGAAGGGAACTGGAGGGAGACCAGAGTGCCAACTCTTTCCACAGAGGCAGGTTTCCTTTCGAGCAGAACCTGCGGCCTCGTAGCTGTTGTTGGACTACAAATCCCATCAATCGGCTATGCTAGGCAGGGCTGATGGAAGTTGAAGTTCAACCACAGGTTCCCCATCCCTGCTTTAGAGTTCCCACACAATACTATGTTTCAGAGGCGCAACAACCCACTTGCCTAGGGCAAGTAGCAACAGCCCATGAAGTGCAAAGCCTCTCTCACAGCTAGAAAGGCTGTGTGTCTTTTCTGGCCCTTGAATCTAGGAGAGACAGCTGGGGTATTGTTTGTTCCTTCCAGGATGGGCATCCTGGCTGCCTCTCCTTGCTTCCGAGAGCCAGGACAGCCAGCTAGAGCTGCCTGCCAGTCTCCATGGAAAATGCCCATTGCCCAATTGCTTTTCCAACGTGGATTTCTTTTGCATGCCTCTTCCTTTCTGCAGCTGAAGCTGGGAGCTCCAAGCAGGTCTGCAGACAACCACCCTGCTAATGTTGCACAGAGGGAAATGACTAGCCTGCCATTTATACATACGGCTTCTGTTAATCCTTCCCGGAATTGCATGTGATTTTCCCCCTTCCGTAAGAAGCAGAACATGCTTCGTGTTCGGTTTAGGAGGTACTATAGTCAATGGGGAAGCCACCCACCTAGAACTGATAGGGGAGCTGGGGTGGAAGGAAGCAGAAGGATTCCGGGAGGCAATTTCTCTGCCATGCCACCAACGGAGAAGAGCCATGGGGGAGGGAAGCCCAAGCACAGCAGCACCTCCCCGCTCTCGGCTTCCCTCTCCCTTCGCTTCTGTCCGCAGAGCAGATTTCCTTTTTATAACCTGCCCTCTGTGCTGTGCTTTAAATAGAAAGTGCCTGTGTCTCCCGCTCCTGCCAGCAGTTCAGGATCACTGAGCGGAACTAACTCGCATTTATTCCAACCCTAGGCACTAGACCAGCCCCTGCTCAGCTCCCATCTTGGGCAGTGCATGAGTACATGAGCATTTTTTTTAGAAAAGCAGAGGGGAATTGGAAGCGGAGAACGACTCTAATAGAACAGGATCTACAACAGGAGAAAGACCTCAAAGGTAATACTTTGGCCTTGTTTTCCTTGCTTACCACAAGCCTTTGGTCTTGCGTAATGAAAGGCAGGCTCCCCAATGCTCCCCAGCGTAAAGGGATTTATGCTTCACTACAATGTTTCAGAGAGCATCAACATGCAAAAGACTCTACCCTTGCTCACAGATTTAAAGGGTGTTGAAGGGAACAGTTGCCAGATTGAGATGCCCAGATTACAGTCTACAAATTCATGCAAAGAGATCAGAAATATCCTAGCCCAAGACAACTACAGGTTGTGGTGTGTGTGCCTTCTGTGTGCTATCATCAACTCAAACATTCCTGATACAGCAACAAATCTAAGAGGGACAGAAACCACTGTTATAGCTTTTGCGTTGCCATGTTTGAAATCCAGCTGCTCAGGCAGTGAGATGTGAATCGGAGGCATGTGAATGAGGTGAGAGAGCGGCTGAATGAACGGTGGCCACAGGTGCTACTGACTAACAAGTGAAAACATATGCAACACATTTCTGTTAGTTCTTCACACCAGAAAGCAGCAAGATGATAGAAACCAAGGTTGTGGGATCTGCGCTCACAAAAATCTTCAGACAGGCACAACTGTTCAAAATTGATTAAGTACCAACCATGTGGCCAGTGCAGTACAGAATATACCAGTGGCAAGGTTAGGAAAGTGGCAAGAGACTGGGGGAAGTCAGGTGAACCTAAAGGTGTAGATAAGGTCAGGAAAATTACATTGCTGAAGGAGCAGATATTGAGATGAAGGGACTTAAGGAGTGAGAGATGTGTGATGAACAGAAAATAGAAAGATGCTCCAAGTACGGGATTCACAGCATGGCAAAACGACGTAATGCAAGAACAGGAGGGAAGTAAAGGTACAACGGAAAGGATTCACTTTCAGGGGTAACTTCTGTTGCATCCTACCTGGCTACATTTTTGCACAAAGTGAGCCGACTGCAAAACAAAAAACATCCTTTTAAAACTTCTTCTAAAAGAAGCCAAAGCAGCTAGCTGTAAGAAAATGTTCCCAAACCACTTTGGCTTGTTTGTCTGGCTGACAATCTCATAGCCCTGTGATTTTGTAATGACTGCAAAGAATTTTAGATGACTGAGAATCTGTTCTCCTATTCAGCAAAAGGGCTGGGGAGAGGGGTGTATATGGAATAAGCGAGGCCACTGCAGGAGGAAGACCATCACTATCAGATCTTCTCAGGAAGTTCTTTCCAGTACACACACTTCAGGAGTACTTCCTGACAACTTCTACTTCCCCCGATTGTTAAAAAAGAAAAAAGCAAGCCCAGCGCTGAGTCATGGGATGGGCCTATGCTCCCAAACCCCACATTCCAGATGCATTTGTACAGTCCATGCGAATACGAATTAGATCACGATCTCTGTTTCTGTTTCTGTTAAGTGGGGCTTTCAGAGAACTTGGATGTTTTGGCAAAGGGGCAATGAAAGTGCACAAGGAAGGAGGGAGAGATTTACAAAACAGAGGTCAGAAAAATGTGAGTCAAGTTCCCCAACATTTTTCCATAGCAAAGAAGACTGGAAAGTTGTGCCTTCAAAGAAAAAGAAAAACCTGGAGGAGGTAGTTAATAATATACAAGAACAAGTTTGAAATAATAACATACAGGGAGAAATTTAAAAGGAGAGACTGCTGCAGGAAGAGTTAACTCTAGTTTTTGTGAGGCCAAGAAGGGATGTTTCTGGGAACAAGGCCTTGAATTTTGAAAATTCAAGCACACAAGAAGGAGACTGAAAATAGCAACTCAGTCTTGATACTGGCCAGCGCCCTTGTGTCAAATGGGAAAATTATATCAACAAGGAAATTGCAGTCAGAGCCTAATCCTTTTTACTCTTATATATGTTTTCGTATTTAAGACATTTATATATTGCTTAATCATTCATGTTTCTAAGTGGTGCACCTAAAAACAAAACCCCGAAAATTAAACAATAAATTATGAATCATAGAATTGTAGACATGGAAGGAACCCCTAGGGTCATTGAGTCCAACCCCTTGCAATGCAGGAATCTCAACTAAAGCATCCATGACAGATGGCCATCTAACCTCTGCTTAAAAACCTCCAATGAAAGAGAGTCCACAACCTCCCAAAGGAGTCCATTCCACTATTGAACAGCTCGTATCATTTATCATAAAACTGAACACTACCTTAAAATGCCCCCTGAAACAAGGAGGTCTTAGTCATGAGCCTGAAGTTCAGCAAGGAGGGTGCACCTCTCATGTCAGGTGGCAAGGAATTCCACAGGCTACTACACCGAATGCACAGCTTCTAGTGGTTACAAGTGTTGCATCTGAACCACTCGCCCATTGATCAAGCAGAAACACATAACCTAGGATTTCAGCCTTTCTGTGCAGTAAAGCTAAAGGACCCCTGACAGTTAAGTCCAGTCGCGAACAACTCTGGGGCTGCGGCGCTCATCTCGCTTTACAGACTGAGGGAGCTGACGTTTGTCCGCAGACAGTTTTTCCGTGCACTACATGCACTCAAAGGCTGCAGTGACATATACTTGAGCTGCAATCCTATGCAGTTAATTAAAAGGAACCAAGGTGGTGGGAGGGGAGAAGGAGAAAACAGCTCTCTGTTCTCTTCCACATCCATTCACTGGCAGTGTGCAGAGCATGGAAAAGCTTTTTAGAAGCAAGGTGCCGAGGTGGGGATATGGTGTGTGAGGAACAGTAGACAATCTGCAAAAAGTCACAGCTCAGCTCCATTTCTCTAACCCAAAGCTTGGGAACACAAACTCAAGTACTGTTTGATTCCAAATAGTTTGCCTTAACAACACCATCATATCTGCAGAAGTACAAGAAAGGTTTGTTCTTATTTCCACCCTGCCAATGCATATCCATGGGCACCATAAGCCTCACTTTGAAATCTGACTCTAGTGTTGCCTGCCCAGGCAGTTCTTTGGCCTAATCAAGGAGGAGGAAGAAAGAAAAATTTGGTGGGGGGTTGAAGCCCACCTGCCACCAGTTCTATCCAGGCCCACTGGCTGTCCACCTTGCCCATAAGGCTTCCAAACTGCAACAGGGAATTTCTGAATCTGAATTCCAGATTGCTGAAAATGAACACATTGCTTTGTGCACATGCTGCGGTGAGGGGCCATTGCTTAGCGGCAGAGCACATGCACTGCATCCAGAGGTTTCCATGTTCGGTCCTTGGCCACTCCAGTTAAAAAAGGTGATGGGGAAAGACCTCTGCCTGAGTACCTGGAATGCTGCTCCCAATGAGAGTACACGATACTGGGCTACGTGGACAAACAGACAGACCTCATACACATTTTAGCTCCATGCTCACACTTTCACTACTGTCAAGCAGAATCACAAGTGCAGAAAGTATTGCTGCACTCCAATGCTGCTTGAGGGCTTCCTACAGGCATCTGGTTGGCCATTGTGAGAACAAGATACTGGATTAAATGGGCCTTTTGCTGGATCCAGCAGGGTTCTTCTTATGTTCTATACATAGCTGTCAACTTTTCCCTTTTCTTGCGAAGAATCCTATTCGGAATAAGGGAATTTCCCTTTAAAAATGGGAAACGTTGACAGCTATGGTTCTATATAAGCATGCCTTTGAAGTGTGGAAAGCTAAGGCCTTTAAAAAACAAAAAACAAACCCCCAATTGTGGATGTCCCAGTAGAGGAAGCAATATGGACAGCTCAGCTCCCAGTCCAGATGGCATAAATAATAAGATAGCAAATAATTAAGCTGCAGAGTCTATAGCTGTGGAGCTGGAATTCCCAAGTGCCCACAGGAAATTGTTCAGGGCAGATGGGGAGCTAAGGGGCTAGATGAATGGCCACAGAAACACCATTTGCACTTGCTGCAGAGAACACCAGAATAGCATCAATGTCCTTTCCAGTTAGCTTAGGCTTCCTATCCATAGACAAGGGATTATTCTGTTCCTACTCCAAGCCGGCACAGACTAGTTTATAAAGCTGCCAGATTTTAACTCAAAGGTAGCTGCATGGCAGGGTTAACGCAATTCAACGTTTGCTACAATTTGCAATTGGAATCTATTCAAGAGAGAAAGCAATTTCGAAGAGGAAAATAGCCTACAGAGCCTGCAACAGCACAGACAATGAGCTGCCCGTATGGGCCAGAGCAGAGATGATGCAAAATTCATCTGCTGCCTGCTGCAGCATAGCCACAAAATTAGGGAATGTTCCACAAGTGTAAATGGCATTAACTTTGGTTAAAGAATACCCTTCCTACTCAACAGGTAATAAGAATAAAATATTTTCTTATCCACCCTTCACCATAAAGTCCCAGGGCGTCTTACAGCAATGTTAAAAATACGATTTAAAAATCAGATCAAACAATTTACAATCAAAAGAATAGGTTGGGTTCTAAAAACATGCATCTCAGGTGTCAAAGGCATCTTCAGCATATGGTAAAACCTTTATAATCTGATGTACCTCTATAGGGAAGGAATCCCACAGCTTAAAGGCTGCCACAGAAAATACTCTCTTCCAGGTCACCACCTCCCTCACCTCTGAGATAGGAAGATAAGAACTGCTGCCTTATACAGAATCAGATCATTGGCCCATCTAGCTCAGTACTGTATACACTGACCACAAAAGCAGCTCTCCAGAGTTTCAGGCAGGAAGTCTCTCCCAACCTGGAGATGCCAAGGATTGAAGCTTGGAGCCACTACATGGCCCTGGGGGTGGCAGATCTACCAAGAGGAGCCCAATCTGTTGATCTTAACACCTGAGAGGGCCTCTAGGGAATGAAGCAATCTTTCAGGTATTTTTGGCCTCAGTCAACTAAAGCTTTAATCCAGGGATAAGGAACCTCCAGACAGGGGACCAAATCTGGGTCTCCAGGTCTTTCCATCTGACCCTTGAGACTCTCCTCAGGCCACATAAATGCCAATGCCCGCTGTGCCAGTGGCCCTCCTCCACCCCATCCTTGAGTGCTTTTGCTTGGCTGGAATGTGTCCTTGAACTGTGACAATGCCTCTTACTTGCCTAGATGGAGAGGCAGGTGTAGAAACCGCTGAATTGCGCACCTATTGTGTGGAGGAAGGAATCGCACCTGTTGCTCCATCCACTTGTTGCCCCTGGCTACACCCACTGTAGGTATGCCCCCAGAATGCTGCCTATGAGGGAATAGGGCTCCCCAGGCTGAAAAATGTCCCCCAGCCCTGCTTGAAACGCTGAGCCATGTTTTTAATATTCAGTTGGAAGCCGTCCAGAGTGGCTGGGGAAACCCAGCCAGATGGGCGGGGTATAAATAAAATATTATTATTATTATTATTATTATTATTATTATTATTATTATTATTATTGTATAATGGAACCCCATCCGGTAATCTGGCCAGTGCAATTTGAGTCATCTTCAAGGGCAGCTCCATGTCGCATGTGCTGCAATAATCCGATCTGGAACTGGAAGTTACCAGGGCATAGATTGTGCAGTGGCCAAGTCGTCTCTGTCCAAAAGCGGCCTGCTGAGCTTCCCATCAAGTGAAATAATGAAGCAGGGCGTTAAATGTTTAACAAGATTCTGAAAGGGAATGGAGATGGGGCTCTGATAACCAAATTTATCAAGATCAGAGAGCCAGAGTCTTCTGCCTGATAGCGAAGTCCAACCTCCTCACAGCGGGAGCTGAGCCATTTTTGTGCAGCCTGAAAACACTGGCTGAAATTCTCAGAACCCTAAGCTTTCCTTTTTCCGATAGCTTAGCCTTCATGGCTGAGAGAAGATAGAAAACATAAAAGTGTTTCCGTAATAGCTCACAAAAGCAGAATGAAAGAAGCCACCTAACATGATGTTTCCTTAATCTCCTCACAGGATTGGAGAGAACAAAGAGTTTTGAGCATGCGAGTTTCTCAACCATCCCAAATAGTTGGAAAATGCCATGGCTCAGTAACAGAGGACATGACCTGCACGTAAAATATCTCATATTTAACTCCCAGCATCTCCAGCTAGAAGGTCCCAGGTAGAAGGACATCTTCAAGACTGCCACACAGAGTAGATCAGGGATGGGAGGGAACCTCAAGACCAGGAGACAATGAAACACCCGAGTCTCCCTAGAACCCTTAGAATCCTCCCCATGCTACATTCCCTCCCTCCCTACCCACCCCTCTCTGCTCAGGGCCAGCCCTGCCATTAGGCATGGTGAGATCACTACGTCAGGCAGTAGAAATCCCTGAGGCAGCATCCCCACGGTCACCCCACCAGCGTCAGAAGTGGCAGGGCACACAACAGACAGAGGCAGTAGTAGTGGCAGGTATGGTGGGGGTGGGAGTGGTGGCAGCAGCAGGGCAGCACTTCCCATATTGCCTCAGGCGGCAAAATGGGATATGCCACCCCTGCCCCCTGGCTGAAATGTGAACTCTCTAGTAATGCCCCCTGCTTGCATTGGTATACAATGGAGGGAGGACAGGGGGGGGTTGTGGGTGTGTGGTGATACAGAATAAATAAGAAGAAACTAGGCTACCATATAAAGGTAAATTTTACACTAATTTCTCTGTCCACTTTTGCAGCTGGCCCCACCCCACATGTAGCCCCCAGAAGACATCGCTGGCCTTGGATTCCCCGCCCTCAAAGTAGACAACAGGGAGCCAGAAGGAGCAATGGTCCGACACGAAGGCAGCACCCTCTATGTCCACATGCCACTGGCAATTTGGGATTATTTTAAAGGAACTCCCCCCCCCCCCGGTCATTTAAATGACAGGCACAACACAGAGCTAAACTAGGTATCCATATGTGTATTCACCCATTTGCCTATAAAATCTTACTTTTTGCACCAAAATGAGCGCATGAAGAACAACAAAGGCCCCCATCCTGTCTTAACTCACCATATTCAGCCACTTAAGGCTGTTTGCCTCTCACAGCCTGACTCACTTCTGGTATCCAAGCCAGGCTGATGGAAAACAGTTTAAAGCAGTCAAGCATAGCATGGCATGGCAAGGCAAGGGACAGGTTTCGTTCTGCTCCCCCTGACACTCGTGTTGATATAGGAAAGCAGGAGACACCCCCTGACCCTCTCCAACACTTGAATAAAGTGTATTCTGTTAGTGTATAATAAGCATGCACACATCTATTTTGGCCCACAGAATCAGAGATGTGTGACACATGCTGAGAAACTGCAGTTAGCATTGAAAGGAAAGTTCATTTACAGCAAGCAGACAACAATCTGCCCTTTGTCAACCCCCTTCCGCATCACCCAAGGATACTGAATTTGCGGCTTCCACAAACTTTAACAGAGGCATCTTGCAGACAGATTCTCCGCCACCCCAGTCTTTCTGCCCAAATGAAAGATGCTGATTTTTGTGCAGTGTGCTATACAGCGTCACTCTTCCCTAGACAGCACACATTTCCATGTTTGGACCTTGATCAACGTAAACTGAGAACTTCAGTTCACTGGTTGCTGGCAATGCATTCTAAAGATGGTGTTTTCAAAGTTCAGCTCCTGAACTGGCTTTATATCTCTCAACTACGACTTGTGCTCAGCGCATTCAGCCCTCTGGACACTTTCCAAACATGTTCCATCCTGTTGACCAACAAGAACTAGAACAGGGGCAGCCAAAGCTGTTAAGGCTGTAAGCTCCCATCATATCTGACCATTGCCAGGGCTGGTTGTGGCTGATGGGTGCAAGAGTCCAAAAGCACCCAGAGGGCTCACACTGGCTAGTCCTGAACTAAGGAATACAGCACAATTTTCACAGAAGAACAGGATGGAAAGCTGCTCTGCTCTGGGTGTTGCTTCTTCCTTTTGATGATCACCACTGCTGTCCCTAACCAGAGGAGGAACAACTGCTGGGAAGTGTGCACCTGCATCAGCGCAACCAGGCACCTTCATCTGCCCCAGCTGCAACAAAACATGTCTCCCCTGTATCGCCTCTACAGCCACAGCCACAGCAACTCCCCAACAGTTTAACTTCACCCCCGAAGGCACATTCTTCCATTGTCTCCCAAGACAGACAGATGCCAACCAACCCTACCAGCACAAGTTATTAGGCCAGAAGGACCATTGGCATGAATCCCAACTATGCTTAATGTATCCCATGCTTCCTGCCTGTCCATTCCTCCCCACCCTTTCAAGCACTGGAAGGAGACACGTGGAAAGGAACATCTTGAAATGAACCCAGGACAGCAGAGTACTCATATAATAATGCAGGGGTCAGCAACCTTTTTCAGCTGTGGGCCGGTCCACCGTCCCTCAGACCATGTGGTGGGCCGGACTATATTTTGAAGGGGGGAATTAACAAATTCCTATGCCCCACAAATAACCCAGAGATGCATTTTAAATAAAAAGACACATTCTACTCATGTAAAAACACGCTGATTCTCAGACCGTCCGCGGGCTGGATTTAGAAGGTGACTAGGCCGCATCTGGCCCCCGGGCCTTAGTTTGCCTGCCCCTGTAATAATGTATCTATATTTTAAGAAAACAACAGCCAGGTTCTTACATAACTTGTTGAAGTGGCCATGTTTGCACGAAACGGTAAGCCAAAGTTTCCAGTCTATTGCAGCTTATTGTGAACAAGCAGTGGGTTAGTGCAGATTGCCCAATCATTCCTGCTTTGCTCCCCACCCTGGAGAAGAAGGAGACTGCATCTAAGCCATGGATCGTGGTGTATTATTCCCTAACAAGTCCCAATCAGCAAATCAACCACGAACCGTGGGTTAAGGTTGGCTCATTAACATTGCTTGTTAAGAAGCAGCAAATCAGGGTCTGTGAGTTCAGACATAATGATAAGCCAAGTATTCCTGGACTGTTTACAACTCTCATGTTAGAGAAGGAGTGAAGCTGGAACTATTGGGCAGGATGCACCAACGCATGGCTTGTTCACAATAAACCACGAAAAGTCAGAAAGTTTGGCTTGCCAATACGTGCCAAGGCAGCCACTGTGGCCCAGCTGAAATGTAATTACAAACAAGAGTTTGATGCTTATTTATTTTCTCCTTTGTCCTCACAATGCCAATACTTTAAAGAGGCAGGGTCTTTTTTGGCTAGTCAAATGCCCACCTCTAAGTTTCATAGTCACAAAAGGAGTGCACCTCAAAAGACAAAGTATGAAAACAGCCCAAAATCATGCCAGAGACATTATCCTCATCTAAATCTATTCTTTTATTTGCATTGCTGATGGGCTGCCGTATGACAAGAAGTTCTCTGAGCAGCCTAAGATTTGCCAACACAACACATAAATGTACTCGAGACACAATAATCTGCATGTCATCTAACACATGAGTTCATTTATAAGCTGAATTTCAAGGATACCCAGAGAAGGGAGCCCATTTTCCACAGTCCATCCATCTAGGGAGCCATGCCCTCCCCCACCCACCCCACACTTGCTGCTCCTCTTCATCCAGGACAGGCATCTGCCTCGAAACCGGATCTTTGTTTCCATGCAGGCCCCTGCTGCTTCAGGCCCTGTTTGATGTCAGGATCCTCTTGTCCTTAACATAATCAACATCTCCCAGCAACCGCCAGGCTAAGGGATTATGGGAGAAATAATCCACCAGCAGGAACAGCAGCAGAAGCCGAAGTTGGGAGACAAAAGCTCCCGTTTTCATGCAAATGTTGGCCTGAACCAATGAGCCTGGGACTCCAGGGAGGTCCCGAATTTGACCTCACAGCTGGGCCACTCTCAGAGACAACAGCCTAAGAAAGTTGCAGATTGTACCACTCAGGCCTAGCACCTGGGAAACCCATTATGCAAGGCAGGAGAGCACAGTAAGAAGATCACTTCAAGGGAGATGAGGCTCTTGGGAGTTTTTCTTTCTTTCTGCAGGGTGGGTGGGGGTGTCACAAATATTTCAGTGAACAAAGTATCACAAAATGGGATTTATAGTTTCGAAACTGCTGAGGAATTAAACTATTCCATCATGAGGCCTAGAAACTTTATTTGATTTTTAAAGTAAATAGCTTAATAGAATCTGTAAGGTCCAAACGTTAGGCAAGTTTATACAGTATTAAAATAGCTCCTCCTAAAAAAAAAAAAACCCAACATACATTCTGCTACTATCCCCTCTACATTTAGAAGAGCAAAGGAAAACTGCCTTAAGAAAGGCTGAAAAAATTCTAAAACCCTCACACTTATAAATCTGATACTGTTTCGTTAGAGGTTGGTCCTAATGTCTGACAATTTTTAATGCTTGTCAAACCCAGATCACTAGGACCAATCAATCAGAGGTCTTATTTTAAAATGACTGTGTTTAAAATTTTTATTTCTTCTACCAGAAAATCCTTAGATATATCAACATTGAAATAATCCAGACTAGGGAAATCCCAACCTCTTTATTGCCAAGGGATGCAAAGCAGCACCTAGAAAGTTGCACCATTTTACCTGCATGTATTAGAGTTTATATGGGACGTGGGTGGCGCTGTAGGTAAAACCTCAGCGCCTAGGACTTGCCGATCGTATGGTCGGCGGTTCGAATCCCCGTGGCGGGGTGAGCTCCCATCGTTCGGTCCCAGCTCCTGCCCACCTAGTAGTTCGAAAGCACTCTTAAGTGCAAGTAGATAAATAGGTACCGCTTTATAGCGGGAAGGTAAACGGCGTTTCCGTGTGCGGCGCTGGTGCTGGCTCGCCAGAGCAGCTTCGTCACGCTGGCCACATGACCCAGAAGTGTCTCCGGACAGCACTGGCCCCCGGCCTCTTAAGTGAGATGGGCGCACACCCCTAGAGTCGGACACGACTGGCCTGTACGGGCAGCGGTATCTTTACCTTTATTAGAGTCTATAGCACCTGGAAAGTTGTGTGGATAGTAAATGGAACAGGCAAAATAATGTTCAAATCCTGGAACAGACATGTTGCTGGACATCCTTCAGTAATAAATAAATTATTATTATTATTATTATTATTATTAATAATAATAATAATAATAATAATTTGTACCCCGCCCATCTGGCTGGGTTTCCCCAGCCACTCTGGGTGGCTTCCATAGAAACCAAAAATACACTAAAATATCACACATTTAAAACTTCCCTGAACAGGTCTGCCTTCAGATGTCTTCTGAATGTCAGGTAGTTGTTTATCGCTTTGACATCTGATGGGAGGGCGTTCCACAGGGCAGGCGCCACTACCGAGAAGGCCCTCTGCCTGGTTCCCTGTAGCTTTGCTTCTCGCAATGAGGGAACCGCCAAAAGGCCCTCAGAGCTGGACCTCAGTGTCTGGGCTGAACGATGGGTATGGAGATGCTGTTTCAGGTATACTGGGCCGAGGCCATTTAGGGCTTTAAAGGTCAACACCAGCACTTTGAATTGTGCTCGGAAACGTACGTTATCTCCTCGGTTTAATTTTTGTCTGAAAATCTGAAGTAATGGCAGGAAAGCATATAAAAATGTCCTAATTAAAAGATACTAAGCATTCTTATTTGAGACTTCCACTTTTGATCTATTTTCAAAAGGTTAATTCATGATGCCTATTAAGTCTAGATTTGAGAAAGCCTGGCTGCGGCTGATGGAGTCCAAGAACTCTGGAGGGCACCAGTTTGGGAAAGGCTGTTCCACAGGTTATGACTCCCAAGCCAGAAATGCATTGGGATACACTATAGTGGATTTCAGAGTAGAAACATTGCTAATTTGTATTTATTTGCTTGTTGCAGATTTATATGCAAGGATATGCTTTGTGAGTTCAACATCCTCAGGTTTGTGAACAGGGAAGGCACAGTCAGCTGAAGTTCTTTTCTAGACCATTTACATGGTCAAATGGGATCAGACAGTATCTTCCACACACCTCCACCAGGGCTTCCCTTGCACTGGATGTCAAGAATTTGTGAGTGTGACCCCATCAGAACAGCCACATTTCTTTTCAGAGGATTCAGAAGATTTTGTTTATGCTTGGTGTCTAATAAGCATTCGAAACTCCCATTGTTCTAGGCACGTTTTGCGACAAGGAATTTCATTAGCGCAAGCAGTTTCTGAGCTCTGGGCCTAAGATTTCAGATTAAAACTGCAGAGTGGAAGGAAAGGAGGACCTTTTGCTGCCTCCCCACTTCCAGCCACTCTCTGAAGACTGGAGAAAAAACCCTCTTAAGAATATTGGGGGGCAGGCAGGGGAAACATGGCTTTGTTGTTGTTTTTTGCAGTCTTCAGATAAGGACTAGACCATGTGAAAAATGAATATAAGATTTCAGCTGCAGTTCATTCATTTTTCAGCTTTGTATTCTTGTTATTTTAAAAGTGTGCCTAGGTTTAAGGTGCCGTTTAGCTCCTAGCTTTCATATCTCAGTTTCTAGCACTGTCTCTCTCCAGTCAAACATATAGGGTCCCTGATAATTTGTTGCTGTTTCCTGTAGAGCACTGAGTGATTTGGTTATCTTGAGCCAAATACTCACTTTAGTACAGTGGTACCTCTACTTATGGACATGATCCGTTCCAGGGTCCCATTCGCACCCCAAAAAGTCCGTAAGTAGAGCGTCACTTCTGCGCATGATGCAATAGAGAGCTCCTGCGGGTTTGCCGCATTCATAACTTGAAATGAAGCAAACACAACTCGCAGTATGACTGTACTTCACATTGCTGTGCTTTCCTCCCCCCACCTCTACTGTATAAAGAAAAAACTCAACAGGAACATGTTTGACAGGTTCGACAGTGGAAAGGACCCCTTTGGAAGGTTGTGGACTCTTCTTCCTTGGAGGTTGGATAGCCATCTGTCATGGGTGCTTAAGTTGAGATTCCTGCATTGTGGGGGGTTGGACTAGTGGACCCTTGTGGTCACTTCCAATTCTACGATATGAAGCTGCCTCATACGGAGTCAGGCCATTGGCCCATCTAGCTCAGTATTGTCTACACTGACTGGCAGGAGTTCTCCAGGGGGTCTCTCCCATCCTTACCTGCAGATTTCAGGAGTTGAACCTGCAGCCAACACCTGCATGCAACAAAGGTGCTCTACCACTAAAGTCAAGAAGACCCGTCTCCTACACAGGATCTTTGGCAACACGGTATGATGCAGTTATCTGACACAAGGAGATGTTGTCTGCAGGCAGATGCTGTAGAACACAGAGAAGAGCACACTGCGGGACAGAAATGCCACCTACCAAAGCACGAACATTACCACGACTGGACCAGTCTGCCGGAGGGCACCCCACCCCTTTAAGTGCAGATCCACTCTCCCCAGCATGAGGGCAGACCATGTGATAGCTGCACACATGACAAGCTAATGAGTTATGATCACTAGGAGCACTGGATAGATGTGGAGTGACAGGCCACCCAGAAGAGCAGCCTAGTGCACACTGATCAGGGGCAGCATTCAGTCGGGGCAAAGCTGGGTCAACCCAGCAGGGTTCCTCTCCACATGTGTGCGCACACATTCCACATAAAGCCATGGAGAGGAGGAACCATCTTCACCCTCTCGTTGAACCTGGGGAGTAAGGATTTAATCCCATATGATGACCTGGGCTCGCACCGGAGAACCAAAAGCTGC
This sequence comes from Podarcis melisellensis, assembly GCF_964234715.1. NCBI lineage: Eukaryota > Metazoa > Chordata > Lepidosauria > Squamata > Lacertidae > Podarcis > Podarcis melisellensis. Next base: position 43,713,048 of record NC_138537.1, read on the forward strand.
CGGGTGATGTGCCTGCACCAGGTTTTTTTTCCAGGAAAGCAGTACAATTAACACGGAGACCCTTCAGAAAAGAAGAGAAGGTGGAATGAACAGGTACAAACAGAAGAAGACATGGCCTTCTGAGCACTACTGAACCCTGAAAGTACCTGACACATCATAACTACGTAGCGTAAGCAGATCCCAAGGCGCATGTGTGCACATGTGCGCACACAGTCCCAACTCCCCCAGTATGCTGACACCAGATCCTGGCAGCCAGCAGCTGGCCACACTCCTGTACTCCCAAGCCCAAGGCCTCGCCACCTAGGCTAGCCCAGTCATAGTGGCAAACTGGATATGCGGGCACCACAATTCCAGTGGCATCTGCCTCAGCTATGTGAATACTTGAGGGCAGAGAGAAATGTGCTGTGTTGCACTTTTGGAGGGAAGAGGAGCACAAAGCAAGCTCAGCAACTCATGGGATGGGCAGGGCTCCCAACATACCAGGGGGCACGGCCTGATTGCCAACTGATCTCTGGAACACAGGCCCAGTTGTCAAGGGGAAGAAAGGAGTTACTTTGGAAATTAAAATGAGAAATCAGAATTCTAATCAACTCTTGATCATTGCGTATGGTGGCATTGTGCTGCTCAGCATACAGTTAAGGGTGTTTTGGGGGGGGTTAGAGAGGGGATTTTAATTTGCTGACTGCAGCAAAGCCTAGGGGCAGTGCTGCCCACCACTATACAAGTTTAAACAGCAGGAAGTCAAAAAATGGATTGGCAGATAAACAATCTAAATAGAGGGCCAGCTGCAGAGAGCCTTAATCCCAACTAGCTGCAACATGTTAACCAAAATAGTTCGCTTTTACAGAGCATTTTAGAGAGTTTAAAATGTATCACATACATTGGTTCAGTAATGATGCTTCACAAGGTAAGATCAGCCTTATCATACCCATTTTGCAGAGAAGGGACTGAGGCTGAGAGAGTACTGGTTTGTTAAGACCTCTGAGTTTGCTGCAAAGGAAACATTTTCTTGAGGACTTCCTAGTTCACAGTTTATACACTTCAATACACCTGCCTTGTAAATAAGCCAACAAAAGTTTGTTTTTCAAGAGTTTGTTTTTCTAGCCTGCATTCCCATGCTTGCCATAGATGTGGAGATGTCCTTTTCTGCAATCCCACCCATGGAAATGTAGGCTTCTCTACCCTCCTAACAAGCTAGCCACAAGAAAGAAAGAAAGAAAGAAAGAAAGAAAGAAAGAAAGAAAGAAAGAAAGAAAGAAAGAAAGAAAAGCCTTCTACCAAGTGGACTGGAAGTAGGAGGATGAAAGGATTGACTGCTCCTCTGGCACCCCTCTGCATTTCCATGCTGATTGCAGAGAAAGGGGTTTTTCTTCTCCTACAGCTAGCACAGAAACCAAGTGGGCTGTTGGGAGACTGAGCCGCCTCCCCCAGCCCTGTCAATCCCCAACATGGAACTCCTGAAATAGAACTCTGCCATTGCGCATCCTTGGACAAGCCCAAGCCAGGACAAGTCCAAAGTCCATTTCAGGGGCCTAATCCAGCCCACTGGACGGTTTAATCCGGCCCCTGTGGTAGTTTATTTTCTGGGTAAAATCCTAAAAAAAAAAACCTCAACAACAACTTTGGTTGGCCCTCATGGCCCTTCACTTAATCAAATCTGGCCCTCTTTGAAAAAAGTTTGGACACCACTGCTAGGCATTCATATCCTGCAAAATTGAGATCTCTAGATGTGAGCAAACCAACTGGCTACAGTTAGCAATTAACCTTCCACAAGGGCCATATCTAGAGGTTCAAGAGCCCTTGGCGCTGTGCTGGGCTTTTCATGAGATAAATCTGCAGGGACCATCTATCCCTACCCTAGCTGGATCGGAGAGTCATTGACTGTAACTGTTTCTTCATTTGTTTCTCTGTCTAAAGGTCTACTACCTCACTTTTCACAGTTGTCTCAAAGCAACTCACAAAGAAGAAATTAAACATACAATGTACAAAAGGCATAGATTAAACATGAGAAAACAAGAACATTAAAGCAGCCTCCTGAAATAAAAAAATTGTTCTGACCCAGCATCTGAAACTTTGCAGTGTCAGTCCTCGTCTGGTTCCTACTGGACGAAGCTCCATAGAACTGGGCTCACTATGCTGAGGGCGCAACCCCTTGTTAATGTGGGTCATGCTTCTGGACCGTGGGGAACCACTAGTAGCTTTCCATGTTGGAAATCTATGCTTATCCTCCACTGGGAGACCAAAAAAAGAAGCCCCTTTCCGCCACGATTTCTCCCAAACCACTCTCAGCACTCAGAGGCTTCTTTTCCCACAATGCAGCAGTGAAGGGCAGCACCTGTGGCCCTCTATATATAGTTGTACTTCAACTCCCATCAGCCATAGCCTGCACTGTCAACAATCGGGGGTGATGGGAGTTGTAACCCAACAATGACCACAGCCCCCACTCCCAATTCCTTGGAATAAAATGCAGTGGCATAGCGTGGGGGTGCAGGGGGGGCCGGCTGCACCGGGCGCAACATCTGGGGGTTAGGGTTAGGGGGCACAAATCCACAGGTTAGGGGGCGCAAATTACTTGCCTTGCCCCGGGTGCTGACAACCCACGCTACACCACTGATAAAATGTGCTACTTTGTGCACGGCATCTGAATAAGTCTAGGAAAGCCATCAAGGGAGAGGAGTAGCCTGCTGCCTCCACTTCTTAGCATTCGGTCTTAAGCTGTGTGCCTGTGTAACAATGCTGCCCAGCGAACAAGACACTGCGGGGAGGGGAGGGGAGGTCGCTCAGGGCTGTACCCTCCCTTCCCCCATCTATTTCACTTCAAAGCAAGGAGCGGAGGCATCTGCTGAAGCTATCAAGCCTGTCCAGCCTAAAGCTGAGGAACAAAGAACATGATCAGAGAGCAAGCAGACTCTTACCCTTCCACAGTCCCCCTCCCTCCTCTCAACTCTGCCAGCAGAATGTACCCAAGAAAAAGCTGCTCCCCCCCCCCCTTGCCTTTGCATGCACGGATGCACCCATCACCAAAGATTCCCTAAATCCCAGCCCTGGCAGTCTGAGCACTGGAGAGGCTTCCTGGCCCTTCAATACTTTTCTCTCCTATCCATCGTTCACGGGCATCTGGCCTGGAACTGAAAGCTGCAAATGGCAGTGCTTTGCCCAGACTTTTCCAAGCCCTGCAGGACCAAACTGCCAGCAGCAGAGAGTTTTAAAAGTTTCAGGGCTTTCAGGTTCTTGTTTATAGAGAATGGTGATTCACAAGCTTGCAGGAGAGAGTCCTAACAGGAGAGTCCCTACCACAAACAGGCTCAGGCTGGATCTTTAAAAGCACCATATACACAGAGGCAAGAATCCGAACACAATGAGTTGTGATGAATGGTTCCTGTTGTCTGTCCTCTTCACAAACACAAAGAGGCCACCTCATTTCTCCAGGAAATGTAATTAACACACACAGTCGCGACTTTTTCTCCCAATGACAGAAAAAGAGAGAACAGAATAAGAGAATTCATAGAGCTGGAGTGAGATGGCTTAGAGCAGCCTTCGTCAACGTGGTGCCCTCCAGATATTGCTGGACTATTGCTGAGCGGGTCAGACCAGGACTGTGGAAACCCAGGTCCAACTCCCCATCCAACTACTGTACAAATCTTATAGGGCAATTCTGGACCCGTCTCTCAGCCTAGCCTGCAGGGTTGTTGTGTGGATAAAACTGGAGGACAGACATATATTCATTCCTGAATTCCTTGAAGGCAGGATATAAATGCACCTTATTATCACATTCTTGTCCTAGAGAGGATCTTTTATAGTTAATGCTTCTGATATTAGCCCACAGCACCCACTGTTATTCCACATGCAAACAAAAATCTCCAGGGCTTATCGCAGTCAGTCACCACAGCTAAATGCAGAAAGAGGAGCTGACAGAAACACACGTACAACAGGGAAAGCCAGCATTGTTTGGTCTGCCCAGTGCAACGCACATGCTTCCAGCATAATATGCAACTGTGTGCATATAAACACATTCAAAGAGACTTTTTAGCTGTTGCACGTGCTCCTACAGGATGCTTAGGGAGCATTTCCCAGTATCAACATTGGACGGTTTCCTCATTGGCCTCCCCACACTTGTGCCGAAAATAGAAACCTACACTCATCCACCCTACAATTTCCACACACCATGCACACCACCTCCAGCATTGAGAGACTAACACTCTGTCCCAGACCCCACAGCCGACCACTGAACTCCAGCTCCCATCAGCCCCAGCCACCATGGCCAATGGCAGGGAATGATGGGAGTTGTGGTCCTACTACATCTGGAGAGCCACAGGTTCACTCCCCCTGCTCTGCACAGTATCATCCAAGGGCTTTGCCTAGCCTATCCTGGCTGCTGGGATCACTCTGGGGTTCCTTTGGGGCATCCACAGCCCTCTCCCTGGGGGCAGCTGGAGGACTCAGAGCAAGCACCTGCAATGGACTCTCAACAGGCATAAACTCCAAGCCAACCCATCCAGGCAGGGGAGAGAGGGCTCTGGCACACAGCCTGGCCTCCCTCAACCCAGGTTCTGGCGCAGATTCAGAGCACCGAGGATGTGGAGGAGGAGGAGGAGGCCGCGGCCAAACTTTCCCCGTGAATGAAAGGAGGGAGAGGGAGAAGCCCACTAGGCCAGACCAACAAGCTCATTGGCTGGCAAGAGGCTGCCCCGTGACGAAGAGGGAGAAAGGGGCACCTTCACGCGGCAGCGCAGACTCCCGCTTCTCCGTTGCCCTTTCATGGAGAAAGTAACGCGAAGGAACAACATTACGCGCTCAGAAACCGACTCGCCGCCGGGACAAGAGGCAGCGGCGCCTCTCCTTTCCCAGCGCGGGAGACGCAAGTCGACGGATGGCGAAGGGAGAATGTGATTCCAGCAGGCAGATGGAGGGGGAAGCGGGGGGCGCATAAACAGCAACATCGCCGGCCTGCTTCCGACTCCACGCAACAACAAAGATCGCCGCGGCGGGACCACGCAGCCAACTCAGCCCCCTTCAGGAAGGGAGGTGGACGGGGGAAGCGGAGGAGCGACCCGTCGCTGGAGAAAGGCGTCCCGAAAGAGGCTCCCAAGCAAGCCCCTCGCTCGCCAACTGTAACTCAGCGCCCAAGACTCTTAGCGCACAAATCGGCTGGTCTTTTTTTTGGCGGAGGGGGGAGCTCTCCCCTTCTGATCTTCCTGGGCCCCGAAACGAATTCCCGCCCGTCTCCCCCCACCCACCGGAAAGTGGACCGCGACCTCCCGCTGCCCGCCTTGCCCCGCACCTGGCCTGGCCGCCTCCATGGTGCCGGTCCGCCGCTGGGCCGCTACGGGGCACAGTTCCCCCGGCCGGCTCGCAGCGCCGCCGCGTCTCGACAAGTTTGAACAGGCTCCTCCCCTCGGCTAACCGGGACTCTCGTGTCTCGGATCCGCCCCCTACCCTCCTTCTCCGCCCAGCCCCACTTTCCTCCTCCCTTTCCCCCACCCCCACCGACTCGGCCGGGCCTGAGACACACGCGCAAAACGACCAGCGGGCGCACCAGCTCCGCTCGGAGCGCCTCGCCACCCAGAGGCCCATCTCAGAGTCGCCTGGTGGTGCGCCGCGCGACTGACTTTTTTGCATCCACACATCGCCAACCGCAAGCGATGTGGAGTAGGAGCGCGCGCGCACACATCTGCAATTGCTGTGTAACTTTAGCGCCTGCTGATGTGCTCTACTTTTGAATTATGGCGCTGGAGGAGACTCTTGAGAGTCCCATGGATTGCAAGAAGATCAAACCTATCCATTCTTAAGGGAATCAGGCCTGAGTGCTCACTGGAAGGACAAATCCTGAAGCTGAGGCCTGAATACTTTGGCCACCTCATGAGAAGAGAAGACTCCCTGGAAAAGACCCTGATGGAGGGAAAGATGGAGGGCACAAGGAGACGACAGAGGACGAGATGGTTGGGCAGTGTTCTTGAAGCTACCAGCATGAATTTGACCAAACTGCGGAAGACAGGAGTGCCTAGTGTGCTCTGGTCCATGGGGTCACGAAGAGCCGGAAACGACTAAACAATGTGCTCACCGCTGTACATGACAATGTACCTCCGAGGCTCTAAACACCCTTCATTCGGCTGCAAAGCACGGGGCTCTTTGCCCACTCACCAAACACTCTACATCCCCAACGGGCACCTGGGGGGGGAGGCCTCCAGTTAGCATGTGCAGCCCAGTTTGCCCCAATGTTTTCTAGTTGCACACCTTTACCCAACTGTGTAGGTGCAGGTTCAGTAGCTATGGACAGGCTCAGGCTTATTCCACCCTGACCTAAGCTGAGCAACTGTGGTTGCATAACCGCCTTTTCCCACTTATCTCTGACTTCCCCTTGTTTATTTTTCAAAGGTGACTGGCTACAAAGGTGAGCAAGACTCTTGCACGTTCAATAGTTCTGTGGCTTGCAAGATTTTTGGTCCATGCAGCTTGTCATGCAGGAATTGAGGGGGAGGGGCTGCATATATCTGCCAGAAACCCATCTTCTATTAAAGGTGCAATGAGGCTTGATCTCCTTTGTAAGTTGGTCATTCTCCGGAAGTTGAGAAAGAATTCCTTGGGAAGAGATTGGCTTCACACACACACACACACCTTGCAATTCAACAATCTCTGTGGAAGTTCCACTATGTGCATGGAGCTCCTCCCCCTAAAGGGCTGCCCCCTTCATTTCACTGCAGTGGCACTGGAAGTTTCAAAGGATGTAAAGGCATCTCTCCCAGGAAGGGCAATGTAAGCTCATTGGCACCAGCCTTGCATGAAGAAGGTCCCAGGTTCAATCCCTGGCATCTCCAGGTATGGCTGGGAATGCCCCCCATTTAAAACTCTGGAGAGCTGCTGCCAGTCAGTGCAGACCACACCGAACCAGATGGGTGATTGGTCTGACTCTGTATAAAGCAAGCTTCCTGTGCTCCTGCAAACTAAGCTCATGTCAAAATCCTTTCCCATCCACAACTACCGTCAGTTTCTTACCCCTAAGCTGCTCCATGATCACTTCTAACCATCCCTGGGCTCCCCTCCCACGGCTGCACTGGGTCTCTCCATGCTGTGAAGATCTGTCCCTGGGTGAAGGTCCAGGCATGTGTGTACCATTCCTGTCCCCAGCCCATGCCAGCCAGCCAGCAGTGCAGGCCAGGAAGTCAGTCTCTCTCTCTCACACACACACACTGCTGCCTGATCTCGCTTTGTACAGTGAGGAAGCTCATTGCATTGGCTGCAGCAAGCAAGGACCCAGGAATATGGCCGCATGCAAGACTCTGCCTGCTGCTGTGCTGTCGCTTGCAACAGATCTGCCCACTGAGGAGATGGAGCCAAGACAGATGGCAAGCCGAGTACAGGTGCAGACAGGCCTTTCCCCAGATGGTGATATTCCACCCCCAACCCAGATAGCTGTCCTCATCCTCAAGCCTGGCCAAATCCTTTTGAACACATCTCCCATTATTATTTAAGCCAGCCCCCCCCCCCCACCTGTGATCCCCAGAAATTGCTCCCTCCTTCAGCCACTAGAGGGCGCCATTGATTTATATAATCTTTCAGGGATATTGCTCCAATGGCTCACTGCCCCCTGCTCCAATAATGTGCTCGTGCAGGATTTTGAACTTGCATCAAACCTTAGCATTTCAAAACAAATAATATTTCCTTAAAGTGCCATTCACTTGGGAAGTTCCCAGCTCTAATATTGTACCAGTTTCAACAGATGGCAGCCCTGGGAGTGCAAACCTGCTCCACGTTTGCCTGCCTGGCCCCAGGGCACATGGGTGACAAGTCTTCCAATGCTCATTTTAGATATTTTATTTGCCATCATTCAATAAGCATATGGAGCTCATAGCTGTCAACTTTTCCCTTTTCTTGCGAGGAATCCTATTCGGAATAAGAGAATTTCCCTTAAAAAAAGGGAAACGTTGACAGCCATGATGGAGGTATATGCAAACTTTTAAATCAGCTTAGGTCTAAATCGGTTTATAAAACCACTACTTGTTTGTTGTTTACCCTGCCTTGAGCCCCCTAAAGGAAAGTTATTCTGCAGGCAGAGGATTGGGGCCCCTCTCTGGACCACAACAAAACTCTCCACTGACTTACTAATCCACTCCTGGTGAGTTAGAATAGTCCAGTTGTATCTGATGTTGCACAAGAGGTTGCTTCTTGCAAAATAATAATAAAAGAAATTGAATATATGTGTGTAAAATAAATGGTTATATATATATTTATTAGATAGATGATAGATAGATGATAGATGATAGATAGATGATAGATGATAGATAGATAGATGATAGATAGATAGATAGATAGATAGATAGATAGATAGATAGATAGATGATAGATAGATGATAGATAGATAGATAGATAGATAGATAGATAGATAGATAGGACAGGCCCAAGGTAAGCTAAGCAGTGTGACACCTTCCTGAAGCTGTAAGGGACTGAGCAGATCAGTAAAGATTTCACAACAGCAAATTGTCTGAGGGGAGATTCTTCACAGTGTATACTGTAAAGCCTAGTTCAAACTCAGCAGTGGTGTGTGAGGAGGACAGACTGGTGGCAGTGCCCTTCCAGTGGCTGTGGTGGTGATGCAGGATGAGGTGAGGTGAGGCAGTGCTGAGGCTGTGAACACGGACCTCCCATGACCTCGCTGCTGCTTGGCCCACCCCATTCCTGTTCTGATGAGCCGCTTGTCCCTCCGCTCACACCCCATAGGGGAGTAAACCACTTTGCTGCCTCAAGGGAAGAGGACACAACTCCTGCACATGGAAAATGAACATGTCAGAGAGAAGGCTAGGCCAAAACCCTTGTCTGTGGCATTTAGCTTTTTATGTGCAGGGATTTAATTTTATTTTGTAATTTGGATGATTCCAGTCTGTCATCTCCCACATGCAGTCTAAAGCAGCGCAGCCCAGGCACAGGTTTGTGGTCCTTAAAGTCCTGCCTTTGAAGGGCTGTCTGGTCCAAATCCAGTTTAAAGATGAAGAACCATAAAGGAGGGAGAAGACCTTTACATTGCCCGTTGATAGTTAGCACTGGGACAGCAGACTGAGCAGGCACATAGGCCACCTCATTGCACTTCACAGAATCCAGTCCAATCCCCAGCAATGGTCAGATATTATGTGAGCTGTTGGGTCAGCACAACATCTGGAGGACCCCAGGTTAGCTTATCCTAGGTGCTGAACTTCAGCAGATTCTGAATTAACAGCAATGGAGGGAATGACAGATAGTGGTGGGAGGAAGGAGTCCTCACAACACAGGGAGAAAAATAAACATGGAGGTACATAGGCAGAGTGGCAGAGCATAGATGGAAGTTCAGGAAGGTGCCTTATACCAAGCCAGATAATTGGTCCATCTTGCTAAGTATTATAGACACTGCCTGGCAGTGTATCTGAAGATCCAGGGATGGAACCTTTTTGCATGCAACATGTGCACTCTACCACTGAGCCAAGGCCCTTCTCCTGTGCAGTACCACTGGCAATACAGTTCAATGCAGTTATCATCGGCCCTGCTGTCACAATGCGATGCTGCGTGAAAAACAAGCCAGATGCTACACAGAGCTCCATATGCTCCACACTGACTGGCAGGTGCTCTCCAAGGTCTTGAGGTCTTTTCTAGTCCCACCAGGAGATGCCAGGAACCAAACCTCAAACATCCTTGCATGCTCTATCTCTGAGCAACGGCTCTATCTCTGATTTAGTGAGGACTCTGGTATGGAATCTCAAGGGCTATGGGATAGGATCACTGGAAGATCAAGAGCCCTTTGGCCTTTGTTTGCTTCTGAGCCTCCCTTCCGACAATGCTCTTGCACCACGAGGCATTTGCAGTGAGCCCCTGATGTTGCCACCCCCTCATCTGTTCAAGAATGCCAGGCGGCTTCAGGACTGGCTGGCAGAGTAGATATATCTGTGTCCTGCTTGCCGATCAGAGAAGACAGGCCTGCCCACATCTTCCTTGTCACGAGGCTGCTCCAGGCCTTGGTGTTTACTTGCTCTGTGGATTTCTGCTTCTTCAAACAGAAGTGCATCCCCAACCCCCTGGTGTGACTATGGCAGCCAAATGATTCGCCCAGCAGCTGTTCCTGGAAATTCACTGGAGAATCTTGCTATTTGGTAGATATTGGGGGGGGGGGTGGCGGACGGACACATGGGAGGGGCTTCTCTTAAAGGCCTATGACACCAATAGTGGAGAAATGTTATTTGGTCGGCAGTGTTGCCTTTGGAACAAGGACAGATTCAAATCCCTATTTGCCCACAGGACCTTGGGCAGGTTTCAGCCCAACCCATCTCATGCCACTGGTTTTGAGCAATGGTTAATTGTAAAGAACTGGAAACACCCCAAATATCAGATGGTTACAACTCTTTAAATCTGGTCTTTTCATATAGCAGCCAAAAAAGTTGGACAGGGAAAAAATCAAACTTGTGAACTACAGGAAATGTTTCTGATACATTATTTCCCTGTATCAGGAATTTTTTTATGTCTGATTTTTACTATTTTTTATATTTGCTGTAAGCTGCCCAGAGTGGCTGGGGAAACCCAGCCAGATGGGCAGGGTATTATTATTATTATTATTATTATTATTATTATTATCATCATCATCATCTTCTTCTTCTTATAACAGCCTAGCAAGGTAGGTATTTAGCTCATGCCATTAACATTTACAGTACATCAGCTCTCCATCTGTACAAAGTTTATAGTGATTTCAAGGAGACTGTTCTACAACAGGCCAGAAAGCAACCACCTTAGGACACCCACAGGTGGTTTCTTATTTGTCTGTTGGGAACTATGGCACTAAGATATGGTCCGAGTGCATTCAGAGATATGGCTAGTTTTCTGATGATGTCTCTCTGAAATGTTTCAAGTGCTCCTACTACATTATGTAGCTTTTGCTCCCAGACAGCTCAATCCTGTGTAAGTGTCCTCAGAAGTAAGTCCCACTTGGTTCAGTGGGACTTACTGCCTCGCTAGTATACTTAGGATGCAATCATAAGAGTTGCACAACTCAAGGGAAAGCGAGCAATAGACTGCCCTTGATCTGACACTAGAGGGCAGTATGTTAGTTAAGCTGAAGTTTGCAGACGGCCACACATTTTTGCCTGTTTCTGACAGATGTTAACAATCTGTAGTCCTGCTTTCAGAGGTCTGCCCTGTATGAGTTTTCTTCCTGTCTTCACCAACCTAGTGCCTTTCAGAAGCTTTGGGCTGCAGCTCTCATCAATCCCAGCCAGCAAGTCTTTGTAATGTAATCCAGGATGTCCTCTCTCCCTCCCTCCCAAATCCTCGCCTCCTTCAGCCGAAGAGAATTCACCAGGCTGGGCAAACACCAGATGGGGAGAACACTCCACCCATAGCACATCACACTCTCCAGCCCAAAGCCTCACATGACAGGATGGAATCCATCATGTGCCGCCAGTCATGCTTACAGAGCACATTAAAGCCTAGTAAATGTTTAACCCCTTCAAAATCTGGCACAGGCAACCTATCCAGCTGCACAGGTTTGGCTGGTGAAACGATGACCAACTTTAACAGCTCACCGGGGGAGGGGGGGCAGAATCATAGCAGGAAGGAGAGAAACAACATAGCTCTCAAATATTTCTGCTGTGCCACCCAAACAGAACAGTGTGACAAGAAAAATGTCAGAGCAATCACATGGGGTGAAGACCTCAAGGTGAGTCAACATTCAGACACTTTCAGAACTAGCTTTCAAATTCTCCACCTTTCTGTCAATAGTTTGTACAGAGATGAAATAAGTCTTCCAGCTTGGAATAGGATTAAGCTTGACAAGCGTTGCCAAGGGCTCACCCAGACTTCCGCTTGCCTCATTGCTCCCCCAGCCCAGGAGAAAACCCCAATCTTTACCGCTGAATTGGACCAAACGTCAATTGGGTTTTCTGCAGATTGATGTTTGTGCCAATTCAGCGCTAAAGAGCAGGTTTTCCTGGGGAAAGTGGCAGGGGAAACGGAAAACTGCTCAGACCCATGATTTCTAGGCATGGGACAAGTGGAAGTGTGTCCCAAGAGAAAGCTGGTATTTTGATAACTAAATTACTGAAAAGTGGACTATATTTATAACCAGCTGTTTCATCCCAAGAGTTGCTCAGGTGTTCAAAGAAACGAAAGTGCAGTTTTGAAATCAGTGGTTAAAATCAGCAAAGTTTCGAAATCTTGATATTCCCTTTTCCTTTCTAAACAAAAGTATTCTATTTATTATTAAGTAAGTATTATTACTTACTTATCTATCAGTATTTATATACTGCTTCATCATCAAAACCTTTAGATAGCTCACACAGAATACAAACCAGTGTTTCTCAAACTTTGGCCCCCAGGTGTTGTTGGACTACAACTCCCATCATTCCTAACTAGCAGGACCAGTGGTCAGGGATTATGGGAGATGTAGTTCAAAAAATATCTGGGGAACCAAGGCTTAGAAAGGCTGCTTTAGAATTACAGAAATGCAGAGCTGGAAGGGACCCTGAGCATCATCTAGTCCACCCCCTGCAATGCAGGGATATGCAGCTGTCCCATATGGGGATCAAACCTGCAACGCTGGCCTTAACAGCACCATGCTCTAACCAACTGAGCTATCCAGGCATATTTAGGAAGAGCCATCTATAAGCAGTTACAGTCCTTGCACAGTCGCAAAGGGAAGTGGCCAGCCACCGGGGGCGGGGGCAGGCAATTTCACTCAGGCTTAAAAAGATGACATCCTTTGTTAAGAGAAGCTCTGCAAACTTTGGAGCTGAAGCTACAGCCCCTTCATTAAACAAATCTGGGCAAAGCAAACGAACAAAGCCAAGGCTGTTTTCCCAACTGGAAAACACGGGGGAGGCTTGGAATTAAGGAGCCTCTGCAGAGACTTGCTCAGAGCCCATGGGAGGCGAGAGGAGGCTTTGGGGCCAAGAATCTACCGTGCACAAGGTGGATTCCCAGGCTGCCTCTTCCTGAGACCCAGGCTGTTCTTATTCACCCTTCCTTCTTTCCAAATCCCTTGCACTACACAATACAGAGAAGGAAAAGGAAAGAAAAGGGGTTACGTGACAGTCCTTCAAGCTGCCATCTGTGGCATGAGGTGGGCTAGTCTCTCTGTCGTGGCACCGCCACTTGCTCGGCAGGACCAGAAGGGGGCGGTGGTGGCAGGTGTGCCACCACTGCCAACGCGGTGCTTCCACTGCCCTCGCCCCACCCTGCCCCGTCAAGTGGCAGTGCTACCCCAGGACAGTGCAGGAGACACCCCACACACACCTCAGACACCACAATGGAAGACATCCCCTCCAATATCAGGCAAGCCTGTTTTATGCCATGGATAGGACTCACGTTGCATTTTCCAGAGCAGAAGGGAACTTAACAGGCCAGGAAGAAGGCCTGCAGGGCAGTGTGGAGTAGTGGTTAGTGCACTGGAATGGCAGGCCAGTTACTGCAGAACAGGGGCAATTGAAAGCTTAATTGGGTGAGGAAAAAGAAGCCTTTTGTTGTCTATTAGGAAGAACAGAGGAAGCTGATTTATACTGAGACCATTGGTCTCTCTAGCTCAATATTGCCTATTCTGACTGGCAGCAGCTTTCTGGGGTTTCAAGAGGCATGCTCTTAGCCCTATCTGGAGGCTCCAGGGATTGAACCCAATACCTTCTACCTGCAGTGGCATAGCGTGGGGGGTGCAGGGGGGGCGGGTGCACTCGCAGCTCTCTGCCCCTACCTGGCTCAAGTGCTAAAATCCATGGGTTAGGGGCGCAAATTACTTGCCTTGCCCCGGGTGCTGACAACCCACACTACGCCACTGTCTACCTGCCAGGCAGATGCTCTCCCACAGAGCTGCAGCCCTTCCCCCCAAATATCACTGCAAAAAGCCACGTCAGCCTAGCTGCAGAGAAGTGCACAGGAACACTGGAAGCTGCCCCTTATACTGAGTCAAGTCGTGGGTAAGTTTAACTCAGTATTGTCTACATTGATGGGCAGCATTTCACACAAGGGTCTCCCCCAGCCCTACCTGGAGATGCCGGGGATTGAACCTGGGACCTTCTGCATCCAAAGCAGGTCAACTGCCACTGAGATATGGGCCTTGCCCCCATAGGAAATAGGAGCCAGAAACCCTTGCCAGTCTACTGCAAACCAGCCAATGGATTCCAATCTACCTTCAGCACACAGAGTCCTACCAGTGCACTGTGTCACATGGAGAAGTGTGCATGCAATCATAGTCCTCTGCTTCAACATCAGCAGGTCCTCCATGGCACTTGAGTTCCCACCATCACTGGGCTTTCTGAAGCCAGGTATCACCTGCAAGGAAAACTGGCAAAGCACCCTGAGCACCAACCACAGACCACATCTTAAGACATTGTCAGTGGTCCTCCCTTTCACGTGCACCAGTTTGGCTTGTTCTGTAGAGGCCTCTGCCTGCAATAGAAAGGCACCCATCTCTCTACTTCATCCATCTAAAACCCACCAAGGTTAACTGGGAATGATGAGTGACACAGGTAGAGAGCAGCACCAAGCCCCAGCCCCGCCCCGGCAGATCTGGAGCAGAGAAAGGGTCCACTATAAGACTCTCTGCCTCTAAGAAAGTGCATTCCTTTGCTTCATGTTGTCAGCTGGGGATTTTCTTAAAGAAAACAGAGACGAGGAAGCAAGTCCTCTTGGCAGGCATCACATCACCAGATGGGGCGGGAGGAGGTGGAACATTTTTTATTTGTTTGCACAAATCCGGATCCAAGTTGTTGCAACTTTTGCCAGGCAGACAGAAAGGTTTAGAGTCCTAGACCGCAACATCTCTCAACTTAGCAAGCCCTAAACATCCAACACCAAAGGCTGCTCCTTAGGCCTACTGACATCCAGTGTAATTCTTCTGTTTCTCCCAGAGGGGAAATTCCTCCCCAAAGGGTGAGTCACTTTGCTCTCGTGTATAAACCTAACCCATTGCACTGGCTTGAGATGCAGGAAATTCAGGCACCCATTGAAAGCTCTGTCACAGATTTCCTGCAGAGCCATTGGAAAGTCTGTCTGTCTGTCTGTCTGTCTGTCTGTCTGTCTCTAATCAAGGGGCCTTTTTGGACAAGATGTTTAGAAATATACAGGTTGAGCAGATGGAAAGCAAGCACACATAGGCAGTGCTAACTCCAGAAGAGCAACAACCCAGCACTCCCAAGATTCTAAAAACTTGTTTCTACCAGCCAGAAACTTCACAGCAACCTTTACCAACCAGCTTCAAAGTATCACCTTTCTCTTTCTCTAGCCCAATTCAAAGTGCACAAACTGTTCCTTTCAGACTCAGCCAGAATCCTCCAGGGAGGTGTGGCTTGAGATACTTCCTACATGGAGTTTTAGATTAAGACTAGCTTAATGATCATCAGACAGTAAGAAACCACCTATGGCTACAGAAGAACCTTAGAAGATGATGCAGTACTACTAAACCTAGGACCAGCCCAAATGGAACAAGATAGCAAGCAAGTTTTTGAGTGGTCCAGAATTCCTCAGGCAGGATGTCAGACAAAGGAGATGGTGCAGGTGAAGGGAGAAAAATATGGTCTAATGGTAAAGCCATAAATTTGAATTGGTCTTAAAATAGAGCAGTAGAACAGCTGGGTGCTGTGCTGGTTTTGGGTCGTACTTTGGGATTTTGGTATGAAGAAACACGCAATGGCTGATTCCCCCTTTTTGGAAATGTAAAATCCAGCAGATACCCAGATCTGTTTCTAGCAGGTTCCTTATGACAGAAAACACACATGACAAGTCTTACAATAGGAAAGCCAGAAATTAATTTTAGCTGGTGTACTCTTTTCCCTTGGTAAACCATAATAGTGTACCCGTGACTATTGAGTAATACTGTCATATTTGCTTTCCATGCATCTCCTAAAATTACTTCAGCATTACTAATTCCTCTTCTGCAACATCCAAACCCAGAGTTAGCTGAAGATGTAATTATTCCTGTTGCCCCATTCCCACCAAATGTGCAAACTAAGACATGCAGCCTGATCCAATGCATCCTTACTTAGAAGTAAGCCCCCATGAAATCAGTGACATTTGCCCCCTGGTAAATGTGCAGAGGGCTGAAGCCTTAACCATGTGATCCACAAAGTCAATGCAGTGTACACTCCTGCATGGCACTGCGGAGATACATTCTCAGGGCCTCCTCAGACCCAAGAATTTCTAGCCATACCCAGACTCTGCGTGCATGTGTTTGTGTGCACGTGTATGTGTATGCGTGTACCTGTTAAATGAGGAAAACAGTTAATGAATCTGACGAAGTGTCATTTAGTTCACAAAAGCGCACCATAAATGTGTTTGTCTTTTAAAGCTTAACAGCTCTCTCCATTTATTTATTTTTGGTGCCACAAACTAACATGGCTACAAATCGAAGTTTCGAGACAGGTTACTTATTTACTGGCTAGGCATTGTTGGGACTCCTCTGACCAGTCACAACAACCCTCTGGGAAACAGTGTCCAAGGCTTGTGGCTCCCAGCCAGGAGCTCTTGAAAATGCTCTTGCAAGTCACAGTTGCAAAGTCGACTCTCTTCTCCAGGTACAGCTGGAGGGTGTTGGAGCTGAGGAGGCTGTGCATGATGAGAAAATGCACGGTCTGCACCTAGTAGCGCTGCAGACCTTTACGAGGGTGCTGTGTCTGCCCCATAGTCCCTTGCAATGCATACAGAGGAGGCGGCTAGATTTATAAAGGACAACCAACCATTAATAATTGCAACTCAGAGGACACAACAGAACACCCTCCCTCAATCACAGAGCATTCAAAGAATGCTGTCGAGGAGATGCCGATCCACATCAGTGACAAAGACAACATTTCTGGTTAATTGATCAGAAATAATAATAGAAAAAGCACGATGCAAATTAAGTTTGTGAGCTGGGCAGTGGAGGAATCTTTGGCCACACACTAAACATGCGTCAACTGTACTGTGGGGATAAACATGTGGTTAAAAGCGTCAAGACATAAGTAATCCTTCTTGAGATCTTGAGAATGCGCCCCCAAAATGGACCAGAGCAGGAGTTGGGGACCTGATGCCCCCTTCAGATATTGTTGGACTACAGCCCCCTAATCCCTGATCATTGGCCATATGGGTTGAAGCTGATGAGAGGCCACCAACAGGTAGAGGAACATACCTGGTCTAGAGCAAAGCGAGCTAAGGGGTGTGTGTGTATGTTAATGACCACGAGAACCAAAATGAGGGAGTTTAGCCCAGAATAAAAGAACACTGTAGCTGCAATCTTATGCACATTTTTCTGGGAGTTGGCCCTACTGAAAACAGTGGGATTTAGGGCTCATCCACCCTTGTCCTGTGTTTGATTTCTAAGCACAGGTCTGCTAGATTTTTTTATTGATATCTGCTCCAATTAAGCAGTGAACTGTGGGTTTTCCTTTGGAAAGCGGTGGGGCAAAAGAAAAACTTCTCAGACCCATGTCCAGAAATCACAGGATAAGCAGAAGCATGGACAAGCCCTTACTTCTAGGGTTGAGCAGTGTTTTGCGACAAGTCTTCCAGAACAATCAAAGATAAAGAAGGGACGTTCTTTCATCAGTGGTGGGAGTGTAAAAAAGTAAAAAGTTTCTGGGAAATGATATACAATGAGATGAAAAAAATGTTAAGATATACCTTTGTGAAAAAACCAGAAGCTTTTCTTTTAGGGATGGTAGGAAAAGACATAAGAAGAAAGGACTTTAAACTTTTCCAATATGCTGTAACGGCAGCCAGAATCCTGTTGGCCCAGAAGTGGAAACAAGAGGAGATACCGACGATAGAAGAATGGAGACTAAAATTGACAGACTATGCGGAACTGGATAAATTAACTGGGAAAATTAGATATACTAAAGACCAAAAGTTCATCGAGGACTGGGGAAAATTGGTGGATTATCTGAAAAACACATGTGGTACAAACACAACGTTAGTGGGATTTCAAGAGGCACTGTAAAAAAACAAATAAGTATTGTTTATTAAAAATAATGGGAGTAAGGAGGAATAATGGCAATATGAAAAAAGGGACTGCGTATTAAAGATATAAAAATGGATGACTATCAGAGACGCTGAAGGAAGTTCAAAAGAGGCATAATTTGTTGTATTCGGGTTAAAATGTATAACTGGATGAAAATTAATAAAATTTATTTTTTTTAAAAAAAGTCTTCCAGAACAATCTAAAGAGTGGATGTGGTCAGTTCCTAGCTTTGCTTTAATAGTCAAGTATCTTATGGCCACAGAAAAGTCAGGACAGTATCGGTCATCATAGTCACCTAATCAAATCACCTAGACTGGCATGGGATTTGCGAGTGACCACATCTGCCACATGATTATCTGCTCTGCTTTTGAGCGACCACAATGAGCCCAAATGACCAACTCCTGGTGGTCATTTCTAAAGAGGCATGTTAGGCCTTAGGCCCATGGAAGCCACATCCTCTTGAAAACCTTCTTCATAATGTGGTGGTGAGTTATGGCCACTTACAGGAGTAAGGAAAATGCACTTTCCACATCTTCAGAGGCACCAGCTTAATTACAATTTTGTGGCTTCCCAGGATGAGTCCTGGCACTGCAGTTCCTCAGGCTGAGCCCCAATGAGCCTTGCCAAACAACCATTCCTAGGGCTAGAATGTTTCTGTAACATCTGACCCAAAACGAAAGTCTTGCCATTTGAACCCATTGCTTCTTGTGCCCCCCAGCCAGAAAACTAAAGGAAAACAGCTTGCTATCTGCTTTGCTGCTATCATTACAATATTCCAAGATTGTTAGCAAGCCATCTGTCAGGGAACTGCCAACAGAGCCAGAGGCGGAGGGAAGGCTCCAGAGAGGGATGCCGGAGAGGGTCCCAGTAGGGAGAGAGGCAGCTCATCTGCTGGGGAAGGAAATCAGCGTAACACCAGTGGTGAAGGGGGGCAGATGGAGGAATCGGAGAGGAGGCTCCAGGACTCTTCACCGGAGACCAGCGGGGAGAGTGTGGGTACTCCGCTGCCCACACCCTCCCTGCGCAGAAGACTTCAGCGCAGGGAAAGTAGGCGTAGATTTGGCGTCAAAGAACTTCTTTGCTGGAAGAAGTTCAAGAAACTCCCACTGACGGATTCTGCCAGCGACTGAGACAGCCACGGGTGAGAGGCTGTCCTGACAGAAAGGGTTCAACCAGGCAACCTAGCCAGGAGTGGCGGCAACTTACGCACGAGCAACCCCTAGAACCATTACACCATTCCTTGCTGCATGAGGGCTGCTTGGATGGATCAGCCTATGCCCATTCCATGGGGAAGGAAGGGAAGATCTGTCACTTTTGGTGCTCTCAGTTTCTTGTTTTTCTAATCTTAAATACAGTTCTCCTTATTTTACATCAATTTGATATTATTATTTTTAAAAAAATCATGAAAATTAATCAGCACATTAGTGCAAATTTCTCCAATAAACACGTTTTTAATACATTGTTTTAACATTGTTCATTATTCTAAATAGCCAATCATTATCATTAATTCCTCCATTTTGGATACTTTAAATACATGCAAGTATAGGGGGTGTTTGTTTTTTCATTCATTTGTTCGTTCTCTCATTCATTCATTCATTCATTCCAGCCTTTCGTGCCTGACAAAACACATCTGGGGCTACTGCGAATAACAACTTCACCTCCTGAAAAGCTATTAGTCTGGAGAATAATGTAGACCTAAGAAAGCAGTCCCATGATTTTCATACCACCTAGTGGGAAGAAAGGAATGTCTCTAGGAAATAAGGCCTACCCATTGAGCTCTAGTAGAAACCCAGCCAGATAGGTAGGGTATAAACAATAAAATTATTATTATTATTATTATTATTATTATTCACTTCAGTGATGAACCTGTGTCTGGACTGGACCATTATAGACTGGGTGGGGAAAGGCTTACTTTAATTTTTCTTCTACACACATACGCCTTTAGTTAGAAAAAAGGATGTCACAGAAAAGGTTCTAATCTAGCTTTCCCCCTGACATTATGGATTTTATGTGAAGGGTTTTATTTATTTTTAATGCAAGACCTTTCAGTCTCCCACACTAAACAGCTGGGGTTTTAAGACTTTCAGGAGAAGCCCTCTGGTCTGTTCCAGGAACTTTTGAAAGCGTAGTCTTTGCATTTTATTGCTGTTCTGTTTTATTATTGTGGTTGTATTATTGTCATTAAACACCTTAAACACCATTTGGTGGGAAGGCAGGATTGAATTTTGCAAGCAAACAAATTAATTGATTTGCCTACATTGCCCACCCCCAATCTTTGGCCACCTGAAGTGGTAAACCCCAGACATTGGTTTCCCATCTCAAAGACACCCTACCTTGAGAAAAGTCAAAGCATTTTGACAGTGAAGACTGTTTATTTTGCTGGGGACTATACAATATACAAAGGGATTTGACTGGAGATGAAAGGAATTGACAGGAGAAGGAACTCATCCCAGATATGTTTAAAAGTGTGGTCTACCTTCCTGCTTGACTCAAGATCAGGTGGAAACAGTGAGCAAAATAATAACCAGACATAATCTGTCTCTCCAACCCACAAGTGGGAGATGCTGCGATGCAAATCCTCTCAAACTTGGTCTAAAATCAAAACAGCCAGCCAAATCACGGGACCCAAAAACTGCCTGAAAACCTGGGTTTCAGGGATGCACAAAAAGCAGTTGTGAAAAAGAGGTCTGTGCCAGGGGGCACATTAAAACTTCAAAGCACGTTGAGCTCTCTGGAGGAAAAGGTGGGATATAAACAAATGGCATGACTGCTTCAATATATGCCCAGAAACACTCATGGAGAGGACTATCCTCTCCATGGAAAACCAGGCTAGCAAAGATACTCACAAGGAAGCAAAATCTATTGACTTCTAGCTCCTTGCCTGGTACGCTAACGGTTAACTTGCCACTTGGATAGAAATATGCAATTCTCTGCATAAAGTTTCTAGTTCTGTTTGAGGATTAAAAAAGTTAAGAGACATGAAAACCATGTTTGTTCTTGCAGCACGTGGGCCCTGTTCATGCTTAGAAACAGATCTATTTGTTCTCCACTAAACTTCCCTGAAGTACACCATCTCCTGCAAATGACAGTTCCAAAGATCACCGCCCCTCACTGTGACACACGCCTACAGTCACCTTGCTGATCTTAAAGAATCGAAATGCTGGAGGAAAGGGACTTAAAGGTCATTTCTGTCAGCATCGCCCTTGAGCCAGTGTACCAACTGGACTCATGCACTACAGCCCGACTGGGCTAGGCGAGCTGGGTAGCACTGCCAGAGTCCTCCTTTGACACAGGAACAGGTGACAGCGCTGCGGACTCACAGCTTGGAGCTGAGAGCACCGGATTTACTTTCTCTGTAATGCAGTCGTTGCGCAGCAGCGTTTTGCAGAGTCTTGCAGAGTATAAACCACTCGGAGAGCAGCTCTGTAAAATATCTTCTTTCTTTATTCTACAACTACAACTATTATACAAACTATATACAGAGCTAAAGATTCAGCATAAATCAATGCTATACTCTGAGTGCCTGCAGAGTCTCTAAATAATATCTCTTGCACTCCCTCTCCAGCTCACTGACTGACTCTCTCACACACATTGAGATTCACTCACATGACTAATTAAGTAGAGAGCAATACATTGCTCCTCCTCTCTGTAGAGTCAGCAAAGACCTCAGGAGATGGTCAGGAGATTCTTGGGTATGGGAGGGGTGAAATCTCCTCATCCTCCCCCATTTCATCCGACCATTCAAGAATCTTTAACATAACTGCAATTTGCAGGTATCTCTCTCCCCCCTTATCTAAGACACTTTATCATATCATTAAACAGTTACTATAACCTCTCTGTGTCTATTAGGAAAAGAGTTAAAGCATAAATCTCAACCTGTAGTTTACACAAAATACACAATGTGAATACACAAATGAATAAGCAGCTTCTGGAAAAAACTTCATACACATTTCTTCCTCAAATACAAATTTACATTTCTAATTAGGCAGATTTGAACAAACCATTTTCAGTACTTAAACACACGCTTTCCTTCAAATATCAGGTAAGGAAATAAATGCAGCGTTTTGTGTCACTACTCTCAGCACACTTCATGCTAGGTTTAAAAATCCCACCAGAGTTGCATGTGACCGCAGCCTTTGCAAACTCTTCAGAAAACCTTTTCGGTGGTACCCCCTTGGTTGTTCTCTCAGATCTGCGCAAAACTCTCTGATCCTCTTGTTCTGGTGCTTCCTCCTCTTCGGGAGAATAGGGAGCTAAAGTATATGAAGCTGCTAAGTCTGCATCAGCGTCAGACTCACCTGAGGCTTTTGGGCTCTGATAATCTGTGCCATCATCTGGATCTACACTGGCATCAGGATTATCAATCACATCAGAACCTGTCTCCCTTTTAACTTTCTTTGCCCCTCTTGCACCATCATCACAAATGGGATGGCACTGAAAAACGCCAACTGTGTCCCATTTTGGATTGTCCTCAATGCTCCTGGTCAGCCTTATGGTTTTCGTGTCTGTGATCAGGACACGATAAGACCCTTTCTCATATCCTAGGAAAACACCATGTTCTCCACGCTTACTCAGTTTGTCACCCTGAGAGGTGCGCACCCAAACCTCCGAACCAAAAATTTTAAAGTGCTTCACACATGGCTTCCTTCCGTGAAGCATTTCATATGGGGTGCAATTTATACTAGACTGGTACCTCCTGTTATACACGTGACAGAAAAACGAAAGAGCTTCGGCCCAAAAAGGATTGGGCAGCCCCGAATCATGCAACAGTGTTCTAATTCCTTGCTGCAGGGTCTGGTTCAATCTCTCACACAAACCATTCTGCCAGGGCGATCTGGGCGTGGCGGTCCTATGCTCAATGCCCTGTTCAGAAAGAAAAGCCTCAAACTCTTCTGAACAAAACTCTCCACCCCTGTCAGTGAAAAAACAATGTACATTCTCATTATGTACATTCCTGAGCCATTTACAGAACTGACGAAACTTAGTAAAGGCTTCAGACTTTTTCTGCAGCATATAGGTAAAGGTAAAGGTACCCCTGCCCGTACGGGCCAGTCTTGACAGACTCTGGGGTTGTGCGCCCATCTCACTTAAGAGGCCAGGGGCCAGCGCTGTCCGAAGACACTTCCGGGTCACGTGGCCAGCGTGACAAAGCTGCATCTGGTGAGCCAGAGCTGCACACGGAAACGCCGTTTACCTTCCCGCTGGTAAGCGGTCCCTATTTATCTACTTGCACCCGGAGGTGCTTCCGAACTGCTAGGTTGGCAGGCGCTGGGACCGAGCAGCGGGAGCGCACCCCGCCGCAGGGATTCGAACCGCCGACCTTTCAATCGGCAAGTCCTAGGCGCTGAGGCTTTAACCCACAGCGCCACCTGTGTCCCTTTCTGCAGCATATAGACCCATGCATATTTAGAGTACGAGTCTATCAAAACCATGAAAAACCTTGAATTGCCTCTAGAAGGCGCTAGAGGCCCCACTAAGTCTACATGAATGACTTCGTATGGTTTCTTGGCCTCTCTCCCAGACTCTGTACCTTTGGGAGCTTGCCTTGCCTTACTTTCAGCACAAGAAACACATTTCATGTGGTAGGGACACTCTTTCAGCTTCATACCCTGAACCATATCAGGCATTTTTGCCACAGCCTGGAAATTCAAATGACCATAAAGACGGTGGTAATGATGAATACATTGGTCATGCAACTTCTCATTCTTATCAACAGACAAATTGCAACACTCTTTCTCAGTTGCTTCTGCAGTACCTGTACCTGAAACAAAAGGCAATTGATACAGACCATTAACACATTTTGCATATAGAATGAGCTTGCCATCTCGACGAATTTCACAGCGAGATTTAGCAAACACCACCTTAAAACCCTGATGATCAAGCTGGGAAACGCTCAACAAATTGTCCTGAATTTCAGGCGCATACAGGACATTCCTAATTGTTGTATTCAGGCTCTTTAAGAACACAGTTCCTTTAGCCTCACTCGTGAGAACTGTCCCATCTGCTTGATGAATTACTTTCTCTTGCTTCTCAAGCTGAACAAAGAGATCCTTATCTTTGGCTACGTGGTTGGTACAGCCAGAGTTGATCACGAAGAAACTCCGCCCACGTTGATTGCAGCAGCGAGAGAGAAAAACTTTTGAAGTAGCAGGTGCTTGGGGATTTCGTCCTCCTCCCCCTCTGCCTCTGAAGTTTCCCTTTTTCTTTGAAGATTTCTTGCAGCACTGGAAACTCAAATGGCCTTGTGCTCCACATGAAAAGCACCGCTTCAACTTTAGTGCTTTAACAGCAGCAGTTTCACTTTCACTTTCCCCTGCTGAAGACTCAGGCACACTTTCAGGCACATTTTTAGCAGAGTTCCGGCTTTCTTTAACAGCCTGTCTGCGATCCCACTCATTCAAGAGCACGCTAGACCAGTGTTTCCCAACCGGTGTTCCGCGGCACACGAGTGTGCCGTGAGACGTTGCCTCGTGTGCCGCGAGATGCCTGGAGGGAGGCGGGCGAGTCGGGCGGCGAGAGGCGGGGCGGCGGCGGCGAGGAGAGGCCGCGCCTCCTGCTGCTGCCTGGCGCTCCTCCTCGCAGCCGGCAGCGCTGCCTGGGCGCCTCCGCGCGACTCTGCCTCGCTGGGTTTGGTCTCCCAGCAGAGACGGGTCACACGCGCCCCTCCCTCCCTCCCTCAGCCTGCGCGGAGGGAGAGCCAGAGAGAGGCATCGCTCCTGCGCGGCGGGAGAGGGAGCAGCCGGAGCGATGCCCCAAACGAACGCATGGGACCGGAGGGGAAATCCTCTCCGAGGCGGATTGAGCGCAGCTGAGAGAAGCCTTTCGAGGAGCTGCCGTGTCCCCTGGAAACCCCCTTCCCAGCTCTGCCTCAGCCGCCGCCGCCTCAGTTGCCGCCGTCCCTCAGTCCCTCGCTCTGCTGCCTCCTCCCACCCCCAAAGCTTGGAGGTTCCCCAGCAAGGGGGAGGGAAAAAACTTTCACTTTTGTGCGTCCCTCCCAGCGTGACGCTGCGCGCTGACGTCACGGGGCGGGGCTTTAATGGTGGTGTGCCGCAAGATTTTTTTTCAGTAAACAGGTGTGCCGTTGCCCAAAAACGTTTGGGAAACACTGCGCTAGACACATAATCTTCTGTTAGCCGGTCAGAAGGCAGTGTAGAAATCTGGGCAGCTACTCCATCATAAGACTCATCTAGGCTGTTTATCATCAGCATTGCAAACACAGCCTCTGAAATAGCCAGGTCTCGCTCAACAAGGTCCTGTCTGAGACGCTTTAACTGAGATAGATGGCTAGGCAAATCACCACCTTTCTGCAACTGTAACCTGCACAGCTTCTTGAAGAAAATCACACTGGAACCAGCATTTTGTCTCAGATGCATATCTCTCAACTTATGCCAAACAGCTTGTGCAGTCTCTTGACCCTCTAAGTTCACCAGCAAGTGGTCTGAAACACTCAAAACAATTGTCCCTCGGGCTTTCATATCTGCAGCATGCCACTCAGCCCAATCATCATCATCTTTATCTGGAGGGTCATCTTCTATGGTGTGAAATAGCTTTTCCCTCTGTAAAAGCGCTTTCATTTTAACTTGCCAAACTGCATAGTTTTCAGGCGTGAGGAGGGGAAAGGACATAGCCATCTGGCCAGAATGTGCACAGGCCATGTCTGCTATTACTTAGAGCAAGACACTTCCCTCGTGCAAACACAGATAAAGCCTTGGACTTCTTCAGCCACTCTCTCCCCCACTCAGAGCGCAATTAACAGGCAAACAGGGAAGCTATCTTCTTTCTTTTGGCAGTCAGCAACATACCTCAAGCAGCAGCAACAGCGGCAGCTTGAGCACTCTGCTTCAACACAGCTCTGCTTCTAGGCACCACAAATCAGTCCAGCATGCAGCCTCCGTTCCGCCGTCCAGCGATCAGCAACAGACACCTCTGGCGACTGGGACGACTGGGATGACTGGAACAACGACTGGTCAGACGACTGGGCCCATAACCGATGTCAGCATCGCCCTTGAGCCAGTGTACCAACTGGACTCATGCACTACAGCCCCGACTGGGCTAGGCGAGCTGGGTAGCACTGCCAGAGTCCTCCTTTGACACAGGAACAGGTGACAGTGCTGCGGACTCACAGCTTGGAGCTGAGAGCACCGGATTTACTTTCTCTGTAATGCAGTCGTTGCGCAGCAGCGTTTTGCAGAGTCTTGCAGAGTATAAACCACTCGGAGAGCAGCTCTGTAAAATATCTTCTTTCTTTATTCTACAACTACAACTATTATACAAACTATATACAGAGCTAAAGATTCAGCATAAATCAATGCTATACTCTGAGTGCCTGCAGAGTCTCTAAATAATATCTCTTGCACTCCCTCTCCAGCTCACTGACTGACTCTCTCACACACATTGAGATTCACTCACATGACTAATTAAGTAGAGAGCAATACATTGCTCCTCCTCTCTGTAGAGTCAGCAAAGACCTCAGGAGATGGTCAGGAGATTCTTGGGTATGGGAGGGGTGAAATCTCCTCAATTTCATCCAAATCCTTTTCCATTCCATTCACTAGAAGGTCTTACACAGACCATACAGTGGTACCTTGGTTTACAACCATAATCCGTTCCGTTTGTAAACCAAAACAGGTTGTAACCCAAGGCGTGCTTTCGCCAATGGGGCTTCCCAAAAAAATTTGTTTTGTAGTGGTACCTAGGGTTACAAGCACTTCGGGTTACAAACTCCGCTAACCCAGGAGTAGTACCTCAGGTTGAGAACTTTGCCCCAGGATGAGAATGGAAATCAAGTGCTGGCAGTGCGGCAGCAGTGAGAGGCCCCATTGGCAAAAGCGTGCCTCAGGTTAAGAATGGTTTCGGGTTAAGAACAGACCTCCGGAACGAATTAAGTTCATAACCCGAGGTACCACTGTAATCCAAAAAAAATGGGTTGTAATCCAAAAAAAAAGTTGCAAACCAAGACATGCACTTCCGGGTTTGACATGTTGTAATTCAAAACATATGCAAACCAAGACATATGCAAACCAAGGTACCACTGTAGTAATAAATTCAGATAACATAGGGGAAAAGTACACTACAGTCATACCTCGGGTTGAAGTAGCTTCAGGTTGAGCATTTTTGGGTTGCACTCTGCGGCGACTCAGAAGTAACGGAGTGTGTTACTTTCGGGTTTCGCCGCTTGCGCATGCACAGACGCTCAAAACGACATCACGGACATGCGCAGAAGTGGTGAATCACAACCCGCGAGTGTGGGTTGCATTCGCTTCAGGATCCGATCCAGAGGTACCACTCTACTCAGAAGTAGTGAAAAAGAACAATGCCACCTAATCAGTTTCCCACAGCAACAGGGTAAAAACAATAAGAGTACACAAAACAGACAAAAGCCTTCTGGAAAAGCAAGCCAGATCTTGGGAGATGCCAAAATGAATGCAGTGTAGGGGGCTTGACAAACCTCTATGGAGAAAGCATTCAACTATCCGGAGCGGATCCTGCTCCTTGGGGAATGTCCACCATACCTAACCACTGTAGCCCAGGCATTGGTCACCTCAAGGCTGCATTACTGAAATGTGCTCAATGTGGGGCTGCCCTTTGGCTGGTTCGGAAGCTCCAGCTGGTGCAGAATGCAGAATGTAGTGGCCAGACTCCTATGAGGACACCTGACATGTGACATCATTTATAGAACAACTGTACTGGCTGCTCATCCACTACCAAGCTAATTTATAAATTTAATTTATAACGCCCAGAACATCTTAGGTCCAGGGTGCCTTAGGGAACCACCTGAACCCTTATATCCCAGCTTGATCAATGAGATCATCTATACAGGAATGTTGTTGGTCATCCCCCAAGCTGGAAAGCCCATTTCTCAGCAACAAGAAACAGTCTTTAGTTTCATCGCTTCAGTCCTGTGGAACAGAGGTCCAAGGAGGCGCCTTATGTTCCAACCTTCAAATGCCTGTTGAAAACCTTTCTATGCCTCCATGCTTATTCTCTATTCTAAGATAATATTCTTAGTGAGAAAATATCCTTCTGTAACAGTTGATCTCTGGGTTTTTTAATACATACATATATGTTTTTTACTGCATGGTTTTATGTTTGACTGTTGTAAACCACTTGGGTTTTTAATGAATAGAATGTTTTTTTTAAAAATAATAATAATAAGCCACGTCGGTGTGAAGTGTGGCTGGTTTTCAGCCCAGAGGCGAATTCTGTTTCTCATTCAAATGCATGCAAGTTGCCTCTGGACTCAAAACCAGCCACACTTTGCACAGACACAGCATAAAGTATAGCACATATAACTCACCTGATTGCAAACGCTGTGAGCTTTTGGGAACCTTTGACAGATGTGCACCTCAGATTTGGGTCTGGCTGTTCTTTTGTTAGAAAGGTTCCATATGCAACCTTTTCTCTTCCCTACATTTACCATCCCACTAGTTGGGTAACATAGAGCTGGAAGGGCTCAAATAGAGTTCTCACCTGGGGTAGACAATGCTTGGCACCAGCCCTACTACAGTTATAATGTGGGGAGGGAGTCAGTTACGAGAGCACTTCCCTTCTTGCATTGAAATGCGTAACTCTTTTACATTTGAGCAACGGACCGGACCATGTTCCTATCAAACCTGCAGCCTTTAAAAATAGCACACTTTGCTACAGAAACAAACTACTTGAAACAAAAGGGTAGGGAACTTCAATGGCAAGTGCTTTCATTTTGCAGCAGCACCTATAACTAGGAAACTAAAATGAGGGGGGGGGCTGCCTGGGTTTGTTGCCCTTGCATTAACAAAGACTTCCTCCAGAGGATCAGGACATGTCCTGCCTGACCTGGTAATGGAGGAACAATAGCTGGCTCAGTGGGATTTGCCCACTAGAGTCACAATGGGAAGCAACAGTGGCTTCGACTGGGGTGCTCATGAGGCTAGCATGCCATCCATGCTCAAAATGCAAAGTAAATTCTCATCAGCACCAGCTATAACTGGCACAGTGCTAAACTTTGTTCCTATCCAAGCTCTTATGCAACCAACCATCCATCCATCCACAGCAGGCTGAGCATTGATTACTCACAGAAGGAGAGGAGGAGCAAAAAGAAAGTTGTGCTCTTGCCAGTGCCAACCAGGAGCTGTGGTGCTCAGCACTGGATTCCCCTGGCACTAGGGAAGCACATCCTGCCAAATGTGTTTAGGCAAAGGAGCTTCTCAACTTTTTAAAGATCCAGTTATCTGTGCTCAGGGAGAGCCTTTCAGTTCCTTATCTGCTCCCCACCCCCCACATGCCAAAAGGAGGCTTAAAGGAAGACCACAGGTGCAGGCCACAGACTAAGCAAAACTGCCTCATCGATGAACCCTTAGCTGATGAGAGAGCAGGAAAGCAGTTAAGCCTGTTCCTGCCCAGGAGATGAGAGAGTGGGGCCATGTCTGGCTCCATCTGGAGTTTTGCGCAGACCACGTGCATGTTTCAGCTTGCACTAAAATAGCTGCCAGACTTGGAGGAAAACAAACTTCACTTAAAGGGGAAAGTGGCAGCATTTTCCACAAACAAACAAAGGGCGTAAGATGCACATCACAGAGATTCTTTTGGTTAACAGACCCCAAAGGACACCAAGCAGATAACCAGTGGATGGGGGTGGGGGGAGACATTCTATTTCTGGATGGATGTAAGGCAATAAAAAACACTGTTCACCGCTGAGGAAG
Source organism: Podarcis melisellensis (assembly GCF_964234715.1). Classification (NCBI taxonomy): domain Eukaryota; kingdom Metazoa; phylum Chordata; class Lepidosauria; order Squamata; family Lacertidae; genus Podarcis; species Podarcis melisellensis. The sequence continues at coordinate 43,742,658 of NC_138537.1, forward strand.
GAGGGAGGAGATAATGAGCCCTCCCTTCACAAAGCGAGCACAGTGCCAACAGCAACGTCTTGCATCTTTCTTAAATGCTATTGTTTCCTTTCACAGCTGACCTGTTTATCTCAGAAGACGCTCTCTCCCAGGTACCCAAATCTCAGCCCTCCACATTTATTTTGATTTCACCAAATTTATGTAGCACTTGATTGTAATAAAAACTCTAAAAACAGTTTGCAGGGAATATGAAAACCATCAACAGCTAGAAACAAATAATCCAAAACATTCGAGAAATTGTTAAAAAGCAATAGTAGCTAAAAAGAAATAAAACGTATATAACTTCTACATGTCTGGATAGGTTTGCCTAAACAACAAAGAACTATGCAAGTATAGAAGATTGTAGCCTTTTAACTCTTACTCAGAGTAGACCCACTGAAATTAATAAACCTGTATTAGTCCTGTCTATTAACTTCAGTGGGTATTCCCTGAATAGGGCTAACACTATCACCCAGTGCAGTCAGATGTTAATGGTGTTTGTTATGGAAACCCAAAAGTTCTGTGTTTTGTTCCTGTTAATCTCCTAATGTGAAGTCCTATCCCTCCCCCGGTGCTGTACTATTTCTTTGTATTCTCCATTGGGAGGAAGGGAGACGTCACCATCCTCCCTCCACAGATGAAGGTCAACATCCTGAGAAACAAACTAACTTACTGGTTATCACCCAAACATCTGTCAGAACAGAGAAGTGCCTCCCAAGGCCAGGGGCTTGTTTGAGTCTTTAAAATTCCTCAATGGAAAACCTCAGAATTTGTGGGCAGAAAACAGACATCCATCAGCTGAAACATATTACAGAATTTCCACTAGACAATTCTTCAATGCATCTGCATGTGTAGATGCATAGATTTGCATAGCATGATTGCACAAGAGCCAAGATGTCAGGTGGGACTCCTCGATGATACTGCGGCTGCGTACACACCATATATTTAAAGAACATTCTCCACCCACTCAAAAACAAAAGAATCCTGGAAACTGTACTTTACCCCCCTACAGAACTACAATTCCCAGCACCCTTAACAAACTACTATTCGCAGGACTCCCTGGGTTGGGTTGGAATAAGCAATGTGTACCCAGCCTGTGCTACAAAGCATTCTGAGTGGGCAGGGCTAGGCTGGCGCCATCTAGAAACAGACTGCACAGGAGCTCAGCTGTCAGGGAACCATTCTGAAAGATTGTCATGATATTTCAGGGGAGGACAAGTAGCTGCTCTGTGGATTTCAAAATATCCTTTTACTGGTCAGCAAAGCACTCCACAGTTTTCACTTCTGGGGCAACAGGATAGGCCAGTTCCTGCAGACCCAGCGCTTACAGATGCCCATCAAAGCCCCATTACTTTCAGCAGGCTCATAAAGCTTTCTCTGGATTGCAGCCCTTGTTCTTTCTGCTCATTTGGGCAAATGGTCTCTTTACAATTTTGCCTTAGCAGAAACCAAGCTTTTGCTTGCTGCCGCACCTGTCCCTGCTGCCCCCTGATTCTTGTGCTCCTTATCTCTGTCATCCATCTGAGACAGATTGCATGCTTGAACTCTGTGCTCCAGTCTGCCCCCTGTGCTCACTGCCCGTGTTGATGGATGTCCTTGTTGCAGACACAAGAGACTGAATGCTGCTCTACACCCAGGCAGGCCTCCCAGCCTAGCAAGTCAGAATGAGATCCTCTCTGCCGTGTGTGGGGGGGGGGCAAACTCAACCATTGAGAACTGCACAGCATCAGTGCCATTTAGGGTGAGGCAGAGGGGATTCTGGCTGCGGCTTCCAACCCTTGCAATTTTCAAGTGTAGCAGAGAAAATTGCTAACCTCAAGTGTGGGAGGCTGTCCTTTGCTCCAGGGTCATGAGGAACTGACCAAGCTGCAAAGATAAGGTGCCAGCTCAAAATTCTTCCCTTCCTAGCAGAGACAAAACAACAACAACAAGGGTTCAAGTAAGGAGCGTTGCCAAGCATGCTACTAGCCCGGGCGGGTGGAGGGTGGGAGAGAATGGGACTTCTCATGAGCACAGCCGCCCACCACTCCCAGAATCCCCTGGGGCAGAGTAACAGCAACCAGAACACATGAAATGTCCCGTTGCACCATAAACGAGAGCTTGCTAATCTATGTTGCTCGTGGCACATGTTGAGCAAGATTTAGAATTCAAAGGGAAGAGGCCCTCGCCCACTGGGCCCACCATCCCCTTCCCACACATAAGGGAATAATTAGTTCCAGCAGACTACTTTCCCCAGACACAGTAACCTAAGAGGCGGGCTCCAGTGACACAGCTGATATGTTGCTGAGTGTGACAGAGCACGGTGACTAACCATCAAACCGCCTAATGCAAAGGCATTCCATAGGAAGCAACAGAAACCGATTTAACAGGAAGCGCAGTGGGGGCAGTCCCCAAGGCCGGGGGGGGGGGGCGGGGGATGAGTTGTGCCTTGTGGATGTTCTTTTGCATGTAGATCAGGCACATGGCCGCTCACACCAGATACATGGGCCCCACCCCAAGCAGGATGCATCCTGCAACAAGGGAGCAACCTTTCTCTGCTGTGCCATTCCACAGAACAGCTCCTGTTAATTCCTCCCTTGAAATCAAGCTCTCCTGTTTGTTTGATCAGTTATCTTTCTACGGAGCCATCTGTGCAGCCTGCATCCCACCAAGGGGTGTGGCCACCTCCTGATTGCAATCTATTCAAATTGGGGAGGAAACCACAATTAACCTGATCCACGAGTTATTCTGTTTGCAGAAACTCTATTGACATGCAGGGCCCACCCACACAAAGAGGCCTCTGGCACCTGGAGAGCAGCTTGCAAGGCACCTCCAGCAAATTCATAAAGCTATAGTAGTGTTAGATCTCCATTCAAAATTGGTATCCTAAATGGCTTATACCAAACGGTAACTCTTCCAGGTCACCAAAGCACCTTAAGAACCATCAGATTCCTTTTGCTCCACCGTGATCACAGATCATCTAACAGGGCACTTCTGGTGGTTCCCCATATCCTTGAGGTTCAGTTGGCCTTCGCTACGATTCGAGCCTTTTACTTGAATCCTAGTGTGGCATGCACTGCCCTGTGGAACTCCCTGGCAAAAGAAGTTGGGCAGGAACCATCCCTCTCTTCAGACACTTTTAGAAAACTTTTTTGTTTAGGCAAGCTTCTAACAACATGAATCCCCCTCCCCTCTCCTTTTAACCAATCAGTATTTATTGATGTTTTATGGGTGTTTTAATTATGGATATTTTTGTTGATTTCATTATTATATACAGTATTGTATTCTGCCTTGCTGTGTTTTTACTATAGATTATAAATTTGTTACACAATCGCACAAACATTAGTGAGCACGCCCTTTGAGTCAAACAGCCCGATCGTGCTGTGTTTGTGGACTCCTGTAAGTACATATTGCTACCATAATCAAGTCTGCCTTTATTTCAGGCCTCTTGGTCCAAGGAAGGCAGGAGGAATCTATCAGAAAGTGAAGAAAACTGAAATGATTCTCATTCTCATTTATTTACACCAGGGGTAGCAAACCCCAGGCTAGGGTTTTTTGCCTGGCCAGAATGCATCACTCGCTTGCCTGGATGCAGAACAGAGAAAAATGTGTGGCTGTGTGTTCAGGACTACTGAACAAAAGTTAAACTGGCACTTGTTGCTCTGCCCATTTTTGCTCCTGGCCCTTCTCACCAGTGACACGAGGCCACCAGGAGGCTGCCCAGAAGAAAAAGTGGCTTTTGGGCTGGAAAAAGTTCCCTACCCCTAATTTGCACCATTTTCGGATGCAGTATTGGTGAGCACCTGAGCTGCCATGTAAAATGGAACGCAGCACTCAACGGAAAGGGAAAATCCCATTTCACATCACCTTTCATTTCTACCAAAAATTCCTCCCCGCAGCTTGGAATCTTAGCCATTTAGAACAACTATCAAAAGAAATTATGGCTGTTCCTGCCTTGCATGAAACAAAGGAACACAGAGAGCTGCTTTACACTGAGTCAGACCATTAGTTCATCTGGTTCAGCATTGTCTACACTGACGTCAGGGACTGAACCCTGGAACCTTTTGCATGAAAAGTACATGCTTGCTACCACCGACCTATGACCTTCATTCACCCCCTCTATAAAAGTGCATTGTGACCAAAAAATTTTGCATGATCCACTACTGAAAATTGTGCAAGAAGCTCTTTTATTCCACATCAAATTTTATGATTGGGAGGTCTTAGAACTCAAGTTTAGAGTCATTTTATAAGCGAAATTATCAGTAACAAGGTACAAACTTTCTCCCTATTGCCATTTCAGTTGTACACCCATTTATCTAGATATCAAACACAATTCTTCTGGTAGTGTCTTTTAGCTGAAGCCAAAAGACCCTGATGTTAGGAAAGACATTGTGGAGGGCACAAGGAGAAGGGGACGACAGAGGACGAGATGGTTGGACAGTGCTCTCAAAGCTACCAGCAGGAGTTTGACCAAACTGCGGGAGGAAGTGGAAGACAGGAGTGCCTGGCGTGCTCTGGTCCATGGGGTCACGAAGAGTCGGACACGACTAAACAACTAAACAGCAACAACAACAAACTTGGCTACTTCATAATTCATAAATTCATAAATAGGTGAAACTGTACAAATTCAGCATTCATTAACAAAACGAAAACTGCAACCCAAGCTTGCAGTTCCAGGACGAGGAAGCATAAGGTGAAATGGCAAAACGGAAATGAAGACGAAAGCAGGAGCATAAGAAGTGGGGGGCGGAGGGGGGCCCTGCCTCCCACCAGCTGTGGAGCTACCGAGGGCGCACACAGTCCGTAAGGGCTTCCATGCATGCGCAGTCCGTAGGGGATGCCGCTCGCACGGTAGTCTGTATGGCCTCTGCGCATGATCAGCTGCCCATATAGCCACATGCGCAAGCAGCAGCCCGTGTGCATGTGTGGCAGCCCGTACGGTCATTGCGCATGCACACTCCATATGGGATGCCGCACATGCGTACTCCATACGGGATGCCCTGCCCCGGGTGTCTGAGAGGGTTCCTCCACCACCGGACGGCAGTACTAGACAATCTTACTAGTTTGGAGTGAGACTCAATTAACTCATTTGAGACTTTCTTCCTAGTACAAAGATCCATACTTGTAAATGAAATGCCATACAGCACTTTCCTGGGCGCATCCAAATTCATGCCATTGATGTTTTAATTTGCTGATGCTTTAAGTTGTTGGAAGCTGCCCAGAGTGGCTGGAGGAACCCGGTCAGGTGCACAATATATAAATAAGATGTTGTCGATGTTCTTGTTATGCATGTTTATTCAAAGGTAAATCCTACTGTATTTAATGGGGCTGTAACCTCTTGCACACCTACTCACAAGTGAACCCTCCTGAAATCAGACTTACTTCCATGTAAATGGCTTGCTTCCATGCACATTATATCCTGCATATTCTGTTCAGTCATTTCACAGTCCTGAATAATATGATTGCCAGATGGAACCCAGAAGCTTTACATTAGTGTGGAGAGCATGTGGCCCTTCAGCTGCTGCTGGACTCCAATTCCCATTAGCCCCACCCAATATGGCCAATGGGTAGGGATGATGGAAACTGTAGTATAACAACAAATGGAGGGCCATAGGTTTCCCAGACCCTCCAAGTGTCCCTATTTCCAGAGATAATCCTGGATTTACAGAAGCCGTTCCACTTTCTGATTTGATCCCAGAATGCTCCACTTTTCCTTAGGATGTCCCTATTTTCATCGGTGAAATGTTGGAGGGTATAGAGTTATGCAACCCACGTGCCAAAGAGATAAGATACAACATTTGGAAGACATCTGAAGGCAGCCCTGCATGGGGAAGTTTTTAAATGTCTTATATTTTATTTTGTTTTTATACCTGTATATACTCAAGTATAAGCCGACCCGAATATAAGCTGAGGCACATAATTTTACCACAAAAAACTGGGAAAACTTATTGACTCAAGTATAAACTGGTTCACCACACCACAAACCTCCTGGTGGGCCGAAGTGTGTGTGCGTGTGCGCAGAGGGGGCTTCTTTTCCCCCCAGCCCCTCCCGCCCCCCCTGTGTACCTAGGGTGCTCCCGAAAGGCAGAGGCTGGTGGCGGCAGCAGCGGAGGAAGAACAAGCAGCCCAAAAGGGCTGCTTTCGTGCTGCTCGTTCCCTCTTCTGCCGCTGCCGACAGCAGCAAAGGTGGAGGAGGAGGAAGGAGCAGCCTGAAAGGACCCTCACTCGAGTATAAGCCAAGGGGGGCTTTTTCAGCATAAAAAATGTGCTGAAAAAGTCGGCTTTTACTTGAGTATATACAGTATATGTTGGAAGCCACCCAGAGTGGCTTGGGCAACCCAGTCAGATGTGTGGGGTTTAAATTATTATTATTATTATTAATAATAATAATAATAATAATAATTGAATAGGATGTCCCTGTTTTTATCAGAGAAATGCTTGCAGGCTTCATTCGAAATCAGAGGGCAGCTGCAGTTTTGTGAAGAGAGGCGATGTCTCACCAAGCTGCAGGTGTTAATTTTGCGTTTCAGAATATAGAGATTAAACAAAGCAAGCAAAGAACTTTGTAAGTACTTTCGGTAATCACACCCAAAGGGATGGAAAAGGAAAGCCCCAGAACTTGTTTCAAAATCAGAGCTCAATTCTCAAATGTGTGAAGTAGTAACAATAAAGGGAGTGCCTTTCTGCAGCTTCCAAGCTCCTTTCCCTTCAGATGGAGAAACTGCAACCAGCTATGGACCCATGTAAAGAGTTTCCAGAGCAAAGACTGTTGTGTTTCAAGGATGTATGAGTTCCAGCATCTCCAATTTTGGAAATTAAGCACTTAAGTGATGAAAAACACAAAAGTGACTAATAACAAATTTCTCAGCTATTTGATGAGGGAGGATGTCCATCAGTCCATGCATGCCCCACAGTTTTGTGGGGCGACACAACAGAGAATGAGTTTCCATGAGGCCAAGCAGCCTGGGTCTGACTGTCATGTGAAAGATCTAAAGAACCCCTCCCCCAAAAAAATCCTACTATAAACATGGCCATTTCCTAAGACCCTGGTGCCTCTTTCTGAGCACCTCCCATCTGAGGAGGCATTAGACCTGCCCTTGTTGAGCTCAAGACATGTGACAAGCCTTTCATGCACAGTTAAATTATAATACTATTACTACGCAGGGCAATAACACATGGCAAAGACAGCCCCAAGGCTGTCCGTATCTGCAAATGCTCTGAATACATATTAATGTCAATTTCACTGCATTTATCATCACTGCTCTGAGCTGCCTTGAGCAGGAACTGCAAGCCCAAGATTGGAAGGTCATCTGGTTTAATGAGTGCTTTTGTGTCAGTCTCTTAGTGGCCTTCACAAAAAGGGGAAAGGATGGGAGGGCCCTTTTGTAACTTGCTACATAATTAACTCCCCCTCTGGAAGTCAAAGCAGGCATCCCAGTTCTTTTCTCTCTCTTGCCACAAAGACAACCAGTGTCAGAAAAGTTTTGCCAAGTTAAGTGGGCAGGCTAAGCTATCCTCTGTTGGCACCAGAGGAGGACAGAAATTAAAGGGAAAGGCCTTAGGATTGCAGTAGGGTAGCAACCAGGTGTAGTGACAAGAATGGGGAACACTGAGTGCCATGTGAATGCACAATGAAAACATGTACTACCCAATTTTATTTAGTAAGCTGGTAAATCTTTTCATTCTATATGCAAGACTGAGCCAAAATAAGGTCCAAGTTTCCAAATACACACAGGGTCAGTTTTCTAAAGAGGGTATTGGTGAGCAATATCCTGAGAGATGGTTGTTTTAAATATCTAAGTCATTTGATGTGGAGGATTTGGGGCGGGGAGTTGCAAATTCTCCAAAAGCTATCATAAGCACAAACCACCCCCTTTCAAAGTGTCAGTCCCTCCAAGAATGCAAGGGGTCCAAAGAAGGGGGTGGGAAGATAAATGAGAAAGACAAAAAAGGAGGCTGTTCAGAATGTGATTCCTTGGCCATTCCTTGCCAACCAAATCTGCTGCACTTTGATATAGTCATAAATGTACCAGAGTAAGCAAAAGACTGCACATTAAACTAAACTAGCTTGCATTATGGGGAGAAGGAGAGCGGCCTTAAGTGATTCTTATAAAGAACAGCACATTTTGCTGTGGTATCTGAGGGGACGCTCCCTTCATGTACCTTACCTGCCTCAGGTCTTGAAAGTGAGCTCTGCTCTCCTGTCATCAACTTCCTCCTGAAACAAGAGAAAAATTGTGAGGCCAGAAGATTAAGTGAAAAATCAGTGCAGTTTCTGGCATGTGCAGCACATGATGAGTTTCAGTCACAACAACCAACCAGGCTATAGGGTAGGTTCTCAGAAGTTATCAGTCCCCACTCTCCATATTGCTCTGGATTCCTTGTGCAAATGCAAAATTAAGGAACATTGAAGGATAAATACACAGTAGATGGTGTAAGAGGAAAATACAGATCGCCCCTTGCTAAAATCAGCCGAGACCCTTTCTACATGCACAACTCAAGAGCCACAGGGAAAGTTCGTACTTCTCTACTTTTCTATTCTGCAATTCATTGCTGGAGGACTCCCTCATTACAGTGATTTTCGCTATAAAATCATCTGCTCCACAGTGGAGTTCTCCACCCAAACAGCCAGCTTTGGTGTCCAAGTTACAAACACAAGCAATTAATTTAACAGCGGCTGAATGGAGTTTGTTTTTTTTCCTCCTCAAATTTATCGTTCGAAGATCAGGGCAGGGACACTCTTCCCTTCAGGCAACATTATGTTTCAAACTGTGCCAGAGAAAAGTGAGCTGCACAGCACCACCTCCCCTGCTCTGTATCCCACACCATATGCCTTGGCAGGCAGAAAGGCAGAAAGACATACCGAACAAACGCAAACCCGGTCAACAACAGCCAGACTTCCGAACCAAAGGACAAACCACCAGAGAAGCTTGTCCATGTAGGAAAATGGCAGATGAGGCGGGCTCACACATCCTGCAAGAGTAAAACCACTAGCGGTTTCAAGTTGATTCCTGCTGCCTGCCCTTCTCACTATCATTCCAACTCCCCAAAAAAATCCTGGCCAGCGTCACAGCCAAACAGTCTTACCAGCTAATCAGAGAACAGGAGGGGAGGGACGCCTGTCGCTTCACATTTCTTTCATGCTAACAACTAGGTTCGTGTGTGCATGTTCCCACATGTGCAGTGCATATCACGTTCCTCTGTTTCCGTGCAGTTCATTTCTTGTAGTCTTTACCAGCTCCAAGACATAACCTAGAACAACTTAAGGCAAATGCACACGGAGCCACCAAATTTAGGATCAGGACTAGAAAGCAGCAATTTGTACAGCCTCTCTTCTTTCCTGCGCCTGGCACAGGAGAGCGCAAAAACTCCTGGATTCGTGCCAGAGGAAGGCCCATGAGATTTTTCTCTTTCCAGCGGGCACAATGAGCAAATCACACACAGCTTACAAGCCCCCAATACTCTCTTCCCTCCCTCCCTCCTTCCCACCCCATTCTCCAGCCTTAGAAGTCAGAGCATCATGTTACAGACCCTTTCATGCTCCAAACACAAAGCAGAGACCGGCTCATTATGTAGCGCTCAACTAACTACTCATGGAGCAGCTGCTGTCAGCCTGCTGCTGCGTGGTCCAATCCAAGCTCTGAAGAACAATGTCACGTGACCATCAAAATCCTTGCATATGCTTATTAACAAATGTGACCCAGTAAAAAAAGTACCATTTTACCAATCTCTTTTCCCCCAAGGTTGTGAAACGGATAAGGTCATGTTATGTTCAGAAGAGAGGAGAGGAACACATTTATCCCACTACTGCCCCCAATTCAAAAGATCATTGCAGGCAAAAGAAATGCCACCAAAGAAAACATAGTGGCTTTTCAATTTTGTTTTTTTAAAAAAAACTTGCCATCAGTTCTACATTAGAAGAGAAAACACTTCCAAAAGTGGAAGTCAGAGCAAAGCTAAATATGTTCTCTACCCATGAGGAGCTCACATAAGAGTTTCTTCCTTTGATTTGTAAAGTGTCATTCCTATGTTGGGGCTTGTGTTAACAGGATGTATGCGCAGGGCAAGAAAGCTGAGGAGCACTGAGGAGTGCCATCTATTTATGGGCCTCGGAATCTGCACAGGAGGTGTAGGATATGATGCATATGGAAACAGTCGCACTGGGGTCTAGCAGTTCCATGCAAAGCTAAGGGATTGGGCTGAGCTAATGCTGAGGGGCTAGGACAGAGGTGGGGAACATATGGCCCTCCAGATGTTGTTGTCTCCAACTCTCATCAGCCCCAACTATAAGGTTGCAATCCTTTGCACACTGACCTTCGAATAAGTAAACACCCACCAAACTCAGCGAAACTTAATGCTGAGTAAGCATACATGGGAACCCTTTCTGTTAGAGTGCAGAAATTATAATGAATATATTGAGAAAAAATCTAGCTCAATTTGACAGAAGGGGAATCTGGGGGTCAAAGATATAGCACAGCCTTGGAAATAAGCCCACAAAAGTTACCAGGTTCTGTTCCATGCTGGCTGTAGAGGAAAGGAAGCCCCCACCCTCTGCTGCCAGCATGCAGATACAGGTTCCTTAGACTCTTCAAGTAGGCTACTGAGTGAACGGGCAAAGGAAGAACAGATTTTTTCCATATCCGCCTCTTCTCCACCAGCCTGCTTGGTTTGCATGCTTCTCAGGGAGGAAGGGGCTTTCCTTCCTCTGTGGTTAGCACAGAACTCAAGTGGTGGAGGGAGGCGAAGGATCCACCCCTCATCCACCACCTCACCCATTTGCCTGCAAGTAATTCTTAGTTACCTGCAGCAAGTTGTTCAATGGAGTTGCAGCGATGGCTGGCCCATTTTAGTGACTGGAACACTGCCCCACCAACCTCAATCTGACCATAGCTTTCAACCTTCCCTTTTTTTGCGGGGAATTCCCTTATTCCAGTGCCGTTTCCTGCTGCTTCCCGCTGCTATCCCGGATTGTTAGATATCCCGTAGACTGTCCCCAGGACAGGTGAGGCTGCTGATCCCTTATTTTCAAATCTGAAAGTTGACAGCTATGAAACTGACATCAGCCAGGCAGCCCACCCAGCCTTGCCTTCCAGCCTTTCTCAACCTGTCGGTCCCCAGATGTTGTTGAACTACAACTCCCATCTCCCCTAGCTAGCAAGGCCAGAGCTCAGGGATGATGGGAGTTGTAGTCCAACGACATCTGGGGACCCACAGGTTGAGAACTGCTATGAGCTGGCGTTGCCTGTCAGCTTCCTCCACCTTATGTCTCAGTGTTGCCCTTGTAACAGAAGTGCCAACTTGGCCCCATGACCGTAGGTACCCAGAGCTGTGGCTGCCACGCAGCGTGCCCGGCCCTGGCACCAAAATTTGTGGATGCCCGGCCCCTTCATGGGGAATTTTGGGGCCCAAGGGAGTTTGCACCTATGCCTTGTAAGGAGGGCAAGGGGGAAGGGGGCGAAACTCGAATTAGTTGGCTCTGAATCTCACTGACTCTGACTCCATTAGCTGTTGGGCTCCCTGCTTTCTGCCCTTGCAGCTCCAATGGGCACAGACCACCACTGTGCAGAGAGTACATAAGGTGAGGCAATTTAGGCAAATTTAGCTATAACCTGGGGAATGCCCAAGAGGCACAGCTTGCAGCACAACCTTGAAATAACCATCCAAACCAGCTAGGCAGGAGTACTTAGGCTTAAACCATCTGCTCTGCATCCTGAAAGCTAATACCAAACAGGAGAGAAGAGTTTGCCCAGGGAGGGAGGGGCTAACAGGCAGTTGCCACTCCAGATACCAAAGTCTCTGCTCCTGTCCAAATAAGCTAGAACGTCCAAGGGTAGATGTGGCCAGGGATGGGAGGAGGGAGGGAAGGCGTGCGAATACTTCTAGCCACAGTTTTCAATATATCTGATTGCGATGGAGCCAGCTTTCCCCATGTGGCTGTGAAATGGAAACTCTATATTCCGAAAGGGAAAAGGAAGGCTGCCAGGCCAAGCTGGGCACTGCATATATCGGAAAGAAGCTTCGGGGAAAGTTTGCACTGGAGGTGAGACAGGGAACGAAAGCCACCGAAACCTCTCCAGTCCCTGCCGACTCCTGAGCCTGGAATGTACACTGTTGAAACAGTCCCTCCCTCAGCATGCCAGAGACTTCTACAGAGAGCCACCCTCTCAGACCCAGAGCCCATCTCAGCCAAACCCCTTGAACCCCCAGAACCTTTGATCCATTATCTGGGGAAAGGCATGATATAAGCTTTTAAAATCAATCAATCAAACAAATCCCCCTTCAGTAATCAAAACCCCTCTTCCACAAATGCTGGTCTCCTCGAGTGGGGAGCCTGTACCCTTCCAGTTGTTGTTGGGACTATGATTCCCATCATTCCTGACCATTGGCTACGCTGCCCGGGATCAATGAGTTGGAGTCCTGCACAACAACTTCTGGAGGGCCGTAGGCTCCCCTGCCCTTGCGCCTCAACATCAGCTCCTTCCGTCCCTGGAAGAGTCACTTTTGCCTTTTCAGCCACTGCCCCACACTTTGACCCAGCACAACACCTCAGTACCCAGTCCCTTGCTCCACTCCACCCAAGATCTGTCTCCCCAAAGACCCTCCAACAACCCATTGCCCATATTCCACTTCTGGACAGTGGTTACATAGCCCACAGAACCACCAGCCTCGTAGCACATTTCCCCCATGCATGATACCCCCACGCTCCTTACACAGGTTCTCAGCCCCCTAAAAATATCACATGTCGAGGACATTTAGCTTGCCTTAAGCGCCTGGAGGATCTCTCCCCACATTTGCCCTACAACGCCCCCCCCCCGCCCCCCGCGATTTAATTCATCGCTGCCTCAGTTTTAAAGCCTTTTCCTCCACTGACCGCCACACAGCATCTCGGGTCCACACAGCCAGCCAGCTCTCTCCCTCTCGCCCAGAGGAGCGCTAGGACAGCCCACCGCAGCCTCCAGCTCCCCTCGCCCCCCGGCCAGTCCATGCCCGGCCCCAACGCCAGGCTCCGCCCGGCCGCCACCCCCCTAAAGCCCCCCCTAGACGGACGGACGGCCGAGCTAACGGGCAGTGGGAAGGGGCCGCGCTCGGGAGAGTCCCGACGGGCGGACAGTGTCTGGTCCCAGACGATCAATCGGGGGAGGGGTAAGGAAGGGCGCCTTTAGGGTCGAGGGCAACGTCCCAGTCCTAAAACTGTGGGGTTTTTAAGAGAGACAGCGGGCAATGCCGGCTTGGCTTGGCCAAAGCTATGCATCTTGCCCTCCCTTCAACTTTTTAAAGTTATGATGATGTCTGGAGCACTTTTTCTGGTCTTGTTTCCGGGATGGGTGTTGTGTCGTTGTTTCCCATACCACGTTCCTCTGTTATGCCCTTTTAACTTCTGAGATTACAAGGGAAGAGCCAAAAAGCTGACCACCTGACCTCACTATATACTGTATACTGTAATTCCCGGGCTGCGCGCACGTCAATAAAAGCAAACGAGGTTAGACGCGCCTCGTTAAAAAGGCTATTCAGAAACAACCAAATTCCTTCTGCATCACGTGCCGTCAGAGACATATCTTTATTTCTGGACCAACTAAAATATTACAAAGCAACAATTAAGCAAGCTTTCGAGGTCTCCAGGACTCTTCTTCAGTCTGGGTGTTAAGCAAAACATAAGGCAGCAGCGGGAGGTTGGGGGTGGATGGAGAGAAATACTAGTCTGTAGCTTGTAAGAGCCTTAAATTGGAGTGCAGGAGGCATTAGGCAGACTTAATTAGATTAGACTCTGTAGGTGCAGAACAGATTTCAGGTTGCAGCAAGGGCTGCTGGGACACAGAAGCAATAATAACTGATCTCTCTACTTGCGGAGGGAGGGACTGTCATTGTGGGTGGTTTTTTGGTCACAGTAAATTTTAAGGTGCAACCTGAAAGGAGTGTATAATTTTCCCAACACCTCCTGCACTCCATTTTAAGACCCAAATTGTGGACTTCGAGGCTCCAACATTTTGTCTTCATTTCCTCCCCTCCCCGTTGTTTTGCTCAACATCCAGAGCTCTGAAGAACCCAAAAGCTTGCTCACTACTTTGCTCTGCTCTAGTTACTCCTCCTCATAAGGATATTACCATATGGTAACTTTTGGGGTTGTTTTCTTCAAGAGAGTTAGTTACCTACATTATTATTATTTTTACTTCTGTGCACTTCACACATTTTATACACTGGAGCACATTCAATATTTTTCATTATGAAGAAGATCACGTTTATTGAAACATTGCATATGCTCTGTCTGTTTTCTTCTCCTCAGTTCTCACAGTGCAAGCCATACATTCAAAGCACATAGCTTTCGCCCAAAGAACCATGGGGACTGTAGTTTTCCACTCACAGAGCTACAATTCCCAGCACTCTTAACAAACTGCAGTTCATAGTATTCTTTGGAGGGGAAACATGTATGGTGTGCATGTGACTTGAGTGCCACCCTGGACCAAAGTGAACTGTGTATTCTGGTAAAGATTACAGGAGCAAAATAGTTCTAAGGTGGGCGTTATGTACTAAAAAAGGCCAAGGGACGGAGGCGTTTCAATAGAGTCATAGCATAAAATGCCACCGCTAATATTTCTCCGTTTGCCACTTTGCTTTTGTGGTAGGAAGATTGTGCTTCCGGTGATAGCATTATGGGAACAGGTTTTATCACTTGCTGTTTACTGTGTGTGTGTGTGTGTGAGAGAGAGAGATTTTATGGCTTTAATCATTTGCATTGCATACTGCCCAGAGAACTTCTGCTATTGGACAGCGCAGAAAAGCAACAAGTAAAGCAATATAAAAAATATATAAGTAAAGCAAGCGCTTGAAGGGAATGGAAACTCTAGAGTTGTTGATGATGTTCTTTAGAGTTCTGCCAAACTACTACAACTTGAAAAAGGTGACTATCACACTGTAACATCTTAGAAAAAGAAGGGACACCTGGCAAAAATGCATGCTGGAACAAGCAGGTAAACAAACCTCTGCAAAGCAGGAGACACATGAGTGATCAAACTAGATTAAGTTCCTTGAAAAATAAATGCTGGCATAAAAAGACTGTGTGTAATTCATTAACCATAATTTCCAATGGAATTAACACGTAGGGTTGTCACAGAGCATGCATTATTTGACATTAGCTATGCAGGCATCTCAAGGCAAGTGACTTTTCCTATGTTGCCTGCGAGACAGGAGTTAACTTCCTGTGCTTTTGAGGGCAGGGAGCAGAAGAAGCCTGTTTTTCCACTCCATTACATTCCTTTTAACCACCATGTATCTCCAGTGAATAATGCATTTGTTCACCTTTTGCAGAAGATGCCTGTAGCCCCTCCCCCCAACCCCAAAAAAGCAGGGAGTAGAGCACAGACCCCTATTACCAAACTATAGAAGCACAGAATAATAGGATGGGAGGGATACAAGGTTCAGAGCAATTTCTGCATCAAGGTGGGACCTCCTCCTGAGTTCCTAGGGCCAGAATACACTGGCAGAGGGGGTAAGAACCCTGATGTACCTTCGTATTCATGCAACAAGCACCTAAACAGAGGATCCCAGAGGCTGCACTGGAGTAATGGAATCGGGGAGATGTTTTGTACAGCACATGGACAACCCTCTTCCTGTTTTGCTGACGAAGCTGGGAGTGTTTTGTTTTGTGTGCATGTGTGTGGTCTTTTTTTAGCATCAGGCTGCAACGTACTAAAAGCATTATTCTTTTTTACACCAAGCAGCATCTGCCCACCCACTCCAAGAAATATCTCCACCCAAATACGTCAAAAGTTCCCCTCTCCGTGCAATATACACACATAGTAGTTTCCATAACCATGTTATCGATTTTTTCTTTTCGCTCAGATCATTTTTAGCTTAGATAATTAGCCAAGCCAGTACCAAGCGTCGACTTGCTCTGCTCTCACTGCATTTCATTCCTTACATAAATCACACAGCATTTGGGAGACACTTTGCGCATGAAATATTAAAGATAAAAAAAAAACCCTTGATTAGTAGCTTATGAAACGTTAAAGAAAAAAGAGTCGGTTTTGCCATTAACTGATGCTCCAAGATTTGCATAACTGCCTTGAGCCCCTGGCATAACAGCCCTGCTGTTGCAAGGCTTCGTGTGTGTGTGTGTGTGTGTGTGTATGTGTGTGTGTGTGTGTCCTTGCATGATGCAGCATTTTGCCATTGTTTTCTGAAGCAATGTGTTTTAGGATCAGGCTCTTAGTTATGTAAGCAAACACACACGCATATACACACACGATTGCTGCCGATTCTCTCTACAGGGAGACTGCTGGAGATTTTCTTTGAAAAGTCAGTGAGCATTAAGCACAGACTACACATTAACAAGCAAACATATGGAGCCGAAACCATGTCTATGTCACATGCAGCCAGGGTGGAAGATCACACACACTTTCCCTCTCCACCTCCATCTGCTCTGACCACTGGTCCCTGTGCATGGTTAGTGTCCCTACTGCTTTTCCAAGACCTTTCCCAGAAGATGCCAGGGACTGAAACTGAGATCTTCTGTATGGGTGGCATGCAGCCTACCATCAAGCTACAATCTCTCCTCCAGAAATGTGTGCTGGTAGTAATGCTTATACAGAGATAGATAATACTTTAAACAAAATGATTTGTTTGTTTGTATATACCAGGCATAGGCAAACTCGGCCCTCCAGATGTTTTGGGACTACAACTGCCATCATGCCTGACCGCTCGGTCCTGTTAGTTAGGGATGATGGGAGTTGTAGTCCCAAAACATCTGGAGGGTCGAGTTTGCCTATGCCTGGTATGTACACACAAGGTAGGTGGGCAGAGAATGCCATTCCTCTTCCAGATAACTGATTTTAAGAATTTGAAATTGCAAGGGGGGGGGTTGGGTTGCATGCATATTTTGTAGGCTCAACTCCAACATTCTTTATTGAGACTCAACAAGATGTCACAAAAAGGTGGCAAGCTTTTGAGTGCTTCAGAAGTCTTCATCAGACAAGATGTTACACAAAACAGGAGGCGAGAAGAACAAGGAGTTAACAAAACGCAAAAAGTACAAAAATGAGGCTTAAAGTTCATTTGAAGTTATGTACTGAAGTTCTCACCCTGGGCCAGCAGGGGGATACTGTAGATAGTTATGAAAATGAAGGATTGAAAGTGACGTTCAGTGATTGGATAGTTTGTATGCAAATGAAGGATCGAAAGTGACGTTCAGTAATTGGATCGTTTTAGAAAATTGCAACAGTTACATTGTTCTGGAGCAGGCTGACCGAGCTCCTGAGTTCAGTTCTGTTCCAGCTTACAAATAAAGGGCTGCTTTGGAAGAATCGCTGTATCATCTGATATGTTCGCCCACAACTTAACAAATATGGATTAAAAGCTTCCTCATCCTAGAATCTAATGAATGGTATCTAACTTAGTCCTAGTCAAAGGATACCCACTGAAATTAATGGACCAACTGAAATTACCCATAAACCAACACTGGCTACAACTCTAGGTGTGTAACCCATATCGGGGTTTGTGAAGCGAGACCCTGTCCTTTCACCAATATTGAAGAAACATTCAACTACCAGTCCAGTTGGCTTCTGTGCATCTTGACCTTCACCTCAAGCAGCAAAATGTATAGAACAGGCCCTGGTGGCCATGATCAAAGTAGAGCTCAGCCCACCAAGGGTCTACCGCAATCAATGCAATTAATGTCTCCTATTCAGTTGCAGTTAATACTGGAGGTACGATGAAAGCATGGTATGCCACTAATAACAGCGACAATCAGGCATGACCAAGTAACACCAGTGTATTCAGTTACACCCGTGTTATTTGGTTGTATATACAGGCTCATGGAGAGCTGCCAATGAAAAGTACAATTTTCATGCTGGAGATAATGATCTTTGTGTGATAATGAAAACCACACAGATTTGAAATTGGAGAACATACTGCAAATGTTGTTTGCTGAAAGAACATGTGGATTAAAAAAAATACATTCCAAAATTTCATCAGCAAGTTATAGCAAAGCTGTATGCAGAAAGTAGTTACATTTTAAATAAAATACTCATTACATTTTTTCCCTCAGACCAATCCTGTCACCGCAAAACTTTTAACTTCTTAATGTACCAGGAATTTTTATTATTATTCTGAAGACTTTTAACTTCTCAAAACCATGAAGAAAGAGATACTTTACTTATTCAGAGGATTAGAACATTTTTTCTCTCCACAATTTGGGCCGGGGGTGGGATGTTTTTGCTTTGCCAAAATGAAAATACACATTATGCTGTTCGGGGAAGTTCCCCCAGGAAAGAAAATAGAAAAGGGTTTTGCTATAGTCAATCTGTTTTAGTTTATTGTGATTTAAGAAGAAGGGAGTACAATAAAGGCAAGCAAATAAAACAGCTCTGAAGTATATCAAATCCAGGCATACAGAATTGCCGAGAGCAAAAAGATCCACAGGCAATCATTTTCCATTATTTGCTACCACTCAGACACAGACTTAGGAACTGATGCTAAGACAATCATCTCCTCCCGGGTGTCCAGACAGAATGAACATTTGAGACAGTGGTCAAGTGACGTCAGATATAATCAGTAAGAAACAATTAAGAGACACCAAGAGAGCATTTGGTCCAACTCCCAAACTGATTATGTTGGAAATCTGGCATACGCCTGTCAGCTAGCGCAGCAACCAAAACAAGCAGCCCCGTGAGTCAGCAAGTTTGCTCTTTGAGGGTTTTTTTATTATGGGAGCATTTCAGGTTACAAAAAGGGCTTTGTGTGCATAAAATTCAACATACACATGAAATGGGAATTTAAAAAAAGCAAGAGTGAGAAAAACTATTATTTGAGGTTAAAAGCTTGCACAGAAAAATCTAATTTTTGCCTGGGGAACTCAAAGGCACAGGGTACAAATAAATAAATCTGGATGAATTGAACCAAGAATGGGAGATTTGTACAAGTAAATAGTGTTTTATTTATTAGGCAGGTTAGGATTTGGCACCACATACAAATTTAAAATATGTTGGTCACAAAGTTGTGGGAGTTCAGGCAAGACTGAGCCAACATTTCTTAATTGTTTATAGCCACTGGGAGAAGAACAGAGAAACGGATGTACTAAATGCAAAGGAATGGCTTTTCCCCAGTAACAAAATATTGCTGCTGTGAGGACAATGTTGCATCAAACAACATTATGCTGAGCTACTTGCAGGAGATTACTGAAACAAGTAATGTTGTGTTTTTAAAAAAAAAAATAGGACATAAAAAGAATCCCTTGGATTAGACCAAAGGTCCATCTTAGGCCAGGGTCCTGTTCTTATAGTGGCCAATCTATGGTAAGCCTGCAAGAAACGATTCCCAGCCACTGGCATTCAGAGGCATGCTGGGTCTGACAATGGAGGCAGTACGCAGTCAACAAGGCGACTAGCCTTTGGTAGCCTTATCCTCCATGAATTTGTTCAGAGATCCGAGTTTTAAAACAGATACCCTACACTTAAACAAAAACCAAACCTGTCTGCAAAAGTGAAGACTGCTTAATTAAAAAAAAAAAATCCAACAACACACCCTGAAATTCTAAAGGAGCTAAATTCTGTATTTTTTGTAAGACAGAAGACAGATGCACAGAGTGTGCATATTCCAGCAACCATTGGAAGCATGTCACTACACCTACAGGCTTTCCTGCTCCTTCCAACCAGCGTTCCCCTTCACAAAACAGCCCTCACATCACAGAAGGACAGACACAGTCCTGCCATCCCCACCAGCCAGTTATGAAATTAATACTGAATCAATTACTTCTGTTTCCCTCAGTACATTCTAATAATCCAGCAGGTTCCTTCCGTTTTCTTACAATAATGTTTTCAGGACATTATTGCTTTCCTTCCTTTGCCTTCCCTGATCTTCAGTACTGAATCATTGCGGCAATTTATTGAAACATGGCAATGGGTCAGGGCATCTGGCTGTTAACCAGAAGGTTGGTGGTTCGAGCCCACCGAGGGACGGCTGTGGGTGGGCAGGATTCCTGCCTTGCAGGTGGCTGGACTAGATCCTTTCCAGCTTTTTACTTCTATGATTCTATAAATGGCTTAGAACCAAGTTGCTTAAAAGATCACTTTCTCCCACATATACTTTCCTGAACCTTAAAATGCTCTTCAGGAGCCCAGCTCCATGCCCCCACTAAGTAAAGCAAGGTGGGTGCTTATTAGGCAGGGGACATTGTTGCGGGTGGCACCCAGCCTGTGAAATAGTCTCTCTAGAATGCCTCACCTGGCACCATTTTAAGTGTGTTTTTTATACCAGGCAAATACCTTTTTATTCACCCAGACCTTTTCAAAGAATTGGCCATCTTGAAATCTGGGTTTTTAATGTCTGGTACGCGACTGGTTTTCTCTCTGTGTTGTTGAGAATGTTTCGTTATGCTATTTATTCCGTTCTCGAATTTTCAATATTTTAATTATTTCTTCTGAGCCACCTAGAGAATATATTTATTGGGTGGCCTGCATAATAAGTAAATAAAGAACTCCACTCCCTCTCCCACACCAGCAACAATAGTGAGGGGGAACCACTGTGACCACCTATGGCTAGGCTTATATAGGTTTCTGAAGGGCTTCCAGATGATCAAAACGCGTATTTTCTCCTTAAGAAGTTCTGCTACGCAAGATTCAGCACTGCTGTTGGGAGAGGGCATGATCTTCATAGGAAGTTGCCTTAGACTAGGACAGACTATTTGTCTGACATGCCCAGTACAATGTGCTCCGATTAGCAGTGACTTTCTAGGACAAAGGTGGCTAATCTGTGACCCTCCATATGTTGTTTGCCTTCAATTCCCAGGAGTGCCACACAGCATGGCCAACAGTCAGGGAAGATAGAAGTTGCAGGCCAGCAACATCTGGAGACCACATATCCCACATCCATGCTTTAAGATCGCAGACAGATGCCTTTCACAGCATCTGTTATCTGATCTTTTGGAGTGGCGAAAGAATAGAACGTGGGGCCTTCCCATGAAAAACGTGTTCTCCGCCATTGAGCTATATATGGAAAGTGTTTGCTACCTTTAAGAGCTAAAAGAAGACATCTTTGTTTGAGTTGTACAGGAGGGGACAGCACAACATCCCAGTAAACATTTTTAAAAGAATTAAAATTAACCACGAGGGAGGAGCTTACAGCAATCTGAAGCTGGGAAGGGAAGTAGGGCAAGAACAATCATGAAGCAGAATGAGACAAGTGCCTCAGGGGATGAAGGTGTCAAAGTGCTCTCCTTTCCACTTAATCTTGCTGCTGAATCTGCCACCATCCATATAAGGCTTCTGCAGGGCCCAAGGTTCTCCTCTTCCCCCTGGCTTTGCTCAGAGAAAGGGCCAAGATGGTCCTTCCTCAGAGAGAGGCCTTCTAGGAAAGATGGCCAGAGAATAGAACCTGCAGCATGGCAGCTAGGAGACCTTTCTAAACTAAGTTTAAAAACTGGGCTAGGGTCCCAGTTACCAAACATATAAGCCTTTGCCAAAAAGTACTCACCAATGGAGGGCAGAGTTTGTGGATGTAGTCCAAACAGACTGAGAGGAAGCACAAATAATCAGTCTAAGTCCAAGCATGATTCAGAGACAAAACACGGAACAACATCCCAAGGTCAATATCACAAGGAGTTCAGGCAAGGTGCAACCCAGCAATGCAGGGAGACTGAAGCTATGAGTTCAAGGGGGATGCCTCATATACTCTGCCCTTCTACACCACACCCTAACCTCAGCTGCTGTCAGTGAAGGAGTGCCTAGGACTGCTTACTCATAAGTAGACCCGTTAAAGGTAAAGGTACTCCTGACTGTTAGGTCCAGTCGCGGACAACTCTGGGGTTGCGGTGCTCATCTCGCTTTACTGGCCGAGGGAGCCGGTGTAAAGCTTCCGGGTCATGTGGCCAGTATGACTAAGCTGCTTCTGGCGAACCCTTACTTACAAGTTAACCAATGACTGTGGGTCTGCAGACACATGCTGCTGCTGCTCTTTGGTCTGGACCTGAAGCTTTTGGCAACAGTGCTCTTGGGTCCCAGGAGATGGCTCCACTTCTGACAGCGCCAGGGGTTCTTCATCAACTCTTAACATGGAGGGCCTCTCAGGGAGATCCTCAGCGTTGGATTCAGGCTGCTCTGCTTGCTCCTCGAGGTCTTTGACCTGTGGGGTGCCTGGTTTGTCCTCTAAGGATGTCATGTCTGACACAAGGATTTGCTGAGTAAATAATTTGAATTGGAATACAAAAAGGGGAGGTGAGAGGAGGTCTAGGAAATAAGTTAATAGAAAATAAGGAATGGAAATTGTACTTGTTTTTAATTGTTTTTAATTTTGCATTTCTGTATTTTTGTTATTTTTTGTGTGTTTCTTTTGTTTTGTATTATTTTGAAAACGTTAATAAATATTCTTTTTAAAAAAAAGGATGCCATGTCTGTTACCAGGTTGGGGCTAGGCATAAAAACATAAAGGACTCCATTGGTCCTGTCACAAAGCGAAGGAGGATAGTTGTTGTGACAGAAGAAGAAGAGGAGGAGGAGGAGGAGATTATTCTTAGAAAAAAAGTTTTTTGCATCTGAATCATTACATAGTCACAAAATAATCCCCAAAGAGCAAAAGAAATAAATCAAGATAAATACACCAAACTGCTTCTCAATTACTAAAACCCCAGCCCTTTCTTCTCCCTCCTGCACCAAGCTTGAGTTCTTCAGATATTCCTGTGGGTCAATCTGATCCCTTGATCTGATCAATCTGATCCCTTGATCTCCACAAGCAACACCCTATTTATATCCCTGAGCCACCTTTCCCCCCTTTTTTACAGTATCAATTGTCTTGTTTTCACTGGGTAGCTGAGTAACCAAAGGATTTGTCAGCAGCAACACCAAAGGTGAGCAGCAACCAAAGCAACTTCCAGTGCCAGGTCAGTTGGAAACAAAGCAAGCAACAGAGGGTTAGGAGAGAGCAAAGTCAGATCAATCTAAGCAGTGCCTGATGGGGGGGGGGGCAAAGGGGTGTATGTGCCCTGGGCAGTAGGGTTTTTTGGGGGGGGCAGCAAGAATACCAGCTTGCTTTGGAGAAAATCCTTTTAAGTATGTTAAGCACTTATTTTAGCTGTTTTTATTGATAATGTTTCTTGTAAACCACTTAGAGGATTTATTACAAGCAAGTGATATATAATTTTTGTTAAATAAATAAAGAAGTGTTTCCCTGCTGGACAAGGTTGATTTTGTTACTCTGTAAAGTAACATAACAATTACATAAATCAGACAAGGGGGGGGACACAGAGAAGAAAGGCCATCTAGTTCAATGTCCTGTTCTTAGGCAAAAATTCCTACAACTGCTCTGACAAGTATATGCAGATCCTCTTTCTTTGAAACTCCCAAGGAACAAGATACTACAGTCTCCGTAGGCAATTTGGGCCACCGCTGACCTGTCCTTGCACTGAGGGAATAAGAACAGTTTGGTAACAGAGCAAGCTGGATAGTTAAACAAGCTGAATTTTGCAAAAGGTCAGCTACAAGTCACTTAAGATTACAAAAAAAGAGCTGAACAATAGACCTTTAGTGTGTGTTTCTTAACTGAGCTCTAGTCAACAAGTGTGGGTCATGGGACAGAGGTAAAGTGAGGTAAAACCAAGTTTCAAATTCCAACTCATCCAAAAATAGTCATTGAGTGTCAAGTCACTTATCTCTCAGTTTACTTAACCTACCTTACAGGGTTGTTGTGTGAAAGTGGAATAATCCATGCATGTTCTCCAGAGCTTCTCAGAGAAAAGAGTGGGGGGCCAATGCAACAAAAAAACAGCATGAATGGAACAAATCTAAATATTATCTCCTTAGGATTTGCAAAAGTTGACAAGTATGTTGTGCACTCATCCAGCACCCTAACTTTTTTCTTCCTACCTTTATATTAGTTTTAAATAACAACCTATTCTGTAAGGCAACAGATTAACTCACTTATGGTTTAACCAAAGTGTAATTTCAAGTTTTACGTATACAGAAAATGTGTCACCTTTGGGGTGGAATACCGGTATGCTGCTTGCTGGTCTCCCACTAGAACATTTAATGACTATGTCATCATGACTTTAGGATATGAACAAAAGCATCTGGAGAAGGCAGCAGGACAAGGTAAGGAGGCAGCCTATAATAACCTGGAATTTGGCAGTTCTACAAAGGTGAAAATCTAGGCACACTGACTCTTCAGCGAACTGCAAATTAGGCCGCCCTGTTCCATCAACCAGGCCTTGACAGATCCAACATCAAGCAACATCAAACATCAGATGATTAAATCATGACCACCTTTTCTTGTATCTTTTATTGCTGTGGGGAAAGGCCTGAAAATACAGAATAAAAGCCAGAAGGCAAAACCAAGAGACTGGAACTACTTTTTTAATACCTGGGTCTGACAGTCTAAACACTTAGTCCCTTTTCCGGCAAAACAGGCTTGTCCGATGCAGGTTATTTCTTCAAATCTCCTGAAATTAATTAATGTGAAATTCATGTAAAAATTGGGGCTTGGCTTTTGCTGCCCAACACCCCATGGCACTCTGAGTTCCCCTAAATCCGTGATCGGCCAGAGAAGAATGGATGGAGGCAGGATCCAGTGGGAAGGAAGGCAGATACTTCTTTTTCTGTTACAACAAAGTTCCCTCCCCTCTTTGCAAGGAGGAAGAGACCCAGAACAAAAGTGTGCAGGAACCTTTAAAGACTTTTGATATCACCCAAGTCTCTGAGCCAAAGACCACCCTAAAATCATCATACATACATGATAGGAGGTGGTCTACAGCATAAATCCTGTCTGTCAGGATACCTGATAATGGTCGCTTGTAGCATTACCTGGGCAGCCTGGCCATTCTTTTGTGATGGTTAATACTTTAGTTCCTGAATCCAGGTCACATGCTCACCCTAGTCGTACACAAATACAGTGGTACCACGGGATAAGAACTTAATTAGTTCTGGAGGTCCGTTCTTAACCTGAAACTGTTCTTAACCTGAGGTACCACTTTAGCTAATGGGCCTCCCACTGCCGCCGCCGCATGATTTCTGTTCAAATCCTGAAGCAAAGTTCTTAACCTGAGGTACTATTTCTAGGTTAGCAGGGTCTGTAACCTGAAGCGTCTGTAACCTGAAGCGTCTGTAACCCGAGGTACCACTGTACACCCTTATGACAGGATTTGTAACCAAAAAGACAATGGGAAAGCTTTCCTCATTTGTCTGACTTACTGCAGAGGAATATTTGAGGTCCCTGGGAGAGTAAAGATGGCTTTAGCATTGCTCTCCTGTACTATTTCAGACACATGGTTTATATATTTAGATATGTGTGCATTTATAAATATTTATTCTATATTTGATATCTGAGAATTCTTATAAGAAGACTCACTATGCATAATCTCTCATTGCCTTGCTTTGGTTGAATATTAGTTCTCACATGGAACACACCTAGCTGATCACAAATGCTTGACTATGTGAGATCTTTAAAAAAAAAAACAAGAAGCATCTATAGGGAAGAAGATGTTTTGGAGCAATGAAGAAGAGTATGTAAAATGTGTGTTTCTCCCCCTGGCACTTGGTAACCACAAGAAGTCTCCAGACATCTGGATTTTACCAGCATCTGAGTCAGGCATCTCACGTAAACAATTTTCACCTGAGACCCAAATCTAAGACATTGCCCTTTCAGCACTGCACTGCAAAATCAGAAAATGTACCCCTGAATCTTTTGCTGTTTCTCAGAGGATGGCAGAGTATGCCTCTTAAACTACTTTTTCTCTTTCTTTCTTTCTTTCTTTCTTTCTTTCTTTCTTTCTTTCTTTCTTTCTCTCTTTCTCTCTTTCTCTCTGTCTCTGTCTCTCTCTCTGTCTCTCTCTCTCTCTCTCTCTCTCTCTCTCACACACACACACACAAATTCCTTCCCGTGTGGTCACTTGAATTGGTGCTTGTCCAAGTGTGCAAGAAGGATAGGCCTTCTGTTTCTTGACTGAGAACATTCAACCTTCTTCTGAGTACTTTATAACTGCTTTCGTGCCCCTCAGACAGCCTTCCGTTTGGGGGACTAAGCCCCTGTGTGTCAAGTCTGTTTGAGTAGAGCCAGACAGTTCCATCAAGAAGACACCGTCTGGCGCAATGCCCTGTCTCCACTTTCACTGTGTCCAGCCTCCCACTGTGGAAGAAGAGTCAGAATGTTTAATATTTCAACCTAGATGTTGAATATTTAAACAGTGCACTGCTTTTTTGGGAATGCTGAGGCAGCATCAAAGCAGAGAGGGACATGTTCCCTCCAATGTCTCTGTCACTTCCCTCAGTGAATCCAAAACACAAAACCCACTTTATGCAGGGCCTGATCAATCACAAAGCAAGCAAGGGAGTTGGGCATAAGACACTAAGGCTGTATCCCCCTACTCTGGACAAGACTCCATCCCCAGAACTCTTTTTTCATTTCTCCCTGCCTTCTGGCATGAGCACAAAAACATCATTGACTAGAATGCACATTCAGTTTTCAACTGGCCGGCTGCCGGCTTCTGTTTTATTTCCGTCACTTTGTATCTTGCTCTTCTTCTTAGGAACTCAGGATTGCATACGCGAGGTTACTCCAGCAGTTCCCAAACATTTTTCTCTCCACAGACCACTTGAAAAATTGCTGAGGGTCTTGGTGGATGATATACGGTAATGATTTTGCTGCATGTTGTAGCAATTGCAGTGCACTGTATGGTTTTTAATTGTAGGTTTATTGTTCATTTCATTTCATATATGTTGTATGTTGCCATATTACAGTTTGCATTCCATAGAATTAAAATGGCAATGCGTACAATATAAGAAAGAAAAGAAGCAATGCCAATTCAGTTAAAAATCACATGTTTAATGTGAAGGGAGTGCTGTCTCCTGTCTTAAAACCACAAATCCATAGATATGCTACATACCATCTGTATCAAAATCAGCCCGTTGACCACAGTTTGAGGAACCCCTGGGTTATTACACTTTATTTGCACCACAATCCTGTGGAGAAAGCCAAGCTGAGACCCACAGCTACTAAAGTGGTTTTAATGGTTGAGTGGTCATTCCCACCCCAACCCCCATACTTAAAAAACTGAAGCAGTTGTACAATTGTGCTGAGATGCAAAAGGGACTTTAGACAGACCACTGGATTAAGCCAGTGGCCCATCAAGTCTAGCATCCTGTTTTCATAATGGTCAACCAGATACCTTTGGGATGTGCAAGCCCTATTCCTCAACAGGATAAGCTCTTACTTGAAAACTGAAAACAGCTGAGCCAGCTCTCTGTGTGTGGTACGATATCTTCTTTCTTTTATTAAAGGTATTACTTCTCCGTGGTTGACTGGTTGATTTAAGCCCACAGTTTGACGCAGGGCAACACAACAAAAACTAGCACCTTCACAGGAATGTAGGAAGCTGCTCTATCCAGTAGCCAACCATCTTGCTTAGTATTGTCTACTAGACTGCAGCATCTCTCCAGGGTTTGTTTAAGTCACGAGTGTTTCCAAGCCCTCCCTGGTGCTTGTACACAGGACCCTTTGCATGCAGCACATGAGCTATAGCCCTTCCATTATCAATCTAAAGTGTGCAATAATCCAGAGAAGAAGATTGGGCGGTGGGGCGGTGGGGCGGTGGGGTTAAACCAATGCATGGGAATTCTTAAATATCATGACTAAACATCCTTGTCAGAATATTTAAGGAATTCAGAAATTTATATCAGCCTGTTATATGTAATTAAAATAATAAGCAATTAACTGCCCACCACAGCAACAATATTCTGGCACAGACACACAGGTCTCCAGAGATAAGAGCAATGCTACTTTCTCCCTTGATCATGAGAGATCACTGACCTCATGGCTTCCATTAGAACGAGAAAGACACCAGTGGGAGAAAAATGAAAGTTATAATTAATTTTCCAAAGTATTAATAATTTAGCTTAATGAGAAGTGATCATAGTTAATTAGGGTAATGAATTAGGATGTCTCGTCTGCACCCAGCTGGAGGTGAAGAGCGTGGGGGTGAGTGGGTGCAGGGTGAGAAATGACACATGACTCCTAAACCTATGGGATTCAGAGTTTACAAAGACTCTCGTTTCTTCTTTTTTGTGGACTAGCATCCTTTTGGTTGTGTATCCAGCTCCGGTTAACACATTCACATTATTTTGCTTGGTATGCAATATGCTTCTATTTTAAAACACAAAAGGGCAAATCACTCAGGCTTGTGAGTGTTTGCATATTCTAAATATGGCCCCAAATTCCAAAGCATAACAGTGAGGCTTAATTAATGCAATGAAATTGGTATGCTGGGAATGTGAATCGGGCAGCTCTTTGCAGAATTCATCACATGCTGAAACAGACATCTTAACATAACATATTTTAATCCTTCATTTCCTCCAAGGTGCTCAGCACAGTGAACACCCTTCATGATGTCTGCTCCACAGGGCTAGAGTACAGTGCTGCGGTTTTCAGCACGTCCCTGCCACACACAAGCTGCTTATTTAACAAAAGCAAAATGCCAGAGACACTACAGTGCTTAGCCAGGGGCTCAGCGATGTGGCACCAGGGGCAGCTTGCCTGATCAATGCTTCCAGGTGCCAGTTTGCAATGCAACCTCTCGCTCCCTCCAAAGGAGAGCAGGTGGGAGGCAGGGTAGCATGAACATGTGAATATGGGCGCTAAACTGAATGGGTTCTGATGGGTGTTAGAGGTCTGGATGCGCTGGGAGAGAGCAAGGTGGGGAAACCGATGCATCAGCTGCTCCTTTGCCACTGACTGGCCTTTCTCACACTTGGCAGTTAGACTTTGCTGGCACCGTTCTGTGCCTGGAACAGTGAACAGACTCTGTCCAGTTGCCTGCACCACCCATTCATTCACACAGTGCCTTCCTCAATTGCTAAGCACTCTTCCCCTACTTCCACAGACCAGTACATGGGCTTGGCAGGAGAGACTTCTCAACGGCTTTGATAGAGGGGAGCAGAGAAGGAAGGGTGGCAAGCTGTCCTTTAAATCAACCCCTCCCTAATAAACCTTTCAATGAGTGATTAAAGAAAGGATGGAGGTGAGGGGGGAGGGATGATGTTTGGAGTGTGGGAATTAGGAGTGAGAAGAGGAGAAGTGGCGAGGAGAAAGCCAGGCCCAGCTGCTGGGAATATGATCCCCGTTCTTAAGCCTCCCACCCGCCCACTCTCTTCTTCTTCCACCCGCCTGGAGATGGACTGCTTGGAACTCAGCTGCCAGTTTTCTGTGAGAAAGGTCCCCATGTATGTGGCTTTGACAACTGGGCAAAGATACAGCTGCTGATTTCTCCCTGCCCAGCGTCTCCCTTCTCTTCCCTCGCAGCAGAGTTTTCTCAGGAAGGAGGGGGACGCAGCAAGCTAAGGATTCCTCCTTTGCCAGAGTAATCCCCCAATCTCTTGGGAAGTAAGGTGGGGAAAACTCCGGCATCAAATGGTTCCGCCCTGATTATCTCAGAAGTCCATTTCTGAACCAAAACCAGGGTGCCATTTCTTTATCCAGTGCCATTTGCCTTGGGCAGACCATGCCCGGAGTACTGTGTCCAGTTCTGGAAACCACAATTTAAGAAAGATATTGACGAGCTGGAACATGTGCAGAGGAGGGTGACCAAGATGATCAAGGATCTGGAAACCAAGCCTTATGAGGAAGAGTTGAGGGAATTGGGTATGTTTAGCCTGGAAAAGAGGAGACTGAGAGGAAATATGGTAGCCATCTTCCAATATCTGAAGGACTGTCGCATGGAAGATGGAGCAAGCTTGTTTTCGCCTGCTCTAAAGGGTAGGATCCGAACCAATGGCTTCAAGTTACAGGAAAGGAGATTCTGAGTAAACATCGGGAAGAACTTTCTGATGGTAACAGCTGTTTGACAGTGGAACAGACTCCCTCAGAAGGTGGTGGACTCTCCTTCCTTGGAGGTTTTTAAGCAGAGGCTGGATGGTCATCTGGCATGGATGCTTTAGCTGAGATTCCTGCATTGCAGAGGGTTGGACACGATGACCCTTGGGGTCCTTTCCAACACTGATTCTGTGATTTTATGATTCAATCCTAAATTCCCAGTAGCCTGACTACCAAGCATCTAGGCACATGGAGATTCTAAAACACTAAGGCTGGCAACCATGCGCACATCAGTGGTCAAATTAAGAAACTTTATAAGGTATAAAGGAAGAGGGGGAACAGGCAGAAAGTCAAAACAAAATACAAAATAAACCTGAGCACAGTCTGAACTAACTGTAGCCTAAAAACAACCCTTGTTCAAGTTTACTCTCAAAGAAACAGCAGGGCTGGTCAGCTTCATAAGATTGTCTTGGAACCCTAAAGCTGAAAAGGGAATGGGATTCTCTGGTGTTGAGGGGAACAAGCTGCAAAAAGCAGCCCAGCTTTTTGAAGGGGTTTTTTTGGGGGGGGGTCAGATATGCTTTCTCATATGCAAAAAAGAGGCCTAACAGGAGACACATGGCAATTGTTTAGGGAACTGGTGGGCAGCTCAGGCCCTTTCTTCACATATGTGTCCTGACCTTCTCACATACATATTTTATTAAGAGCTAGAATTCTATGTACATGAGATAATCTGTCCCACATAACTCAGTACTGTTTAAGATTGGACTGCACATTGAGCCATAGGCTTTATAATACTTCAGTTCAAGTTTACATACTAATCAGAACCAAGTCACATCTGGTATCTTGCAAAATTGGTATTGCTTAATATTAATCAATGCCTTTAGTAAGGAATTCTGGCTTGATCTAATGCTCACCTCTTGCAATATCTTGCTTTAAATGCAAAAAGAAACAAACCCATGGCTGGGTCAGAATTCTAGAAATGCCTCTACTGGGAAGGTAGCTGTGCTTTAGTGAAACAAACCACCTCATTAACAAGCTGGTTACTGGGAACACTTAACTGTAATCTCCTTGGGATCAGAGGGACTCAAGCAGCATTAATCCAAGGACTCTAGTTTAACTGGTTTGCAGATCAAGCTGCTAGCAGCTATGGCAGATGTGTTTTGGTGCACTCTTGCTTGTTGTGCAGAAATCTTTGTAGAGTTTCTGGAGTCCTTCCCATACCTCCCTAAGGACAAGATCCAAGAAACACAAACATTGCACCATCTTATCAACCCATTTTGCACACCTTTAACAACCATCACAGTCTGTGACCTTTCCTTTCCCCACCATTCTGTGTTCCCAGCAGTTTCTATTGAAGTTAGGTGTCGATAGTCACTGGTGCCTGATCTAAACAGCATGCCTTAAGCTCAGACATTGGACTGGAATGAGGTACTTGGGGTGTGTTCACACTTCTGTGGCTCCAGTGCTGGCTTTTTAACACATGTTCACACCCCAATATCCAGAATGTGTCGTGATCCTGGACTTCTTCATGGAATGCTTCCATTTGATGCATTGCTTCTCAAAGCAGCTTCATGCTGGCTTTTCCCCTCAGCATGTGCCTGATCCGTTTCCTTTAAGGGCGTGAACACCTCTACAAAAGACTACACATCAGCCAGGCACCGTGCCTAGATGGCACCAAACCTATAAACACACCTGTTTATGGATGAGGTAAGAAATCACACACACTTCCCAATGTGAGCATTTGCAGAAATGAATTAGGCACTGACCAGTGCTGGTGAGAACAGACAGCAAGGGAATGTGTAGCGAAAAAGAACCAACAAAAAAGCATTCACTGCTCTTTAAGGTGTGAATGTGGAGATAGGATTCAAATCCCCACTGAGGCACACAAGCCAAGCCCTGGGTAACCTTGGGTTCTCTCAGCCAAATAAACCTCATAGGGGTACATGGGGGAGGGCTCCTTGAAGGGTGTGAAAAACATGTTGTAATACAGATGGTCCAATGTTGCAGAAATCACTTATTTCCTGACAGATGCAAATGTCTGGCTTGCCCACAGCTTTGGGTTAGGGAGGATGGAAGCCTGTAAATTGAATCATGCTTCAAGAGCAGCTAGCCATAGCAAAGGAAATCGCTTCCAGGCACAGCTCAGCTTCTGATGAGCCCCGTTTGAATTCCAGGCTCCAGCCTTGGTTTCAACTCAAACCACAAATCAAGAGGCAGAAGAGTTTGAAACACACTCAGAGTCTGGTGTGCCGCTCTGTCCAGACTGTTGCAATGTGCGATGTTTGGATTCAAAATATCCCTTGCTGCCAAGTTGAAGGCTAACTGGGAACCGGGCTATTGGGTCATCCTCTCAGAGGAATAGGCCCTGCCCATGGCTCAGTGTCCAGACCCGATTCTCAGCCAGTCCTGGGCCCTTGTTCCTCTGCCTCCTTCCAGTTCCCATCATTCAGTGGCCAAGTTCTTTTCATCCTGCCCTGGTGCTGCCAGAAGCGAATTATTAAAAGCTGCAGTTGCCCAGGTCCCTTTCCATCCCTCTACAGAACAGAGGGGAATGCTCTGACTAGAACTAGGTTGAGGTATGTAGTAAAGAGTCCTTCCAGGATCAGCCACCCTCTGCTGTGGGATAAACCTTTGGAACCTGCAATTGTACAGTCTACTTCACTTCACCAAGATGGCACCCACCATACATTCTGGTCTACAATTCCCATCAGGCCCGGACAGCCTGATGTTGGCTGGGGCTGATGGGAGTTGTTGTCCAAAACTGCTGTCGGGTACTAGGTTGATAAAGGCCAGTATGGAGGAAGGGAACAAAACCAGCACTTAAAGTTATAGGGAGGAAGCTGGAAGAGTCCCATAATAAAATCCACAAGCCCCCTTCTTCTCCCCGCTGGCCTGTTTTAGACAACCATGTCTTCCCTATAGCCATTCTAAGCAGGGGCCATCGCAAAAGATTAAGGACTGGTTCCCTCCTGCAATTCAAACATTGGCATGGAGGGGGGGAAATTGCTGCTAAGGGGAGGGGAGGAACAGTCTAAAACAACCTAGCCACAGAGAAAAAGCATATTACTAGAGAAAGGTTGCACCTTCTCTCTTCACCTGACCTGATCATACCCCCAGGCATGTAGCTTTCTGACACAAATTAGGGCAAGTGTGAGAAAACAGAGGTCTGTGTCAGACCATGAAAACAGACCCGGCACAGCTGTTTGGCAGGGTCTTTGTGCCACCAGACTCTTGCAGAGAGCCCTAAAGGAAGTTAACTTTCTTCTCATAGCAGTTAGGCCTCGTGCCAGAGATTTGACGGTGCTGATCTGGAGAGGTGCAGGACTGTCCGGCTCCAGCAACGCTTTCCAGGCTTGGCAAAGCAGAGCAACAAAATGGCACAAGAGGCCTTGGGCGCCAGACATTCAACAAAATGCCAAGACTTCCTCTCCAGACCCCACGTAGCTCTACACAAGAAGCGACTGCACCCTTTTATATTTCAGCAACCCGATTGACAGGGATGCCGTTTAATTCAGTAACTCTTCAGTTCAGTCAGTTTATAGTTCTCTTTGGGCTTATGCCTCGAGCAGGGGGGTTCACTGCCACTCATGATAGCCCTGGGATGGGGAATGCGTGATTCTCCTGCTGCTCTTAGACGACAACTTCGACCATCCCTGACCATTGGCCAGGCTTGCTAGGGCTGATGGGAGTCGGAGTCCAACATCACCCGGAGGACTACAGATGTCAGAAGACATCTTAAGGCAGCCCTGTTTAGGGAAGTTTTAAATGTGTGACATTTTAGTGTATTTTGGTCTCTGTGGAAGCTGCCCAGGTACAAATAATAAATCAATAATAATAAAATAATAATAATAACAACAACAACAACAACTGTCCTTTCTGCAGCCTCTTGAATCTTCCACTTGACTGCTCCTGTGAGCAAGCAAGTAGTGAGAGGAGCAAGGAGAAAGAACAATGGTTTGCACACTTCTTGTTCTTTTCCTCTGGGAGGCGGTACCAATTGGACCCAAGGGGAAAGGTAAGCAAATAGGCAGTGGCAACCATGCTCATGAATGAGGCACACTGACAGCACTTCGTCCAGACCCACTCACCCACCCCAAAAAGCTAGAATTGGCACTGCTTGGACCAATGAGACAGAACTGAGAGGAAGGGGTAGAGATCACACATTGCATGCATAAGGTCCCAGCTTCAGTCCCCAGGCTTTGCAGGGAGGGCTGGGAAATATTCCTGTCAGTCAGTGCAACAGATCTCTGTTCTCCAGTGCTGGGCCCCAGAGGCTGTTGGGACTACATCAAAGCCAGTGGTCAGCAATGGTGGGAGTTGTAGTCCAACACAACATCTGGGGAACCATGGTTGAAGAAGACTGTAGACCGTACTGAATTATATAGGCTGGAGGTCTGATGCAGTGTAAGGCAGATTCCTAATGTTCCTACAAAGTGCAGGATGGAACTCTTAAATTTCCCCATGCATTTTACCAAAATGATGTCCAACTCAGAGTAGGCAAAAGAGATTAAAGATACAACACAACCACGTTCATGCAAAAGGAAGTATACATTTAAAGGTTGATGGAAATCCATCTAAGAAACACTTGGCTGCTATCCCATTAGTGGGTAATTATGAGCTCGGCATTATAACAAACTATGTGTGGACCTGCTGCTCTTTTCTATTGGCAATGGCATAAATCATCACCTTCAACTAACCCTTGATTCAACCTGGTGTCCACCAGACATTTTGGGCTACAATTCACATCAGCCGCAGTTAGCATAGCCAATGTCAAGGAGTGCGTATAGCCTACAAATTAAGCCCTGAAACCCTAAGATCAGATGAAAAGGGTTGCTCTTGCCACTCCCCTACATGTTGTCTCACAAAAACTATTACTCCCAAACATCTCCTGCATCACTTCTGCTGGTCCTTCTATGCTTTCTGAGGTCTGCTCTTATTCAGTGGTTGCTTAAATACAAGGTCAGGTTACTGGAATGGAAAACATGTGAATAAAGGCTGAAGTAAGTATTTTCATTTGCAGGCAATGCTGATAATTACAGAAGTTCTTAACTAGCTAAAATGCAGGCCCAAAGAAAAAGGGTAGCAGCTGCTGAGCAACATCAGAACAGGACAACCAGGAAAGAGGCTCATGGTGGATTAATATAGATATTTGGGTTGAGTGAGGGATCCTCTTAACTGCAAGAATAAGAACTTGGAAGGTTATGGAAGTTAGTTACCTGTAGATTATTATTATTATGAAGAGTAGTTGTGCATCTATCAAGGACATTAAATCTAGGGAATCTTAGGCTAGATGATACTGCTAGTAACACCACAAATTGCCTGTTTTAGTGAACTTGCTGCTATACTCTTGTGTCTGCAATTTCAGAGCTCAAAGAATATTATGTAAATCTTCCATTTGAACAGGCTGGCCTCTTGTGGACAGTATAAGGAACAGCACACATTAAGTACAAACTGTACTGTTTTTAATTTAAATAAATGACACAGCATCCAAC
Source organism: Podarcis melisellensis (assembly GCF_964234715.1). Lineage (NCBI taxonomy): Eukaryota > Metazoa > Chordata > Lepidosauria > Squamata > Lacertidae > Podarcis > Podarcis melisellensis. The sequence continues at coordinate 43,777,928 of NC_138537.1, forward strand.
ACAATGTCAATTAACCCGTAATTTCTAGAATGCATAGGTAATTTCAAATACTGTTAAAAGACAGTGTGTGCATGGCCAAACCAAATGACAGTCAGAATTAGTTTGGATTCCTGCCCCTCCGCCCCGTAAGAGTCATTCAGTTTATTAAAGTCATAAAGGTTGAGGGAAGACACTTTTACTTCCATAAGCATTTCAGCTTATGAATTGATCAGAGTCAGTTGTGAGATAGGTTTTCAAAAAGCAGCATTTCTACATGTTTATATCCTAAACAGAGGTATCTCTTGGTGCTAAAACTGAAGTGAACAAAACCCAAACCCACTCAGCCTCAAAACCAGGGAGATCGATCCAAAAATTTGTTAGAACCATGAATGCTTTAGAAAAGGCTTTTTCAACAAAGTTTCTACTTTTCTTAACGACAGCATTTCAACAGCCCCCTTTGGAATACATCAATAGTATAGTTTTTCCTTCATGTAATCTCCTCTCCTAAACTCACATTAGGCTAGAACAGTAAAGTCCAGAGCCAGTATGGAACAGGCATATAAGAAATAATTTGAAGGAAGGAAGGGCATTTCAGAGCGATTTACCTTTGTTCCAACCGTTTACTCAACCTCTACAGCTAAGTGCTTTGTCAATCCCTTTTGCCAAACCCATGGCTCATTTAAATCTCAGGATTTGATGACTCCTCCTCGGCTCAATTTAACCATTCTCACTTTAATTCAAGCCCTGAGATTAGGAGAGAAAGCACAGCTCCTGTTGTAACATTCACAATTTTAACCAGTGATTTTTGCAATGCCTATGGATACAGCATGTCCCCTCTGATCCCATGCCAGGGATCTAACACTTTACTAGGCTGCAGCAAACCATTTTTCTGTATGCATACTAGTGCAAGAAATACACAAAACAACTTGGAAGTACTTTCAATGTTCCTTTTGATATAGTCTCCACTCTTTGCAGCTACTGAGTCCAGGCCAAGGCTAAGCCGAAGACGGCAAAACAAAGCTACTTCCCTGCACCAACAGCACAATCTCCTCTGTGTTGCACAAATGGAGCCACCCAATAGTTGCCTCTTGGGTGGCATGAGGCAGGTATTTAAGTTTCCTCTCCAGATTATTGCTTGATTAGTAAAAGGATACTGGAAATCCTGTGACAACCCCACAGATTAGTCATACAGATTTCCAGCACATTATCCCAACGGAAAACAGGCAACCAAGCAGGAAACATCCCGCCAGTGCCTTTCTTTGCAGTCCAATGATTATTCCTATGATCAGATGTGAGGCAGTGATTTTGCTGGCTTCCAACCCTTTTCCAAGTCCTACACTCCTCCTCCTCCTCCTCCTGGTTTGATGGGCTCATCAGGAGAAGTCCCTGGGGCAGAGGCTGTGCTGCTGGGGGACTGAGACCTCTGCTTCTTCGAAGCTCCACCGGCACCTGCTGGTTTCTTGGCAGGCACACCATTGTCATCCTTTACCTTCTTCAGCTTGGCTTTGCCTTTGACAGGGGTAGAAAAGGTGAGGGATGCTTTGCTGAACTCCAGGGGAAAGACTCCCACATCCCCATCAAAGCGATTCTTGGAGACCTGTAGATAGCGCTTTCCTGGGCCTGTCACCAGCTTCCTGTCCTGCAGGATTAGCACGTTGTCGGCTTCCTGGCTGGCCTGCACAGGAGACACAGAGGGAAAGTTATTGTTTGAGGGGAGAAGGGGCGGCCATTTTGTACAGCATGGAATGTAGCACAGCAGTATGAGGAGGAGGAGCCTGCAGCTAAAAAAGAAGCAGATTTAGAGTACATGCGATATGAATACAATTGTACTGAATGTGGTGTGTCTTAGGCCAGTCAGGTGATCTTGCTACACTTTCCCCAGGTTATCTGCACAGTTTTCCCAGCAAACAATTCGCAACAAGTTGAGATATGCAGTATTTTTCTCAGATCCTCCAGCCAGCTAAGGATCAAGAACCACAATGTAGGTACCTTCATTGGATCAAAAATAATGGCACTTCTCTTTAAAAGTGAGAACGATACAATCTAATAAACGAGTAAGCACTTTAATCCCACTGACTGTAACGGGAGAAAATTAAGCACAAGTACATCAAAGGGTGCCAACTGAAGCCGTCCTACCTCTGTCACTAGGAGTTGCTAGGCAGAAGATGGTTAAATCATCTGACTATGGGTTGCCTAGTTAGACCACCCCAAATATGCAGAAAAAATGGATTCTTATGGGCCAGACATGGGGAACCTGTGGTTCTCAAGATGCTGTTGGCCGCCAACTCCTATCAGCCCCATCCAGGATAACCAGGGGTGATGGAAGTGGTAGCCCAACAACATCTGAAGGTCCACAGGTTACCCATACCCACTATAGCCAGAAGGGATCAAAGGGACAGAGAATTGCATACCAGACTTAGCAATTCCAACAGCCACTATGGTAGGGATACAGAGTGGTACAATGAACTCTTGAGTGTTATGGATAAAGTACACACACTTTGAGCTAAGCTGGAAATATAAGCTCTCCAAAGACCAAATTTGCCCACTTCCACACAAATTCTCACCTTTGCAGACCCAAAAATCGAGGCCGTCTGCAACTCCCTCTCTTCATCTTCTTTCCGGGGGTGAATGACCACGGTGACGTGGCAGCTGTTTTCTGTGGCAAACTTCCGGAAGGCACCCACTATGTAGTCTTGCACAGCTAGCCTAGAATGGCAACATGGTGGAATAAATATACCTTGTAGCAAAAGTAATTACATTAAACACATGAATAGTGAAGTACAAAGAACACAATTTGAAAAGAAAGGTTACTTGATGTTTACCTGCTAGAGAGGGGTAAAGAATATTAGTAGAGGATGAAAAGAAGAACTGCACATTCTCATAGTGAGAGACACTATTTTCCTCTTGAACATGTTCCTATTTATTTATTATGTTCACTGCTTTTTATAAAAAGTCTCAAGGTGACTTACAAGACACTTAAAACACAGTACAACTTTTAAAATCCAAATACAGTACCATAAAATGACCACAAAAAATAAAACATAAAAAGGACTAGAAGGTCTAACTGTGGTTACTGTCACTACCAAAAGAATGCTTATCTATGGTTAAGGAAGAAATTCACTCTCAGTCAGGACTACTGTTTGCACCGGCATGATTGGTCACTATAAATAAGTGACACACCGAGTCATTTTTTTAAAGACGGTAGAGGAGAAATACAGTGTTGTAAAAAGAGAGTCTAGGCCAAAGGATGAATGCATGGGGGAGAGCTTACCTGTCCACATTGAGCTGTTCCTGGCCCATCATGAACTGGAGATTGTCGATGATCACATGACTGATATCATACATGTACACAGCATGCAGCATGGTGTCTATCACTGTCCTGCATGGAAGAGACCATCACAATTACACACACATCTTTCATCATCAGTCCTGAAAAAGGAATGATTGAAATAAGGGTCACACATGGAAATATGAACAGGAATGCGGCCTTAGCATCTGAACAACTAGAACATTGCTTCATGCCCACCACTGCATCACATCAAGAATATTAAGCCATGACATGCAGGAGGGAAGCTGCCACCCTGAACCTTACTTGATATTCTGATGCCCGTGGAAAGTCATGAAGTAGAGCGGAAGATCCTCAAACTTGTCTGCCCACTCGTCATACTTTTCCAGATGCTCTTCCAGCCTCCCCATGGCAAACTGGGTAAGCATGATCTTGGCCAAGCGCACATTGTTGATCTCAAAGCTGCCCCACAAAGTGTTCACTCCCTGTGTGCAGAGGTCCAAGGCATATTCACTGATGAAGGTTGTCTTCCCACTGCCCGTTGGGCCTGTTCCACAGACAGGATAAAATTAATATGAGGACAGGCTGTTGCAACCTACAGGATAGATGGTTTTCACCTTGAGTTTTCATGTGTAGACCAACACGCCCTTTCTTCTGAAAGACCACCCACTTCAGATGTAAACAAAAAAACAACCCAGTTATTTAGTGGGAGTAACGGCCATCAGCATTCATGGCAAGTAGTGACATGAAAATTGGTCCAAGGCAGAAAATAGCAAAATATAGGTTAGACTCCTTACATTCCTGAAGGAAAAAACGGACAGCTCAAGAGCCACCAGATTGAGGTAGTCCAACTCTGCAACAAGTCATTGAGCTGGCAAGCAGGCATTACAACAACAACAAAAAAAGCCAAGAACCACACAGTACTAAAGCATACTGCATCATTTTCTAATTGAAGGCTCAATAAGCCTTTGATTGTAAATGACTTGTAAATGAAAAGTCAGTCAGCTACTGGCAGTATCCTTTGAAGAGACCCTAGGGAAGACACCCAGCTGAGATTTACAAGGGCACACACACACACACACACACACACACAGAGTGAATGGAGAATGAGAGTTAAAGTGTCACAAACCACATAGCTACACACCTGTGAATACAGTGAGCTCCCCTTTTCGATGGCCCTTGAGGAGGTTGTTCAGTTCTGGAAAACGAGCCCACTTGACACCTGCCACCTGCTCCACATTGGCCAGCTCCCCAAGCACCTCTTCCCGCAGCTGGCGAAATGAAATGATGGACTTGTGGCCAGCTGGTAGAGCGGAGCGCAGAATCTTGGTGAGGTTCATGCCCTGGGTGAAAGCTTCCAAGGGCTGTAGTTGTTGGTCACTTGGACGCACCAAAGAACAACGCTTCGGGTTCAGCTTGCGGGCAAAGAGTTTGGCAGCTTCCCAGGAGCGGAGGTCCTCCCCTAACCACAGGGTGATCCGCTTGAACTGTTCTAAGTAGGGGAGAAGGGCTGGCGGGAGGCAGGAAATCCCCCGGGGCAGGGCCAAAGTGGGTAGCCCAGTCACCTGGTGCAGCACCAATGTGTCCAGCTCACGGCCAGTCAGTACAACTTCTGTATCTCGTCGGCTGATCAGAGGCAATCCAAAGAGGTTGTGATAGGCCGCAGGGCGAGGTAGGGTGTTCTCCACATAGTGCACCATTTCCCCTTGGCGCTCAACTCCCAGAAGCTTTAACCCCTTCAGGCTGGTGCCACGGGGGCTGAACCAAGGGAAAACCAAGGTCCGCGCTGTCCGCAAGTAACGTACTCCAAACCGTTTGAGTGTGGCATTTGAGACATTGGAAATGCCGAACATAGCCTTGGCCTCCTGCGTCTCCTGCTCATCCAGCAGTTCCCAGAGAGGCAGGGCTCGTTCCCATATATGCATGGCATCTTTCCCATCTTGGTCTCTTTGCCCACTGGCCTCTTCCAGGCCACCCACAGCCATCCCTTTATGTCGCAACTCTACACTGGCCTGAAAGTCTTGCCAGTTACCTTCAGCCAATGAAGCTGTGCACAAAAAGCGGCCAGTGGTCTTGTCGATGAAGAGGCTGTAGCTATGGCGGACCTGCTGCTGCTCCTCCACAAAAATACTGGGCACGTGAAGACAACTATAGCCATCATGAAAGGGGATGCCCTGCGCCCTCAGATACTGGCGAATCTCTGTGACTGAAACTGGGGGGATCGGCCCTTCTGGGGACGGAAGCGTCTCTTTCTTGTAAGATCTGCAGGATTTGCTCCCTGCAAGGATCAGCCTGCCCCTAAGGGGCCAGTGGCTTGAAAGACTGCACAAGGAGCGGGTGAGGAACCACATTTTTTCTGTACCAGTGGCAGAAGGATGCCTGCCAAGAGCATCCTCTCAAGGCAGTAACCTTCCAGACTGGCACACTAAAAACTTCTGCTGGGAAACCTTCCCCCAAGAGCAACGTCTCCCATATCGAGAATTGCCTTATTTAACCTTGCTATAATACCTCTCCCTCCTAATCACACGAGCGCGCACACCGCCTTCGTCAGAGAAACAACCCCGTCCTCAACCATCCCCTCCTCCGTCTCGCCGCTTCCCTCCCAGCCACCCCAACCACCTCGCAGGGACTCGCCCTCTCGCCGCTTCCTCGCTCGCGGCGCAAGTCCCGCCGCATAACCCCGCTTTGCCTTGCGATGGGCAAAGAGACGGCAGCCCCAGATTTCAGCCCCCGGCAACCGGCCGCTTTGAAGGAAGCCCCGATCCGCTGCAACAAGCAGCACCTGCCCCCAAGCTCGACCTCCCTGCCCTCCCTCCCGCCCTCCTGTCACCGCGCGATGGGAGAACTCCGCGCCTGTCTCGGATCGAGCATCATCCTTCCCCCCACGTGCGGCTGCAGACAGCGCGCGATCGCCGCGCCCCGGAACAACAACACAACATGGAAACGTCACTTCCGTGCGGGGGATCCTGGCCTCAAACGTCGAGCCAGGCATATAGAGATAGGAAAGAATGGAGGCGTCATTCCCACCTTAGCACTTGGCGAGTGTATAATAGCGCGTGAGGCGTTTCTAAGTACACAGACTAGCGCTGACTTTGGCTATTATACAGGCAGGCAAAGAAAAGACGGGCGTAAAAAGTGACCGCCAGGGCCTTCGTTGGATTTTCCCTCCAAGTAGCTCTAGGGCGCTAGCGGCCTCCCTGCGTCACTTCCTCCGCTGCTTCTCCTTCCGGTGAGGAGGAGAGGGAGGCGGCCAACCTGCTCCCATCCCGCTTTCATGTGCCATGACCGGCCGAGGCACCCCGAGCCGCTTCCTAGCCAGCGTCTTGAGGAACGGGGTGGGCCGCTACGTGGGGCAGCTGCAGCGCCTCACCTTGACGGTCAGCCGGGATGCGCAGAGCTCGCGGGGCGCCAGGTAGGCCGCTTCCCCCCCGCAAAGAGGTGCCGGGGCTCTGGCTTCACCGGAGCGCCCTTTGCTGGTCTCCTCCATAGAAGGAATTCGAGCAGGGCTTGACTCTTCGGCTCTGCGCAACGCGGACGCTGCAGCCTCTCTTTCCAGTCGTGCCCTTCAGCCGAGAGGCTGCCAAAAACGTTTTTTCCCCTGGGGTGACGCAGGGGCACGCATATCCCTAAACATTTGTGAATCTTCGTACAATACTTTTGTCCGCTTACTGTAGTATTTATTTCCCCCGATTTGAACTATAAAAGGGTGATTTTCTTGAGTCAAAATGAGAGTGCCCCTAAACATTTTTTAAAGAAAAAAGCACTGTGTAGCACTATTGAGTTCTTATTGACTGACTGATAAGTAAAAATTTATATTGCACATTTATGATAAAGTAAGTATGGTTCAATTTAAAAAGAGACAGTCCCTGCCCCCCCCCATTAAAAGGTAAAATACATGGTGCAAAAAAAGAAAGAGGGAGGAGGAGGGAAGAGGAATAGTCACTGGGATACTGTATTGACTTTCATATCTGAGCCAAGAGGGTCACTGAATTCTTACTTTTCACGGCCTTGAAATTCAGTTTGAAGTTTCCAGATTAGGATGGGGGGGGGATACATGTGTGTCAGTCAGTCGGTCAAGTTTATTGCTTATAGCCAAAGGCTGCTGCAATGTATTCAATGTCATTCAATAAAATATATACTAGTTTGATACAAAACTTAAAACATTTGTATAGTCAAAACATGACATAATCTGCACAAAACTATAAAAACTCCTTAATATAGAAATCAAAACATTAGACATTTAGCTTTCTAGCTCAGAATCAAATAGGTTTTCAAGGCATATGAGAAATTGTGTGTTTTGTGGAAGAGGGTCTTTATACACCAGGTGGCTGGTACAGTGGTACCTTGGGTTACATACTCCACTAACCCAGAAATAGTACCTCGGGTTAAGAACTTTGCTTCAGGATGAGAACAGAAATCACGCCACCGCAGCATGGCGGCAGCGGGAGGCCCCATTAGCTAAAGTGGTGCTTCAGGTTAAGAACAATTTCAGGTTAAGAACAGACCTGCAGAACGAATTAAGTTCTTAACCTGAGGTACCACTGTATTCAGGTAGAAATATTACTGACTCATATTAATAAAGTAATGTCCAAGAGCAATAAAGATTTGACTTGGTTGATGGCTTTGAATATTTTTTTCATTCTTTTGGGTTGTGATTCGCTTGCTTATTAAGAGTGTGTATTTATGAAACTGAAGTCTTTGGCCTTCATGCATCTCTAGAAAGTGCCCCACTTGCTTTCTATTTCTGGCATACTATAATCTGGTCGTTTTCATCTGTTTTGAAAAATGTTTAAACTGCTTAATGGGGGGGGGACCCTCTAAGCCATGCACATAAAACAATTATCAGTAAAACACAGATAAAATTAGCGAACATTAAAATCGTATATCCCAACTATGTGTTGGGATAGGCCTGTTGAAATAATATTTTTAGCAGGCATTTAAAACACTATAACTATGGTGCCTGCCTAGTACCATATATTTATGCTACTAATATTTTAAATATTTGGGCTAACTGATTTAGGTGTGTAGGTGGCTGCCAGAAGGGAATTGCCTGTCCTTTCTGTTGTTCTGAATAATTTTGTATAGAATCACAGAATAGTTAATGAAGAAATATTTACCTGGCCTGCAGTTTATGTAGATTGCAATGCTGCCCAATGGGAATTACTGCAGTTGAAGTCCCCCAATTGCAGATGGTGGTGGCAGCTTTTCCTGAGCTCTCCTTCAATTGTTCATAAGAACAGTTATTTAAATACCTCAGTGACTCCTTTCTTTTTTGTTCTAGAGAATACATTGAAGAAAAGGTGGTGGACTTTGCCAGGCAGAACCCTGGGATTGTGTTCTACGTTGCTCCAAAGCAGTGCAGGGTCCCTACATTGACTGCTGAATACAGTAAGTATAGAAAATGCAGCTTTGCATTAGAGACATGTTAACGAGAGATTGGTGTTGGCTGTTATTGGCATTTCCTGTGGAACTTGCTCCTAAAAATCAGCAGGGAGGGTGCACCCTATCTCAACAAGGCTTCTAAGGCAACCCTCAGCAGCAATTGATGTATGCTATCTGCTGAAAGAATTACACACCAAGGAACTGTAAATCAGGCCTTAGTTTGTAACATTCAGGAGTAAGAGGGTGGATGTGTGGATTTATTGAGGTTCATCAACAAAAAAACCTTGGGATTTGGGTATAAGTGCCCAGGGAATCTTATTTCTCCAAACAGAAAAAGAATTGGTCCACATTTTATCCACCTAATTTTCTTTCTAGTGAATGGAACCGTGAAGGTAGAGTGTTTAACCAGCAAGACAGTCGATGAGATTGCAAAGGTCATCCAGAAGCTGGCAGGCCAGTCTGGCCTGGAGATCATCCGTATCCGAAAGCCTTTCCATACAGATAATCCCAGTATCCAAGGCCAGTGGCACCCATTCACAAATAAGCCCAGCAAGCTCAATGTGGAAGCTGTGGGTCAGCAGCTTCTGCAGCCCCCCAAAAACTAAATCTACAATGGTACAAACCGCCCGGGGCTTTTGTGAGTGGGAATTTCTTGTATCCAGGCCAAGATCATAAAGCTACGTTGATATAATTCATCTGGGGGAAGAATATCATCCCTCTCCTGAAAGAAATGGGCTTTGAAAGGATTCCAAACTACTGTATGTTGACATGGGACAGTTTCCTACCTGATTTGTTGTGTTTTATCAGCTAAGTCACAGGCCAGCCCAGGTCCATGGTGAACAAGTCCTAGAACTGGGTGGGACTGGCTCCTCCTCCTCCTCCTCAAGAGAGTGGCAGAGACTTTAGAGGAAACTGTTCTCTACACCACCAGCTACTTGTGCTGGTAGCTTGTCTTATCCATGTTTTGTGCTGAATGTTATCCTTGGCTAATGCTACTCTTGCTGGAATTGGAAATAAATGGATGGAACTACCTGTAAGGTTCTCTGAGGGCTTTCTTGCTAATGAACATGCCTTGAGTTGCAAATGCTTAAGTCAGTAGAGTACTAATTGTGAATTCCTCTCTTCACTGGAAGCTGCGTTGCCTGTGATAATTGTTGCCTAAGCCCTGTTTTAGTGTTCAGCTCAAGCATGGAGGGCTAAATGTTTGTAGATGGCCAAGCCTGCATGTGGCACCTTAACCCGTGGTGTGCCCTGCATGTCAGGCACTCACTCTCCTTCCTCCCCCTGACTTTTGCATGTTTAGTACAAAGGTCTGGAGAGGGCTTCTGATTCCAGTTATAAAAGATTTTACAGAAACAGGGACCCTGCCTTGTTAGGATTTTTTATCTTGGGGAGGCTTCTAGCAATGCTCAGCTGAACATGCCTAGAAGTCCTCAGCAAGTCTGAGTACCTTGCCCTTAGCTGCTCCAGATGGAAGGAGGCAAGATGATAGAGGTGTTGATTCCCTACTCTGCTAGCTTTCCTTGTGCAACATAGTGAGGTTTGGCTCCTCATGCCTTCAGAGGTAGCATCTACACAGCTTTAAAAGGAGAGTCATGTACTGTTCTGCTGGAAAGAGTCAGTGTTTCCTGTGCATACAGTACAGAAAGGATTAATTTGTGCTGAAGTAGTGGAACCTTTGACATTCAGCCTGTGGGAACACTACCAAACTTCATTGGCCAGCACAGAAAGAAACAATGAGTTATCCACCCTTCCTTTGAATTAGCAAATGTATAAAACTCTCCCTGTTCACTAGAATTTCATAAGAGTCTGGGCTAGAGGTCTTTTTTGTTGTTGTTCCGATGTAGTGCCAGATATCATCTTATTTGGAGATGCTAGAAATCAAACATCATTTAGCACTGAGCTGCAGTTTGGCTAGGATATTGGAGTTGAAATTCTCATACCTGGTTTCCAAACCATTCCGAAAACACACACACACACACACACACACACACAGAATTCAGGCAAGTAGAAATCAGCTGGAACTTTTCTCTAAACAAGTCTGCATACCATTGTCTACATTGAGTGGCTGTTTTCCATTGCCTTTATACAAGTTGCCCCATCTCTCCTCCCTTCTATTAAATATAAATTAAAGAGAACCCTTCCTCCTTGTAAAACCCCTGCCATCTCTTAATGGAAAGCACTGGGGAATCTGAATCAATTAATTAGCAATGTTGGCAGCAAAAGAAAAAAAGCATCCAGCAGCTTGGCAGAAGCAAGTTCTCATCTGGTTCCTTTCAGAGATTTTGTCATAGATTATCAACATGCGCCAGAGTCTTGGCAGAAGAAACTACATACATGAAATGGGATTTTTACCTTGGTATAAGGGTAAGAATATGAAGCTGCTTTAAACTGAGTTGGGTCCTTGCTCTGTCTAGCCAAGTTCTGCCTATTGTGATTGCCAGGGGCTTTTGAGAATCCCAGGCAGAGGTATTTTCCGGCCCTTCTACCCCCGATCCAACTGGAGGTGATGAGGATTGAATTCAAGTTTCCCTACACACAAAGCATTTGATTTGTCGTAGAGCTATGACCTGGCTTCCATAAAGGCCATACCACTAAAAAGAAGAGTTTGCCATCACTTCAGCTCAGTATATTAAACTAGCGTGTAATATGGCCCTACGTACAGCCAGGGCATAATTTTGGGCATGTGCTGCCTTTGTTTACATTCCCTTTGCAGTTTGCTTGCAAAGTATGGGCCTTTTGCAACAGTTCAAGGTGTCTTGGCATTTTCAGCTTCACCAGGTTGTGCAGCGATGGGAAGGATATAACGCTTCTTTGATTAGCAAGGGGAGGAAGCAACCAGCATCTAACTTTTGCTTCCCAGGGACATTGTGGACTTTTGTAACATGCCAGCAAGTGATACTTCTATTTCAGGAACGCCAGTCCAACAGATCTTAAGACTTTGAGTAAAAATTCCTTTTATGGCATTCTGATCAGTTTGAATTTTACATTTCTGTTAAACTGTGTATCAATCAGGAGGTTTGAGCTGTGCTCTTAAATGCTTTAAACAAGAACTTAAAATGTATTTTTAGAAGTACTTACGTTTCATTAACAGGAGTGGAGATTGGAGCAGGAAAGTGCTTTCAGTTTGGCATGAGCTGCAGTTAATGAGAAAGCTAGGGCAAGAAGCAGACAGAGCAGCATGTAGGCAGACCAGGAATGTTGTTTTGTAAGAACAAATTCTTTTCGCACTTAATGGGTTGGTTCTAGACATTCCCTTCCATGAATGTCTTCTATTAATGGAAGAAATTTGGATCCAGTGGAGCATCCCCTAGTGCAGTTTCCCATGCTGTTCTGGGGGGATCCCTCAACCCTCTAGAACAGATTATGAGAGAGGGCGCAGGGAGAAGGCAGTTAGTAAAAACTACCTCCCCACCTGCTTTCTCCAGTGCAAGCAGAATTCCACTGAGCGCAAGATTGAACCCAACCTAGATTCTTCATATGCCATGTTTTCAGTCTTCATAAGATGTATGGCAGTGGCAGGACTCTAAACTAGCAGCAAAAAGAAACTGCTTGAAAGGGATGAAAATAACTCCTGGATTTCCATTTCTGTTACATTACACTAGTAGATACAGCTTGCATATTTTTTCTGTTGTGAACCACCCTGTGACCTTTGGGTGAAGGGCAGTACACACACACACACACACACACACACACACACACACACACACACGTTCCGTATGCAGGTTCCGTATGCTGTCAACAGGCTGCTGCTTGCACAATGGAATTTTCTATTCCCCAGCAGCCCTTGTCCCCTGCCCCATGCTCAGAATCTGCCCCCAGAGGGTTGGAAGACCACCTTGGATTTTGAGGGCGTGCAGAGATAGGAAGGGGACACCCCACTGCATGAGCAGAACTCCATACAAGAAGCATTGTATACAACCCTTACTATATCAAGGGGATTGTCCCTATGCTTGTCTTCTGTCTTGCATGTGGTTTGGTTTCTTTTGATTGGAGAGAAGACCATTATTAGGAGAGATTCTTTGTATTGGATGTTTTGACTATAACTATTAAAAATCTCATGCTCGGGTTAAGTAATGAAGGTGTAGAAGAAGTGTGTACCAAACTGTAGCTTTGTATTGTGTGAGAAACATTAATGTAATTAGCAGTCACAAAGACTAGAAACTTGCTTTTATTAAAACTAAAGCAGTTTCTGAAGATGCTGAAACTTTCACTCATAAATTTCTGTACTTGTATAATCTGAGTGCATTGAAAATGCTCTTGAAGCCTTCCTAATAATCATCAGATGGCTTTTTCAGTACCCTCCAGTTTGCAAATGACATCAGGTTATTTAGAGTGGTGAAAACCCAAGTAGATTGCAAAGAGCCCTGCAAGGGATCTCTCTAAAAAGGGTGTGATTTGACATCAAAACAGTAAAAAGAGGGTCAATGTACAAGTGTAAAAACAGCTTTTCCCAGCCTGGTGCCGCCAGATGCTGGGTCTCCCAGACCCAACTGAAAATAAAAGTATCTTAACGCCCTTAACACAAAACAGTAGTGTGCACGTATTTAGAATATTGTGTATAATTTGCATTTCTCACCAAAAAGGATACTACAGAGCTGGGAAAGGGCAACTCTGAGGATTGAAGGTGGAGAGTTTCCCCCAATCCCATCAGATATGTAAATGAAAACCTTATCATAGATTCCTGCATTGCAGGGGGTTGGACTAGATGACCCTCAAGGTCCCTTCCAACTATAATTCTATGATAGAACCCAAGGCAGAGAAGAGCAGCAACTGTGTTAAGCGTCCATTGGGTTGAAAGCAAGGCTGTGTAAGATGTCATAAATGACATTGCAGCCTGTGGCACTCTCCCTCTAGGTCTGAAATGCATGATATTTTTATATTGAGGTCTCCAGTATCAGTGCTATGTGAATGACACATAAATTAGATTTCCTAAAGGCTCATAGAAGATCATGAGAAACGATGACAGTGACAAGAACTTCCTTAAGTGCACCACAAATATATCCTTACAAGACTAAACTCTGTGGTATGTAGACTAGTGGTTTTTTTACCCTGTATTGCAGATGGATTGGGCTAAGAGATTCTGCTCCTGCTTCCCTGTCATTTCTCACCCACGGGTCACTCAGTCACCAGTGCTTGCCCATGGCAGTGCACAGCCAGACATTGCTGGTTCTTTTGATTAGTCCTTAGGGTACCATTATGAGCTCTATGAAAGAGATTTCTCTAGTCGCCCATTAGGAATGGTGCTGCCTTACACAACTGTGAATACAGTGGTACCTCGGTTTTTGAACGTAATCCATTCCAGACAGTTCGACCTCTGAAATGTTTGAAAACCAAGGTGTGGTTTCCAACAGCTAGGCCTCCAGATCTTGCACTCAGCGGACGCCACGTGGCATGTTCGACTTCTGAGGAGTGTTCAAAAACCGAAGCATTTACTTCCGGGTTTATGGTGTTCGTAAACTGAAATGTTCGTCATTGGAGACATTTGAAAACTGAGGTACCACTGTATTAGGGGATGTCACTCTTACCCCGTACTCCAGTTTGACAAAGCAATAATAATTTCAGATGGTCTAGATTTAGCAAGAGACTCGTGCTAGTTCAGACCAGGAGCAAAACAACTATTCTTGTACATTGGAGAAGGCAAGACTAAACTTTCTAAAGACTATTAAGGTTGTACTGAAACCTGTCCTCTCACCCACTACTCTTGCAGGAGGCCTGTTGCCAGACAGGTGAAATGACAGTGAGACAAACACTTTGCTCTCAGGGCAACAGGAGAGAGTATGGACAAATTGCAATTCAACTTCAGCAGAGGGCACTGTTTTCCTGCAGGTTCACATAAGCAAACAGCAAAGTTTGGATGAAACAGCTCAGTTATTTTGCACCAGCAAGGTGTCATTCAAAAGCTCATGGCCTGTAAGCCATAGTTTAATTTGTTTTTAAAGAAGCTATTGGGCATTAGTTGAGATATATTAAGGTTTCTCCATTCAGCTGCCTGGCCCCTCTAATACCATAGCAGAGAGACCATTTGCTATGGGCCAACACTAACAAGTTGTGGACTGTGATTGTGCCCCAAAAACCCCCAAAGGAACTGAAAGCATCTCCTAATGTCATCTAAGGAAAACCCAAACTCTGAAGGATTAACCAATAGCCATCATTTATATCTGATGCTCAGAAAAAATACCCTTAATTCTATTTATATAGATGTATTTGAAACGTGATTTGAATTTGACGTAATTCAGGTGTAACAAAAGTTTTGTTACCTACCTCTTGAAATGGCGGCTGCACTTCCTGTCCCCTCATTATGACTGCTGATGCCCTTCTGGTCGTTGCAACTATTGATAGGAAACCACCCTCTAACCACCCCTCTGTCCAGCCCGACAGCATCATTCCCCACACAAGCCAAGGGCACATTCCGATATACCCCACCCAGACAAACCCAACAGATCGCTGTGGCTCCTGTTTATCGATCATTGTTTTTATATATAAATATAATTCCATTTAAATAAGATCTTATTTTACAGCAATTGGAAAACAAACCATCAACGCCAACGGAAAAAACAACAACCAAAGAGAGAGAGAGAGAGAGAAGGAAATGAGCATGGAGCCTGTGGCTGCTCCGGAGGGCCGGCCGGAGGTAGTTGCTGAGTCGTAACACTGTTTCTCTGCTGGGCTGGGGAGGAGGAATCACAGAGGGCAGTTAGGGGGTTTAGTTCACAGCAAAGTGGGCTCCCTGTGCCCTCCACCCTGCCCTACACGGAGCTCTCGTCCAGCTTTTCTACCAGCTGCGTGTGTTTCCGCTTCTCCAGGATCTTGCTCAGCTCCTCTGTGAAGGAGTTGTAGAGCGGAGAGGTGCACGGCTCCTCATTCTGCCGCAGGAGCATGTAGCTGTTCCCGTTCATCTTGCGCAGCATGCTGGGCAAAGTGGTGATGCCGTTGGTGAACTCTGCAGGGAGCGGAGGAGGGGGTGGCGGTGGGATGGGGAGCGTTTCCTTGGAGGGCGACGGCACGGTGGGGGCTTCCCCGGGGATGATTTGCAGGCAGCCGTCCAGGTAGGTGCCCGGGTCCTCCTCCTCGTCCTCCTCCCCTCCTTTGCCCAGGCAATTGGAAGAGACCGTCTGCAGCTCCACGCTGGGTGCCTGGGGGACCCCCAGGCTGTACTTACCCCTCCGCTTCTGCAGGCAGGAGACATAGAGCAGCACGACGCTAAGCACCAGGCACAGCCCCCCCAGCAGCGTGATGACGGCAATGTAGATGAACCTCACATCCCCGTAAGTGGCACTGGCGGCGTGCCAGTACGGGTGCGACACGGTGGATGCCTGCTGTGGCACTCGCTGCTCAGGGAGCACGTTCAGGCTGTAAGCAGCCACCAGGGCCTGGAGGCCGTTCTCCTCCGCGTAGCAGCGGTATTCCCCGCTGTGCTCCGGCTGGGTGTCCGTTACCAGCAGCCCATCCACCCCGAGGCGGAAGCGGCCCTGTCCGTCCTCCGCCAGCACTTTGGTGCCGTTCACCAGCCAGGTCGCCCGGGCCAGGTTGGACATCTGCTCGCAAGGCAGGAGTACATCATCACCACACAGCACTGTCCGGTTCTTCTGCATGGGTGTGGCTGCAGGAGACACAAACACACGTAGTAAGCACCAAATTGCTGCCCTACCTGAGCCGCAACAATTCAGGTGTCAGACTGGAGTGCCAGTTAATACTCTGGAAGAGGCACTCTGGGCTCTCCAGCTGAGGGGGATGGGACACCCAAAAGGTTTGGGGAGGGTTGTTTTATTTTTAAAAGCGAAAGCGCTCTTTAAAAGTACAGATAATAAAGGGAATCTGAGGCCAGGCTCTAAAAAGCTTAGATCCCTTAGTTGGGATAGGCACAGCCCCTATAGTGAGTGGTTAGTATTCAGAACTGTCCCATAGAACATCCCTCATTCATGGCTCTCTCTTCCCTCATTCCCTTACTCCACCCTACTGCGAAAACAATGAGTGAAAGAATAATTTTGATAAAACAAAAGCCCACAATGCAAAGAAATGTATGTTGTCCTACTTAATTTGCACTACTTTGTGTCCATAATCTTCTGGTTTTTCTGTTGTTGTTTTACATAACCCTGTGCTGGAAATACTCTATTAATTAAGGAAAACAAACTTTGATCTGGGTGGGAAGAAGGGAAGCTTGCTCCTCTTGCAAGCAAAGGTTGGAAACAGATGAACAATTCCCCTTAGGAAGGAATCATTATCCATTCTCTCAACCCAGAGCACCGGACCAAGGTAGCAGAGGCAAGGCTCCGTTGGCTTCCAGAAGGGGCAGTATCAGAATCTTACCCTGGGCAGAGTCGTTCGAGCAGCCCACATTGCCATGCACAATGTCCTGGATCAGCAGACTCCTAAGCCAATATAAGCAAAACCTTGATCAGCTGGGAAAAGGCAGCAGCACAAAAATACTCAATCTCACCGGCATGCAGCACATACCTGATGAAATTTGTGGGTATTAATACACTTGTGGGCAGAATCTGACATGCTCCAGCAGGCACGCCTCCCCAGCATAAGCACCCCAAAATGCACAGCTGCACAATATCTAATACACAAACTGCAGGCTTTGCTGAAACCTCCCGAGTCACCTGCATATGTCACCTCACACAAGGGCACGTGCACAGCCAGCAGACAATTCCAGCGACAAAATACAGAGGTCTTCAGCATGATCCCTTTAATTAGAGTATGGAGCTATGGCTGCTCAGCTGTAGTCCAGGCCTTAAAGAGAAGGTATTACTAAGGAAGACCCAATCTGAGTCCAAGCTTGCAGGGGGTGGGTGGGGACACACACACAATGTAAAGCTTGTTTATTTAAATAGGCTTTCAGTGAGTTCCTATGGGCTTTAGCAACCTATAGGATTTAGCTACCTGCCCTATCTATACATTTATGCTGTGATTCTTGTAATGGATTTATATTTTAGCGTGCACACACTCAAAACTTTCATTGCTGTAAAGCATGTAAATTTTATGAAATATATTCTTATTACTGACCGCTGACTACAGCTTCTTAGATATCCTGCAAAATCAGAATCCACTAAACCTAACCCGTTTTGTATGAGACAGAGAGTCGCCCTGATATGTTTAAAGCCAAATAACAGGGGTGTCCTGTCAAATGCCCACTTTCAATAGGGAGGGATAGAGTGAAGGAATGTTGTTAAGTCTCAAACAAGCACAAACTAATACTCCATTGATCCAATAAACCTCAATGTAGGATAGGTCTCAATGCAGAAGCACATTAGTGGTGCCTCAACAGAGCCCCAGCTTCACCAAGTGTTGGCGAACATTGGTCTTGGATGCAAGCTGCATGCATGCATTACTCATATGTAGGACGTGCCTGAGTACAGACCAGAGTGGGGAGCACATGTTTAACCCACCTCAAGTCTTCTTTTCTTCAATAGCTGCATTGAGCATGGTCAATGTATGAGCTCCTCCTTGCCTGCAGGGCATCTGCCTGACTGGGACATCCAGGCAACTTGGTGTCCCAGTCATGTGGAGTTCCAGCAGGAGCTCACACATTGGCTGCTTTAGTCGGACAAACACACCCAATGGGAAGTTGTTTAAAAACAACAACCAAATATCCAGCATTTGGGGAATGAACAGGGTAGGTTTAAAAGTATCGCCCTGCTCCAGTTTGTGCACAAGTACAGTGGTACCTTGGGTTACAGACGCTTCAGGTTACAGACTCCGCTAACCCAGAAATAGTACCTCGGGTTAAGAACTTTGCTTCAGGATGAGAACAGAAATCGTGCTCCGGCAGCGCAGCAGCAGCGAGAGGCCCCATTAGCTAAAGTGGTGCTTCAGGTTAAGAACAGTTTCAGTTAAGAACAGACCTCCGGAACGAATTAAGTTCTTAACCCAAGGTATCACTGTAACACGTACACAGTGTTATATACACTTCCAGGTCTTTGTAGTCAGTTTTCAATTACCTGTCCAGCATCTCGGCTACTTCTCTGCAGGTCTCACCATCCCAGCCACAGTATGGGTCTCGGGCCAGGATACAATCAAAGCAGGAGACATAGCGCTTGCAGGAGGAAAATGGTAACTGCAGGATTCCACTCTGAGCCCCCACATACAGACTCCTCTGCAAAGAGAGAAAAGACAGGACATGCACTCAGGGAAAGGCAGGGAACTGAAACATCCAATTAACTGTTGAAAGGCAATGTAAGGTGCAATGCTTCAAGGCCCAGGTTAATTACTGTATTTTTCCATGTAGAAGACTAGGTTTTTTAACCAAAAAATGAGGTTTAAAATTGGAGATCGTCTAATACATGGGTAGTGCTGAGGGGTGTTTTCTTAATTTGGAGTTCCCAAAAACAGGGAGCGTCTTCTACATGGGGGCATCTTATACACGGAAAAACACAGTATTATTTTTCTTACATTCATATCTTGCCTTTCTTCTGCCATTGTTCCCAGGTAGCCACTCTCCCAGGTGCTGACTGGACCTACCTCACTTCAGCAAGGTGGTGGCTTTCAGACCATACCTTGGAATAACTTAAAAGGCAGAACTGGAAGCCAGGATTTTTATAGAAGCTGGGCTCAGCTATAGCTGGTACATTCAATATCATGTGTTGGTAACAGGTAGCTTCAGCACCAGTGTTTGACCAGCAGAGGGAAGCAGGGAACCAGAGTAAGTCACTGGGGTCACCCTGCAGCCATTTATCCTTCCCAGCTCAAGGCTATCCTACTGATTTGCTGCCTCTCCAAAGCCACCCTAACATCAAAAAAAGTCTGAGGGCAGAGTTGCATTCCCCACTGACCACTCGGAGGGAGATGCTTGAAATGAAAGAGAAAGAACAAAGGCCAGGAAAAGTCCCTCCTTGAGTCCCATCTACATTATTTCCTTTTAACAGCAGCATGACATGTAGGCGTTTGCCTGGCTAAGCTTTCTCCACCCTTTTTATCTCCAAGCCAGGAAAAACACAACCAACTAAATATTTGCATGTCTGGCTGATGGTTAATGCAAGGAACTGGGGCAGAGCCAGTAAAAAACAAAAAAGTGGCAGTCCTAGAAAAAGAGCCCAAAGAGAAAGCAGGAAGGGTGTTAGCCCATGTGGTACCCTCCATATGTAGCTGCACTGCAACTCCTGTGACCCCCAGCACACGGTCAGTGGTCAAGGATGATGGGAATTGTAGTCTTAACAAGATCCAGAGGAGCCTGCAGAACCACACATGACTGCACATATTATAGTACTAAAATATCATCCCACCTGCAGTACATCACACAAGTTCCCCTGACAGCTGTACCAGGGAGACATAAACCTGCACGGTCACACTGAGAAAGGAACTGGGGACTGAGCTGCAAATAGGGCTGCTGCTGTTTTGCCTGATGGGAACTGAAGAATTCAACAGATGCAGCATTTGCTAGGATGGAGGTTCTTATGTAGTGATTTCCCCCCCTCCTGCTTGTCATCATAGAGGCACAAAGCATATTGGCTGGAAGACCTTGCAAGCCTTTTCCCACCTGGCCTGTGAGGGTGGGGTCTGGATCAGTTGAGGCTGCTGAACAGACTCTTGGGCTGGGGTATTTTGTTGCTGGGGGGGGGGGGTTTGTTGCTGTTGATTTTTGTGTATCTTTATTTTAGACCTTGTGATTTATGTGGAAATTGTTCAGCTTGGTTGTGTATTTTTTGATGTTTTGTTTATTTATGACTTCTTTCGTTATGCTGAATTTATGTCGTAAGCCGCCTTGAGCATGGCTTGGATGGTGAAAAGGCGGCATGCAAATTATGCATACAGAATTGAATCTGTTCAGTCACAAAAAATGGCAGACCTTCCTGGGAGCTGGAAAGGGAAGCTTTTAAACTTGTGCAGCTTTGCAAGGAATGTGGAGGAACAAGCTCCAGACTGCTGAGCAAAGGGCTCCAACGAGGCAGGACAGCGCATGACAGGGCCTTTGGACACTGGGTGGGAACCACCTTAGCTACAGGCAAAGCCAAATAAACACCCTCGAGGCACAGTTTTATTGAGGGCTGCCTATTGGCAGAGACTGCACAGAGTCAGAATACATAAGAAAAACACCACCCACGTTCCACAAGCTTATGATTTTTTTTCCTTCCAAGGTGAAAGGTGTAAAGGGGAACCACACCTTGACAGAGCGTTTGCTAATATGGATAGTTCTTTCCTGTTACAGTGGTATGAAGAAAAGGTGACTATCTTACAACTTTGGTAGAGAGAAGTGTGCAGGACATAGGTTAGCAATGAAGTCCAGACTATCCTGAATTGGTTCTCCAGCTGACATAGGCCTGTTCCCAACATTTGTTTACTGCACCCTTGTTGGTGCTTTGCTTTTTCACAGTGCATGTGTGCCTTCACCAAGAGCATTTGGGTGGGGTCTGAAGCCACATGTACCTGCTTTTTAGAGATGACAAGGTTCTCCACAGGCTGGGGGGCTTTGAAGACCTGGATCTCCTCGATGATGTGGACCATGGAACCAATGACCACAGCCTTGTGAATCCAGCCATTACCTGTTAAAGGGGAGTAAACATTAAAAAGGCAATTTCGAACACAGTCTCATACTTGACATCAGTCATGCAGGCAAAATTCAAGGTGCTAGCCCTGTGTAGGGTCTGGTTGGCAAGTGAGAGGATCTGTCTACTTCCAGATTTACAAAAAGCCTAGGTGTGCCTGAACACTGTAGAGCCAGTCTATGCTGCAGGACAACAGTTTTGTCACTTCTTTTCCTGTTCTTTTCCTCTCCCCAGAATAATGGGATTTGTAGTTCTGAGAGAAGTTCAACTGAATTCTAAACAGGCACAAAGTTGTAACTGCCCAAGTTCCATAGTGGAACTTCACTGGCAATCATGAAGCCATCACTCCCTTTCTCAGAGCAATTTTCCAGAACTGATTTGATGCTGGGGTTTTGTCATCAAAAAAGCATCACTTGGAGTAGAACTTAAGAGGAATATAACCTTTTATGTTTGAGAGAGACAAAAACCCACAAAGCCTGCCTAAGTGACGGAAAAGGGGCAAAGAAGAACAGATAATCAACCTTTGATTCTCTGTGTCCTTTGAAGAGCAAAAGCCAGAAAAAACCTGTTTACAGGTATGTCTGTTTGCAGCTTAGTAGTGTTAAGCACAGCATAGTAGCTGTCAATTAGAACTGAGTGGCACTGGAACAGCTTGGGGAAAGGGAGGCTCTGCGGCATACAGAAACCCCAACTGTGTCTCCTTAAAAAAACACAGGTTTGGAAAGCTTAGAAAGCATAATAGGTTTGCACTCTTTGTCTCCTCTACATTCCGATACAAGGTTGAGAGGGGTGAGAACAACGAGTAACCTCCCTAGATGTGTGTTCTGTCCTAACAGATGAGGACACACAGACACTTAGATATGCGTGGGGAATGCAAACACACCTACCCGTTCCCAAGAAGAGCATGTCATACACTCGCCCATCCAGGGCTCGGACTCTGTCTACAGCTACTTGGGTATAAACCGCATTTTTCTTCACCAACAGGGGGACTCCATCCGCAGGCTTCACCTCTTCATACATCAGTGGATGGAGCTTGATAAAATCCAGCACACCATTGGGCAGGTCCTGGGAGGTGTTGTAGCCATTCTTGCGAGCCCGACTGGTGATGCACTGCAGAGGAGAAATGGGTGTTATTTGCACACCTAGCTTCAAGATGCTTCTGGTCTTCAGCTCCCATTATCCTTGACCTTTGGCCAAGCTAGCTGAGACTGATGGAAGCTGGGGTCCAACAACAGCTGGAGGACCACAGGTTCTCCACCCCTGCTCTAACAGCTAAAGCATATAAACAAATACCCTTTCTGATACACCAGTTGTCAGGCTTGTTGTATTTCAATCTGCAGGTAAGAGACTGAACACAACCCTACATGCAACTCAAACCTAGAATGCCTGTGAAAAGCCTAACTGGAGCATCTTCTACTTTTCTGCTGGTATGGATTTTTTTTGGGTAGGGGAGCCCTCAGCCTTCACCCTCAGTATGAAATGGTGCGTATTAGTCTGTTTTAGTTATGAGCACTCTTGTGTTCCTTGGGTGGAAGAGAGTGCCTCCCGCCTCCTTTATCTGAGACAAGAGGCAAAGTAAGATGTTATTTATTTATGCTATTCTATGCATGAGTCACCTAATAAAAAACTGTTCTCTAGGTGACATGCACCCAGACAAATAGATAAAATTAAAATGAACAGCAAAACTATAAATCAGAAAAACCAACACAGCAGTAGATAAAATCCAGCCATAAAGTCTGACACTGATTAAAACCTCCAGCACCAACCCAACAAAACTCAGGTTCAAAAACTAAAAGCCAGCCATTATTCCGAACTGACTTAAATATAATATTATCAATGATGTTTAAGGGTTATTAAGTTGGGTAAGTAACTTACTGATCCTGGCCGGGGCACTGGCACCTCCCCAGTGTACTGGGACCACTTGCGGGAGGAGTCCTGGTATTCCATGTAAGTCCCTTCGAAGGCTGCCCGCACTTCAGAGATGTTGTACCGGCAGATGGCAGACACCTCCATGCTCCTCCTGAAAGACATGGTGACATGGTCATAGCACAGGACCAGAGCCTTCCACTTCTTGCTAATTCCTCTGGGTCCACAGAAACCAGACATAGGAAACCTGTGGTGCTCCAGATACTGCTGTACTCTTTAACTCCCATCAGCCCCAAGCAGCATGGTCAGTGGGCAGAGATGATGGGAGAGCCACATGCTCCCCACCCTCAACATAAAACGATCCTTGTAGCACTATAGGGCCGCAAGGAATCTGAAGATCATCTGGTTTGACCAATAGGGAACAGGTTTCATGAACTAAACCCAGATGGCTCAACAAAGTCTATGACACTGCATGTTGGAGGAGAATGCGATAAATCCTGGGTATCGTCACCAGTACACTTGACTTACAGGGAAATTATTCTCCCATTCCAGATAAATGGATTAGATAGAGCCTAAGATTGGATAATACCTGGCCCATGAATGAAGCATCCCTGCCCTTCTCTGCAGAAAATATTTCTTGTTTCAGGGACAGGCAGTAGCCTTAAAAAAAAAAAAAAAAGGCCACAAGATCAGCTGCAAAATCTATCTTGGCTGTGGAGAGTTAGGTCATGACTACAGGGTTCTTAAGTCTAGCAGTTAGCAGCAGTTGTTTCTACCAGTAAGGCAGCATTCTAGCAACCTTTTTCTCAAGCAGTTGGCTGCCCAGGCACTGCCACTTTGTAGGGACTATACCTAGAACTTTCTAATGCAGGGGTAGACAACCTAAGGCCCGTGGGCTGGATCGCCTTCTCAATCCGGCCCGCAGACGGTCCGGGAATCAGCGTGTTTTTATATGAGTAGAATGTGTGCTTTTATTTAAAATGCATCTCTGGGTTATTTGTGGGGCATAGGAATTCATTCATATATTTTTTTCAAAATATAGTCTGGCCCACCACATGGCCTGAGGGACAGTGGACCTGCCCACTGCTGAAAAAGGTTGCTGACCCCCACTCTGTTTTGGCAGAATGTCAGTGGGGCCAGACTAGCAGCCTTTGGTAAGGGAGAACAGAAGAAGCAATTCAGGAGTGAGTAGCTGCTAGGTGACTGGAGTGGAGATAGAGAAACACGCATATGTAAAAGTTTTAAAATGTTTTACACATTTATATTAAAAGTAATTGAACAAGTTATTTTAAAAAGCATGAGCAGCTGATGGTACAAACAGTTCTTATATACCTCACTATAGATCTGGAGTGTCCAGATCCACAAGAGGATGGGGCTTCTGTAAGTTTAATGGTTGTATAGAAGAGGGAGTTTCAGCAACTACACCTCCTGAATTTCCCTCTTCTACTCAACAGTTAAAAGCGCAGTTGTTCTGTCCTCCTGTGCATCTGGCCAGCAAGGCACTGTCATCCACTACCCAAGACTCCACTTGCCTCTGAGAGCCTTTGCTTGAGGCAGCCAAAAGCTCTGGTGCCATAAACTGTGCAAAGGTCTGAGTGACAGGGCAACACCTTTAATCCCTTTCACTCTCTGCTGCCAGGCAGAGCTTGGAAGAGTAATCAGTCCTTGCACCAAGATGAAATGGCTCACTTGAGTTCCCTATGCAGAAGGCTTGTGCAGCTGCTGGAGAGCCAGCAGAATTTCCCCCAGATATGCTTGTGCCCCCCACCCCCACCCCTTTGTTGGGAGGCTGTATCTGAGCTGCTGTTTAAAATTTTCTGCAATGCCCCCCAATGCAGTACTGCTCTGAATCATTATGGGCCCAGCTGCTCAGCACTGCATTGCAGTGGTGCTGCCTGGTACTTGCTACCCCATTGCCACTGCCGAGTAGGTCTGCTGGGGCCTGCCAGCTGGCACTCTGGCCTTTAAAACCTGGAGCCAGTCCTGGTATTGTGTATCTGAACAAGACTATCTCTCAGGGTCCCTGCCCTCTCTTTGCAGCTGTATCCCCAGCATTGTTTTATTCTCTCTATAAACCGCTTTGAGTATTTTTTTTTCTTTCAATAATCTAGTGATGTATACATTTAAATAAATCATTAAATAAATAAATAAAATCACACCTGTCCTTGCTACCACTTACTGGCTATCATTGCGTCTGTCTTCCTGCTATCCCTCCATGAACTTCCAGCCAGTATTTGGAAAATGTTACCTTGCACCTGTGTGGCCTTTCTGCATGAGAGATACTGGACTTGGGGGGGGGGGGAGTCTGGATTCACCATCAGACAGGGGGAAGTCCACCTGCCCCAGGCAGCAGATTTTGGAGGTACCATTAAACAACAGCAAATTGCTGTCACAGTAGCAACATTTATATCTTCATTCTCAAACGCCAAAATATTTTGGGCCATCTCCAACTGGACTCCTTTATCCCTGTAGTGTTAATTCATGCTGATGCTTGCAAATGCTTGCTTCTCCTGCTGGACTTTGTGGTGTATGATGAGTTCTTATTTTTGCACTCCTCCCTGGATTTGGCAGGGGTCTCCTTCACGCACCCTGCTCTCTGAAATTCTTCTCAGTGCAAAGCCAGATCAAGAGAATAGATTCCGAGTAAGTGGTAGCTTTTGCTTCTGTGACAAATGAGCCAAATGACTTTCTGTCACGAGCAGGATATTCCTGTGTAATCCTGGAGGTTTCCTCATTTCCTGTCATTCTGTGGGGAAGACTGTCAGCCCTGCAAAGCCCCCTGGTTTTCCTTCATCGTCACATAATAACAACAACCAGCTGCCACTTCTGCCCCAGTTCTGTCTCTTTAACCATTCCCCTGACATCCCCGAAAAGGCCACATGCAAAATACCCTGTACGTTCTCAATAGCCTTTGAGATGTAACGGCCAGTGCTCATTAATAAATGCCTCTGATGTTCCGCTACCCTCTCATGAGGATGGTAGCTCAGTGGGTGCCATCTTGCTGCCAGTGTGAACCTTCCACTTGATAAATGTTACAAGCAGAAAGCTACTAATTAGCCGAGGACAACTTGTTAAAATTCATGCTACCATTAAAAACTAACAGGAAATGCAAAAGGCTGGCTATGACTTCAGATTGGGCTCAGTCCACAGTGAAGTCGCACAGCGCCTATTGCTGTGGTTAAAATCCGTATGGCGAACAGTTTGGCCCTTGCTCCCAATTAAGCCAAAGTGAGCCCTTCCAAAATGCTAAGCTGACTCCCCTTCCCATCCCACACCACCTCCTGCATAAGCAGCTATTATTAATCTATTCTACGGATGCTCACCAATAGGACTTTTGTCTCACAAAGTGCTCGGAGTGTCCCATCTGTTCCTTGCCCTCAGCAAGAAATGCTCAGGCAAACTGAATCAGTCACAAGTGCCAAAATACTTACAAGGGCAAGGAAGATTTTGCTGGCAACCAAACTGAAAGCCTCCATCTACCATCACACCACTGACTGGAGCTCAGGTGGGATGAAAGCATCAGTGGACCCCGTCCAGCTTAAAAGCACAGGCAGGCCAGCCTTGGAAACAGAGGGGCAAGCCTCCTGCCTCACTCAGAAGCAGAGGGCAAAAGTATCTGAGAATATAGCAGGTGGTACTGGCAGAGCCAGCACAGTCTTAGCAGCTGAAAGCCTCTTTACTCTGAGGACCAACTGACAATGGCCTTCTTTCCATTCAATGCAAGTTGACTTTCCTTTGGTGTCTTTTATGAGGCTTTGAACAGTGTGGCGTATGTTTGGATTGTGCCGCAACAGGCACTGAAGTGGGGTGAATCCATACCTGTTGCCTTGGAATACAGAGACTGAACCAATTTGCCCAAGTGAATGCAGATGCTCCCTGGAATGCTGAAATGTGCAAGGCCAGGTTCCCTTGCTTGAACAGCCTATCTGTTTTTTTGTGTGTGTCCTGCACCATACTGCAAGTCAAGTTCTGCAATGCAGCAGGCAGGAGATTGAGAACCACATTCGGTACTCAAGGGTACCGTGACACGTCCTGCGCTGTGTTCTGTACCATTACCTAATAATCCCTAGCATTTAGTTTGTCTTTTTTGCTGGTGGCAGCACATGGAACTTGTGTAATTCAATGGACTCCATGTATCTTTTCGGAATGGTTACAGTTACTTGAGTACCCAACACACAGTTAGCATGCTTGGCTTACCACTGTGCTGATAAAGTGAATGTTGCATAGAAGACGGTGCTCCTCCAGTCGCCACCATCCAGACTGAAAACATCCTTCAGTACCTCATAGTAAGGAACATAGCAGGCCAACCTTGCTTTCATGAAGGATGTCCATTTCCTCTGGAGAATCTTCTTGCCACCAATATCATTCTGGAATGCAGAAAAAGAAAGAGAGGCAGAGGCTAAAGCCAAGTCCCAATTCAGTTTATATCTGTTAGGCAAAGCCAAGCACAAGGCCAACTCTGATTCCAATACAATGGAAAGGTCCCATCTGAACAGTTTCACCATGCATGAAAAGCCCAAGGACAGTGGGGGAGGGAAGCACAAATGAACAATCAATAGTTTTGTGGCTCCTTGAAGACCATTTTATTATGGCACAAGTTTTCATGGACTATGTTCGGCTTCATATATTTTATGAAGCGGACTATAGGTCCACAAAAGCTTATGTCATAATAAATGTGTTTGTCTTTGATGTGCCTCAAGGCTCTTTGTTGGTTTTGCTGCAAGAGGTCTACCCCTGTGGAAACTGTGGGCATAAACAAGGGGAATTCTATATATAAACAGAACGTTCTGCACTAATGTTGGTTTTGCTCCAAGCTGGGACCAAGATCTTCTAGGATGGCTCTGACTCATCTTCAGTTGGAGCTTTACTGAAACAGATCAGCAGCTTCTAAACATTTAAATCAAAACCATTTAAATGAACATCATTTGGGAACTACATGGGTCTGCTTATGGCATCTGAAAACAACCACCTATTAACAAACCAGGATTAACAACTTAGTTCACTCTAGGAAAGGCTCAATACTTTTTCAAAATTACTGTAAAACGAGCCCCTGAACATCTCTCAGTGCTATAATAGGGTAACTAATCTGGGCTGATCTTTCTGAAAGCAAGTGTTTCTGCCTCCCTGTGAGTCAAACACAGCAAGACCAGTGTTTGGAGGAGGATTGAGAGAGGCCTGATCACCCCTCCCCTCCCCCCCCCCGTAGTGACAAAACCCAGCGATCAGAGCACAATGCCAAGGGAGCTTGTGTATTCCGGATAAGACCGTTCTCCTTCCAAGATGCAACTGAAGCCTCAGGCCCTGGAGAAAACAAGCAACACCTGATGCCAAAGACACAGGGCTCTGGGTGTAATGGCGCACATCCCTTTCACAAGCGGTTGGCGCTAATCTCCCTTGTTGCTTTGTTTCTGTTCGTAAGAACCTGGTTTCCAATTTGATTGTACATAGCTTTAACATCCTGCTGCTGACTCTTGTTTCTGCCTCCCTCCCAGCGCTTTCTCCCTGGGAACATACTTATGTGCAGTAATCAAATAGCCTCTTAACCTTGTGATCAGGCACACATCTCAAGCTCCTTAAATCTCTCGTGGCCAAGCTCACTCTCCCATTCCTCTCTCTCTCTCTCCCTGCCTGCTCCAATTTGCTGCTGCTGCTGCTGCCCTGGTTACAAGGACTGAGGTATAACCAGCCAAGGTGACTGATGCATAAATTCAGAGCCACAAGCAGAGTCATGGATGCTCCCAGGGCCCAGAACCATCTGTCAGAACAGCTGAAAGATGGATCCCATGCAGCCTTGTTGACTCTGCCCTGCCCTCACTTAGATGCACTTGGAATACTCTGGCTTTCAAGCCACCGAGGCTTGCATTCATAAGAGGTTGGGGGTGGGCAGCATAGCCTCCGTGGGAACGTGGGTTTCACTGCAATGCCCTGGGCAGAGCTGGCAGCACCCAGAGGAGAACCAGTGGAAGGACTTCTGCTTTGACAAGCCTCTCTCTCAAAAACCTTGTGAGCACCAACTCCAGTGCTAACTGCCGCAGTCACTAGAGTGATAGGGCTCATTCTGGGGCCAAGGGCACCTTGCCATGAGCGCAGACAGAAGCCTGTATCACCTCTATCTGAGCTATTTGTGCTCTGGCATCACATGCAGAAGAGATTCAGTGCTCGTCCTTGCAGTATACTGCAGTTGGTTTGGTTAGCCCTTTTCATTTATCACATTTGCATCCCTCCCCCCCCCCCAGGCCTGCCTCCACCCTCAAGGCAAGGGCAAAACTAGGTTTTCTTTCACCCGGGTTTAAGACCCAGTTTGGCACTCCCCATGTGCATTTGTGTATACACACACACACACACACACAAACAAACAAAGACACATGCTGAGATCCTCAATGGTGCCCCTCTGGAGGTTTCACCCGGGATAAAAAAATCTAGCTAGCTTCCCCCGCACTGGAGCTATAGCTCTTCTCAAGGAGTGCCCAAGGGACTATTTGACATTATCCTTGCAACAGCCCTGTGAGATAGGCCAGGTTCAGAGTCAGGGACTCTAAAGTTTTCTGGCTGAGCAGGAAACCTAGGTTTTCTATCCCAAGCACGTGTGTTTCCTCCTAAGTCCCACTGAACTTGGTGAGGCTTATTTCTGGGTAAACATGTTGGGGTTGCTGTATTTTGAGTGGGGGGGAGAGACACATTTGCCGACATCTGCTTTTAACTATGGATCGCTATGACCACTCTACCCATGAAAAAGAGGATGTGTCCTGGAAAAAGAGGACATATGGCAACCCTAGTTAGGATCATACTGCAAATCTCCCTGGTCCAAACTCAGCCCTCTGTACAACACTGTCTCTTCCTTTCATTTTGGATGCTTTGTGGCACCTAAGCACCAGTAGCTAATTTTGCTACAGCAGTGAACAACACAAAGGGGCTGTAAAGGGGTTTTAGCCATGGACACTACCCATCTCAAGAGACGCAACAGGGTAATCAGGATAGAACAGTAATAGGCTAACAGGGATAATCATGGTTATATTTGCCACAGATAAAACTTGTGAATAAGGCTTTGCAATCTAGAACTTGAGCAATAAAGGGCTTGGCAGCGTGCAAAGGGAATCTACAGGTGGCTGAAGCAAAGCACCAGGTCCATGCAGGGCTAAAGCTGAGGCTCAAGCCTCCACAGCTACATACTGGGTGACCAAACTGCACTTCAGCCTGGCACCTCTCAAGTTGCTCTGTGCACTGCACCCCATCAGGATCTTGCTTAAGAAGTGGCCCTGCTCCCTTCAGTCAAATATTCAACTCTAGTTTTAACTGAAGATACACACCAGGCCTGAGCATCACCTGCCAGCACATGCAGCATTCAGGTGCAAAAGCAAGCTGCATCTGCTGAATTTCTCTCTCACGCACAACTATTAAATGTGCAGGAGCCATATGGTCACCCTACCAGGAAAAAGGGCCTTTGGGTCTTCATTCATTCATTCATTCATTCATAACTTGGATGAGTTACTACCTCTCCCTATAGCCTTTCTTGGGGTGACTGATTCATATATATGAGCTGCCTGAGCCTCTTTATACATAATGTCAGAGATGGGTGTGTGTGCATAATTCAGATTTTGAATTTTTAACATTTGAGGTATTCTGTCCCATGCAAGGCTGGCTCTATGTTCAAGATCCCCAGGTGCCATTATCCAATGTTTGGGCACTTGGGCAGCCAAGCACCTGGAGTTTTTCTAGTGTTGCTTGATGATACTTATCTGCATAGCCTAGTTCTTTTTCTTTGAATGTAGAAAGTCAGCCATGTGTCCCTAAAGGTCCAGTGTATAAACACCACTTCAAGAGTAATGTTTTTGTTTGACCTTTCTGAACTGTTATTTTTAAAAAAGACTGGAAATGACTTGTTCAAAAATTGTTTAGATTTCTATATTGCCAAGCCCTGGGAGAGAAGAAAAAGAAAAGACGGGAGGGGGGGGACCTACATATACTTTTGCAAGGGATAAAGCTGTCAAAATAGAACAGGGAGAAACAGCTGGGGGGGGACCCTTGCCTAGGATTACATCCTTGATGCAAAGCTTACCCCCAAAATTCCTTTTAACCCAAGATATCAGGATGTCCTGCAAGAGATCTTCCATGACACATCTCATTTGATCCCAAGCTCCCTTTTCAATTAATGACACCGTAACTATAGGGCTTAGAGGGGCATTTTTAAATGAGGAGAAAGAGTCTCCCCACTACCACCAAGCACTCCTAGATAAAATTCTGAATTAATCCTCCTGGTGCCCTTCAGCACACTCAAGCTTTTCCCAACACACCAATCTCTTTACCTTGCACACTCGAGCCACCCTGGCTACTCTGGGCACTTGTGCCTTGTCAAATACAGAAGTGCTCTCCTCTCCTGCTCTCTCGGTGAAGAAGTAGTAGATCTTGTCATCATCGCCCACAGGGTTGCGCACACTCTCCCTGACCAGCACGGAGGCCACAAACTCAGCATCTGAAAACACCAAGGAGAGAGGGAAAGGGTTGGCACAATATTTAGGAGAGAGCTACCAAAGGAGGCACTAGATGGTGTTCACACAGCAACTCTAAATGATCTCAAGCCTGGGTGTCATGGCTATGGGATAGGTCACAGAGAGGGGAACTAGGAACAAACTGGGTTCAGATCTATCCAGGAGTCAGTTAGGCTCCTTCCTGCAGTGGAATAGGACACGCTCTGGCTTCAGAGTTGGGAAGAGTACAGCCACTACCTAGGGCCTTACAAACACAAGACTTCCTCCACCTCCAGTGTGGGAAGAGACAAGAGATCCCAGAGGTACTGCTCTGGGATTAGTGGGGCTTACCATTCAACCAGTGCAAGGGGGATTCTTCAGTCTTCAGAATCCTCTGGTGCCTGTTGCGTCGGATGTCTGGCAGGCTGCGGAATTCGTAGCGCGTTGCCGTATATAAACTGCCATCTGCGAGACAATGCAGCAAAAGTAGTAAGGAAAGGCCAGTTTTCTGAATGGTTTTGCTCATGGATGTGTCTGATCAATATCCCTCTAATAAAGCTTGGCCCAAAAGGCTTCTTTCCTTGTTAAGCTAACCCTTCTGCACCTGCTCTAAGCAGGAAGAGCACACCCTTGATAACAACCACACACCCGCTCCCGAGATTTATTGACTTTGGCCATTGTGTGTGCCGGTGCCTAATAACTCCCTTACAGAGCTAGGTACCAAGAGAGCATTCGAGGAATAACCAGAGCATCACCTACCCATGAATTCCCTGTCATTTTGTCATGCGGCAGCACCTGGTTGGTTTATGACTCCGGCCACATTTAGAGTGGAAGAGAAGCAGCCGCACCAGGTGGCTAGAGAGGCCGAGGTGCTGCACAGGCAGGGAGATTACAGCTGCTCTGACATCAAAAAGAGCAAGGAAACTTAAGTGCTGGAAGGGATGGGGGAGATGGAGATGCAGTGGGCCCTCAGGATGACGAGCGAGCATGGTCTTCCTCTGGAGCACCACACCCCCACTCAAAGGAGGCACTGCCTGCTCTTCCCACTCCAGCTGGATTCCAAGCCGAACTGTTATACGGAGGAGAAAGCACATACATACCCACAATGAGACCTGTGTAGCCCCGGGCGGGGTCGTAAGGGCATTTTTCCTTCCCTTCCTCAAAGTGAGAGGGCAGTGTGAACTTGTTGGTATCCTGCAGAACACAAAGAGAAGAAACAGATCAACCTCTGGGCAGGGGATCATAGGATTTGCTTGCATCCATTAAAGTAATCAATACCTCTGATGATCCTGAAGACCAAAGGCCTCCACTTGGAAACAAACAAGTAGGACAGTTCTTTCAGAGGGAAGAGAAGAGACAGGTCTTCAGGGCCCGTCAGATCCTGCTCTCCAAAGGTAACAATGGAATGCTTTTTGTGGCAAAGACTCTCATTCCTTCACAACCCTCATTGCCCAAGGGTCTCCCACTGAGCTGAAGTTCCAGTAGTGCTGATTGCTAGGTCTAGGCCACATCCACACTGTACATTTAAAAGCACAGTTGTTTTTTCTCAGCACTTAGTTGACGATTCCGCAGTAATCTTCATATAGGTTGGTGGTATTATGCCCAATGTTCAGACGAGAGGTCAAGGTTCAGAGAACAACAGCTTAGCTCAGATGAGCCAACAAATTCAAGGATGAGCTGAGATGTGAATCAGGGACTGCCAGCTCGTTACTCATGCTCTGGGCATTACAACTTGTTGCCATTTTTATATCATTATCTTCACAACAATCTCTGGAGATCACCCACTGGGCTGCCACAAGCATGGAAGTTCAAGGCTTAGCACAGATCTAAAACCAACATCTGCCACTTCCAAAACACTGTGCTCTGCATCACACTGATTTAGAAACCTGCATGAGTACCATCACAATGTACGCAACAGAATCTGGATGTTTGGTGAAATATTTATTTATATGCCACCTTTCCACAGTGAGCTGTGCCCAAAGTGGCTTACCACAAATACACACTTATCTTAATTCAAAGCATTGAGGTGGTGATAAACTGTGTCCAGTTGCTTCAGTTTCTATTTTGGACAATCAAACCATCCAATTCTCCACTAAGAATATAAACAGTCCTTTGTTTTATGTGTGCTTCTTTCATGTTTGATTCCTCCCCCCACCCCATCCCATTTAAGCTGGTGTCAGTGAAGGAAGTGTGTTTACACTGAAACGCAAACACTGATGAGAATGCATCATAGCTTTATTCCAACTTCATGGAAATGTTTTCACTGATCTCTGCCTTTCCTTTCCTAAAATAACTTCAGTAACTCCCTCTGATTATAAAAGGAATCCAAATACCAAGCGCCAAAGAAGAAGCCTGATCCTATGTATGCTTGTTCAGATTTAAAGTCTTGATATCTATGTGACCAATGGAGCAAGTTAAGTGTGCATGTCAGACAACTCCAATTACTGAACCACCAACTGGCTCCCAGGTGCAATTCAAGGTGCTGGTTTTCACCATAAAGCCCTAAATAGATGGGACCAAGATAACTCAAGCACTGCTGCCTCCCACCTGAACCTGCTCAATTTCACCAGTCTTTGGAGGAGATCCTGTTCAATTTTCCATTTGTAGGGTAGCCCTCTGTTGTACAAAACAAGCCAGGGATCAGGTCCAAATCTTATTATTTCATTTTTTAGTGATTCAGGGGCTTCAGTCAGTTGGATCTGAACTTTTAGCTAAAAGAAGCAGGACCATTTCTGGGATAGGATTCTGAATAAACTATAATTCTTGGCTCCGGGTGTGGTGTGCAGTTCAAAGTGCAAACTAACCTGGCTGAGCAGTTTGTACAAACATGGATCCCAATATATAGACACTGAACTCTGAGCCTCAGCTTAGTGCTGACCCAAGATAAGGCAGGTGAGCACAGAGAACTTCTTGCCTTTCACCAGTCCATGAAGACCTCCAGGTTTTGGCAGACTGTGTTTGTGTGTGTTTTAGCATCAGTCTGAATCTAATGTTGTTACTGGGTTTTCTTTCTTTTTGGTCTTCCCACTGGCTTTACATTTTGCTGCTGCTTTGGTTTTCTCTTACGTTGTTTTCTTGTTAGAGTTAATCTTTATTTTATTTTTGCTTCTCTGCTGGTCACCATTTGATATTTTTTGAAAAGCAAGGTAGATAGCAAAAGATAAAGAGGACTGTAGTTGATTGCAGCATTCCAACAGCAGAGAGTAGCAGAACCTGCTGCTGGCTAACAAATGGCACCTTTTCCTGCTGTTCATAGAATCCATAGATCAGTCAAAAATACTGGGCTCTTTTCCAAACAACTTATTTCCAGCAGGAGACTAATGCTTTGGAGGGTGCTCAGATGAGAGCACCAGGCACTTGTGGAGGGTTTGTTTGTAAAGAAAAGAGCAGGAATGCAGGGAATTCTTTAACAGTTTTGAGAACAGGTATTATAAAGAAAACCCATGCTCGGGGGGGGGGGGGCACAGAGGAAATTATTAAACCATCAGTGATGGATGGTACTGATGGCTTTTTTAAAAAGTGAACAACTCTACCGGCAAAGCAAAGAACAATAAAGAAGAGGTGGATGAAGGGGCTGCTAAACAGCAAAGTCTGTGAGGGTAGCTGTCCTTCAGGAGCCTCTTATGGCCCAATCACTATCAGAACAGGTAGGCTTTGGGTGTGATTCAGAGATAATGGATATAAAAAAAGGAGGCAGCTTGTGTGGAAAATGTCTTGGCCAGAGCAGATTTTCAACCCTAACTGATGGATTTAAGCCTTTAGTTAGGCAGAGATGAGGCTAATGCTATCAATGTGTTCTCTTTCAAGCTGCCCGGCTTGCTTTGGAAAGGAGACCTCTGGGACAAGCTTCACAAAGCCCAGCTATTTTGAAGAAGCTATTCAAAGGTCACACATGTATCACAGTTTAAGCTGAGGCTGGGGTAGCGTCACTGTAACTGGTTCTAACCCAAGTGTATTTTACACAGAGATGTAGGAAGAGAGGCAATTGGGCAGTGAAGCTAAAAATGGCATGCAGAAATGTGGCAAGGCACAAAAATGAGCACAAGATAGATGAGGCTGTCCAGGGCAAGCTCTGGATTATAGAAAATGTTATTAAAATAGAAGATGATCCATCTAAATGACTGTTTGAACAGGTGACAGGTATCTAGAGGCTGCAAATTGAGGGGGGAGGGGGAACAGCACCTTTGTTAGCCAGTATAGACGATTAGTTCAATGAAGGATGTTACCTCCTTGTTTCTATGACTGCTGCGACTCTGGGGAGCAACATGTTTCGAAGAATGAGGGCTGGTGGGACTCTGACATCCTGCATAAACATGCTGAGGAACTAGTACAGAGAGGTTCTCTAGCCAATGTGATCAATCTAAAGGTGGAACGGCCAAATTAGACTACAGAATCAATCACAATGTTCTTTGTCCAGCATGACCAATAGTTGATGCCACTGGTTTTATAATCTCTCTTCCTGAAAATATGGCCACTCTTTAACTCTGGAAGAGCTAACACTTTATTTCCCAGAGAGATGTTCAATTATTATTTGACAAATTTATCTAAAATATCATGTGTTGGTGTCAATGACAAAAGACTACATACTTGCTTTCTGATCTTTGACCCTAACACTCAAAACATCACAATAATAGCTACCTGCTACATTACTGGAATTCTAAGGTTGCATTCTTAAATAAATTTACTTAGGAGTGAGCAGCATTGATCTGTATGAGACTTTGTTCTGAGCAAACTTACAAAGGATTGCATTGTTAAGTGTGGCATGAGAATCAATAATTAAATAAAAAATAAACTTGGGGGGGGGGACAATCATTGGCAAAGCCAAACCTGGACATTCTCCTATTGGTGGTCTAGCCCTGGAAAGTGAAATTGCACTAGGTTGGCTCCAACAATTAGTTTTGGAACAAAATAGTAAGCCTTAGCTTTTTGACTCTGCTGCTTTAAGCATGATGCAGGAAACACTACTGGGTGGTAGAGGAAAGTTCAAATAAGTCACTTGCAGTATTGGCAACAGAGCAGAAGTATGAGTTTAAAGTCCTCGATCATCAGAATAAATGGTGAGTTGCCTAAACTGACAAGGTTCTCCCCACATACATCACTAGTAGGGCGATGTGCCTCAGGTAGGAGGCATTGCCATCACCGAAAGGGTACAGTTTGCCCCTCTGCTCTTTTTTATTGCTTTCCTTTTATTAATGTCTGCCTTCGTAAAACGAGAGGCTTGTACACAAATTAACAAACTGCAGACACTTTTTACTAAAGTCCCATCTTGCCCCAAATCCAAAAAAGGGAGGCAGGAGGAGGAGGTCCATCATACAGCTCCAAAGCTGTGTGTGCGTTTGGGTCTGAACATACATCAAGAACCATTTAAAAAGGTAAAGGACCCCTGACAGTTAAGTCCAGTCACAAATGACTCTGGGGTTGTGGCGCTCCCAAGGCTCAATGGTTTAGACCACAGCACCACCTGGTTTAGACCACAGCGCCACATGGTTCCCTAAAGAACCATTACCTTGCAACAAAAACAAATGCTTCAGGAAAGATGGGTTCTGCTAACTGAGAAACAGCTTCATAATAACACCTCCATTATCACCCCAAATTGCCTGCAAAGCTCTTTAAATGGCTTGCTTATCAAAGCTCCTTTGTGTATCCAGCCGCTAGCTTACACTGATGATGATTTTCTATTGTATTTCTAGTATGAATGTGTATCTAGTGCAAGTGTGTATTCTTACCCTCCCACCAAGGAGCTCAGGATGGTGTGTATACAAGGAGCCCAGGCTGACCTTTAACCCCTCACAACAATGCCACAAGGTAGTCCATCTGAGAAAGAGTGACTTCCTAAGATCATTCATGAACCACATGGCTGAGTAGGGATTTTAACCCTGGGGCAGGAGTCACCTAACCAGCACTATAAGTGGACTTCTGCTTGCATAACAGGGCTTTCTCCTCCACCTCCCTCCATGTGCCCCCCAATTGACTCTGGGTCTGGAGAACCCCCACAGCAGCACGCGGGGGGGGGGCAGTTGTCATTAGCAAAGCTTGCACAGATGAAACAACTGGAAGAGTGCAATGCAGAATTCCACCCGATTTCCCAGGTTCCAGTCCAATATTCTATTCACTATGCCAAACAGCAGGAAAGCATCCCAATGTTAACACATTGAATGTGAATTTAAAGGAATGAAAGAAAGGCATTCTTATGCTTCTCAGGGTCTGCCTATGATGAAAGACAAGATGCCACCCCCCTCCCATGTAGAGAAGCAGAGTCGAATGACAGTTGAATCTTATTTCCAGACTGGCACTGGGCACACACAGTTCTGTCCTCCACAGAGGGGAACAGGGGGAAGGGGCTGCTGTCATAGAAATTTGTATGATTATATATTAAAAACTAATATAGAAATTTAATAAATAAATAAATAAATAAATAAATAAATAAATAATCAGTGCCCCCACACTAGGCCACCTGAGATGGTTCTCTCATTGCCTAATGGTGGGGTTGGCCTTTTCCTTTAGTTCTTTATGCAGACAGTATGTTAGCAAACCCATGGGCAAGGCACCTTAAAGCATCAGTCCAGGTTCTTAGGCTTCCCAGAAATCAACAGCCAGCCTTGGAGAACAAAACACCAGGAAGAGAGAGCCTCCCCACACATTTCCCTCCTTCTGGCAGGCAGTAAAAATTTGTTCTGGTCTTCATGACCTTTCCGTTCCTTGGCAGGAATTACTGACACAGGAGCCAGGATTTGGGATTGGTTTGTTGTCCTGGATACCTGCCTATAGAGTTCATCTACAACCAGTTCCATGTGCAGAAAAGTTAATCTGAGTGATTTTCAGTTGGTTTCTGACTGGCTAATAATATTGCACAGCTTCTGGAACCAAATAATATTGCACAGCTTCTGGAACCAAAGGGCATGGCTGACATCTGCCTGTCAGTCAGTTTCAGTGCAAAGAGGGACTCCCAACAAGGCAGTGGAGGAGATTCTTTTGCTTCTTTTACTCACAATGTATGTGCAGAGCGGGTGGAAGGCATATGTGCCACAGGCATACAGGTGGGTTGTGTTCAGCCGTTGCAAAAGCTTGACATGGTTGTAACACTCTGTCTGCAAAAGAGGAAGGGAGGGTGTCATTTGCACAAGAGTCCTGACAATGGCCTGTTCATCAGCTACAGGCACAAACAGGTCAGAAGCGAAGGAACAGAGACAAAAAGGCAGAGACTTATGGAGCACATACCTTGTTGTTTTTGCCCTTTTTCAAGCAGTCTCCCCGCTTCTCAGGAGAGGCTTCCCAATCAATCTACAAAGTTAAACACAAAGCAGGATCATTATTCACTGGGGCATCCCAGCCCAGGAAATAGTGGTGGAGCGTGACATTAAGAAGCAAGCCCCGTGAAACTCACAAGAGCTCTTCAAAGTTCACACTTCGCCTTCCCCCAGAATAAGTGGATTTATTTAAGTGCAAAGCGGGGGAGCACTGCAGGTGTTTGTAGCCCATTTGCTTTTAAAGGTCCTTGACTGAAATGAGAACCTGGCTGTTACAAATACCATAAGGAAGCAGCAGGGAGAAAGGGAGAGGGAAGGAGACCAAAAAAGCAAGTGGTTTTCAGTAGAGGGTGGCTGCTGTTTTCATTTTTACATGGCTCGAGAGCTCCCTTCCCATTTTGCATTAAAAACAAGGGCACAGAAAAGAAACTGTACTGAGATAAAGGGCCTCAAAGGAGAGTGAACAAATGTTATACCTGGTAAGAGGCACCAGAGACTTCCAGGTACTTTAAAGGACCTTTGTGTACTTCAGCAAGGGCAACCAATATGGTGCCCTCAAGGTGTTGTTAGACTCTAACTCCCAGCAGCCCCAGCCAGTATGACCAATGGTCAAGGATGGTGGGAGCTGTAGTTCAGGAACCCATTGGCTACCAGTGAGGGTTGGCCCCAGCCCATTCCACTAACATGGGAGGTGGACAAAAGGGTCCATATCTGTCTATATCTGTTGTGGAAGCTAGATTTGATGACAGATGCATCCATTTTTAATGAGGAGGCATTTATCAGTTTTTCAGAGCAGATTGTTTTCAGTGGTGACTCTAATGTAACAAAGGCTGCATGCAGGCATACATTATTCCAGCAATGAGTCTGCTGTGGAAATGCACTCATCACGTATTTTACACATATGCAATAAGATTTGGGGTGAAATCTAGTCTACTTTAGAGCAGAAATTTGATATGCACAGCACTGATTGGCCATTTGCTGACTCAGTCATGAAGCCATGGTCCCTCCCCAATCAAAGCAGATTCTAAAGTTTAAATAAAGAGAAAGCTGTGCTTGTTCTTCCTTGAAGGTACAAATGTAGCCCTAAATGGGTTTGGAAACCAAAATTTGCAAAGGGAATTAACTGTGAACATGCCAGTGGGATAAAGCTGCACTTACTGTCCGATGGGAGCCATCAGAAACGTTGCTGGAATTTAAGGAGAATATGGCCCCCCTGGCCCCAACATAAAGAATTCCCTTCTCATCCTCTAGCAGGAGGGTAGTGTAGTTCTGGGCATGGCTGCTAAAACGTCTTGCAGTGGTCAAATCTGGGGAAACAAACACAGGCTGTTTAAAAAGCAAGACCACAGAGGTTTCTTGGGCACTCCAGGTACCCTGGAAGAGGCAGCTGAACTGAAGGCTCACTATTGTGCTGTCTGACATCTGTAAGATGGGAACAGAAAATTGCAAAAGTAAACCAAAATGCGAATCAAGACAGAGTGTGGAATTGATCACTTTCAAGGGCCTGCAAAAATGATTTTCAAATATTATCCAATATATGCAGCAACTTTGGAAGGGGGGAAGCCTTTAAACCTTTCCATGGATAAATATTTAACCCAGAGATTGAAAAGATACAGACCCTGATCTTCAGCTCAATTACAGTAAATCAGAACACTTGGATCTTAAAATGAAGGGCAGACAGACCCTGCTGCATGCTTAATTGGTGGAAAGTCTCACTGCATACACTGGGGCTTATCCCCAAGTAGGAATGTGAAGGTTTGTAGCCTTAGTCCCACTACTGACGTCAAGAGGGATATGTAGAGGGATCAGCCCATGTGTTCTAACTTAACTTGTTTGTGCACCAGGTTGATAATGTTCTTCATTTGGCCAGAAAGGAAAAGATATTGTGAAGCCTCTTGTCATGCTGGCAATTCAATTGAAATCATGGGTGGAGAACACATAGTAATTATTTGAAATAGTGAAGTTGTCCGATATGGCTCTGAGCTGTTGCTTTAGGAGGACGCAGACCTGCAAGGCACCCCAATAGGCAGTACACTTTTTTAAAAAATCTCTAGACAGTATACATATTGAAAAGATAGGTACTGTTAAGAACCAGTCCCCTATTAGCATTGCAAGTTCCTTGTAAGATAAGGCAGCTCTCAGTTTTCCCACAGTTCTTGGGGTTGCCATAAGAACATAAGAAAAGCCTGCTGGATCAGGCCAATGACCCATCTAGTACAACATCCCAGCCTCACAGTGGCTGATCAGATGCCTGAAGGCATCAGCATTCCTCCTCCACCCACCGCCTGTGGTTTCTAGCAACTGGTATTCAGAAGCATACTGGAAGATAAGGGAGGCATGAACTGCTACTCGGTGTTTCCTCTCCTCTTCATAGAGAGGGTGAATTTTGTTAGCAGAATGTTACATTTCTCAAACCCAATGCATTTCAAAATAAGCCAAATAGAATTTTTATAATGCAATAATTTGAAATTTTAAATGGATTGCTACAAAGAAATATAAATATATATACACGTACATGATTATGACAAAGGGATATTGTGGGGGGCCCAAAATCTTAAAACATTTAAAGAAGCAAACATAACTACCAAAAAGATGTCAGGTTTGAGGTGTTTTTACAGACTTAACAGCTCACTCCTACGCATGTTGACTCAGGAGTCCCATTGTGTTTAATGGTGCTTACTCCCCTGGGAGTGTATTTAGGGTTGGCGCCTTGAGCTTACTTGGGAGTCAGTCCTAATCAACTCCATGAGCCTTACATTAGGATAAGCTTGACTAGGATCATGCCATTAACCACAAAAACAAATTAAACAGAGGTTCTAGCTAGCTGCTTAATATAAATCCCTCATAAGTTTCAAGTTGTAAATCAAGCTGCCCAAAACTGCACAGCTCTCAATGTTGCCTATGCGGTAGTCATTCCTTCGGCTGGGTCAAAAATTACTGAATGGCTATTCCCTGGATCAACATTATAAATTAATGGCTAAAACTCCAAATTGGGCAGCAAATATTTTGAGTACGAGTTCACCTTGCTTAGATTGGGAGTATTCCTAACTGGCCCAAATCTATTTACTAGATTTCTTTTTAAAAAATAATATTTTATTAAAGCTTTTTCATAATATAGTAAGATAGAAGAAACTAAGGGGAACAAAAACAAAAACAGAGAAAGAGAAAAGAAAATGCAGAGTTCTCTCTCAAAGGTAGTTAATCCTTGTCTCACCCAGGAAGTGGTGGACCCTCTCACCTCTTACCAGGAAGCTTTCCTTTCTTCTCCCAGTCTTTCACATGAAGAAGTCTTCCCTTCCCTGCCTCTCACTAAGTATCCTTCCATCAACCATCTACTGTGGGTGTGGGGGTGTGGGGGTGTAAGTAATCTTTGGACACCAATAAGAGCCCAGATCAGAGGACACCGAAGGGGGGGAGAGAAGCTGCACCTTGTAAGCATAGGGACCTTTGCTCAAAAACTAAACTCTAATTTTCCTCCATGTTTATTATGGGCATCCTTACTAGATCTCAATGCCTTCAACATGAATCTTTTTTTAAAAAAAACAGGGCAAAACCCCACTGCTGGCTTGTTGTCATGATTGATCCAGTATCTGCTGCATCTCAAGTTCCCATTAAAACTGTTTTACTGTGAGTGTGATGACATCTGAAACTGCTTTTCATTTGAAAGATTGATTGAGTTCTGTGGGATTTACTTCTAGGTAAGTAGACACTAGGTAAGTAGCATTGCAGCCTAGATGTCTTCGCCAACACTATCTGGTCCCTTAATTTAGACCCCAGAAAGCACAGCCATCAAGCTGTCATGTTCTGGGATCCCGGGAGCTGGCCATCCACCCAAATACCCCAAGTGTAGTCTAAAGCAGGCAAGAACCAAGGTTCAGAGCAGCAAACAAGAACCAAAGATAGGGTTGCCATATTTCAAAAAGTGAAAATCCAGACAGAAACATTGTTGACGCATGGCAACCCTACCAAAGAGGCAACTATATAGTCCAGGTAAGGCAGAGTCTTTACACTAGAGTCAAGTGGCTTAAACTAAGGAGCTAGTTCTGAGGCTAGGGTATTAAAAGGCCTGGTGCTCTAAGACTGACCCATAGAGTCAGCTGACTGGATGTCCAGATTAGTGCTGCAGCCTTGAACTCCACAGTCTGCCAGGCTCATTAAAGGAATTGAGCAATGGGGAGCAGGAGGTAAGCTGGAAGCCCTGGTTTGACACACACACACACATATACACACACCCCTGGACTTCAGCCTTAATGCTTGCACACCGTGACCTGTTCTGGTTTTTCGTCTCTCTCTCTCTCTGGCTACCTCATGTCCCAAACTCTTCTGTTGTGGGTATCAATCAAGAGTTTGAACAGGGCATGCAGAAGAAATGCAGTCAGAAGTTATGCTCTGTGTAACAGTGAAAACTGATTATGGAAGATTCCTTCCAACTTACAAAGCCCATATTTTTCAAGGGGAATTTCAAGTATACCATGGAAATGCATGTTTTCAGGAGCCGAGGTGTGTGGGCAAGTGAATGAAAGGGAAGGTGGATAAACTGAATCAGTATCTGACTGCTTGAGAATGCGAGTCCTCATTCCCTATGGGAGCACTGAAGGAAGCAGAAAACCATATATAAATATACTGAGGCAAACCGTAATACACCCAGAGGAATTTAACCCTAGCCTTGTCCAAGCTGCAGTGAAAAACCAATTGAATTTCCTCCGGTTGTTATTAGAGCACCACATTTTTATAGCAAAAGCACCCCTTTCAGACAAGTGCCTAAACTCCTACTGAAAATTGATCAATATTGTGTTCCAACCCTTCTTATATAGCCTGCTATTAAGTGAAAATGAGAAAGGGGCACATCCACACTATACATTCACAGCACATGGCTTCCCCAAAGCATCTTGGGAATTGTAGTTTACACCTCACAGAGCTCCAGCCCCCTGCACCCTGCATTACAGTTCTCAGGGAGTCTTTGGAGGAAGCCATGAGCTGTAAATGTCTGGTGTAGATGCAAGCAGAAACTGTGAGCAAATAGTGTTATATACTTTGCCTTGTAACATGTAAGAAAATGCTTCCATACATTCATACAACCATATGCAGTCCTGTCTTCTTCCACACAATCACACTGAGCTAAGGGAGGTAAGACTTGCTTTCCAAACCACAGTCCCTTGAGGGAAGTCAGGGACAAACCAACAATCTTGATTGGGACACAAATGCCTGAGGCAGATAGCTGCCTCGATAGTAAGTGCTATTTATATCCCTTACCTAGAACTGCTCAGGCTGAGTCACCAGAAGGCCAGTTCTGAGCAGGGATGGCAGGCTGGGAGACAGTTTGAGGTCAGGCAGCGAGTCCTGAGCCCTCCCGCTTTCACAACCATCATTTCCCCTCCCCACTCCTGGTCATTTAAATGCCTGTGGCAGAAGAAGGTGAAAGGCACTTCTGGCTTATCAGTGTTTTCTCTCCCTTGCAAAATGCCAGTGTTTGCTCCTGATTATTAACTAGGCTGCAGTAAAAAGAAGTCACAGCTGTTTGGAGGTTAGAAGGTACCATGTCAAAATAAGAATAATACCACTCAAAATT
Source organism: Podarcis melisellensis (assembly GCF_964234715.1). Lineage (NCBI taxonomy): Eukaryota > Metazoa > Chordata > Lepidosauria > Squamata > Lacertidae > Podarcis > Podarcis melisellensis. Next base: position 43,822,207 of record NC_138537.1, read on the forward strand.
CAGCTCAGTTGGAGAGGTGCAGCTGGAAAATTGTGTTTATTGTTGTTTATGATGCAAGTGTAGTAAAAATCTGCGAGGGATCACAGGAGCGTGACAATGACAATGCTGTTAGAATGCAAGATCTGCGAGAAGAAAGTGACAGAAATTGAGCATTTAAAAAAAAAAATGAAACCCAATTATCATGCAATAACAAGGAGCCAAAGAATCTTATTTGCTGGTTCACATCTAATTTAATTCTTTTCTATCACTTGATGACTTGCAACCAAACATGTGAACTGATTCCCTTTGAAAACCTCCATATTGATGTACTATCTGGGATGGCTCATTCACATAGCTTCATCATCAAATGACACATGTACACATGTGAACTGGCCTTTTGACATTGGTTGGTTTATTACACTTTACTTTTTGTGTGATCTGATTCATAACCTGGGAGGGAAGGGAGCTCAGCAGGAGAAAACAATGTCTTCCAAAAAGTCATCTTGATGCAAAGCATGGGCTTGTGAGCTGCACTTCTTAGCACCATTCTTCTATTTGCCAGTATGTTAACAAAGGGCTTGCCCCACCCCGCTCCAATTCATTTTGCTGAACTATTTCAGCATTGCTAGAAAGAATCCTTAGCATATGCTGGAAACTGAAAGCAACAGGAGGAGAAGAGGAGTATTTGAGCAAAAAATAGCAAATTGTAACAGAGACCACTACAATATTTGCATTTTCATTCTATATACTATATTCTAGTTTCTTCTGTTAGTCAGCAAACTTTGTCAATCTGTGTCTGCAACTGTTATCTGGAACCTCTAACTTGAACCCACCCCACCCTTTGGCTTTGGGAGCCTTATCAGAAGCTGCTGCAGGAGAGGGACTGTGAGCAACATTATGAGAGAAGTGCTTCTAGGACTAAGGTGAACCACAGTGAAACTCCCTTCTTACTTTTTCTATTGGATGCAGCATGTTGTTTAAGCAATCTTGTTATACTGATAGTTTTTTATTTTGTATGTTTTTGTTTTGCCATGTTATTCCATCCCATTCCAGGGGTGGAGCTCACTGAACCTCCAGATGTTGTTAGATCTCAACTCCCAACAGCCCCGATCATCATGGCCAATAAGCAGGAATGATGGGAGCTGTAGTCCAGCAATAGGTTTGCCACCCCCGGTGCTCCCAATTATTCAAACAGTGCTCCCAATTATTCAAACTGTGTGATGTTTCTGCCATGTAATCCTAAAGCAGTTCAGGGCCATGTAACTGCAGCTGACCCACTCTTATCTGATGAGTCAGGTGTTTACCACAAAAGGAATTCACAATAGATAAGATTGCACCAGTGTCTTAGCAGTGTTGGTGTGACTCTGGCTTATGTACAGATTTGTACAATTGTACACTCCCATACTTTTCTCTGTGTATAACTGTATCACCTGAAATTTAACATTTCACAAATAAAAAAGGGGATATTGGAAAAGGAAAACATGACCATAGTTTATCAGATACAGCAGCTTTGAACACTTATTGTTATCAGCATGGGAAGTGTTCGGCCCAAGATTTATTATTTATTTATTTGAATTCTATATTGCCATTCATCTGATAATAGGGCAGTTTACAATATAAAACCACAAAAATATACAGCATAACAAAAAATACACCCCTCGGGTTTTAAAGACCATACAGACAACCCCCCCCCCCCATTTATGAGTTCAATATGTGCATGAATGTGCACAACCACATCGTGCCAAATCCAGAAATGACCCGAAAATTCACAAAAAGGGGCAGGGTGTTTGCAGTCTTTCTCAATGGTGTTTCAAATATACACGATTCACTGACACACACGATGTAGCTAGCACCTGTAATTTATTTAAACCATAAAGGTCAGGATTGCAGAACTTATGGTCCTGTAGATGTTGTTGAACTATATCTTCCATCATCCATGATCACAGATTATGTTGACTGCGGCTGATGGGAGTTGGAATCCAATAACATCTGGAGGACCACAGATCCTGATGGATATGTACCCTTTGTGCTGCATCATAGACCATACACTGACACGATTTCCCTTATTACAGGTAATACTCAGTAGATGAAGGGATGAATGTGTGTGCAATGTGGACCTGGCCAGCTTGACATGAATCATATACACAGCAAGCAATGACCTCAACTATACAGCAAGTGCGGGCATAACCTAAACTGCCATAGAATGTATATTTATAAATACTTCATCTCTTCCTGGAAAAAGATGATTTTGCAGAAAGAAAAATGGAGCTTGAGATGTATGGACATATCTCTAGTTTGTCCCATCAAAAGAATGGGCAATTTTTCCAAAAGGTACACTGGTACCTCGGGTTACAGATGATTCAGGTTACATACGCTTCAGGTTACAGATTCCGCTAACCCAGAAATAATACCTTAGGTTAAGAACTTTGCTTCAGGATGAGAACAGAAATCGTGTTCTGGCAGTGCAGCAGCAGGAGGAGGCCCATTAGCTAAAGTGGTGCCTCAGGTTAAGAACAGTTTCAGGTTAAGAATGGACCTCTGGAATGAGTTAAGTTCTTAACCCAAGGTACCACTGTAGATGATTGGGAGGGCGGGAGAGAGAGATTTGAAACTCTCTGAGCTCATCCTGGAACTTTAAGCAAACAATCATTTTATTCAAATGGTATACAACTTATGAAAACACCAGATCTGTTGATGGGCATGAACAATGGCAGTGAAACTGTACATGAATGAGGCACAAGACAGGGAAGGCAGACCAATCACTTCAAATTGTAAGGTGTTTGCAGAGTTATAAGCCTTAATGACTAAACCTGCCTACGTAGAGCAAATAAATTCCCTGAGCAAAGCTTAAATGTTGGAGTCACCTTCTTGGTGTTGCGGCAGCCCTACCTTGAGGGGGATCAGATCAGTGACAGATGGCAGGTACCTGCCTTTGAAGTGTCATTGCTGTGCCAAAATGCAGAACTGCAGGGTGAGCCTCAGTGGGGGGAGCCACAGCCTCCCTACCTCTGAGAGAGAGTTAGCTCCAGCTTTGAGGGAGAATGTGATATTCCCCCCCACACACCTGTGCTGCCACGAGGAAAGGTGACACTCAAATTGCTTTGCAAGTGGGAAGCGTTCTGCTGGATGCCCTTTCCAGCCTGTTTCTCAGTCATTCCACACAGTTCTCCTTTCCAAGGTTGCCTGAACTGATCAAATCTGTAGCTCCGGATCATCAGTTCCAGGCCTCTGCAAGACACTCAGGTTATTAATATTCTTTGAAGGACTTTGTATGCACATAAAGGAGCCCCTCGCAAGAATAGCAGGGTTTTCTAGGAAAATAATCTCCCACTTCTAGGGAGAACAGAAAACCGCACAGACTGCATGGGGTCAGTGCCGATTAGAGTTCACACCTGAATGTCAGGATCTGCCCCACAATGAGCATTTGACAGGCAACATTTGTATGGGCATCAGAAAATCTGTACAGAATATACGTGCCTGGAAGCATAATGAATAACACTACACATGTACACAGAGAGAATTGCTTTGATAACCTTGATCAATTTGTGGGATTTTGCATATTAGTATCTTTGCTACAAAGAACCAGCCATACTGTTGCTGCAACTGTAATATTTATTTATGAATGGATAAAGATTTAAATTGTTTATATGAAATTATTTATAAACAGCAGAAGAGCTATGTGTCTTACTAAAATGTCACTACAGAAGCACTCTTAAAAGATCCAGCTTTATTTTAAGGAGAGAAAAAGAATGCGGAAAGGCAAATGGTCACATGAAAAGTGGTGGTTTTCCTGTCTCCTTAAGCATCTCCCCAAAAGCTGAACAAACTGGGATTTTTTTTTATGTACCCAGTTTTAGGAAAAACTGATCCAATAGCTTTCCCTGATTCTGAAAGGGCTTTTCTTACAAAGGGTCCAGACTCAGACATAAATGACATTACATAACAAAGGACATTGGTGGAGACTTCATGGTGCATCCCAAGTTCAGTTAATTTAGTGTCGTGCCAAAGGTTGAAACATAGGAGACATCGGGATATCTCTGCCAATACAGATATTTATGGCAAGGTGCTCTCATCCTTGCTGAAATGGGACTTCTTAGGGAAGGCATTAGATGTATTAGCTATTGGACTGCATTTTGGAATTAATTGGGTCACAGTGTAACCACCTCCTTGTGACTGGATGTACCTCCAGTTTATACCAGCGCAGCCTCACACAATAAGGGCTTCCTGTGATGATCACATGGTATTCTCTCATTATTAGAACAAAGCAATTCTGGACATGTGCAGAGCTCCAGTTGAACCAACCTCCTCTGTAAGAAAGGACAGGCAGAAGCAGCAAAGTATGAGAAGTGGCTGGTTGAATCCGTAATTCAGCTGAACAGTCCACTTATCCTAATCAATGTTTATTCCACACTGCACAGCTAACCTATTCATCAGCATGAGGATAGGGAAGGGTGAAACTAATCCAAATGTCAAGCGGATGAGATCTCCTTAAACAGACAAATGCTGGTAAAATTTATGAGCAGAGAGCTCTGTTCTCAGTACTGGCATCAAAACACAAAGGGGAGTCTTGCCTACCATAGAATCTCTCTTTCCCATGCCCTGAATGCAAGCTTACTTTATTCTGCTGTCCAAGATGGAATGGAAGTGGCATGGAATAAGCCAGACCGGTAGTGGGAGTAGCCCTCTAAACAAATGGCTCTCATCCACCTCCTTGGTTCTGGGTGAGATGTTGGGGGCAGGGGAAGATGGCTGCTAGCAGCTGTAGACTGAAAGAATGCAACAGTGTGTGACAAAACAACACCAAAGCATGTGAGCAGTCCAGTTGTCAGTAAAAATAAATGTGTATAGGCAAGAGACGTTGAGAAGGGAAACTGTGAATTTTGTGGATTTACAAATGCAAGTATGGCAGGTAAGCACAACATCTCCACTACTACAATAAAGGCTACCTCCCTGTCCCCAACCTCTGCACTGTGCTATTCAAATGATGTCACTCTTGCCAATTTGAGAACTGCTTCAACTCAAACAGGGCTAAGGCTTCTTCTGCATGCATACAGATACAGAGGCATGCCTAAGGGTTAGATAGGTGGGCCGCCACCAAGGGCACAGACCCAGAGGGATGCAAAAATCACACCTCTCCACTCTGGCTCGGAGTGGTTAGGAGAACTCCACCCGCTTGCGCACTCCCCGGGCCACTCCTCTGCTGTTCTGGGCAGCCAGGTGAGGCACACAGGCTCTTCCGGGCACCTTGGCAGAGGAATCTGGTCACCGGCATGGGTCCTGCAGGGCCCCCTCCACAGTTGACTGGTGTTGCTATGAGAAGTGTGAGTGAGGCACCCAGCAGGGCTCAGAGGGAAGAAAGAGGGAGAGAGTGGGCATGAGTTGCAGGAGGAGGGGGGGGGGGAAAGAAACCAGAAGGGAAAGCAGTGAGCCAAGGGAGGCAGGCAAGCAGATGGACGGACGGACCAATGGAGGAGGAGGAGGAGAGGTGGAGCAGAGCAGACCTGATCCTGATGGCTGCAGAGGAAGTCATTGGCAGAGCACGAAAGGCAACAAGAATAAAGTTTTTTGAGTTTCTGGTACATGGTCTCTCCTGGCTTCAGAGGTGCTGATACATTTTCTTGCCGAGGGGCAAAATGGAAAGGGAGGGAGCCTAGGTACGCCTCTGTACAGATAACAAGTAACATGCAACAGATAATGTGTAAATATCAGGAAACCAAGTGCTACCTGTCCTCATATATGCATAAGGACCACAAGAAACAGTTATTTGCTATTAAAAAGACGTCTTGGTGCATAAAGCATTCAGCCTGCAGCAGAAGTGAAATCCCAGTTTATCTATCCATTTGAAAATAACCTTGAGCAGGCCCAACTTGGTTTTCTCAAGTGTAAACAGGAAAAAACGAACTACTACTACTTCGTAAGGCAACTTTGAACATGTGTGGAATAAATATGAAATGTTATTTTTTTCAGGTTCAGTGCTAGGGTGGAACCTTAACATATTAACTCTGATAAGCCAAAACTCTGGTGTGAGAGTAAGCTCCAAACAGATTTAACTTCCACATAAAGTATTTAGCACCATAGTGTAACTATTTGATCCATGAAGATTTTTTAGTATTATCTGTCTGATCCAAGAAATCAGATGCTCTGGAAACACAGGGATGGATGGAAAGACAGACAGATAGGGGGGGGAGAGAGAAAGAGAGAGAGCACCTTCTCTCTGAGGCTCAGTTAGAACTTGCAAAAGAGCAAAATGCTCTGCCCTCTGCCTGCAGCAAAGGAGGAAAATGGCTGCAGGGCAAGTTAAAAGCTCCTACCATACTGGGAAGCAAGAACAAAGTGAATCAGAAATTACTGAGGATGATGCAGTGCTGTTGGAAAAGGAAGCTTTTAAGAGAACAATCCCAGGACTTGAAAGGAGGTTAAGAGAGCTGCTTTCTCCAGTAGAGTAGAACAGAGACTTGGTCCTTGATTTAACTGTCTGAACAAAATCTATCACATATGGAAGTGAGATGCTGAAGCTAAAGCCACGTTTGATGCAATATTAAGCAACCACAAAATGGCTTGGAGAATGAATCCTATAGGTACATTAATTAATGCAAAATATTTGTTAGATTTGTGCACATGCACAAGCTGCTGGTAAATAATCCTATGTATTAGAACTATCCACATATCCAACCTCAGCTCATGAGATAACCCAGACGCATGCTGTGTCACTTGGGCAGAATATTTTTTTACATGCCTGCACACATGGGATGGATTTCTGAAGCTTATTGGTAAAGCCGAAATGTCACAGTGGAACTGGCTCAAAGAAAACAGCTTGAAGGCTTTCTTGAAATATAAATAAGCCCATCAATACCCTTCTGAAATAGAAACTCTATTTTTTAGATACATAGCCAGAGTTATGAGTGGGATCCTGTTACATGTAAGTCACATTGGGTGTAGAGCCCTGCAGAGAGCAGAATTGAACCTCAACTAGCTGAACCCCCTCTCCCCACTCAATGGATTAACTCTGAGAGATGAGTGGTCCTGCCTACCTGTCAGTCATCTCATCAGCAAGAGCGACCCTGCCCACCTGCAAACATTGGCCCATGCAGTCGAGGGAAATAAAGTTCTGGTCCGCCAGGCCAAAAGGAGTCCCTACTCCTCATTTACCACAAACATTTTAGCAAATTTGTTCTGTCTAGATCAGAAATGGGGAACCTTTCTCAGTCCAAAGGCTGCACTCACTCCTCACTCATGAGCAGCAATTCAGGGGCCACCTGCCAGTGATGGGTGGAGCCCAAATCAAAAGGGGGTGGAGCACCAAATCAGACTTTTACCCATGTACAACAAGCACCTTCCATGCTACACTTCCTCTGCCCTCCATCCAGGTAAGTGAGAGAGATTCCATATGGGAACCAATGACTAAGAGGTGCAGCTTGAATGGTAAATATGACCCAGCTGTGCCAGCGGAATAGGATTCTATTATCAATACTTATCATTGTCCATTTCTGATCCACTGCAGGGTTGCCATACGTCTGGAATTTCCAGGACATACCTGGAATACTGCAGCCAGAAGCAGTGTCTGGGCGGAAATCGGTGAAATGTCCAGGAAATTCCTGATGTACAGCAACCAATGTTGACAGTGTCCAAAAGTTCAAAAACTCTTTCAGCAAAACTACTTTGCACAGTTTTTTTAAAGCACTGTTTCCATTAAATTAGAGATGGGGAACTTGTGGCCCTCCCATCAGTCCCAGACAACATGGCCAATGGCCAAGGATAATGGGACTTGTAGTCCAGCAACATCCAGAGGACCACCCTCTACTAAATACTTTCCACTGTGGAGCCATGTCCAACACATGCATGTTTTTGAGCCAAAATCTTTCTAGTACTTCCTCATTTTTGTGTGATTAGAGGGAAGAGCAATTACCCACAGCAATCTCCAGTCAAACTGGTTTCATGGCCTCTCGGCTTCTACAATCACAACAGTAGAGATTGAAAGAAAAATCTGCCTTCTCTGCCAAGAGCTTTCTCTGTTGGCAACCTTCAGCTTCAAAGCACCATCCATGCACCAAATGGGAATCTCACAATGTGTTTTACACATCTTAATGTGAGGAAGCATTCTGATGTGACAGCAATTCTATACACTATGTTCCAGCAGTTCACCTTGGACCCGTTTTTCAATTTATCCTTCTCAGCCTTTGCCTCTCTCCTTGTGAAATAAGATCAGCCTTATATTTGGGTAAGATCAAAGGTGTAGAACATCTGACCAATATAAATTCTCCTGTGCTACACAGTAGAAGAGAACAGCATTTGGATATTATTCTTGCCCCTTTTAACTGGGAAGTGTCTTTAGCCACATTGGGTTCTAGCCTGCGTAGACCAGAGAATACCCTTCTGCTCTGGGTTGGTGGGTACAGTTGTTTTGTTTTGCCTTTTTGCACAGCTCCATTTGCCTTCAGCTCCACTCTCTGTCTCCTTTGGGTTGTGCTGCCTTCCTCCAACCCCTGCCAATTCCAGGAAATATGTGCTACTGAGCCCTCAGGGTGTCAGCTTCTACATAGCATTTCAGACTGTGTGAATCTGTACAAGTTAAAATGCTCAGTGAAGCAAGTGGAAGTCTGCATCTGTAAGAACATGCACTTTGGAGTCCTGTGTGCTTACCTCCATTTGCCTAGTACGTATGTCCCATTGATTTCTACAATCCTTAGATGCTAGTTTATGCTCTAATAATACAATTACAGTCAGCACCCCTTGTACTACACAAAATAGGAAACTAGAATGTGGATGACAGACTAGATTCCAGAGCTTATAAGCCTAGTGTCTACTTTGAAGCAGCTCTGAATGTTGTTTGCTTGCACAGCCTCCTGATGCTTCCATTTCAAGGGAAACAGTTTGGTGTCCAATGAAGGCTGCTTTGAGAGACAGCATAAAGGGATAAATGATTGTGCAATGGAGTAAGTCCCAGCCAGGACGACCGTTTTTGTTTGTTTTGCAGGGGAAAAAGACGGGGTGCTTTCAAAAGGGAGAAAGTGACTCTATTTTCTTGAAAAAACAATGACAGAGGATGCTTAGGTCTCAAAGAGAGACAATTCCCTTCCTTTTATGGGAATGAGATCAATGAGATTAGGAACCAGAAACAACTGCTTCACACTGCTGGACAGTTCTCCCCAATTTGGATTTTATGCACTAGGTTCACTTGGCTTTGGTTTTTATTTGAAGTGCTAAAACAAAATTAGAGCAAAACAAATCTACATGTCATTGCAAACCTGCCAGAATGTTTTAGTCCACTTCTTATATGTTGTACACAACACCTGCTCTTCTAGATTAAAACCTGTCTGTAAATATGGGCATGTTCACACATGAGCACCTCCAGGGGCAAGTGCCAAATACATCATGCCATAGCGGGGTACATCCATAGCGTCTGGGGATTCAAGGCCTTAGGTCAGCCTAGATACATGGACACCAGAGAGACAATGGAACAACACAACCAGAAGCTCCATCAAGGTATGTCAGAATAAATACACACACAGAAAGCAGCCTGTCAGCCTCTCTTCCTGCTTCTATTTCCCACAGAGATCAAACAACAAAAGATTGTGGCAGAATTCACCCTCTGTACTTCTGAGCCAGCTACTTAGCTTCCATTCACTGTTTATGTTTATAGGAACATCGCTTTGACAAATGGAAGAGGGATGCATTGAAAAGCATGGCCTGTGGAGAGATTTTCCTGTTGCCGCTTCTTTAGAAACAGCATGAAAAAATGTACTCCCTGAAGGAGGAACATCTCAGCACTAATGGTTTAGAACATACCCACCATAACAAGGCTCCATCAGCCTTGCTGGCTGTGTTATTTTTATTTATTTATTTCATGAAATTTATACACCGCTTGATTATTTAAAAACCACAAATCAGTTTACAAAAACCAGGAGAGGAACTTTTGTGGGCTTGTTTACAATGCTATCATAACTGTTTCCAAAAAGATCACAAAGAAACCAAAAGAAATCAAGGTCTGCCCTGAATCCCAGGGAGGAAGCCAGCAAACACTTCTCACAATGCAGCTGTCTGTCCTGAAGGCTCCAGTCTTGGCCAGGAGTTTTATCAGAGTAGTTTTCCCAAGCAGCAAGCCTTTAACAATAAGCAATAGCTAAATGCTCTGTACAATGACAGCTGTTTCTCAGTTTATCCTCAGCAAGGATGCCGCATTCATCCATCACTCCTGTCGAAAAATGAAATGTTATTTACTGGGTCTGGAGGATGCCTCCATAGCTATGCCCAGTAATCATGCTGGGGAGGTTTAAAGCAGCATGGTATTTTATAATATAGGGTTGCAGGGATACATACTTCATGCACTATTCAAGTCACTGAGAGGGAACAAGATTGTATTAACAGCTGCCTCTCCTTACCAGACCACTCAGTAGTACCAATGTGGATTAGCTCTCTTAGAGGCCCCTTAAGTAATTTATTCTTCTTATGACCACAAATTCCTCCTCAAATTTCAGCCACACTAAGATAATGTGGTGGGAAGTTTTCTCAGATTTTATTAAGATAAGGCAACCGATTATGGACTGAACTGATACATCATCCCGTAAAATATGCATGATTTCACAGTTTTGAGATGAGCATACCCCCAGCTGTTTCATCTTTGTTCCAATGCAGGGGTAGACAACATGGTGCCCTCCAAATGTTGTGATTTACAGCTCCTATGATCCCTGCCCATAGGCCATGCTGGCCAGAGGTTAATGGGAGTTGTAGACCACAACATCTGGAGAGCACTATGGAAACTACCTTGTTCTGATGCATATCCCAGCTTTCAGTGCCAATTGGCACTCCCAGGGGAGCTTGTAAAAGCATTAAATGACACTGTACACAAACATCTAAAACATCAATAATAGTACAACACAGAACTTCATTCACACAGCTTCTTATAAGGCTCAGACGATTCCTTCCATTGCTGGTGTTACAATTCATGGCTCCCTTGAGCAGCAAAAACCCCATTGCTCTCAATAATAAAATAATCAGTTTGCCCGAGACTGGGTGGGAGGCAGTTTCTAGAATCCAGAGCAACAGAATTCAATCTCATACCACAATCCTGGATTGTTTACCAATGAAATCCCACCTGCCAGGGAATAGAGCCCTTGCTGCCTAGCCAAATTAAGTACATATTCGCAGATCATTTTCACAAGCTGATGTTAAAGCAAGTTAATTTTTCCAATATATTTGCACATCTTTTGAATGGTTCAACATATGGTCGGAGTCATGTGCTGTTTTTCATCTTTTAATTTTTGTCTGATCCTATCATTGTTATCACTTTTTTTAAAATAAATTATAACATGGAGGAATAATAATAATAAACTTTACCAAAAAATCCAGATGCTCAGATTATACATAAAGTAGCATATCTGAATTCAGCCCATTTAAAAAAGACTTTTCCAAACTTAAGACGATGCACTGCAGTGATTTGGCCTTAGGCACTCAGTTATGGAGACTAGGTGGAAGTTCACCTCTGCCAATCTCACAGAAGTGCTTTTTTCTTTTCTTTTCTTTTTGAGAAACAAAACTGTGGGGAAAGGGCAGAATACTGTATAAATGTAATAAAAACTGTCACTATTTGGATTACGTTGAGTCATTAACTAGAGCAATTCAACACATGTAATCCACTGCAAGTCGAATTAGAATTATTATTTTGAGTGATCAGAGCTGTTTTCTCCTTTGCATCTCACATGGTCCTAATCCCTCTTCTGCTGCTGCAGTTTGATTCTGTAGAAACTTAATTTGCAGGTTCTGGGAGATTGAAAAGCAAAACTACCACATTTAAGCTCTGCAATGGGAGGATGTCCTTCAAAGAAAAACATCTCTCACTCTCTCTTGCAAGAGTTTCAAAGTAGCAGGGTGGGGGGGAAAGGGTGATAAACTCTGGGTTAAGAAACCATAAAACAGGTTGTTTTAGAACCTTTTATAAGCTCCATTAGAAACATAAGCTTCAGGCAAGAGCTGCCTGCCACAAGAATTTCTCAAGAGCCCTCCTTCTCTTTACAAGAATGACTGCAAACACTCCAACATGTTCCTACAATTACCTTTTCAAACTGTTCCTATGGCATGGTTGCGTACATCACCCAAGGACACGTAATGTTTACAAGCACCTTCCTTCTTACAGCAGATATCCAGAAGACTTGTCCCTCTGCACATGCCTCCAGTGAATACCTCGTATGCTAAAGACAGTTTGATATTTAGGCCATCATTTTTCTTGATATTGTATTTAATGCTTGTTTTGAATAGAAAATGGATGTGTACAGATCTGGATGAGCCAAGCAGTGAGTCCTCTGGTAAAATACATTTTGTCTTCCAATGCTTTCCTCCCAGTCACATACCAACAGACATGCACTACTCAGAGGTGTTACCCCACACATTGCATGCCCGCCAATACCACTGTGAAACAATAACAAGAGGCTTTCTGCTGTGGTGACACGCTGTAGCAGATCCGATTGTAATTGCTGCCTGCATTATGAGTTTAACTGAAAGGCCTAAGGAGTTCAATTCAAACAATATTAATTTTCAATCACTCCTTTTAGCTCTCAGGGGAGTCTGCATCGTGTCTATTTCATGGATGGATGCAGTTCCAGCTGCTAAAATTCATCATTCAGTGACCAGCTACAGCCATTTATCCTCCTACGAGATCCGAAAGGCAAAGACCCACAAAGGAGCTGTCAAACCACATCAGACTTGGAAAGGGAACAGGCTCAACTCTCCATTGCTTCCAAAAACTCAAATGAAGAGAGCAGTCCTCTTGCCACAGTGGATGTGTAGTCAAAAATAGCAGCAGCAGCAACAACAACAACAACAACAACAACTGGAAGTAACAAACTTTGTCAGTATGAGAAGTAAGAAGTCAGAAATCAAAAGTACTATAGCCCTTTCAAGTAATAACTTGAAGGAAAATCAGGAAAATCAGGAAAAGTATTTTGTAATTTGTAGATATACTAATGTTCAATAAATGACTCCGCTGAAATATAACTTTTAAAAAGACAAATATAGATGTACATCCTACAACAGCATGAGGCCACTCTCCCTTACATCAAGCCCTTAAAAGTTCATGATCTACTATTACCTCAGGAAAATTTTACCTGAATTCATCAAATGCCTCCCTGCATACTGACTATTTATTTTATTTTAATCTAAATGCTTCTGAGAACTGAGGTGACTTTAAAATGTCTGAATTCATAGTAGCAAAACATGGGTTTTGGTGGCCAAAGGAATTTCAGCAACACTGAAATTCAAGCATGATGCAATTTATAATTCTTTATACCGTAAATCCCAACAAGTACATTGTGAAGTAATTAGCACAGAAAGCTACAGCATGTACTCCATAAAGCAAGAATTTGAGACAGGGCCTCCACACATCTAAAGCTAACACATCATCCACTGTACCAAACTTTTACAAATCAAACTGAACCTGAAACATGCAAATATTCAAACGCAAGGCCCTACATGAAACATTTAACCCATAGCAGTGTCCACCCCTGTTGGAAGTCAGCCCTTTAGAAAAGGGCTCTTTTCTCTTTGGAGTGGCCATCAGAAACTAGTTAGTTAGTTAACAGATGTAAATATCAGCTAACATGGAGTAAGAAAATGGTATACAATCCAATATAAAAACACCACAAACTACTGAACAATAGTATTTGCCATGATCAGCAATCTGTCACACTTCAGGGAATGTCCAAGTGAACAAAAAAAAGTTTTGAGCACGTGTTTAAAAGTTGGCATTGTAAATGCTTGCCTTTATAAAATAAGTTTTTGCCAGGGGGCAGGGAGTAAATGCTTGTCTGATACTAATCAGGAGAAAGTTCTACCAAGCAGGTGATACAGTGCTATACACCCTGCTCCTAACAACTGTGAAGCAGACAGGAGGCATAAGAGTCGCCACCAAGAGTATATCTCCCAATGATCAGAGTGTTCAGGAAGGGACATAAGGAGCAAGACAGTCCTTAACTGGTCCAGAGTCTTTTAGGGCTTAAAAATAAAATAAAATAGCATTATCAACTCATACACCCGTGTCAACACTGGTGTAAAAAAAAGACACAAACGGCACCAATATGTTACATCAGTTCACTTCTTCCCCATTATATTTATGCCACTTCTAAAGTATGCTAACCCCAAGGCTAACTTCATTACTTGTTTTGCAGTGAGCTGATTTCAGGAACAGCTCTACTCTTTGCTTCTCTAAAGTTCAGCTATGAGGCCTTCATATTTTTCGGTGCTGAGCACTTCCAAAATCCTCAGCTTGTATGTGCAGATACTGAATTATCAGCTGCAAACCTACACACACTTACTTGAGAGTAAGCCTCACTCAGAAGACCTGCTTCTGAATATACGTCCAGTACATAGAATTGTGTCAAAAGAAATGCAAAGAGCTGACAGAGCAGACAGTTTACACTGTGAAGTGAGTGGCAGACCGAAGAACCAAAGCCAAATCTCCAAAGTGATGCGTTAATGCTTCATCAGTTATTCTTGACACTGCAAGTAACAAAATCCAGCTCTTTATGCAAATTGGTAACGTATGCAAATACCCTAATCAGGCTAGCTTACTGAAAATGTTGTCCAGGCCATCAAAATGTGTTAGAACACTGAAAACTACAGTCTTCAGTTGGGGAAAATGAAGAGGAGAACCTCTTTGTTTTTATGGTTGCAGAGAAAAAGCACGCTCTCTAACCATGGGAAACCTCAGCAAGATCTCACTCTTTAGATTGGAGTGGAGAAGCTGTGGCCTTCCAAATGTTGCTGAACTACAGCTCTCATTATCCGTGACCAATGGCCATGCTGACTGGAGCTGATGGGAGTAGGAATTCAACATAACCTACAGGGCCACAGGTCAATCATCCATGCTTTAGATGCTATGATCTATATGCAAGGATTTCATATTAACCCCTCCCTCCATACACGAGTGGTTTGTTGTTGTCATTTAGTCATTTAGTCGTGTCCGACTCTTTGTGACCCCATGGACCAGAGCACGCCAGGCACTCCTGTCTTCCACTGCCTCCCGCAGTTTGGTCAGACTCATGTTTGTAGCTTCGAGAACACTGTCCAACCATCTCGTCCTCTGTCGTCCCCTTCTTCTTGTGCCATCCATCTTTCCCAACATCAGGGTCTTTTCCAGGGAGTCTTCTCTTCTCATGAGGTGGCCAAAGTATTGGAGCCTCAGCTTCATGATCTGTCCTTCCAGTGAGCACTCAGGGCTGATTTCCTTAAGAATGGATAGGTTTGATCTTCTTGCAGTCCATGGGACTCTCAAGAGTCTCCTCCAGCACCATAATTCAAAAGCATCAATTCTTTGGCAATCAGCCTTCTTTATGGTCCAGCTCTCACTTCCATACATCACTACTGGGAAAACCATGGCTTTAACTATACAGACCTTTACATGAGTGGTAGAATAACTTAAAGAGGAGGGAGGGGAGCAGAGGTTGGCAGAAATCTACTAAAGTTATCAAGATGTCTCAGACAGCTATATGCATGATGGGGCATACAATCCCTGCAAACTGGCTTTATAAACTAGCAGAATCACACAGCAGCAGCAGCAGCAGCAGCAGCAGCAACTAACACATTTCTGTCATAACAAGGCATTTTAGATCAAACCAACTTGTTCTCAACAAAAACTAAGCTGCACCCAAGTTGGTATTTTGATTGTACAAATAATGCCTGTGTCAGGCAAGGTTTAGCTGTTTCTACATGTAAAAAAATATTTCCATAAACAGACTCGATTACTCCTGTTCCATTTGGCATTAGGTAACATTTGCAAAATGTTAAACTCGCTAATCCAAATGCCACCTCTACAAGGTAAGGACTGTGGTCTTCTCAGTTTGGCTGCCAGATAGCCATAATGCAATTAGCGATGCTTTGTGGGAAAAGTCTCAGAGAAAAGCCTGCAGGCTGAGTGCCAGTTCCTAGTCATGGCTCCTGCGCCAGCTGCAAGACCCCCCACACTGCACCAGGGAATCTGCAGAGAAGTTGAGGGGCCCTAGTTACACAAAGGAAGGAAGGCTGAAAATCAGGCAGTGGGTATGACTACACACCACTTGAAATGAGGGCTTGAAATTGCTGGACCTCTATACCAAACAGGCTGCTGAAGACCAGCCTCCCCAGGGTGTTTTTCATTACACACACACACACACACAACTTAGATATACACATTTGTGTGAAATGTGTAGGTATGTTCTGCTGTTCCCAGAAAGCTCTGGTGCAGTTTACAGCAAAATGACCATTTCCCATTTGAATTATTGGGATAAGGTGGACACTTTGGTGGAAGAAGGTACTTCATTCCAATTGCCCATCGAGGTAGGCCAGTCATGCAAGAGAACCTTCACATTTTGGCTCCCAAGACTCCCAACAGCCAAATCTTATGAACTTTATGAAGAATTAAAAAACAGAGAAAGGCAAAGGTAAAAACAGAACAGTACTTTAAAAGGAAAGGAAAGTCTGTCCTATTGTAGCTACTTCCAAAGAGGCCTCTCATCTAACATAGCAGCATAGATGGCAAGGTTGAGGGACTAAGGACTGTTTGGCATTAGTCATCTTTTTAAACGGTTCTGGCCCAGGTGGACATTGACTGACTGATGGCTGTGGCTAACCAATCAAAAGTCAGCCACACTACTTTTGGAAGTTGGGAGATGGGCTATTGCAGCATTAACTAGCTACCTGCCAGACAGAACCCATTCTGTGCTTTGTATATTCAAAGGGAGATGTGACTTCTTTGGGGGGAATGGAGAATAAGATCTTAAATGAGACCTTTGTCATAGGCCATAATTGAGGTGCAATGAATTATTTGTAGCTTAATTTTTTAAATCATATTTCAATTGTAGCAACTTCCAGTCAAAGATGTTAATCAACAGTAACCTTGCTATCAATAATCTACATTCCCATGAGTCAGACAATGGGTAGAAGTGAATCAATGGCATATACTGAGCACTTCGTTCAGTAGGTCTTGCTCCTCTGACACAAACAGAGGAAATACAGTGAAGCAAGGCTGCTTGGGAGAGTAGTCTGCTTTAATATGCTAAGCTATTTATTTAATTTGTCTAACAGACTGAATTAAATAAAAACAATGAACTTAAAAGCCATTAATCAGCTAACACCCTCCCACATGAAATATGTTAACAGGCTTTCAGAGCTGCATTTATCCAAGTACTGGCACGGAATGCCTTGCTGTTCCATTGATAAGTATTTCCTTTAGACAGCACTTCATTCCACAGAAATTCCAAATGCTCTCTGGACACTACGGATAGTAGAACACAGTTCATATTTTAGTTGTCCCAATCTATCACAGCAGGTAGTAGTGTGGTAAGAAGGCCCATTCTAATACCTTGACCATTATTGAGGGCACCCCTAAGCAAAATATTAACATAGTCACACTACTCCACCCCCATGCTGGCCACTGAGCTCCTAGAGCTGGTGGTTCAATCCGGAGCCACAACAGAGTTCCCACCTCCTCTATGAGCTGAGCAAATCAGCCCCACCACTAATACCCCTAGTTGATACTCATCAAATCTTCTGTACCATTCTGCAAATCTTGTCAGGGCTGGGTGAGAAACTAGCAGCTCAAGCCTAATAATAAAGAGCCAGAGAACAAGCCAAGAGTCACGATCAAAGGGAACACATAAGCACAACAGAACTCGGGTTGTCTTGTAATTTAAGCTAAGTGCCACTGAGACAGGAAGCCCTTGAAAAACTGCACTCATGCAGCTCACCATCTGGAGCAGTGGTCAGCAACTCCTAACAATACAGAACCCAGTGTTCATTGGATTCTGTTTCCATAGATTATTTGTGGCCTGGTGCTTCCTTCCTTCCACAGAGCTTCAAGCCTTCATTTGCTTCTCCTCTTGTTCCTAAGCAGCAGAAGCACAAGTTTCCAAGCAGTACTAGGATGGATGGATCCCTGTCATCTCCTGGAGTACAATAACTATCCTAAACAGCCACTTGATGGATGACCAACATTGTGACTACCATTGCCGCATGTAGTTACAATAATGACAAAGAATAGCCAATAGCCAGGAACGTGTTAGAGACACCATTACAACTTTAAGAGTCAATTGCTCATCTCTGATGAAGAATGATAACTGTAAATTGTTTAATATGTAAGACACAGAACTTACCACACCAGTGGGCTGAAAGTGGAGGGTGTAAGGAAGGAAACCATGAGAAATGGATGCTTAATGTTACATTTCCTGTATCACCAACTGTATCATTGGGAAGCGTTTCATTGGGAATGTTTCAAATATCTTTTTAACAGGAAAAAGGACTCATTGTTTCCTTAAGCGCCACATCCTCTGAGAAGGGTCAAAGGAACCCTAACAGCTCAGAGGAGGGATAGGGCAACATTTTTTAAAAAATCTTCAGTGTAGCAATCCTAGATTAATAACATGCTGTTTTGGGGAAAAGAGGCTGTTAATCATCCAGAGCAGCTCCTTAGAGAGGCATCCAATTCTAACTAAAAGCCATTAGAAAATCGGGAACTCACTAGCAGGATTGCCTGATGGTTCACTGCGCTAAATCCATGTTTTTCAATCTTCAGATCTCTTCTAGTTTGAACTTCCAACCGTTTGGACCCTGTCATATGTTTAACTATGTCTTCCCAGACTAATAGCTAACTGAATTGTTATAATTTACCCATGGATCTTACGTCAAAACCTTTAAAAAATGTTTTATGGGTAGCCAGCCAACAACTGAAAAGCAGCAATTTCTGCAAACCAGCACTCTCTGAGCTGACAAATTTAATAGTTCAAATCAAGCTACATATTATAGTGCGCTCTCTCTCTCTCTCTCTCTCTCTCTCTCTCACACACACACACATACACACACACACACACATTCAGAATCTGAAATCTTAAGAATAACATTTTGCATTCACTGTTTCTAAAACCAGCATAGATGCACTGGGACACATGTAAGTGCAGAGGAAATAGTCTGCTGAACACTCAGAAAGTAGACACCTCAGTGGCCATGGAATAGGTGGAACTCTGTCCTTTCGCTTTTAAATTACATAACGTTTTTATTCAAAGTACATGAATTTGTGCTTCCCTTAAATCTGATTCACACACCCCTTCCCATTAAGGAGGGAGCACAGATTATACAAAGCCTTAGCTTTACTAAGCAACTCTGGTGGTGGGATTGATGAATACTGCTGTAGAACTGATAAACTACCCAAGACAGGAGATTTGAGTGCAAGGTAACAAAGGCAAACAGAAGGAAATTCTTGACCCCCTTCTCCTGCACTCTCAGAAAAGCTTGTGATCATGTGTTCGTAGTGCCTCAGGGTCCCCGGGAAACTGGAGCAGAGGAGATTGCTCCCAAGATGCTGATGTAACCAGACATGCATGTTGAGGCGAAAGACAGCAGTGCTGACAGCACCAATCTGGCATATAATAATCAGTGGCAGCTCCCACACGGCTTTCAAAACAGGTTTTCCCTCTCTCCCTCTTCCATAATAGGAAGGCAAGGAAAGAAAGGTGGGACAAAAGGGCAGGAGCCCAGCGGAAGCCTCTCAAAAGTGATTATTTCCTTTGTTGTTCCAAGCATACCACAATGCGAAAATTGCCTGTATGCCACTGTCATCATTATGACACCAAGCTGTGCTCTTTCTACATCAGATAGCCAAGATGGTTCCCTGCAGATGTCGCTGGACTACAACTCCCATCATCCCTAACTGCAGTCTGTGCTGACTGAAATTTGATGGAGTTGTAATCCAACAAAATCAAGGGGGCACCACTTTGGCATCCCTTGTTCTACACAGTATCAGCAGTTTTGTCATGGTTTTAATTCTACCTCATGTTAACCACCTGTGGCATGTACATCTACCTATATTTGCCTTTCATCTTCAGCCTTCTAGCCAATCATAAAGTAATAGACTAAAGCACAACACATAGTCATTTCCAATCTCCTCTCTATTTGCATTGAAGGACTGAACAATTGTAAATACCATGGAGGTCTGGCATCCAGTGCCAGTTCCAGATTTTGCAGGGTCCTTGGGAAAGAGGCCTTCAGTAAGACTCCTCCCTGAGTGGACCTTTCTCTTCAGCACTACAAGTATCCTCTTCCCTGGGGATCAATTTGCATCACTACCCAGGAGATGGAAAGGCAAATGGAACCTACTGCTCCTTCCCCTTGATCCTGTCATTCTTCATACATAGAGGACAGGTCAATCGGTATCAAAGAGGAAATGGAGCAAGACCATAGGACAGTAGTAGACCTCATGCTGGGATGTGGGTTTTGGGAGGTGCCCAATGATGCCAACTTCTGATTCTAACACTGCAGACAACCCTAGCAGCAAATCACAATTTTGTCACCTGAATGTGAGATGAGACATCTCAAATCTTATACAAAAAGTAAGAGAGAGAGAGCTGTATTATTGCAATATTTGGAAGCAGCTTTTTTAAAAAATAAAAATCATTAAATGGAAAATAAAAAAGGGAGAGGTAATGCCCTGATTATTACACACAAACAACTTTTTAAAATGAAGTAGAAAGAAGTTTATACAACAGAGCATTCCTTCCTCCTCTCCATCTCTCTTGTAACGGGTTACATCATCTTCTGCAAGTCTTTAAAGCCAATAGCTTAGCTTCCTACAATCTTTACTTTGTGACAGCACAACTGACAGAAAACGTGCAAAACTACAAAGCCTTAATCACTTGAGTATTAAATCATACGTAAGGCAAATATCTCCAAGAAGCTCCACCAGCAATTCCCAGTCTGCAACATTCAGAAAGCTGTCAAAGAATCAAGAACTGATCAATAAATTCCCTTTATATGCCCACAACAGGTTTTCTCTGCCTTTTCCCAATTGTGATTGGTTATGGACTAGATAAGCACTGGCCCTGTCAACTCCTAAATGGCCAACTTTCATCCCATTCCCATATAAGAGGAGACTACATAAGGATACCAGACAGCAAACTGCAAAACCTTTGCCACAGATTCCTTTCTATGTCACTGCATCCACCCCTAACATCAAAGCAATTTTCCCTGCACATTATAGGCTGCATCAGTGCAGTAGAGGGATCTTTCACAGCAATATTTGAAGGCCTGTTTACGGAGAAAGTCTCTGCTAACTTGCTTTACACTAAGATTTGTTTACTAGATCAAGAGGCTCAGGATTAATAAGGGCTCCCCGCCTCCACTTTCAGTATAACTGGCCATGAAAACAATTTCAAAGAAAAACATTTTGAATAGGTAAAACTATGTGGGCTTTACCATTCATAGCAAGTATAGGTTACCCAAAACAGTCGGTGTAATTGACTTCTTGTGCAAATATACACCAGAGGAGGTTGTCAATACATACATTAGTAACTGTGGAAAGCTGAAATCATGTAAATAAGTGCTCAAAATTCAAACATTGAGATAACAAAGGGAGAGAGAATGGGATTTGCATACCAAGATGTATGCAGCTAAGAAGCATCACCATTTAGGCACATAGATCTCTCTTCTTCCTATACATTGCAAACTTGCCCAGCTAAGTGGTTCATGATAAATCAGGCAAACCTGGAGAGCTTCTTTACCGTTATAGACAATTGTCATTCGGGGTGTGGCATCCAAATCTACAGCAGAGCGTCTGGAGGGATATCCCATTGTAGCAACCACAAAGAGAACCATCTGATAAAGGGGTACATTCCTTCTCATTCTTCCTGGTTGACAAAGGCTGCTGCCCACTGGGCAACACAGCCCTTTTCTACAAGAAAACCTTGAGACGGTTGGAGCACCTTCCTGCTGAGTTGATGAGTGTCACTGGAGGCCACAGAGGGATTCCTGAAATGCAAAATAGAAGCTTTTAAAAAACAATAATTGTAATAATAAATTACTTCTTAATAGTGCTAAAAGAATTCATAGCTCATAAAATTTATCCCCAAGATTTACCACTAACTCAAGCCTTCTTCGTGTGTTGCTCACTTGTAAATGGAAAATGTGGCAAAAAGGTCTGCAAAGCCCTCAAAATCACATTGCTCCTCCTGCTTCCAGAGTCTCTGGTGCTATGCTGAGCATATGGATCTGCTATATATATTGTGTATGCTTCTTCCTTTAGATGCTGTTGTTGTTACATTTAAAAAAAAAAAACTTCAACTATCCAAAACGATAAAGACAAACCAAGCATGTAGATGTATCAGAATCTGCTTAACCACAACAGTCTAGGTTCTCTGGTTTTGGCTTTTAGGCATTCCCAGAACTTGGAAGATACAAAATAAGGCTGGTTGCTTTTGTTACCCACCATCTCTTAAGTTTGGTTTCTACTGCCCACCATTACTGCATGTTGACTTGTGCCCCAAGCCTCCCACTGAACTCTATATCCCCTCCTCATCCTTCCACTCCTTTTTAGCACTACCATTCCCAATCCTGCACCTTTAATATTCGCCAGATAACTCTGTTGTACTCTTTTTTTTTTTTTTTTTAGTCTATATTTCATATTTCCCTTCTGCTTCATTTCAGGCAATCAACCGCCAGTTGCCAGCTAATGTGTCGCATATGGGAAATTGTCTTGGGCAGTCGTGACAAGATCCTTTAAAAGGCAAAGACTGTTTTCCCTTCCCAAGCTTCGAAAGTTGCTCTCATTAAATCCCAGGGCTACTAACAACTGGCTAAACATTCACACAACTGGATTCTCCAGGGATGCGTTCACACTCTGGACGTTGCTCTGCTACAGCAGGCGCAGCATTGCTATTTAGGTTAGCAATTCCTTCTGCATCATTAAATACCATGTATTAAACATTTGGGCCGAAATGTTTCGTGGAGAGAACAAGATGCTATTTGTGATTTATTCTCCATCTTCCTACATTTTATGCAAGGCACTAAAACTCCTAAACACAACAAGCAAAGTGCTTAAATGAGGATATTTTGCATTTTTATGCCTTGCAACATCAGTGGTTTAATTCAAACTCACATAAGTAACAGTTGTTTATTTCATCGAAGATCAATTTCAGGGCAAGGCTTGATCTGCAAACTCCTGTTAAAAATTACCATGTAGCTCAATATTCTATACTAGTTACTAATCCTCTTTTAATAATTGGCATTTTTAGTACAGTATTTAGAACTGATATAGCAAAGCTCTTGGCATATATTATCTCAATAATCTTTACAATCACTTTGTAAGGTAGGTTGATATTATGCTTTGAGACAGGCTTCAGTCCTCTACATGCTTAACCTTGGAGGAGAGGACTGCACTCAGAGAGAGCTTATGGCAAGTTTTGGATTCTCCATCTTAACTATTATGTCATAGCAGCTGTGGAGACTGGCGATCGTTCCATGGCGTAATTCAGCTTAGCCTGCAAAAGAATTCTAAAGCTGTGTTGTACAATGGCTAGAGAGTGTTAGCTTTGAATGCAGCGCTCCCAGTATCAAATCTCCGCTAGCTGTCAACCTCACTAGTTGGTTTTGAATATGTAACAAGGTTGCTTTGGGTGCAAATAATAGTCTTGAGTTCAGAGGAAAGGCAAGATATAAATATAACAAACACATTTCCACTTGCACTCCTTGTCCAACACATATATTCAATAACACAGCTTCTTCCTCTCAGAAAGAAGTTCAAAAAGTTCAAAAATATAAATTAAAAATTAGCTCCAATCTCAGCATGTACAGTACAATGTACTGGATCTACAGCAGTCACTTCTGCAATAAGCTATAGCCTGATCCCTGCAGGAACTGACTAACTTACCGAGCTTTAGTAGGAAACAGCAAAGATTTGCTAAATTAATGTTCCCAGACCCATGCTGGAAACCCTACCTGCATAGAGGGTGCCTCCCGCCGCCACATTAAGACTGAGCAGATCATGAATCATCATAAATGGGATGTTGCTAGCTTCATGAGTTCTTGCGGGTTCTGAACACCTGATTAGAACTATGGCAAGTAACCATATGCATCCCAGCCACGGTATGTTTACCTGAGGGAGGAATGCAATTAAGATCCATACCCAGAAGAATGAGGATGTGATACTTTTGTTTCAAGAACGTGACTTCCAATTTAGACAATCCTGGAACAGCTAATCAGATAATTGATATTTATATGCCACTGAAGACCAAAAGGCTGAAGCATGCCTAAGAACTGGAATAGTTATTCTCCATGTTTACTTCTTCTTTGTCTTCTAACAATCTTGTTTTTTAAAAAAAGCATTCAAAATATTTTGAAATTTTAAATATTTTACTTTTGTTTTTAAACATTTGATTATGCACAAAAAATAGCAAGCAAGATTTTAACATGCTGTTTCAGAATACTACATTATTTCTCAAACAAAATCAACAAAGACATTTTAACCCCATAAGACTTGTAGCAGAGGAAAACCATCTATACTATCCACATTATCAATATGGCCAACACAATTCTGCCTTCTTTCCATGGAAGCACATTGGAGGCACTATCAAACACGATACCTGCAACATTCAAACACCAAATGTGTACATCCACTAATGAAATCTGACCTCTCCAAGGCTAAATGTTGATTCTGTATATAAGAGACAGAAAATTTCCTTACGGAATGTGGCAATACTCCAGAACCATCCTCATGTGATCTTCGCAGGGCGTGCCAATACCCCAATATCAGCATGATGTCAGCTAACATAATCAACACATAGGCACGCAAGCACATCATCTCAGGCACACAATCACTAGAATAAATCACACGCAAGAGTGTTTCTCGACAGCAGTTGTTCAGAGACATATGCTGTATTAATTAAAATGTGTTACAGCAATGTGTTGAAGAACAAGGCAAGCTGTGGAGTAGTCAGCAAATGCCTCCTTTTACTGGTTAAAAAGAAAGTCACAAGTTTAGTAGGTGAACACTCTTGCTAAAAGAGAAAGTGCAAGACAAGGATGTGTTCTGTTCAGTTCATTTCCTTTGTTATTAGTACTCTCAATTCATGTTCATATATCTGTGCCAAAATAATTTAAAGTTCTGCATGCAAAAAATACAGAACTTTTCAATAAATGTTGCTTGAGTGTTTTGATGATCTGGATCAGAGGGACTCATGATGGATTTTTCTACCTTGCAGCTTACGGTTGGATTACAGAGTCCCTTCCAATGCTATAAATCTGTCTTTTCAGATAGAAAGAAACCTCAGATTTCTCACCTACCCTTTCCTCACCAAGCAGCTACAGTGCTAGGACACCAGAAAGATAGACAAAGGCTTCTCTAAAAGTAGTATGTACTGTATTTTTCCGTGTATAACATGTGCCCATGTTACAGATAGGTAGCCGTGTTGGTCTGCCATAGTCAAAACAAAAAAAATTCCTTCCAGTAGCACCTTAAAGACCAACTAAGTCAGTTCTTGGTATGAGCTTTCGTGTGCATGCACACTTCTTCAGATTCTTCAGAGTGTATCTGAAGAAGTGTGCATGCACACGAAAGCTCATACCAAGAACTGACTTAGTTGGTCTTTAAGGTGCTACTAGAAGGAATTTTTTTTGATGGGCCCATGTATAAGACGGCCCCTATTTTTTTGGACTGCAACAAAAAAAAATTGGGGGTGAGGGAAATGGCCAAAAGTTGTTGAGCTTTTTTGGGGGGGTGTTCACAGGGAGGTGTTGTCGTTTTCAAAAGTCTGGGGTGGCATTCTAACATGCAGTTCACTTCCAGGAGTCTGAAAAAGTACCATTTACTACACCAACTCACAGGTCTCCCACCTCTGCCCTAGACATTTTTAGGAGGAAGCCGAACAGATTTCCACTGGGGAAAAATCTTCAACACCCATAAGTGAAAAGGGCTACATTGAAAAATGAGTTTCCATAAAAGAAAGTTTCCATAAGCTTTTGCAAACTTCCCTTTACCACATACAAAGATCTTTCATTTTGAACCTACACACTGTGGAAAGCCTCTAGTATGGAGGGCAGACATGCTAGCTATAATCACACAATGTGCACTGAACATAATAGCATTGTAGCTATCAGCTGTGTTCAGTACTCCTGTTCAGCAGAGTTACATTATCATATCCACAGGAAATATGGAGCTTCTACAGAAAGAGGAGTATGCTTCATATCCAGGAATACATGCAGCCTCTTAACAGAGGACGTCAATGTGCTTCTTTATGCAGGTGAATTGGAATGGAGTCGGATGGAGATAGAAGCAGAGACACTTTGATATGCATAACTGTGCCAGGGTTTAAATTTCATCAGAAATGGTAATGTTAGGCCAGAATATCCCACTGAACCCATATGGAGGTGGGGTGTAATACTAACTGTGCCAGTTGTGCCATGGAATTAAATGACACATGGAACGAAGTGGAGTTTTTCCAACAATAAAGCATTTATAATTCACAAGCTGAAAGGTGAGAAATTATGAATAGCTCAGAACTGGAAGAATGTGCAAGTTTTACGATTACATAATAGGCTTGCAAATACTATGACATAGCTGTTTTGCAGAATCTAATAAATTTTATGCATACAGGCAAGGAACCTCACAAGAAAAGCAGATTGCCTTTTTACTAGTGGGCTTGTTTCAAATGTTTGCATACATCCATAAGCAAGACATGGGAACTGTATCATTGCTCTAAAACAAGAAGCACATGATTGTCAATAGTTTGTAAGACTGAGGAATTTAAGGAGCTAGATAAAATCTGCCATCGATATCAGCCCAAGTCCTGCACTGAGTCAGAAGAAGAGGACTTATTTATTTTGTAAAATGTATAGGCCATTTATTTGTAGAAACTGGTTTACAAAAAAGAGAAAATAATAAAATTATCACTAAAAAAACTACAACCATAATTTAAAACATACAGAAAGTTAAAACCACACTAGAATAGACTAAAACAAATGAAAACTCACACAAGCTTTCTAAACATCTGGGTAGGCTTACCTAAATAAGAAGGTCTTCAGCAGGTGCCAAAAGGAATACAGTGAAGGCACTCAATATCAATAGGCAGGGAGTTCCAAAGTGTTGGAACTGCCACAATAAATGATCAAGTTCTTACAGATGCAGGACGGGTATTAAGTGGCACCAACTGAAGCAGTTGAGTAGGCACGTATAGGGTAAGGCAATCTCACAGGTAAAGTGGTCCCAGGTTGTTAGGAGCATTATATACTAATGGTCGCAGATCAGAAACCAGTGCAGACCTCTGAGCATAGGCATTATATGCTGAGAAGGCCTCACTCCTGTGAGCAACTCACTGCAGCATTCTGCCCTAACTGCAGCTTCAGGGAAGCCCCACATAGAGCACATTGCAATAATCCAATCTTGAAGTAACCAGTGCATGAACTACTGTGGCCAGGGCTCTCCCAGTCTAGCACTGGCTGTAGGTGTCAAACTGGTCACAGTTGGTAAAAAGCACTGAGGCTACCTGAGCCCTCAGTGACAGAGCTGGGTCCAGAAGCACCCCCAAACTGCCAACCTGATCCTTCAGGGGGAGTGCATCCCCATTCACGGTAGGCAATTGGCTGGTTTCTCAGGGAGTGCAAAGTTTGCCCATTTAGAGAAACCATAGGTCAATGGTAGAGCACCTGCTTTGCATGCAGAAGGTTCCATGTTCAGTTGCCAGCATCTCCAAGGAGGGTGGAAGAGAATCTGTTTGGAATATTGGAGAGCAGCTGCCAGTTGGTATAGACAATAAGGAGCTGGATGAACCAGTAACCCGATTCATTATAAGGCAGCTTTCTATGCTTCTTTGTTCTTATTATGAGTCATTTTGCTCATTGTGTTGTTTGCATTTGTAGCGTAAGAAAATAAAACAATAGGGTGAAAAACATGTCAGAGACAGGACCGTCATCCAGTAAATAATTGACATGAAAAACAAAATCTGAATTAATCCCTAATACAATTTTTCCTCCTTTCCAATGGAGCCCATGGGAATACTGGGTTTATAGCCACCCCGAATCATAGCTCTGGCCATCTTATCTTTTACTACTTTCCATTTTTGTTCCAAAGTTTACTGAGGAGGGAGCCAAAGTTTGCTTCTCTCCCTTTCTACCCACTTCCTAAAACTCCCCATTTGAGAGACTCATTGGCCTTTTGCTAAGCAAAAGTTTCCCCTAAGCTCAGGGGCACAATGTCTACTCATAATTGGCTTTTCAGGACTAATCACCATCCTGGCATCAGCACTACGTGGTGCTGATGCATCTGCCCCTGGAGTGCCACCATGAACAACACTGGTATCGCTTTTAAAAAGAAATAAAGTTAATGCACCAGTGCTGTGAAGAGAACCACCAGATGAGGCAACTACTGCCATCTTCATTATCCTCAGCACCGTATCCCATCACAGGTAGGGCCCAGGGCCATGAGAGATAATGAAGGTGCAGCAACTGGCTTCAACAGCCTCGCCCAGCCTTTTTCTTCACAAGCACTGTCCCTGGTGCTGCCTGTCTGCCAACAGCTGTCCCTTCCAGGGGCTGCCAGAAGGCACCTTGCCTAGGATTCTCTCAAACATGGCAGCTGCCCCAACTGGCTGGTCTACATCACCAGTGGCATGGAGACATTCAGACTTGCCCAACAGTCAATGCTTTTCCAATTAAATGGTGGGACTAAAGTCCCTCAGGGAGTTCAGTTTTCTCTCTGCCTGCTAATATGAACCCAAAATGGGTATTTGTGGTTGCAGCTGCTTCCAGAAAGGAAGAGGCAGCCCAGAGAACACATTCTTGACTATCATGAATTCACTGGAAATGGTTGGAAAGCAACTGTTTGCTTTCCAACCATTTCCGGTGAATTCGTGATAGTCAAGAATATGTTCTCTGGGCTGCCTCTTTCTTGATGGGCTTGTGGTTGGGGACAAAAAGTCTGTACTTTAGTTCAGTCCTGAACTACCTTCTCTCCTTGGGTATATGAGGCCTATGGGATTCTGCAGGGCACACACCTACTTTTCTCCTTTATTGCATCAATGTGTGTGGATTTAAACCCCCCTCAAGCCTACCCATCCTTAGCCACTTCCACAGTGCTACACATTACCAATA
Source organism: Podarcis melisellensis (assembly GCF_964234715.1). NCBI lineage: Eukaryota > Metazoa > Chordata > Lepidosauria > Squamata > Lacertidae > Podarcis > Podarcis melisellensis. The sequence continues at coordinate 43,851,055 of NC_138537.1, forward strand.
CAACACTGTTGTGATTTTGTATCTGAAGTAGGAGGTACTCCCAAACACCACTGAAAAGGCTATAAAAGGAAGCCTGTTGGGGTGGCAGCAGATGGCACTGTTTATGGGAGGTTTCTAATTTTAAACGGGTACCTGCCAAAGGCGAAAGGATGAGGACAAAGCTCCCTGTTGCTCCCTGATTCCACCCCACCCATGCCAATTAGTGCAAGTCACCTTGGCTCAAATTCGGCTCCAGGGGAGAAGGAAAGCTGCAGGTGGCCACCCGCAGAGATAGCAATTTATGAGGTTTAGCTGTTTTCTAAGAGGAGAAACAAAACAAAACGCAGCAGAGGCTGGGGAAGGAGAAGAATCTATCCAGGAGATTTCCACAACCTCATTACTGTTGGTTGGAGGCTACACACACATTTAGCTATGAGTTATGCAAGTCCGACAGATGCTGGAAGGAACCCACGCAAAGAAGGAAGAGTCATTTGTATTTGACAACTCAGAATATATTTCAAATCAGATAACAATCATTGCTTTCTGTTTTGCTGTTTTTTGCCAGCTCTAAAAATGCTCTCCCACATGCCTGTTAGCAAAAAATAGCCTCCCTTCATGCCACCAGCTTTCATTAAGCTAGGGTTTGCAGAGTGATGAACATTACTAGATTATCATTAATCAGCACAAAAACAGAGCCAGGCTTTTGTTAAGATTCCTGCTCCGTGATTGCAGTCATAGGATTGTTGTCTTATCACATGACGGTGCATGTTTTGACTCCACAGTGTGGGAAGTGACGGAGACAAGATGCTTGTGTTGCAGTGTTCCATGAAGTGGGACTATTGTCCTTTGTTCTCTCTCTTTGCTGTCTGATGCTAGAGAGAGAGGGAGCCATGTTGCAGTGCTCCATGTATGTTTATATATAAATAAAGTAGATTAGCCAAAATGCTGAGTTGCTGAGTTCTGTTACGCAAACAGCGAACACTCTGCGGATCCCTAAGTGTGCCGATGTCTGTTGGCATCAGTCGCTGTGATGTTCGGGCAGAAGAAAGCTTTTGAAGCTCCCGAACGATCAGCCAGGAAGGAGAGAACATGCCAGTCTGGCATGTGTCTTGCCAGGGTCCTACTCAAGAGTAGGACGGGCTCCTAACAGCTTTTGCTTCTCTGCTGTCTGCCATTCACAACAGGAGAATATCTGCAAGGCTAGATAAGGTAAACATGTTTGTATCATGTAAGCGTTTGTTTGTTTGTTTGTTTGTTTGTTTGTTTGTTTGTTTGTTTGTTTCATTTAAAATCAGAGGTGCTTGGACAGACACTGGTTGAGATCACAGAGTTTGCCATTCCACAGAGCTAGATCAGAAGCTTCATTTCCTATCTCAGTCTTTCAGGTACCCTGCTTGCTCCAAGAGAAACATGCTGTAGGACCGTGGTGGAAAACCATTTTTCTGCTGAGGTTGCCAACTGCAGCCCTACAGCACAGAGGATTCAGGGTGGACAAAGGAAGTACTTCCTCACACAGTGTATACTTAAATTATGGAATTCGCTCCCACAGTTAGTAGAGTTGGCCACCAACTTTGATTGCTTTAAAAGAGGATGAGACAAATCAATGTAGGATAAAGCTATCAATGGCCACTAGCCACAATAGCTGTGTTCTGCCTCCACTGTCAGAGACAGTATGTCTCTGAATACCAGCTGCTGGGAACTGCAGAGTGGGCAGAGTGCTGTTGCACTCATGTCCTGCTTGCAAGTTTCCCATGGGCAGCTGGTTGGACACTATGAGAACAGGATGATGTACTGGATGGGTCACTGGCCTGATCCAGCAGGTTCTTGCTATTTTCTTATGATCACATAAGATCATGTTCATATGATCACAAACCAGGAAGCTGTGTATTTGTAGCTATGGGGGCCTTCAAGAGAGGTGCAGAAAACCACAGAGCAAGGAAGAAGGGAAATATACAATATCCATCACTACACTGAAAACAACTACTTGTGCCCTCTTAATTATATTATGACACACTCTACACAGAGCTTCTGCCATCATCCAGCTGGCATACTAGAATTGGAGGATTCAGGAAGCCAGAGACAGCAGAGACTCAAATTAGCCAGTTCATTATTCTAATGCAAACAACACCGAAAGGCGTTGAAAATTTGTTGACATGCAGGCTTTAATTAGGTTAGCAGTAATTATGAATATTATTGAATATATGGATCACTCCAATGCACCTTTTCATTCTGCTTTATTTTAATGTTAAAACGTTACAATTAAAGACAAACAAACCAAACAAATCCAAACACTCCTGCAAGAAAAACGACCTCTACAAATATGTTAAGAAATCATGAAGCACTCCATTCCTACGTACAAAGGTGAAAGCAACATATGCTAATGCTTATATGGCTAATATAAATAACAGACTTAAGAGAACATCTGAACATGTCTTTCAGTTGTTGCCAGTGCAGACACTAGATTTCCCTGTCTGTTTATTAGAAAATGTGTAGAGGTACAGGGGATAGAGAGAGAGAGAGATGGAGAAATGGCCAACATTGTATCGCTTAGGGAGGAAACACCTGAAACCTCTGTACAGCAGCTCTCTGAGCTACTGGATTTGGGGTCTCTTCTGTTCTTTACAGGTCCTCAGCTAGAAGGGAGAAAGCAAGTGTAACCACCATAGTTTTATCCTCTTAGTGCAGTCAGGGTCACCCAACCATCCAATGCTTCCTTCTACAAGGGGTGAGACTGGCAGCTTGGAGAGCAGCACAGCAGTAGGAGGGAACAAGCAGGATGGTTGAGCACAGCCCAGCCTGAACCCTGACACTATGCGGGGGGGGGGGGATTTCAGTCTCTGCCAAAAATAAATAAATGCCTCTGTGATATAAAAAGGCCCACTCCAAAGTGAACAGAAAGGCGGCGGCAGTGCACTGTAAGATTCAAAAGTCCATCAAAGAGACCTCTGAACTCCTTAAAATGTTCTAGCTGGGTGCATTTTAGGAAGAGGAGGAGGAAATATAGACCAAGGTCCAAAAATAGTATTCCAAGACTGATGCTGGGATCCTTTCTGCAAAGGGCTCTCATACTCTCTAACCAGAGGTGAGGGAACCTTTTCAGTCCCAGGGCCTAATTCCCACCTGGGCAACCTTCTGGGGACAACCTTACACATCTCACCTGTTGGGCAGGGGGAGAAGCAAACGAGAGTAGAGCAACAAAACTTATCTTTGTACAATAAAAACCAGAAGTTTCTAAATACACCAATACCCTATACACATCTCTCTAACTGCCACCCACACAAACAAGAGACATTATAATAGTTCAATGTTACATTCCAGCCAGGCAAAAGCACTCATGGGGGGGCACAAAGCAGAGCTGAGGGCTGTAGCCTAAGGATAGGCAACGTGGACCAAGAAGAGGCTGGGGGACAGACAGAGATACCTGGAGGGCCATAATTCAGACCCTAGTTCTGATGTTCTTCATCCCTGCTCTAAACCCAAAAAGAGAAAGAGGAGCAGCAGGGAATATCAACAAAACCTGGTTTCCTTTCACAGGATCTGTTTTTCATCCATGTGGATTCTTCTAGTCCCTCTAGGCTGATCCATACGTCTAAGAACAGGATCCTTGTAAAAGGGCAGACTGTGTGTTCTCCATAAGCTTCAGAAGGGAGAATTCAATGTAGTGCTACATTTCCATTTGAAGCATTTGAACATAGAAGGATGATGCTCAAGAGTAATTGTTGGGGCTGCCCTCACAGATCCCTCTCCTGGCGTTCCCTTTCATCCACTCAAATTCTGCAAAGCAGCAAGACTAGCACTAGAATACTGACAAGCACAATTGTCTGTCGGATGCTCAGTACTCCATTCATCTACCTCCCAAATCTATTACCCGACCTTCTCTTTCCACCACAGTCAGACACCTGTTTCAAACAAGTCATGTACTGGTTTAAGTTAGCTGATTTCTAAAAGTAGCTGCAGGAAAGATACCTCAGAGCTCATGTACCACCATGACCCCAACTTGAGCTAGGGCTAAAGAAGAACGTTCAGCCTAAAACCACAAATGAATGTTCAAGACTAACCTATCCAGATGATGGCGTCCAAATAACGTCATTCAAAGAAACGCTTCCATTTAGGATGCTGCCTTTTCCTCACATTCAACACACAATATATTATCACTGAGGAAGTGTTATTCTTTCCCCAGCTAGTTGGTGCTGTAAGTTTCAGTGGGCCATCTGGAATGAGGTTGCAGAAGCATCATGAGCATCTACTGAAATGAAGACGCCCATGGCATTACCAATGACAAACATTGCAATTATTCTAACATGTTATGGACCTTAACACAAGCACACAGTCAGCAAAGACGGCATTTGCAGGAGAGTCAAAACTAAGTATGTCAAGGTAGCCAGTGGAGAAGCTCCATCATTTTCACCTATCAAGACAAGAGACTTGACTGGATGCCTGAACTTGCTACACTTTGCCTTGAGGACAGGCAATTTTCAGATCCTGAGAGATGCTCTCTCCCACCCCCCAGTCCCTTGTATACTGGAACACACCTTATCCAGACTTATGGGTCTGAAGGACATGAGGACCCCCTGCTCCAAGGCCACCTCTATCAGGGAACATAGGAAGTCAGCATCTGAGGCTTTTTAGTTTAAAGAAAAGGTGAGAGTGAGAGGTGAAGTGACAGACGTGTATAAATTTATTCATGGCATGGATTACGTAAACAGAGCAAACACTAGAATCCAGCGGGCATTCAATTAAGCAGGTCATTGTAAATTTCAGGACAGACAAAATAAGGACTGGGTATCTCACATCAATGCATTCAACAGGGCAATCTTGAACTCTGGAGGTGGGGTGATGGCTGGCTTGCTACTCTCCCTCCTCCACTGGGACATTCGGCGGCAGCTGAGTGGGGATGTTCAGCAGCAGCTGGACAGAGGAGTCTCGCCGCAGACTCTTCCCACCAACAGACTCAATCATTTCTACCCATTCCTCCTCCCCTTCAGACTGATCCTGCCAGGACCGTCCCACCTTCTTAAGTCACCACATGCCTCATGACAGCTATCCCCTGATGGCTATGTTCTCCCTCCACTGTTGGAGGGTGTGCTTCTGAATACCAGTTGCAAGAAACTGCAGAAGGGGAGAGTGCTGTTGTGCTCAGATCTTGCTTTCAAATTTCTCATAAGTATCTGGTTCACCACTTGAGAACAAGATGCTGGACTAAATGGGCCTCGGCTTGATCCAGCAGGCTCTTCTTATGTTCTTAGCTTATTTTTCCATCTGGAAAAATAAGCAGTGGCTTTCTGTGTTCTGAGGCATAGCCCTTTCCCCATTATTTCCTACCTGAACCTTTTAACTGGAGATGCCATGGATTGAACCTAGGACCTTTGAGATGCACAGCATATGCTCTACCACTGAGCTATGGTCTCTCACCTATATTATGGGTGGACTAAACCAGTGTTTCCCAACCTTGTGCCTCCAGCTGTTTTTGAACTACAACTCCCATCATCCCTGACTAGCAAGACCAGTGGCAAGGGATGATGGGAATTGTAGTCCAAAAACAGCTGGAGGCACAAGGTTGGGAAACACTGGACTAAACATTACTCAAAGGCAATAGCACAGGTGTTTTCAGAACTATCCTGAAAATGGTAAGGCCCAAGCCTAACCAAATCTTATCTAATCTTGCAGTGCATAAGCTCTGAAAGAAGGGTGTAAACCCACAACACCAGTCAACCAATGCTCTCCACAGACAGACATTAGGGTAAGGTACTTATTTTATGACCTTCTACAGCAAAAGGCCAATTATCCTTATCTTAAAAGTGTTTAACAAGCCACAGATTGGAAAGTGAAGCTTTTGTTTTTGACCCTCTACTTGCCTGGCAGCAGCAATTTATCAACAGCCAAACTGAAAACCAAGAGTAAACACCATGGTTATCATCCAGCCAAAGTTTGTCCCATTGTCTTCAACAGGAGGAGTTAAACACATGCTGAAATCACTCTGGTTAGAATCAATGGGGCAGAAAAAGGGCTTCACTTTAGCTGGATCATAACCTATGCCTTTCCATTGCAGTTCAGTGAGCGATAAACAGTACAAACTGATTTCCTGCCTAAAGCAGTTAAGTTGAAGCCTTCCCTTCAGCAAGCTTCCCCATTATCTGCTCTCTCCCTTTCATGGTGTTGACAGGTATTAATTTTATTTATCATAGCATTTCTATGCCACTTTGTTGTCTAAAGGCCCCTGAAGTGGCTCACAGGAAGATTTTAAATGACAAAATAACGAAAAAGCAACAAACGATAAAACTCACAAACACCAAGAACTAACGTACAACAATCCAAAATTGGGAGAGGGGGGAGGGTCACGAAAAGCCTGCCAAAAGGCAATGGTTTATAAAATGCCAGGAAAACAAACATACATGCAGGTATCCCAAGGAAGTATTGCAGCCTAGTCACCACCAAGAAAACCTGTTCAGCCAAGCTGCTGCCTGAAAGCTCTCATCCTGTACCAACCATCAACTTAGCTACTGCTCGCTCAAGACATTTTGCTGCCTGAAGCAGCGCTCAAATCCCCCCTCCAAACCCAAGGCCAACCCTTTAATTTGTTGCACCAGACACCAATCCCTGCCTTCATCTCCACTGCTACATTTAGGCAGGTTGCTTCATTCTGTTGCCCAACAGGGTCAGCTCTCAACCTAACACCAAATAGAAGTGGGATGATGAGCAGAACCTCCTCTGAAGATCTTAACAAGTAGGCAAGATCATATGAGAGCAGGCCATCTTCAAACCTCCTTGACCTCAATCAGTTTAAGGCTGTATAACATTTTCTGAGCAGTGGCAACAGTTTGAAAGCAAACATGGCACCTGTTACAAACCTTTTTCTCTCCCTGTGCAAGCTCTGGAAGAAAATTGGTTCTGCAAGCTTCCAAGATGGTCAGCTGGCTGTGGAAAGCACCTATTACTGCCTGTCATCACCTTACCCTCCCTCCTTACCCTTGGAGCAGGTTTGCAAGTGGTTTTTAAAACATTATTCCCATTACCTTAATCCCACATGATGTCCAATGGCTACTTCTATATATAGCCCAACCCCTGCCCAGGAATTTTCTGTCATTTAGACCTTCCAAACATTGACCATGAAAATGTGGAGAAACATCAAATTAAACTGAAGGAATGTTCAAGAGACATGCTAAGCCCCTAAGCTGCAAAAGCTCATCTCTGGGGCATCAAGACCACGATATCGAAATCAAACGCTCTGTAACATAAAGCTTTAGGTGGACTTCTTTGTTTGTCTGCTTTCTTTTGACTTTAAAAAAAGTATATTCTTCCTCCTTCCTCTTTCCCCAGTGGCTGGGGACTCCACCTCTATTTTTGCTTCCTGGAAAGACTCAGCTAAGTAACCTGTGGCCCTCCATATGTTGCTGGGACTACAACATCTATTGTCCCTGATCACTGGCCACACTGGCTGAGGCCGATGGGAGTTGTAGTCCAACATCACCTGCAGAGCTACAGGTTCCCTAACCTTTGGTGCAAGGGCTCTAAGTCTCCTCCAGTCTGCCTTCCCATCTTTAGACATGTGAACTTCCCACGTGGCCAGCTAGTATTAAGAAGGATGATTTGCATTTGACCATGGGCTTAATCTACCTAAATACAGTCATACCTCGGGTTGAATGTGCTTCAGGCTGAGCGCTTTCGGGTTGCGCTCCGTGGCAACCCGGAAGTAACAGAGCACATTACTTCTGGGTTTCACCGCTTGCGCATGCGCAGACGCTCAAAATGACGTCACGCGCATGCACGGCAGCGACATAATGCGACCCGCGCACGCGCAGATGCGCCATCGCGTCTTACGTTCCATTCAGGATGCGAACGGGGCTCCGGAACGGATCCCGTTCGCATCCCGAGGTACCACTGTATTGCATAGGACCACCACAAGTAGAACTGGATGTTAATGCATAACAGCATCTATGCCATGTACTGGATTTTGAAAGCAGCTGCCTGCATTTCCATTCTGTTCTGTCAGCAGCCAGGTCCCAGTGGTTCCTAAGGTCTTAAAAAGAGGACAGCCAGCCAATATTTTTTTTAAGTGTGAAGGAAGCATGCAAATGAATGAATGTCTTTGCACAGAAACAAAGCTACACCCACATGGTTTGCAGGAAGAGGAAAAGAGCTATCAAATATAAACGCTGCTTTGCATATTATGTGTGGTGTGTGCTAGAGAGAATGCTCTCACAGGAATTCTGCTTGCTCTAGTTTGCTGGTTTGAGGACCGAGGACGAGGTTTATTCTACTAGCTAGCGTTTAATGAAGCGAGCATTTGGGGATGTGGTTCACAGCATGGTTACCGGCTGGCTCCATCTATCAGTTCCCCAAGTCATCCTGGCTTATCATATGGCAGCACAGAAAGCCACATGCCTGTCAGCAACCACATTACAGGGATAGCACACTAAGAAGGGTCTAAATATGAGAAGAGCAGGCTGGAGGCTTCTATGCCCTTCTTGGGAAGCAAAAACAGAAGTTGGGAGTGATGGAGAATCACCTTCCTTAATACTGCTGCCATCTGGTTTTGAAATGAGCCTGGTCATCAGGACTAGAAATTTGAAAGTAGCAGGAATGCAGGAGCTCTGGAAACCAATAGGCAGGAAGAGGGACGCTTCTATCTAGACAAATTGCTCAAAAATTTCTACCTTGTTAATAAGGTGCAAACAAGAAACTAAAAAACAGCATCCAGGAAGAAGAGTGCTGAATAGCAACTGATCACAGGATACGGCATGGAATGAGTCATCTCAACAGGCAATTTTATGTAGATGACTGTGCACCCACTCCCAATATTACATACAATGCAGTACAAAGGACCCTTTTGCCTTGTTTGCAGCAGTATCACATTACTGCTTATAACTCAACTTGAGTAAGCAATTGTGAAAACAAGCTGAAGAAAAGGCTGGCTCACCTGTGAATACACTGGGTGCCCTCAGGCAAGCCGCTTGATCTCAATCTCTCTCTTCCTTCTTTCCCATCCCTCTCCCCACCACCAAACACCCATCTGGAAAACAGAAGCTATGTATCAGCCCTAGCACACAGTTTTACTAGTTTGCCAGGCTGCAAAACAACAAACATTATAAGGTTCTTAAGAGGAACTGTAAGTTACTGGATCCAACATCCTGTCTTTCTGCAGCTTAAAATCATGTCTTCCAACATTTTACAGATGAACAAAAGAGTGTTGCAAGCATACAAAAATGGCCCTAAAGTTCTCAGTGGAGCTAATTTCCAAAACTCCTCCACTATTTTATGTTTCAGAAAGGTCTTCCCTGCCTGCTGTACCTATTTATTCTGCAATAGCCTGTCCCAAACTAATTTAAATGTTGGGGGGGTACTGTTTCTCCATTCGCTTAAAAGCTATTCCAATAATACCACAATTGCCCTATAATCAGCATTTCGCATCTTAACAGCTTCAGCATGTAAAATGGAGTTTAACACTGCTCCTAAGTGTTGACATGTATGCATATGGCAGTAGTATCAGACTGCAGCTGCCCTATACTGAGATTTAACATCAAAACCTACAGAATGGTTATTTTATCAATTCACTCTAGCAAAAAAATTAAAGCAACCCCCCTGGGCACAACTGTCATGAAATTGAGATTGTCCCTTATACATATAGCTTGCTAGTGCCTGCACTTTAACCTATCCACAACGACACACCTTTGTAACCAAAGCAGGCAAAACCCTGTAATGGATAATCACCCAACTTCCTTGTATATAAAAAGTTTGACACTGGTGAAAACAATAGATAAAGGAAGCAGTGCAATATGGCTATGCTTGAGTAACAGCATTTCCGGAAACGTTAACCCAAAAGTCCTTTCACTGCTACCAAAACTCTATGGCATATACAACGTTTCACAAAACTGCCAATTCTTTCTTCCTGTGTTCATTTCAATTATCAAATATCAATTAAAAAACGAAAGCATATTTAAAGCACTCCCTTAGGCATGTTCTGCCCCACCCCTCATTCTCCTGCAACTGAAAGTTCTGAGGTTACATTTTAACCGGCTTCTTAGAATTTCAAGTCTTGTTCCCACACAGGAGAAGCCATTATACCCAAGCAGAGTGTATTCGTCATCTGTAACTGAAGCATCGACAGGTTAATGGTGTGTCGTGTGTGAAGCACATAGGGCGTCTGGGTCAGATGATCAAGCAACAGGGAGCAAGGTGAAAGTCAAATGTAAATGTGGATGCTGTGGTGAGATTTGGCTCAAGACCAGAGAGGAAGTGATATCCAGCACACAAACTATAACCAGGAACAGCAGACTGGAACCATGAAGCAGCAAGCCTAGTGGGTTACATACATCAGATAAATCAGCCTGAACATATTGATATTGAGAATTTTAAAGGTCCCTGGACTGTAGATGAAGCAATATGATCTTGTCCAACAGGGCCTTTGAGCAGGGTTGCCATCCAAGACCACAGTGCTTTTCAGGGCTCAAATGGCTAATATGTCATTAGTCAACCATTCCCAGTTGCAGGCTCACTGAAACACAGAACCTTTAGCATGGATCAAAACAGGAAAATATTGATTCAAGGCAGGTCCAACCACACTCACCAGCATCCGATTTTAAACAGAACAGCCCTTATGCTGGTATAGCAGGTATTAAATGCCACTTACTGGAACATAATGCTGTTGCCTCATTTCCATGCGCTTGGTTTGGCTTTGATCCCAAAAAATATTATCTCCTCCTCCATTGCCATCAGAAGAACTGTTGGTTAATTTCAAGCAACTAATGAGAAAAGAGATTCTGAACAGGAGATCACGATTTAGCAAACTAAACGTGGTTCTCGCTTACTCTGGGGGGTTGCTACCTTCAACAAACAAAAACAACAATGTGTAAACCAAACACCTTGTTCAGACAGGCTTGCTGCAAACAGCCTACCCAGTGGCAAATATTTCTTCTACTATGAAAAGGAACACGGAAACAAGATGCTGAAAGGTTTTAGAAAAGGAACCTAGGAGGGTGGAGGGTGGGGGAGTTCTGAAATAATGAAATGTCCCGTAATGAACGTCCTTTCCACTGGATTTTAGTCAGGCATTACTATATTGCTAAAGATGTCATGCCTTTCATAATGGTCAGGTGCTTTGTCTCACAATTTAGTTTTGTACTGGTGGTCACTCACTCTATGGGCAAGAGTGCACTACAGGAGACCATCATATTCATGTATGTTTCGTGAGACCATCCCAAAGTACTCCTCTGTAGTCTAAGGGCAAACAAGTAACTGTGCAGCAGATCCAACTCGGTAAAAATCATCTGATACACAACATTTTGGATATGTGCTATGGTGGCTAAGAATGCCAGCTGAAAAGTCCACAGGCCAAATCTCCTCTTGGCATGTACTCGGTGTCTCAAGTGTATGCTTGGTGCCAGCGTCCGCCCACACCAGTCTTCACCAACCTGGTGTCCTCCAGGTGTTTTGGATTACAGCTTCCCAAGGGAATGGCGGTCCAATGGAGGACACCAAGTTGGCAAAGGCTGCTCTACACTGCAGAAATAATACTTTCCCACATTGCTGAGATATGTGAAGTGCTTTCAGTGCTTAGAATGTACTATATTGTTGGCATCTGTTTGTCTTGAGAGACAATGGAATGCACCTCTGAGGGTGAAGTCAAACCACTATGTTAGCAGTGACCTCCCTTGGTAGTGTGTATGCTGTCCTGGGCTGCCCAGACAATAAGACCCACCTCCTGGCCTCACATATGTGGTCCAAAGATAAGCAGAGCAATAAGTTTGGCACCAGCTTGGCTGCAGGAGTTGCCAGAGGGAGGCATACAAGATGCCATCCAACAGTCTTAGGTACTCCACTCTGATTTACTCTTTGGCCTTTTATTCTCCCAAAGATATCCCACAAGGTAGCGAAGGTTTAGGATCAGAGTTTTCATTCTCTTAGATGGTGTGGCCGCTGTCATTTCTAGGAATCACAGCTTCTAAGAGCCACAGGTTCCTGCTGAGTGCAGGATGGGGGGTCGAAGGTGGACAAACTACCCCAGAAGAAGCACAATGTGTCCCCCACCAGAGGTAAAACCTCTCCCTCCTAACACCCCATATGCCCTGAACATAATATATAAATGCTACTATAATATACTAGTACAAATATTCTTAAAACATCAGGACTTCCATCTCCTTCAACTTTAGCTCTTTGCCCAGGGACAAAATGCAGAATACCGTCTGGCTCAAGGCAGCCATTTCCCCACCTCTCCCTGTGTATGCATATGGTCAAAGCAAGATCCAACCTTCAAGCAAAACCTACAGTCATTGTTCACTGTGCATAGTACATCTGGGCACTCCAGATAATTAAACAACCAATCCAACTGGGTGATAGTATACAGTGGATCCTCAGCAAGTTTTGGTCTCACAATGGCCAGGTTCACTCAACATGCTAAGTCAAACTTTAGCTTACTGAAACTGTGTGGGTATGCAGGCTCCCTAAGAGGAGCTCATTACTGCTTTGTGCTTTCTGGTCCTTTTTGCTTTTGTGCCACACTAAGCCACGTTTTGACTAGGTATGTTGTCTGAACCAAGGACTTGTGGTTAAGCTCTCTCCTCACTAAACACACACTGTAACCAAGGTTTGTTTTGGTTACAGCTCATGGTGAGAAGGCAGTTTAGCTTTGAGCCCCAATTCAGATGACATACTAAGTCAAACTTTGGGCTTAGGTCAATGTAGACCAAGATGAAGCAAAGTTGCTATGAGTTCCTCTCTGGGAGCCCACACAGCCGCACTGATCCAAATTTTGTCTGGTTTCTGCAAATCATGCCAATGTGTGCAGAGTGAAAAATGAAAGACTTTTGTGAGGAAACAAAAGGCAATTCTTAAAGCAAGACAGTAACCACCTTCTGAGTTCTTACATGTACAGCTCAACATGAACCAGCCTTTGTTCAACCATTTACGATGCAAGAAACAAGATGAACATGTTTATTGGCAGAACAATCTCCTACAAGAAACAATAACAGTCCCTACTCAAGCACACAACTGCAAAAAAGGCAACAAAAGTGAACTCGTAACCTACATGGCTCCTGCCTGCAATTTAAATATTTCATATAGAGATGATCACCTGGATGAGTCAGCCAAGCACTTGTTTTAGCAAGAAATCCTCTCTGCATTTCTGAGCCAACGGCACATTAAGCAGATCCAACAGCATCACCTGAAGCTTCCTCCTGGGCTCATCATTTTCAGTGCAAATGTCATGAAAGAGCAGAGAGAACCTGAAAAACTATGTAATTATTCTCTCTGACTTGATGTGACATGTGAGGATCCTGACCTGTCAACACCATGATTTCTAAAATAGGGATATCACATCCGTATTAAAAGTTCCCAAACTCCATTTTGGAACAGTCAAGCTAGCTTTTTGTACTTGGTATAGGTATTGTATGAACCCACCTGCTCTCATAGAACAGGGATTCCAAATTCAAATGTTACCTGGGTTGCTATTTGTCAGAACTGTGATTCTGCAGAGCACTTAACCAAAACGTCTCTGCCAGAGGTGGAGAACATCGTTATTATTCAGTCAGGCCATTGCTCCATCTAGCTCAGTATTTTTTCACATCAATAGTCCTTCAGCTTATCGGACTGGGGACACCCCCTTTAACTCAAACCTGCATTTGGGGCCCCACAAGTGAATTTTGCATCATATATTAATGTTGCTACCACAACTCTCCATAGGTCAAGCTGTGGCCCACTAAGGGACCCAACCCACCACTTGAAGACCAATGGCTGGCAGCAGCTTCGTAGAGTTTCAGCCCTACCTACAGATGCCAAGGATTAAATGTGGGACCTTTTAAATGCAAAGCAGATAATCTACCACTGAACTACCACCCTTCCCTTGTGACTCTCCAATATACAGTGGTACCTCGGGTTACGAACTTAATTCGTTCTGGAAGTCCATTCTTAACCCGAAGCACGCATTCCCTACATAGGCCTCCCGCGGCCCCGGAAGCGGATTATGTTCGTATCCCAGGGCAAAGTTCGCAACCCATGGCACCTACTTCTGTGTTTGCAGAGTTCATAACCCAAAGCATTCATAAGTAGGACAGTTCGTAATCTGACGTACCACTGTACTGTTGGACTAAATACCCCATCGGCCCCAGCCAGCATAGCCAATATGAGAGGGATGATGTGAGCTGTAGTCTAGCAACATCTGGAGGGCCACAGGTTCCCCATTCCTACTCTGCACATCTATCTCATTGATCATCTGACACTGAAATCCAGTTATTAGAAAAGCTGCAAGCATCTGGCATCCATATGTGCTGCTCACATAATTCCATTGTCTCATACCTTGCCCAGAACAAGAGAGAGCAGTCAGATTCAGCATGAAAGTTTCATGGTCATAAAAGATATTAAGGAACAGGACATCCAAAAATTAAGGCTGTGTTCACACCATCACTTGCTGCTTTTCATGTCAGTTTAATCCCACAGTGTTTAAAATACTCCTGAATATGGCCCTGCTTTCTGCTTCCAAAATTGTGGACTTGTGGCAATCTACTGATCAACAGCAATTTCAACCAAAACCAGAAGTGAGACAGTGAAATAACAGGATAGTGGAGTAGTGAGGGTGAAGGTTCTGTTAAATAACAACAAAACAGCTAGCTGCATATGGTACTAATTTGGTGCATGGAGCTTTTCACTCAGGTAAGAAAGTGGAAAGAGGAGACGATTCCCAGCAAAGACAATGCAAAACCATTTGTGCAAGTTGTGTATCTCTTTAATAAGGTGCAAGGATTTGTGTGAACGCACCAGGAATTGAGATACAAAGACTGACAGATCATAAGATATTAAGTGCACCATCACCTCACCTCCTTGTGCTATTTTCTATTATGATCACACAATGTATTATCAGTCAGAATGTGCCCTATATAACTTGGAAGGCAGGGGTTAATTATAAAATGCATCTGTGAAGGGGGGAAATACGCCTTAAATCCGGTCTCATTTGTAAATACCCATTCTTTAACTATATGCATAGTTTAACCAATTAAAGAACAGGTATTTACAAACTATGGCATTCACTGCCACGAGGCTGAACATGTGAAGCTGCCTTATACCGAATCAGATCACTGGACCCATCTAGCTCAGTACTGTCAACAGAGACAAGTAGCAGTCTGCACCTATCTGTGTGCTTAAATGTTCTGTTGTGTTATACCCCTCTGGCAAATAAATATTTGTGTTTTATTAGTGTTTTTTTAATTGATACACAAATATACATATGGGATAACCAACATCATATAACCAGCATGCATGAAGGGGTTAATACTAGAGTAAGCTGTCCTGCCAGGGTTAGCCACGGAGAAGCTCCCATGTGAGGAGGTTTGAGCTGGTTGCCGCAGCTCAGACCGCATGGCTGTAACAAGCTTCTATTGAGTTCCTATACCAATAATTTAAGAACTCTAGGGTGACCCCCATTTGTTTTCCTCAAAACTCACAAACTAACCCCTTTTCTCTTCCATGTTAAGAAAGCATAATCTGCTACTATGCTCCATTATGTCTTTTCCTCATTTGTCCGCATTTATACTTCAAACTGTGCATATAACCTGAAGTAAGAAGAAATCTGATAACAAACAGGTTCCTAATGTTCACGTTAAAGAGCTTTGAGACAGGTTGGGCAAAGCTTAGCTTCATACATGAAAAAGAAACTAGGGTGATGAAAGAATGCACTTCAACCCAGACATTCTATAGTTGGAAATCATGCCACCTTATTGGTTACAAATGAAGCAAAAGCAGCATTGGGTTTCTAAAAAGCAAATAAGCAGTGAACTCTGTTACCTTTCCTATTTACTCCTCTAGAAAGTGATTGGCTGTAGACAGAACACCCAGCCTGCTCTTGCCTGTAGAGAAAAAACCTCAGAGCAGGCCCTCCCTTATCGCAAAGCAAACACAAACGTTGACTAAAATTTAACCATCGCAGCAGGGCAGAGTCAACAACCTCCTTTTCTGTGAGAGGTATCCAAGAGAAACACAGGTAAAATCAGCAGTGGACACCCTAGCCCTTGTGCTTACCTTTTCCTCATCTAGGGTCTATGAGAAGACAGATGGTGGAATCTGTGTTTTTGTAAAGCTGTAATTACAGCAGTTTCCAAGGTTCTCATTTGTTTGGGATCAGTGCGTAGCTTTTGGTCTGGACAATCAAGCAATTGGCTATAAAGGTCTGGTTAAATTTTTACCCAGAACTGTTGCAATCTTGGGAAGTTAACTCATCCTAGGATTGGATTGGATTGGCAGACCAGTCCTTACTCCTTAGAAATCTTTCATTTTAATGCCAGCAGAGGGGAGTGGAGATTATCTGACTACGTAAAAGATTAGAATAAGTCATCCATCAAAGTTCAGTCAAGGGAAAAGCTCAGCTTATGATTATAAAATATCGCCCAGGGTGCAGTGACGTTTACAGCCACTGTCCACCCCATCCCCCATTAGTATCAGAGTCACAGGAAATTGGATTTGCTCTGCAGGTTACATATGGGTTGCTCCCTGGTAAGATTTAAGGGACAGGCAAAAGGATAAGGTTCACATACCAATTTAGCCAACTTCAGTCTTTTCATACTCCAGTTTTATTACACATGCAAATCTGCAAACACACATATGCAAAAAATTATATTTCTGAGATCTTCCAAAACTGCTCCAAATTAATTTTCCTCACCTACTATCCTGCCTCATCTTTGGGAATCCATGAAAAGCAGAAAATCAAGATCTATGCTGGCCAACTATATTTATTATACTCAGATATTGGTGGAAGAAAATGGATGAAAATAATCTCAATGGCCAACATATTCCAGCCCAAAAGCAGTAGCCACCAACTCATCTGACCTGCACAAAACACCTGCCTGAGTTCTGGAATTCAACAATGATCCCAACAGGCACATAAGCAAAACCTAGGTCAGTCAAGACCCAAAGCAGAATCATATAATCATATAATTGCAGAGTCGTAAGGGACCACAAGGATCATCTAGTCCACCCTGCAATGTAGGAATATTTCACCCAATGTGGGGCTCAAACCCACAACCTGAAGATTAAGAGTCTCATGCTCTGCCAACTGAGCTATCCCAGCTCATATCCCAAAGGCTTGGTATTATAGGCATAGTGTACAACTTCACTCCAGATATCCCACCTCAAGCTGTAAACCATGAGTTGTAAGCATCCATCTGTCTCAGGAGACAATGGAAGAGTACATCTTTGGGAGTGAAGTCAAACTTCTCTCTGCGCTGCTCCTGACAGTCATTCCTCCTCTGGTCACTGCTGTGGATGCACAACCTGTCTGTCTGTCTCCAGGCCCTACAATCGTCCGCAAGGGATTCCCATATGGCAGGGTTAATGTTGCCAGCCTTCATGTCATGTGTGGTCACCAATGCTGATGCATGGAGTGCTGGCAACATCCTGATTCAGGTTGCTGGCCTTTGTCAGGCTGATGGTGAGGCCGAACTCCATGGAGGCTTGGGCAAAATGGTTGACAGAGCTCCCACAGAGTCCGCTGTCAAGGCTGCACCAAGGGCAATCAACATCTCTCAGATAAGAACATGCCACACTTTTGTCTTGGCACAGAGATGTGCCAGTTTGAACAGACACCATTTCTCCTTAAATGGAAGCTGAAGGCATAGGAGAACAACAGAAAGAATAATATGCCAAAGAGAGTTGGGGTGAGAACACAGCCCTGTTTCATTCCACTCTTTATAGGGAAGGTGTCCAAGGATGAACCATCATACTGGACAGTGACATGCATGTTCTCCTGTAAAGACCTGATCATCTTGTTGAGCTGTGTGAAGAGTCATTTTTTGTTGAACAAGGGCAATGAAAAGGATGTGCAATGGGTGTCTCGGCTCTCAGCATTTCTCCTGCAGCTGGCTCAGTGAGAAAATCATGTTGACTGACCTCCAAGCTCTAAAGCCAATTTGTGACTTGGGATAGACCTTGTCAGCAAGTGAGCATAAATCTGTTGAGAACTACTTGGGCAAAGGCTTTCCGCACAGTACTCAGCAGTTAGATGCATGTCTCGTGGCACAGATCCTTCTTCCCAACACTGCAGGTAAATACCATGGAGGTGCATCATGAGGGAGGAAGTGAAGCTGGTTTTCAGCACTTCTGTTGGGATTCTGCCCTGTCCTGAGTCTTTACCACATGTTTGAGAGTTGATGGAGTTTTTCAGCTCGTCAAGGGAAGCAGGGACATCCAGCTCTTCCAAGACAGGCAGAGTCTGGATGCTGTCAACTGCTGTGTCAAGAGACCATGTTTTCCGGGTAGAGGCTATTTGCTAATTAAACTCTCAATGTTCTTACTCAGTTGTATCATTTTATACTATTCATGTTTTATTCTCCTTTCTTTTTGCAAGCCACTTTAAACACTTGTTGGAAAAGCAGCGCATCAATGCTCAAAAACAAACCAAATAATGCAGTGCAGGCTAGAGACAAAGCAATGCCAAATGCTTTTACTGTTTTAAGTATCTGACGGGATTTGCTTTTGCACTCTCAGATCTCTTGTGAGTACTGAGACAAGGCTTTATTGCCGAGCATACCAGTTGAGCAAAGGGAGAAAAACACAGTAACAAGCAAAGCAAAGCAGTACCAATGCCCCAAAACAACAGCAGTTTTGGGGGCTGCTTAATGTCTACCAGTTACAACCCTTCAGGCTACTATAACTTTCTCTGGCCATTCGGGGAAAGCACAATGGTTTCCTTTATCTCCACCAAGGCAAGTGGGATGCAACACAAATTTCAGTAGCTGGGAGCAGTTGTTAGGCAAAGACCATTAAGCAAAATCAGAAATGGGGTGGGGGAAAAGACTCTTGCCATGACCAAAGACCATACCAACACCAGTATCAACTACTGACATGATAAGGTTCGGGGGGCTTGATTACACACTAACCAATTTTCCATTCTCAAATAGTATAAGCAACAGAAGTATGCCAGAATAAGTTAAGGCCAGCCTCACACAGCTGCGTTTTAGACAGAAATTTAATGTGCAACAGTTTTTCCCCCCTCTTATGGACAGCTTGGATTAAGCATATGCACACTGAAAAGTCCAAGCACTGGAGCAGGATAGCAGGTCCTGATTTGCACCATGCCAAGTCCAGGTTTCCAGATGATGCTGTTGTTAAGCTGGGATTTGGAATTGCTATACAAAACTCCTATTGAAACAAGACCAAAAGTGATTTTACATACCAACCCCAGTATGCAAAAGTGGAAGGACATCTAGGTTAGATATTTATTTTAAAGGGAAGAACTGCCAACTATGGCAAAAAAGGAAAATTCTCTATCAAATGTTGCCAGAGGGAAAGTTTAACCATGAAATATACAGAATGAGAAAAAGTTCATAAGGGAAGCAGAAACAACAGAAATATTAAGGAATCTGGAATCGAATAAAGTCAACGCAAAACCTGCCTTGGGAGATCACTGATGCACACCCAACCACAAAGCAGAAGGCACAGAATCTAACACCAAAGACTTCCAGCTTCCATTTAAAAACACAAAACAAGTTTCTAGTCCTTATGGCTTGAAATATGGGCTTTAAAGTAAATAGGCACTGTGGGGTGAAATTTCCAAAGCTAGAGTGGGGCTCAGTAGAATTTCTAGCTGTCAGACAGCAAGATATTAATGGCCTGCTTCACTTGTTTGCCCTTTCTTGCAGATACTCTGTATTTTGTGCACATTTCTTAATTTGCATATTTTATCCTGATTAATGAATTCAGCTCTCTTTTTTACTGCATAATACCCTGCAAATGTGGACAGCCAGAAGACAAGACTGAAACTAGCTGAAATGTTAAATGTATGATTTGCCTTTAACTAGTTTTTTTCATTCCAATAAAAGCTGCAGCAGAAGAACGGGAGAAAATCAAGATCAGGATTCAGATGCACAAGAAAAGTTTTTTACCCTCCAGTCACGATCCTGATGCTCCCTTTCTCCGAGTGTTATTAACCCAGGAAGGAAACTTCCATTATAATTGACCTTACTCAGTCCCACCCAAAGAACATCATGATGCAGTAGCCTTGCTTCAAAGCATCCCAAAAATAGTTATTTATTCCCATACATTTCCATCCCGTTCTTCCCCATAGCCCACCATGGGAGCCCAGAGCAGCTAACAACCCTAATTACAATAATCACAATCAAAAACCCATTTAAAATTACAACAAAATTAAAACCCTGCTTAATGTTAGCTGAAAGAAAAGGGCCACTGAATTTGGGTTCCCAAAGACTCACATTTCTGTACTTTCATAACCTCTTACTCCTGCTCAATAAAGTCACATGGAAGGTTAATCTGTATGCTTGCCAAGAGGCAGCATAGTAGAACTGTGAACCATTAGCACTGCCTTTTGTACCAGAAGTATCACAGAGTCTGATAGCTGACATTTCCATGTATCAATGATCTCTGAGTCAGAGTGGAAGTATGAGTATAAAGTGTCCAGAGATTTCTTTGGGCAGACTTCTGTGCACCCAACATATGCAATCATAGCTCCTTACAAAGGACCGCACAACAGCAGTTGCTGTCTCTTGGCCACAGACAGCTTTCCCTGAATACTGTATTCCAATATCTGAACCATTTATATCCACCAGCAAATAAGCTGGCATGACAGCCCTGACTGCTGCATTACATATGTGATTCTAAATCAAAAACACACATTTACTTGGAAGGAAGCCCCAGTGATTTGACTTCTAACAAACATCAAGCTAGAAATGCATTAGACTTCAAGGCTCATTTAGCCATAAGGATGTTATGATTTTTTTCATCATATAGGCATCCCTCCCTTCCTCCAAGGAGCTCAGTGCAGTAGACATAGGATTATCCTATTTATTGTCACATTACCCCAGAGAGGCAGGGGAGACTGTGATAATGTAGCATAAGGATGGTGCACAGGTGCCAAGATCCATAGGTGTGTAAGGGAGCTTGGCAGTAGAGGTCACAGATTCAAGCCTGGAAAAATCAGTTCTCTGGTCAATTTCCTAGGCTGCCTTTTGACACTACCCGAACACTTTGGGGGCTTAGTTGCTTTTAACCATGAGAACTAGAAAACCATTTTTATTTAAAATACATAAAAGTCAATATCAAGAAACCCAAGTTCTGTGCCAGATTCTACACAAAATCCCAAGAGTTCCAGGGGCATAGCTGATGGGTATGCTCCAGCCTAGCACATAATGACAAGTTATGGGAGATAAAAGGATACCAGCAAGGCAGAGGCTTGTTTAATAATATACATTATTGAGACTTAGGAAGTGGAACCTGCAAGGGCACAATGACACAGTCATCAGAAAGTAGGTCAACCTTTGGCACTGCGTTAGTGAGGTGAAGCAAAATAAGTCTTACATCTCAGCATGAGCTTGACTATAATAGCAACATTCAGAAGTCATTAGAGCATCTAAAATTGAAGACAAATAGTTTTTTAAAAAAAATCTTACTTAATTCCAGATTCATAATTAATGTCTGTGGGTAAGACCTCAGCGCCTAGGACCTGCCAATCACATGGTCGGTGGTTCGAATCCCCGCGGCGGGGTGAGCTCCCGTCGTTCAGTCCCAGCTCCTGCCCACCTAGCAGTTCGAAAGCACCCTTAAGTGCAAGTAGATAAATAGGTACCACTTTATAGCGGGAAGGTAAACATACCCCTGCCCGTACGGGCCAGTCTTGACAACTCTAGGGTTGTGCGCTCATCTCACTCTAGAGGCTGGGAGCCAGCGCTGTCCGCAGACACTTCCCGGTCACGTGGCCAGCGTGACGAAGCTGCTCTAGCGAACCAGCACCAGAGCAGCACATGGAAACGCCGTTTACCTTCCCGCTATAAAGCGGTACCTATTTATCTACTTGCACTTAAGAGTGCTTTCGAACTGCTAGGTGGGCAGGAGCTGGGACCAAAAGACGGGAGCTCACCCCGCCGTGGGGATTCGAACCGCCGACCATGCGATCGGCAAGCCCTTTATATAAGGTACCAAGAGCCAATTATATAAACTGGCATCAAGGATACTTGTTCTCCTACTCAATAAGGATACTTTGCCATCAGGTTTTTTCCCCCACACCAAATACTTATAAAATACTTTACACCAAGATGCATACTAATGCTCTTTTGGATAATAGGCTGTTTCTGCAAAGGATCTCATCATTATCTTGAGCCACTGAGCATTTCAAGGACTCAATTACCTCCAAATTTCAATGACAATCTCTTTTAATATACCTGTTTTTTTTTAAAAAAAATCCTAAATTGTGAATCTAACATTACAGGCAGAGCTTTTCCCAACAAAATGGAAATCAAAGCAGCTAATAGATTCAATTGAAGCACTCTGAGCAGCAGACCTATTACATGCTTATTTTGGACTGGATCATATCCACTAGTAAAACAGTAAATAAACAAATTCATTGATACAATATGAAGTACAGAAAATTATTTAAAACAAGTGCACTGATCCGGACTGAGAATATTATTTTAAAATGACATTACAAATCTGGGAGTTTCTTATCTGCAAAAGTCAGTGTTTCATAACATAACCCTAAGTGGGTAAAATGAACATTGGAGATTTGGGAAAAAACAGTAACAAACAGTTTGGAGATCTGTTTTCTGGTAGAGGCATTAAAACTTACCAGCAGACCAGAGCAGACTTCTCAATGGACAGATGCTAATTTTTCAATGCTTCTAAATTGTTCCTGTATAAGGAAACCAGATTATTAGTGCAACTATCAAAGAGAATAGGTTCTTTTAAGACTTATTAAACCAAAGCACAGAACCTTATTTTTATAATCATCAGACAACATCCTCTAATTTAGGGATGAAAACCCTTTTTCAGCCAGAGGGTCACATTCACTTCTGGACCACAAGACCTGAAGTTCCTCACCCCATCTTAAATAGAGAATCTCTTTAAAAATGTAGTGAAAATATTTACCTTTCACTCCTTTTCCAGTCCAGGCTCAGGCTTGTATTATACTCCTTGTTGCTCTGATGTTTTCCTTTGTTGTTACCAATTTGTGTTTCAGATTGTTATATGTATTTCCTATTAAAAGAAATAATGATCTGAGACGACTCTGGAGTTCTGTTTGTGTATACTTTACATGGCAACATGATTTCTCTCTTTTTTAAAAATAAAACCATTTAGGAATACGAAACAAGGATAAAACAAAAAGAGGCCCAACCACTAATAGCCTAGAAATGCCTGTGTAAACCTGATGAAGGTTTTTTTTTCTGGAGGCAAGTCAAAACCTGACAACATTATGTTTAATGGGCCTCTCATGGAGAGCATTCTGCAACTGGGTTTCTTCCACTGAAAAAAGCCCCACTCCACCCTCCAGCAATTCTTAATTTACAGGAACGCTGAATATGGAGAAAATCAGCAGCCTCCAGCACTTGTGAAGGTTCATATGAAAAAAACAGCAAAAAATTCTGGCAAGGAGAGTGAGAGGGAATCCTATCAGCAACACCAAGACCTGTTGCTTCCTGGTGCAGAACTTTGACCAGTGAAACTCAGGTGCTTCTTCAACATTCATTCAGGGTGTTTTCCCAATTCCCCCTTAACTCTAAATGCTGTATCTCCACTCAGTCTAACACACAAGCAGGAAGCTGTCGGAAAGTTGGTAAGCACCGGAAATCGTGACATAATTAAATAAGAACGTGGGCTCGCCACAATGAAGTGTGCAAAACAGGGTTGCCACCTCCCCTCCCCCATGACTGAGGCTTTGAACAGCAGCCTACAAAACTGAAATTTAAAAGGTGAAGCTCTTCCCAGTGTATTAGGGTCATAATGAGAAATACTTCACATGTTGAATTTCTGTCTGCTTATAACAATTAAAAGCTCAGACATGCAGGGAGGGAGGAAAAGGTTAACAATATGCTCTTCAGTTTAAGGGCAGCACACTCCCGGATGGAAAATCCTCTTTTTAAGATCAGCTACATACTAATGCGCCCAATTTAGTCCAAGTAAGGCATGGCACCTGTAAGCAGAGAACTAATGTCATTCATCCCTTCCAACTATCCACTGGCACATGAACATGTGTTGCTGTTCACGACCCAACCCTGAGATGACTCAGGAGCCATGAAACGAGTCAGTGGTCAGAACCAATGAGTGAGTCAGGATCAGAGGAGACACCAGAATAAAGGAGCACTCCAGATCACAGGAAGACCTTGCAGCCAAGCAAGCCTCAGAGGGAACAGGAAGCACTTTATGTACCTTCCTGCCCCAAAGGATCCAATGGGCAGCCAATCGGGGTGGGGGTGGGGTGGGGTACACAGGTGTTTTAAGT
The DNA here is from genome assembly GCF_964234715.1 of Podarcis melisellensis. Taxonomy (NCBI): domain Eukaryota; kingdom Metazoa; phylum Chordata; class Lepidosauria; order Squamata; family Lacertidae; genus Podarcis; species Podarcis melisellensis. The sequence continues at coordinate 43,875,236 of NC_138537.1, forward strand.
CAGTTGGGAAGGTCCTTCACCAAAAAGGTTGCTACCACACGGAACCGCTGCTTGCTGAACTGTAATTTGCAACATGGGGTAGAGTGATGGGCCACTGTGCAAATCCTCCACAAAGGCTTTGCAACCACACACTCAGACTGGCTCTGGCCCTATCTACATACTTGGTTGCATACTTGTTGGACTACACCTTCCATAATGCCTGATCACTGGTCATACTGGCTGAGGTTGATGGGTATTGGGAATCCAACAACATCTGGAAGGCATCATGTTAGCTTCCCCTGACCTGAAGTACCTTGGCAATCTTTTTTTCTTCCCCAAACAGTTGGCTTTAGTATGCATGTCAGGGCTTAATTTGGACCAGCAAATACCAAAGTCTGAGAGAATGAGTGGAATGGATCCATTAATGACAGGATCAAGAAGGATATAATATATACACTATTATGTATGGTGCAGAGGTGATAAAGCGGTAAATACACCATTACACGCAAGCAAATAACCATGTGATGACTGCAGTTATCACATGACAAACAGAGTTGCAGTAAGAGCTAGACCATGGACTTCATTTAAGCTAGACAGTGGACTTCATTCAGGTCCAAAGTTCAGAGAATATCAAACACTATTTCATTTTGTGAAAACTCACCCAGAAAGATGTATATATTAAGTTTTCTCTTCTATTTATCAAGAGGTTACCCTTTAACCATTGGAAACCCTAACAAGACAACATTGTGGTTCAAAGGACTACCAGTAATCTGTACCACTAGCTGAAGTCACTGCTGTCAGATCAACCACTCAGAGAACTGAACATTGATAGGACGCTGGGAGGTGGGGAGACTTGCACATAAAAGCTTCTCTTTTTCAGAGAGGGCTGCAGAGAGACCAACACTGCTGTTGGCACTGAAGTCTCAGAAACTGAAACGCATGAAAGACAGTGAGCAAACAACATAAGAGAGAGTGTAATAGCGTAATCAGGAACTCATTTACAGTCTGACTTCAAATGGAATCACGCCCAATTACAATAGATATTCAGTTTTCATAATCAGTTGTTTGCAATTCCAAAACACAAATACTGTGATTTGCATCTTGAGTGATTTGTATTTTGTGGAATCAACAATTTTGGGCCTGCAGGCATATTTGGAAATCTAAGGAACTGATGTGGGCACCATGAAATACCCATTACAGAAAAGAAAATTGGGCAATGCTCAGAACCCGTTTCCCCACCCTACCCCATAACAAATGAAAACCAGACCAAATTTTTTAGAAAACCAGGCAACTCCCTCACAGCAACAAAAAAAGGTCCCAAACCCCCTCATTTTAAAAAGTAATAAAAGTTTGGAATAGCAGAAGCTTGTGGCACCTAAGGGAGCCACATTGTGGACCCCTTAAAACGTGCTACACTTTGATACAGAGATGTCATCTTGTACATTAATTACAGTGGTACATCGGGTTAAGAACTTAATTCATTCTGGAGGTCCGTTCTTAACCTGAAACTGTTCTTAACCTGAGGTTCCACTTTAGCTAATGGGGCCTCCCGCTACTGCCGTGCCACCACTGTGCAATTTTTGTTCTCATCCTGAAGCAAAGTTCTTAACCCCAGGTACTATTTCTGGGTTAGCTGAGTCTGTAGCCTGAAGCGTCTGTAACTTGGGGTACCACTGTACTTCACCTATCTAGAGTCCTCCTTTCAACTAGGTAAAGATATAACTAGCTAAATAAAAAACACAAACGCAAACTTGGGGCAGAGTTTCTCTAGACCTCTTTCTAACTGTGTGTTTGCAACAGACCTAATGGTGCTTGACAGCTGCTAAACTGTGGATCTGAATGGGGTCAGCTGACTAGCTAGAGCGGCAGTGAGGAATCTGTGGCCCTCTAGACACTTTTGGACTCCAGCTCTCATCAGCCAAACATGTGGGCTTGTGATGGTGGTGAACTGTGAATTGACCCTGCATTCCCCATAAAAGTGTAACTCTAAAAGTTTGGCTAAGCAGATGGGGGTGGGGTGTTTCTCTACTGGGAGATTCCACAGTTCAAAAAAGTAGTACCTAAGCTGTACAGATGAATATCACCATCACAGGTGATGTGGTTGGGAAAGATCTCTACCTGAGACTCTGGACAGCTGCTACCACATCTGGTCAACAGTACTGGGCTAAACAGACTGATGGTCTGATCCTGACATCAGGAGATCTGGAGTGAAGTGCCATGAACATCCAAGGATGACACCTAGCTCTTTCTCTCTATTCCAACAGAACCAGGAGAGGCAGCTGAGGTGTTAAGACCAATGCTTGGAGGCAATGATGGGCTGAATGTGGGCCAATACACTGAGGCGTAATTCTGAAAAGATAGAGGCATTATGTGTTCCAAATCTGGGAGGTGGGAAGATGGCCTGCGCTGGTCAGGGTTGCACTTCCCTGAAAGGAGCAGGTTCACAGCTTAGGGGTGCTCCCTAAGTTGTTTAAAACTGTTTTTTAATATTGTTTTAATTGTTGTAACCAGGCCTGGGACTTTAGGATGAAGGGCAAGTAATTAAAAATAAACAAAAATATAACACAGTTCAATAGGTATTGAAGTGTAGATGGGTTCAGGCATGACCCAAAACCGAGATTCAGCTCAAAAAGGATTTATTGGAACATCAAGAAGATGAAGAAGAATGACAAACATGGACACTTGGACCAGTATATATACCTTAAGCCGTCCAGGCAAAACACACACACCACCTGTGATAGGTCACTTTAATGCTGCAATTAGCAAATCACAACACTGACCCAATCTCAGCAGGGATTGGCAGCCTGCCAGCTACAAACAATGTCATTGGAGGGTTTTAAAATCATCTCTGTCTTTTGTTATGCAGATGAAGGCCTGCATTGCATACATACAGCCTACAATGCCTTCATACATAATAGGTATATCATTACTATGTTTGTCCAAAGCTCAACAACTTATTCCTGTTTGTTTAGCAACAATTTAGTAAAGCTGTCACCAAATTTAGAAAACTGTAAACCCTGAGCTGCACTAGTTACAATAAATTAATCGATTAAATCTACAACACAAGCAACTTTCTTTGCTTGCAGCTGCAGGCATTATCTTAGAAAAGGTGTTCTATATGAGAGAAAGTGGGGAATAACCCTTTAAGATGGCAATTGTGCTCTGCAGTTTTTATAAATACTTGCATTAAAAAAAATTTTTTAAAAAAAATGAGTCTGCTGCCCAATCAACCAAAGGCATGTTTACAATTTATTAAAATGTTTGATCAATTAACCTATCCAATTAAATCGAATAAAGGTTAAAGCCCTACAATGGCATGCATTTGTCAATTATTTCCATCACCGTATATACCATGTAATAGGTTTGAACTATAAACTCCAATCACTTTACAATATAGATTAACACTTGCAGAGTACTGGATAAATTAGAAAATCTTAGTCTTCGATCCAAAAAAAGAGGGAACAGGTTTAACAAAAGTGATCCTGAAGAAGCAGAGACTATTTGGACCTTAATCAATCCTTTGTGCAATGTTTTAAGCTTGCAAGGATCCCAGCAGCAGCCCTATCTGTTAGATTCAGTACAATCAGGTACTAGACATAGCTACAAGAGGCCAAGAACACAGTGAAGCAAGTTAGCCCCAAGGACTTGGCATTTTGGAAGGTGGCAGCCAAATGCACATACCACTCATTGAGATTTGTGCTACTGTCTAAACTTTTGCAGAATACACATGCCTAATGGCACATCTTGCTCAGCCATATGGGCTCCTGCTTGCTGTACATGTAGCCATGATTCTACTGCCTAACTAAAAGATCAGGATAGCTGTGTTAGATGTAGGCAAGCGGATAGCACTCTGTCAGGTGTTCAGGCAGCATGTATGGATGCTAAGCCAAAAGTGCAGGAAATCAAATTATGGCTTGCAAACCAGGTATATTTTCTGCTGGCTGTACTGTATATACATCTCTCTCCCTTCCAAACAATGGTGTGGATCAGTTCAAAGTAGGACTCCAGGCTTTAACATTGGTTTGCTTAGTAGATCAACTGACATTTTAGTTGATTACTTGGTACAGATCCATTTTAAGATACAGGGCAAATTTTAATCAATAGAAGCTACAATTATGGGAACACTTTATTTCTGGAAGTTAATTTTTGATCTGTTGAGTTACTGTTTACAGTCAGAGAATGAAAAATGATGTATTAGAGATGGCCTCTTTGAGCTATAATTGGCAGTTTTTGTTTATTAAAATGTACATTATCATAGTTTCTTCAATAATGCGCAAATACAATTATATTGATCCTTCTATAGTATGCTAATTTAGTTGGACGATTAATCAATGAAAAAGTATTTAATTAGTTGACAGCTCTAGTTCTAAGGCAATCAGCACCCAGCCCTTCCTGCTAGGAGCATACTTTTCCAATCAAGGCCAACCTGAGCACTTTGATGCCAACGCATTCCATAAGGAGAAAAACGGATGCTTGAAAGCCTCTCTTGCAATCAGAGTTTGCAGGGCTATATTTGACAATGCAGAACTCTTTATGGCAGAAGTGGCTAAGGTTCTCCACGCAGGAGTTGGGTCAATGCCCTGCAGTGTAAAGGCAGCCCTCTCTGCCTTCCAAGTACGGCAACACATGACACTCTGTACAGTGTTTGAGCCATACAGCCTTTGTGACTGCAGCACTCCACACAAAATCTTGAAGCAGTAAGATTACTTTGAAGTTCCCAGCGACATTTCAGAAAAAGAACTATGCTTGAGAAGTCTTATGCGATAACTTGACTGTAGAAGCATGCAATACAGTGCCGTAGGTTTTAACTGTCACTGTCTCTTTTAAAGTCAGGTCACTTATTCCTACTATCTCCCCCCAAGACTAAAGCAACGCCTAAAGCTTCAAAGGTAGCATTGTTCCATCAAGGCTAGCTTCATATGCTTATAAAAGGCTGATTCCAATAACCATTTGGTTCAAAGCAGATACAAACACCTACAATTCCTTACCCAGTCGGTAAGAATGCATGTGAAGCATCTAAACTTGATCCAAGGCCATATTCATAAAGAATGTAAGAGCATCCTTCCCTAACCTGGTATCCTCCTAATGTTTTGGAATAAAACGCCCATCAGTCCCAGCCAGCAGAGCCATGTTGGAGAAGGCTGGCGTGAAGGATTCTGCATCCCCAAATGGGAAGGGGAATAATACATGACCCCTCTATTTTCAGTAATGTTAAAATCTGGACTATCTGTGGGCTAAGGTCTCTGTTCATTTCAGCTTAACACTGGGGACATTTTCAGTGAACATATTGAAGTTCTCAAACGGGAAGTGCAGAAGAGACCCTATCATTCTCTCCCTGATTAACGCACTCTCTCGTTAATTTTACTTATACAAAAAAGCAACCAAGCAAACAGAATCTACACTTGGAAATCAAGCTCTGCTCCATTTGGCTCACACCACCAATAATCCCATTAAGCCAAAGCTGCAAGTTTACACAGTACCCAGTTCTGCAGCTATATGCTTTCAAGAGCTGACTAATGTATTTTTACAAGGGGTACCATTGGGGAGAGCAACATACACCCAACCCATCTCAGGACCACCTACATTTCTGTTTACTGCAAGGTAGAAAAGTAATCAAAATCCTTATTCTTAAAATGTGTATATCTTTTTTTCCACAATTCCCTCCCCACACTTCTACTGAAACCACTTCCCCAACATGTGCACATTTCGGATTTCTGCAGATCAACCACTTCAAAAATCATTCCCTCCACTGATTCACCATTTTGATTTGTTCATGGTTAGCAACCAGCAGCGCAGATCCACACATATGCACTCTGAAATATGTTCCACTAAGTTCAATGGGACTTACACATAGGTAAGAAAGAGTGTGTACATAGGAATACAGTTTAAATGTGAGATACACCTGGTACCATACAGTGGTACCTCTGTATGCGAACGGGATCCGTTCCAGAGCCCCGTTCGCATCCTGAAGCGAACGCAACACGCGCCTGTGCTTCTGCTTGTGCGCAGGTCGCAATTCGCCACTTCCGCGCATGCGCGTAACATCATTTTGAGCATCTGCGCATGCGTGAGCGGCGAAACCCGGAAGTAACACGCTCTGTTACTTCCAGGTCACCGCGGAGCGCAACCCGAAAACGCTCAACCTGAAGCTAATTCAACCCGAGGCATGACTGTATTACTTGTGTCAGGGGCTTGCAGCTAAAGTTCAAAGAACCTATGGTAATTTGGATAGGGTTAAGAAAACTGTAGCAAAAACAAGAAAACCTAGCAAAATTGCTTTTAGGGGTTGTTTTAAAAGTCTGGAACGGATTAATCCATTTTGCATTACTTTCTATGAGAAAGCACGCCTTGGTTTTAGAACACTTTGGTTTTGGAACAAATTTCCGGAACAGATTAAGTTTGGGAACCAAGGTAACACTGTACTAGCTTGGAATATTCCATACAACACTGTATTTATTTATTTATTTATGTTTGTTTGTTTGTTTGTTTATTAAATTTGTATACTGTCCCTATACCCGTAGATCTCAGAGCAGTTCATAACATAAAGTCACAATATGAAAAAGAGAAAATACATAATAAAAACAAAAAACAAAGGCTAAGCAATACCCCTCCCTTCCACAACACATTTTAAAAGGGCATCAGATGTCAATCAGCCAAAGGCCTGGTTAAAGAGGAAGCAGGTTGCTCAATATTACTACACACACACATAGCATAATCCAGATACAATAGGGGTTTGAAAAAGCATCTTGCCTAATGCCACTGGGCAAGTTTATAACATAATTATCAGGGAATGAATTGCATTTCCCCCGTATCTAAATACTTATACAGTATTTGCCATTTTCTCCAATATTCACTCAATCCACAACAAAGACAGTACTGTACCTTGAAAGACAAGGAAACCAGCACAACCGATGAATATCAGATGCACATTTACAATAATTATGCATTTATTGTGCTATATAAGCCAATTTTGTCTGGAAAGACATGCCATAGTGCCAGTGGAACTTAATTGCATGTGGACTTAAGAGAGAGGTGGTAGAAAGGAAGAGGGGTGAGCAGTCACAAGAACTCAGCATATTTAGGCTGGAGAAAGAGGGGATGACAAAAAGATGAAGGGGTGTGAGAGGAAGGGCAAAGCAATAGAACAGCAGTTTAAGATAAAAATAGGTGCTTTAAACACCTTGAAAACCAGTTGGTCTCCACAGCAACTGCAGGTAACCAGAATTAATGGGCTTAAATTACAGGAAGATAGATTTAGGTTAAATATAATAAAGAAACAAAATAATTGGTGGGCAATTGCACAAATTGGATGCAGACTGATTTATCCATCTCATTAGAGGTTTCTAAACACAGGTTGGGTAAACCTCTATTATGTGTTGAAATCCTTTAGGTGCTACCGACCTTCTTCTAGTCTGACACAGGGCTTTTCAGACTGCAATACTATGTACACTTATAAGTCTCACTGAACTTAGTGTGACTGGGTAAACAAAGTACTGTGCAGTTATAAATAGAGCCTCAGGGCCAAACCAGACAAGATAAAAGAGATCCATCTTTGGTTCACCTATCTGTATTTTAGCCAAAAGCAGCCATGGCGGGAGCCCCATCTCAGCTGGGACCATGTATTTGAGGAAAGAAGTGTTCCCCCCCCCCTCCCCACCAGCCCAATTTACCTGTGAAATTTTTTTCCCTCACTCCCACCCAGCTACTATTTTACCAATGAAAATTATCCGCTCATTGGTTCTCCTACAGCTTCTCTCTTATTCTGTTGTTTGGGTGAAAAAGTTGGTCAGTGATATTAGAGGGAGCCAACTGTGCAGTGCTTTTTCCCAATATCAGTGTAGCCAAATAATAAGAGGATATTATTGAGGTTGAGGGAGTTGGGTATGTTTACCCTGGAAAAGAGGACACTTGAGAGGAGATATGATAGCCATCTTCAAATATCTAAAGGGCTGTCACATGGAAGAAGCTTGTTTTCTCCTGCTCTGGAGGATAGGACCCAAACCAATATCTTCAAGTTACAGGAAAGAAGATTCTGAGTAAACACTGGGAAGAACTTTCTGATGGTAACAGCCGTTTGACAGTGGAACTCACTCCCTCGGAGTCTCCTCCTTCAATGGAGGTTTCTAAGCAGAGGTTGGGTGGCCATCTGTCGTGGATGCTTTAACTGAGATTTCTGTAATGCAGGGAGTTGGACTAGGTTACTCTTGGGTTCCCCTTTCAACTCTACAATTCTATGATTAGCATTTCCCCAAATGGGCAAGATGGCTCTTCCAAATCTGTTGTTACAGATGTGTTAGGGGCATGGCTGGTAGTCCACTGGTTCAAATAGCCACTCATTGCCCAGGAAGTAAGCCATTGTCTCTCAGTTTCAGCCTCTCCATTTCAGCAATAGAGGGAAAGAACAACACTAGCTTATTTTACAGCTTGGATGTGGCCCCTTTTTCAGTATTAGGGCCACAGTCCTTTCTGGCTGGCCTTTTGGGGCCATGTACCAGAGATGGGTGGTGCCTGAGTTAGAGGTTGACAGAGCAGTTTTACCTTTGTATAGTAAGCTAATTTCTTCACACTCACTTCTCTCTCTAACCTCCACCAATGCAAGCAAAAAGCATAATCAGTTCATTACACCTTCTAGCCAGGCAAAAACACACAAGGAGGTTGCAAAGAGTGAAGGAGTTCAGAAGAGTTCTGGGGACTGGGAGGAGTCCCAGGGGCCCGATAGAGAAACCTGGAGGGCTGCATTTGGCCCCCAGGCCTGAGGTGTCCTCCAATCCTGCTTTCCACAGTTGTTGCAAGGATTCCCTTGTCAAAGGATGTGACCTATATGGAATGGCTCCAATTGCAAAGCAGGTACCACGGTGCAAGGATTGTCAATCTTTTATTCTTTGTAGCTATCAATCTGAAGTCACCTTTTCAAAATGGCACCTTTTATCCCAACAGGACAAAGTCAAACCATGCCTTGCTACTATAAATTCATCAGTCATCACACAGAACTGTCCATTTTCAGGCAGATCTCTTAGAAGAAGGATTTTAAAGACTGCATTAAAGCCATTCCTGCAGCTGCCAGAAGTCTTACTTGCTGAGAGGCTAAGACAGACTTGCAGTGCCTGGTTCCCAAAAAAAGCCCTGTGAGTAACAAAGCTTTTCACTTCCATAGCCCAGAGTAGATGGGCATCAATTATTTTGAGTGCTTCTGGTGGTTTCTTCTTACTACAGCCAGCCAGCCAAAAGCCACTAAATAAATCACACAACTACTAGAACCCATTACATTTCCAAAAGGGAACATTCAGGTGGATTTGTAAGAAGAAATAATATAAAAATTAAATAGTGCAGCACAAGGGACTCACAGTGCATTTTGCAAGCTGTTAAGACAAACAGATTCTGCAACGAAACGGGGTGCTTTCACCCCTCCCCAGACTAAAGAAATTAAAAAGAAAAGAGATATACTCTTTTCTACACAGGCCAGAACCTGCAGTGAACTTGGCAAAATGTAGGATCTATTTAACAATGCATTTGGGTAAAATAAAAAAAAAGAAATCAGCATAAAGTTCAAATCCTAATTTAATACATCAGTTCTAGAGACCTTACATTAAAAATAGGAACAGGTTGAAGAAGAAGGGAATCAGCACACATATAGCAGCCCTTCATACTGTTGGCTATAATAGAGTAGCTTCATTAAGTATTATTATCTCTCAATCTTTCAGACAAATCTACACTTTTCCTTCCTCTTCGGCTACTTTGCAAGTTTTATGCTGGTATTGATGAAAGGACTGCAGCACTCTGAATGTCTAGTTCACTACCCCCTCCTCAAAAGCAGCAATGACATACAGAACCTTCTGAGCTAAGACAAAAAATGACTTTGAAGACCCAATTGATAGAACTAAAGGACTGGCTAAGTCTAGCTCACCAAGCCATTTGCACTGGCAAAAACCTCCTGGAACCCAGCAGGTCAAAGGCTACAAATACAGAGAAAGACACAGACTTCTAGCTGTCATTCCAAAATAAAACTTGATCCACCTTAAACACATTTAACCTGGGAGTAAGTCCCATTGAATTTAATAGAACTCATTACTGAGCAGACATACCTAAGATGGTGATGAAGAAGATGGTGATGAAGAAGATGGAAGTGACCATGAGTGTAATCTAGTCCAACTCCCTGCAATGCAGGAATCTTTTGCCAATGTGTGGCTCAAACCCACAACCTTGAGATTGAGTCTCATGCTCGACCAACTGAGATAGTGAGAAGGACAATTTGATTCTGTGAACTTCATTGGAAACGTTTAGGGCCATGTCACCAACTGAGAAGCTGGTGACTTCAATATCAGAGTCTTCATAAGATATATTGCACATACAAAACAACTTGCTCCACTCTTAAGGTACCCGAGAGCCAGTTTAGTGTTTTCCTTGTTACATTATATCAGTGTGGCAGAAAGAGAACTGTGACAATTACACACTAGTTTGCTTTCACTGGGAATCCACTGCAGCTTCCCACTTAAATTACACACATGATTTTTTACACATGTTCAGCTTTATAGGGGAAATTACACTTATCAAGTGGCCCTCATAGCCATATGTGCACATCCCATTTATTGACACACAGTCCCTTTGGCTGACATACATTCTATCACCTGAACAAGTTGGTCAGGCTTCCAGAACCCTTGTATTTCAATGGGGCACAAGACTGTGACTTATTCCACAGGGTGACAGATGCACAGAACACCATTAGGGGCATCATTGATTTTGGAAGACCACTTCACAACAGACACCACACACTGCTCCTTATATTTGACATTTGGGTCATCTGATCCCTCTGCCCATTGCTATGCACACTCCACTTCCCACCATATATTCCCCAGCCCTTAATCAAGGCTTAATCGGCCTCTTCCACAGCCCACTCCTCCCATATATCCAGTAGTCAGGAACCTCCATCGAAATGGCAGCTCAGCACCCTGCTCCACTCCAGAATAGCCTACTCAGTCTAGTATTCCTACCCACTATTCCATAGTTGTTCCTTTAAATCCCACCCCTACGACACAAAATCGTTGCCCCAGAGATTGCATAATGTTGTTCTTGGCCCCCCCCTCCACCATCTCCACACACACACACACACAAAGAGTTGCTCTCTCAGGGCAGGACTTTGAGGCAGCTGTCTGGTGCCCCACTCAGCAGATGAGGGCCAGAAATGCAGCAAGGTTGACTTGCCACAAGGATTTCAGTCACATCTTAAGGTGAGAAGGAGTGTAAGTCCATTAAGTCCCAGAGTCTAGGAGAGAATGGCTGCAGCCCCCCCCCCCGACTTCTTCAGCCTACCCTGAACCATTTCCAGTGCCTGTCCAGACCCAGATGAGCCCCTGGGTAGGCGTTAAATCATCCCACATCCTGCCCCACGGATTGCTCCACCACGATGGGCCACTTACCTTACCCCTCTAGCCCAGCCTCCGTATTCTACAACGCCCCCCCCCCCGCTCCCGATTTCCTTACCAGACGCTTCCACAACTAAGCAATCCCGCCTCCCTAAAGCCCCAGCCGATGTTGCAAGCCCGCAGCACGGAGCCCACCTCTTGCAGATTGCCCTCGAGGCACACCTCGCAGCTTCCATCTCCAGCAGCAGCTCCCACCGCCCCAGATCCTCTCGTCCGCTCCCCACACCTGAGCCTGCTCCCCTCCACGTCCCTATCCTCTCCCCCATGCCCTGACCTCCAGAATGCCCCAGCCCCTTTTCTCTCACGATGCCCCAATTGCCCGCCATATCCTGACTCCTCAGAACGCCCCCCCACGTACCCCAAAACCTGGTCCAGCGCAGAGCCCCCCCTCCCACTACACATTATATTCCGCCTCGCCTTAAGCCCAAGCTCGCTCTCTCTCTCTCTCTCTCTCTCACACACACACACACACCCTTCTGCGCTCGCAGGCAGCAACGCGCCTTCAGACGACCGTAGCCCTCCAAGCCTCCCGCAGACGCATATTCCGAGAAGCCCTCTTTGTCCACCGCCTCCTACCCCAGAATGCCCCCCAATTAGACGCCCATTCTCACGCGCACTCTGTCACACACGTACAGTATATATACACCACACGGCCTCGTCTCCCCCTCCACGCGCAGCCGCCCCCCTCCGTCTCTCACCTGCGCTCCGGCCGCTGCCCGCGGGTCCGACACGGCTCGCTCGCGCGCGCGCCCGCCAGACACCCCCGGCCCAGATTCGCCTTCCCGCTCGCGGTCCGAGCCGGTGCCGAATGAGCGGCCGCCGCCACCGAGGCGAGACGCCGCAGCTGGGAAGCGAGCGAGGAAACCCGCGCGAGGCTCTCTGCGCCGCCATCTAGCGGGCTCCTTCAGCAAGGGCCAGCGCGGCTTACCCTGAAACCCTCAGCCAGCCAGGCCAGGGGAAAGGAGGGGGCTTGCGGGGTTGGGGGGCAGGGGCTGGGTTCAAAAATAATTGGAATTTTAAAAAGGAACACCGGAACCGGTCTTGAGGGTCAAGATTCGGCCCGGAAAGGTGTGAAGTAATTGAGAACAAAAATAAGAAGGCAGCCCTCTGGGCATGTGCAGAATGCACATAATCCATATCCCGCAAAAAAAGCAAAATAACCCCCGCCTCCTGTCTAGGTTGGGAAGCGGGCAGTAATGCCAACCCTGGGTATCCCAAGAAAAAAGGATTTGTGACCCCATAACAGGTCCTAGAGAGGCTTCAGGAGAAGCTTCCAAGAGGCATGTCTTGTGTGAACAATTACCAGTATATTGTCTAATCCAGCCAATGATTCAGAGTTGCAGATCTAAAACCACTTAAAGCAGATTAGTTCCTCCACTTAGCATATTTTAACGCATTTTGTGTTAAGATGATGAAGCGATGATAGAAGGGCAATTTCCATCCACCCACGTCTTTGCAGAGCATCTTTGCATGGGAATTTTTCGACTTTGCCCCTGGAGGCTAGAAAATTCGCCTAGATAAAGACTCCAGATGACCCCACTGAGGAGTCTCTCCTCCAGGTTGTAAATCTGAACAGAAACATGTCCTTCCATTCTCTCCCTCAAATACTTAACCCTCAAACAGGATGATCCTATGGGTCTACTTAGGACCTGTTCACACCTCAGTTAATTGTGGATTGTCTACCCCTTGTGTGCCAATTAATTCCCCTGTATCCCACAGTTCTTCACTGTATACAACTTCTACCTCACACTTCCCCCCTCTGTAAACCCAAAATTACCTAGTGCTCAGAAAATACAAAAATAAATGTGCACCTCTTATAATGCCACATTTTGAACCATTCCAGGAGAGCTTTCTCTGATTTTTTTATATGTGGGCAGTTCTGATCCATCTCTTCCCTCTCCAAAAATGTTAATAAAAGCAGCTTTTTATTATAAATGTTTATTTTTACTATTATTAACAATTACTGTATGTTACACCCACCCAAAAATCAATGTGGTATGATCCAGAATGAGTGATAGAAGCAGGTGAGCGCCAACATCAAAACTTAATCACACTGCTCTTGGGGGATTTGGAAAAGGTGCCAAACAATTTGTATTGATTTTAATAGAATGAGCTCGGAAAAGCAATGGAACAATCAGCTAGGGGGCTTAAATGATCTAACTCCAAGACTGTGCTGAACAATTTGAGAGCTAGGAAGTAAGGATATAAGATGGTAGCGAAAATTAAGAATTGCCATTTTCAGAAACAATTTTGTGAAGAAATCAAGCACCCAGTAGATGAAATGACGCTTAAGCATCTTGGAAGCTAGTTGATCACAATTGTGATAACAAGAATTGACTCGTGGCAAACACTTCTAATTTGGCCTGAGAAAATGGTTTCTAAGCTTTAAACTCTTCAGCTAGTGCCACTGATAACCAGGACATTATAAAGGATTCAGGTTGTAATCCAAATCCCAATTACCTGAGGGTAAGACCTATTGAATTCAATACAACTCCCTTCTGAGCTGACATGATTAGGACTGCACTACCTATAATAGATAAAGGGGTGTTTAAACCCTTAATTTTTATTTACCGTATTTTTCTATGTCTAAGACGCCCCCATGTATATGACACCCCCTATTTTGGGGGACTCCAAATTAAGAAAACACCCCTCAGCACTACCCGTGTATAAAATGAGCCCCAATTTTAAACCTAATTTTCTGGTTAAAAAAACCTAGTCTTATACACAGAAAAGTATGGTATTTACAGTATTTTATTAAATTTATATACTGACCTATACCCGGAGGTCTCAGGGTGGTTCACAGAATAAAATAATTTCCCTTGCCTGGGGAAGATGGCATTCCCATAAAACTCTGAACTACACAAAAATATTTTTTAAAATTGTATATTCGTGATGTACTGTTCTATTTTTTTTTTATTTGTAAGAGATGTACTGTCTACGCAAATGCAATTCTGGTTCTAAATGCAGCATAAGGAGTTTCTATAGTATATTGTATTTTAAAATGGGGTTTCAGAGTTTTTAGGGGTTTTTGAATGTCTTGTGTAGATTTTCAGTTTCATGGTTCTGTATGGGACAATGACAATAAAGATATCGTATCGTATCAAGCCATTCGTGCATCCAGCACAGCACTGTTGACACTGGCACCATCTCAAAGGTTTCCGGCAGAAGTATTTCCCAGTCCTACTTGGAGTTGCTTGGGGTTGAGCCTTGGACCCTCTGCATGAAGAACATATTGTGCATCAGGGTGGGGGGGAGTTTGCAAGGGGTGGGATCCAATGCTCTATCAATTTAGTGTTTTTATTTTATTTGCATTTAGTAACAGCTAATAATACTGAAACTTCAAAGCTTAACTAATATTGTATTTGCAGTTTGCAGCCATTCGTTGGTACTTATGAACCTATGATGCAGAAAATGTCTTGTGAAAAAGGTACCATTTTGGAAAATTTTGTGCCCCACATCACCCCAAAGCATGTTCTCTACCACTGAGCTACAACAATGTTCTCTCTGAATAGTAACTGTTTGTTTCTATATACTTACAAGATATATTCCTTAGGGATGACATGAATTCAACTTTCATTTGCCCAGGCAATTTTGACGAGACACTATCTGACAGCTTTGGGAAATTATTGCAGGAAAGATCAGTTATCTATACATTATAGTAAGACCAAGGTTATTTGTTGTCTTTGGTATATCAAGGAATTACTTGTGGAAGACTGATTACTGGACCATTGAACAAGTTAGATGTTTTTTACTTGGAGATTCATTATTCAGGATTTAACTAGATCATATCTGTACTATTAAACTCAGTGCCATTAATAATAATACTTAACACTGGTATATTGCATTCAAGCGTTCAAAACACTGTACATGCGTTATCTAGTTGCAATTCTTTCAATCTTTATATCCCCCATATTGAAGAGGTTACTGGTTGTGGAGAGAGAAACAAGTTGATAAAGAGAGAGTGATATGCCTAAGGCACAGGTGGAAAATCTGTGGTCTTCCAGATGTTGCTGGACTACAGCTCTATCATCCCTTAACATTGGACAGGCTAGCTGGAGCTGATGAGAGTTGGAGTCCATCAACATCTGGAGGGAACCATGTTGATTACCCTGACTAAGGGCACCTAGTGAGTTAAGAGTTGAGACAAGACTCAAACAAAGACTCATTGATTCATAGCTCACTGTCTTAGTTATATATGATAACTTAATGGGATTCTCAAACTTTGGAAACACAATGTGGGCAACCCAATCCTACTCATCCTTTAAAAACCAAATAGCAGAGTTCACCACAGTTCTTCTAACCTGGAAATTCCTCAGAATAGCATACTGCAATCAATTTTGGGATTTCCCAGAAGTACCTCTTCTGGTGGCATGTTGAGACAGGGCTGTGTCTATGCAACATTAACGATTGGCTCAGAATCTACCTCCAGGAACAACTTATGAGAGAGTCACAGAAGATGGAATCTTCATTTCAGAAGACAGAATTTCTCTAATAGAAACATGTGGATTTCCCATTGCATATTTTCTTGGCATTACGCCAGCAGAATGCCTTGCATGAGGATGCTCTGATCAAGTGCAGGGTTAATCAAAATCCTTGTAGCTGTGGAAGTGAAGAAAGGTGCTGTTAAGGCTGGGACTACTCCCATTAATTTCAATGGAACGTGAAAACTTTCATCATCTTGATTGTAAACAGAAGGTTATCCCATTGCAAGAGACAGGAGTAGGCGTAGGATTTTCCACATTTCCCTTCCATTCTTCAAATTTTGCACTGCTGGTGTTCTGCCAGTGATAGTCTCACCCCAAATGCATGGTTCCCACTACTGCACCAATAGTTTTTTCCACTATTTCCTCCCCCATAACCAATGTCATGTTGTGCTCCAAGTGTGTTGAGAGAGTGTTTAACATTGGTCCTAGCCTGCCCAGGTGGCATAACTCAAGATAGATTCCCTCTCAAAATTAACTTTCCAACTACAGTAACCTTTATAGGAACCAAATTTAAAAGAAAACTTTTTACATGGGGCACCACTCAGTTGTGAAAGGAAAGACTGATGTCATAAGTAATCTGAGCAACTCTCAGTCCAGTCAAGAACCAGTGTGGTGTAGTGGTTAAGAGCGGTAGTCCTGTAATCTGGTGAACTGGGTTTACATCTCCGCTCCTCCACATGTAGCTGCTGGGTGACCTTGGGCTAGTCGCACGTCTCTGAAGTCTCTCAGCCTCACTCACCTCACAGAGGGTTTGTTGTGGGGGAGGAAGGGAAAGGAAATTGTTAGCTGCTTTGAGATTCCTTAAGGTAGTGATAAAGTGGGATATCAAATCCAAACTCCTCTTCTTCTTCTTCTTCCATTTCAACCTCACGTTTGTTGAATTCTAAACTGATTTGAGTCCTTAACAGTTAAGGGCTGGCTTAACTCATAAGAACATTAAGGAAAGCCCTGCTGAATCAGTCAGGCATGCTGTTCTCACAGTGGCCAACCAGATATCTGTAGGAAGTCCACAAACAGGACCTGAGCACTTGTGATTCCCAGCAACTAATATTCAGAGGCTTACTGAACAGTGGCAGTGGAACAAAGTCCTTGTGCCTAGTAGCCATTGATAGCCTTATCTTATTATCTGTTATTAGCCTTACAGCAGCTAGCATCCGTGCACCATACAAAGGAAGGAAAAGAGAACCCATCGCCCAGAGGGGGGATACTGGTGTGACTACTTCAACCTGATAGGCTGGATTTGCTTCAGGATGTAAGTATTAGATTCTAAGACAATAGCGTCAGTGAACACAGCACATGCAAGACAAGGCTGCCTATTCAGGGTTGCTATTCCAAACCAAGCCTCTAAAAAAATCATTGTCACCCAAGACTTGTAAACAAGACCTTAATGACAACGAAAGGCCAGTATAACTAGATTCAAAGGCAATTAGATAAATGCAAGGCGGGTAAACACAACAGCTCGGCTCGTCAAAGTCAGTTTGTCAAGATTGTCAAAGGAATATGCACCACGTGCTCTTCTTAACCTTTGACTGACAGTAACAAAATCAAATCCACTGGACTTGTCAGACCAAAATCACAGCACAGTCAGCCACCCTGTCACAGTCTCATAGCACTTCCCAATCTGCTGCACAGTGCTTCCTTGGGTTAATAGTTTCCGATTCTCCAATTCCTTGTTTGCACAGAAGATCCAAACACAGCTTAATCAGAAAACTTTTAAAAGAGCTAACGTTTACAGGTATGTGTCTATGAACCCCAGAAAAAGCTTGAGTATATCCCATGTCATATATCTCCATGACTGGAGGATTACCTCCTTCAAAATCCACAGTCATTTTATCCAAAATGTGTGATAATCTCAGATGGCAATAGCAAATGCAGAATTGGGGGTTCACACCCCACAAAGCCCTTTGGGCCTCCACAAATCAAACATTCACATATGCAGAACAATCTCCACTATATGACATGGCATTGAATTGTGTCTGGGCTAATTGTAGCTGCACCATTGTGGCTGCAAGGCACTTCAGCATCCTCTCTGCTGCAAGCTGGTATTATACCCTGGTCCTTCTGATGATTCACAACATGATATGTGAAAGAGAGTGGGCAAAAGAACAATCAGTGGCCCATAGTTTATTATTTAATGTAAACATACAGTTTCTGGGGGGGGGGATCTTCTTTGCTGACTCCTGCTGCTGCTGCTACTGCTGCTGCCACCAGACAACCTATATATTAAGCATTCATTTAGATTCGCTTATGCAGAGGTTAGATTATATCTGGCCTTTATTGTACATTCATTCTGATTTGTTTTGTATGACAATAAGCATTAATCCTGATTTGCTTGTTTGGTATTTATATGCCTTCCTAAGCCACAAAAGGTTTGTTGTTGCTGTCTTTAAGTGGATTTGTTGGGCTTGGGTGACAAAGCACTTTAATCCACTTTAATTACACAAACCTAAAGTTGTGATATGTACTTGAATCCTTCCCACAGCATGCTGACATTCTGGAAGTGACCCCATCCTGGCTTGTTGTGACATCTGAACCCAAGCTCATGGTTAGTTTTTCTCCAAAACAAACCATGTGCAGTAGCCAAGGTTTGGTCTTGTAAAAATATGAAAGAGCCACTAGTTATAGTTATAGCTATATGAAAGAGCCACTAGTTATAGCTTGAGTAGATTGTGGGCTGAGGGAAACAAACTAGGTCTCTGAGTTTAGATATAGTGACAAGTCAGACTCTGGCTTCACTTCCCTGCAGGAGTAGAAATTGCACCCACATGCTGCACATTCACATTAAATCAGTGCTTGTTTTCAACTATGGTTCAATGAGTCACGCAAACTGGGCCACTATTTCACATGAAGGAATCCAGACAGATTGTGCCACATGACAAATAAAATTTAATAGAAAACAAAGAAACTTGTTCAGACACTCCTAAACATTCCCATACACGTCAGAAGTAAGATCAGTGAGTTCATTGTGACATGCTCTCAAGTGCACACAAGATTGCAGCTTCAATTTTATTAAACCATTTAAAACAGTTAGCCAGCTCCTCTTTTTTACACTCCAGGGCAACATTTTGAATGTAAACTCTTCTTTGGGAGAAGGGGATTATGTTGCTGTTTAAAAGTGTTAAGTGTACAAATAGAGTGTCTCCGAGTATGTCTTCCTATACACATATAAATGTAAGGCTGCCATCAGGCTGCTGTTCACATGGCCATCAGTATGTGACCATGCCAACTCCACTGTATCAACAGGATGGCAGCCCAGGCAAGTTAATTAACCGAGGAGGGGAGGCGTTTCAGAGAGTGGTTTGGCAAACCTCTCTGAAGTGCCTCCCTGCTCCAATACGTGCAGCTGCAGTGAGGTTTAATGGAGGGAGCCACTTCAGAACACTGAAGAACCTCCCCTCCTTGATCTGTGAAGGGAAAGGTGAGCAGGTGGATGAGGTGTAAAGGTGGGCTTGCCCAAGAGGAAGATTGGTGCAGTTGGCTAGTGGAGTGAGCCTTTTGTGTGTGTCTATAACTGGTAAGCATGCCATACATACATGCACACTGGTTTTATAGAATACATTTAGATGAATGTGTGTGAGCACAGGTAAGAGTAACATACCATATTGTTACTTCCCCACCACCACCAAGTTAAGACGCTTCTTCTTTGGGGACAGAAAGCACTGGAAACTTGTGACATTTCATATACACTCAGTGAGCATGAGAAACACGTGCATTTCTACAAGGCAGTGGATCTGGTAACCAATATCAGATCACCAGAGAGATTCTGCACCCACAAGGCAGCTTTCATCCCACAGCTCTCTGCTCCCTGCTCCTGTCACTGCTTTGCCCCCAATCTGCTTCTTGGATTCCTTTACAAACATACATCAAACACACATCTTCTCCAAACTCTGACAACTCTTGTATTTCAAACATTCCAGAGATCTCTCTGTCTCAGTAAAGTAAACCTTCTTCTAACAATTAGCTCCTGTAAAAAGACTTTCAGCCACCTTGGACCATTAACATTCTTTTGTCAGATTTCAGCTGTGATCAGGCGCCACCGAAAGAGGAAAAACTCAAACTGATGGTTCCATCCACAGTAATCAGGCAGCCCTATCACAAGAACAACACAGCATATTATGATTCTTGCTAGAAAAGGTAAGCAGAATTTGATCGGCTCTTGTTAATCTCTTAACTATGGGCAGCATTAAGACTGGTGCATGCACAGCTCTGAACACAGCTATTTCCAAGACTGAAAGGAAATGGGAGATGGCAAAAGGAATGGCACAAAAGGGGGGAGGTGTGCATGTGCCTATGAGCCTGTGAGCCCTCATGGTCAAAGAGGGGAAGCAAATACAGCTGTACCTTGGAACTTGAATATAATCCATTCCAGAAGACTGTTCGACTTCTGAAACGTTCGAGTTCCAAGGTGCGGCTTCCAATTGGCCAACAGCTAGGTTTTTGCACAGTGGAAGTCGCGTCGGACGTTCGTGTTCCGAGGAACGTTCAAAAACCACAGCGCCTACTTCCAGGTTTTCAGTTTTCAGGAGCCAAAACCTTCGACAATGGAGCCATTCGAGTTCCAAGGTACCACTGTATTAAGGTCCTAGCAGGAAGGTGTTACGGCAAAAATCTGGGTGCGAGGCTGCTCTGCCACCCAGCTCATCGGACTAAGTCCGTGGGTCCCTGCGGAGGAAAATGAGCTCAGCCGGAGACAGGAGCAAACTGCAGAAGATCCAAGTTTATTGCGCAACAGGTTCAAGGCGAGATTGAACAGTGAGAAAGGGGTGACATGAGTTTTTGAAACTCCCTCCATGTCCCAGAATACAGTGCAAAACACGTCATGAATACATTAAAGAGAGGTTTGGTTACACAGATTACATCATGAATATATTAAAGGGAGGTTGGGTTACACAGATTAACATATGGAGGAGGGAGGGGGGAATATGCAGAGCTACACCGGATTAACATAAGGAGGAGGGAGGGGGGAATATGCAGAGCTGGAGATATGCACAGATAAACACTTCCTGGGGATGAGAAAACAATAGTCCCAAATATGCATAGTCTGCCACCTGACATTGTCTGGAGGAAAGGCTGATCAGAGCAATTTGAAAGGATTAGGGTCTTGACACCTTGCTTGAGGGATTTTGCTGGACAGGGGAAATGTGATGGAGTCCTGGGGTAATTGAGCAAACTGGCACGCTGATTTTCTATGAATTTTATAGATTTTAGTCCCTTTTGACATTGACAATTGGAAATAAATTGATATATTGTAGCGAAGAAGAAGGTGAAGAAGACATGCCCCCCCCCTTTCCGTAACAAAGGTCACACACTTTCTTTGGAGCAACAGATGGCAAGGCCTCAGTTGGGCCTAAAAGATGGTATGCAGAGCTGTAAAAAAGACAGTAACAGTTTTATCCTAGGTCCATGTGTGCACATTTGATGATCTTAAAGTGACCATCCTAAAAGACCCATGTTGTTCAACATCTTTATAAGTGACGTGGATGAAGGAATTGAAGTCTACACTCCTATCTCCCAGACCTATCTGGAGATGCTACAGACTGAACCTGAGATCTTTTGAATGCAAAGCACATGCTGAGCCACGACCCTTCCCCCAAAGACTGTCTCAGATGTTTGATAGAGTCTCATCCAAGAATACAGAAAGCTTTACACAAATCCAGCTACACCACTGTCTGGTCCCTATCTTCCTCAGGTCCAGCAGATTACATCAGGAAGCCCTCTAAACTCGTATCTTAGTTTTTTTTCACCTCTCTTCCTCCTCCCATTGCTCAGTAATTGCTTTCCAGGTGTGATGCAAAGGTAGATGCATGGGAAAGGATCAGAACTTTATTTGTTCAGACCCGCTGCACTGCTTGAAGACAATACCCAGAAAGCCTTTCATCCTGGCTGCCTCCCGAGTTTGGAACAATGAAACAACAGCTTGGTCCCAAATCCCTCGGCTTGTCAACAGTACCTGCCCCAGAGGGATGACCCACATTTGCCCTGTGATATCAGACTTACGATATGCTCTTATTTAGAATCAGAGGAGGAGCTCTCTCCCTCCTCTCTCTGCATTGGCAGCAGTTAAGTTCAGCAGACTCCTTTTGTAGGAAACACTTAGCTAGGCTCATTCATTATTTCTCTAAGTCACCTCTCGCCTCACACAACTGTAGTACAGTCACCCACCCACCCATTTTTCAGCTGTACTGTAGAACAAGTGGAGGAGAGAACTTTGTTCTGGAATGGCTCCAAGGGTCTGGCCTGTCTCTATTCTGCGTGCTCTTTTGTATGCTGCCAAGGAATGGAATTTGGTGTTTCAAAATGAAATATTGTGAACTTAACTGTTTGGAATGTATCACCCTGAAAAGGGTAAAGAAACCCCAACACTCCCAATTCAAGAGAGCACTACGCAAAAAATGCATCCTGGGACGCGGTTGGCGCTGTGGGTTAAACCACAGAGCCTAGGACTTGCCGATCAGAAGGTCGGCGGTTCAAATCCCTGCGATGGGGTGAGCTCCCGTTGCTCGGTCCCTGCTCCTGTCAACCTAGCAGTTCAAAAGCATGTCAAAGTGCAAGTAGATAAATAGGTACTGCTCTGGTGGGAAGGTAAACGGGGTTTCTGTGCGCTGCTCTGGTTCACCAGAAGCGGCTTTGTCATGCTGGCCACATGATCCGGAAGCTGTACGCCGGCTCCCTCGGCCAATAAAGCCAGATGAGCGCCACAACCCCAGAGTTGGCCACGACTAGACCTAATGGTCAGGGGTCCCTTTACCTTTACGTGGAGGACTTAACACACAATGAACCACACATGGAGCCACTGAAAAGTATTTTCTCACAACTGTATTCTACATGGCAGGTGTAATATTTTGAAAGCCTTTTACCCGTCTGCATAAGCCCAGCCAAGTACAGCATCTTTAAGGCAACATGACACACATCCCTGGTGACAGACAGCACTGATGTGGATACACGGCACATATTGCACAGGGTCTTCCCAGTGGTGGCACTCCATTTAGAAGCAATTTATTTTACTTCTTGTCTATCTATCACAGGGAGCCACTACAGAAAAGGCCCATTCTCATATTGCCACCCTCCAAACCTCTTGTGAAGAAGACACATGAAGAAAGGCCTTGGATGATGATCGCAGAGTCCAGGTCAGTTTATGGGGGAGAGGCGGTCCTTGAAGTAAAACAATTTCTGTTTTACCCGGGCATCTGATGGCTGAAATGCGCCATTTCCGGCAACCTTTGGAAGATTAACTGTGAGAGTATATGATTGCTCTTAGATCATTTTAATACGTTTGTAGATGTTTTATATCAATATTATTTTTAACATGTTTTTATTTGTATTGTTTTATTGTTGTGTTTGCTGCCCTGGGCTCCTTTGGGAGGAAGGATGAAATAGACATTTGACAAATGACTACAAATAAACATCATACTAAAACAGATGCAAAATGTAATAAGTTTTAAAATACACTGCGGTGTGGACAGTGCTGCTACAGGGAAGATTTTTCGGCAGCCTCTGTATGAAAGCTATAATGTTCCAATATAGTCTCCAGAAATCTCTGAAATCCTGTGTGAACTTAATCTTCTTTTGAGAGATTGCCTTGGGCACTTGAAAAGGCCCAGCTCGCATGGCACATCATTTCCTTCCATTTCCTTCACCATCCTAAATTGTATCACGTTTTTGTTAATGCCGGCTCCCACAGCATGCTAGAAAGCCTGCCAGGGTTCTACCTTCTGCTGTGGTTTGTTTCTGGAATGTAAATTGTTGAAACGTGTATTCGCCTACTTCTTAATCTGCTTTTCCTGCCTGATATTTGTCTAATGTTGTTAATGAGAGTCTGATCCACACAGGAGCCAGCAGAGGTGTGACAGAACTGTGCAGCAAACTATGATCAAACAACTGTTTTGTCAGGTATGTTAGCCTCTGTTCTGTCGTGCTAAAAGGGATGCATGAGAATCAGCCCTTGTCCCATTTTGAGACAAGCGAGGAGCTGGCAGACCCTCCAAGTGTTCCTGTTTTCCAGGGACAGTTCCAGATTTACAGAAACTGTCCTAATTTCTGATTTGATCCCGGAATGTCCCACTTTCCAGTCAGATGGGCAGGCTAATAATAATAATAATAATAATAATAATAATAATAATAATAATGGAATAGTACATCCCTATTTCCATCAGACAAATGTTGGAGGGTATGCTCTAGAACTCAGAGACCAAGGAGCTAAACTCAGAGACCAAGGAGCTATTATATCAGCGCTTAGTAGCTAGGAACTGTTTTTTAAATGTCTATAAAAGACCTAACAGTTCCTCCTTTGCCCAGAGCTGCTCAAAGCTGAGATCCAGAGCATGCATAGGGCTTGCCCCTTCTGCCATGTTGGCCTGAGAGATGGGAGACCTCAAGCTCTGTATCAACAGGCCTGAGCACTGCCGACATTCCTGTAGTCCCAGATGGTGGGTGGTGCTGTTCAGAGATGGGATGGATGTCGCAACAAGGAACAGTGGGATCCCTGTATTGGAGCCTCTTTCTAGGAATGCAGCCTCTGCTTGTGAGTCAGGAGGTACTGAGTATGCAGGTTTCCCATAGGGTCCTGCTCTCCCTTCCTCAGTAGAGAAGGTTTCATTGGGGCTGAGGTCTGAATCCTGATGGGCCCTGACAGTCTTGCCCAGTCTGCCAATTGCCAAATCAGCATCTTGTCATTCTGTGGTTCTTGCTTTTCATTATCTTTTCAAATCATTATTCATTATCTCAGTAATAGAAGGGCCATAGCTCAGTGACAGAGCACATGCTTTGCATACAGAAATCTCCAACTTCGCTTTCTGGCATTTCTAGAGAAAATAAATAGGATACCAGGTATGGAGATGGTTAGCGGGTAGCCCAGGGGGCCTGAGCTGAGTCCCTGATCTTTTGCACCAGGGCCTGATCTCCTGCTCCATTTCCCAAACCGCAGTGCTGGTGAGAACCCATCCACCCACCATCTTAATTTGCCCAGAGGCATTTATACATATAAATAAGTACGTGCTAATTTTATGCAAATTTCTGCCCATGCCTTGTTTTGGACACATTTAGTAAAGCAGATCCAGACAGAACAAGCAAATTGTGTTACATGTCACAGAGGAGTGTGTGTGAGAGAGAGAGAGAGAGAGAGAGAGAGAGAGAGAGAGAGAGAGAGAGAGAGAGAGAGAGAGAGAGAGAGAGAGAGAACACAACACACACACATCAGCCTCAAAAGATACACCACTCTAACAGGGACAGAAGGGAAATTCCTTTCTCAAGCCAAACATAGTGACCAATAGATAGAGACAGGAACCTCATTTCATTTTCTTAGCCTCCTCCTGTTTTCTTAGCGTGCGTCAGCAAAAGCCTACCTTACACAATATACTGTCTCCAATAAATTAACTTTTCAGAGGTGGGAGAATTCTTTTCCACAGCTGAACCTCTGGTTTGATTAACTGTATCTCCCTCCCTTTATTTCTCAAGAGGTAAAGTTAAGCATTTCAGAGCCAAAATATCCTGTTCCTTCCACCCACTTCACTTAAGGAAACAAAAAAACAAAAACAGAAAAACCATCAAACACAGAGCCACACAGCATTTAGCCAAGATCAGAGTGAACAGATTAAAAAAAGATGGTAGCCATAAAAGCACCAGCTGTGCCATGCAGTGCCAGAGATTAGAAAAAGCCACCATTTTCCTTAGCAAAGCCAACGCTCAAACAAAAAGAAGTGCAACTTGTTCATGGTAAGTCTCATTCTCTCTAGTCCTTCTAAGCAACCAAGGCTGTGAACCCACTCCTACTTATTCCACATCCAGTGTGCTCCCACAGCTGGTTTGGGAAGCAGTGTACACATGGCATTAGCCACAATCCATATCTTCACTATATATATTCTGTCATTTCTTAGGAAACCCTGTTTCGATGTGTTTTTCCAAAGGCGAGCTCCAGTCCACATTGAGAAAAAGAATGACCTTGCTGGTAATGTGTACACAGCCCAAGTCACATAACTCTCACCACTTCTGTGTGTACAATCTGAGCAATCCTTTGATATAATCTATCAGGAGCAGATCAGTCAGTCTCCTTGTTATTTAACACCTCGGCCACCCATTGTTCTGGCTCCCAAATGGCGTGAAGAGTGCTTTATTTGTTATAAGCAACTCAGCCCATTGGCTGGGCCAAGCAGCCTGTCAGCCAGGGCCACCTGGGTGCAGACCCATAAAGATGAAATATTATGCCCATATTCCTTTGTTTATCCAAGGATGCTGTTTGCTAAATCTCCAGCAGAGGATCCAATCTGTGCAGTTGGGACTACAACCAATAGCCTTTATAGGTTAGCCAGCTCTTTGGTGTTTCGTTTATTTTAAAGTATTGTCCTGCTCTTCTCTCCTCTCCTAGCCTTATTCTTAATAAAATCTATATTTAATTTGGCTTTGAGGCTGAGACTGTATTGGTAACAAGAAAATGTGTGCCTCAGCTCACTGGCTCCATATGGACTTGTGCCTAAGGAGAAGCACGAGGAACGCAATTTTCTCTGGTCCTGTGGAGGCAGGAGTGTGTTAATAGCAGGCCATCTCACCCAGGTAGAGAACTGGCTCATAGCACTGGCCTCCTTTCCTGGCCAAAAGCAGTGGAAGAAGGAAGGTGGTGTGGCAGACTAATGAACAATGTTGGCATGGCTGGTCTCCCTCCCAGGGCATTTGTGATGAGATGGGCACTACAACTGGCATATCCAGAACAAAGCAGAACCCCTTATATTCCCACAGACTCTGGTGTCACTGCCTCCAAGACCTAAAGTTGTGCAAAGTAAACACATGGCTCCATTTCTTACCTTCTTATACTTGATCTCAGCCAAAAGGACTTCTGCTTGTTAGGCTGCTCCCAGACCTGAGGCAAGGATGAGCTGGTTGGCATCCATCTGTCTCAGCAGACAATGGAGGACTGTGAGTAAGATCCACCTCCAGCCAAAGAGGGCCTATGGCACAACACAAGGATAAGTACCTCCAACTCAAATAATCAGTCTTTTTTTCATTTGGCTTACCCCACACAAGAGGGCAAACCAATCTCAAGCTGCTTTGAGTACGATCAAAATACAAGTGATGCTACTGAGTGCCACCAACGTTTGGGTTGTGCTTACCCACTAAGAGGCATTAGTATATGGTTACAAATTTGAGGGGTGTTTACTTGATGCTTCCCACACTGTGTACCATCTCCCCAAATTGCCTATGTGTTCACCAAGACAGATTTGAGAGGCCTAAAATTGAAAATGCTCACAGGCAAAGCCACTCAAACAAACACATGGAAACAGTAATCCACATATCCATTAGTGCCCTGGAGCGGACACAGCCATAGTAAATGTCATCATGAAATAGGAAATCCATGTGGTGCCGTCTTTTCAGGCTGAATGAATTCCCTTAATGTTTAAGGTGCATTTCTGCTGCTCTCTCCTAGGCCTGCCTGTCCGTGACATGTGAGTGGAGCTTGACACAAAAAGAGATTGTACTAAGTCAGCAAAGAACCGAAATGCAATACTAATGCCGTTTCCGTAAGCTGCTCAAAGCAAAGGGAGCTCTTTCGACATCTCAGAGGTGGCTGCATTTCAGTGATTAGTAGATAAATGTGGGCTTATAAATCACAGTGAAAACAAGGCCAAGAGGAGTCTTGAATACGGGAGAGCACTTCTGAATCGACAAACCTTTGGACAATAGGATCTCTGAGTCAATTGCCTTGGAAGCTTCTCTTGCTGTTCCCCCTGGATTCAGCATTCTGGCTCCGTCTCTGGGTCAAACTCCACTGTGCAAAACTGCCTGACACAGCTTTGCTCACGCCAGCCACGTGGGTATTTTGGTCCATTTCCTCCTGCACTGCAGCAGGCTTGTGTTTGGCTCAGATGCTCCTGGCCTCATTAGAGGTCTGGATGGTAATTGGGAACAGCCTGTTTTGCTGTCCAAGACCTTCCACACTGCAAAAGCCCCGGGGGAGACAGGGAATGTGTTTCCCTCTGATGTAGCCCACACTTCTGCACTTCCACTCCTCAGTAAGATGTGCATTTTGCTTCAGTCGCCAAAGCGTTCCACATCCTGCAGCGTTGGGGGAGCTTTCGCCTGCTTCCCAACCAAGCTTATTAATTTAATGAGGAGGAAGGCTCCCTCTTAGCAATTACTGCGGCAGCAAACTCCCCCTGCAACCTTAGCCTAGCTAGAGAGATTTTGAAGTGACCTGGTGACCACATGATATGCTTGAGGCAAAAGAAAATACGTACGTTCGAAACATCAGCTGCCTTGGCAGGGCAGGCGCTGTGTTTGAAACAAAAACAGCCCTATGATAGGTAAGCAAGTGTTCAAGGAATAAGTTTTGCAATCAGATCAACAGTATAATTTCAGTGGTGGAATGGATTCTGGGTGCAGGGAGCAGGCAGGTATCGCAGTTTTGCACACAGACGTTTTTATCCTTGCTCCATGATGGCAAGGCAATTGCTACAGAAGAAGTGCTCTAATGAGAGACTCAGCAGCACAGCCTATCCAACAGCAAATAAAACAGGAGCATACAGCACCTAGCACCTCACTGAAATCTGCTAGTGATCCTTACCTACATGCCAAATGCAGTATTTGCTGAAATGTCAAAGGATTCAGAGACTAGAGCATTTGAATGTATAGCTGAACCTTTTAGGACCATCCAGACAGGTGTATTCTGCAACATGCTCTTGACATGATAATAGTGCATTAGTTGTGAGTTTATTTTGCTTTATTAGTTGCTCTGCGATGCTTCCATCTGCCACATTACTGCTATCTAGAGTGGCTATAGCATAACAAAGGCAGGGCATAAAGAAAAGAAACCAGAATGGATGTGACATGAAAAGTTACAGGATTTCAACAGGAAGCTACAGGATATACACTGATTGGAAATGAAGCAGCATGGTTGCCTCAAAACCTTTGCAGGCACAAATTATTGAAAAATGATTACATTTGACCACAACAGGTACCTGGACTCCTGGCTCAAAGATTAGCCCTGACAGCACCATTGCTTCCCAGTTCAGTAATAATGTAGGCCCTAATTACAGATCTTGGTGCACAGAGCGAGGAGCAGTTCCAAATGCAGCCATCAAAAGATGGTGCTTTATTTACTGTACTCTATTTCCTGTTTCTACTATTCCTAATATTGTTTTTATATAAAAGAACACAAACCACAGTATGCTTCCCTTTTAGTAGCATACCTTATTCTCAATTTAAATCCTTGGAAAATAAGACATGCCGCATGATTCCATTCATTTTTACTCAGAACTAAATCCTGCTGAGTTAAATTGGACATTTCCAAGTAGGCCTGTTGTCACCATGCCAGCTCTTATTTGCAAGCTCTTCTAATGACCAGCTGGGATGGAAACAGTTGAACGAATGAAGGTGCCAAATGCTGCTGGTTTCTCCACTGTGCAAGTGGGAGGGCCTTGCATCCCTTCTCTTCCCAGCTGTTATATCCTGAAGGAATGACCGCTGCCTAGTGACAATTGATGGAGGAAGGAGCCTGGCTTCTCAGCTGAGCAGGTGATGGTCCAGCATCTCTTCTCTTCCTCCCTCTGCTGCAGCCAATGTGGTGTTATTCTGAAGCATGCTGGGAAATTCAAATGACACCCAGTTCCCAGACCAAGTGCCTGAGTGCCCTAAGAGTACATTCAAACCTGGAGCAAGCCCTGTGTCTTAGGCAGTACCATAGTAGAAAAGGTTGGTTCAAGGAAAAAAACAGGTATATAAAAAGGAGAATTCCAGGATGCCAAGATCCAAGTTTGGGGCAAGTACTCTTTGGTGAGAGAACCCCAGCAGAGATCTAAAGTCACAAAATATGCAGCTGTAAAACCTTAAAGGTGCCCTTTAAAGTGAGCTCCAAAGTTTCCCTCTTCCTCCTAGCATAGAAGAAAAAAACACATATTTGATAAGTTTAAAAAGTTTACTTACAAACTTTCCGAACCTCAGATTCATGTGCTTTTCTGTACAGCATTCAGAAAAAGCCATGGAGCATCAGCATTGTGGCTTCCTTGCATATTGCAGCCAGAGGACCTTAGTGGGTGAAGACATGCTCAGGTACATATGGCAGACCATTCACCCCATACATTTAAAGCACATTGCACATTTAGAAGCATAGAATTGTCAAGTTCCAGAAATCTCAGCTACAGCATTCATGACAGATGGCCACCCAACCTCTGCTTGAAAACCTCCAAGGAAAGAAAGGCTACCACCTGTCATGGGAGTCTGCTACATTGTCAAACAGCTCTTACCACCAGAAAGGTCTTCCTGGTGTTTAGTCAAAACAAGCTTGCTCCATCTTCCATGTGGCAGCCTTTTAGATACTGAAGATGGCTATCTCCTCTCAGTCTCCTCTTTAACACCTCTGAGGAATCCAGGGTAGAACAGGGAGTCATGTTCTTTAAAAATATGGTGTCAATCTGCCTGTAGATAGAACACGAAAAAGTGATGCAGCACCCTAGTTTTGAAGCAATGAGAGCAGGAAAAAGATGCCAAGGAAGGTCTAGGGCACAAGAAGGAATATTGCCACCCAACCCTCTGGCTCTGGCTTTTGGTTACCCAAGAATAAGCAGTTAAATGAAAGTATCAGACAATGCAGGAGTGATTTCTTTGGAAGAAAAATACGAAGTGTCTCTGTGACCCCAATTCCTCTCATATTTTGCTGTGTCATGAGACAGTGGCTGCCTTTGACAGCTGTGTAACAAGCAGAAATCCAGCAGGTAAAGCTTTTCTTCCCTCCATCATTCAGCTGGAAAAGTTTTCCCTGGTCGTTGTCTTTGCAAGCAGCTGTTCAAGGTATAAATACCTTGACAGAAATAGGAGGGAGCAGAAGCAAAGGAAGACAAAACTCCTATCCCTTTAACAGTTGTGTAGAACAAATGTAGCTTTTCTCATCCCTGAATGAGAAGTTGCACCATGATCCGAAGTTGCACCCTAGATAAATAAAAGTGTGATTAAACCACACAAAAAGCTCATTATGCTTGGAAAAGCTGGTCTTTATATATATCTGCATCCATGCTGCGGCTCTGGCTGGTTTACTCTCACATTCTTAGCAGCACCCAACCTGCTCCCAAATCACCGAAAGTAAATCATTCTGTTCCTTCATTTCACAAACAGGGGAAAGAGGCAAGAAAAAATTGCTCTTCTATATACATTTCAGGGAACCGTAGAGTGTTGCTGGGGTGACCGGCATCAATCCAGGCATCAACTCTGGGCAAGGAGAAGTGAGCATGATGCTGAGGGAGATTTTTTTCTGAATTGAACCATCTCATCAGCAACCTCACACTTCACCTTCCACAAGGTTCACCTTGCCCAGAAGTGATTTATTTTCTAAGAGTGAACTCACAGGAAGAGAATGCAAAAATGTCTAGCCTGGAAGGATGCTGTTTTGATAACCAGTGTCCACAGGGCTATCAATGCCAACAGCAACTTCGTTTTCTCTTTGAGCCACATTTAGGGATGTAATCCCCCAGGCTGTTCCATAGCCTACATGAATCAGTTGTTTTCTATCCAAGGAAATAGGCAGTCTCTCATTTATTGAAAACAAGCATATAGTCCTCAGGGTTGCATGTGAAAGTTTGAGAAGGCCTTTGCATAGTAACTGATGGAGGCTGAGAATGTAGAAGGGGTTACAGCCTTCCTGAGGTTAAAAATCTTTGCTCTTGAGAATGCTGAAACTGGTCCTATAGGGGTGAAAATATCCTCTAAGCTGAGCTGCCTGAAATTGGCAGAGGACAGGGGGAACAAAGCAAGGGTTTTGTATGTAGGGTTGTTGTTAAGGGAGTCAAACCGTGTGAATGTGGTGTGTAATGCGTGAAGGTTTATCTGCCCTCTACAGAACTTGGTCCTGCCTACCACATGTAGGAAAGCCTTGACCATTCCCTGACCCACCCACAAAGGTGGCTTTCAGGGGGCAAAGCCTCCCCATCTTACAGGTTGAAAAGTAGCTATTCTCTGCATTTCAAGATCACAAATGAAAAAACATACTCAGAACTATATACAAGTGTTAATTATTTTAGCAGAAAGAAAAAGACACCTCAAGCATAACCTGTTGCGATTAACACCTGCTCTTCTCTCTCTTGTTGACTCAGATCGCCCTAACTCCTTCCTTTCTTTTTCTAATAAAGAGATGGATTGCTCTTTTGGGGTTGCAAATGTTGTTGCAGAAGAAGAGCTAGACATGTCCAGACAGAGATTTTACTTATTTTATTATGTAAAATATATACACTGTTAGGATCACTCCTCCAGATGTTCTCATCTGCTTGTGTGAGAGCTGGAGACTGAAAGCATTTGATTTTCTCCCAGCTGGTAACAATCCAACACAGCAAGGGTGAGTCTCACCCCCCCCCCCAAACTAGGGCAGAGATTTATGCAATAATATATACCGAAAAATCCTCCCCACTCTCTTGCTTTATCAGTACACCTTCAAACTCTACAAATGCTTCGTGTTCTCTGGGTCCAAGCTAGATGTGTCACGGGGCAATTTTGATCAGTGAAAACAGAGCAGGGAGGAGGATTAAGCCCCTAACCCAATGCATTTGTTTCAATCCAGTCAGCAGCCTTCCACAGCTCCTTAAAAGTGAAAAAGAGATATTGGGAAAGTTATATTAGACACATGGAAAGGACTGGGGGAGCAGGGGGAGGGTAGAAACTTAAATTGTAACTTCAGTTGAAACCAAATCTCATTTGCCCATAACAGGTTGCATGAAGGAACCATCTACATAGAGAAACAACCATAAAAGGGATTAAGCAGATCTCTACTTTCAAGGCTGTGTTAAAGGACTTAACAACCACACAGTGGAAAAACTGGCTCTGGACTAGGGATGGAGCCATCTGCCAATTTTAGTTTAATTTTCTATATTAAATTGTTTGCCACATTTCTATATCAGTTTGCAACTGATGTCCAGCTTCTTCAGAATGAAAGTCAGCAGAGACTGTGGTGCCTTTCAGATATATGGTTTTATTTATGCATAGATACAACCTGAGCATAGGATGTGGAGGCTCACAGCATTTACACTTCCAGCGACCTTATCTCCCCTTCAGGTTTTCAGTTGCATAGAGCAACACATGTATCTGTCTGCAGCTTCCAGCATCCAGCTTTCAGTTCATACACCCAACAACTGTCACTATTGTTCTCCTGAAGACTGGGGTGGGGAAACAGTCTACCCATTTGTTCTATGGCACAGAGCAACTTCTTTGGAGATACTAAATCATGGTACTTAACTAGCTCGCCAAAGCCATTCTCTTCAAAAAAGGAACATGTTTCACCAACTTCAGGATCCCAAGAATGGGAAGGGACCCCCCTCCCACACAAACAATGCATTTTTTGCAATCAGTTTCCCCTCACATAATGTGTTTGTTATTATTTCTGCAAATAAATGCATGTTTATGCTTGCTTCCTCTAGTACACACATTTCTGTATACATTTTCTGGTTGAAGAACAGCACTGCAAAACTCAGAGCAGTGTGCATTTTGAAAGCTGGCTGCATCACATCTTGTTTGGGGAAGCGCAAATTTGGTGATTTCATATTGAAATTTTAACTGAACCAAACTTACCCTGCGTCTGCACTCTGGTCCACTCCGCACTGGTAGTCAAAGGGCCATGAACATTTATCACTAGGCAACAGCTGCAGGGTACAGTTTGGAGACAATAGGAGGGTTCTCAGCATAACTTCTGCTCAGCAGACAAAGCTGGATTTCCCCCAAAAGGATTGTTTCCAGGTGTGCAAGAATTCTCATAGATATAGCAGAGCCAAAGGTTTCTTTACAAGGTACAAGAATCATAAAATTGTAGAGCTGGAGAATTCAGACTTACTCAGCCAGCACTAATTTTGATGCTGTTTTAGGGAGGCATCATTAACATAGAAATCTGGATGGGGCGGATTTTGGCTTTGGATTGTTTAAGGCAGGTGGCTTCTATGAAAGTGAATGTAAACTGGCCTTCTCCCTGTTGAGGTTGCTTCCTGCTTGGTGTTTGTGTTTGTCTCTGTTTAATACCTGGCTGAGGATCAACTGTTCTACAGATGTCTCCACCCCACCAAGATAAGGATTGTTAAAATAGTTCTCTGGGCAGTATCTGGGAAAAGGAGAAGGGGAATTTGGTTCAAAAGTTTTCCAGTCAATAACATCTCCATGTTAGAAAAGGTAACCTGCCCTCCATTAGCTTAATCCTTTTTAAGAATAATTCAAAAAGTATTATCGGGGGAATCGGCACCATTGCTTAGTGCGGCTTGCTTATTAAATATATGCTTTTGCAAAAATACTGAGACATTTCCCCCCTGGTGCGCAGGAGCTGCATGTGTTCATTTCACTGCAGGCACTTGTACTGCTATATCTAACACAGGTGTGAAGGGAAGGAAGCCAAGGAGAGCTCTGCTGGAGACATCACGTCCCGCTCATGAACTTTTATGTAGGACAGGGGTAAGCAACCTAAGGCCCGTGGGCCAGATGCGGCCCAACAGCCTTCTAAATCCAGCCCGTGGACAGTCCGGGAATCAGTGTGTTTTTACATGAGTAGAATGTGTCCTTTTATTTAAAATGCATCTCTGGGTTATTTGTGGAGCATAGGAATTCGTTCATTCCCCCCCCAAAAAAATATAGTCTGGCCCATCACATGGTCTGAGGGACAGTGGACCGGCCCATGGCTGAAAAAGGTTGCTGACCCCTGGTCTAGGAGCTTGATGCAGAAAGCAAACCCCAGGGTAGAAATGTGAAGGAATGTGAAGGAAATGAAAGGCATATATATATATATATATATATGCTTTCGTAGATTTTCACGGGTACAGGAATGCAGGTTTTGGTGTCCTCGGGTGTCTTCCCGTGTAAAAGTTGGGGTGTCTAGGCGACGTTTCGACGAGGTCTCACTCGTCATCTTCAGGCTGGTGCTTTCGGCTTCTTGTTACTGGAACAGAGCAGGATCTCAGTGTTTGAGTTCCTATAAATACTGTTGAGGGGGTGTGGTGTATAGCCTCCAATGTTCTGGGCAGAGAGGAAGTTCCCAGGCTAGTGTGCCTTTTCTTCTTTTGTTCCTTAATTACTTGAGGGATATCTTGAGTGATTTCTTGAGTGATATCCTGAGTACCACTTAGGTGGGTCATTAGGTGTGGATTAGTTGCTAAAGTCTTTGTGTCTTGACCTCTTGAACTTTGTGAAGAGTTTTTCTGAGAAGATGGCTGTACTGCACTTAGTTGTGCTCTGGCTTGGCTTCGTGTATAGGGGCGAGCTGTGGTTTTGTGGCCTGTGTCAGCCAGATCTGTGTAGGGATTGCAGGGGGGTGCAGCATCCGGAGGTGCCACCATGGTTTGGCTACTGGATGGTGTCTGTAATTTATCTGTGGAGAGGGTCTGGGTTTGGGTCTGGTGTGGTTGATTGGTGATAGAGTTCTGTGTGCCTCTGGATCTGGTGTCAGTTTTTGTGGGGAGGGCTAAGCCATCGAGATAGAGAAACACCCTCACAACATGAACAAGCGTGACGACACATCCCGCTTGCCAGACATCTGGAAATTAGCCCTCCCCACAAAAACTGACACCAGATCCAGAGGCACACAGAACGCCATCACCAATCAACCACACCAGACCCAAACCCAGACCCTCTCCACAGATAAATTACAGACACCATCCAGTAGCCAAACCATGGTGGCACCTCCGGATGCTGCACCCCCCTGCAATCCCTACACAGATCTGGCTGACACAGGCCACAAAACCACAGCTCGCCCCTATACACGAAGCCAAGCCAGAGCACAACTAAGTGCAGTACAGCCATCTTCTCAGAAAAACTCTTCACAAAGTTCAAGAGGTCAAGACACAAAGACTTTAGCAACTAATCCACACCTAATGACCCACCTAAGTGGTACTCAGGATATCACTCAAGAAATCACTCAAGATATCCCTCAAGTAATTAAGGAACAAAAGAAGAAAAGGCACACTAGCCTGGGAACTTCCTCTCTGCCCAGAACATTGGAGGCTATACACCACACCCCCTCAACAGTATTTATAGGAACTCAAACACTGAGATCCTGCTCTGTTCCAGTAACAAGAAGCCGAAAGCACCAGCCTGAAGATGACGAGTGAGACCTCGTCGAAACGTCGCCTAGACACCCCAACTTTTACACGGGAAGACACCCGAGGACACCAAAACCTGCATATATATATATATATATATATATGCCCTGTGGAACGCCCTCCCACCAGATGTCAAAGAGAACAACAACTACCAGATTTTTAGAAGACATCTGAAGACAGCCCTGTTTAGGGAAGCTTTAAATGTTTAATGCATTACTGTATTTTAATATTTTGTTGGAAGCCGCCCAAAGTGGCTGGGGAAGCCCAGCCAGATGGGCGGGGTGTAAATAATAAAATTATTATTATATTATTATTATTCTTTAGTTTAAACCTACTACCAATACAGCAATCCTTTAAATCTTTTTCAGTCAAATATTCAGACACTTTGGTTCATCCCGTCCTTGTGTTGAAGGCAAAATGTAGGTGCTTGCTTCCAGTTTTGTGGAGGAACAATGCAGAAGTTGGGCATACCGAGACTGTAATAAGGTCAGAGTGATAAGGCTTGTTTCTCCCAAGCAAAGACAGCACTCAACCACCTGGACTGCCTTTCCTTTTTGTCCCTCCTATATAGTGCCTAGGACTGCCAACCTATACCCACTTACTTGGGAACAGGCTCCACGCTGACCCCATTGTGATTTATTTCCTGGTGGCCACGATATAGGAAAGTATTGAAAGAGTCCGATTGAAAGCAAAGCGAAGTTGGTTTTGCAGCAGTGGGGGATTGTGGGGTTTAGAGGAGTTTTGTAGTTTTATGCTAAGCTATATTTTCTTGCAGAACATTATGATCTGAAGCTATTTTTTTCTGGGAGCAATTTTGTTGATTATTGTTAATAATTTACCAGATGGTCACATGAAAAATACTGAATAAAGAAAATCGATAAAAAAGAGCATACAAAGGAGTCCTTTTAACAAAAACATCCTCTGCACCTGAATGTAAAGTGAGATGACAGAGCCACAGCCCTTGTTTTCAAATGAAGCAGTAAACAAAAGAGAGAGATGCATCTCAAATACGCTGGAAAATATAATGGTTTGTTATTAAATGAGACCAACACATTTCAGCTCAACTGGCTT
This sequence comes from Podarcis melisellensis, assembly GCF_964234715.1. Lineage (NCBI taxonomy): Eukaryota > Metazoa > Chordata > Lepidosauria > Squamata > Lacertidae > Podarcis > Podarcis melisellensis. The sequence goes on from NC_138537.1 coordinate 43,912,226, forward strand.
ATCAAAGTTTTCTTACAATCTGCTCAAAAACAATCCATTTCAGAGAACGTGCAGGGAAAAGCTCTTAATCAGGCATACTCATGTTTTCTCTGGGATAAATCAGCTCTTTTCCAATCCAAGCCAATGGAAAGGCTAGCCGGGTTCTTTTTCGCAGGACAGCACTTTCTGATTTAGCTGGGATGGGATTCATTCACCAAGGAGTGGATCAAAACACATTAATAGGTTCAAGAAAATAGGATTCTGTTCATGTTACTACCACAATGGAAGGGAAGCTCAAATGCTGGCAATTTATTAAATAGAGCAAGATTATGAGATTCCCAGTTCCTTCTACCAACACTTGAGCTTTAAATAGTAAACTCTTCATCCACAACCTTTTGAAGGTACTGATGCTTTATGAGTGCCCTTTAATCTCCTAACTGTTCCTTTGCAGCAGCATCTTTACCTGCCTAGGCCCATCATCACATATGATGTCAGCTGAGAGGCCTGTAGGTTGCTGCCCATAACTGGTGTTCAAGTTCTTGTGCTCTGTGTTTATTTACATTGTTTATCACATTGTAAATTGCCCTGTGGCCTTTTGGTGAAGGGTGGTCAATACACAGAGAAGGCAGGAGAGAATTCTGAATGAAAAAGGAATGGCCCAGCTCATGTGTTATACATTCACAGCAGAAATCAGAAGTCCGGCCAGCGTTAGCCTCCTGTGTAAAAGCAGCCTTGGTCTACTACAGCGAGAACTTTCTTGTTCATGAGAGCTGCTTGAGAGGCCAAATTGCTCTTGGCTCCAACTGCATTATCTACTCACCCTGTAATGAGATAATTAGCAGCTATGCAGAGTGGAGTCAGAACCTCACTCAGCTATTGGGTACTTCTTTTTTTTATACACTTGATTTCGAAGAGCACCGGCTGGCTGACATGGGGAGACAATAGCTTCCTTCTTCACAGAAAGCCATTTAAATATGCTGCTCGATGCTGTTAAAAAGCAAATTATTTATAAAAGCAGAGGTGTAGGATCTGAGCAGGTTTTGCAAACCTCCAATAAAGGTTAGGAGAAGGCACTTCGGAAAGCAAAACACACAAGAAGTATCAGCTACCAAGAGATTGCCAAGGGATATGCTTCCTCTGGTGATGAAGGTTTAGATTAATGGATGTTCAGAGGGTTTGGATTAATGAAACAGATCTAAAATGTGTTCAGCATTGCACGAGTATATGATGCGGTGATACAGTTTAGATTTATTACATTTAATATCTCACTGCCTGTTGCCTATCGCAGGTGTGCATGTATGTGCCTATAAATATCACATGTAAACAAAAAGCTCACATATATAGACAACACAGGAAATGGAAGTGATTGGGAAGTCAGGATGGTGGTACACAGGCAGTATTTTTGTCTTTGTTTTCCTACTCACCCAGTAATAAGACGACCATGAGATATTCCTGTGGGTATAGGGCCGTATACAAATCATCATCATCATAATCAAAGAGGGAATGATAGCAGGTGCTCATTTCCCCAGTTCTGCTGAAAATCGGCTTGTTTCACAGCTGTTAAAATATAGGGCCCCATCATCATAGGAAGCTGATCTGCACCAGGTTAGACTATTTGCCCATTTAGGGTAGAGCTGTCTGTTGCAACTTGCAGCAGTCACAGGCAAAGGCCTTTCCCTGTTACTGGCTAACTGATCCTTTCAATTGGCAATGCCAAGGACCGAACCTCCTGGGACATTTTCCATGCAGAGCATAGGCTCTATCACTGACCTGGTGCCTGCTCCACCATTTGCACTGGCAACGCCACCCATTTCCTCCTTATGTGCCTTCTGACTGCATGCTATCAGACAGGCGTATTCGCTATACTCTTTTCAGCACTTGCTAACAGCATTTTTAAGCAAGCCTACTCAGATATGTAGAATTCTGACATGCATTTTAATGAGGTCTTCAACTTATTGTCAATATTCATTATTTTTTTTAAAAAAATTAAACCGTTTTTATTGGTAATGTCATTGTTTTATTCTTTTTGTAAACGACTTTGTTTTTTGTGTTTACAATCAAGCGGTATATAAACTGGATGAAGCAAATAATGCCCTGCCTGCCCTGCCTTTCATTTATACCATATTATTGGTAACTTCTGTGTAGCTAAGTATTACTAGCAGGAACATACTCTGGACAGCATCCTCCAGTTTGTTCCCATTTACAACCACAATGGGCTCTCGTTTCAGATAACAAGTTGCCTTGTTTCAAATACTGAACACACCAGGGATAGAGACAAGACAAACATCCTTACCCTGCCTAAATGCTCTTTCTTCCACATAAAATGAAAGAAAACTAAGTAGTTTTCAATTCAACCTTGATTCTTCCTTATAGGAGGGAAGCAAATTTGAGATCATGAGCAACAGCACCACCTGCTGCTTCATGAAGATTACTGCTTCATAAAAGACAAGTTACAAGGCACATAGGAAATACGGTACTTTTCAAGGGTGACAGGTCTTGAGAGTCAGCACCCACAAAGCATGGTGCCCAAAACTGCTTGAACTCTAGAACTGAGTTCTTGCTTCTCCAAAGGGTCTGATAGCCATTTTGCCTCCAGCATTAGATGAAGCCATTTGTCTTCACATTCCCCACATATGTATCATGTGTATGGCAATGCGCTCTCTGGACTTTCACACCAAAGCCAGAAAGAGGTCTGCACAAAGCTTAGCAAATCAGTATTTGGCCATCATATTCCTTTCCTAGGATTGCCATCAGCCAGAGGTAGATCTGCTCAGTGAGGTTTCGCTCTTGCAAGCTTGTCACCTTTACAAATACAATCTCTTGGCATCATTTCTTTGCTAGAGTAATCTCTCACAATTAGAGAAAGCTCTGCCACCAAGTTTAAACAATGGAACGACTCATCAGCATACAGGATAATGGAAAGGAGAGTTATTTATAGAAAATCTGATACTACTTTTAATCCCATTAATCATTCTCTGTCTGGCATCACTAATTGCCTTGATGAGGCTTAACTGCCTCTGCAATTCTGAATAGCAGCAATCTTTGCTGAGCTGCTGGAACCCTAATAATTACCACATTTCATCTTCAAATCCAACAGGGAAGTGGGGAGCAGGAAAATACAATGTTGATTAACATGTTTTTCAAGCAAAGACTAATTTGGGTGGGGGGGAGTGTGTGGCTGAGAAGCCAACTAATGACATTTCTATGCTTTGTAGAACAAGGTCAACTGGAGTTTCTTGTGCATGGACCTCTCTCACTGTATAAAATCTTGGTAGATACCCAAGAACCATACAAATGAAGAGCCAGATCACGCAATCCAATGACGACAGGGGTGGGAGACTGTCTGCCAGCAGAACCATCATATCTCACTGGTCTTGCACTGGCTCCCTGCCTCAGGGCCATACTGGGGCAGGGAGTTTTGGATCCAGCAGATCCACAGCCTCCCTACTTTTGCCCTCTCTATTAGAACACCAATGGCAGAGGGGCAATACCAGCAGCACCTTCTACAAACAGCCAGAAGGAGACTTCTGAGCATGAACCTCCCTCTCCAAGAAGTTTTGCTCCAGTGATTTGGCAATATTTTATAGGTAATAGGCCATAATGTCTGGTATATAGGACATACAGTGTAGGAAATCTGACAAAAGACTGCAAAGAAGTCAAAAGCACTCACTTTTCATGGAATTTACAGTGGTACCTCAGGTTAAGAACGTAATTCGTTCTGGAGGTCTGTTCTGAACCTGAAACTGTTCTTAACCTGAGGTACCACTTTAGCTAATGGGCCTCTCGCTGCCACTGTGCCGCCACCGTGCAATTTCTGTTCTCATCCTGAAGCAAAGTTCTTAACCCAAGGGACTATTTCTGGGTTAGCGGAGTCTGTAACCTGAAACGTCTGTAACCTGAGGTACCACTGTATTTAAAAATCTGAGTTGTGCAACATTTACAACATGAGGAGTCCACTATTCCACTGCAGCTAAAGTGTGCACAACTACCCTTTGCTCTGTGCCAGACAACCAACTACTACAGATTATTTCATGAAACATTTGTCCATGTTTTCCTTGAAGCTTTGTGAAGGTTGAATGGACCCGCTCTGAGAATGAGCCCACTTGGCTCCTCATCTACTCAAAGATCTGCGGCACCTGTCTTTAGACCCATCCTCCCTGTGCCTGCCATTTCCTCACTGAACAAACTCTTTCCTTCATAAGCACACCTGTTCTCGCATCTTGTTCACAGCAGCCAACCAGATGCCTATGGACAGCCTGCAAGAGTTCAACAGCACACTCCCCACTTCTGCCGCCAGCAAATATTCAGAGGCGTACCACCTCTGATACTGGCATAGCTGTCAACTTGTCCCTTTTCTTGCGAGGAATCCTATTTGGAATAAGGGAATTTCCCATAAAAAAAGGGAAACGTTGACAGCTATGGATACTGGAGGCAATAGACAATTTCTCTGCAAAGTCCCTTTTCCATGAAGTCTTCAGCCTTGCCCAAACAAAGCTTAACTGTACCTGTTCACTGTTGCCTTTACAAAGAGCCTGCTGGCTCAGGCCAAAGACCCGTCTAGTCCAGCATCCTGTTCTCACAGTGGCCAATCAGATGGGAAGCCCGCAAGCAGGACACAAGTCCAACAGCACTCTGCCCACTTGAGATTCCCAGCAACTGGTATTCAGAGGCATACTGCCTCTGACAGCAGATGTGGGAAATGGCTTTCGTAGCTAGCAGCTGTTGACTCCTGCCTCCACCAAGGTCTCACCTGTCTAAATCTAGATGTTAACATACTTGGGGCAAAGGGTTTGATTAATGTTGCCCTAACACCCATCCATTGACATAAAGGTTGGGGAATCTGCAGTCCTCCAGGGTTTGTTGGCTTAGAACTCCCACCCTCTCATGCTGGCTGGGGCTGATGGGAGTTGGAGTCCGACAACATCCAAACTGTTCAGCCCTTTTCTGTTGAAAGTGTGGTATAAGTAATCTTTCACACAAATGAACATGAACAAAACTAGGCTATGTCCTCTCTCTCCATACCACCACATATACGAGTGTAAACACATACACAGAGAGGCAAATATCTCCTCCATTAGGATGGACTACAGGGTGTTAAGGCTGGAAAGGCTACTATTTAAAGTCTAGCATAGTTCCCACCCCTTCAGTTCATCATGTTGCCACTACCAGCCTTCAAAGTGTTTTTGATATCACACCTATACCAGCGTGGCCAGCAGAGTAGCCCAACAAATCTTCAGGGACTTCCCCCTTCACAAGTTGACAGTGAAGAATACACTGCACTTTGTGGGACAGGAGTTAAGTGTTTTATTGCCTCAAGACACAAGACAATGCAAACACACTATATACATAAAGTCAAGAGATGCCGGTGCATGATAAACTACACTGTCAAGTACAGTAACACGGTCTTAGAGGTTAAACCGAAGAGATCCAAATATAGAGAGGTCCAAGTTTGGAGAGAGTTCCAACACCAACACCATTCCCTACAGTACACCTTGAGTCATGCCAGAGACCTGTGGCCTGGAGCTGTTTCAAAAGGCCCACCGCAGCTGGCATCCTAACCCTAAACATGGGGGAAGGGCAACTTGAGACACAAACCGGTGCAATTTTACACATATTCCAGAATTCCACCAACAGTCCTTTCCACCAACTGCTGATGCTTTTGTTGAAAGAGAAGTTTTTAGACTGTGTGCACATAAACACAAGCAACCAGGAGCAGAGACCAAATGTCCAGCTGCATAAAATTGAAAATTAACTGGTTTTGTAATTAGAAGCTGCTATATTTATATATGCGGGACGTGGGTGTTGCTGTGGTCTAAACCAGAGCCTAGGGTTTGCCGATCAGAAGGTCAGCAGTTCAAATCCCCGCAACCCATTGCTTGGTCCCTGCAGTTCAAATCCCCGCAACCCATTGCTTGGTCCCTGCTCCTGCCAACCTAGCAATTCGAAAGCACGTCAAAGTGCAAATAGATAAATAGGAACCGCTCCGGCGGGAAGATAAACGGCATTTCCATGCACTGCTCTGGTTCACCAGAAACAGCTTAGTCATGCTGGCCACATGATCCGGAAGCTGTACGCCGGCTCCCTCGGCCAATAAAGTGAGATGAGCGCCACAACCCCAGAGTCCGTGACTGGACCTAATGGTCAGGGGTCCCTTTACCCTTTATATTTAAATACACTCAAACCCAAATAAGGAAACAGTGAAGGCTGCACACCAAGAAGCAGAAGAGTGTCACTATGGAAGAGAGGTAAAATCACAAATACAGCTAGAAATGTGACAGGAAGCCCTGTGAAAAAATTGATTGGGAAAACTAACTTGTGTGTCTTTTTCAAGCTTATCTGAGCATTCTCCCAAACTCTTCTGACCAGCTTTCATATTTGTTGTTGCTTTGTGGCAGAGGGTACCTGACTTCTTTGGTTTTCTGTGAGAACAGAAATTCGCAAGATAGGCAATGTTAACAGAGAACTTAATATATCAAACTCCACTTTTTATACAAAAGACAATGTAACAATTGGTCTATGTCTGGGATAGCCAACTCCCATCAACTTAGCCTGGTAACATATAGGTTGCTAGTGTAAGTTAAAGGTCTTTCCATAGCTCCATGGCAATCGGCACTGGAGGTGGGAAGGTGTAGACCAGTCCACTGGGTCATATACTTGTGTGGGTATTCATCCTCATCACCATGGAGTGAAACTTGGAAAATAACTTGGGAACCTGTGCATTTAAAAAAGCAAACAGATTGGCCGAGGGCTTGAACACCCGTATCACTTGATGAACACCTCTGAATTCAGCTCCTGTTCTGCCTGAGCCAGATGCTCCAGCTAAGCCAATCTGCTCTTCTGTTTGCTGTCCTGCTTAGATGATATGGGTGCAAGATTCTCCTCTGCCCAGCTGAACAGTAGATGAACTTCCTTCAACAGGGTTTGGCAGCTTCTTCCCCTTGGCGGTTTACACATGCCTTTAGAGTCATGTTGTTGACCCAAGCTAATTTGTGGTCTTGGAGTAAGTCACTCTCAGCTCCAGCCAGCAGATGGAACAACTGGCCTCCTGCACAAACCACTTGCATTAGCCTAGATCAAACAAGCTCCCCAACCCCAGTGGCTCCCATGTGTGGTCACTTGCACGATCCTAGTAAGGTCAGTCACCTCCGCTGAACAAGAGACAGAAAGAGAGAACTGAGGAGGAGATGTGCCTGAAGCTACCTTCATGGAGCAGGCTGGACAATAAACTGGGGGAGGTTGCTGTACCCCACAGAGGACATAAATAAGCCTATTTTGCATTTCCCTACCTTCTGGAGCAAGTGGGAAAAGCAACCCAACTGAGGATATCAACCTCCACTGTAGGAAAAAAACCACGACTTATCAATTATCTGCTGGTACATAAACAGTCTCCAGGATCAGCAAGTCATAACAAATTCAAGAGAGCATTGGTAGCCCAGCAGTAGCATGCCTGTGTTGCAAGCTGTATTGTCTGGGGGAAATGAAATTATTAAGCTAGATACATGTACAAGGGGAAACTACTGCAAGATGACAAGGTAGCATTTCTGGATTTAATCATTTAAGATGAGATGCGTGTTGCTGTACAGGAGAGGTATGGTGCTCAGGATCTCTTTTGCCTGAGTGTAAGGAATAATGCCGAAATTCATATTCACATATAAATTTTAGAGACACACATGGTTATTTTATACTTTATTCTTACTCTTTTGTCTCATTAAAAAAGTGGTTAAACTGTGACCTGGATAATTCCAAGTGTGTTTGAAAAGTAATACAAATAGTATCTCTTCATATAATACACAGATACAGTAAAGTGGCAAAGAGAGAGCAGGCATATTTTGTACTTTATAAAGTCAATGTGAAATGTTTATAAAAAGTTATATATGAGTATATTAAAAAGTACAAATAAACAACAAAGGAGGCTTTTAACTATAGGCCAGGATCCAGAGAAGTATGCACAGTGTGCAGGCACATTAGGGCTTTCCCCATTTCTCTTCTCACTGTAGCCCCTGGCTGGAAAAGCTGCTCCTTTAGGTCAGAGGACCTCCCTTCCACAGTAGCCTTTGAGCAGCACAAGGTGCTACAGGTCAAAGAAAAAACGTCAGTGACGCCCCCACCTGAGCAGAACTGCAATCTCCTGTGCAGGGCTCTCTGGACACTGGCTGTGGAATGCAGGGTCTGTAAAATACTCCCCATTACAAAAAAGAAATAAAAGAAACTAGTCCCCTTTGAGGTAGCATTTCCCACCCAACCTGTGGGATGTTGGGGTCCAACAAATTCTGAACAGCACTGAAAGTGTGAAATGTTTTGATATAAATTGAGCACAAACTTTTCCCCATTAAAATCAATGACAAAACTCCCATGGATTTAACAGCGCTGAACTGCTCCTTGACTAGCAGTCCATCTTGCTTTATCAATCTATTTTGCATACTTCTGCTTAAAATGCATAAATAGGATTAAACACAATGCCAAAAGTGTCTCCTCGTAAAAATCAATTATCTTAGACTTATATTATCTCTACTTCTTTATATTTACATTTTAATTTCTGTTATGATCTCTAACAATTTGTTTATTCACATTTATGGCAGTGCAAGCATTCAGAAAATCTCCCTCTCTCCTTATAATTTATTGGCATTAAGACTGAGATGCCCGTGAAATATTCACAGCTACACACAACTCAACTATAGTATCTATAGTGGCATGACCAGGAGAATAAACTATTCTCTGAATTTATTTACATTTCCAAACAAATTAATTCCCCTAACTATTGACTAACAGATCTTTTGTATTAGCATGTAATTTTGATGCATAGTCTAAAACCAAGTATGAACTGCCATTAATCTTTTTAACTTCCTTGAAAACTTAAAACTGGGCTCACTAGGTGGCATTTAAAGACACCCAATTGCTTAGGCAGCTGAATGTGTCTACAGGTGAAAGGCTGCAACACTTGGTACACTTACTTTGAAATAAGCTCCAAAGGAAGCAATGAGATTTGCTTCCAAGTGCATAGTGGACTGTAGCTCAACTGTTTCCCCCATCACTTTCTAAACACAAGGGTCACTTTAGCACTTCCTGTCCATTCCAAAACAAATACAGCGGTTTCTAAACTTTGCTTCACAGTAGGAAATATACAGTCCTGTCCTTTGGCAAAACGCAACAGATATATTAGAACAGTTCTATTTTATAGTAACAAGCATAACAAAAAATAAAAACTACCCTTACTTTTAAAAATATTAACTCTTTATCAAATCAATCTAAACAGGATAAGACATGTTAAAAGATTCTTAATTACGAACATTGTTCAGTTATTAGGGAAGGACAAAGTAAGAATCATATAAAATATGTGGAAGTGATATCTAGATTACTTCCGTTTTTCTTCTTAGGCCACGCTATAGTCTTCATCCTTTTATTTTCTTGGCCATACTGTCCATTTTGAAATTCTCTTCAATCTATCCATTTGAAGCGTCTGGGACCCAAAAATCATGAATCTGCCCCTACGATAAAAATAAATTGAACTTCAAAATCGGTTTAGACCAAAACTTTGAATTTATATTCAATAGCAGCCCAATAGCAGACCAAAGACATGTATGTACAGATAACTTGCAATTTATGTACATTCAGCTTTATGTGCTTGGCAAAAATACTAAAAATAATTAAAACGGAGGTGGAAAGGGGGGGGTGTGTCCAGGAAAAAAACGTTGGCACTCCCACTTGCCACTGAACTCAATGTTCTGACTATATGTGATTTTGGCTCTACATACTATCCCCAGAACGTATCTCCAGTGTAAGTTAAGAGTCAGCTGTATCTATATACTCCAGCACCTGTTTCCACACAGTGGCCAATCAGATGCCTCTAGAAAGCCCATGATGAGGTCATGAAAACAATACAATAGTCCTCTTCTGTTTATACTCTGAGTGTGGCATGCTACTTCTGAATCTAGAGGTTTCACATAGCCATCATTCTTCTCCTTGAATCAGTCAAATCCTCTTTTAATGACCACTACCACACTTTAATTCATATCATAGAAATACTTCATTTTGCTTGTCCTAAACCTAATGCAAATAAATTTCATTAGATGGCTCTGAAAGGAGATGCATGAACCCCTTGCTCATTTTTGTTGCCCTTTTCTGAACTTTTCCCAACTTTACTGTATCCTTTCTGAGGTGAAGCAACCAGAACTTTACACAGTATTCCAGATTTGTATAATGGTATTATGACACTGGAACTTTTCACTTCCTTTCCTAATTATCCCTAGTGGCACCTTTCTTGGTCTGTGGTATTCATTGTAGTTGAGCTTCTATTAAATGTGGTTTTTACCAAACTTCTCATTTGAGGCAAGTTTCTGCTTTTGAAGTAAAATGTGACCATATTGGACTTCCTTGGCAATTGTCCACTTACATATATGTTGAATTTGGTAGCACTATGGCCACAGTTACCAATTGGTTCGACAACACATATCTCACAGCAGATCCTGGGTGCCACTTTAGGATTAAGTCCAGGGTTGTCACCTTTCTGGCTGGTTACATGTCCTAGGACACAGTCATTTAGGATACCTCCTTGTTACGACTGAAATACACACACACTCAGTCTATGTGAAGATAACTGAAGCCACACATTACTGCAGCACTTTTTCCTTTGCATGCCTCATTGATTTCCTTCTACATCACAAGATCAGCCTGAGCATTTTGGCCAGGGGAATGATAGTATGTCCCCAGTTCTAAACTACTTTTGGAGTTCTAGCTTGTTGGAATTTATGTCCTCTTTGACATACAGAGCAACACAGCTTCCATTTTAAAGGCTTAACTAACTAAGCATTGTAATCTAACTAAGCATTATATTTCTTTTCAGTAGGGCAATTTCTGTCCCTTTGCACATTTACATTTTCAGCTTGCACAGTGTTAAGATTTCTATGCTTCTAGTCTGATACTTTAGGGCATGCATGAGTGATGCATTCATCTTTCCAGGCACATTTGCACTAATTTGTTTCTGTAGCCAATGAGTTACACTTCATTCTTGAATAATTCCAGGCTGTTACAGAATGGTTTTTAATATATATATATATATAATGCATGCTACATACCCCTCAAGCATTATTTTGACATCCAAACTTCTATTAGCAAATCTATAGAGCTGCTCACCTCTTAGAAAAGCAAACTTATTCATTATAATATGCCACAAAGACACCCTTGCAGAAGTCTGTCATTACCATTACATTGAAGACTTACAATATTTCTGTAAATCACACAGCAATGTGAAAAGCTGTTTTAACTGCATAGTACCTGAGTAAGCCGAGAACTGTGAATCATTTGTTGCCATTTGCTGTATGTTCTAGCAACTAAGTCTTTTACCTAGAAAGAGAAAACAAACTGATTGAAACCAACTGGGGGAAAGGATGCTTAAGGGTGCAATCCTACATACTCTTACCTCGGAGTAGGCATCATTAAACACAGTGGGGCTTACTTCTGAGTACATAGATGAATCAGATACCTAGGGCTTACATCATCATCTGCTTCAACCGTATTCTCATCAGACCTAAAAATGCAGGACTGAAGTGCACTCTTGCAATTTAATAAAAGTGTGAGAAGCAGCCCTGAAATCAGCATTCAGGAGTCCACAAAAGAAAACCCATGCCCTGGCCAAGATAGGATGTTGGAGTAATGGAAGCAAACTCCTCAAACGTGCAAGATTACTCATATTTGACTGCATATAAGGAAGGGGGAGCAGAGAGAGTCCTCACAATAACTCTTACCTTCTGGGGATTAAAAAAGTACAAGACTACTCACCTTAGTTTTATAGAACAGTCTAACATCTTCTCTAATATCACATTTTACATGTTTTTCCAAAGTAGTGCAGAGTTTCACCAGCCATTCCTAAATGTGAGATTAAAAGAGTTAATTTTCTCCTGATCAAATGTGTAAATAATGGGAAAAGCATTTCAAAGTGACATCTTCCCTAAAACTTAAGTTATTATCTACATTTTCAGTAATAGTATGATTTTAAAAGTATTAGGTGTTACTTAGAGAGTTATAGTTACATCCTGTCTTTCCAATTATAAAAATCTGTAAGGTGACCAGGAAACTAACAATTTGAACAATAAACACCCCCCAAATAGGCTGTGTATTGGGGAAGGGTATCCTACACTATATAGGGCATTATTGCACCTAGAAAGAAACTAGGAACCCATGCAGCTAAAATGGTTAAAATGTTTACAGAAGATATTTGAGCCTTCATGAGCACAGTTAAATCTAAAAACAAACCTTTTACCTTGATGAGGAATGTAACCCCAGCCAAAACCAGGAGACCACCATTTCCATGAATTTGTAGTATAAGCACATACATACTAACTTTAATTTATTTCACAACATTTAAATATCACCTGATTGTATTACAATCTCTAAGTGGTTTACAAAAAATTACTTACCCTGTGGTTAGAATTTGTAACCTCAGAATTGCTAGCTTCCCTGACCAAGTGAAGAAGAACATAGGCCAGATAGTATGCCTAGAAAATGAACAGAAAGTATTCAGCCTAGCTCTTAGTAGTAAGGATGCTGCCAACTTCCTTGAGGGGAAAACCAATCAGTTTTCACAAAGAAGGCAATTCAACTTTTGCAGATGCTCAGTGTTTACCACTGCTTTAAAAATAGCACTGAGATTCAAAAATTACCAAAGTATACCAACAATGCAAAATTGCAGCAGATTTACACATTCTGCTCTTAGTAGTCAAATACTTGTGTCTTACCCCTTTCAACTACCCACACATCAATATAAATTGATTAAGAACTGGTTCTTAAGCAGCAGGTAAAGGAACAAAAATCAAAAAAACTTTTAAGATAAACCAGGAGTTAGGTGCAAATATGCCCAAACAAGTAAATCAGTTTATTCACCATTTTTTGAGCAAACAAACTGCACAAATATGGGGCATTTACATAGGTATTTGCATCTATAATGCCAGCTTGCAATAAAGAGTCTATGTGTAGTGTGAAAGGCACGTATTCCTGGAATGAGAGCAATTAGTGTTTGCTGAAGCCATAAGTTGTATAGAACGCATTTACAACAAAACCTAAGCAGAAGAGTCTATTATAACAAAAAGTTGTATCACACATACTGCCAATTCCTCCCCCGACAACACACAAACTGGCATCCAGTGTACCACCTACATGGTGGTCACATGTGAACCAGCCCTTGGTAGTATTAAGGACAATTTCCAGCATACAGTGGTGTTTAATGTGACTTTGATGAGTAAACAAAATGAGTAGGCAATAATAAGCCTTTTCTTTATTGTGGCTTTAGGGGCTTGCTGTAATATAAGAAAGGTTATTAACACAGCCCAGTCTATACCTCTTGATAGGTCACAGCCCAAAAGAAGGCTTACAAGGCAATATTGTATAGTGCAACATAGGGGAGCTCTCATCCTGGACTGTTCCACAAGCTGCAGAGGAATCAGCACCTATGTCAATCTTGATATCTGGGCACTCATTTTAGCAGGAGAAGACACTGTTGGGAAGAGTGACTGATACATCTGTTGTTATCTGGAGTTCACTTTTGGCTCTAAGTGTGAATCAGTTTGATCTTGATAGAGACATTTTTAGGTAGTCTAAAACATGGACAAACTGTCCTAATAATTTCTAAATGAGATTGACTAAGATAAGCAGTATGTTCTCTGCTGATCTGCTCAGGAGCTTTGTTGATCTGCTGTGGTCAGAGCAAAGAACTTCGAGTATATTATATTATTCTACCCGAATGGGTAATCAGTACAATAAAAAAGTAGTAACTCCCCTGCACACACACCCAAAACTTAGCCCTTTCTCTTTTCTCATCCATTCACTTCATCCCACCTTGCCAATGCTTGCCTTCTGAGATATCAGCATCTCCTAAACACAAATAACCAACAACTCAATGCCCATCTGGCTCCCAGCCTGCCTTAAGTTTGACCCTGGGACCCTGCTTTCCAGGAATGGTGTCTGAGATTACCTCCGGTTCATATTGACGAAGAAAAGACTCTTCTTTAAGACCATCATGGTGTCCCACTGTCTCAGATATTCTCTTTAACAGATTCGAAGGTTTCATATTCACTAGTTCTTTACACAGAAGTGACATCTATGTAATCCCAGGAAGAAGGGGGGGGGACAGATTAGAGAGGAGCACAGCTTACTAATACTTCCTGGCTTTTGGCACCATTAAGAAGAGAAAGCCTAAATCATTTTTAAATACAAAAGTCTGGAGGATAATTAATGTATGTGAGCTCTCCCAAATTTTTATTCATGCTCATGGATCCTGAGAATTCTTGGGTTCTAGTTTACTTTGAAGTTACAGGAATCAAGACAAGCATCTTATTTGGGAGTCATCGAGAATGAGAAAGAGAACAGGAGGGACGGCAACAGCAAGCAGAGTAAGGTTGTACTGATGAGCAGCAGCTCTGGGTAGTAATCCAAACAAGATGGGTGCACATAATTTGAGTTTATTTTATCAAGAAAAGTGACAACATACATTTTAAAAATAGAATAAATATACCAAGACAGCACTGAAGCAACTCAAAAGCTTGCAGAGGAACAGAAGCAGCATGTTCAAAATAGATTAGAGAGGATTTCCCTTAGAACTGATGGATGCTGAAGTCAGCCTCTAAAAAGCAGGAGGAGCTGGACACAATTTGGAATAAACACCTCTTTTAGTTTGTGACTTAAGGAAGCCCTAGGATTGGTAAGAGCAAAAATACTCTGTCCCTGAATGAGGGAAGCCTAGTTATCTCTATGTAAATAGCAAAAACTAGGTTTCCCTTGTTCACAAAAAGGAATACAAAGGAAAAAGGGGTTGAAAGAAAGAAGAGTTCTTCTGGGATTTTATGCCCTCCCAAGGAAAGTCATGCAAGCTGCTTATGATCATCAGTGTCGATCATGGATTAGTGGAAGGTAACTCTTAAGAACTCAATATATTAATAAAGCAAGTTTGTACAGTACCTGCTGGTCATGGCTGCTGGGTATTTTCACATGGGTTTTAAGAAGCTTCAAGATTACTACCAAACTAAGATGCCTTCTTATTTGTCTGAAATGATAACATTTAAGTAAAGATCATTTTCTACAATGTAGTGGTTTCTCTGTGTGTTTTGAAGTGACATGCAAAGTGAACTGTATTGCAGTGAGGCTTACCTTCCTCGTGTCATCCAGTTTGGGACAAACTGAACCAGCCCTAAGAGATCATGATGGTGGCTGGACAGGTAACTTATTGCACGGCATAACTCAGGCATCTTACAAGCAAGACAAGAGAAACAGTCATTAGTAGTAATTAAGAGCAACTGCAAAAAATCCAAAAGTTTCAATACAATGCAGACAAGAGTCAATGGCTATCCTTTAATAATGGTATTGGTGAAGGGGCTTGAATAACTCAGAAGCTATGAGCTATGCCGTGCAGGGCCACCCAACATGGACAGGTCATAGGGGAGAGTTTTGACCAAATGTGATCCACCTGGAGCAGGAACTGGCAAGCCACTCCAGTATCCCTGCCAAGAAAACTCCATGGACAAAGACAACAGGCATATAAAAGTTATGACGCTGGAAGATGAGCCCCTCAGGTCAGAAGGCACCCAACATGCTACTGAGGAAGAGTGGAGGACAAGTACAAGTAGATTCAGAGCTGATGAAGCGGCTGGGCCAAAGCTGAAAGGTCGCTCAGTTGCAGATATGCCTGGAAGCAAAGGAATAGTCCAAAGCTGTAAAGAAAAATATTGCATAGGAACTTGGAATGTAAGAACCATGAACCTTGGTAAGTTGGATGTGGTCAAAAATGAGATGGCAAGAATAAATATTTACATCCTGGGTCCATTTAGTGAACTAAAATGGATGGGAATGGGCGAATTCAGTTCGGATGACCATCATATCTACTACTGTGGGCAAGAATCCCGTAAAAGAGATGGAGTGGCCCTCATAGTCAACAAAAGAGTAGTGAAAGCTGTACTGGGATGCGATCTCAAAAATGATAGAATGATCTTGATACGAATCCAAGGCAGACCTTTTAACATCACAGTAATCCAAGTTTATGCACCAACTACTGGTGCTGAAGAAACTGAAATTGACCAATTCTATGAAGACTTATAACACCTTCTAGAAATGACACTAAAGAAGGATGTTCTTCTCATTATAGGGGATTGGAATGTTAAAGTAGGGAATCAAGAGATAAAAGGAACAACTAGCAAGTTTGGCCTTGGAGTTCAAAACGAAGCAGGGCAAAGGCTAATAAGAGTTCTGCCAAGAGAATAAGCTGGTCATCACAAACACTCTTTTCCAACAACACAAGAGATGACTCTACACATGGACATCACCAGATGGGCAGCATCGAAATCAGATTGATTATATTCTCAGCAGCCAAAGATGGAGAAGCTCTATACAGTCAGCAAAAACAAGACCTGGAGCTGACTGTGGCTCAGATCATCAGCTTCTTAAATTTTTTTTTAAAAAAATTGGATTTGATATCCCGCTTTATCACTACCCTAAGGAGTCTCAAAGTGGCTAACATTCTCCTTTCCCTTCCTCCCCCACAACAAACACTCTGTGAGGTGAGTGGGGCTGAGAGACTTCAAATAAGTGTGACTGGCCCAAGGTCACCAGCAGCTGCATATGGAGGAGCGGGGAATCGAACACAGTTCACCAGGTTACGAGTCCACCGCTCTTAACCACTACACCACACATAGCAAAATTCAAGCTTAAACTGAAGAAAGTAGGTAAAACCACTGGGCCGATAAGATATAATCTAAATCAAATCCCTTATGAATACACAGTGGAAGTGAGGAACAGGTTTAAGGATTTAGATTTGGTGGACAGAGTGCCTGAAGAACTATGGATGGAGGTTCGTAACATTATACAGGAGGCAGCAACAAAAACCATCCCAATGAAAAGGAAATGCAAGAAAGCAAAGTGGCTGTCCAACGAGGCCTTACAAATAGCGGAGGAGAGAAGGAAAGCAAAATGCGAGGGATATAGTGAAAGATACAGGAAATTGAATGCAGATTTCCAAAAAATAGCAAGGAGAGACAGAAAGGCCTTCTTAAACAAGCAATGCAAAGAAATAGAGGAAAACACTAGAATGGGAAAAACCAGAGATCTGTTCAAGAAAATTGGAGATATGAAAAGATCATTTCATACAAAGATTACCATAATAAATGACAAAAGTGGTAAGGACCTAACAGAAGCAGAAGACATCAAGAAGAGGTGGCAAGAATACACAGAGGAATTATGCCAGAAAGATAGGGATGTGTCGTACACCCCAGGTAGTGTGGTTGCTCATCTTGAGCCAGACATCCTGGAGAGTGAAGTCAAATGGGCCTTAGAAAGCACTGCTAATAACAAGGCCAGTGGAAATGATGATATTCCAGCTGAATTATTTAAAATTTTAAAAGATGATGCTGCTATACTCAATATGCCAGCAAGTTTGGAAAACTCAGCAGTGGCCAGAGGACTGGAGAAGATCAGTCTACATCCCAATCCCAAAGAAGGGCAGTGTCAAAGAATGCTGCAACTACTGCACAACTGCACTCATTTCACATGCTAGCAAGGTTATGCTTAAAATTCTACAAGGCAGGCTTAAGCAGTATGTGGACCGAGAACTCCCAGAAGTACAAGCTGGATTTCGAAGGGGCAGAGGAACCAGAGACCAAATTGCAAACATGCGCTGGATTATGGAGAAAGCTAGAGAGTTCCAGAAAGACATCTACTTCTGCTTCATTGACTATGCAAAAGCCTTTGACTGTGTTGACCACAGAAAACTATGGCAAGTTCTTAAAGAAATGGGAGTGCCTGATCACCTCATCTGTCTCCTGATAAATCTCTATGTGGGACAAGAAGCTACAGTTAGAACTGGATATGGAACAACTGATTGGTTCAAAATTGGGAAAGGAGTACGACAAGGCTGTATATTGTCTCCCTGCTTATTTAACTTATATGCAGAATTCATCATGTGAAAGGCTGGGCTGGATGAATCCCAAGCCGGAATTAAGATTGCCGGAAGAAATATCAACAACCTCAGATATGCAGATGACACAACCTTGATGGCAGAAAGTGAGGAGGAATTAAAGAACATTTTAATGAGGGTGAAAGAGGAGAGCGCAAAATATGGTCTGAAGCTCAACATCAAAAAAAGAAGATCATGGCCACTGGGCCCATCACCTCCTGGCAAATAGAAGGGGAAGAAATGAAAGCAGTGAGAGATTTTACTTTCTTGGGCTCCATGATCACTGCAGATGGTGACATCAGTCACGAAATTAAAAGACGCCTGCTTCTTGGGAGAAAAACAATGACAAACCTAGAAAGCATCTTAAAAAGCAGAGACATCACCTTGCCAACAAAGGTCCGTATAGTTAAAGCTACTGTTTTCCCAGTAGTGGGAAGTGAGAGCTGGACCATAAAGAAGGCCGATCACCAAAGAATTGATGCTTTTGAATTATGGTGCTGGAGGAGACTCTTGAGAGTCCCATGGACTACAAGAAGATCAAACCTATCCATTCTTAAGGAAATCAGCCCTGAGTGCTCACTGGAAGGACAGATTGTGAAGCTGAGGCTCCAATACTTTGGCCACCTCATGAGAAGAGAAGACTCCCTGGAAAAGACCCTGATGTTGGGAAAGATGGAGGGCACAAGGAGAAGGGAACGACAGAGGACGAAATGGTTGGACAGTGCTCTCGAAGCTACCAGCATGAGTTTGACCAAACTGTGGGAGGAAGTGGAAGACAGGAGTGCCTGGCATGCTCTGGTCCATGGGGTCACGAAGAGTCGGACACGACTAAACGACAACAACATGTTATGGGATACAATGCGCTCTTGTAATATCTATGCTTACTTTTGAGATAAAAATTGGTTACCATGTTATCTTCACTGCCGCTGTAGCTGCAGTTTAACACATCTACTACTTCTTAGACAAAAAAGAATATTTCCAATCAGTGTCTCCAATACAAGTAGTATTTATCAGCAAATGATTGGAATTTTAAAGTATTATATTTCTTTTGGAGCTCAACCAAAGCAGCAGTTCCCTCAAGGCATGGCTAAACACACAAATTCTGGAGGTTTTGGCAAAATTAAGCTCAATTTTACACAGATTACACTAAACACTTATTGATGCAGTTACCTTGGTATCCCACTCTCTGATATTTTCCAGTAGTTTTATAACAAGGCACTCCAAGTCCACTAGGGGAAATTGTTTCAGCTCTTTTGCCAAACTCAGTTTAAGCAGCAGCAACAGCAACATAAATATTTCTTTGTCCGTGTAACCTTCTGGGTACATGCTTATACAGAGCCGCAGAAACTTAAGGGGAGAAATGAGATAATAAAACTTCTTCTTTAAGCAATATTGAATCTAATCTCAGTTGTGTATTACAAGTGCAGACAGTGTTTATTCCTTTGATGTGAAACTTACTAGGTTTGTCTGTCCTTGAACCTATCAGGGGTCAATTTCTGCTAACTACCAATAAGAAACATACTGCTCATTGAAAGAAGCTTTTCAAAACCTTTAACAGTCAAGATCAACCAGCTACTAAGTTTAGCTGTCCAAGTGAATCATGACTATCATCAGCAATCACCACATATGCTTCTCTTATACAAGAGAACTTTCAAAAACAGGAAAGGGAGTGGGGGGGTCTCTCTCACCTTGGACATATTGCAAAGGTTGGTTTCTATTAGATGAAAGATAGGAACCGAGTTTCCAGAGATGTCTCCGCTTGGTTTTTTCTGTATAGTCTCATGCATTTCAGATCTAGCAAAAAAGGATTTCCCCCATTAAATTTATTACACTTTGGCAAAATGAATTACTATAAAAAGCTCTGCCTTGGCACATTTGTAGGATGTTATAGAACATAAAACTTAGAATGTTGTTTAATTTGAGTCTACATCTTGAGGTCTCAGGACCGAGGAAAATATGTATCAGGAGACAAAAAAAGATAATAAAAGTACAGCATGAAATACCTACTTAAATGCAAACCACAGAAACATACTAACCCTACAGAAGTGGCAAATATTTCTATGGTTCCCTGATGAATCCATTGAAAAAACTGATATGATGCTAAACACTTACATTATATCATCCTCAGAAAAGTTAGGTTGAAAATCTTGCAGAGGAAACAATGCACTGAAAGGAACACCCATATTCAGTAGCACAGTTGCTATATCAAATATTGATGGAATCCACGGCCTTGGCTGGTCGTTGGTAGCTGAAGCTGCAGAGAGATAACACTTGGCTATTTATTCCCAAACCAGAGGAACAGAAAGCACAATAAGCATACCAGTGCTAATATATGGAGTTCCCTTAGACATGAGCTCTGCTTTAAGTAGTTTATGAAGATAGTGGAGGAGACTCAATAGCATTAAGTAATCAGCAGAATGCAACTTGAGCATGGTATGTTCTTTGGGACACTGTAGTTGTGTTTTCTACAGCAAAGGGTACTATTTTAATATTTTCCCACCACTCTTGTACATCTGTGCTACAAAAGCACAATCATCTTCAAAGCAGCAAATAAGCTGTCAGTGTGATTAACATGGGAAAGATGGCAGAAAATATATAAGCATATCAACACAGAAAAGATACAGAAATATTTATATAGTCTGTACCAGTCATGGTCTCATAATATACCATATTTTTCCGTGTATAAGACTAGATTTTTAAAGCAAAAAATTAGGTTTAAAATTGGGGCTCGTCTTATACACGGGTAGTGCTGAGGGGTGTTCTCCTAATTTGGAGTCTCCCAAAATAGGGGGTGTCTTATACATAGAAAAATACGGTAGTTTTTTTATCTCAACTTATCAAGACAAACAAGATGTGATTTCCTTGTAAATGCACATCCTCATCCCCACATGAGCTAATAGCTCTACTGCTACTTCAGTGGTAAATATTTTGTACCAGAAGAAGGGTATGTGAACAAGGCTTAGGGTGAGATCCTACAATTGACATTTGGTGGCTGAAGAGGCCTTATGTGGCAGTTTAGATGCTGCTTAATTGGTGAAGAGGAAGGCTCCCCAGCATGCCTGTAGAAAATGCAGCCTGAAACAGGGTATTCCAAGGACAGCTGAGGATTTGCAGAATCCTAAAACCCCTCAATCCCAATACTTTCCCAAAAGCTATCCAAGCCCTAGAGCTGGCAAGTTAATTATTTCCCATCTACCACAACTGGAAGAAAAATGGCAGAAGAAAAATTAAGAAAAGCAGGCCTTCCCACCATTCCCTGATTACAGTGAGCCAGAAGGGCTTAGGAAGTAGCTGAATCTTCATCACCAGATTGTTGTGCCTAACAAGGAACCTTGTGAGCCACATTAAACTAAAAATAATTCTATTAGATGGTAAAACAACCAAATTACATTTGAATGAATTATGTGAAAAGTGAGAAGACTGTTGCAGGACTTTGTGTCAATGTGTAAAAACTACAAGTTCTTCCCAATGGGTAAAAACTACAAGTTCTTCCTGAAGTTTAGTTTCAAATACTCACCAGTTTTAATTGTTAATGACATCAACATATCCAAAATCTTTCTTGACAATGAACTGTCTGGATGAATTGACATCATCTGTTTAATTGAAACAAAATTGAAGGTCATCTAAGACAATTAGAACTTTTGCATATTCAGTATTCTTGCATTGTGATGAAGAATTATTGAAATACAGTACAAATGCGATCTGATGTGCCAGAAATGTGAATCAGTCTTACTAGCTAAGAATAGTGTTAATCAATGCAAATAAGATTAACCATTGCTGCTCTAGTTTTGGTCTTTTAAATATTCTTCCAGTTTGCTATACAAGGGGGAAAGCGAAGGCAGCGCTCTTAAATCCTTGACTTCCAAACTGAAAGATATCCTGGGTATTTCCTGGGGACAAGTATTCAGGCCCATAAAGTTTATACATAATGAACTTAAGAAGTTAAGTGTAAGCTTGAGAAAAGGACAAGAGAGTGGGAGAGAATAATAGGCTAACTTCTTTAAAAGGAATGGATAGCAGAAAATACTTGCTCACAGAGTAAAGCTAAATGGAATCATTTGACAATTTTCAGATATACATTAGCTAAAGGTGCATTTGATAGAATATTACAAAATCAAACACTTCTAAGAAGAACTTATGTACAATACAAGAACTGAAAGGCAATGGTGCTCTAGTGTCTGTCACTGGCTAGGAGATCATTGGGAGGTTGCATCTCCTCTTGCACAGGAAGGGTATGATAGCAATGGGAAGACCAGCCTGGTCACAGAATGAGCAGCTAACGGGAGCTTGCTTTACTTTCCCAGCCAAATAGAACTCTGTTCCAGCCACCCGTTTCTCTGGGATTACAAAAGGAAAGGAAAGGATGCTCTGGATTCTGCTACAAATTGGCTTATAATTAAAATGTGGGGCATAAATCTTTAAACAAAACTGCAATTCTGCCAGATCTGCAAGTGTTAAGAGAGCCATCCTAAAAAGACTCCAGCCAAACAGAATATTTTCCATCTTTACCTTCCTATTTTTAGCTCAAGTACCTCCAATCTATCTACTGTGAAGGCTCAGGAAGTTCAAATCGCAAAACTTTCTTTTGCAAAAAGAGTTAAGGTTTGGCTCTTTTAGGGATGTCTGAAGTCAATCATATACAGTGGTACCTCGGGTTAAGTACTTAATTCGTTCCGGAGGTCCATTCTTAACCTGAAACTGTTCTTAACCTGAAGAACCACTTTAGCTAATGGGGCCTCCTGCTGCCACCGCGCCGCTGGAGCATGATTTCTGTTCTCATCCTGAAGCAAAATTCTTAACCTGAGGTACTATTTCTGGGTTAGCAGAGTCTGTAACCTGAAGCGTATGTAACCTGAAGCGTATGTAACCTGAGGTAGTACTGTAATAGTCTATTTCATCCCATGTCTTCCCTTGTGTAAACTATTTTGGTATGTCAGTAAAGATACAATAGGCTTTCAAATCTGATCCCCTTTCCTGAAGAGAATACAGCTTTGGTGTACAGAGTCAAACCTCGGCTCCCAAATGCCTCCATTTTGGAACATTTCGGCTCCCGAATGCCAAAAACCCGGAAGTAAATGCTCCAGTTTTTGAACGTTTCTCGGAAGCTGAACATCTGACGCAGCTTCTGCTTGAGTGCAGGAAGCTCCTCCAACCAATCGGAAGCCGCACCTCAGCTGTCAAACATTTCTGAAGCCGAATGGGCTTCTGGAACGGATTAGGTATGACAACTCATGAAACAGTGCCAGTATGGAGAGAAAGAATAGCCTGGAGGTTGCTGGCAGTGCAGAGAGAAGAGGTAAGCAAGTGATCAACATGAAATGCAAGGCATTTCACATTTTTGATTTTAAGTGGCTAGTTTAAAAGTGTGCTCATACTTCTTAAATTAGATAGGAGTTAATACAGAATGAATTGTAACTGAAAAATTATTTTATATGCCAGCTCTTTAATTCTCAGGATTTACCAACAGCTCATGCTCCAGGAACCAGGGAGTGTGTTCATGCAGAACATGAGCAATCTAGAAAGCTAAACTGTAAGGTATAAACTAACTGAAGTTCAGTCTAATAAGGCTTCCGGATTCATGATATCCAATGCAACATCAAATAAGATGCATCTTACCCGAAACATCCATTTTAAAATGGGAACAGGACATGGAGAACTGTAGTAAGCTGACAGAAGCAAGCCTTCAGAGATTACAAAAAGCTGCTGTGTTATTCCAGATCTGCAGAAAGAACCACCAAGAATCACTTTCATGTTTTCAAAGTTAACCTGTGTATTAAATCTCAGATTTAAAGAACCACACCTGAAACTGAGGGTGGGATTCACCTAATCAGCCCCTCCAGTGGCAGCCCTGCACAAGGATTTCTGCTTGTTCAGTGGTGCTTCTCCCTCCTTCCCCACAAATTGGTTCAGAGGGATCAGGAGAAACCCACCCCCAACAGCATTTGGGGGAGAAAAGGATTGTTCCATCTGGCAAACTGCAATGCTTGCACAGACTGAGCCTCAAGAGGACAACGTTGAATTCTACCCAATAACAGAGGACTTAACAGGAGAATTGCAGCCTCAATTGAGAGACTCAAGGGAAATTATTGCACAAGCATATGATGGCCAACTACTGCTGCCTTTGCTAACAGATTGACATATGATGCAGGTGATGCTTAAGCCAAATCAGATGCAAGAATAACTGGGTTTGTTGAAAAGTGGTCCACAATATTTTTCATGACTAAAAGGTATATATATATATATATATATATATATATATATATATATATATATATATATATATATATGAAAGAAAATATATATACATATAAAACATAGCGATTTCAAACATTAAAATACAGGGTTTTTACAAACGCTTAGACCTCCTTCCCTCCCTCCATAGGTTCCATTTTAAAAATTAGATTTACTGCATCTTTACTCTTATCTAACTATTATATAACCATATTTACCATTAAAACAATTCCACATTACAGTACAAGTGTCTTTACATCCCTGCCAAAGATTTTAACTGTTTACAGTGGTCTTTTAAGTAAATTACAAACTGATCACTTAAAACAGGCACTACAAGGTTGACTGACACATTTCAATAAACACAACCTCTAATTCCGAAACTTGTCTAATTTGCAGAGATTAATAAGGGTAGCAAGCATAAATTAGGGACAGAAGACTCTTTGATTTTGGCAAACTACCAACTAGCATGCATAGCTATCCATACAAATGATATTTTGCTAGTATGCTACTTTAAGAAAATGGACATTACTAAAAACCATCCTTACCCGAGAATATATTTTTCAATGGGATTTTGAGGATGAAACCCAGAATTCCTCAAATCAAGGTTAAGATGACTGAAGATTTTCCCAGTATGTACTACATGAAATATATTTTCTCCTGGGTGCTGGTCAGGAATAGCATCACTGATTAATGCAAATCTTTCTAAAAATTCTCTGTAACACAAAATTACATCTGTAATGTATAATCCTTAAAGTCTGTTTAATAAACAGTTATCCCACACATTTATCCACTTAGAGCAAGAGCAGCCAACATCATGTCCAAAAGATCCTGTTAGATTCCAACTCCCATCAGAGCCAGCCAGCATAGCCAATGGTCAGACATGATGGGATTTGCAATACACGGGCCCCCTATCCTTGACCTAAGTCATGGTTAAGTGATTGGGGGGGGGGACATGGAAAGTCCTGGACATGATCCCACTCCCCTCTCCTCCACTGCGCAGGAGAGTGCAAAGTCCATTTTTACTTTAGAATAATCCACAGTTCTAGGTTACTTCTGAACTCATTGAACTGGGATTTGTTCTAACCAAAGTTAGATAAACCAGGATATGATATGAGATTTGATTTGTTTTAAACAAACCACTATCTCTTAAAGTCTTTATCAAATGCAGAACTATGGTTTGAACTAAAGTGAAAGTTTTCACTCATCATCTCAAACATAAAGGAGGAGGAGGGGAGCACAAGAGCCAGAGATTTGCTCTGATGGTTCCTGATAACCATCCTGAAACATGACAGTAAATCATCTGAACCAGGCCATGGCCTAACACTACAACTGGCAATCATGTATAGAGGATATAAATGATGAATAAGAGTGGACCCTAGAGAGAAATTAAAGAAATTTTTTGGAAAGCCAGTAGAAGGGTAGATTACAGTGGTCAATGAGACAAACAGTATTTCATTGAGTATAATCACAAGAAAAGGATTAATTAGAAGACCTGTGTTCTGCAGACAGTTCACCATCATCAGAGTCTTCTTCATGTTGACAATTTATTGGAACTTCCCATTTGACTTGCTGTAACTGCTTCTCTAGTTCATCTATCCTGTAATGCAGAGAAGGGTGTTTAAAAAGAACCTTGGCCTCTGATTATAACAGCACATCTTAGAGCAAGTTTAAATATTGACATGTTTCCTCTCTTATAAACAGGCACCTGGTATTTCTGTTTGTTACTGGAGTAAGAAAAAGCAACATAGAGCAGATTGCTAAAATTCATTGACATGTCCTTTTTTCTATTAAAATGTTATTTCATAAGGAATCAATAGATTCATATGTATTCTTTGTACAAATTCTGCAGTAAGCCAGTGTTTCCTATAGGAAACAGCAAATTTAGGCTGTCTGCCTAGGTTTTAAAGGTCAGGACAGTCAATAGGATCTCTACTACAATGACATGGAAGAGAGAATGGTGGATGGAAATAGTACATGGCATGTGAGGAACTAACTTCAAATATTCCCGCTTTTTAAGGCTGATAAGATTTGAAGAAGCCTAGTAACCACTAGAAACCCTGTAACATTAAGCAGGCTTCTAGAACAAGTGTTTTCATGGCTTTCATCAAATTATGTATTGATGCATTGAAAACCATCTCATATTTTAAATTCAACAAGTTCAAAATGAAGACAACTACAAAAAAAAGACTATAACTTAAGGTAGAAATGGGGACCCTTGCAGACAGGAAGATACTTATCCATTAGTATCTGATGGATTAGAAGATGATTTTCATAGTGCAAAACTAAACAATGCTGATTTTATTTAACTTCAACTCTTTTCTCATGCCATATATGGGGGGGAAATAGCCTGCTACTAAGTGAAAGGTGAGTATATTCATTGCAGGCAATACCAACAAGGGTGTCGTATCATTCTTCAACATAATGTTTATAGAGGGTGATCCTAAATTGCATTACTAGGGATAAGAGACACACAGGCATACATACCTTTTGAATGCTTCCTTCTCCTTCAAGATATCCTCCAGGTGATTCATGTAATGGACATTTTTAACAGAAGGTGTGAAAAGCTGAAACAAAGAGTGAAAATTAAAACTACAAGTATTTTTGTTCCATTAGCTACCACTACTTTGCATGTTCTCAATCACCATTTAGATTAAGGAAAATTTTGAAACTAGGAAAAATACAAAAAGTATGTAAGTTGCACATCCTCTATTGCAAAGACCACACTGCTTCTTTTTAGCTAGGAAACCACCACAGGTTCCCAAAATGTATAGGTGCAATAAAACAGATAGGTGCCATCTTCACATGGGCAATACAAACTCTCTCAAGTAATATAGATTTTCTGGAAGTTTTTGAATTGGCAATTTTCCTGGGATATTTTCTATTTCCTGAAAATTGATGGAGATCTGAGCTAATTTGACTTATTTACTTTTTTTCAGAAATGTCCACTTAACTCAGCCATCTGTCTGTGGCTCTGATTAGGAGCTAAGGTACCAAAACACATGAACCGAGCCTGGATGCAGACTTGAGAAAATATAACATAGCCTTTCTGTTTGTAAAGAGGAAGGGCATACACTCAGGTAGCAGAAACAGCAGCTGTGACTTCTCAACATGTCATAATACCTATTTAACAAGGTTTCTGCATGACTGCTATATTCCTGCGAGTACCCATCCTAACTATACACACCAACACCACTGTAGTTATCAAAGTAAGAGTAGCCCCTTGGAACAGTACTCCTTCTGAAACTGAAACATTAAACCAGAATGAGCTTGTGTTTACTTGTGTCACTTCTGACAATAACTCTGGAAAACTGCCCAGGACTTTTCCCACCCATGCTATAAAATACCAGTCTTCAAGAGAAATTCACATTTGACACAGCTAGAACAGCCCAGTTCAGTTACCCCAGACCATGGTTCTCCAACCTGAGAACAAGACTTGTGCCTTCAGGCTCACTTCTTGCCTCTCTCCTCTTGGGTTTCATAGCCTGGTTTATAAGAGTTTAGATCAGTTTCCCCAGCTGGAAGCAACAGGAATTTGAGGGTTTTTTGTTTGTTTGTTTTTTAAAAAAAGAATAAAAGTGCTGAAGCCCAGTGCACAAGGAGAAATATGGAGTAAGCACAGAAGCACATGATACAGCATGGCTTATTAGCCTCAGATAATTACATCTGAACCATTCAAATGATTTCCTAAACTAAGATGAGCTTTTTAACCACTTACAGGAATCTTCTGTGATGGACTCATGGTGTCTGTTTTACCACTTTCATCATTTCTCTGTTCTGGGTTTTCTGCAGATGGTCTGGCACTCTGGGCCAGTATTTGGTCAAGTGGCAAGAGAATCTCTTCATCACTGCTGTCCATATTGCTGTCAGAGGTCTCAACATCACTATCACAAAAGTGACTTGGTTTTCTGTTCAAAATACATGCCCTTGGGTTGGAACCTTCATTTAAATCGGATGAAGAGCTAGAGATGGTGCCAAGATCCAAATCTTCTGATGACAGAACATTATCTCCCAATAATACAGGTTGCTCAGAATTATTTTCTGATGGTAAAGTAGAAGTGGGAGGCGGATGAACAGTCATTTTCAGTGCTTCACTTGAACTATTATGCCGAATGTGTGATTCAGATTCTGTTGACTGTTTGGAAAATATTTTTTCTTGACATTTAATGGATTTATAGTCTATTTTTTTAAACAAAGGAAGCACCTTTTCTAAATACAATTTTGGGAATGTCTGTAACTGACTCTCTTTGGCATCTGTAATTTGGATTTGGCGATCTTTATTTGTTGTATCCATACTGTTATATCCATTTTCTTCAGTATCAATATATTCTATTGAAAGAGGCAAATTACTGTCAGGTGGAGTCATAACCTCTACCTGCAAGTCAACATGAGGAGACATTCTGTTTTTTGAGCAGTCAGAATTATGTTTTTCCAGTGAACTACTAAAATTATGTTTTTCAAACCTCTGTATATTGGACTTCTTTGATTTTTTCAAATCTGTTTCTAAAGATTTCCTTTTTCGTTTTCTGGAATATTCTTTATGTTTTGATATTCCCAACAAAGGTATTGAGTCAGGGTGTACTGATGGGCAGGTCTGGCTTTTTCTCATGTTAATCATTTCATCAGTGTCCCATCCTGAAGGAAATTCTGCTTCTGAAGCTTGCATTGAAGAGGTTTCAGCTGTGAAATGAAAATGAACTGAAATTATTATATAATGCAAGGCCTCTAAAATAGTGGTACATCATTGAAAAAGTTCTGTTTGATTAGAATGTCAATGTAACAGAATGTTCCAAGGGATGACAGTGGTACCTCGGAAGTCGAATGGAATCCATTCTGGAAGTCCGTTCAACTTCCAAAGCGTTCAGAAACACCAAAAAGGATGTTAGGGTTCCAAAGAACATTCACAAATTGAACACTCAATTCCAGGTTTGTGGCGTTCAGCAACCAAAACTTTATAGACTCACAAGGCCCTTCGGGATCAAAGGTATGAGTATTAATCTAGACTGCCAACTGGGCCCATGATGTCGGTGGGTACTGTTGACCAGAATTGTTTGTTGGCCTTGTCCAACAACATCTGGAGGGCATCACCACATTGTCTACCCTTGATTTAGAACATCTTAAGAAAATAAAGAGCTCTTCAAGCTGTAGTCCTATGCACACTTACCTAACAGCAAGCTCCACTGAACATAATGGAACTTACTTTCATGTAAATATGCACTGGATTACTGTATGTAAATTAGTTACAACTGGAGCCATCAATAGGGGAGATACTGCAGTGCAGTAAGCTACTTGTTCCAATTCTTCTACATCATTAGTTGCTATGTTCATACCTGAGGAGGATTCCCGCGAAACAGAGTCTGATCTTTTTGTTAAGAGACCTCTGGTATCCTACAAATAAGCAGAGACAAAAAAGATTTGACAATGGCTTAAATGGTATTACTGCTTTATGGGCACAGCAAACAACTCAACTCTTAAGAGCCACCACGACTATTTATTTGGGACAGTGAAAATTTTCATTTGCAGTCATGAGACCCTAAAGTATATTCCACATATTTTTCTATAACTACTATTGCTTACCTTTGCATGGTCTTACTTTTAGGCAGCCCAAGCAAGCACACTGATAACTGAGGATCGGTTTCAGAGCGCACTCCATTATTTCATACTCCTCAAACTACTGCTTGTATTGTGGAATCAAAAAGCCCGATATCTGCTTCTAGTGATAGTTGTGAGAAGGTATTGAGCTTGATTCCACACATGGACCTGAAGGAAATGTGCAAGACTGCTGAACAGCAGAAGACTCAAATACGAAAAAATGGCCACATTTTTTAAAATGAAAAGCCTAAACTTGAAATAGATTTCTTTTGCCTTTGTGCTAAAAATGAACGCTGATATGTGGCCCTGCAAATAACTACCTGGCAGTAATCATACACCATGCTCTTTGTTTCCCTCTCATGTGGCCAGGGCTCTCTCATATGCCTATGTGATTCCAGTAAATAGGATGTAGGCACACATATGATCCTCATAGAACTGACTTGTTTAATGCAAGACAATACTATGGGGTTCATACATCTCTTCATCCCCAGAGCAGGAAGGATGTGGCTAACCACTTAAATGGCAGAGATATGGCAAATGCTTCATGATTATGGCTGCATATAAACACAACCGTTTTCTTTATAACTTTTATATAGATATCTTAGCTCTAAAACCTCAGAAGAAAAAGCTGTTTTGTCCAGCTTGGCTAAGATTGCTATGAACAAAGCACACACATGAAGTGGAAAGTGAATTTTCCAAGTCACGAGGAACTCTCTCAAATATTTTAACTTATCATTAATAATGGATTCATTGATACAGACTTCAACCTGGATGTTGACACAGGAAAGGGAAATTGCATATTCAGGGTCCTTCCACGGGAGGGTGTTCTCACAA
The DNA here is from genome assembly GCF_964234715.1 of Podarcis melisellensis. Taxonomy (NCBI): domain Eukaryota; kingdom Metazoa; phylum Chordata; class Lepidosauria; order Squamata; family Lacertidae; genus Podarcis; species Podarcis melisellensis. The sequence goes on from NC_138537.1 coordinate 43,942,788, forward strand.
ACAGGGTATTCAGATCAATTTTTTTCCTGTGTGTGCCACTGACATACAAAGTGTACATGTACACACACATTTCCCCTTTTAAAAATCCGCCAGGAAAAACCCAAGAGCAAATGTTACCAGAATGTGTCACAGTAGACAAAATTGGAAGTATTGGTGGGGGAGTTCTTTGCTCGCAAGAGGGGGCTTGATACCGTAGCACAAATATATTCATTTCCACCATACTCTGTTTCATGCATTCTACTGCTTTTAATTTCCTATAGATCATCCAACCCAGAAACATTTTGAACACTAAAACCAGCTGGTTAAGGGGCCTCCTTGCAGGGCACCTCCCAAACAGGCTGCCACCACCCCAACCTGGCTACAGCCACCATCATTCTTTCAGCTGCCCAGTAAGGTCTCTGTGAGCCACATCCTGTCATCCTACTCCATCTCCTTCCTCACATTGCTTAGCAACCATTGCCAACTTTTGACCCTGTTTATGTCCTCTTAGGGGGTGCGAGTACGCGTGTGCGCACACGCACTCACACAGATTTTGTGCAAGAGCAGTCATATTTAAATCTTCCATATTAAAAATTAAAGAGAGGCTGATGTAGGTACTATGCATGTGCCTTCAGAATGGGGCAATCAGTGAATTGTTTTATTTGGGCTGCCAGAAACAAAATGGCAGAGTGATATCACCACACTCATGAAAAATTGCCCACCCCAAAAAAAGTGCTAAGGTGCTTTCACACCAGCACTGACCTCAAATGCAGGCCATTCATTTTACGTGACTCATGGAATTTCTGAAAGGGAAAATCCAACTTTTTTTTATGACATCATGTGTACACCACCAAAAGCTTCCTAGCACGAACAACACTGCGTTTACAATAAACTATCATGTGGAAGCATCCACAGGTCATTTTAGCATAACCGGCCAAGTTGGCTGTGATGATTGACCCTTAAGTTTCTGACAGCTCATGTTGCGTTTAAGGAAAAATGTAAACTTATGCACATTTTCACATGCAAATGATATGAACCAAGATAGTTACAACCTTCCAAACAGTAAGGTAGCCAAGGTAACTAGATTCTTTGTACACTATTGCTTCCTAATCTCCATAATTTCTATGGCAAATAAATAGTAGTAGGCAGAAATGCAATTTTATTTGGGGAGGCGTGTTTAATAATGTCTGAAGTTAGTTTTGCTGAGTAGATCATTAATCTTTTGTTTGCCCTGTCTAGTTTTCTGACCAATCCACAAAGCCTTCCTAAATTCTGGACATTATGCTTGATATAATGTAAAAGGCAAGTACTGGGTTGGAAAGCCACCAGTATGTAGTAAAGTATGCTTGTGTCAGTAGATTCTTGATTATTTATGGATACTCAGAACTGACACTCACTTGGATGTAAATGATGAATGAGTTGGTAGCAGCTAGAGTCTCTCCACACACACCCCCACCCCAGACTGGCACTTGTGTAAGTGCTAAGTCATTCCAGAATAGTTCCAAAAGCAACTACCAAGTACAGCCTCAGGCATACCTAAGCAAACATGTAAGATTGTTTTTAAAGGGGATTCCTGGTCTGTCCACAATTAATAGCCATAACAGACTTTAACTGTCTATGTGTGAAATCAGTTTGTGTGGCAATACATACTTCCTGACAACTTTCTGGAGAGTACAGCAGCCTTGAAAATAGAGAGGCTGGTCATACTTAAACTAGCATGAAACTGAAATAAAAGAGGCAGCACCCTTGTTAAAATAAAGGCAATGCCACATCAAGGCCTATTACTTTCCAAATCTTAAGACTGCAAATAGCTTAAAGGAGACCAAAGTTCATATTATTTAAAAATCCCCAAACAGTAACTTAAATATTAAGCGACCAGAGCAGCAAGGTATACTTACTATTTCACAACTGGATAATACTGTGAATGCTACATCATTAAAAAAAACTTCATTGCTTTGGTATTTATTACCCCCTTTAACATACCTGGTTAGAAAAGCTAACTTCCAAGGATTTCTTTACGGAGTCAAAAGGTTGTTGCTTAGATAGCATCTTTTTCTCCTTCACTTGTCTCTCCCTGCAAACAACTTCCGACAACAACTGGGATGAAGAACTAATTGGGCTAAACTGTGGTATCTTCAAACAACCCATTTTTTGATAGTATGTGTGGTTATCCTTTTTCAAACTGTCATTTTCTGCTGTTGAAGCCCATTTAGTCAAGCCTGAACCAGCTGTGTCTAGTTCCATGTAATCCATATTACATTCTCTACTATTTTCTACTAATGGTGTCCTTGTTCGAATAGGAGATATTTCATTCTTTTCAAGGTTTTTTGTGCATATATTATCTTTTAATATGAAAGAACAGTCTGAGGATCCATCTGTTGTGAAGAGTTGCCGAGCAACAGCTTTGGGATGCAAAACCTTTGATGTCATAAAAATTCCATTATCTGGACAGTCCTTTTTCTCAGATTTAGCACCTCTGAGAAAGGCCTCAATTATAGGACTCCGATTGGGTGGTGGAATTGGCAACTTCTTCCTTCTCTTCTGTTTTGGAGATAATATGCTTTTTCTAAGATACTCCGTATGTGAGACTGAAAGCCCAGCCTTCCCATTTCTTTTTTCTGAAAAACATTAACAGAGTTCTGTCTTCATCAACAAATGCTGAACAAACAAAGCAGAAAGTTAGTACAGTCAAACCTCAGTTGTTGAATGTAATCTGTTTCAGAAGCCCATTCAGTTTCCGAAATGTTCAACAACTGAGGCGTGGCTTCCAATTGGCTGCAAGAGCTTCCTACACTCAGGCGGAAGGCATGTCGGACATTCGGCTTCTGGAAAACATTTGAAAACCGGAGCATTTACTTCCAGGTTTTCGGCATTCAGGAGCCGAAATGTTCCAAAACGGAGCTGTTCAGGAATCAAGGTTTGACTCTAATAAAAAAATACCAGAATCTCAAAACTGCTTCACACAACACATTAAACCAGGCTTCCTCAAACTCGGCCCTCCAGATGTTTTTTTGAGACTACAATTCCCATCACCCCTGACCACTGGTCCTGCTAGCTAGGGATCATGGGAGTTGTAGGCCAAAAACATCTGGAGGGCCGAGTTTGAAGAACCCTGCATTAAACCATGGTTTATTTTAAACTATGAGCACAGTGCTATTGCATGCTGCTCAAAAGTTCCAAAGTCACTCCTGCTGTTGCCACGCTGGGAAGAAAACAAACTAGAGCTGGCTTCACATTATGTCCAAACCAAGGCTTGTGGCTAGCTTGACCCCCCCCCCACACACACACATCATGTCATTGAGAAGCAAAGAATAAACCTGAAGAGATCCTACCAGACAGCATAGATCAACTTCTCTGCCCTAGAACCCTCCAAATGTTTTAGACTCCAGTTCCCATCAGCCCCAGCCAGCATGGCAAATGATCAAGGATGAAGGGAACTGTGGTCCAAAAACATCTGGAAGAAACCACAATGGGGATGACTGGTTTAGGTCAAACTTTTAAAAATAAAACTCAAGTTTCCAACCATTAAAAACAAATTGTTAAATAAACATTAATAAATAGCAATCAAGATTGGTAACTCCATAATCATCCAAATACTGCAGTGGCTCTCATAGTAATCTTGACCTAAACAATCAAATCACTCCAAAAATCTGTTGGATTTTTGAAAAGTAAAGACACTTTAAATGCAATTCAAATGTCTGGTAGTTCATTTTCATGTTTAGTAAGCTTCACATTGGTTACACTTCCTGATGTGAACAAGATTATAGACATGCCCAGTGCTTAGAAGCCTGCTGCCCTTCAACACAAGGCTGTGAAACTACTGCCAGGGATTAACCAAGGTATCCAAATCAAGAGAATGCATGGCATGATCTCATTCCCAGTACTGTGGGAGACTTGTCGCCAGCTATGAAATTTGTCCCTTCCTCTGCCTGGTAAAAAGGGAGCCTGGAAGAATGTGATGCATGAGTAGTTGCTTCCAGACATGCAATAAATCAGAACTGTGCAATTTTCACCTATACAGGAATTCATGCTTTTCACAGTAAAGAGTAATGTGTGATGAGCTCCACAGCTCAATACTGTACTAGACATTTTATAAACAGAAAGATTTGCTTACCTTGATTTAGAGATGGTTTGAAGTAGTCAAGAATAGAGCAGTTCCTATAAGAGAAAAAACAAGTTCATGAAAATACTACTTATACAAACATACTGCTTAACTTGTATATCAAATGAGAGGTCAAGTCAAAAGGATAGATTCTAAATATGTTTGGGCAGATAGCATTTTGTATTGACAATCTGGTGTCATGCAGTGGCAAGCCTTTTTGGCAAATGTGTCATAACTTGTGGAATATATGAGATAGTGGAACCACAATAAGACTATTGAAACCACAGCTTCTGTTCACATTCATAGAACCACTCCTACTCATGTCACAAACTGAACATCCACAATGGGATCAGATACCCCCCCCCCCACAAAAAGTTCATTGCATCCCACCTTCAATGCATAGTGATGTGGATACAGAACAGGGCCTCTGCATCCACACCTGCAGAGTCTAGCCTAGTATTTTTCAGACTTCCAGTAATGGAGGTACACTTTCCTATTACACCTGAAAAACAATGCACAAGTAATAACTTGTAAGAGGTTTGTAAGAGTAAGAAAAGTACATTGCATGCTCTCTCTCTCTGTGTGTGTGTGTGTGTAGGAGGCAAGCCTAGAGTGTGCATCAAAGCAGAATTAGCTTACATTTATAGAAGGCTGCTCTGTGTTTTTGCATAGTACACTCTCCTGGCCTTGGTTCCTTCCTGTCAGCCTCCTCCATGCTCTGACCTTGCTTACTTTCTAGCAGCCTCATTCCAGAGCCATGTAATCTGTAGTTTGTCTTAATGTCAGGAATTGACTGATTGAGCCAAACACACACAATACAGAGATGTGGCATAATTACCCAGCCCGGCAAGAAGGCCTGAACAGTGAATCAGGCAAATGGAAGCCTCATCCATAGGCAGCTACTTTGAGCCCAAAGTCCGATTAATTGTCTTTACTTTTTCTTGTGGTACAGTTGCAATTCTGTTTGGCATACTCTTTGGCAATTGTCTCAACGCTTTCAAGATAAAGTCAAATCAGTTATTGCACACACTGTACTTTTACTAAGCTCCAGAAGTTACATTTGTTTTCTAACACCACATCTTCACTTAAGACCCACAGATTGTCATTACAGCTAAGAACCCAAGCTCCTTTTTTCTTTCCAGTGCCCTAAGCATTCAGAACTAAGCATGACTTGCTAGTAATTATTAGAATTTTGAATCTGAGCACTTTTTTGGGGCTCAGCACTCAGATTAAAGCAAGTTATGTGGGTTGAATCCTAGCAAAATTAGTGATTTTTAAGTTTGCACTAGAAAATTTTCTGATGTCTGGGAGAGTAATCTAATTTAGCATATATTTAGTGCAAACAGTGAAAACTATGAACTAAATCTGTATTTGCTTCCATATCCTGCAAGTGTATAAAGTGGTATTGATTGACTGTTAAATTTATATACCGCCCTTTATCAAAAGATCCCAGGGCAGTGTACAGCATTACAAACACATTTTACAGAGCATTAAAAATAGAAAAATAAAAAGCATAATAGGCAGCATAATAATAATAATATTGCTAATTTAATCTAGCTTTATCAATAGTAAGAATGGTACCTTTAAATCATACTTCTCAAAAAAAAATTCTAACCAACATTAATTCTGGCAGAATTCCCATGTCTTATGAGTGTCAAGAAACTCAAAAGAAACTCACCAACTTCATTCTGACTGCCTTTGATAATCTGATAGTTTAGAATTCTTAGTTTTAGATTCAGCTTTCTTTGAGACTCTTTGCAGCAGTCAACCTCTATGTTCAAGATTAGTTTCACTTTCCTGGAAGGGAGTGTTATGCCTATGTAAAAAAGATCACTCCTCCTCAATAGCCTTTACCTCATTTGATAAGGACCTCCCTCCTTCCTGATGCAGCCAGCCAGCTGCTCTGGGAAACTCAAAATCTACACTCTTAACTAGAGTTTCCCAGTAATAAAAATCACATTGTCTACATTGTTTTTCCTCTTTCAAGCAGCGTTCAAAATTAGTCAGGTACCAGTCACATTTCACAACAGGCAACGGCTGTTTGTGAGGTAGTAGAGATGTCTAGAAACCAGGTTTGACACCTAACATCTCCATCTGTCTGCCTGGCGTGGCTGCAATGCGGGGCAGCACAGCACCAAGAGACAAACATCTGCCTGTCACACAGCTGGAAAGGCACATAAGGTATGAATTATTTATGTCATTGTTAATTAATCTTAGGCTAGCAATGCTACAGTACATTCAGTACAAAACCAGGTATGGTATTTCAGATGGAAGAGGGGAGGTCAAAACCGATTTTAGATTTATAGTGGTACCTCAGGTTAAGAGCTTAATCCGTTCCGGAGGTCCGTTCTTAACCTGAAACTGTTCTTAACCTGAGGTACCACTTTAGCTAATGGGGCCTCCCGCTATCACTGTGCAATTTCTGTTCTCATCCTGAAGTAAAGTTCTTAACCCAAGGTACTATTTCTGTGTTAGTAGAGTCTGTAACCTGAAGCGTCTGTAACCCGAGGTACCACTGTATAGCAAACAAAGTTCAGATGTCCATGCTTGAATAAATTCAATATTAAAAACTGTTAAAAAGGGGGGTGGGCGGCAAGCAGTGTATTCCAAGAATATTTGTTGTGGTTCTCTCATAATAACCACAGCAACGTTTGCAGCTCAGGTTAAAACATCTGGGCCCTCAGAAGTCCTCCTCATATACCAGTAACCTCTTCTCAGCCGGCCTGTACTATATGAAAAGTACTTTCTTTTGTCTTCCAACATTCAGCTGCATTGGTCTTATGTGAGACTCTAGTATTATGTGAGAGAAACTTCCCTCTATCCCTCTTTCTTCACACCATACTTAATTCTATAAACATTCTTCAGCTTTTTGAAAAAAGCCCATGCAAATTAATGTGCTTGATTTCCATAATTATCAAACAATTTCATAGGTTTTGAAGAGAAGTTATCTTGTGGCCTGTTAAAAGATTAATTGTTTGTGTACTCTCTCTCTCATATAACAGAGCTCAGGATCACACAGTGAAAGTGCACAAACCGTAGCTGGGCAAGACATAACAAAAAATCCAAAATCCACATTAGGACAGTACTGAATCAGTGAAGGTGATTTGTCCATCTTAAAACAGATCAGGAAAGAGTGTACTTTACACAATGCATAATTATGGAATCTTTTTCTCTAAGAACTGCCTATCTTGGATGGCTTTCTAAAAGATGCATGGAATTCTATTAGGTATTGCAGTCAACAGCTACTAAGCAACAAAAGTTAGTAACACACTTCTAATAAAGAATATACTGTAAGGGCTTATGAACACACAGTAAAGCAGTCAGTAAAGCAAGTGCACAAAAATATCTGGCTGGCCCCTTGTTAACATACAATTTGCCTTAGAATATTTCACTAAGTTCCACCTGGTTTGTTTCTATCTGTCACTATACTCATCCTAAAAATGCTGTTACTTGAGTGACAGGAGCTGTAGAACTTAAGAATGACTCTGATCCCAAAGGACAGTTGTGGATCTGTGTGCACATTCAGTATGAGCTGGGAAGAGGGATCCTGAGGCGGTAGATGAGTTGCGCCTCTTCAGATTACAGGTAGGAAATGCTGTTTTTAATGCTTTCCCACAGGGAGTGGGGTAGTACTGTACAGCAGATGCCATCTTGGGATGGTCTATCAGTGCCATTCTCCAATCAGCTACCAGAAAGAAAGGTCCCCTGGAGCTTTGCCTGTGGTGACAGCAGCACCTGCTCCTCCTCCCCAGCTCAGGTAAACAAACAGCAGTTCAAAAGAGCAGCTCCCTCCATTCCTTAGTCTGCCCTCTCCCTCTGGGCAGAGAGGGGTGGGAATCAGACCCAGAACTACTACCTAGAGTGAGTAGGCAGCAAAGCAGAGGTGGCTGCCCCCACCCCAAAAATCATGTGGCTAATTGACAATGGCAAGGGCTTGCCTACCTGCCTTCTCTCTTTTGGCAACCTAGCAATGAGAAACAGTGTCCAAAATTAGCCAGGCACGTTTTATGACTGGCGCAGGTCCAACTGCAACCCTGTGGAGATCTCTGGATTGCCAGCTTGGTGACTGACATCTCCATCTGTCTGGCCTCTCAAGCTTTCTTAAGCAGGTAAGCAGGCGACCTTATTTACTGCATTTATAACCCACGTTTTTCTCCAAGGAGTATATGGTTCACCTCCCCATCTCAGTCAATTCCTACAACAACCGTGTGAGGTAGGTTAAGAGGTTGTGACTGGCCCAAGATCATCCAGTGAGCTTCATGAATGAGTGGGGATTTGAACCCTGATCTCCCAGGTCCTGGTCTGACACCACTACAGTACACTGACTTCCTAGAGTACTTCTACTATGGGGCAGCTATATAAATTAAGTAGGTAAATAATTCTGGGGAAAGCAAAATGTCACTTAGAGAGGGATCTGAAATGTTTTCTTTGAAGCTTAAATTTGTTTTATTCTGGGTTGTTTCAACTGATGTTTTAATGTGTTGTAAACCACTTTGATGTTTCTCTTTAATATATCAAGTGGTATAGAAATGAAATGAAAAAGAATGAAAAAATAAGGCCATAGCTGTCAATGTTTCCCTTTTTTTAAGGGAAATTCCCTTATTCCAAATAGGATTCCTCGCAAGAAAAGGGAAAAGTTGACAGCTATGAATAAGGCTCATTGTTTAAAAAAGATTGGCACCTAGACATTCTGTTGTGGCAGTCATAACCTAGGTTTAAGGTGCCATTTGGCGATTAGCTTATATATCTGAGTTTATGACACCAAGAGGAATCTTAATCACTCTATTGCTCACACAGAATAAGCAGACTGTGGCTGGACTATGATGCTTTCTGGTCCTGGCACCTGAGGAGGTGACTGCAAAGAGCAGCCTCAACTCACTTTCTTGCCCCTCCCAAAGCAGAATGGTGGGGGAGTGATAGGGAGGATTAATTAATCAAGTTACGGCAGCTCCCCTCAGCAAGAACCCAAGCAAGTAGGAGACGACACAAAACAATTGGGAATCCTCACTGTCGCTTCCCCAAGAGGAGGAGGGCAAGTGAGGTGCTCTAGCAAGCCGCTGTCCTGCTTCTGTTCTCTACGAACCAGGAAAGTGCAACAACCCACCACCACCACCGAAATGACATACTGTGAAGGGCCCCCTCGCCAAAATAACATGGCTCCACCCTGCTGCCCTTCAAAAAGAAAAGTCCTTGCAAGTAAAAATCTAGCGCCTCAGGGTGTGAAGGTTCTAGCCCAGCCAGTCTTCCACTTAATGGCAATTTATATTTGCTGGCTATTTTCTTTACAAAGAGCAGAGTTCGCAAGCGAGAGACCCCCCCCCCCCACGTACCCCCGCCGGGGAGCTTTGAAGCCCCTTTTCCCGCCTCATAACTACCCACCCCCAACCCACGTCGGGCACATGCGTGGGACAGGCCGCTGCGCGGCACCCAGGGAGCTTCGCCCGCGCGTCCGACACGCTGCCTGGTGGGAGTTGTTGTTGTGACCGCCGTCGTCGCCCTGCCGTACCTGCCACCCCCGGCGCCGTCTCCCCGGCCCGCCGCTTTACTGTGGCTCTTGGGGGTGCCCGCGGGGGAGCCGCTACTGAGGTTCTGGGTCATGTCCCCGCCGGGCGCCGCAGCCCGCCTCGATTTGTGGGTTCTGTCAGGCACCGACGTTGCTCTCCGAGCGCTCCGTACTCCATAGCACGGCACTACCGGTCAGGAGGCAAGGCCGAGCGGGGAATTCTCGAGGCGGCGCTGGGATTGGCGGAGCTCAGGGAAGGGCCCTCCTCTCCATAGGCTGCCAAGCTGCCGTGGCAGAACTGGGCGGGATGGAAAGCCAGGAGCTACCTCGGGTTGGCTGCCGGGACGGACGGCGTTCAAAAACGAGCCACTGGTTTCCCCATCCCATTATGCAATTTGCTTCTGGCTGCTTCCCACGGGACTGAGCGCGGGGGGGGGGGGGAGCGTTGCTGTTGGCGCCTCCGGCGCGCGGCGCCTGTGATAGGCCAGCGGGAAGGCGCGCGCGCGCGTACCACTTGTTCTCGCGTTCCGACGGCATGAACCCCGAAGCTCAGTTCAGGAGAGGATGCTGTTGCGCGCGGGTGGAAGCGACGCACGCGGGGCGGGCAGCCGGTTTCTGGTGTAATAAGACTAAGACGAGTAAAACGATACGGTCTGAACGCCGGGCTCTGCGCTTGTGTAGTCCATCAACTCAAATCAGACACGCAGGATTGCCATGTTTTCTTTTGTGTGGAGTTCTGGCCAGGTTCCGCTCCATGCTCAACTGCCCAAGAGCCGTGAGGCGACAGTGAACGGGGAAAGTGGAAATAAAGAACAGCAGCTGCTGCCCCCTCACTCTGAGCCCAATCCTCTTAGCTGTTTCTCTCAAGAAGAGCAAATGAATCTCCGTCCTTCACTTGCCCAAGCAGGCAGGCAGCTGACTGACCTAAGGAAGGAGCTGCAGGAGTAGGTCACACAGCACCCATCTCACCTCACTCTCACTTTCTGCTTAAAGTAATTACTTAAAATGAATGTCAATTCAGATTCAGAGGTTTTTATACCTTTGCCACTCTGTGCTCTTTTGAAAGGAAGGGTGGGATATAAGCTGAATAAATATTACTACTAAAGTGGTGCATAACAATTCAATATAATAAAAGCTACTTAAGATATAAACATACCAAATCAGCTGATGAGCAGGATTCATTACAAACCTGCTCCTTATCAGGAAGGGGGTTGCATTGAAACCCCTGCTCAGTCTTTTTCTGTCCATTTTAACAGTACTGTACCCTGCTGCCTGTGAGGTGCTTTGAAGTCCCAACTAGACTACCAAATCACCTGGCATCTTTGTCATGTCAGTCAACTGAAACTGGCCAACCCAGATGAGGATCTGGCCTGTGCAGCCAAAAAAGTAAACATGTTACGCCAGTTCCAAAGGCGTTGCACTGACTGTCAACATGCTATGATGCCAAATTCAGGGTGCTTATGTTAACACATAAAACCTTACACCAGTGCTGTTGAACAGGTTCTGGCCTGTGGGCTGAATCCTTCTCTTCCCCATCCCCTGAAGGCCAAGTTTGACAGGCAGACAAGGCTACCCATGTGCAAATCATCTGATGTCAGTGCAATGTTAGAAACATATGAAAGTTAGGAGCTAAATGGCACCTTAAACCTGGGTTATGGGCACAACAACGGAATGTCCAGGAACACTTTTTATAACAAGAATACAAAGCTGAATATGAACTGTTCATTTTTCACATGGTCTAGCCCTTCCCCTGCCCACCCCCTAATATTCTTAAGAGGGTCTCTTCTCCAGTCTTTAGAAAATAGCTGGAAGTGGGGAGGCAGAAAAAGGTCCTCCTTTCCTTCCATTCTGCAGTTTTAATCTGAAATATTAGGTGCAATACTGCGCTGAGCTCAAAAACAGCTCATGCTAATGAAATTCCTTGTCACAAAATGCACCTAGAACAATGGGAGTTTTGAACACTGTGTCAGTGTGGTGTGGGGTAATCTGTTTTCGCCTGCACAGTGAAATTAACTCATTTGGGCACAAGCACACTGCATGGCATTTTGAAGCCCCACTTCAAAGTGCCACAAGGGCTCTGTGCAAGCACCAGCAATTGCTGTTGGCATCAGTGTCTTGGGAGAAAATGGAAGTGTGCCCCTTCGGAGAGTTACAGCACCTGCTGTAACTATTGAGACCAATACAGAAGAGAAATGTTTTATTGCAGGCAGGGCAGATGAAGGCATCCAGTGCTACAGGTGCACCATGGTATATCCTCTCTCTGCGTTTCTCCCAGCAGTCATTCCCACTCTTGTAACTGCTGTGGCTACACCACCTGACTGTCTGACGTAAATTCAGAACAGCTGCTCACATTATAAAACATCAACATAAAATAAAATTGCATTCAATATAAAAATTTAAACCAAATATTACCAACCAAACAACATATACGGACTACTTGGACTACTGTAATGCACTCTACATGGGACTACCTTTAAGGTAATCCAGAAACTACAACTAATCCAGAATGCAGCAGCTAGACTGGTGACTGGGGGTGGCCCCCAAGACCATATAACACCAGTCCTGAAAGCCTATATTGGCTCCCAGTACATTTCCAAGCACAATTCAAAGTGTTGGTGCTGACCTTTAAAGCCCTAAAAAGCCTCGGCCCATTATACCTGAAGGAGCATCTCCACCCCATTGTTCAGCCCAGACACTGAGGTCCAGCTCTGAGAGCCCTCTGGCAGTTCCCTCACTGTAAGATGTGAGGTTACAGGGAACCAGGCAGAGGGCCTTCTCAGTGGTGGCACCCACCCTGCAGAATGCCCTCCCTTCAGATGTCAAGGAAATAAACAACTATCTGACTTTTAGAAGACATCTGAAGGCAGCCCTGTTTAAGGATGTTTTTAATGTTTGATGTTTTATTCTGTTTTTAATCTGTTGGGAGCTGCCCAGAGTGGCTAGGGAAACCCAGCCAGATGGATTGGGTATAAAAAATTGATAATAAATAATAACAATAATAATAAATCACAGAGATAACAGCATAGAAATAATGAAGCCAAAAGTAACAATAAAAATAGTGGTGTTTTAGCCAAAATGACTAAAAGAATTGTGCCAGAAATTTAAAGTTAATGGAACTTTGTAGTTGAGAGGTTTTTATGGGTCAACATGTTTTGGAAGCAGTCACATGAGGGTAGTGAGCCTTGAGAGGCTGGTAAATACTGTACATACTCTTCATAAGGTTGCTCTTTGCTTACACCTCTGTAACCTCCTAGTTAGGCCACTAGAGAGTAGTATAAGGCTACTTAGCAACCGCATTCTGTAATTATACTCTCCCTTAAAGAAGAGCACTGAGTGGCAACAGTTCTTGATAACTGTACAAACTTTACTTCATTTTATTTATAAATAATATTAGTTGTTTCTTTATAAAATGCCCAAAAAGCAACATATAAGGTGATTTATCTATTTAAATAAAGCTTATAAATAAGAATCAGTATTAAAAGGCACATTTAAAAATAAGGCTGAATTTGGGCCTCCTAGAAGCACTTTCTAAGCAAAAAGTATTTAGCTGGTTGTTAAAGAGTAAATTAATGGAGCCTGGCAAAACACTTTGAGACATAGGAAAGTGCCTGCACCCAACTTTGAATTCCCCATTGAGCTCTTTTATGCTTTTCTATCACAATATTCTCAAAGCTACAAACATGAGTCTGACCAAACTGCGGGAGGCAGTGGAAGACAGGAGTGCTGGGTGTGCTCTGGTCCATGGGGTCACGAAGAGTCGGACACGACTAAACGACTAAACAACAACAATCACAATATTACTGTATACGATAAATTAAAATATAATTAAAACACACACCATACCCCCCCAAAAAACAGGGACTAACATAAAGGGGCAACTAAGAAGAACTACGACTCACCAATGCTGCTACTCTACTCAACAGGAAACCGTTAGTAGCAGAAGAGACACAGAAGGCTTCTATTTAAAGGCACAGAAGCCATGAGAACCTTTATACTGATTTGCCTATCCACACTTGACAATCTGACACTACGAATATGTTAGAAATTTAAAGAAAAATCACCACAACTATAAGAGGGTGGGAAACAAGATAGAACTTCTCCCTTATTGGAACTTTTAAACAAAGGTGCTGAAAGTTTGAAATTCCCAGAGCAGTAGCAAAAGGCAGCTGTCCATTGCACAGCAGCTAAATGGTGCTTAATTGCTGGAACTGAATAGAGTTGGTGCTAGTATAGCCTTAGTAGGGGGAAAAATCACTTATTTGTTGACTGGAAGTATCCAAACTGGTAAGATAAAGAGGAATAATAATTTATGTTTATTTAATAAGTTATATCCTGCTTTTTCATTATGTGAATTCAGGGCAGCTCACATAATAAAACATCATACGTTCAATATGTAAAATGGCAACACAATTAAAAACCAGCAAAGCAACATATATCATAGAAATAATAGCACTAAAAGATCAAAGTCAAAGAACAATAACTCAATATTTTTTAAAAAAACCTCTGGACCAACCAGGTTTTGATCCAAATACCTAAGAGAATAGTGTCAGGGCCTGACAAACCTCTCTTGGGTGCTGCAGGTGAAAAGGCCTTGTTTCTCCTGGCTGCCTCCCATTTCATTTAAGAGTAGTACCAGGAGCAAGCCCTCAAGATGTTAAATGAAGCATACAGAAAGGTACATATGGAAAACAGCAGACCCTAAGGTAACCAGTTACCACTGTTTACATCCTTAAAGGTTTGACTTAGTGCCTTATCTTGAGCCTAGAAACTAACAGGTAACCAATGCAAGTTGGATGTATTATGTCCTAAACAACTGACCTCAGCCAGCAATTTGGCAGCAGCATCTTTGCACCATTTGTATTAAGTAGTGGGTGGACATAGCAGACGACACAGAGATTTCTCCAAGTACAGTGGTACTTCTGATTACATACTTAATTCGCTCCGGAGGTCCATTCTTAACCTGAACCTGTTCTTAACCTGAAGCACCACTTTAGCTAATGGAGCCTCCTGCCTGCTGCTGTGCCGCCGCCGTGCGATTTCTGTTCTCATCCTGAAGCAAAGTCCTTATCCCAAGGTAATATTTCTGGGTTAGCGGAGTATGTAACCTGAAGCGTTTGTAACCTGAGGTACCACTGTAGTTCTTTATAAGTAAGCTGGAACTGAACTGAACAGCAAACAGCTCAGCTGTCCTGCTTTTATAGGCAGCCGGCTGGCAACATTGTAACAACAACAGCCCAGGGTTTCCCGCCTAAATTAACTTACTGGACCTGTGTGAAAACTATATAAACAATTCCCCCCTGGTGGCCAGGGTGTACATAACAATTTGAATTGTTCAGATGCTTTTCAAGGGCTGTAAGCCTCCATAGAGAGCACACTGCAGTAGTCTAACCTGTAGGTAACTATGGTGACAAGGTCCTACTTTGTCAGGAAGGGGAATAGCACTAGCTGAGGTAGCAGCTGAAGATGATATCTGCCCTTTCCTGCCTTTGTCCAGTCACCATGGGGTGGGTTGCAGAACCAGTAAATAGGGATCCAGGACCTTGTCACAGAGATGCAACCGTTCAGGGATTAGGCGATCCATCCAAATTCCAAAATACATTTTAGGGCAACACCTTGATTAGGCCAACTAAAATGTCACAAAATAATGTGCAAAGCTTTTGTGTTCTGAATTCTTTACCAAGCTGGATGCTTTAAAAAATGAAGTGGGGGGAGGGAGGAGAGAAAGGAAGGCTGCTGTTAAAACCATCTGAATCTTAGCGTAGACTGTGGAAGGAGGTAGAAATCCATAATGTGGAATTTAATATGCTATGTTAATTCCACGGTTGGGAAAATGTGCCTTGATGTGTAACTGTCAGAGCAAAAGTGTATTTCTTTCTGTGATCTGCAATATAATAGTTCAAGTAATAATGGAGGTTTTTGTGTGGGAGTGCTACAGAAAAGCAAACATAGCAAATGCTGCATTCACGTGTTGAAACTTTGGCTGCAATTCTAACCATGTCTACTCAGAATTCACAGGTGCTTACTTCCAGGTAAATAGAGCTAAGGTTACAGTCTTTGCCATTAGCTCAAGCAAGTTCTATTCAGAAAACCAGCAAAAAAAGTACATAGTATGATGTAAAAATGAAATGCTGGATGATTTTTGACAAAGGGCATTGACACTGCTGCCAACTCTCATGTCGCATCTTGCTCTACTTGTAAATATTCCAGCTTCCTAATGCCGCTGGTAAAGGGGATCAATCGCTGCCCACTTCCTCTATTGTCAAGGCCCTTTCATGTTGCAATAATCCCTGTTTCGCTTCTGCTGCAAAGATGGCTTGCATTTGAAAAGAATGTGCCTTAAAAAAAATAATCCACAAGGCTTTTATAAATTGCTGTGCCTCTAGTGACAAACTGAGTTAGTTTTTAATGAAAAGCAGCTGCTGGTGCTTGCAATCTGGACAGGAAGAAGAGGGTATTTAACCTTTCTTCATGGTCAATATTTCTGTGTCATCCTTCAAACTTATTTTTCACCCTGTGGAGAAAAAATATAGGAAGACTATTATCTGTTATCCCTTGGTGTGTCCGTGTGCACACGCAGCTGCGAAACATGGTGAGGTGGGGAACTATTTTAAAGGTAAACAACTTGGGAATGATTAAGCACCTCCCTACCCCTAATATTGCAGTGCCACCCCTATATCATGCGCTACCAAGAGCAGAATGGTAATTAACTCTTCTAGTTCAACATTTTTCATCAGAGAACCAGCCAGATGGACATGTCCTTTGTATTATGGTTAGCAGCTCCAGTCATGCTTTTTAAAACAGACCATCAGTGCCTCCACTAAACTCGTTAGCACTTAAGCATCAGAGTCTTATTCCTCTGCCCATCAAAGTGTCTGTTAAATTACTGATGGGATTAACATGGGGGATGGCAGGGTTGGTGCCCTCCAGAAGATGTTAGACTACAGCTCCCTTTGTCACTGGCAATTCTCTAACTGACTAGGGCTGATGGGAGTTGGAGTCCAACAGCATCTGGACAATACCCCACAGGCTAAAGCAAGCAATACTGTATGCGGAATAGAGGTCCATAAATTTTTGTGCACAGAAGACCAATCTACTGTGGAGTGAATAATTATGCAGTTGCAAAGTGTTGGGGCAGGGTTGTACCTGCAGCTTCTTATACTCAAGCAGGAGCTGCTATTGTGGTTCTCGTAGGCTTCTTTACTATCAGTTGGCAGATTCTCAGGAACTATGATCATCATGTGTGGGTGCTCCCTTTGGATCCTAGCCAATGTCTGCTTTTAATCTAGTTCTGTGCTTTTGTGTCACTTCAGACTTTACAACTCAGAAGTATTGAAACTCTTTAGATGTGAAAAATGTGATTTGCCCAATTCTGATAATTTCTCAGTTGGCAATGTCTAAGTGTACATCATCATGGGGAAAAACGACATTATCCTGGCATGGAAAATACGTTATGCCAATGTTACAGGAGAACACAGTAGTATAAAAGTTTATGGTTAGTACATAGAGCTTTTTGAATAAGATAGCAAGTAGTCAAAAGTATTAAATTATATAATTGTTAACTATACTGTATCTCAAAGCAGAATGCTTAAGCCTTAAGCATACTGACTGCTTTCTTAATAAAAATGCAGATGTTTACATAATTACTCACATTTATGTTATGTAGATGGGGCTAATCAAAAATATCTGATAGCAGATACATCCTAAGAACTATTATTATTATATTATTATATTATTATAGTACATGTATTGTAGTTATCAAATAATTATAAGCACTGTTAAGGGTTGCTGGAAACTGTGAGAATCTTTTAGGGAAATAATGTGTTTTTCAGTGTGCTGTAAAGGGTGGACACAGCCTTAATTTGTGTCTTTTTCGTCGAAATTATCAAGCACTATTTCACAAACTGAAATAAAAGGCCACCCTTCTGTGAAAAGATAGGTACTTCTGCTTTTTCTTTTTTAAAAATATGTTTATTAAACAATTCCAACATAACAAATTATCAGTCCAAATAATCAGTTACATTATTTTCCCCCTTCCCCCCTTCCCCCCATCCCCCCTCTCCCCCCCCCACCCAGGACTTCCCTCAGCTCCCCTCTCTGGTTTCTTTACACATATTGTTCTCTGCATGTTATAAAATTGTACATATCCTTGCCTTGTCTATCATATGTTGAACTAATAAATTTGTGGATGTTTATTCAAAACCTGCCAAGGAGTCCAGATCATTTTGTTGTCTTTTTAGATAATTTGTAAAAAGTTCCCATTCTTCCTTGAAGTCACAGTTGTCCTTAACACGCAGTTTGTATGTCAATTTAGCCAATTCCGCATAGTTCATCAATTTTTCTTGCTATTGTTCTTTCGTTGGGATTTCCTCATTCTTCCATCCTTGTGCTAGCAAGACTCTTGCTGCTGTTGTAGCATACACAAATAAGTTCTTTATTTTTCTTGGCAGGGCTTGTCCTAGGTACTTCTGCTTTTTCAAATTAATATTAAAATCTTTGCAGGGAACTGTAACTTTAAAAAGTGAACCAGAAAACCCCTATTCTTCCCCTTTGTTCCGGTACACAATGAAATAGTTTCAATGAAACATCCTGTCAATTTTTGCCAGTTGCACTCTGTGAGTAGCTTCCTCTCACTGCTCAAGAGTATCTAATCCACAAAGCCAGGACAATCTCAGTAGCCATGTTAATCCCTCAGAACAAGTAAAGTGATATTAATTCTAACATTAACTAGTCCAGTAAAAAGCATAGTATAAAAGTACTGTATGAAGTGGGGACAATTGCAGTGATCACCAACTATGACTATCTCGTCAACAGTATGGTATTTAGGCGTTTTCCATGCGCTCTGGCACTCGTCACGGTCCTCCATGCGCCAGAAGTGGTTTAGTGTCATGCTGGCCACATGGCCCAGAAAACTGTTTGTGGACAAAGGCCATCTCCCTCGGCCTGAAAGCGAGATGAGCGCCACAACGCAGAGTCGCCTTCGACTGGACTTCACCATCCAGGGGTCCTTCACCTTACCTTATTTAGGTCTATAAAAACATAGTTCAAAGAATGCTATCTACCTACCTAATAAAGACATTGTCTCCTTGCAGTATTTCTTACCCACTCTACCCAAAGATCCTAGGGTGGGTTACAGCATTAAAACCCAATGGGGAAAATATTTTCAAACAAACTACAATCATAAAAATAAGGTGGGTCCTAAAAACATACACCTCACATGTCAAAAGCCAGGGTAAAAAGGTGTAAGCTATTTGGTTTATTGTGTCTTTTACCTCCATGGGGCAGAGTGATCTATCCCAACAAGTTGTCACCTGAAAGTGTTTCATAACCTCAGACAACAAATGACACAACACTGGCTCTCTGTTGGGCTACCGTGAGACTGGTTCCAGGGAGTGGGAAGGATAAGAGAGAGCCAAAGCAAAAAGTGAAGCACCAGTGCAGACTGTCCTAAATTGTCTATATAAATCATGATGTGGGGGATAAGAGCCTGATCACGATGCTATTTCATCAGAACGTATTTGTTGAAATATGCATCTGCTGTTATACTCTGGCTCAGCTGTGGCTGGCTGTTAACCAGAATGTTGGTAGTGTGAGCCCACACAGAGAAGGCTGTGGGCAGGATTCCTGCAATTGCAGGGGATTGAACTTGATGACCCTCAGGGTCCCTTCCAACTCTAGAATTATATTATTCCATGTAGCAGCATCTCTCTATGTACATGATGCTTTCCAAGGAAGAGGCATGGCAGTTCTTTACCCCAAGAGGCTTATAAACCAAACAAGGCACAAGGAGATACAGACAGCTGTGGGACACTGAAAATTACACACACACACTCTCTAAAATAAGCACATTCTTTACAATCATTAGAGGCAACTGTAGGTAAGCAATATATAAATTTATTTAGCTAATAAATAATAATATATTCCACATAAAATTTCTCATGCAAGTATCAGCACAGAGTATCATAGATGTGTTTCCAGAGGAACGTCACTTTTCCTGTTGATCTGTCCCTCCAGTTTTAATTTCCTTGCCTCCATTCATGCTGTTTCTGTGCTTCCTGTAAACCAGAATCCAGGAAATTTCTGGTTTTCCTTATTTGATAAACAATAGCCTATTGTGCTTCCTAATGATGGCTAGCCAAAAAGGTCATTCTTTCAAAGTAACTGACTTTCTCAGCCCTAGGTAGGAAGGATTACAGAATGACAAGCCTACACTTCAGCAGTCCTAAATTGGCAATTGCTTCTAATGTGTAACGTTTGACAGTAATGAAATGTGCAGACTACTGGCAGCTCTAACTCTCTCCTCTGCTAGTGTTCAGCACAGCCTTCCATAACCTGGATGTTTTGAAAAAACATGCTGGCTGGGACTGATGGGAACTGTAGTCCCAAACATCTGGAGGGCACCAGGGTGGGGAAGGCTGTTCTTGCAGATGGCAGTGTTGAGCATGAGACTGAGTAGCTTTAAACAAGTCATTCAGTGAGTTATTGGGAAGCTGAAGGTGCTATAACTAGTGCATTTTTTTCTAGAAAAAGAAGTTGCTTGTTCTCTTATAATGGCAGTGGAACCCACCTAACAGGTGCTGGAACTGAGTTCCTGTGAGTTCTGGCTGAAAAAAATCCCTAGGCATAACAACAAATAACCTTCATGTGCACATGTGCCAATATTTTACAAATACGTAAATATGTAAATATGAAATGACCCTAAACTTGAGGACCAGGTCACACAACTACTTAATGGGCATTGTTCAAAAATGGCTCCAGGTTTGACATGGTTATGGGATTACCTGGCAGCAGCACAGGTGATCATTTACATTTCCCACAATACCACTGCTGGCATAGTATTAGCGGGTCTGTGGCACTGTGGGAAACTAAGATGGCTACTCCCAGACTTGGGAGGTGTGTGTCAGGATAGGAATCAGCACTGGTGAGCCCTGTCAAGACTCTGAGGGTCCAATAGTTGTCCAGGGGTGCTGACAGCAGGGCTGGTTTGGTTGTCAGTCCAGGCAGACATTTTTTTTAATCTACCTGGATTGAATAGCATGTGTAAATTTGCCCAACGGTATTTATGACAAGAAGAAGCAACCACTGCACCTGGGTTGATCCATTCTGGTTTCCCCCTGAGTTGGGTATCAATAGATAACTAAGGACCAGAAGACCAGAAGGGTTTGTAATGAGAGGTCACTATAGCATGCACCTGGAAATAACAAGAATATTGATAGCCATTCAATTATGCTTCAGCTGCTAAATTCTGAAGTGGGGTGGGGGAAGAAGAGATGGCAGGACCCTCCTTTTCTGTTCAAACAAGGCAGGAGAAAATGCAGCCTCCAGCAGAAATGGCTCCCTGTCCTCCTGCTCACCTTTCTATTTTCACGCGTTCTTTCCTTTTCTGGGAATAGACAGCTGCAATGACAGGTCCAGGGAGTTTCTTGAGAACTGGATCCTGGCAGGCTTGCTTCTGCGGGATGCTTGACTTGCCCTCCCACGCTTTCCTCATTTCTCAGAAAAGCCTGGAAACCAAAAGGTTGAAAAGGAGGGGGCAGTGGAAGTTGCCTCAGCAGTCCAGGAAGAGAAGTGAGTAAGTGGCTTGTCATATTTAAGTGCCTCTGGCTGCCTTTCTCCTGCAGCCTAGGAAGAAACAGCTGGAGCTACAGCAGAGAAGAGTTAACAGGTAAGTGCTGTTTTCATGACACTATTTGAAATTATGTGCTGAAAACAAGAACTGTATGGTGAGACCTTTTTCTTGTTTGAACTACATTTTGTATGTTCTAGAACCTGAAGTTTTAAAAATTAAATCTCAGCAAGTTATCACTGTAGGCTAGTATTCCAAATCAAAGCAGCATACATAGTGAATGATCTTGTTCTTGAAGAAGGATCTATCATTTCAAATTACTAGAGTTTTGTACATTTTCTTGTTTGTTTTTGTCAACAGTTAAGGGTGTGTTTGAGGAGAGGTTATATTTTTGGTGGTTAGGAAAGGAAGGGCAAGAGGTGAGATGTGTTTAAGATGCAGGAACATAAAGTTCAGGTTAAATAGATGGGAAAGCCACAAAATCTTAACAGTAGGAGTAGTTGGATGGTGGTATCTCTGACAAAATGCAGTTTAAGTAGTTTGCATAAACTTCAGTTAAGGATAACCGGGATTCAATTCTCTGTGTGTGTGTGTGTGTGTGTGTGTGTGTGTGTGTGAGAGAGAGAGAGAGAGAGAGAGAGAGAGAGAGAGGAGTAAAACTCACTGAGGACAAGTAGCCAAACTTGGATTAGAGTTAAAATGTACAGAGGTGTTGGCAAGTCACAATTTCAGCCTCAGTTGCCTCTGTCAGGTGGGTATAATAAATAACAATTTATCATATTATTGAAATATTTAATAAGTAAAGATAGAGAACTTTTGAAGGGGCTGTGTAAATAACTGCCTCAGCACTTATACTTTAGACTTATACTATAGACTATTTTTTTATAGAGTTAGGCATTCATGCAAAAGCAGCTGCTGCACTATTGTCTGTAACTATGGCTTCCTTCACATGTCACGATAAGCCACAGTTTGTCTTAAACTTTGATTTAATCATGAACATGTGTCTGCCCAGGGTATACGGGTCCCCATTCAAATTCTGATGCCTGGGCCACTCAAACAAGGCATACACTGGTCTGACAAACTGAGCCATGGTTTGCTTCAAAAAAACCAAAAGCAGTAAGCCAGAAATAAAGCATGAATATGCCTTATTCTAATATTTATGGGCAGTCACTAGAAAGAACATGTTTGGATTAGGCGATTATTATTTTTGGCAATATTCCTTTTGAAAAAATGGTGTCTCTTCTATATCCCTGTGCTCCAATCAAAAAGGCAGAAACACTTTTGTGCTAATCCAGCAAATGGGATTCATGTGTGGGAGCTGCAAAAGAAAGGATTAGTTGTAGAACTGGGTAATGGGTATTGTGGCAGGGTATGGGTATGAGACATGGAACTTGTGCAACAGAAGAGACATCTTCCACTTCCTACATTCCACATCACTTATCTGAACCGCACAGTCTCTGCACACTCAGAACATATTTTGCCATAGTGAACTGGCTTGAATGCCATGAGTACTAGCAGTGCTGAAGTCAGCTGAGATCACAGTACAAGGGAAGAAAATGATTGTGTAAAACTAAAATAAAGCACAGCTTCTATTTCCCATTGTTGCACTCACAACAACTGGCTTGAGGGAAAAACTAGGAGGATAACCTAGCAGCTACAAGGGTAAAAAACGCAGCACATTAGAATTGACAGAAATGGAATTCGTTACTACACATTAAAAGATTATGTCAATAAGTGCCTTCAAGTTATGGTGGAAGACACCTCAAGACAGAGCCTGACACCTGACAAATTAGGGAAGGGCCATAGCTCAGTGGCAGAGCACCTGCTTTGCATGCAGAAGGTCCCAGGTTCAATCCCTGGTATCTTCAAGTAGGGCTGGGAGAGAGTCCCTGTCTGAAGTAGTGGAGAGCCACTACTAGCCAATGTAGACAGTACTGAACTGAAGAGACCAATGGTCTGACTCAATCTAATGCAGCTGCCTGTGTTCTTACATTTCAAGTGGGAGAACATTCCAGAGCTGTGGCTTGGTGGTGTTAGTTTGGAAAGGGAGGATCCCAGTCTCCCTCATACAACACAAGAATGAAAGACGGATTGGTGTTGGCTTTGGCCAGGCCTATGTCTGAAGGAGAGCTCTTGGGCTGTTTCCACAAGCCATTGCATCCACCATGGCTAGCAGTTGATACTGGGTGGTCTCTCTTTTTAATGCTACTGATATACTAGTTTTCCACCTATGTTATTAAGAGTTTTGACATCTCTAGTAATATAATTGCATCTGGCTTTCTCCTACAGATGGCCGCTTCAACCAGCAGGAGTCCCACATGGCTGCCTAGCTCTGAGAACTGAATTCCATAGGCTTTGGGAACAATTGAAACGCCCCGTGGATTCAGTTCTACAGCTAGACAGCAACTAAACTCCAGGAGCTGCCGAGTTCACTCGTGTGTGTTATCTTGTGTGTCATCAAGGGGATCCGTCAAGACACATAACCATAAGCCAATATAGCTGAGCGTTTGCCATCTATGTGGATTATCCTTTTTAGGTGGCTCTCCTATTCAAGCAGCTGCATGCATGCACACCCCAAGTTAACCTGGGTGGAGCTAAGGTGATGTTGCCACACCTGCACTTTGACATTATCATATAATCCACTCACCTCTTCTTTCTACAGAAAAATACCATCAGCCTAAAAGTGACAGTATGATGCAGTATAAGCCCTCTTCTGGGTCCAAAACACCCCATGTGTCACAGTCGTGCATTCTTTGAACACACACAAAATGTGTGTGGCCTGTACTCGCTTAGGGCCCTTGTATCTACAGGACCGCCTCTCCTGGTATGCCCTGCAGAGGACCTTAAGGTCCATGAATAACCATAGTTTAGAGGTCCCGGGCCCTAAGGAAGTCAGACTATCTTCCACCAGGGCCAGGGCCTTTTCAGTGATGGCTCCGACTTGGTGGAATGCTTTGTCCCATGAGACTTCAGGATTTAACCTTCTTTCGTCAGGCCTGTAAGACAGAGCTATTCCACCTGGACTTTAACTGGAATTCAGCCTGATCTTTTATTTCCCTTCTCTTCCCTCCCCCTCCCCTTTTATGAAATCACCTGCTCTGAGACCCCACAGCTAATTCTCCCCTGGCTTCCTCGCTGGCCCAAGTAGGACCAATTCAGCCAGCTAGCCCTGGGGATTATCTCATTGATTTTTGAATTTTATTGTTATTCATGTTTTTATACTGTATTTTATGCTGCTTTTATAATTATTTTAAAGTGTTTTAAATTTGTTGCTAGCCACCCTGAGCCCAGTTTTTGAACCGGGAAGGGCGGGGTATAAATTAAAAAAATTTATTATTATTATTATTATTATTAGCCAAAACATGGGTGGCATCTCTGTGTAAAAATAGTAGATGAGTGTGACTATCTGCATACAAGTTACAGTATGAAACCAATGGCTGAGAAAGTTAGCATTGTTAGGTTAAAAGGCAATACTTTAGATGTGCAACCCAAACCTATACATGTTGATTCCCATGTCCCACTGAATTTAACTTTGATCCTTACAACTGTGACTTTAAAAGGCTTCAATCTTATACATGGCCTGAAGGAAAAGCTTGGCCACCCCAATATTGTCCCAACAGCTTGTATGGACCCATATGCCTAATCAAACAGGGTATATTTAGTAAAATTCAGTCTTTAGGCATTACTCTTTTCATACAGCACCATGAGCAGTTATCAGACACCCATCCTTCTGCACCATGAAGCTTACAGAGCTTTCCCATCTGCTCTAAGATAAGTACATATAGCCACATTAGGGAGGAACTCAAAAGATTAGTGCATGGATCAAAGTCATAATATTATTATTTGCATTTTACAACTATACCCGTCCTCTTGTTCATTCCCGAACTCTGTGTACTTCTTGAAACTAGCAGAAGAGATCTTATGCTATGCTGTACTGTACTACAACATCTGCACTTCACAGTTTGGTGATAAGACAGGAATTATTTCCTTCTTTAAAGCATGAAGATACCCCACAAATAAACAATACTATTTATGTCAGTCATTTCCACCCTACTTACGATAAGTTATCACAAAGAAGTGTTCACACAGTAAAACATGCTTGTTTTCCTTTATTTAAAATGCTCTGTCTTGCATATATACAAAGTGCAACCTGATGGCCAAGCAGAACTCTTTACAATTGTTCATCTCACTAGGAAAGAATCACAAATGGCATAAAACATATTACAGAAGGTGGAATTCACAATAGGGTTGTCTGTGCTGCTCTTAAAAATAAAGGTACTCTGATCCTATTTATGTATGTTGTGTGTCCATTGTCACAGTGTGACCAGATTCTCGGTATACCATCACCTTGTCCTGTGACCTCCGGTTCAGTTTCTGAATAATTCCATAGTGAACTCTATGGACATTTACTTAAAGTAGCCAGTGTTTGGCCAGGGGTGGGGGAAGGAAAGAAAGAAAAGAGATCCCTCTAACAATGAGGGGGCAGGAAGAATTTATGGTGCAAAATGGTAATGTACTACTAGGAAGATAATGTGCCAGAAATCCATAGTCAGTTTTTATAAGTAGATTTTTGGTTGATCCAATTGAAAGGCTGCACTACTGACATTCATTTGGAATCACTCAAAAAAAGAGCAGGGGTAGACAAAATGAGGAACATCTTCCTATTAGCACAAGAGAAAAGTATGTGTGCATATTAGTGAGTATACAACAGCTACTAAGAAAGGTATTGGAACCTATAAAAATGTCACAGAAATATCTCTTTCAGTTTTCAGTATCATTGCCGCCAGTCTTGGGTCTAAACAGAGATACATGTTCAGTCAGTATTATTTGAACCACTTTCATTATCTCTTTGATTTCTTTTTCTTCTTCCTATTGCGGTCTTCACTGCTGTCCTCAGCTTCACTAGCAGTTGGGGTGGGTTCGTTTCGGATGATTCTCTTCTCTACCCTGTATTCTTGTTCTCCAACTCTAGGGTCCCCTTTCACAATAAATTCCCCACTGTGGTATGTTATGGTAACATCCGTCCTTGGATAGGTGCCATAGACCCTTCTGAGATCGTCTTTCACAAATTCCGGCAAGTCCCTCCTAGGTCCCACAATCCTTTCAAGCTTACCCCAATGGAGCTCTCCTCTCAAGGTGAATCCCTCAGGCCACACATCCCAGCCTGGTCTTTGGTAGGTTGCATAAGGAGGATAGTTAGCATAGGGGTTGTACAGAGGAAGAGGGCTAACTTGGGGGTAGTACCAGAAAGGGTAAGGATAGAAGTAAGGATTTGCACCATGGATGTGATGGTACTCCACTTGGTTTGCTGGATTTACGTTGTAACCATTGTTATTGTCCATAATCACAGCAAGAGGCCTGTTGTAGAAGTTGTGCATCTGGACTGGAGGGATCATGGGGGCGTGTGCAGTATCTGATGGTCGACTTGGCCCAAGAGGCAGATAGTTATAAGGCAAGGTCTGCATCATAGTTGGATAGTACAGAGCCATACTGGGAGAAGGTGCATACAATTTCTTCTCAAGCAAGCATCACTTTTTCACATCTGGTTTCTGCCAAGCTGTTGAGACAAATGTAAGAGGTGCTGAACTGTGGCAAAGGCAAATGTGCACAAGCTGATTCATTACAAAAGTTTACCACCGCTTGTGGTAAAGCTACATATTTAGCTACACACTTTCGTTATCTGTCCTCATGGGCCTGCAGAAGCGAAGGCAAACTGAGAGAGGCTTGCTGTTCTTTTAAGAGTGTGATGCATACCAGGATTTATCACATGCCTGGCCACACCAGACAAACACACACTTCTTAGAAGCAGAGCTTTCACAATAGCATGTGCCTTAAACAATATACTATAATACTTAAGTGGCTTTGGAACCCGTTGGGACAAGCCTTGCCGACCCATAATGGTCTTGCCGGATAAGCAGAAACTAGCAAGCTTCACCCCCCCACACACAGTTTTATAAAGCTGTCTATTTACACTCTCCTGCTTTGCCAGGATACAGAGATTGCTGCAAGGCAATTCAAATAGATACTTCATTTTATGCACATCAGAGAATGTGATTTTAAAAGTGTTTTCAGGCCTTAATAAATTGAGCCAGGACAAGACAAGTAATTATCTGGGTGTGCCAAAGTGTTCTACTACCATTAAAAACTGTTTTATTTGTAGAATTATTTATAGGCAGCCTTTAGGGCAGGCATCCCCAACCTTTGGCCCTCCAGATGTTTTGGACTTCAATTCCCATCATCCCTGACCACTGGTCCTGTTAGCTAGGGATCATGGGAGTTGTAGGCCAAAACTTCTGGAGGGCTGCAGGTTGAGGATGCCTGCTTTAGGGACACAGTCCACCCAAGACCAGTTTACCACTCATAATCACACTATAATTCAAAAACAATTTTAATAGCAAAATATTTAAGAACATAGGCCAATCAAAATGAATGTTCAGCAAAATAAATTCCAAGAAAATATAAATACTTTCTATTATCAAACAGCTTTCTAAAATAACAGTCTTGATGAAGCAGCAGCAGCCCAAAATATAGCCCACTTAAAAATTTGAAGAATTTGTCCATTCCTTGTCTCTTTGGGGAGAACTTCCATAATGTCAAGGTCATTGCAATAATATATCACCCTGCAAAGAGCACCCTTATAGCTTCTCCATTTGGATGTAGCAAATGAGAACCGACTCCATCTCCTGGCACTAACAAAGATGACCAGCAGAAGTTGAGGAGCTGCTGCTGCTGCTGACATAGATCTGCCTCAGGATTACGACAGCCAAATGAGGACAGCTATAACGTCTCTGCCCCTCTCATTGTCCACAATGTTATTTCAAATCAAGGAGAAGATACCTTTTCAGCTAATTAGATATCAAAATCCAGTCACTTCCAATATGAAAATCAAAGAGATTTGAACAGACCTAAGACCTGAAGCCAATACTTTCGCCCAATTGTTTACTAAACTTTTCACCTGCTTCAAGATCCTATAAATCTAACTCTCAACAACATGCCCCGATTTCTTCAATCTCTCCCCTATCACACATGCCGTCTCCCTCCTACCTGATAATTCCACTTTGGTCTACAAAATTTACAACGTATTCAAAGTCTGTGCCCTTTAGGTTTCCTAGAAAGGAGTAGGAAGAAGAGATTCCATGAGACACACCAGCAATTGCTGAACATTTAGTGTCTCTGGCACAGCCCGGGAGGTAGGCAAGGAAACATAATTAGCTGCCTCTTTAGTCCTCAACGGTTCTCTCCCCTCAAGCTCAGATTTCAAGCTTTGTTGTTGGGAGAAAAGAACACAGAAATGGATAGCAACCAGGTGCAGACACTTGAATGAGGGGGGAAAAACCCAGCTGGGAGAGTCTCAAGGGCTCCACTTACTTTGCTCCCCCTTGGTGTTTTTTTAGCAGAAGCTTGGTCCCTTGCTGCAGGGATTCAGGCACAACTCTTCCGAAGAAGAGGCAGGCTCTATTGTAGTAACCACTGCTCCTAGCACCGACCAACTCAGGCTAGGTTCCAAGGAAGAATGGTTTCTAGGCAGACAGCAACAGGCACAGGTATGACGCATAAATTCAGGTAAGAAGCATAGGGTCAGCCTCCTCCCCTATCTATGGCCGTGCATACATTTGTGGCTTAAAATGCAGTCAGGTCGCTTCTCCCTGCTGCATTTCAAGTGACATTGACATACTGCTGAACCCACCAGAGAGGGTGGGGATGACTTCACCAGATGCACATTACCTACGGTATTTGGTTTTCCCATGCCTGCAACGCTGCAGAACTGCTCCCCATTAAACTATCATCCACAATAGCTATCCCAAACCTCAGCTTAACTGTGCAGTGAATATAGCTTACAATTTCAAATTGGACGGTAGCTGGCTTGATGGAAAACACATAAAACTGCGGTATTTCTCAAGAAACTGCAGGATATATATGGCATATACCAGGCATCGGCAAACTCCGTCCCTCCAGATGTTTGGGACTACAATTCCCATCATCCCTAGCTAACAGGTCCAGTGGTCAGGGATGATGGGAATTGTAGTCCCAAACATCTGGAGGGCCGGAGTTTGCCGATGCCTGGCATATACACACAGCTTCAAACACCAATACACCAGAGACTGAGGGGGCTCTGGTTAGTGCCTTGTTATCCCTATCAATGTATGCTGTTAACAATAAACCAGTGTCTCTGCTTCCTGAAGGTCTGAGGATACCCTGGCTCTCTCCTACAGTATTTTCTACATACAGTAAGGTGTGTTTTTTATTTTTAAAAAGTTGAGAAGTATATTTTAAAAATATGATTCCCCTGCCTGCAGTCTATTACCTCATCATTCAGCAAGGGATTGGCCCAAGCCAAGGAGAGTTGTGTTCTCCCATGATTTTAGCACTGCCACAGCTGGAGCACAAGCTGGACCTCCCCCAAAGAGGAGAGGGCATAAGCTTCTCAATTCTGCTTTTTGTCTCTTGATTAAATTCCCAGAAATAGGCATCTCATTACGCAGATGGCCACACACTGCTTCTTCACTTTTCTGTGTCTGGGCTTGATGCACAGCTCACACACCACCATTTTAAAAAAGTTTCCCCACCCTCTTGCATGACTGTATGTTCATCATTAAGTCTGAGCAGATTTAACCATCTTTCTTGATTGACCAAGACTCCCCTTGGTAGTTCTCACCCCCCAATTCCCCCCCCCCAAAAAAACCTTCTGTTGCCAGTGTCTCATATGTAGCAGTTTTGGATAACTAAATAGGTGGAGACAGAACTTACTATCAACTGAAGGGCAGTCTTCATTTTCCTTTGCGGTTATCAGTGGTGGACTTTTTTTAACAGGTGTTGGGGTTTTTTAATTGTTTGGGGCAATTCTTAAATTTGTGGGAGTTGGCATCACATACATATCCCCCCAAACCTGATAGTATAGAAAGAAAAACACAGCACCATTTAGCACCTAGAGAAGTCAAGGATGCAGTTACATAGCTGAATGGTTTCCAGAAACTAGCTTACAAACTGCAGTTCGTAAGAAGAACGAATGAACAAACAAGTCACAGCATTAGTAGCATGCAAGAAGCCTCATCTACCAGGCCAAAGAAAATAAATACAACCCAACATAAACAGAGACCAGAGGCCTGCAGCCAAGGTTTTGGTTGATATGAATGCACATAACATCCCCTACCCACTGGGGGGTGGGGGAGAGAGACAAGAAGGAACATCTTCCTTCCCCCACCGTCTGGGTTCACCCATCTTTCTGTCCCTTAAGATCGTAACCTTTAGCACCACTGTTTTGCCTCATCCTCTTAATCCTATTGCCTTCCTCAAAGATCCTAACCACCAACAGTACTTTCCCCTTATCTCTCCTCCCTTCACCACTCCTGCCAACTTCCTCACATCTATGCATCCTCTCCTTCCTGCATGCTGTTCCCAGCCACAGGTGCAATACAACATAACAGGAGAGAGCACTCAAATTAGAGAATGTATTGTTGTGGGAACAATGATTCTAGTATATTGGGGGGCGGGATTTGTTCTCATTTTTCATTTCCACCAAACCACATAGATTAGACAGATGCTTGGATACTTGCCTAACACTAGAAGTGGTGGGTTGAAGGCAGAGAAAAGAGATGTTTAAACATTTGCTTATTCTGAAGTGCACCAGATAGTTTATGTTGATGCAGGAAGCTCAGATTATACATGCCATCATGACTGCTGATGTTTTAAACAGCAAGCTATTTACACTACATAAATGCAATTTAAATCTGTGGGACTACTCAAGTGGGCGGTATAGATTGTAGTGCATCTTGCTATTGACTCTGGAGTCAAAGCATTTTCTAAACTGGAAAGCTGAAAGACAAAGTTTTGAGACTTCTTGCACACAATAGTGGGAGATGAAACACAGGTGACAGACCAATAAAATGCCAGTTTGAATGTTTCTGATATATGCCAATGTCACTTGCCAAGATCTATCCAGGAAACAGGATCAGTGGTTAAGGAGAACATGGTTTCTCCATCTTTAGGAGAAAAACGGAGGGTGTGTGTGATTCATTCCTATATGATAAACGACACCTGTCAAAGTGCCATCTTCTATACCATGGGTCAGCAAACAAAGGTCCATGGGCTGGATCAGGCCCAATTGCCTTCTGGATCCGGCCCACGGAATCCCCACGTAGATCACCTGCGCGCGCATTCTTTCCCTCTCCCTCACACGGTGGCAGCGCCTCCTCCCTCCCTCCTCCTGGCTTTTCCCTGCCCTGCCTAGAGGAGGAAGGGGGCTGGGCTTTGTTGGTGCCAGCAGCAGCAACACTCGAGCGGCCGCCATTTTAAGCAGCTCCTCTCCGGAGCTCTTTCACACGCCACTCATCGTCCCGCCACAGCCAACCCCTGCCACTCGCAAGACACAGGTAAGCAGCTACTGGGGCTCATGGTGCTCTTGCATCATTCCCCCCCCAGAGATACAGTCCAGCCCCCCCACAAGGTCTTAGGGACAGTGGACTGGCCCCTTGCTGAAAACGTTTGCTGACTGCTGTTCTACATAACTCTTAGGTGTCGAGGAACACAGGAAGCTGCATTATACCAAGTAAAAAAGAACAGATCCAGCTAGCTCAGTTTTGTCTACTGACTCAAGCATCTCTCCAGGATTTCAGATAGGAGTCTCTTTCAACCTTACCTGGAGATGCACAGCATTGAACCAGAGACAAATGCTCTACCACTGAGCTATAGCCCTTCCTAGGGCCATCTTAAGCATATCCGGTGCCTTGGTACAAAGATCCCTCTGGCGTGCCCCCCCCCTTCCCCAGAGTTATTGACCTTTTTTTTTAAAGGAAGCCGACACCACACTTACACATTATCTCTAACAAGCCCTTAGAACAAAATAAAATAAAAAGGCAGAAAAAAATCTAATTAAGTCCTCAATTCCAAAGCAAGACTCATTCAAGACTCAGCAATTCTTCTAACTCATCCTCATGATTCAAATCACCACATATCAAAAAGTTAAAGCAATCACCAGTTTGTTATTCTTTAAATAAATTGATAAAGACACAGAGAATGAAGTTCCCGGCCAATTTGCGTTTAAGTACAAAGCTGACATTTTCAAATATTGTGGGGGTGGGTGTAAAGCAATGACATCCTGAACCTAAAAAGGACACAAAACTTGGGTCACAAAGGCTGCAGCCCTAACTGCACTTACCTGAGAGTAAGCCCTGCTGAATCTAATAGGACCTTAAAACCCGCCTCCGTCTTTAAAGGACTTTTTGTTGGCGTTTGTTTGTTTTTAACCACTAACTGCATGGAGAGCACGCTCTCGAGTCCATCCTTACCTCCGAACTGAGTCCTAATGGTAGTGCGCCCCCCCCTAGCTTTTCCCTCCCACCACTCCAAACCTGAATGAATCCCTCCACCACCTTTTTCCTCGAAGGAAGAGGCTTGCTTGCCGTGCAGGCTTCCTCAGGGCAGGCAGGAGGGAGAAGGGCGCCACGTAGCTTTGTTCACCGCTGCCACCGCCGCCTCCTCTCCCAGCGAGAGAGCACGGCTGGCCATAGGAAGAGCTGCCACCGCCGCCCAGCATGCCCTCGCAGCTCTTCCTGGTCGATCCCAGACTCCCACTGCTGGGTACCCTTGATGGGTGGGTGCCGTGGCGCAGGGCGCCACTAGCCCTAATGGGTAAGACGGCCCTGGCCCTTCCTCAACAAATCTCCCCCACCCCTTTGCCTTTAGTCATCATAGTTTGAAACAAAATCCATTACAGTCCAGAAAATGCTACTGGTTCACCTTATTGTTGCTTCCTTTTTTCTAGCCGCCTTTAGCAGCTATATGACAAGCAGCAATCCAGCAGGTGAAGTTTTCTCCATTACCACATATACATGTCGGGAAGATCTGCTGCTGAATATGTGGGAGGATCATAACTGTTAAGAGAGACATAACAATTCCTCCTAAGTCTAAGACTAAGAAAGTTATTTTTTTTCTTAAAAGGCTCTTCTTAACTACAGTATACCGCTATGAACTTGGGAGTCCTGGTTGCAAAGTTCAGCTCAACAATGTACTCAATAGGGAGCCATAAGAAAATTATAATGATTTAATATCTGTAGTCATGAAATAAGAATTGAGACCTACCTTGTATAATTGTAAGACCAAAGTAAATCAGAGAGCTTTGTATTAAAATGAATAATACCTAAAACTACTATTTTCAGATTTGCTAAAATATTACTTAATGAGATTTTCCACTAGATTTTCAATTAACCAGCACCTACTATATCCCAATGCTATTCTTCCACCTAATAGTAACAAGTGCACACACCTTCTGCTATAACATTGTAACTGAACAGCTTTGTAAGTGTAATCACCGAGGTCCTCTTGTTACTTTTAGCTAAGTAGCTGCCATTAGCTAATTTTATCAGCCACATGAAGCAGCTGAGGTAATTTAGCTACCTACAGTTATTATGCAAAGAAGGAACCAATTAACATATGAACAATATAGCTGAAGCTCCAGAAAAAGCTGTTATTTCATTAGCCTGTGACTATTACCAGATTAATACAATCTTTTAATGGCAGGTTTCTTATTATCCTTCAATATTATTTGTTAGACTTTGCAGTGTGGATCAAACCTGTAGCATTCACATGGATAGAAATAAATAATGCTCATTTCTTGCAAAGGAAGATTGCATATAGACTGCAGTAATCCTGTGAAGAAAAACAAATGCCAAACATGTAATTTTTTTCAGGTTTGTGATACCTGGTGTAAACAGTAAAATGTTTCACTGATCACGTGACACTCTTTATTTCATTCCAATTATCTATGCCTACTCAGAAGTATGTACTATTGAATTCAATGGATCTTACTCACAGGTTAGGCTTGAAAGCAGGTGAATGACACAGTGACTAAAATTACTAATATTTTCAGAAATGCCCATTCCAGGTAGGGGAAGATTATCAACAAACATATTATTATGCAAGTAGACTTTCAAGGGATGAGGGTATGTCCACTTATAGCTTTACAACTGGCTGAAAAGCTAGAAGCAGAGAGTATGAATAAATGGACAGTTCTTATAATAGAGGGAGGTGTAAAAAGTAGCGATTCCTTATGGATTCGTATTGGGACCTATGTTTTTAAACTTGTTCATAAATGATGCGGAGCAATGAGGTGGCCAAGTTTGCTAATGAGTCTGAATTGTTCAGGGTGGTAAAAACAAAGGATTGTATGACTCTCCAAAAGACCTCTCCAAGCATAGTGAATGGACATTAAAATGGCAAATGCAATCCAGTGTCAGCAAGTGAAAAGTGATGCACAATGGGGGTGGGGGGTGGGACCACCTAATTTTACATAAACAGATTAGGCTTAAACTGGCAGTGACTGACCAGGAAAGTGACTTTGGGGGGGTGAAGCAGATAGCTTGATAAAAATGTGACCCAGAGTATGGCAGCTTTGAAAATGGTGAACACCATGTTAGGGAGAATTAAGAAAGAGATTGAAAACCAAACTGCCAGTATCATAATGCTATTTACATAAATCTATGATGTGTATGTACTTGGAATACTGTGTACATTTCTAATTGGTACACCTCAAAAAAGTTATTGTAGAGCTGGAAAATATTCAGAAAAGGACTGGCAAAATTATTAAGGAGCTTTAGCAACGTCCCTATTATGAAAAGTTACAACATTTGAGACTTTTGGGATTAGGAGAAAGGTAAAAGATGCAAAATTATGTATGAAGTAAGTGACTAGGCCTCTCTCACAACACTAGAACTCCACACTATCCAATGAAGCGTACTTCTGAGTAGACATAGTTAGAATTTCACCGTAGACAAAATAAAATATTTAATCCAACACATAGTTAAACAATGGAATTTGCCATCACAAGATGTAGTAATGGCCACCAGCTTGGATGATTACAAGAGGAGTTTAGACAAGTCAATGGAAGATAAGGCAGCAAGCCATGGTGGCTGTATAGTACCTGTAGTATTGGAGGCAATATATCTCTGAATACCATTTGCTTGGAAATCACAAGTAGGGAGAGTGATGTAGCGCCCACATCATGCTTGTGGATTTATTTTTGTTTTATTTGTTTCATAAAATGGATGTACTGCTTGATGCTAGAAAACCTCCAAGTGGTTTACAAAAAGAATATAAAACAATATACATCTTGGTAAAAACAAGTAAAACTTTCAACAAATTGAAACAAGCAATAAACTAAAAACATACCAGCACTCTATAAATATATTGGTAGGCTTGTCTAAATGAAAATGTTTTTAGCAGCTGCTGAAAGGAGTACAGTAAAGGAGCCTGTCTGATATCCATAGGCAGTGTGTCCCATAGGCATCTGGTTGGTCACTGTGAGGACAAGATGCTGGACTAGAGGGGTCCAGCAGGACTGTCCATAAATCAGGCTGACATTAGGAGCCTGATAGATAGACCCTTATATTGAAAGGGGGCAGAAGCATTTGTTAAGCCGTATGCATGAGGTTGGTGAAAACTCTGGCAGAGTTATCAGACCCTCTGTTACTCCATTGTGTGTGTGCTATTTCAGATACACTGATAGCTACTAAACAGCTCTGCCTTCTTCCTTACCTCTAAACCATGGGTATGCAAACTAAAGCCTGGGGGTTGCATCCGGCCCAATCACCTTCTAAATCTGGCCCACAGACAGTCTGGGAATCAGCGTGTTTTTACATGAGTAAAATGTGTGCTTTTATTTAAAATGCATCTCTGGGTTATTTGTGGGGCATAGGAATTCATTCATCCCCCCCCCAAAAAAACATATAGTCCAGCCCCCTCCCAAGGTTTGAGGGACAGTCTACCGGCTCCCTGTTGAAAAAGTTTGCTGACCCCTGGTCTAAACAAATAGCTGTATGATAGCCCTCCCTGGGCAAGTGGAACATGTGAGTCATTTATTAGTAACAATAGGGGAGACAAAATAAAATAATATTCATGGGACTGTGAATAACCACCATCCTCTGACTCATACATGGTTCTGAGTTCTCAGGAAGACCAAATAAACATACCAAATGATTTTTTTTGACCACTGTTATTTCCTTTACCATTGTCTCCCATATTTTCCAGACTATTTTGGTTTTGAGGCACACAATCACACTGCTTTACAGTCCACTCTAATCATGTCTATTCAGAATTAAGTCCAACTGAATTCAATGGAACTTACTCCCAGGTAAGTGGAGTTAGGTTTGCAACATTAAATAACATTTAATTCCACATATCCTCATGTGGTTCAAGATTACAATTCTGAATTCTGCCTCGATAACACATTTTATTTGTGAAAAATATTACAGGCAACATTCAACAAGCTCATTAAGGCAATTTAACTTGAATGTTTTATTTATAGATTTGTATCCTACCTTTTTACAGTGTTTCAAGACAGTTAACAGCTAGCTACAAGAAAACATAATCATAATAAACATCACAGCAGCCAGAATGAATAAATCAAACCAGGAGGAGCTAGTAGAAACTCAAAAACAGAAAGAGCAGTCCAAATGCCATTGAAAACATCATTATGTTGGTAATAATATATAGCTGAAGTTGGAGTTTGTTGAATTTATTGCGATTTTATAAGTTTTGAAAATGTTTTAAATGGACATTTCTCCCCCAGTACATTTTCGGAGTCTTTTTGGAGACAAATCACTATAGTCTGGAGAAAAGTAACATATTTTGTCAAATCATAGTATGCACTTGTTTTACTACATAGAAATACCTTTTGCTGCATTAAAGCCTACAATTAAACATGTGTGCGTGCGTGTGTGTGTATATATATATAATGTAATAATACCCTCACCTTTTAAAAAAGTTGATAAAAAAACCTATTGTTTTGAAGAACTATGTCGATGAGACTATAAACTGAATAACAAAATGTAAACTTTTTAAAAAGGAAATAAATGGATTTTAATTTAAAAATGGGTTTTAAGATTTCATTTTTTTAAACTGGGGAGAATATAAATCTCAGGACTTCTACCCAAATCTAGGAGCCTGATTCTGCGAAGAGCCTCTCTCTCCCCGCCCACTGGACCGGCAAAACACCACCTCCCTGCGACTGGCCCCTGGCTGAACGGGCTGTTGTCCGTCGCGCCCGCATCAAAGATGGCGTCCAAAGGAGGATTCCTTCAGTGTCAAAAATGGCCGCCACGCAGGAGTCGCTTGACGCCGTGTAAAAGAGGGCGGGTTAGTGGGAAATGAAGTACGACTGCGCAAGTTTGATAAGGAAGAGGGCGAATCTGGGCCGGAGGTACAGGTACAGTCGGAGGGTAGAAGAAGGTGGGCTCTCGATTGTTTTCCTGTTTGTAATGATCTGCCTGCGAAAGAGATTGTCACGATTCTCCTCTTCCCACCCACCCCCGCCCGACTGCAGAATGGTGTCTCCCCATTCATTCTGCCTTAATTGCCTGCTCCATAGAGCTATGTTGGGGTTGACGCGCAAGCACGATTTACCTCCCGGTGGGCGGTTAGTTAGGTGGGTGATGAGTTGGCCAGGATCTCCTGCCCTTACAGGAGTTTCTGCACCGACCCTGCGAGGATCGCGTGCGCTCCCCTCCCTGGCCTCTTGCCTAGCTGCCTTTCGGTTGAATCATGCCTTTCCCACTCTCCCTTTGTAACCCAGATGAAGGCTGGAAGTGGATTTACAAAGCCCACGAAAAGCTTATTCAGCAGTCCGCTTGCAAGGTGTGTGTAGATATCCCCTTTATGCTCCTGGATGTGGGAGAGGGGCTGGGGCTTGGTTGCATTTAACGACTTGGGCAAAACCTTCT
The DNA here is from genome assembly GCF_964234715.1 of Podarcis melisellensis. Lineage (NCBI taxonomy): Eukaryota > Metazoa > Chordata > Lepidosauria > Squamata > Lacertidae > Podarcis > Podarcis melisellensis. The sequence continues at coordinate 43,980,647 of NC_138537.1, forward strand.
CCCCACAAAGCTCTTCTCACCTGGCAACTCGATGTGTAATTTCCAGCATGTTGAAAGAGGCATTGTGGCGAAACCCATGTTACCTTTTCTGGCTATTTTCTGCCGCAAGTCTAAAATTCTTTGCAAATGCAACTGAATCTTTCGTTTTGCTGTTACTTTCTGTGTTTTACAACCCACTCCCTCCCAACTGGACACAATATAGGGACCCTGGCTGAGAACATAGCCAAGGCATTTTGATTGATATGGTGCCATCATTGCTCACGGTGCCTTAGAGAGTTATAGATATTTCCCTGCCCCCAAGGAACTTAAAACAGTCTAGAACAGACAATGAGAAAAACTTAAGTACGTCAGTCTGATCTTTGCTTGGAAATGCTTTCCACTCCATTCAGTTTCCAGCAGAGGCTTGATTTTTAAGTGTTCAAACTGTGTTATGTGCTTTCTTTGAGCACAAGGTCCATGAATCTCTGGCAGCACAGTTTAGTTTTCTAGCTCAAGCTGCTAAGCATCTGCCGTTTTAGATGTGGGGAAGCATAGTTTGATTCTCAGTAATGTCTCGGCAACATTTTGACTAATGGGTGTATAGACAGAAAAGGCAGCCTACAACATTAGTCAAAGCTATGACTCTACTTATTGTATGAGGACGTGGTTGCATGTTGCTGAAACACGTCAGCTGATGTGGCTGAAAAAGAAGCAAAACTTCCTAGTTTCGTTTTCAGGCTAACTAGCTCTAGAAAGATACCCTGATACTTATTTCCCTTACTTTACATTAACAACGTATTGGGCCCTAACTTTGAATTTAATGCTTTTGAACTAATTTTAATCATCTTGTTCAAGCCACATTGCTAAAATATAAATCTGTGTAAATGTTTCTAAGATTAACTGAGCCCAATGTACCACTCAGTGCAAGGATGTATGTGTTTCATTTTTAGTGATGTTACCTACTAATGCCTTCAAGTTAAGGCAGTGACTGAACCAATGTGCCACTGCTGCAAGAGTTCATCCCTTCTTGTGTCATCTCTGCAAGGTATTGTAGTGCAATTATTTATTTTTAATTCATTTTAAGTTGTGATGTGCTGCTGAAAGAGGACTTGACAATAACCACTCATCTGGGCCAAGTTAAAACAGTGTCCAGGGCAAGATAAACCTGTATGCATTGTTTCCTTGCAATTCAATAAGCAGTGCATGGATTGCTCCTCTTCCCTGTTCCCTTCCTGTTATTACATAGGCGGGCAGATGCCTGTGCAACACTCTCCGCACTTGTGATTCCGAAGAACTGGTATTTAGAGGCGCATTGCAGCCAATACAGGAAATAATATACAGTCGTACCTTGGTTGTCGCACGCCTTGGTACTCGTACGTTTTGGCTCCCAAACAATTGAAACCTGGAAGTGAGTGTTCCAGTTTTCGAACTTTTTTTGGAAGCCTCACGTCCGATGCGGCTTCCGATTGGCGGCAGGAGCTTACTGCAGCCAATCAGAAGTTGTGCTTTGGTTTCCAAATGTTTTGGAAGTCGAACGGACTTCTGGAACAAATTCCATTTGACTTCCAAGGTATGACTATACAGCCTTCATGGGATAGCAGCCATTGATAGCCTTATTCTCCATGAATTTGTTTTATCTTTTTTACATCTTGTGACAGAAAATTTCTTAAGTTTAACTATGTGCACTGTGAAGAAGTACTTCCATTTATCCTGTCTTTCAAACTTCAGCTTCCTTGAATGGCCCCAAGTTCTTGTATTTTGATCAGTTTCAAATAATGGTATGGTTTTACTCCCACGCTGTGTTTTGGGAGTGGGCTACAGGAGCTCACGTGTGCTTCCATTAACCATGATGGATCGGTGGCTATCCTCAAACGGAACAGGTGGGGTAGCCCTCAGCTGGGCAGATGAAACCAGTTGTGCTCTGAGAACAAATGGGGTGTGAGAGCTGTTGATTCAGGTGCAATCCACTGGATTCACTAAACAGCTTAGCACCGCAAACATTGTGGCTTTAAAATGTGGGATTACAACAGAAAACACAGTAGTGATGGGGCTGGTCTATAGAGATATATGCATGCTATAGATATGTTACTTTTGAGCAATTCATTCTGCAGCTGTTAGATAGGATGGCTAAACAGAACCACAGGGTTCAGATGTAGAGGGAAGGAATGGCAAATGGTCACTGCTGCCATCATGCCTTGCTCATGAAATTTGATACAGTACTTGCTATTATTCAGTCAACAGAACACTATTGTGGATACTATTGGAAGCAAAACACAGAGAGAGATGGACCCAAATTAAGAGCTCATTGTTAATTAGAGTAGGCCTACTGAAATAATGGACCTAAGTAAATTGATTTCATTGAATTTACTCTCAGTATGATTATTGTTGGATATTGGTAACTTCATCCCTTAGATTTGTTCGCTGCCCTTTGCTCTCCTCCTCCCATTGCCTTTGACACACAACAGCTGTTTTTAACTCTACTATAATGGAAGGCAGGGACGCAGGTGGCGCTGTGGGTTAAAGCCTCAGTGCCTAGGACTTGCGGATCGAAAGGTCGGCGGTTCGAATCCCTGCGGCGGGGTGCGCTCCCGCTGCTCGGTCCCAGCGCCTGCCAACCTAGCAGTTCGAAAGCACCTCCGGGTGCAAGTAGATAAATAGGGACCGCTTACCAGCGGGAAGGTAAACGGCGTTTCCGTGTGCGGCTCTGGCTCGCCAGATGCAGCTTTGTCACGCTGGCCATGTGACCCGGAAGTGTCTCCGGACAGCACTGGCCCCTGGCCTCTTAAGTGAGATGGGCGCACAACCCCAGAGTCTGGCAAGACTGGCCCGTACGGGCAGGGGTACCTTTACCTTTACCTATAATGGAAGGCACACAGGTGAGACTTATCTTCTGCCCACTAAAGCTGTAAATGTAGGCAGTTGAAGGGCTACTTTTGGCATTGGTGATGGCCTTGTTTTTGAGCTGTTCATGGAAACTAGGAGACAGCTCCGTTTTCTGCAGCTGGTGTCTCCATGCCGATCTGCTAGCTATTCCTCACCTCTACACTCTCACCTGAAGCTATGGATACAAGCTAATCTGGGTCTCAAGCAGACAATGAAGAGCATTATAGGCAGCATATAAAAGCACAGTAGGCCCTCCTCTGTCTCCCTCGGCTCTGAAGGCTGCAGCCATCTGATGCCCTGGCTTAGCAAACCTTCTTTGCTACTGTAAGACAGCCTTAGCCTTTAAATCCTATTAGAAATCTCCTTTTGAACCAGAGAGCAAAAACTGCCTGCAGCTGGATTTTTTATTTTTTTATTTTGCCCCAAGCTAAATGGACCTGGTTCTTTTGGTGATGGTAGGTGGGTCAGGAAGAGGAAATGCACTGAATCTAAGAAACTGAACTGCACAATTTTGTTGTCTCTCTGACAGGGGTAATGATGGTTCGGCTCCATCCAAGAACTAGTAGGTGCTGGAGGGAGAGACCCTATTGGAACTGGAGGTGATGTGGGCAGCCCAAGGACTCTGAGGGAGCCACCATGGGTTTCAGGCTGTTGGCTTGCCTCTTCAACCTGCCTGTTGCAGTGGTCTACGGGTCTCTGTCCCTCTTCATTTCCATTTTGCACAACGTCTTCCTCCTCTACTACGTGGACACCTTTGTTTCTGTATATAAGATTGATAAACTCTCCTTCTGGGTTGGAGAGGTGAGTTTTGAACTTTTTAACAACTTACATATCCTCCCTGGCTCGTGGCATCTTAAAGGCTAATAATAGTGTATATTTTATAGCATAGCTTTTGTGAATAAGGTTCCTAAACTGTTCATCCTCAGTTGGCAGTTGTCTCTATCTTAAACAGTGGTAAATAGTGAGATTAAATGGCAATGAAGTGCAAAAAGTACGGTGTGTGGTGGCGATTTTACGTCAAACTTAAAATCAACAAAGTGACCATTCACAAGGGCAGCATTTGATCTGGAGAGCACTGGCATAGAAAAGCTGTTGCGTATCAGTGACCACTTCCGTTATTGCTTGCAGAAGTCTTTAAACCGGACATTGTTAAGTACTAAAATAATAATTATGTCTGCAGCGGGAGGATTGGATGTTGAAGTGCTTTTAACCACAGGCTGTCTCACTGGGTATTCTCTGCTTTTCCTCCAGACTGTGTTTCTGATTTGGAACAGCCTCAACGATCCTCTCTTTGGCTGGCTGAGTGATCGGGCTTTCCTTAGCACGCAACAGTAAGTAGAGCTTTATTTATGTCCTGCATTGAATATTAAAGAGTGCTGAATTGCTATGAAGGGTCAAGGAGACCACTGAAAGAACATGTTTAATAATTAGTTTCTTTTAACAAGCATATTTCTCTGGAGGCAACTCTCACAACTTTTAACCCATTCAGTTGTACATGTGGCCCTTGTTTTGACTAGCAGTCCGGTTGCCTTTCATCTCGTCTCCCTCCCTCCTTGTCTGGTACCAATAATGAGTTATATCCTTTTCCTCTTCTTGGAAATGGTGGGTACTTGTTTTTATTTCGCTGAATGATGAATTTGCACACTGTGGTGGTGAATTATCCAGGTTTAGCTTCTTTGAGGAAGGGCCAGCATTCAGAAGGTTCCATTTTCAATCCCTGACATCTCTAGGAAGAACTGGGAGAGACCCTGGTCAGAAACCCTGGAGAGCCTTCCAGGCAGTGCAGACAGCACTGAGTTGGGTAGACCAATGGTATGAGTCAGTTTAAGGCCGTTTCCTGTGTGCACAATGGTGCAGTATGAGCATTATAAACAACAAAAGTGGGACCTACAACAGTACATTGCAGTGGAGTCTAAGCTTCCAGCCAGTCATGCTCTTTTTAAGGAACTGCTGTTTCTCTCCCCTCTTCTGGTTTTCTACAGCAGGTAGACAGTATACTGTGGCCCCTGAGCATGCTCAGTCCGTATCGAGCTGTTTTGTGTCCTCATCCCCTTAAGTTTTTTTTCATTTTTGCAAAACTTTGGATTCTTCCAAGCTTGCTGATGCCTCATTCCTGTGGGTAGATGGTACTGTTGCTATTATGAAGGTCCACACCTGAAGGATGAGTTTGTGATATATATGCATGTGTGATGACAATGTAGGGAAGATGGACCAATGCCCAGAGTGACAAAGCAAATTGGCTTGCTAGAATGGTTTTGAGAAAACCACACACACACACACACACACACACACACAGAGGTTTAATGGGTTACAAACTTTTAGACAATCGAAACAAAGCAGGAAAGAGTGCTAAACAGTGATGAAAGAGGGTAGCAGAAAGGCGAGGTGAATGGATAACACAAAAGATTGAAGAGGAGGAAAACCACTATGTAATTTTATAGTTGTGGGAGGAGGCCCATCCTATTTTCATGGGCAATGTGTTCCTTCTCTTGTAGGTCTGGAGTGGCGATTTCCACTCCGGAAGTGGTTTTGAAGAGACTCAAGGCCCTGAGCCGCAATGGCCCCCTCTTTGCTATGTCATTCCTGGCTTTCTGGATTGCCTGGGCCACCCCAGGCCTGCAGTTCCTCATCTGCCTCTGCCTGTATGACAGCTTCCTCACCATGGTGGATCTCAACCAGAACGCTTTGCTCGCTGACCTCGCCGTGTCCGCAAAGGACAGGACCGGCCTCAATTTCTACTCGTCACTCTTCAGTGCCATTGGCTCTCTCTCTGTCTTCATGTCCTATGCTGTGTGGAACAAGGAGGACTTCTTCTCCTTCCGGATATTTTGCGTGGTGCTGGCTTTTGGCTCGGCAGTTGGTTTTACCCTGGCCACATGGCTCCTGAGGCAGAGGTTTCAGACTGAGGGACACGTGAAGTGGGATGAAAACGCAGCTTTGAAAGAGTGAGTGGCGCCGGGTTGTATAATAACCATTCTCCTTTTAAATATGCTGTCCAATGAGCATAGTGTATTGCTTGTAGGCCAACAGCGGACACTTTAACACGCTGCAAGGTTCTTTGAAACAGCAGGCACAAACATTCCCAAGTTCAGGGAGAGTGATTTGTAAGTAATATGTGTGCAGTTTGGTTAAAAAACGAAGCATGCATTTGGGCTTCTTTGATTCATGGTTGATGGGAGGGCAAGGAAGCCATGCCTTCCTAGTGTGATGGAAAGCTTTTACACATTGAATTAACTACCTACATGTGACCATGGCTTCAGTACCTGGGCTAATGGGATTTTACACTTGACTCTCTGGATGTGACTAGCTGGCATAAGCAGTAGGGTCTTGCCGGCAAGTGGGTGCACAGTAGGCCTGTCTTCTGGAGTTACCTTGCTTCTTGTTCCTTTCCTCTATCAAGGTTAGGAGCAGTGCCTACTTAGTACTAGCCGTGGTCTTGTTGTCTTTTTAAAAATTGTGCTTTTAAAATCTCTCTCCCTCTGTGTGTATTTTGCAAAGTGAAGGGAAAAAAGCACTGCATATAATAGATGCTAAGGCCCAGGTGGTCTACAGTATCTCATGTGATTAAATATATTTAGTGATAGCTGAGTGCCAGTCTTTGCCCTTGCTCTGCCTGCCTTTCTATGAAAGTGTTAGCTTCAGTATTCTGAGATGCAGAAGGATGAAAGAAGATATTAGTATCCACAGTGTGTATAGATCTCACCACTGAATGTCCAATGCTGGTAGCAAAAAACTGGGGCAAAATACTGTATTGAACAGTCTGTCGAAATGATTTTCCAAATGTTTCTCTGTTAAAAAAAATATGGTTCTGGCCTTCTGTGCTGGAGTTAATTCAGTGATACTAGTTAACCCCAAGTAGTTTTATCCTAATCAATTTTTAATCAAGCATAAATTGTATTTTTATTGCCTTTTGATTTTGTAAACTAGTTCAAAACATATTCTATGAAAAAGACAAAAGGCAGACTTCTCTGGTAAGAACATTAAGAACACAGTGTGATGGTTGTTATTGTTACAGAATCTAAATTGGCTGCGCAATAACATATTGAGTCATTTGCATTCTGCCATTTCAAGAAGCTCATTTGTTGACTGCCTTGGGACTATCCTGTATAATCTTTTCAAAAGCTCTGTAAGACTGCAAAAGTGACATGCTCAACCAGGTGAAGTCTGTGACCGAATACAAATTTGAACTTGGCACCTTACCCATCACTTCATACTGACTGAAATGTGTCCATTTCTTCCTCCAGACTGTATATTGACCATCCATCTGTGCAACAAGAGAAGAGAATCACTCTGGCTGAGTACCTCAAGCAGCTCTCCCGACACCGCAACTTTCTCTGGTTTGTCTCTATGAACCTGATCCAGGTAGGTGTAGCATGGGCTCACCTATCAGAGTCCAGGTGACCGCCCGCATGACAGAATAAATCTGTCTTGCTCCTGAGGCCAACCTCCTGCCTATTGGAGCCGATAAATATTTGGCAAGATGTGGATTAGAATGTGACACTGATCTGGATTTTTGTAGAATGAATTTCACAGGTCAATCTGCAGCTTATGCACAGGACATGAAGCTTTATCAAAATAGCCTTTGATTTCCTGCACAGGCTCAAAGAAGGGCTTGCATGATGCATGTTTGTGATAAGAATCTGTGTTCTCAGGAAAATCCTTCCCTTTCCCACAGCAAATCAAGGCCTTCTGTTTGAGGAACAGAGCTGGAGCCAGCCTTTCAATGCCTATAGCACAGGGGCAAACAAAGGCTCTCTCTTCACCCCTCATCACTGTCGCTTGGTTGCATGAGGACAGTCCAGAAGGCTATTGGCATCAGCCCTCCTCTTGCCTCCAGGCAGATGCTGATATAGATACAGCCATCCTATGGTGTGGCACAAATGGGATGAGGGGAAATCAGCTGCTTCTGCACCTTAAATGATTGGAGCACAGCCTTTCCGGGTAATTTTGAGAGAGTGTGATGTCAAAGCAGAGCCCACGAGAGAGCATTTTCCTCCCCCGCCCCCACTGCCTCCCTGTGTCATAGTTATTCTCTTCCTGTGCTCCTCCTAGAGATTGTTGTGCACTCTGAGCGTCTTGGCACAACACCTCCATTTACCTCCCCACATGGCATGTTTGTGTGTGGTTGGAATGAAGATTCCTGTTTTATGGTTTGATACATTACGTACTCTTCTCATTGCCATTTTTAGAGCTCTGACAAATGTCGTCTTTTGCAGGTTTTTCACTGCCACTTTAACAGCAACTTCTTTCCCCTCTTCCTGGAGCACCTGCTGTCTGATCGTATCTCACTCTCCATGGGATCATTTCTGCTTGGTGAGTCCAAGGTTGCGCATAGGAGGGAATGGAGGCTTGATTTCTAGAAATGGACTAGAGAGATCTGCCTAGAAACTGGTGGGGATTTGAATGGGGAGGATTTATCCAAATTCAGATAAATGCAGCTTCTGTGAAAGAAGGATGAAAACTTGTTGCTGGATCTGCCTCTAGTGTGTTGGTTAGAGAAATCTTAAGCAATGCTAACCAGGATTATTTTACTCCTTGTGTGAGACTAGATCAGCCTTGGCTAACCTGGTACTCTCCAGATGTTTTGAACTACAGCTGGGAGTTGCAGTCCAAAGAATGAGGGCACAAAGTTTTTGAAGGCTGGGCTAGACAGATGGTCTCAAATGAAATTTTATTGTTTCCAACAGAATGCAAGTTTGTTTATTGCTGGTTGCCTGCATTGATACTTCGTTTGTTCCTTGTGACAATAATGAGCCATAGCTGAATGCTTGCTTTCTTTGAACCCATTTGGTTTTTCTCCTTAGGAGTTTCCTACGTGGCTCCTCATCTCAACAACCTCTACTTCCTGTCTCTCTGCCAGAGGTGGGGGGTATATGCAGTGGTGCGAGGGCTCTTCTTCCTGAAGCTGTTGCTCGGTGTGATTATGCTCCTTGCTGGACCAGATTGGATCTACCTGCTCTGCTTCTTCATAGCCAGGTACCCCACTCTCCTGCTAAGGCCCTGGGGAACTGGCCTGGGTATGAACAACAGGCCATGTCCATGGCATTGGGGTAGTTGATTAAGCATGTATTATGAGTCATAGAGCCAAAGCTAGACTCTAGACAGGAGTAGCCAATACCCTCCAGATGTTCTTGGTCCACATCTCCCATCAGACCCAACCATAAAGGCCCAACGGTCAGGGATGGTGAGAATTGTCATTTTTGGAACATGCTTTTGTGTGTTCTGTACTCCACCTTGATAGCTTTCTACTATGAAACTATCTAAATAAAGATTTAAAAAAATTATAGCCCATCAACATCTAGGGCTGGGTTTCACATTCGCTGCTCCTGCTGAACTGTAAATTCTTGGCCATGTGCTCAGCTGTTTATATCTGCTGAGAATATGTCTATTCTCAGGATCATCCAGAGAGGCAACAGGTGAGTCCTTTATCTTCAGACGGGGTGAGGTGTTAGTTATATGCATGGGCACATGGGAATTAAGATCCTTAAAAACTCAATGTTTGTTGGTTTTTGAATAAAAATCCAGCTTTCGTAAATTTGGGGGATGGACTTTTAAAAAATGTGCTAATCTAGCTAAGGGTTGCTTGTGGTGAAAACCCATGTGATCCAAGGCAGGACCTTTTTCCATTTGTTTTGTACTACCTCCTTGTAGGTCATACCCCCAAGTATGTAAATAGTAAGTTTTTCTGGTTCTTCTGTATATATTTTGTTTATCTGCAACCCTTTCAGGGTCCACAGTGCCCATGTCTGCTGTTAACCTTCCTGTTCTTCTCTTCTCCCCAGCAACCGCGTGTTCACGGAAGGGACCTGTAAGCTGCTGAACTTGGTGGTCACCGACCTGGTAGATGAAGACTTGGTGCTGAATCGAAGGCAGCAGGCTGCCTCGGCCCTCTTGTTTGGCATGGTTGCCTTGGTAACCAAACCAGGCCAGACCTTTGCCCCCTTGATTGGCACCTGGCTCCTGTGTGCTTATACAGGTAGGTGATGGGCTGGGCACATGGCTGAGCAGTGGAATGGGAATTGAGATGACAACAATTGATGGTTTCTCTGACCTCAGAGTGGAGGATAATTGTTAATAATATAGGGGAGGATATTCATTTGGGACTCCCCACCCCCGCAGGATATTTAATGGGTGTAGCTTGTACAATCTGTACACCATCCTGACATGTTGTGTCCCTGCTCAGGACACACTGTTCAAGGGTTCAGTTGCTGGAACATGAACATATCATTAAGGAAGACTGTCTCTCCACGGTGGAATGTTCAGTATTTTCTCTGTCTCTAGAGGAGCGCCTAGTGAGCTTGCTACTTGAAGCTGCAGGCTAGGGTGCTTAGTTGTGCACAGATCCTAGTTCCTCAGTACATAAAAAGAGCCAAAGGCCCATCTAGTCCAGCTTTCTGCTCTCTCAGTGGCCAGCCAGATGCCCGTGGGAAGCCTGCAAGCAGGACCTGAGCACAGCAGTGCTCTTCCCGGTTGTGATTCCCAGCATCTGGCCCTCACTCGAACATAACCATCATGGCTAGCAGCTATTGATCTAATTCTCTTTTAAAGCCATTGAAGTTGGTGGCCATCATTGTCTCCTGCGGGAGCAAATCCTACATTTTGACTGTGAAGAGGTATTTCCTTGTCTGTCCTGAATCTTCCAATATTTAGCTCCGTTGGACGGCCCAGAGTTCAAGTAACAGGTGGGAGAAAAACCTTTCTGTGTCCACTTTCTCCACACCATGCCTCCTTTTCACATAGAATTGTAGAGTTGGAAGGCACCACAAAAGTCATTTAGTCCAACCCTTCAGTGCGGGAATCATTTGCCCAACGTGGAGCGCGAACCATGACCCTCAGGTTCAGAGTCTCATGCTCTACCTCTACCATGTCCCCTCTTACTCTGCAGGCACCTCTATCATGTCCCCTCTTACTCCCTTTTCTCTAAATTAAAAAGCCACAAACATTGCAACTTTTCCTCATAGGGGAGTTGCCCCATTCCCCTGATGGTTGGCTGCCTTTTTCGGAACCTTTTCTAGGTGCCTTTTGACTACAGTTTCAAGGGAAAGGATGGTGGGGTGGGATGGGATGGGATGGGATTTCCACCTCATGTTTCAAGGATTGAGCACTCCCTCCAAGCAAACTCTCCTAAGCAGCCAAGAAAACGTCGTTCTTGGGGAAAGGTGCTGCCTTCTCCCTTTAACAAGGAAAGTTCACAAAGATTGCTGCTTCCAGGGAATGGAAAGGAGGCACCTGGATTTGTGGCTAGCATAATAGAGGGAAGAAATGAAGAAGAGGTTTCAATAGAAATCACAGTGTCTCTTTTGCATGATCAACAGCTAGATTGAAACTGGACACTCTCAACACTCATAATGTCAACAAGTCCACATTCAGCTGACTCAGCAATTTATGTTCCAGGTTACGACATTTTCCAGCGGGATGCCCTGAGCAATATCGTGAGTGCCCAGCCCAAGTTGGCTTCCAACACAGCCTGGGAACCGACGCTGCGCCAGGGCTGCTTCTACCTCCTTGTTTTTGTCCCCATCACATGTGCATTGCTGCAGCTCCTCAGCTGGTCACAATTCACCCTGCATGGGAGGCACCTCCAGAGAGTGAAAGCTCAGCGCCAGACTTTCACGGAAAGTCAGTCCCAAGAAATCAAGACCATTTAATTTTCCCGTGTATCAGCAGAAAATGTCTCTGATCGTTCTGGACTTCTGCAGAATCAATTCAACAAGGCGTGGGTAGAAGAAAAAGGGCAACTGATACTCTTCTTGGTTAAAGTTGGTGAGTGGAAGCTTTTGAGTTGGCGCTGCCGTTACCTGCTTTTCAGCGTCACTTAAAAATGCACCTCCTTACGCAAACTTTTGGAGGAAATTGATTCACCAAGGCCACATGTAATTGATGAAGGTCACAGGCAGTATTGATATGGTTTGGTTTCTAGTTACTAATGGTTTGGTTCTTTTTTTTTTTCTTGCTCAATTTTCTTTATATAAATATACAAAAGTTAAACACTCTTCCTTGCTTTTGGCAGGTCCATGCCTCTTTCTCCGGCACACGGCAGCAGATACAGATGTTGCCCTCTCTGATCTCCCAAATCCTCCTTGGCTTGCAGCTCCAATATTCTCTGGCTTTGGCTCTTGCTGGTCTTTTGCAGCAGCTACAACTGCTCCACCAGCTGCTTCTCCCTCTCATGGCTCTCTTGGAGCTTCTGGGCCGAGGTCTTGGCCTCCTCACGCAGCTGCCAGTTGAGGGCCCTGACATTCCTTAGCTCCTCGTCTAGGTTGTCCTCCCTCTTGTGGCTGGCCAGGTCCGCATCTGCTCACTCAGCTTATTGTTGACTCCCTCCATCTTGTTCTCCTTCTCTTGGAGCTCCTGGGCCAAGGCCTTGTCCTTGTCCTTCAGCAGCTTCAGCTCCTCCCCCTCCTGTCTGTCTATGTTTTGTTGCTCCTTTTCAATAGTTAGGCACTGGTTCTGCTCCTTATAATTTTGTACTTGGGCCTTAGGGTCCCTGGAGGCCCGCTTCTTCTCACCCCCGCCAGCACCAGCAGGAGCAGCAGCTGACTTAGGGGCTGCCGCAGCTGCCGTCCCACGGGATCCTTTGTCATTGACAACTCTGATTCCCTTATTTTGCTGTATTTGTTCTAAATTTTAAAACACAGTATCATAGGCAGTAACCAAGTCCAGCAAAGTTTCTGGTTTGCAGCTAAAGCACTTCCATAGTCTTTCAGCCTGTATGGCTGATAGTCCTTTTTGACCAAAGCTTCGTAATAAGCCGTATTTTTTGCTCCATAAGACGCACCTAACCAAAAGACGCACCTAGTTTTTAGAGGAGGAAAACAAGAAAAAAATATTCTGAATGAAACAGTGGATGTATGATTTTTGTGGTTCATGCAGTGGCCACAGACATGATATGTGATCTGATGGTGAATTTGGGGTGACCCAATGCAAAAATCCTGAGGATCCTTGTGGATCCGTGCTTTGCAACCACATTTTTGTGCCATTGTGGCCCCACGAAACAGTGGATGCATGTTTTTTTTGGTGCAGGCTATAGCCATGGACATGCTATGTGATTTGATGATTTGATGGTGAATTTGGGGTGACCCAATGCAAAAATCCTGAGGATCCATGCTTTTAGCTCTCCCATTCCAAGCAGCCTCCTTTATCGCTAGAGTCCCTTATCTGCCTCCTGATTGCTTGCCAATCAGTTGCTCAGCGGCTTCGTTTCAACACCCCCTTCCCTCTTGTTTGCCTTAGCGTCTTTTCCTTAGCTGGAGCAGTTTTTTGCTCCTCCTTTTCTTCTAATTTCTCTCCTCATTGCTTGTTTTAGTATTCCTGTCTCCTCTCCTTGCAAGTTCGCTGTCTTTACCTCCCCCCTTTACCTGCACCCTATCTCCCTCCCGATCGCTTGCCGATCAACTGCTCAGCGGTTTCAACACCCCCTTTCAACACTTTTCAACACAATCTGCTTTTCGCCCCTGGGCAATTCGGCTCCAGGGACCACGCATTCGCTCCATAAGATGCACAGACATTTCCTCTTACTTTTTAGGAGAAAAAAAGTGTGTCTTATGGAGCAAAAAATAAGGCGCCTCCTGAAGTGTCCCCCGCCCCCAAGGCAGGACTGTGTAGGATCCACCTTGAAGAGGTCATGAGAGTGTTAAAAGCTTGCATCTGCTATCTTCAGCCAAAGTTGGTCCAGAAAAAGTCATCACCTTGCCTTAAAAAAGAAAATTCTTAATATTGACTTGCTGATCATGTTTATTTTTATTCATTCCAGAGGAAGTCACTGGGAAGCTAAGTAGTCAGTTAAAGATGCTGTATATTACTAACAAGTTGATGGGGAAACATTGAGTAAACTAGGAGTATCCTGGTACTTGTATCCTAACCTCTTGGGAACTGCATACATAGAGCCTTGGCTCTGATTTGGGTGCTAGATAGTAGGGTTGATACTTTCATCCTTCCCCTCTGCACTGGATTTGATTGTTTGGCATACCTCGCTCCTTGCACCCATCCTATCAGGGCATAGTTTAACTGTGAAAGCCAGAATCTCTTCAAAATGTGACTTGATTCCTTCCAGAAGACATCTGGGTACTCCACTTATAGTTCATGCTCACTCTGTGGGGAAACAGCACTCTTCCTTCTCGGAATTTATCCTTTTCAAGAAAACAAGTGACCTGTTCTTACTCTATCGCAGCCATGGCAGGATTTGTGCTGATAGCGGGGGGGGGGGGTCTGTGAGGTGGATGCTGTGTCACCAGAAGCTTGGAGGTATACCTGACCACCAAGTTTTGACGTCACAATGGGATCAACCTTGAATGAAGCTGTTCCAAGCTGTTTTAGAATGAATTTCTAAAATTCCCCCAAGTCCTGTCCCCCTGGTCAGCATGGCCTGTGGTCAGGGATGATGGGAGCTGTGGTCAAGCACCATCTGGGGGGAGGACACAATTTCCCCATCCCTTCGCTTGGATGAAAGACCAGCCTCCTTTGTCAGGAGATACTCATCCTAGTTTTTCTGTGGGACCAGATATTTTTTAAAATTGTCGCTATTATACTTACCAGCACAGGAATCTCCAAGGGCAACTTGAGGCTTATACTTGAGGTACTAGTTATTGTCATCCCTTTCCTCCTCATGAGCAAAGCAATTTGGAGTTACGCTAGTCCCTACAGAATTGACTTAAGTGGACAAGACCTTGGAGAGTGGTACTATGCACGTCGCTGAGGGGGCGAAATGCCGCCTTTTCTGAAGAAATGTCCTGCCCTGGAGGAGAGTTGACAGTTGCAAAACCAAGCTTGGCTGCAGAGTATCAGTCACAGGAAGTGGCCCATCACCTAATGACAAAAAGATTTACTAGATTATGGCCAAGACAGGGAGGAGAGACTTCCTGAGTTATTCCCTCAGGCTCCTAGAGGTAGCAAGTACCTCACTCCTCATATTGCCTCTACAACCTAGGAAGGGCAAGCAGAATTTCCTCAGGACTGTTCTGCTCTTTCCACAACTCTCTTTTTCTGATGACTCACTTCTGAGGGAAGCTAGGGGAATGCCAGGTTTCCCTGAAGTTATTCCAGAGCTGAATCTTCTTGGGTCTCTGAGGGATTGAGAATCACATCCTGCCTTCATCAAGCAGTGAAGGAGGAAGGCAGCTGGCTGTGTGAATCAGGGTTCAAGGTCTCTGACCCCCGAGTTCAATAGCTGCCTTCACTGGAATATCCCTCTGCTCTTGGTCCGAGACCCTTCTGGCCGCCTTTGTAGAAAACGGAAGAATCCAATCTCCTTGGGACCAAATTGCATCCTTCTCTTTGTGTGCCAAAGCAGGTGGCACTTGGAGGGGGTGGGGAAGCGTTCTCAAGTTTCTACAGGCAATAGCTCAGCCAGCCACCGTAATTGCCATTTCCCCTCTCAATTTGTGAGAGCAATGATGATGAGAAAATGTTTACAGTATCACTTTTGTATCACTCGATGGCTACATTCTAATTTATTTCTCTAATTTAACAAGCCAAGTGCGTCTAAACTTATTTCATTAAAGTGTCTTTCTTTTTAAAGCTATTTTTGTAGTGTGGTGTTTTGGGAATATACATGGTAATCAAGATGGAGGGCTCTTTTAAAGAGCCGGTGTGAAAAGTTGATCCCCTTGCCAAGCCAAAAATTCTCATGCCTTCAACTATACCACTGAGCACAGCTTGTAGGATGTCCTTACCAGCTTGTAGAGCATCCTTGTTCCTGCAAGCACCTGCTTTTTATTTATTTATTGTGTTTCTATCCCACCTCCAAGAATGCCTCGTTTGGTTGGAAAGCCATTTTCACGGCTGGAATGCCCTTTGCTATACAAGAGAGAATCACACCAATTGCTCTGGCATGAGGCCTCTTGAAACCTGACCCTGAGATAATAGAACCTTTGAGCTGAAAAAAAGATTCTCCATCCCAGGCAGATGGTGACCAAGTGTGCGGAGAAGATGGGATGTTACATACAGGTCTGTTCTCTGCACAAGTACAAAATCCATGCTAGAATGGAGAATTACAAGAGGAAAACTTGTTGGCTTATTCCTTGCATTTGCTGTTTGAACTAGCACTCTAAGCCAAACTGCCCTTTTTAGTCCTGGAGCTCTACTACTAATTTATTCTACATTAAGCCCATAAGTAAAGGTTCTAGTGTAAAGGAGAAGTAATTAGCTGAAGAATTAGGGAACTTCTGTTCTGAACAAATAGGTAAGCTAAATGTTGGCACCTCTTGTAAGGAGCATCTTCACGACCTTGCTCTTGAGTAAGCTGTCATAGCTGTAAGGAGAATGGCACTTGCTCATATTCCAGATCTTTTACGACCCCATTAAGCAGACTACACATTGTATATTAATAACTTTATTTAAGTACATTGGGCAGCACCCAGCAGTGGTTCACACATCTGTGCAAAGTACAGTGTCAGCCTGATAGAACCAATGCTAGATTGTAGGAAGCACCTGTCAGTTTGTTCATTGTGTAACATTGCTGCTTCAGATAACTGATGCGGAAAAACAAGGAAAAAACACAAAGGACCAGAGAGGAGGGGGCTAATGACCCACAGGGTTCCTTCCAACTCTACAGTTCTAGGATTCTCTCTCCTCCCCTATGTATTGCCTGAAACAGACTATGACACTAACCTAGGTGTTGCTCTGTCATGTCTACCAGTAGAAGCTGACATGCACTGGCTGTCATTGTTACTGTTTCCCTAGATTTGAAATTAGACATTTCATTAACACAAAACATGTTTTCAAACAGTTATTTTTGGGGGGGGGGTTAAAGTTCTACTCCTGGTGGAAACTGTGAGAATCAAGGCCTTTATAGAAGAGCCTGAACTGAGTATGCAGGTATTTTAGACATCAGGCAGGTCAAACACAATGACATTCTTCTAGTATAAGGCAAGAAATATGGGCCCTTCTCTTTTACCTATGGCAGAAGATCGTAAGATCTGTAGACCCTCCCATAAACATCTCGGGCTACCCTAATGGATGTACATCTTGCCAGTGGAGATGCTAATAGTCAGGACGACCCCTTTGGTATCTGTTCCACTGAAATCAACACTAAGACCTCCTCTCTGTGTTGGTCAAAACACCCCAACAAGATTTATGCAGCTGCCACCAAGTGAGCATGTGTCAAAGCAAAGAATCTGTTAGCAATCACATTCAGATCTACTTGCTTCTCAAGCTTCATCTCCCCGATAGCAAAAGCATGTTTGCTTGAACCCAGGCTGAAAACCCAAGCAGCTAAGTTGAATAGGAACTGCCAGAGAAGACCAGTTTCAAGGCCTCATTCAGGGATGCAACAAACCTTTACATTCGGGTGTAGCTTAGTAAAACAGGATCTGGACGCCATTCAAAACCATTAGCTGCTAGGCTCATTCTAGGAGAAATGTCATTTTACTCCAGTTGAAAAACCTACAGGGCTTGGTTCAATGAAGATGTATTAATACAACTGCTACTTTCTGAAGCAGGGAAGGAGAACCTTTGGCCCTCCAGATGTTACTGGACAGCTCTCTGTTTCCTTAATCCTTGGCCATGGTGGCTAGGCCTGATGGAAGGACAGCAACATCTGGAAGGCCACAGGTGCCCAGCCCTGGCCTTAAGAAGTAGGGGAGAGAGGGGTCTCCTGGCCATGCATGTTCCAAGTACCATGGCCATGCATGTCTTAAGAGGGACATCTGAGATGATAAAACCTATAGTAGATCATTCACTGTAATATTGTAATATGGCTCTGTGCTAGCTTTCAGTGGCTATGTCCTCACGTGCTGAAAAAATGTACATTGCCCCAGCATTTGCTGTCTGGGCAGTCTTGCCCGCTCCTGCTTGGGGAAGCTTCATGATATATCACCTATGGGCCATGGTACTTGGAACTAAAGAGAAGAGAATACTGCTGAGATCCTAATCAGGACCCACCAATGGCACTACTCTGCCCAAGCACATCCTCTTGGCAGGTGCAGGAGGGGAAATGCCCTTAAGTAGCATATGTCTGTCTTTGAAACACCAGCTACAACTTCTCTTGGGGATTATCCACACTTGCCTTTTGCTCCACTATTTCCAGGCACAGGTCTGCACTTCAAAAGCTCTGTGTCTGGCTGTTTGGGTTTTTGCCCTGTAGCTTTCCCTGCAGAAACCTGCTCTTTAGTGCTCAATTGGTGCAAACAAACTCAGGTTGCTAAAGAGCAGGTTTTCCCAGGGAAAGCACTGGTGGAAAAAGTAGAAGGGTGTCCTGGAAAGAATGGAGGAAAGGTAGATGTGGCCCAGCTCTTGCTTAGCTCAGATATACATCCACTTTCTTTCCAAGTGTAAGCCTGTTATCCTAATAGAGAAGCCTAAAACTTCCAATTCAGCTACTCTTCCTAAGGGCGCACCTGCTTTTAAAATTAGGAAGGGACTGAAGGACTAGGAAAGCTTATATTGTCACTGTTATCACCTCACATTTTTATTTGCAAGGTTTTTTAACACTGTGTGTGTGTGTGTGTGTGTGTGTGTGTGTGGCATAATACACAAAGTTTGCACTGCATTTTAACTACCTATCTATTGTGTAGGAGAGGTTATGAGATGTCCCCATCCCTTAGGCCAGACAACAACTGCAGCTTTGAGCACTGAAGGGGCTCGGGCTGCTCCTAACAAACTAAATGGCCTATTCTAATCCTCATGACATTTTCTGAGAAAGCTGATGAGTTGAAGGGCAAAACTGAAGTTTGCAGCTAAAGCACAAGGGGTCCACATTCAAAATCAAACAGGACAATATTTTGCCTCCACCTTGGATTTCTTGAGTCCCTGCACTCTCGCTTCCTATTGAAGTTTCTCTTCCAATTGTTGCCTACAGAGAGACAAAATGCTTGTTTCCTGCTGTCTCATTTTCTAACACTTAAGTGGCCAAGAATGTGAAATATTTGGTTTTCAGCAGCAGCATTAAAACAACAAAAATAACCCTTTACAATAAGAAGCACCAAATGTGTATATTTAAAAAAAAGAATAAAATTTTTGATTCAAAGCAGATGATTTTTCCATTCCATTTCTGTAGCAGTACTGAAGCAGTCAAAGGACTTAACAATTAACTCTGGGATGACAGCCTCCCTCTGGAGGCCTCTTACTCAACTCCTAGTGCTCTAACAGAGTTTGTTGTTTCATCCTGCGGTGCATTCATGGAAACAGCCACTCCAAAAGTAACAGGGTACTCTAAGGAGCAGGGATAGTTGCAGGACTGACTCAACGCTACTAAGCAAGTATGGTATTCCCAGTGCCGGTGCACATGTTAAAACAGGACGTGTAGTAGATAGTAGGACAGATAAAAATGGGGGAAACTAACGTTGGGCCCAGTTAGTAGATCAGTTACCACCAAAAGCTTTCAATAAATAAATTCTAAGAGCAATTACGGGGCTTCCCAGCAAGCATGGCTGAATAGCCCCTTTGTGCGGGGATTGTGACGTGGGCATAAAGCCTCGGCCTTTCGGAAAGAATGAACACTGTAAACCGTGAGAACACACAAGAGGCAGGGGAGGGGCTTGGCAGAAGGAAGAGAGAATGAGGCCACATTGCAGAGTGGCCCTGGGCACTTGGCCGCATGACAGACGACTGTCTCATCACCAGATGCCAATGCAAGGACTGTCAAGCGTAAAAAGGGAAGGGTGTTTCTGCTCTACACCATGCATTACAAACTAGTTCCTAAAATTAACTGCTCCAACCATCCTGTTGTGGTCCAGATTCTCACACACCATACTACAGATTCATTCTCTCTCTCTCTCTCACACACACACACACACACTGCCATAAATGGGTTTGTAACAGCTTGGAATGTGCTTATCCTCTTTTGTGTGCAAGAGAATTCTAAAGTAGAGGGGGGAGGCGATGAACTGGCCATCTAAAAAACGACTGCTGAGCAACTGAGAGGAACGGGATCGTAATCAGTTGCTGTGCTCAGAGTTCCATGACGGACCTTCAACGTGGCCCATGTTCTTCCACCAGTCATTGGGAGCCCTATGCACTGGCCGCTTTGCCGCACTCTCATTTTCATCCTGCTAAGTTGCTCAGTTCCACAGCCATACTTGCCATCTTCTGCGACACAATTGTACTCCCCTCCCCACCCCCAAAACAAAGTCTATGGGCCAGCCGAAAAGGGAACAGAGCTTGCCCACAGGTTCATTCCAATTTCTCACTTGCCACCTGCAAAACCAATCAAAAGTCAAGCCGAAACCCCAGCCTTCCCTTCCCTCGGGAAAGTCCAGGGCATGCTGGCACTCATCTACCCATACACATACACACCAGTGGGGAGCTCCTCAGACAATGACTCAGGAAAGTGAGCTGAGAACAGGGACGACGCTCCAAGGAGACCCCAGAATGCTGCCAGGCTAGAAGGTTTTTCGATGGATTGCCCGGGAACTATCTTCCTCATATTCTTTCTTCGAAACCCACATTTTCTTAAATGTGTCCAGTGAAGCCAAGATGGAGCCTCTGTGGGGAAGACCAGACAAGGAAGTCAGCTAGGCCTCAGCTGGCCATGTGGCTATTTTCCCTTTCTCTTGCACTTACTAGTATTCAAACTATCCTCTGGAGAACCGACGGGGTTGTTTTTTTTGGAGGTTTCTCAACGCTAATGCCAGAAGAGGTGGCCCTCCTACATCTTTTCATATCATGCGCACATGCAGGGGACATTCCAGGTGGCATTCGGTTCTCGAGGCCACCATGGATTCCTGGGTTGTGGGTGAATCAACTCACCACCCCACAACATGCCCCAAAATCTTGTTACAGAAGATATGTGGGAGTTCATCAAAAGACAAAGAAATTGGAAATGATTCCCCAAAGGTAGACACAGTAAAGAATGCTGTGCTGCTATAGCAGCAACAGCAACCTGCCCCATCCCTGTTAGGAGAACACCAGACTGCCCTGCTAGGGTATCTCTCCTCTTCTCTGCAGCATCCTCAAGTTGTGGTGCAGTTTCACCCTCCTCCAAAGGAGCCACCACATCACTCTACAACTATAGTAATTAGCTGTAGCTAATGGAAATGACTTTTAACTGGTTTTATTTTTGTCTCTTTCTATTAATGGTAACCCACCCTGGGACCATACGGTGAAGGGTGGGTAAGACATTCAATAATATTAAAAATGTAATCATCCACACCACACTGGATATGACTACAGGCCAGATTCTCCCTTTGCACTAGCTGCAAGTCACTTCTTCCTCCACCTGAATTAGTGAGAGCTTTCATAGTGCAGCAAGTGGACTGATGCTGTACGTACCCAATCCATGTGGAATATAATCTCTCTTGAGGAGCAGATATCTGAGAAATAAAAGAAAGGTGGAATTAGATGGAGCCAGTATTCTCCACAATCTAAGCTCACCAAGTTCTTCCCTAGCATATTATTGTCATCACTTCCCATCAGTCCCATCTATGCTCCATCCAACTGGTCTGCAGTCTAGGGTAGAGAGCCTCTCTGCAGCCTTTCAGGGTTGCATTTCGACTGCAGAAGCCACAGAGCAAGCCATGATATTTTGCATATGTCAAAATGGCCTTTGGCTCCCAAAAGCTTGCCACAATAAATATGCTGGTCTTTCAGGTATCACAGGACTCTGCCAGTTTTGTTGCAATAGACAGCTAAATTTCTGGAATGAGTGCTTTTGGAAGTGTCTGGGTATCTTTGAGTTAAAAACACAGAGAAGTGATTCCAATGCTCTCTCCATACCACTGCTCACATTACTGCAAATGGGCTGTGTGGAAAGACAAGCATGAGAAGAGGACCCTGCAGACGGCCATTAACAGAGGAACTGCTCACACTGAACAACTAATGCACCCACTAGATAGAGATGATCAAATCCCATCTTCCACAGAGACCCAGTTCTGCTGAGAATACCATGGGTTACCCTCAGAGCGGCAAAAGCCTAGAGAAAACACTACCTACCCTGATTTTGACATCCTTGGGGGCCAGTTTCTTCACTTCGCTCAGAAGCCTATCGCCAAAACCTGAACCAAAGACAAAAGTCAACTTCAGTTTCAAGGCAGCTGATTAAGATTCTGGCTTCTTTCCCCCGCAATCGATGGAGGCCCTGCATCCCCAAAGGGCTTGATTTCAGGACTTGGTAGTGATGGAGGAAATCTCCCCATCTTTTCACTTCTCTTTCTGCCTCCCACCCAGTTGGTAATGACAAGGAGCCTGCAGCCTCCACTATGGATGGTGCTGTGCTCCATTTCTTGCCCATACTCCTCACTAAAGAAAATATTTAAAAAGCTGGGGCATACTTCAGGCTTCCAGGTCTACAGAAACACTGACCTGGAAAGAGAACCAGAAAGTGGGGGATTGCTTACTATATGGCAAGGTGTTGTCAATCCACAAATCTCAGGTAAATGATGCAATGGAAGGAAGGAAACCAAGCAGGGCAGAATAATGATGTCCCTTTGGTATTATATAGAAGACATGAGGAGAAGCCATTGATACTATTTCCTCAGATACCCAGCTTGCATATAAAGCCCCTTCTCCTCCAAATGGGCTGAAACCAGCATCTTTCTGGAACTCTCCTTTCCCCATGGAAAGGAACCATAAGGAGTTCCTTCTGCCCATCCTCACTCCTGGGAAGATAATGTAAACCTTGCTAGCTTCAAGGAAGAAGGGACAGAAAGGAGTCTCAAGTTAAGCTCAAAGCACCGAGCATGTCCCCCAAAGGCAAAGAACCAACAGAAAGAACCTTTGAAGAGTGTTGAGCCTCCAGAGAGGACAATGTTGGAGAAGAGTGTCCGCCTCAAGTCCATATCCGACTTCTGAATGGCAAAAACCAGGACTTCGTGCAGCCCCTCGCACTCCTCCCCAATCAGATCTGGTCGGAACAACAACTCAGGGGCTCGGAATCGGGCAGGGCCAATCTGCAAACAGCACAAAAGAGAGAGTGGGCTTTTTAAAAAAAATTTTATTAATTTTTAGCATATAAAATTTTTAAGACATACCACACAAATTATTATACATATATCCTTATTTAGACTTCCTTCAGCATCTCTGATAGCCTTCCGTCTTGATTATTTCTCCTGCAATTCTTAACTTAATATTGCCTTTACATTTTCTAACAAATTGTTTCTTCCTTTCCATTTTTACAATATTTCTTAAATTACTCCTCACAGAGCTTCGAGAGAGTGGGCTTTCTTGTTCCTATATAAGTAGTCTTTATGTGCTGATAGTGAGAAATAATAGTAATAATAATAATAATAATAATAATAATAATAATAATAATAATTTATACCCTGCCCATCTGGCTGGGTTTCCCCTCCCACTCTTGGTGGCTCCCAACAGAATATTAATAATCATAGTAAAGCAATGAAACATTAAACACTAAAAACTGCCTTCAGATGTCTTCTAAAAGTCAGATAGGCGGGTGCCACTACTGAGAAGGCCCTCTGCCTGAAGTGATATACATGTAGAACCTCAGAGCCAAAGGTCATATACTCCAGCCTTTTTGAGCAGACAAACTCAAGGAAGCTCTCCCAGTGAAGAAAACATTCCTATCAAGTTGGCACCACCAATTACTAACATACGTATTTGTAGGGAAGTGAGCTGGTAAAAATTGTTACTGACTAGTAGCTTGTTTGCAGGGCTGGTCTATCAACTTAAAAAAACAAATATATTGGAGGAAGAGTCTGTTTTATCAAAGCCAAGTCTCAAACATTGTCATATTAGATTCCATCAAGTTAAGAAACAAGTTTTCCCCCAAGTTTAATCAAAAACAACAATGACCCAGCTAGCAAAGTAGATTTTTTCAGATATGATGCCTAGGAAATCAACAAGAAGGGAACTTAACGGACTATAAATAGACACCTTTGTTGAGTTTTAGAATAGACCACACCTGCAATCCATGTTAACAATCATAGACTCATAGAGCTGGAAGGGACTTTGAGGGTCATCTAGGAATCCTGCCCACCCACAGCTGTCCCTGGGTGGGCTCAAACCACCAACCTTCTGATTAACCGTCAGATGCACTGAGCCATTGCGCCACAGAAGGAACTTCCCCACAGTTAGCCAGGGGGATTCATTAAGCCTCACCAGTGTTCGCTGACACAGCAAATGAGGAGGAACAAAGCCACCAAAGGCAAGAAAACTAGAATGCTGGGTAGGGAGGGACACGCCAATATACTCTGCCTCAGGGTCCAATTATAACACTTGAAACACTTGGGCTGGAGCTTTTTCTTCCTCCAGAAATTTTCACAGGAAGACTTCCTATGTTGAACACCACAGGCCTAAAGGCAGACAACAGCCACAATTCCTAACCAGTCTGTTGATCTGTAGAATAATAACTGAGGCTTATTTAGCAACATCTGACTTCCAACAGGGCTGTCTCTGCACAAACCTCAATGGTGCTTCCATCTGGAAGGTAGTACTGAGCTTTCTCGGTTTCTAATGTCTCATCCTTCTGTGGGTTTATTGACAGGTAACAGGCCCGCTGTGGAAGAAAGACAAGCAGAGAGTGGTAGTCAGTCAAGCACATTTTTTAAAAAGACACACTAGACACAAACACTGGTGAGAATACTCACATTACTCTTGGCCCAGACACAATACATGAGATTGCTAACCAGAGGTCTCCCACAATATGCCAAGCATAGGACACACTGTTCTCAATGATGTCTAGTATGAAAGGGTTTGCACTATGTATATGTGTCAGCACATGGGCATGTTTGGAAGTCTTCCTAAAACGCTACCACTTCAGAAAGTGGTGGCGGGGAGAAGTCATGCTTGAAAGCTTCCCCTTTTTGTAGGTTTTAAAAAGACTTCTCTGTCCATCGAAAGCTAGCAAGGATTATGTTCATTTTTTTGGATGTGCTAGTTTGTAGAAAGTTTCTGGCATGAAGGAGCGTTCGAACTTGTTACGTTCTGAAGAGAGACAGCCCCAGAAGGGATGTATCATGTCATTTTTCTGAACACAGATTGGTCTTCCCTTTCTGTCTGAGAGATGGACCTAGTGCTAAGGGAAGGTGCCGTTGAAGAGCAGGGAAAATGCAGTTCTGCACTGGAGCTCAAAGTTCAGCTTCAGGAGGCATCTGCAGCTGCAGCAGCCCTCTCTTCCCAAGTCTTCCTGAAATCTTGACACAGACCCTGCCGGATACGGTGAGATACACCAGGTGTGGCACCCCATCCCATTCTACAGCGCTCAGTTCCCGCAGAAGACTAAGGGCACCCAGGCACCTCTTTGATGGTTTTGACGATTTCAAATTCAGATGACGTGTGGAAGTCGTAGCCTTCCTTCCGCAGATAAAGGCGAAGGAAACGAGAGACATCACGGCCAGCTATGTCAATCCGCATAATGGAATGGGGCATGGCAAAGCCTTCATAAATAGGAACCGCGTGGGTGACCCCATCCCCAGAGTCCAACACCACTCCCGTAGTTCGCCCTGTCGCATAACTGCAGAAAGGAAATATGTTTCAGAACACACACACAAAACAGAATTTGCGGAAGTCAACGTTAACTAATGGGGCTCCCCAACGCCATTTCCTAAGGTCATTGTTACTCCAGGACAACTTAATTTATTCTGACTTCTCTAGAACTAAGGAGCTATCTTTAAAAACGAAAACATACTGATGGTGATACTTCATTGGCTCAGACAACAAAGGGAGAAAGTTTATACTATGCAGATACGCTCTGAAAAAGTGATAGGCTGGAGAACAAAACTAGAATTGACACAGAATACGAACAATGGTGATAAATTCTAACACAAAGAGACACCTGAGCATTCGTTTAGTCAAGAAGCCAGCATTTCTCGACGTAATCTTTGACAAGATCAAGGATGCAATCCTGTGCACACTTAGCTGAGAGTAAGCCCTTCTGAACACAATGCGGCCCACTGCTGAGTAAAAATGCACACGATTACACAAGCTAGTCACCCCGGCCAGCCCGCTTTCTTAAGGGAAAACAGACCCCATGCAAACCCATGTTTTGCATTGCAAAAAAATTGTTTCTCCTCCAAAGAATGTAAGAATAGCCTGCTGGATCAGGCCAATGGCCCATCCAGCATCCCATAATCGCAGTGGCCAACCAGATTCCTGTGGGAAACCAGGGAACAGAGCATTAACGGAAGAGGTGGAGCATAGCCATCCTGGCTAGTAGCCATTAACAGCCCTCTCTTCCACGAAAGAGAGTTCCAGGAAAGCAAAAGGGGTGGGGGAAAGTACTTACAGGCTAAGCACAGCTTGCATGGAGATGAACAGGGCTGGCACATTAAAGGTTTCAAAGAAAACTTCAGCTGCTCTTTCACGGTTCTTGCGTGGGTTCAGGGGAGCCTCCGTCAGGAGTACGGGATGCTGGTGGTTGGGGACACAAAAGATTTGGCTGGGTAGGGATCATATGGATGTTTCCAGGTCTCCCAAAGCAATGAACAGGCAACCCCAAGACTTTATTCGGCAGTGGAAGAATTTGTCACCAGTTGCAATAGGTTGAAAGAAGGGAAATTTTGCCAGGTTCACAATGGTCTTGAAGAAGTTGTCATTCTAGAGGTTTTTGCCCTACCCCTTGTAACATGCTCCAGAGTGCTTCGTGTGAAAGGGGACTAACAGTCAAGCAAAAACATTTGAAATGCAGAGTGGGCACGAGGAAAAACAACCCAAGTTGAAGCAAACGGCCAGGCAAATGCTCTTCTCCATTTTGATTCAATGAACTTTGCCTTATTTCATTTTAATTCTTTTCTGTGGTTATTTACGACCCATTCACCCAACATTCAATAGCTTACAAAGCTATTTTTAAGAATTCAGTGAAATCACATTACATCAAACATATCTTAAAACCCTGTAAACTTGACATCCCTAATATATATATATTTACTGGTAAATACTTGAGTTAGTGAATACAGGGAGCTGTATGCAGGATAGTTATTGTCAGGGTTTCTGGGAGAGAGGAGGAGATGACAGAGGAGACGGAGAGCGAGTGGGAGGAGGGGCAGAAGGATGAGGAAGAAGATGACGGAATTCTGAGGGAATCCACGAGTCTGAGCAGCGAGTCAGAGGATTCTCAAAAGGGGGTTACCTTAATCAAGCAAAAGGGAGGAGAAGGGAGAAGCGGAGAGGAGCCCAGTGGAAGACAGACGCAGCAAGAGGCGTCTCAGCCGGAACGGAGTAAAGGGGGTGGAGTCGTCAGCCTCTCGGAGGGAGCAGGATTAGGAGAGAACAGAGAAAGGGGGTTGGAGCAAGGTGTTCAGCCGGAAAGGGTGGAGAGCAGAACAAGGGGTGGTGTAGCGGTCCAAAGAAAGGTCAGCAGCAACGTACGCGCGCCAAGTTCAAACGTAGAGGCGCGCGGAAGTGGAGAGAGCTCAGGGGAGGAGCCCGGCCCTAAAGCCAGAAGGAGGGGGGAAGAGGCGGCAGAGGATTCAGCCTCAGGCGAGTCACGGAGAGAGGGAACCCAGGGGGGCAGGAAGACCCTGCGGAAAAGAAAGGAGAGGAAGAGGTGGTCTAGAGCCAGGCTATTAAGTTGGTGTGGAAGAGGGGAGGAGTCAGAGGGGACTTCAGCGGTCTAACGTGACAGACGTACGGCCACGATGCTGAACTGTACGAGAAGCAGAAATCTTCAATAAACTTTTCCTGTAAATAAACTGCAACGGAGTGAGGTCTCTTGTGAGCTGGGACCCGTCCTGGGTGGCCGTGACAGTAAGTCCCCTCTCAGAAAGCAAAAAATTTTTTTTGCGAAGCTCACGAACGGGAGCAGCCATGAGCGCTGAGGAGCAGCTGGTTGCACTGCGGGATCAGGTTACCGCTCTCACATCGGCAGTCATTGCTTCGCAGAAGAAGAATGACGACTTGGAGAAGACGTGCCAGGATTTGCAGGCAAGGTGGGAACACGCGGACAGGGCGGGGGCCCCAGGTTCCAGAGCGGAGGGCATTGCGCTTGGACGGAGGGGGGGTGCCCTGGTTCCGCATTTTAATGGCAACTTGCAAGACTATCCCAATTTCAGAGCGGACGTCGTATATGCACTGCATTTACTCCGTCACGATTTTAAAGATGAGGAGGAGAAAGTG
The DNA here is from genome assembly GCF_964234715.1 of Podarcis melisellensis. Lineage (NCBI taxonomy): Eukaryota > Metazoa > Chordata > Lepidosauria > Squamata > Lacertidae > Podarcis > Podarcis melisellensis. The sequence continues at coordinate 44,008,454 of NC_138537.1, forward strand.
GGGTTCATTGTTTCGCACCTGCATGGGGAGGCCAGGGCTTGGCTACGCAATCTGTGGCGCGAAGATGGACCGGCCCGTCGCAATTCAACTGCGTTCATCAAAGCGATGGATTCTTGTTTTCAATCCTCTGTGGATGTGGACATTGCGCGCCGTCAAATGCACGGGCTGAGGCAGGGGAAAGCGACTGTGCGCCAATACCACTCTACATTTTTTGCATTGCTCACCGCCTTAGATTGGCCAAAGGACAGTAAGCCGGTCAGAGATCTTTTTTGGGAGGGATTGAGCCCCCCCATCAAGGATGAGATCGCTAGGGGGGACAGACCCCAGACCCAAGAAGACGTGGTGCAACGGGCTTTAGCTATTGGAATTCGACATGAGGGACGTCCGTGGCACGAGGAGGACGGGCCCCAAGCGCGTGCGCAAGCGAGGACTCTCCCTTTTGTGCACAGGGATTTCAGCCGTGCGCACCCCTCGCCAATGGGGAAGGACAGCGAGGAGCCAATGGAGATTGGTGGTGCTAGGGCTCAGAAGCCATCCCAGAGCCCTGTCCCTGGTGCAGCCAAAGCGAAGCCTCCTAGAGGAACCAGGAAGTGTTACATCTGTGACAGTGCGCACCATATGGCGAAAGAGTGCCCCCAGAGGCTCCAGAAGCACACTGCAGCACTGGCAACTGTAACAGCAGAGGTGCAACCAGGGGAGCAGCTTCAGGGAAACGACAGTGCCTGGCTGGAAGCAGAGCTACTGGGGCTCAGCCAGGCGGATCTGTAGACAAGCCCCCAGCATCACTGCAGAGCGTGGACCCTTTGCCTCCCAGACCGGCAGTTCTGCTCACAGCAACACTCCAGTTGCCTGATGGGAGACTCCTCGAGGTTCCAATAACGATCGATTCGGGAAGCAACGCCGACTTCGTGGGACTGCAGTTCGTTAAGCAGCACAACATGGCGCTCCTGCCTGCAACGACGCCTCTAAACGTGGTCACGGTAGACGGCAGGAAGTTGCTGGGGGGGCAAGTGGTGCAGCAAACCCCTCCCATGATGATGCAGATTGGCAACCATCGAGAACTTATTAGTTTCAATGTCACCCACTTATCGGACACGCCCATCGTGTTAGGCATGAGTTGGCTGGAGAGGCACAGTCCCGCGGTTGCGTGGTACCAGCGGCAGATCACCTTTTGTTCATCGTATTGTGCTCAGCATTGCTTTCAGACCGATCAGGGAGGAGAAGCCGAGCAGCAGTTGCATCTGGGTATGGTGCAAACAGTGCCTCACAAGTACCAGGACTTCTTGGAGGTTTTCTGTGAGAAGGAAGCTGACAAGTTGCCGCCTCACAGACCTTACGACTGCGCGATTGATTTAGTGCCAGGGGCGCAACTGCCTGCTGCCAAGCTGTACTCCATGTCGGAAGACGAGATGCAAGAGCTTCGGGAGTTCATAGACCATAACCTCAAGCGAGGTTTCATCCAGGAATCTAAAGCAGCGGGTGGCAGCCCTGTGTTCTTTGTGAAGAAGAAAAACACGCCCCAAAAAAGGCTTATAGTGGATTACAGGTTCATAAACAGCTTGACTAAGCCCAAAGCTTTCCCCATGCCCAAGATTGACGACCTTTTAGCGACCGTCAGGAGGGGCAAGATTTTCACCAAGCTGGACCTACGTGGAGCTTACAATCTCATCCGCATCCGGAAAGGAGATGAGTGGAAGACCGCCATGTTCACCCCTCTGGGCACATACGAATACAGAGTCATGCCTTTCGGTCTCCAAAATGGCAGCCACGTTTTTCAAGCATTTATGCACCACGTGCTAGCAGGTCTCCTCTACAAGAAGTGTGTCTGCTTTCTCGACGATATCCTGATTTTCTCGGAATCGCCGGAGGATCACGATAAGGACGTGAGGGAGGTCCTGCAGAGGCTGAAGGACCACAGGTTGTACGCCAAGTTGGAAAAATGCCAGTTTGATGTCAGAGAGGTTGATTTCCTTGGCTACAAGTTGTCCGACGAGGGACTGGCCATGGACAGGGCTAAGGTTCAAGCGCTGTTGGACTGGAAAAGCCCTCGAAATCGGAAAGAGGTCCAGAGGTTCATCGGCTTTGCCAATTTTTACCGCAAGTTTATTAAAGGTTTTGCGAACGCGACGGCGGCTATCACTGACACCCTCAGTTCCAAGAAGAAGAAGTTCGTCTGGACCGAACAAGCGGAGCGGTCCTTCCGGACGCTTAAAGGTCTTTTCGCCTCCGAAGAGCAGCTGCTCCACGTGAATCCCGGCAGACCCATGCGGGTAGAGACCGATGCGTCAGACAGAGCGGTTGGGGCCGTTCTTTTGCAAGAGGATTCACAAGGCAACTGGAGACCGGGTGCGTTCTACTCCCGGAAGCTCAGCAAGACGGAGCGCAATTATACCATATGGGACAGGGAGTTGTTGGCCATTCATGCAGCTTTCAAAGCGTGGCGACACTTCTTAATAGGAGCCAAGCACACGGTGCAAGTCCGCACGGATCACAAGAACTTAGAGTATTGGCGGACGGCTAAGTTACAGACCCAGCGACACATGCGCTGGGCGGAGTTCTTTGCGGATTTCGACTTCAAAATAGAATACATCCCAGGAGACTCCAATGTTATTGCAGACGCGCTGTCCCGAAAGCCGCAATACTTGGAGGAAGCAGCTCCAATCGCAGCAAAGCACATTTTCGCACCGCAGGCGTGGACGTGCGCTACCATCGCAGTCGACCTGGACGCGGTGCGACGCGCGTTGCAAAGGGATCAGTTTGCACAGTCCAAGATGGAGGAGCTACGCGGAGGGTCGCGAGACAACGATGAGTTCCAATTGCAAGATGGACTTTTGACTCGTAAGGGTGCCCTTTACGTGCCCACCGACGATCTTCGAGCCAAGGTTCTGCAACAATTGCATGACGCCCCGAGTGCAGGCCATTTCGGCAAAGAGAAGACGATGGAGTTGGTGGCTAGAGACTTTTGGTGGCCCCAGATGAGAGGAGAGGTGGCGGACTACGTCGCCAGGTGTGATATCTGCCAGAGGTCCAAACCAGTGCACCAGAAGCAGGCGGGATTGCTAGAACCGCTGGAGACACCGCAGCAACCGTGGGAGAGGGTAGCGTTGGACTTTGTTACGGACCTGCCCAGCTCCAGAGGTAAGACGGCGGTGTTAGTGGTGGTGGACTTGTTCACCAAGATGGCGCATTTCATCCCTTGTGCCAAGGTGGCGACGGCAGAACAGACCGCAAAGCTCTTCATCGATCACGTCTTCAGAGTGCATGGACTTCCGCAGTCCGTCTTGTCCGACAGGGGGCGCCAGTTTGTTTCCACTTTCTGGCGAAAGCTTCTGGGCATCTTGCACGTCAAAATCAACCTGACATCGGCGAGACATCCACAAACCAACGGTCAAGCGGAGAGGGTCAACGCGATCATGCAGCAGTACCTGCGGTGCTACGCCAACCAGCGACCTGCGGCGTGGGTGGACTATCTGCCGATGGCTGAATTCGCCTACAACAACACGAAACACGCATCCACCGGGGTGACGCCTTTCTTCGCGAACAATGGCCGTCATCCCAGAACCTTCCCGAGATTTGCGGCACCAGGAGGGGGGGGGCCTCAAGATGCCGACCAGTTTGCAGCGGAGTTGCAAGAGGTGCACGAGGAGCTGCGGAGACATTTGGAGCTGGCAAAACAGGCGTATAAGGTGCAGGCCGATAAGCACAGGAGGGCGGGAGAGGACATCCAGATTGGGGACTGGGTGTGGTTAGCAGCCCACGCGATGCCGGCCAGGTCATTGGCCAAGAAGAAGTTAGGACACAGGCAGCTAGGGCCATATCAAGTTGAGGCTAAGATCAATCCGGTGGCTTTTCGTCTAGCCCTTCCGGAGGGTTCCAGGGTGCACCCGGTCTTTCATAGGTCGGTGCTCACTCCCTACAAAACCCCACACAGGTTTCAAGAGTCAGGAGCACTCCCAGAGCCACGTAGGAGGGCGCCTGAGGGGGGGGAATCGCCAAGACCAGAACCTCTTAACGAGGTCACAGAGATACTGGACTCGAGATGGGGGGAGGAGGGAGTTGAATATTTTCTAGCCAGGGAAGGCACTCCGGCCTCTGCCAATAGCTGGGTGCCGGGTTACGCGTTGGACGAACCCCTGTTGAAGGAGGAGTTCCATGCACTTTTTCCGCACAAGCCCATGCCCGAGGAGTATTTTGATGATTGGCTTTTCACGCCCACTTTGTCAGACAGCACGTTCGAGGGTTTCTCCTCACCCGAGGGCCATACGCCCGAAACAAGCCCGACCAGGGATCCGAGACTGGGGGGGGAGGAGACAGGCCCTTGTTGGTGGGTGGATCAGCCAAGGGAGGCATGGAGTCAGAGATGGATGGTAGGTCCTTGGCAGGCAGCGCCAGGAGAAGCAGTGATGGAGGAAGAGACTGTAATGTCTGTGGGTGGGGAACCCGAGTTCGAACACACATATACGGAGATGACAGAGGAGAACGTTGAAGTGGACAACTTGTATCCTGAACCGACCCCGGAAGAACCACGTTTTCCTCAACCTGCACCCGGCGAGCGGGAGGGGGGAAGGGGGGGCTTCGAGGGGGGGATGGATGTCAGGGTTTCTGGGAGAGAGGAGGAGATGACAGAGGAGACGGAGAGCGAGTGGGAGGAGGGGCAGAAGGATGAGGAAGAAGATGACGGAATTCTGAGGGAATCCACGAGTCTGAGCAGCGAGTCAGAGGATTCTCAAAAGGGGGTTACCTTAATCAAGCAAAAGGGAGGAGAAGGGAGAAGCGGAGAGGAGCCCAGTGGAAGACAGACGCAGCAAGAGGCGTCTCAGCCGGAACGGAGTAAAGGGGGTGGAGTCGTCAGCCTCTCGGAGGGAGCAGGATTAGGAGAGAACAGAGAAAGGGGGTTGGAGCAAGGTGTTCAGCCGGAAAGGGTGGAGAGCAGAACAAGGGGTGGTGTAGCGGTCGAAAGAAAGGTCAGCAGCAACGTACGCGCGCCAAGTTCAAACGTAGAGGCGCGCGGAAGTGGAGAGAGCTCAGGGGAGGAGCCCGGCCCTAAAGCCAGAAGGAGGGGGGAAGAGGCGGCAGAGGATTCAGCCTCAGGCGAGTCACGGAGAGAGGGAACCCAGGGGGGCAGGAAGACCCTGCGGAAAAGAAAGGAGAGGAAGAGGTGGTCTAGAGCCAGGCTATTAAGTTGGTGTGGAAGAGGGGAGGAGTCAGAGGGGACTTCAGCGGTCTAACGTGACAGACGTACGGCCACGATGCTGAACTGTACGAGAAGCAGAAATCTTCAATAAACTTTTCCTGTAAATAAACTGCAACGGAGTGAGGTCTCTTGTGAGCTGGGACCCGTCCTGGGTGGCCGTGACAGTTATGATGTGGATAGATGATAAAGAATGGAAAATCCAAGTACAGAAAGCAGTAAGGGTGCAAAGCACTTCTACCAAACCAGATATGGGAGGCTTTCTTTGTTTGGCCACTTGGGGCTTGTGGATATAGAGTTAGCTCACCTCTTCAGAGAAGGTCTGGAGCTGGTCTTTTGAGTACACGTATTGCCAAATGCGTTCCATGTCATTCCAGTCCTTCACTATGCCGTGCTCCATAGGGTAGCGGATGGAAAGAAGGCCTCTGTGCTCCTGGGCAAAGCAAAAGCAAAAAACAAAACAAGGTACTTAGTCAGTCAGAGGAAGGTCAGAGGAATCACCCGCTGTGTCCATCACAGAGACTTTGTAGCTCATTTCTTAATGGAGCTACTTTCCAGGAACCCCACTGAGCAGCACCATTTTAATAATAATAATAATAATAATAATAATAATAATAATAATAATAATAATAATAATTGCACACCTCTTGTGCAGGAGGGAATGCAGTCATACCTTGGGTTGAAATAGATTTGGAATAAGTATTTTCGGGTTGCACGCTGCAGCGACCCAGAAGTAATGGAGCGCATTACTTCGAGGTTTTGCCGCTTGCGCATGCGCAGGCACTCAAAATGACATCACGCACATGCGCAGAAGCAGTGAATTGCGACCCTCGCACACGCAGATTCGCTTCTGGATGTGAACAGGGCTTCGGAACAGAGCCCATTCGCATCCAGAGGTACCACTGTATGTTATTGACAGTATGGAAGCAATGTTAATGAGAATCTCTATTCTTCTATTTAGAAACAAGGAGACAAATATGAAGATGGCTACTGTAGCCACTGTCCTTCCTTCATTCTGAATGTTCACAGTTCAAATTCAGGAACCATGGAAGAGTCAGGTGGTGACAGGTCACATGTTAGACTGATCAGGAACTTTGTCCTGAAATCAGCTCTTCTCCATTAGTGCATTCACTTTTCACTGATTTGATCAGGTCTGGACTTTGGCAAGCAGAGATATTCAGTCAGGGTCAGGGATGGCTTGAGTTGTAGTCCAACAACATCCAGAGGGCCACAGGTTCCCCAGTCCACAGCAGCTACTGGGCCTGAATTGTAAATTATACTGGCAACAGAAATGATGCAGGATACACATCAGAGGTGCCCTATTGCTTAACAAACATGTGCACATGTTATGCAAGCTCTGTTATGCATAAACAAGGCCTTCAGACTCCAAGATATTTCTAATGTGACCTGGTATTCTGGGCAAAATGTCCCAATCCTGAACTTGTTATCAGAAGAACCATAAGACTGGCAAGTGATGGTAAGCTTGAACCAAAGAGAGGGGACAGGTTTTCCCTTTCAGGTGCCTTACCCAAGGACAGAGGAGCACAATACAGCTGCCTTACCTCTGCTTTTGGTCCAATGAAAATGTCACCTTCCAAAGCTCCAGCCATAACCCGAACATGCTTTGGTCTGCCCACGCTGTAAGACATAGTGGAAAAAATAATCTCACAACACAAGGAATAGATTGAACAGTACCATTTATTCCTCAGTTTACTGCTGAGAGAGCATCTTAGAACCACTGATTAAGAAGTAGTACTTGAACAGCCTTGGGAGATGTGTCATATGCAAATCTCAGTACAGAAATAATATAGTTATGAGTTGAGGACTTAGGGTCGGTTTGGAAAAGAATATTCAAGGATACAAAACCCACAAGCAGCTATTACAGAGAATCTCAAAGCCCTTAGTATTAAGGAATTCTCTGCTCCACCACACCCCTGTATTAGGCCAGTCAGGGCAGATCTGAGAAGCTTGTGGTTTCAAGTCCCAGAGCCAGGGTAGAACCCAAGACCTACTCTTCTCCACAATGGGCACTGCACTTGATATGGAATTCATGGAGTCTCAATAATATAATCCAGAATTGTGCACCAAGCTACTTACTAGTTTGGAAAGCAGTACTTGGGTATCTGATCACCTGCAAAGCCAGCTTTAATCATGCCAGAGCCCTGTGGAGCAGAAAAGAATTGAAGACAATTATAGAAAAACAGCCCATTATTGTAAGGTGCTTCAGTTCCTGTAATATTTCTGGTAAAAATAAACTGAACAGTGCATCAGCCTAAATGTAGCACAAGTGATTTATCTGTAACCATCCCAATCTGTGCAAACAATGGCAAAACACCCCAGAAATTCCATGATAGTACTGTAAATGTGTTTGGAATGTCCATGTTGTAAGTGACCACCAGAGGGAGCAAATCCTATTTCCACTCTTCTCCTCCAGTCCAGTCAAGTTGCAGAGTGCATTCAAGAAACAGAAATAATGCAGCAGATAAAACCAGATGTATGACTTATACACTGAAGCCAAAGATCCTATGTCCTAGTAACGTAACAGAATACAGAATCATTGCACGTATCTGGGCAACTTCTGCTTTTGCAAGTCCCTTGGAAAAACAGCATGCAAAGTACTTCAGAAAATGTAGATCAGAGATGCAGAACCAGTGGCTCTCCAGATGTTGCCCAATTACAACTCCCATCCTCCCTGACCACTGGATATGCTGGCCGGGACTGATGGGAATTGGAGTCCAGGAGCAGTGAGAAGACCAGAGATTCCTCATTCCAGATGGAAATGTACAGAACAGTCTTAATTCAGTTCATGTTTCTTGCATGCAAGTAGACCAGTACGTCCATTCTGTCCTAGATCCATTCAATTTTTAAGGCAAAATTCTAAATAAATCTGCACACCTTTCAATTTAAAAATAAATAAATTATGGGGCAGTTACAAGATCGTCTAAAGGTATCCCTTGCTTATTTACTTTTAAAAAACCATTTCTGCTTGCTCCAATGGTTAAAAAAGAAAAGAGCCAGAGAAGCCCTTGGACCATCCTATTGTTGTTTTTAAGTTAAATGGGAGTAAATTATCCTTGCAAACTAATCCACATGTCTGTGTTATGATCATGATCCATCAAATGGGTGGGAAGGTTTTGGTGGAGTGAACAAAAATCCTTTTCCATCCCTAAACCTTCCATAGATTAAATTTCCTGATTTCTGAACAGTTTTAATTTACTGCTCTTCTGTCCCTCAATAGCATTAGCAGCACAGTATCCTTAAGAGATTCCTCAGCATGGTGGTGGTGTTTTTTTTGTGGGGAAAATACTAAGCTTACAAGCCAAATGATCTTTTATTTAATATATCACACTCTCTGCCCCTGAGGTGGTATGTGCAAAGTACCCCAAAAATCTCCATCCAGGCACTGACTAAGACTACATGTGCTTAGCTTCAGCAAAGTTGCTGTGTCATGTGCCTTCTGATGATGCCCTCATCTATTAGCTATTTAAATATTTAGGAGACACTGGATACAGGAGAGAAATAATGTGAGTTTTAACAAGCTACCTAGCACGCACCTCTACAAAGTCTATTAATGCAGAACATTAGTAAGAAAGGATTCCATTTCCAGAGATTTCAGAGGAAGCTTTATATACATATTTAAATTGGCAGATTAAGCCCTCATACTAGCAAACAGGCAATGAAAGTGCAGAAAAATTCACTGCACTGCCCAAGGCCAAACAGAATGAAGAAAAAGCACTGGGTGTGTGGGTGGGTGATACAAGCTCATGCTTCTAAATGAGAAGCGTAAAGGTCAGCAGAGGCAGCGTGATTAAGGAGAATAAAGGGAATCTTACTCATTTTGGTATTTTATTATTTCATAAAATTTACCCACCACATGACAGTAAAAAACAACAACCCTTTGCTGAAGAGTCAGCCTGTTTTATCACCCCTGCCAGACCTTTAGAGTTATTGTTTGAATAAAGGCCCAGGAGAAAGGTGTCGAAGGAATATGTAACCGGGTTTTTTCCAAGGCATTTTGGGAAGCACTGTTCTTAATACAGAACACATCATGTTGGAACTAGAGGCAGCATCTAACACTGGTTTCCACCTGCAGAAATGCCTGCTGGGAAGAATGGACACTGGCTTCCAGAGGAAAGCAGGACCCACAACCGAGGCATCGCAGGAGGCTACACTCTTAAGAACATCACCAGACCACATACTCATTTCTCCACCACTAACCAATCATAACAAACCAGGCGAAATTTAAGGGTCAAGAAGACCAACTAGCACAGTCTAATCTCCAATAATAGCCAATGAACTTCAAAAAGGCGGGACAAGCTGGGGTCCTGAAGGCTTGAGTGGGTAAACCCAAGCGAGTAGCAACGTAAGGAGCCAATCAGAGGACGAAGAAGCCCCAAGGGCGTGCACTACCCCTTAATTAAGGCTCTGTTGTTCTTCGCAATGCACCGCCCAGCGACTGACTGGCAGAGGAAGCAGCCAATGGGAACCCGGGCTGGGTCATCGAAAGGGAGACAAGAAGGACCAGCTTCGGGAAGCAGGTGATGGTGCACGAAGGACCCGGTGGAAAGGAAGGGGGAGCCTCCTGGGAAGAGGAGGGGGCGCCGAAGGGCCTCCAGGGGGGAGTCCAAAGCCCCGGCAGCCCGCAGGGATCGCGGCAGAACTCCCCCGCCCCCACCTCCTCAGGGGGCCACAGCACAGAGGGGCCCAGTCAGGGCCGGACTCACGTTATCAATCACCACCGGCTGGTTCGCGATCACATCGTAGGACTCCATGGCGAGCGCCCGCGCGCCGCCGCCGCCTCAGTCAATGCCAAAGCAAAGCGACAGCGCAGTCGACAAAGCGCATGCTCGGGACGCGAAGCGAAGCATGCTGGGAAACCGAGTTTCTTGTCGAGGGAAAGGAAAGCCCTCCTCCAGTTGGCTCGCCCGGGGTTTCAGGGAGAGATAGAAAGGGTAGAGGGGACCATCGCGCTGCTCGAACGTGTCGTTTCGTGTTTCCGATAAGAAATCAAATACTGTATAATACATGGCCTTGGGGCGGAAGTGAGAAATCAAAGCTTTAAGGTAGCTGCGCGATTGTGCCTTGGCGCGTCCACTCGCAAACAGAACAGAGCAGCCAAGAGAGGAGTTCATCCTTAAAAAATAAAAAAGTTCTGCATTTAAATATTGTTCTATCTTGTTAAAACTATAGTCCTGACGATTCAAATGCCAATGAAAATGTAGTGCATTACATATACTGCAGAGGTGCGGATAGGAGAGCTTGGCTTTCAACATCCGTGCAATGAAGATCCTTCTGAACACGGCAGGTTAGAGTCCGGCTACAGCGGATAATTCTTTATAGCCCCGTTAGGTTGGTTGGCCATCCGTCTGTCTCGGGAGACAAGGGAAGAGTTGTATTATATGTCTTTCTGTCTACTGCGAATTCAGAATATTGCAAGATAGCATATAACCCCATTTCATGTTACACCCAGTATTGTTATCCCAAGTTGGAGGTAGCCTAAGTCACAAAGTAAAATCATAGTTTTCATCATTTAACAAAGTGTGATTCGAACCCGGAAGTTGAAGGGATCCGTCTGCTAATCATTTTATATCCCTAACGTGATGCTTCTGTTACTCTTCCGAAAGTGTACTTGCACTGGGCCGGAAGGCTTTTCTTCGCGGTGGATTGTGGGAACTGTAGTTCCATTGTGTGAGAGCCTTACAGCGTGAGTTCTTTGTGCAATCCACCCAATGCACGTATCATTGCCGTGCTCCTTTCTTCTGCGTTGCTTGGCTGACCTTTATAAACTTGGACTGTGCCAATTTCTAGTATTGAATATGTTTGATTTCTAGCCTATCTCTCACCTCCCTGAACACGCTGTCAAATATATTTTTCATAATCTCAAATTCTAGATCTGTAACATTTTGAATAATAAAATTCTATTATGACAATCTCGACGGTTTGAACATCCTGCCCTCCCAAAGCAACCATGTAGTCTTTCTCCCCACAATCACCCCACCCAATTTTGGAAGGGGTATAATGGATTCTCCCGCTAAAGCTCATATTTATGGCAATACTTTTCTGTTGCGGGAGTGGGGGAATACCAGTTTTGAAACCATCTGCTTCTCTACAAAATGTGAGAAGCTGGATGATGTGAGGAAAATAAAAACTATTAGAAATATGTGACTTTAAGTTAATAGAGGGGAAAGCATTCAGGAAGAACCAGCAATTTGGAATACAGTGGTACCTTGGGTTACAGACGCTTCAGGTTACAGACTCTGCTAACCCAGAAATAGTACCTCGGGTTAAGAAACTTTGCTTCAGGATGAGAACAGAAATTGAGCGACGGTGGCACAGCGGCAATGGGAGACCCCATTAGCTAAAGTGGTACCTCAGGTTAAGAACAGTTTCAGGTTAAGAATGGACCTCCAGAACGAATTAAGTTCTCAGGTTAAGTACTTAATTTGTGAAGCGTCTGTAAACTGAAGCGTATGTAACCCGAGGTACCACTGTACTGGATTCAAACTGTTGTGGGGCGGATAGTATCACAACCAAGAAAAGTATTCTCTGGCTATACCAGGCATGTTGGATTCATGGAATCCTCTTGGAAGATTGCCAACTTGCATTGACAATCAATGATTCAATAGACTTTCCAATTTAGATGAATTTTTGTGCAAATTAATGTCACAAAACATTTGTTAACAGACCAATAGCCATAATAATTAGTGTACACTGAAATTAAAATACTTCAAATATGCAATCCAACTAGTGTGATTTATGAATATGTATTTTGAAGATATCAAATTAACATTTTTAAGGTTGCTGGTCCCACTTTCTTGGGATTAAATTGCACTGAACACAGTACAGCACAGTAAAAAAAGCTTAGTATCGCTCTGTACATCAGCAAGATCAACAAAAATCATATACACACATTTCAGTCCAGGTCTTCCACCTCTTACAATACCTTCCTTTGTATGTTTATGTAAGTCCCTTTGTGATCAAGTTCTAGGGGTAAGTGTCTTTAGGACTTTAGCCTAAGAAAACACCAAGTGTGCGCATTTGTCCTTTTCCCAGTCTTTTTTCCTGTCAGATCATAGGCAAAGATCAAACCTAGATAGTTTTGTATTCTCTGTACAGTGGTACCTCGGGTTACATACGCTTCAGGTTACAGATGCTTCAGGTTACAGACTCCGCTAACCCAGAAATATTACCTCGGGTTAAAAACTTTGCTTCAGGATGAGAACAGAAATTGTGCTCTGGCGGTGCGGCGCAGCAGGAGGCCCCATTAGCTAAAGTGGTACCGCAGGTTAAGAACAGTTTCAGGTTAAGAACGGACCTCCAGAACGAATTAAGTTCTTAACCCAAGGTACCACTGTATTGTATAGTACCCCCGAAGGAGGATTTATATTCAAAGCATATTGGGCTCAGTAAAATATTCCTGTGCTCCTGCAGGTGCCCCCCCCCCACAATTACCCAGGGTGGGGCTTGAACCACTGTCTTGTGTGTCCAATTGCCTTGCCATTTCCTGCTGTGCTGCCGGCCTGCTGTTAAATTAATTGTTCTTATTTGTGCATGTGATCAACTTCATCCCTATCCCCAGCAAAATGCTGATTTCCCTCAGGAAGCCAATAATATAAACATGTAAGGTGCAGTTTTATGAGCTATTATCCCGACAACAGGAGGAAAGCCATTCTCATGGGAAGCCTATTGCCTTCTCCAAACAAACCTCCACCCGTGGAAGCTTTTGCAAAGGAAGGCACCATGGCCTTTTTCAGCTGCTGGCTTGGTGTTGTATTCAGAGAAAATGGGTAGAATGACATTGTGGGATCATTCAGCTCTCATTGTGAGTTGGCTGGTGTCTTACTTATGACTTCATTAGCCCTGGCAAAGGGGCCACTCATCCTACTGAAACTACAGTACCCTTCCCCAACCTGCTGCCCTCCATATATTGTGGATTACAGCTCCCATCATCCCCAACCAGCTTGGAAAATGGTCAGGGATGATGGGAATTGTATTCCAAAATTTCCGGAGAGCACTAGATTGGAGAAGAAAGATAAATTATCTGATGATTTCTCCTGAAAGATGAAGAGCTCATTCAGATCCCTCCACATTGGAACAATGAATGCTAGAAATGTGCTCCTCATCCTTCAGGACTCACATTGTCCCTACTCTGGGGCTGTAAGGTTGCTGCTGAGAAACTGAGATAGTTCCATAAATGCTACACAGCATTGGTATGATGGGGACCTCTCCAAGCAATGTTTTACAATTGCATGGCTGTTACTCATTTGCTGGCTGGGATATTAGTGCCTTTCCCAGTGGTTCCCAGTTAGGGGTCCACGGAATGCACCCAAGGGAGTTGTGGCTCCATCCTTTGCCTCACCCTCAACTATTTTTTTTTGTCATTTTTGCATAGTAATATCACAAATTGAATGGTCTGTTTTTTTTAGTATACCTAAAATCCTTTGCTTATTAGGGGCTACCCCACATTTTGTTTTTTAAAAAATTGCTTTGCAGAGGTAGCTACCATGGAGTTATAAAATTTACAAAACTAGGGGGTCTGTGGCATGGCTTTTAAAAAATAGGGGGTCCTCAGTAATTAGATAATTGGGAACCACTGCTCTAGGTTGCACTTCTGTTGTGGGAATGCTGCACTTTTCAAGCACTCAAGACTATAATATTTTGTTTCTGGGAACAAGTGATTTTGCTCCTCTTCTGTTCCTGCAGCTCAGCTATAGATCCAGAAGCATTTCAGGGAAACTGCTTGATAAAATTGCCCCCCCTTATGGAAATCCTATCCAGAATAGGTCATAAAGCCATCATCTATAGACGATGGAGACATTGGGATGGGACGCGGGTGCTGCTGTGGGTTAAACTACAAAACCTAGGGCTTGCTGATCTGGAGGTCAGCGGTTCGAATCCCTCTGACGGGGTGAGCTCCCGTTGCTCGGTCCCTGCTCCTGCCAACCTAGCAGTTCAAAAGCATGTCAAAGTGCAAGTAGATAAATAGGTACCACTCTGGTGGGAAGGTAAACGGCATTTCCGTGTGCTGCTCTGGTTCGCCAGAAGCAGCTTAGTCATGCTAGCCACATGACCCGGAAAAACTGTCTGTGGACAAACGTAGGCTCCCTCTGCTAGTAAAGCTAGATGAGCACTGCAACCCCAGAGTCATCCGCGACTGGACCTAATGGTCGGGGTCCCTTTACCTTTACCTTTATAGATGATGGAAGGTGGGAACGGCTAAACTCCACTGATAGTGATGGAAACCCAATTGCTTCCCTCTCCTGTGTTCATCATTATGTCTCTGGATGGATACATCTTGAATTAGTTTGCTTCTTTTCAGTCCTCAACTGCAGTCACACTGTGTAATTACTGAGACCGCAGAATCTGATTCAGAGAAAAAGGATAATAGCTGGTTATCAGCATACTGATGTCATTGAAATCCATCCAATCTTGTCTACTGACCTTATATAAGAAAGGTTCACACATTGGAAGACACAAGATTTGCCCACCTTGGAAGAATGGCAGATGCAAGTGATGGACTATATGGAGTTGGCAGAAATGACTGGCAGAATCCGAGACCTGGGAGAAGAATCAGTGGAAGAGGACTGGAAGAAGTTTAAAGACTATCTGCAGAAACACTGCAAAGTTTATGAATGTTAAAATAATGTTGGATTTGGAAATAATAAGGCATTAGTGACATAGCTTAAAAAGTATGCAAAATGTAATAGAAAAGGAGGAAAGATTAAAGTGATATGTCGAAAGTAAATAATATTATAAAGGTGATTAAGTACGAGGAGAAAAGATTGGTGACATAATAGAATGAACTTAATAATTAGAAATGAGATCTGAAAGAGGGTAAGGATTTGCTGTATCTGATTGGGTAAAGAGGAACACAAAAAAGGGAGGCGTGAGGAAGTCAAGAAAGGAAGTTAATTAAGTATGATCGAAAAAGTTGGAGTTTTTATGTTTTTGTACTTGGTTGGGTGGAATTTTTCTTTACTGTATTTTATATTTTTGTGTTTTGATCTGTTCTATGTGTTACTTTTGATTATGCTTTATTTCTTTTTACATTTTTTCTACTTCTGTGGTGGTTATGTACTTTTATTTTTTGTAAAACCTAATAAATATATTTTTTTTAAAAAAGAAAGGTTCACACAAACCCTCTCATGTGTTAAATACATGCATGGTATGAAGGTAGTGGGACTATGAGCTAGCCAATTAGGCTATCCCCTTATGTGGAGGACCTCTAAACACATGTAGGGCTCCTTCCGGTAGTTTTCTAATTTGTGGCTGTGGTGGGGCTAAGCTACATAGTCCTTAGTATGCTTTAAACATGCCAGGTTTGTCTGCCCCCTATGACA
Organism: Podarcis melisellensis; assembly: GCF_964234715.1. NCBI lineage: Eukaryota > Metazoa > Chordata > Lepidosauria > Squamata > Lacertidae > Podarcis > Podarcis melisellensis. The sequence goes on from NC_138537.1 coordinate 44,023,985, forward strand.
GATACTGAGCAGTAGGGTACAGCGAGTGGGTGACAACAGAACAGAAACATGCAGGACACTACAGAAAATATCCCAGGAGGTCACTGATCCCAGGAGGTTCATCACTACATTTCATGCACAAAATGAGAGCAAAACCTCTCTTATGAATGCATGTGTGTCATAATCTAGGTGTGTTACCAAAAAGACAGGGGCAGTACTGTTGTCTATTTGAGAGGTATAAATATACTGGTTTCTAACTGCCTTGCTATTTATTTGCTAAGGGTTTGCTTGCATGCTTGAAAGGTGATGTGTACATTGCCTTGGGGGGTGGAAACAATGATCAGAAACCCAGTAACTAAGGCACTAATCCTATGCACACTTAGACTATAATGCTATGCATACCTTCCAGGGAGTGATACCTCATCTATCAGCTAAAGAAAGACCAATTCTAGAGATTTGCTTCCCCTGCTCCCTGTCAACAAGAGTGCATGAGAAGTTTGCAATTGGGTTGCCTTTTCCCTCTTCCCTGCCAATCTCTTTCATTTTTGTGCTGTGACTTCTTTTAGATTGTAAGCCCGAGGGTGGGGATTGTCTTATTTTTTATTGCTCAATGTTGCCCTTGGAGCTTTGTTTGGCTGAAGAGCAGGGTAAAAACACATTTTTTAAAAATCCCTGTTGTACTTAGTTGAATTTACTTCTGAGTAGACATGCATAGAATTGCACTGCAAGAGCTGTGCAATAAGCGCTAGGAATAAGCACTTTTGAACTGACTTATCACTAGACACACATTGTATTGAGCTCTCATGCTGCAATGCTGTGCACAGTTATAGGGAAGTAAGTCCCATTGGTCTCAATAGGACTTTATTCAGAGCAAACATGCACAGGATTGGGGGTGCTTCCAAATCAGCTGCCGCTCTTCGTTAAGGAAGTTTCCAATGGACACATTGGAGAAACCTTTTCAGTCAAGCACCACATTCCCTGGGGTGGAGTGGTTACACATGCCAGTGTGGGGCAGGGCCAGAAGCAAAAGTGGGGTGGGGGCAACAAATTAAAATGTTACCTTTGTACAGTGGGCTGGCAAGAAGCATCAGTGTTCAAAACACATTCCAGCCAGGCAAAAACACAGTGCAAAACAGAGCCTGTGAGGGGTGTGGTCTGGGGAGAGGATGTTGCCAGAGGAAAGTTCCAAGGGTCTGATAGAGAAGCCTGGAAGACCACATTTGGCCCCCAGATGTTCCTCACCTCTGCCTTAGTGTTATCCTTTTCCTTTTCAAAAGAGGCATTACAATAATATTTCAGGCGTCTGAGATACCTCTTCACTTTGGCATGTGTTCCCTTTGGTATGCGTTTCCCATTAGTGCCATTTTAGCAGTGTTTACATGCACACCAAAATACTTTTTCACCTCTTTTTTTCTAATTTGTAAAACAAATTAATGCAATGAAACTTTTTTAAAAAGCATTTGGGTGCATATTTTAAAAATTGACCCTAAAATGCCATGCTTAGGTACCTTGTTACTCTTCCACCAATATGGCCATACTATGTCCCTCAGTGTGGCTGAAACATAACACAACATATACATTTATGTTATTCTCGATGAAATACGGAAAATCATTTGCAATCTCAGATGCAACTCACAAAGAGAAACTACCAATCAACACTAAAAGCTTGCAATCTGGAATTATGATGTCAATAAGCCCTATCTTTTGCAGGAGTAGAATCGAAGATGTACAATGTGACTAGAGTTTACAGAGAATTATATAGATGCTAGTTGAAGTTTTGGAGAAGTGTGTCACCAAAAGTTTGATGATACATGGCTGCTCTATTTCTCTCTGACATCTGAGTTGGGAGAGGCTGAATACAGTCCAGAACACTTGCCTGGATGAAGTTGTGGAATGGATGAAGGCTAATAAACTGAGCTTCAACCTTGGGAAGAGGGAGACACCTCAGGATATTGGACACTTGCCTTTTCTGGATTGGGTTGTTGTGCAGCAGAAAGAAAAGGTTTTGTGGGGTGCTCCTGGATCCATCTTTGTGTCAACTACAGCCATTCTTGGTCAGGGATAGCTTAACTGCAGCAATTGGTAATTCAGGACTTGATTACTGGAGTACACTGCATGTGGGATTATCCTTGTGCCTGGTCCAAAAGCTCCAGCTGGTGCAAAATTCTGTGGCTAGACTCTTGATGGGGACAGACTAACTTCGGCACATAATACTGGTGCTTAAAAGCTTGCACTGGCTGCTCATATATTACTGGGTCAGGTTCAAGGTTGATGTATTTACAAGTCCCTTAGCAACTTTGGTCCATGATATCTTAAAGACCACCAGATCCCTTATATCCCAGCCCAAATCTCATAAGTACTGTTTCATTGAGCGTTGCTGTCCCAAGCCTGTGTTGTGTTTTCTTCTTTTGGTTTCTATGATGAATTTTAATTGTTCTTATTCATCCTAATTTTATGTACGCTGCTTAGAAATTCTGACAATGAAGCAGTATACAAACACGTGAAATAAATAAAATAGAGAAGCATGTATTTGAAGGCTCAATTAATTTAAATCATTTTTAAGAGACAGATGGCTTGATTCTAAAGTTACTGTGTCATACTAGAGTGATAAAAAAATAAACCTGGATTCAAATCCCACTCATCCTGGATGATACTGGGGGCTTCAGACCAAGAGGAGCCCACACCGCAACACCCTTCTCCCAATTTTTGCCACAAAACCCTGCTTTCCCACCGCCTGGCTGAGCTTGAAGCTCGGGCGACTCTTCCTCCCCCCTCAGCCCTCCCTCTTCCTCCGGGCAGAAAGGCGTCTTGCATTGGCAGCTGTGCGTCGCTAGGTGTCAGGGTTGTGCCTCAGGAAGGGGTTAACGCGGCGTCGGCCCTTAGGTTTAGGATTGGCGAAGTCGCCTGCCTGTCAAGGCGGGAGGAGGCGGGACGCCGCCGCTCGGGGCCGGGGTCGCGAAGAGAGTTGGGAGCGACCATTTGGGCTGTGCATGCGGGGCAGGGCTGCCGTCCTTCGCTCGGCCCTTCCGGTGCCCCGCGGGGTGCGCAGCTCCCGCGCGCCCTCTCTTCCTGTCCCCGCTTTGCAGGCTCTTCCATGGAGACCGCCGCCCCCGCTCCCCCCGGCCCCGCGACGGCGGCGGCGGCGGCGGCCCCCTTCCCTCCGCTCTTCCCCCCGGGGCTGCACGGCATCTACGGCGAGTGCCGGCGCCTGTACCCGGAGCAGCCCAACCCGCTGCAGGTCACCGCCATCATCAAGTACTGGTGAGGAGGGGGAGGAAGGAGCCGCTGTGGGGGGCGAGGGGCTCCCAGGGTGGGAGGGAGGGAGGCCTTGGGGGTCCCTGAAGGAGGTCCAGGGCCTGGGGCAGTTTCTACGGGAGAGGCTGCTGCTTGTATGCTGTGGGGTCGGCATTGGCTGTGGGGATGAGGGGCAGCGGGTGGGCGAAGAAGCCCCGGGAGGTAGCTAGGCTCCCTGAAACGGCGGGGGGGGGGCGGTATCTGAGGCAGGACTTGGCGACGGAGGTCGAGTGGGTTTGGGGGGGAGGGTCCCTGGGAAGGCCCGGAGGGGCTTTGTGGTGGGAGAGTTTGGGGGTTTCCCGGATGCCCTGGGCCTTTTCGCCTCGGAGGTGCCTGGTTTTAGTTCGGGGAGTTGGTAGGTGAGGGGCTGAGGCGGGAGGAGGTAGGTAGGTGAGCAGCAGCTCGGAGGTGGAGGGAGGGCGGCATCTCTCTGAGGGGGGGGGGGTCAGCCTCTTGGCCAGAGTCCTCGACCCTCACAGGATGTGCAGATTTAGGCCTCAGTTGGAATAGGGAGTTTTAAGAGGGGGCCGTTTTCTTTGCAGAGCTTCCTTCATTGATCTGGGCACAGTGCTGTGAAGAGGTGAGGGTGGAGGCGGCGTTGATATGAGAAGTGGGTTTTGCTAGGGAGCAGGCCGGTGAAACCTTGACCTGTGTGTGAGGTGGGTTGAGAGAGCAGCCATTCTTAAACTTTGGTATAAGTAGTCCCCTTATCAAGGATGGTGAGATACCGCTCCACCATGAGTAATACACTAGCTAGAGGACTTAGCTGAAGGTACTTTCCTTTTATTGAGGTAGAATAAAGTACTGAGTGGTGTTCCACTTGCTGCTTGCAAGTTTTGCAAAAGTGGGTGCATAGACTTAAGGAAGCCTCTCTATAGTGCACTTGTTATTAAAACTGCTTTATGACATTCTTGTGCAATACTTTTTGCAGAAGTGTGTTCTTTTCCCTCTGTTTTTATTTTTTCTCTCTACCTTCCTTCATCTTTCCTTCTCTCTAATTTTGTGTGCCTCTATAGTTAAATATATGCACGTGCTCTCTTTGATCTTCAGACAGGCAAAGACTTATTGTGCCTGCCCTGAATAATTGCATGCAACTGTTTACACAAGGACTCTGTACAATTTACATGAATTGCTTCACCTGTGCTGATACTTAATGTGTACATGTTCATTTGTTAGTGTGGCCCAATGCTGCATGTCCATCTCATGTGCACATCTCTTATATACATCTCTTATACACTTACATGCTATGTCTTTAAAGCACATTCAAAGCACATTTCTCTCATGGAATTCTGGGCACAAATGGGAGGATCTATTCACAAATATAAGTGATACCCATCATACCCATATTCAGGACAGGAAACTTAGTTAGACAGTAGTTAGCTTAAACTGGTTTAATATAGTAATGTGTGCATTACCTTTCCCAATAAAATTATCTGGCTATTTATGTTTAGTGATGCCAGAATATTTTGTGCGGTGTTGTCTTTAACTACTTTCTATGAATCTTGCTAATTCTTACTGGATGCAGTTTTACCGCAGGCTGTTGGCATGTGATGTAGCAATGAGTTCCATAGATTGGGTGTGACAAATCTGTTGAAATTTTCAATAAGCTAAAAAAATAATAATTCTGCATAGGCATATATAGGATTTCACTGTGTTTCCATAAAATAAAATGCAAACTAGGGACTGCAATAATCTTACGTTGGTGAGAGTCAGGATAATTCTGCTTGTAGCAGAGCCATATGTAGATTAAAAAACAAACTCCACCTATTTCAAGTAGTGTTGCCTTAGCTACTTTGATTTGGAGTGGTATTTTTATCTCCTTCAGTAACCCTACATAGCTCAGAGCTGCTCTTCCTCAATGAGAAATAGCAAGCACTAGGAGGTAGTCTGAAATGTCTGTTTGCCAAAGAATAGTTGTGAGACAAGCATTTGACCCAGACAATGCTGTTCAAAACTTATTTGGAATGCTCATCTTCTTTAGCCTCCCAATGGCACATCTCTTTGGATGCTTGCACAGAGCTATTTTGTTATTTTGTGTGTCTGAGAAGCTCTTCTGTAAAGTTGTCTCTCCTCTTCATAACCACTTTCTTTGCCTATATAGAAATTGAAAATGCTGAAATAGCTGGTGTCATGGGCATGCTGTATGCCCTCTGCCCCATCATCCAGTTGGAAATTAGCTTATGCTTTGGTTTGGGGTGGGAGTTGTAGCTTTGTGTCACACTGCAAGCATTGAAGTTGCTTTGGCTGTTCTTTCTCGACGTGCATCTTTAAAGAAATCAGTTTCAAAAAGGAATGAAGCCTGCAGGTTGTATGTATCTTCTTGTGTCACTTCACTTGTTGGAAAATTCCTATGCAGAAAGCACTTTCAGTTGATGTATGTTTGCTGAGAAGCTATAATTTGCTTGCTGCTCCCAATCATGTCTACAGAGGGTGGGAACTGATCATAGAATTGTATGGGATTAGAAGGGACTCCAAGGGTAATCTAGTTCAACCCCCTTCATTGCAGGAATCTCAACTAAATGGATGGATGGATGGGGAAACTCTGTATGCCAGCCATTAACTGTAACTATCTAGATCAGGGTGGCCCAACTTTTAATGCCAAGTGAGCCACAAGGGTACTTTGACACAGAGCCCGCAGGCTGCACACTGCCTTGTCATGCACCAGTGGGGGAGGGAAGTGAAGCCAAAATTTGAGGGGACACCCCCACCAAGCTCTCATGCTGCCTTCCCAAAGACTAAGTTGAGGAGGAGGCATGAGCCTCTGGTAGGGTCCTAGAGCCCTCACACCTCCGTCCCAAAGCACAATGCCTCACTTACCCGGCTTTGGGAAGGCAGCACAAGGGGTGTGGGTGTGTGTCAAATTCATACAGCAATCAGGCCACAGATTGTACCACCTTGCTCTAGATTAGGGTTTCTCAACTTGTGGATACCCAGATGTTGTTGGACTGCAACTCCCATCATCCCTAGCTAGCAAGGCCAGAGCTCAGGGATGATGGGAGTTGTAGTCCAACAACATCTGGGGACCCACAGGTTGAGAACCACTGCTCTAGATGAAGGTTGCATATGAAGCATCTTTATAGCTCAGTCAGTAGAGCATGAGACTGTTAATCTCAGGGTTGTGGGTTTGAGCCCCATATTGGGTGAAAGACTCGTGCATTGCAGTGGTTGGGGTTGATGACGCTCATGGTCCCTTCCAACTTTACAATTCTGTGATGTTCTGATGGGATGCTAACGCCCAGAACACAGGGATAATGTTTAGGCGATCTCTGTGTTAGGCTCATTTATCTTTTACAAAGAAGTTCATGAAACAAGTCATCATTTGAGCCATAGTCCATGACTGAATTTGTCAAATATTGGGAAACCATTTAAAAAAGAACTGGAGAAGAAATTTGAATGACTCAGTTGGTGGCCATGAAGAACCGTGCATCTTTGTCCATTCACACATACCGTAAACATGCTGCCTGTGGACTCCTAAGGTTATCATTTACTTAAAGGAAGAAAGAACTAAAAGAATGTGTGGCACCTTAAAAGCTAAGATTTCAGTCCTGACAATACCTACTCAGAAGTAAGTCCTGTTGTATTCAGAGGGACTTATCACAGATAAGTGGGGTTAGGATTGCAGCCTAACACATTTTATTATGGCACCAGTTTTCATGGACTATATTTTGCCTATTTTTCCTTCCTCTGTGACAATTGAGGCAGCTAAATGATAAGCTAAGCAAGGTAACTTGCTGCCTCTATTCTTTTTTCTTCTGGCTGGTCCATCTGGCAACAGTTACTTATGTCAGTTCCTTCCAGCCAAACTTGCAAGTCTTACCTGATCCATGTGTAGCACTTCCCACATTTCTAGTTTAAGTACCTCTGGGCTCTTTGGGGAGGTAGGGTGGGATATAATATGTATGTATAGATAGATGTCGCTGCAAAACATAGCATGCTGTGATATTGGGGGCCTGCAGCCCTTGCTGGTAGAGAAGGTGGTGAGGACAGTCTACCTTCTTCTGCATGCAAGGCAGCCTGTTCTAATGGTCTTTCTGAAGGAGGAGGGGTCTAGTCTGAGCTGGTGAACCAGCAGAAGCTGGGAAAGACTGTAAAGAGTATACTAAACATTGTATTATAGCCTTTTTCTTAGAAAGCTCTAGGCAAAAGCAAAATGAAAATATTTTCAAGAACAGTGGCCGGTGAATGCTCAAATAACATTCCCATTACTTTAGACAGTAGAGTAGAATTATTTAAAAAAAAATATGTTCCTACCAGTTTTTGCTGTTACCAGTGGAATGAAGCATAGCTTTATTATTTATTTAATTTATAACATTCATATACCACTTGATTTTAAAAAGCCTCACAGTGGTTTACAAAAAGATAAAACAATATAATCAAGAAAAATGTAGAACCATACTTAAAAACATACAAGAATTAAAATACTAAAACAAATTAAAATTACTTCGATCTATTACCAGTAATAGATGCTAGTTTCCCCTCATCTGTTCCCTTTCAAATGGAGATGCCATCTGAATATTTTATAGCATATAATCTAATACTTAAGCACTAAGGAGATTGCACTCTGCTTTTGGGTTGATTGAACAAACTGAGGACAGGTTTTCTTTTTTAAAGGGCTCTCTTCTCAGCTTTTTGTTTCTCAAAGTGGAACACAGCAATTCATGACTTAAACTTCAGTGTTTTTATGGAATAGTCTCCTAAAGTGTGTGCAAGGGTTATTTTTCATTAGTGAGAATGGTCTGATCAGCATACTCTGCTTTAGTTTCACACTCTCAAAAACAGTGCTGATTAAGCACTTTCCCAATGTTTTTAACACATTGAAGCTACATTGTGCTGCTTGCAAATATGGCCTTTGTCCCTGAGGCTAACGTTCTTTCTTCCAAATGAATCCTTTGGTAGAGGGAGTTTAGAAGCCTCACATCCTGTGTTAACCTTTGTGACTGTTCCAAAGAGAATTCTGAACAGTTATCCTGCTTATAATTGGGATTCATGAAAAAAAAATAGTGGTTAGACACAGCATGTAGCTGAAAATATTTTTTTACAGTACATAAAAAACAAAAGTAGGTGTGTTTGTGCATTAGAAATATTCTCCAAATTCCACAGTTGGGCAATAGCTTTATTACAACCAACCAAAATTTCACAAAATGGTAGCAAGCCTTCTTGTTCTCCAGAACGCCTCTTCATCAAGAAAGATGTTATTCAGAAGTGGGTGGGGGCAGCAGGCCTGTGCAGAGCTTGTCTGAGGCCTGGGGTGGGAGTCTTGTTAGATAAAGTTATAAACTCAAAAAAGCAGCTAGTCTCTAGTGGGGGGGGGCAACCAGCTTAGTCCTCTGAGCCCTGGGGCAAGGGTACCCTGCTGTCCCCCACCTTTGCATGAGCCTGGGTGGGGAGGGCTACATAACTACACCACCCAGCTTCTGCCCTAGCTAGATGAGCAATGGTGAATGCCGACAGGGATGCCAACAAGATTTCCCAGATGGTGAACTCTGTGTGGATTGGGTCCCCTGCATCCTGCCCCCACCCCCTTGCAGTAGATGCACCCATAGTCTGACACACATTTTCTTGCAGATTTTACGAAGGTGGTATGCCTGGCAACACTACTGATTCTAACTGCTTTCATGAGTATGAATAGTAGCGATTCAGTGTTTAATTGTTTGATTTAAAACAGCTTAATTGATTATTATAAGATGTCCTCAGCTAGGCAACTTTATTTTTAATTCACATTTCTGCATCTTCTTAGAAACAAAGTAGCAAAGTAGCAATGCCTCTTGCTTTATAACTGTTGGTTTTACCTATATGTAAATGTATGTAATCAGATGATGGTCCTAATAGCATTTTGTAGAGCTGAATATTCCACATTATTTCTTTCAGAGCAGAAAGCTTAGGTGGGAAATTATGTTATTCATTTCTGAAGACAATTCGGGCTTGCATTATGAGGTTGTTGTTTTTTTTAAAGTAATATTTTCTGTGGTTCTGTTTTGTGAACATTAATTGAGACAAATGACTTACTTTGGAGAAACACTTTAAATATATAGTAAATGTTTTTAAAAAAAACTTTCTGACCTTTCTATCTTGTATTGGAAGGGACTGGCTCTTGTATACAAATTTTCATTCTTACTGCTCCTTTTGAAAGAGAAGCATTTTGTCTTGTAAGACATGCAGTATATTTTCAGACTTGCCTTTAATTTAGTAAACAAAAATACTAAAATGTTATTTGGTGATAAAACAAAATATATGAGATGCTTTGAAGGCATGGGAACAACATCGATCTAGGACAACAACAGCAGGGCAAAGTTCTTGCCTGTGTGCCATGAGTTTTTTCAGAAGGATGTGGGTTTAATGATATTGAGTGTTGATAAATGCATTTGCTGAAAACCAGCCCCATCTCCAATACTGACCTGCAGCTTACTCTTGTCCTTTTTTTCAAATAGGTTAGGTGGACCTGATCCTCTGGACTACGTCAGTATGTACAGGAATTTGGGGAGTCCATCCCAGAATGTTCCTGAGCACTGGCACTATGTAAGCTTTGGATTGAGTGACTTGTATGGTGATAACAGAGTACATGAGTAAGTTTTTAATAATTCCCATTTACTGTGGATTGTGGCTTTCTGTAGTAGACAGAAATGTGATAGAAGCAGCATGCATGCACACATACAAAAAGTAGGTTTATGTGACAAAGATAGAATGGGACTGTCTTTTCCCAGGGCATTGTTGCTGGCCTGCAAGTACCAGATTTCAACAAAAGTTTAAAAAAATAGCTCCCGGAATTCAATATGAAATTGCTAAACTAAAATTTTATCAGCAAATTTTATTTTATTTGTTCAGGGTTTAAGAGAAAATCTCCCACTGTAGGTGTTAATTTAGCATAGCAAGGATAGGAAGGATTATAATATTGCCAATTACTGCCATTGTGCATAGTCACTTTGCTTACTTTTCCATGGAAATGTTAAAGTTCCTGTAACACTTTATGGCCTTTGGCATTGCTGTTTACAATTCTCTGCCATTTATACAGTACCTCTGTGTCTATCATGTTAGGTTCACACATCATAAAGTAGTATACAGTCCATGAGCACCAAAGGCATGCTTTTGTTTTTTGCAATGCAACAGACTGTCAGAGCTGCCCTTCTCAAGTTCATACCATATGTAATTGTTAAAACATGGCAGAACAACATGCAGATAGTTTCTGGGTGAAGATGTATGTTAGTTTTTACTAAGAAATTGTCTATACTTGTCTGTTCTTTCTTTTTCCCCATTTACAGAACGAGCATAATTTGATCCTGTGCTGTTTCAGGGTGAATTATGTTTGTATAAAAGTATTCCATGACTTGTATTTTAAACGTAAACATGTGTTTCCCCTATTTAATACTTTTAAAACAGCAGCTACAGCCATTTAAGGACAACTTTTCTCAAGCGTACACATACTAACATTTACAACTAGCTGCCCTGCCCCTGTCCCCTGTGTTGCTAGTGAGACCCAGTCCTGAAGACTTCCTCTATTTTCTGCAGCATAGACTGTCAGGGCAATGTTATTGGTCATACTCTGAGTAGACCCATTAAAATCAGTTCACTCAGCGTGCCTGCGGTGCTTATGGACTGTATACTACTTTAGGAAGTGTGAATCTAACATGAAATACCTTAAGTACATTGATTTCAGTGGATCTGTTTTGAATACAACTTAAATTGGTCTGCACTGAATATGGGTTGGTTACATACAACCTTTTAAACTCTAGCTTCATATCTGTTAACATTTTATTTAAATATGTAGTTGGTTAGGATATAGTGTACTATGTTTCATTTTGACCCTGTGACAGTGGGGGATTCAGATGAGTGGGTGCTGGGCTAACCTTAGGCTAGCCACAGAGAGGCCTGGTTATAGCAATCAGTGCAGTGGTGGCACAAGTTACTTGATCTGGAGTAAACTGCATTTCAGCCCATCCAGCACCCTGCAAGCCTCTAGGACACGGCCCCACAGGCATCTGGTTGGCTGTTGTGAGAACAGGATGCTGGAGAAAGAAAGGTTGTTTTCTGCTGCTCCAGAGAAGCGGACACGGAGCAATGGATCCAAACTACAAGAAAGAAGATTCCACCTAAACATTAGGAAGAACTTCCTGACAGTAAGAGCTGTTCGACAGTGGAATTTGCTGCCAAGGAGTGTGGTGGAGTCTCCTTCTTTGGAGGTCTTTAAGCAGAGGCTTGACAACCATATGTCAGGAGTGCTCTGATGGTGTTTCCTGCTTGGCAGGGGGTTGGACTCGATGGCCCTTGTGGTCTCTTCCAACTCTATGATTCTATGATTTTATGATTCTATAACTCCATAGGCCATTGGCCTGATCCAGCAGGCTCTGAGGTAATGCCTCTTCCCATATGGCACTAACTAGGCTTTGAGGTAGTCACAGAATCATAGAGTTGGAAGGGGAACCTGATTCAACTAAAGTATTTATGACAGAAGGCCATCCAACCTCTGCTTAAAAACCTCCAATGAAGGAGAATCCATCACTTTCCAAGGGAGTCTGTTCCACTGTTGAGTAGCTCTTACCATTAGAAAGTTCTTCCTGATGTTAAGTCTGAATCTCCTTTTTGTAACTTGAAGCCACTGGTTTAGGTTGGTAATATTTTCAGTTAATCAACTAATTTAATTCGTTACCCTGTTGCTAGCAACATAATGCGATTAGAATCAGCTCCTTGATGCTAAGTTTATGTGGAAAGGAAAGGGCCATGCCCACTAATCAGGGCAACACAGGCCCACAGTACTGTATTTTGAAATAAGCATGTCTAGCTTGGATTGAGGCCACTATTAATAATGGAATTGCAAACAGATGTAGCAAGTGAGGTGTGAATGTTAACTTTAATTTTATATTTTAATGATCCTGCAAAGGCTGAAATGTAGCCCACCCATGCCTCCTTGTTGACAGACTTACTTCTTAGTTAGAAGGGTGTGGTTTTCATATTCTGCTTAAATACTGGTTGTTTAAATCTAAATAAATAAATTTATTTAAAAGCACTGTAGTGACATGAATTATTCCTGATTTTTTGATGTCATTTTCATTCAAAAATACTAGGCAAAAGAACTTTATGTTGTAATGGCAAACATGACACCAGCTTTAAACGTCAACATCTTCAGTCAGTACATTTGTCAGGATGGAGTTTGCAACTGTGGAATTAATATTGTTGAAATTGGATTCTTAAGTATATCAGGAAGAGGCAATATCTTTAATTCTGATTCAGTTTAGGACTAAGGACAACTAACTTGCCCTTTTTGGTGTAGGATACCCGGAACACCCCTTTATCTTATTTTATCCCTTTATTTCATAAATTTTATACGCTGCTTGATTGTAAAAAAAAAAAAAAAGACCCATCCCTTGTGGTTTACAAAAAGATAAAACAAGAAAATCAAGAAAATATTACAACTCTACTTGTTGTCCAAACTATTTTACTCGTAGTAATTTAATTTTCTTTGAAAAGGAAGAAAATGAATGTCCCCATTTCATACACATTTGCTTAGGGCAATTTTATAAATCTTGAAACATTCAGCCACACACCTCAAATAGTATCCTGCCTCCCTCATTCACATCATCAAGGCACTTTTTCATACTTCCTGTTCTCTGTTGGTGGTAGACCTCCCTTGAAGCCATGGCCACCTTGTGGAATTTATTTTCTTGTGTGTGTTTGGCTTTAAAATGTCATTTGTTTAAGGTAGTTAATGTAAAAGACGGGCCACCTACAGAGAGGCTGCCTTGCACTGCTTAAACTCACACACAATCCCTGGAACTAAAACACATCCTTATTGTTAAATATTTTAAAGTTCAAGATTTTTTTTTTAACTGTGGAGGGAGACTTGTTTTATGTTTACAGCACAGTAGTTGAACTTACAAGGAAGGCTGCTTTTAATAAAAGGAATGTAACCAAGTTTGGCTCGGGGCAAAGCCGGTCTGCAGCATATCTTGCATGTTCTTCCTTGGAGAATAACCCTCTTTCCTTTCTAGTGTAAAATAGTTTCTCAGTGTACTGTGATAGTAGTTGTGGTGTGGGGGGCAGGGAGGACTGGCTCTTGAAGAACAGTAAAGCTAACAAATGTCCGAGTGCATTTTCTTTTAAGACATTAGCATGTTGGCACTTTTGTTAACTTCTGACTTGTGCATTCTAGGTTAGAACTGAGAATCCCAATTCCCCTTTCACTGAGTTCTTCAAGGTCTTTTGGAGATTTGGCTGCTGTGTGTGACCTGTGCTCTCACAAGCTAGTCCCCATTGCATCATTCCTCCTAACTATTTCTATCCTGCGTTGGGTGAATCCGAGCTGGATCCTGCTTGTTTTCTACATTGTTCAATATTCCGAGCCTCCAAAACTGCTAATTACCTGTTTTCTGATTAATTTGTGTCTGTTCATGGGCTCTGTAGGAATGGGAAAAATCCTGTTCCTTCTTGCAACAGGTCACTGAACTGACTAATTATAGCATTCTCTGTGAGGCCTAGGAAGGCAACATTACCAGATCTCTCTCTGTCTCCTTTGGCAAAGAACAGACATCAGCCAGATGAACTAAATGGAACTAATTGTTTTTATATATGTGAGTTACATACATTCCATAAAAACAATTCCAGTGTGGTTTGTATATTGTGTAATGTAAGACTAATTGAAAAAATATTAGAGATACTTATTAGTTTGGATACTGAAAAGTTGAATACTGTCTGATCTTGAACATTGTCCCCCAGGAATTGTAGTAAATGTGATATGGCACCAGTGTGTGTGAGCTCACAGGAGCAAGAGTTTTGCAAGGAAAATTATTCTTGCTTATTATAAACTGAAAAGCAAACTTAATCCTACAACAATTACACATGCTGTCTTCAGAGTCCTGACCTGTTAAGCCTTTATGAGGAGTTGCTAACAATATGGACTAGATGACCCTCAGGGTACCTTCCAACTCTGCAACTTATCTTCGGGTTGCCACAGGTATGGAGTGAGGGGTTTAACTCTTTCCTCCTCTTCCTTAGGAATTTCCATCTCCAAACATGTTAGTTGCATTTGGAATAAGTTTCACATTGGCACTAGTGACTGCATTTGCATGTCATACAAAGCTGCAGATGGCAAACTTTGCATGAGCTGATCTTGGTCACTTCACTCCTCTCCACTTGTGCTTGGGAGAAACAAACAGCGACCTCCTGACTTAGCATTGCTTCAAAACCAGGGATCAGCATAAACAAACCAGCGTTGACTTACCAATTGTGATTTGAGTAAAATAAACCATGCTATCTATTTTGCACATCACACTAAGCCAGGTATCATGGTTTGTTCCTCCCCATTCTGAGCAGGGGTGAACAAAGAAGCACTTTTGGCTTCTGCATGGTACAGTGGTACCTCGGGTTACATACGCTTCAGGTTACAGACTCTGCTAACCCAGAAATAGTACCTCGGGTTAAGAACTTTGCTTCAGGATGAGAACAGAAATCATGCTCCGGCGCCACGGTGGCAGCAGGAGGCCCCATTAGCTAAAGTGGTGCTTCAGGTTAAGAACAGTTTCAGGTTAAGAATGGACCTCTGGAACGAATTAAGTACTTAACCCAAGGTACTACTGTACATGCGAATGTGTCCTGTGCTTACATGTCTGGCACTGCTTCCCTCATTGACTAAGCACAATGAAAGTAAGCAGGGAACATGGTTCTTTCAGAATGATGAGCACAGTTGTCGCTGCCTCTTTTGTATTATATTTCTGGTTAGGGACTTGCCCTTTAAAAAAATGAAATAAAAACCAAAGGTAGGAATCCAGGCCATCTAACATGGTTGAAGTGAACACCAGGTGATATAGTTTTAAGGCTCTCTCCCCTGTTAACCTTAACCAGTTCGAAATCATTCTTCCCAAGTTTTTCTTTCACCTACATGGTTATCTGCATTTCTCACCCATAAATGAAAGAACAGCATGATAGGAGGGGTGGGCATGAAACTAGAAAAGGACCAGTGAAGAAAGAGTTGTGCAGTCTCTCCACTTCTTCCCTGCTTGCCCCCCTCCCCCCTTGGGCAGCATGGGGCATGCTGCTTTAGATTAAAATAAACAGCATCGAGAGAGAAAAATCTCATGTAATACGTAGTTTGAGTCCAAGAGAGCAAAAATAGTGCAAAGTAAATGTCTAAAGTTATTGGTTTCATGTAATTTGGCAGTGTGACAAGTCTAGCTTAATTTTCAGTTTTCATGTTCTAGCAACATATTGTGGTATTGGGACACACTAGCATGCAAAGTACTGCAGACATTACTAGCTGAATTGGGATTGGCTAATTGAAAAGGCTCCTGGCCTGTTTTAAAGCCTTCAGTGGTGTATATGTTGGCACTGTGTTAGCTTCTGAAAACAAAGTTCAAATTACACTGAAAATTGGCCTGAAGTGCTGTTTGTACTTTGCTCATTGGAATGGTGGCATAGTTACACATAAACAGTTACGTTCCGCCGCCCCCCCCCCCCGCCAGTGGTCATCTTCATAAATATGTTTACATGTAAGTACTCCTTGCTTTAAAGTAAATATGTAATATACTTTTTCCCCTGTCCAGTGAGAAAGAGTTACCTCATATCTTTCTTTCAATAATGTAGTCATTGTACATTGGAATGTGGGGGTAATTACCTACTAAAGTGAGAATGTATACATTTTGGCAAAAAGCTTTAACTTTGAATTAGAAGGCCTGAATCTTGGGGGGCCTGTTAATGCAAAGAGAGAAATCAAAAATTTGTAGAGATCAAAATTTGTGTTTTAAAAACAGATAGACACTTAGAGGAATGTCTCCATACCCACTTTTAGTTTCATTACCTATTTATGTCTAGCTATAGTGAACTAGAATCATGTGTTTTATAATACAAGGAGTAGTTGTGAACCCCCTAGATGCTGGAATGTGGGGGTGTATATAGTAAGGCTTTAAAAATATGTGGATGTTTAGATTGAAATAAGAACACATTCACCTTTCTGCCAAGGACTCAGATGTGCTGATGTGATTTCTACTGGCCAAGTTTGAAATAAACCGTAAGACATGAAAGTGCTATCACTTTAGCAGTAGTGAGTATAATGGAGAGGTTAAGCTTATTCCACCCATACATGTCTTTGCTGATTGCCTTCCATAGTTAGCTGCATATAATCTTATATATTACTTCTAAAACCATCTGACATTCTTACAAAAAAATTCAGATAACAATTCACAAATACAAAATAAAAGGCTATGTTCTGAAATACAGGTGTCACAGGACACTGAATAATCAGATTTCTTAATTTACAAAGATGGTAGTTAATTGCTATTCCCCCCCCCCCTCATATTTAATTGAAACAGTATTGCAGTCGGGGGATCCTTCTGGGTATAAAGTTGTATGGCTTCCACCTAATTATAAAGACAGGTGTCCCCCCACTTACATGCAAGTGCATATACGCGCGGTGCCAGGAAACCATCAAATTATTCAATTCATACCCAGAAATGGCAGGAGAGAGCTGGAGAGTGCTCATGGCTTGTGAGGAGACCACCCCCCAGAGCCCGAAGTGGACATCAGCAAAGGAAACCCTGAAGAGATTGGAGGTGCAGCGGGGCTTTGTTTATTTTGCTCAGCCTCCCCACCTAACAGCTGATGTGTCGGTCCCAGAGCCTCCTGCTAGTCTAGGGGTCAGCAAACTTTTTCAGTAGGGGGCCGGTGCACTGTCCCTCAGACCTTGTGAGGGGCCGAACTATATTTTTTGGGGGTGGGGAAATGAATGAATTCCTATTGTCCACAAATAACCCAGAGATGCATTTTAAATAAAAGGACACATTCTACTCCTGTAAAAACATGCTGATTCCCAGACCGTCCGTGGGCCAGATTTAGAAGGCGATTGGGCCGGTTCTGCCCCCTGGGCCTTAGTTTGCCTATCCATGTGCTAGTCCCATAGCTTCAATTCTAGTTGTGGATATTTTTACATACAGTATTTTTGGTTCATATTGGAGAGAGAGCAGCAGAGAGGACGTTAAAAAGGTGTTTAGAGGGTGCTCCCCACTTTATGCAATTTCACTTATGCACACGTAGGCCTGGAACGCAACCCCCATGGAGTTGCCTGTAAATCGGATGTCTAGCATCTTTCTTGCAGACTTCTGTAGTTGGTCGGTTTAGTCATTACAGCATCCTTCCACATTTTATTAATACCATTTATTCATTGATATTCCCAGTTGTTTCCAATGCTTTGTATATAACATTTGAGCAGCTTATGCTATATAACCAGCCACTTCTAAATGCTCCCTTTTAATTGTATCTTTTGTATAGGTTAATTAATAAAAATAATAATAGATGTATACTTATAGAGTGTCCCAGTTTATTTTCTGTATCATGGTAGTTGGCAACCCTGGAATGCAGGGCAAACATGTTTGGTAAATATAAACAGAATAGGAAATACAAAGGTGTGTGAGAGAAAAGTAGATGATCCATCCATACAATTCCATTCCTTGACTTGATTTTCATGATAATATTTTTAAAAAATAAATAAGATGTTAAAGTTGGGGAAGGCATTATAGCTCTTAGATCTGGGTAGGATCTGAGATAATTAACTCTTGGTCCTGAACAGATTTTGATGTCATTTTCTGAGATAAATTTGGGGGTTCTTTCTAATGTTTTCTCTTGCACCAGGAATGAAGGACATAGTGGCATCATAATTTCATCTGCTTATGATGCTTTATTGTTGTGAAACCTTTTGTCATTAACTTCATCCAGGTTTACTGGATCAGACGGACCAAGTGGTTTTGGATTTGAACTGACATTTCGACTTAAGCGTGAAACCGGGGAATCTGCACCACCGACATGGCCAGCAGAGTTGATGCAAGGCTTAGCCAGATACGTCTTCCAATCAGGTACTATTTATGTGGCTTGTTTTATGTCAAAAGGTTGGTGATATTTGAGTTTGTTCTTTTGTTTTTGTAGTATGCCTTTTATGAGGCACTCAGCTTTTATTCTGTTTACTTACAACTAATATGGTTGTGAATTTTTGCGTGACAGATCAAACAAATTCAAGTATTTATTTTGCTGGAAATAAATTGAATAAAGTGAGATACTGCCATTTATATATTTGAGCCTTTTGAGATTGTTTCATGATTTGTGGATAACAAATGCGGCATCCAAGTATGATTATTCTTAATTCCTTTGATGCAGACTTCAGTAGTCTATGTCCAATTACCTTCATAATCTAGGCTTTGATCTCTCTTCATTTCATCCTTTTTATATGGATTGGTCCATAGAGAACTTTAGAATATCAGATATAAATTTACAGATCAGCTTAAATCTTTAAATAACTGTGGTTGTTTTAATATATACAAATGTCATAAAAAGAATATTATTACAGGCTGATTAAAATCCTAAAAATTACAAGCAAATATGGTGCAAATATGAAATGTATTTTTGCTACATGTAAAATTACTGGAATAAAAACTGGGTTAATTTGATCTTGTCCTTTTTTGAAAAATTGAGCTTTTCTTTTGTTGAAATAAGCTAATCAGTCTATCTGTCTCATGAAGTTGTTTAATTTCACCATATGTGCCATATCCCAGATAATCAGTATCACAGTGTCTGTAGAGCTTATCCATTTTGGGCAAATCATTTTTGCTGCTGTCCATAAATGAACTGTCATTTCTCAGGCCTTAAGGTATGCAAATATTATTATCTCAGCATCTCTTAGGAGATCATAACTCAGTATGCTTGTTATTTCTTTTAACACATTTCCAAAAGGGCCTACTCATTAGACCTACTCATATTATATGAATAGGCGTGTGTAGCACATTTCTTTGGGGTGTGTAGCCAGGAATTTTTCTGTGTTTATTTCAACAAAGGAAGAAATGGAATAATAGGTAAAATAAAATCGCAAAGAAAAGATAAAGAGGCAGAAAGCTAACAAAGCAACCATGAAAGAACGGCCAAGAAGCCAAAACAGGACATTTTTTCATGCAGAGAAAAAGACTCATGTTGAGCTGACCAGAGGCAGGGCAGATCTAGCTGAGGGCAGCCAGTGGGAGCTGGCAAGTCAATCAGCCAATGGGGGAGAGGGAGAATGGAATTTAAGATCCAGATAGGGACTGTCTGAGAGAATGCAGGCAGAGATTGTCTGTGGGTTTGATAGGGACCTGGGATTGGAGATACGGACTTTCTGTCTGGGTGGGCGGAAGGGGTCTCTGACTATCTGAGTGGAATTAGAAAGGGTTGATGTCAGTGAGGACAGATAATGAATTGACTGTCAGTTAGAGATAGAGATTGTATGCGGACAGACAAGGTTCTATCTGCCTGGAGGGAAGGTCAAGACTCTAGAAGGGCTGGAAGTGTTTTATGGGGTAGTGTAAGGCAATAGTCATCCTAGAAAGAATTTATGTCTAGTGACAGGTTTAAATCATTTTTAAAAAAACAAACTTAAAAGCTCTGTTTGAACCAGTTTTGTACCTGTCAAAAGTAACCATTAATCTACAGTATAACATCTTGGAGTGTAAACAAAGTTCAAATTTTCTTCTAAAAGTGCCTTATCCTTATTTAGATGCTCTGAATGAGGGTTAAGTGTTTGCGGGCTCTCCTTCACCTAATTATAATATATTGCTGCTGGTAAATATAAACAATATCATGAACAGCGAATTGAAAAACTGCTGAGGAAATACAGGCAGAGATTTATCTAAAACACACCTACAGTAGTGGTCACATTACTGAGCTTAAGTGTGAAGGGTGTCTGTCACACCCTCCTCTTCCCATACTACTACTGCTGGAGCCAGTCAACCCAACATTGCTTCCAGAAAGGAACACAAGCAGAAGCTGTGGATCCATTCCAGCCTTTTTATTCTGCCTGTGTCTCTCTTTGTCTTTTAAAAAAATGGTTATAATGAACCTATATTGCACACTACTATAATAATGTATTTTTTAAAAAACAACAACAACTGATAGCCGAAAACCTTATTGATTTTCATGATCTAGGGAGAAAGCTGGTTTGGAGAAAGTAAGATGATAGGGCCTTCTGTGTATAGAAGAGCCCCTGCTGAGCCTCTGCTGTTGATTGCTGTTAGAATGTTGGCAACATCTAGCCATGAATACTTCACTGTTACTCTCCTCTTCCTTCTGCTCCCCAAGAATGCTGGGCTTGAGTGGCCAATTTTATTTTTTAAAAAGTGAATTATCAGGGCTATATTTAAAAGGATTATAGAAGGCCTGGACTTCATGAAACTACAAAGCTTAAGCATCTTTTAAAGTTCTGCCAGCAGATTGAAAAATAGCTGTCGTCTCTTTTATTTCAAGAATGCAAAGTACAAAGCAACTACTGATAATCTGTATTTATCCATTTTTTAAAAATCACAATTTTTATCCCTTCAGTTTATAAGCATGCCCAATCCTCATTGCACCATTAAGATTGGGGGAATGGGGAGATTTCCTTCACCAGGAAAAACAAAACTGTACTTCTGTAAATGTGTCATTTCTCACAGGCAAGCTGGTGCATGGATGCTATTTTAGTTGCATAAAGAATGACCCTTGGAGAACTAAAATCACTATGTGGAGCTCTGCTACAGAACATTGCAGTGTGTCAATGGTGTGTATGCTGAGCATCTGACTGAAGCAGGGGAAGTTAGCATCAAAGGCTGCTTTCGATTTGGCTTGCTTTGTGGAAAAAATGTTTATTTTTAGTTTCCAAACATTTTAAAAAATATAGTCAGTTTGCATGCAAGTCATTGAGTGTGAGGATTTTCCATTTAATTATTTATTAAACAAATTTATAGGTTCGTTTTGCACCCCAATTCAGATGGATTTGAGCCAAGATCATTGTGATAGTAGGCTAGGCCTACACAATTAAGAGGGTCAGCTGTATTAAAGCTGTCCCACTTTCCAGTCATTCAACAAAGACAAAATAAAGACAGCTTCTTCGAGATTTTGCAAAACTTTTATTTCATGTTCAAACTCTAAACACAGAAGTCTACACATGAACTTCATAGGACCGTGCCGCAATATCTCTGTGTTTGGAACATCTAATTGTATTTACAGTAATTTCTTCAAAGATGCATGGGTTGCAGACAATAACTCTAGGCTACCCCCAACTTCCTCTGTAAGAAAAGCAGAGAAAGAAAGTCACAAAACATTAGTATTTCTTCAGCTGCTTGTTCTTTTTATGAATAATATAATTTGTGCTATTAGTATTTTTTAAATCTTCATATGAATTTATTATAATTATGTCTATGTATACTTAGTGAAAAACAACTGTGCGAGTTTCTATGTATTTATTTCTTTAAAAATAAAAACCCTGGCAGTTCATACCATCTAAATAGAAAGGTCTTGTGCTGATTTTGGACAGTTCTCAAGTTTTAGGGAGCTACTTATTTATTCATTACTAAGGCAAAATATAAGGCTTTAACCACCAGAAAGATATATTGGGTAGGAATTAAATGTGTGGGAAAGAACCCAATCATAGCTGGCATTTTTAAAGGCCCTTTTCCCCATGGAGAAATGTGTCTGCTTTCAGATTTACAAAGTGTAGCTATTATGTTAGATAGGGGACTTCTACTCTGTAAAGCTTTGCTTGTCAGGATTATTGTATGTGCATGGAAGATGCTCCCCATTTTAGCCAATGGGTGATAATATAAAGCTTTGAGTGGAAGAAGCCCAAAACGTGGGTAGCCACAGGCAAATAGGCATGTGCATAATCTTTTCAAAACTATACTTACCCTCATTGCTTAACTACTTTAAGTGTTGAAATTCACACTTTCCACTAAAACAGTTTCATGCTTCTGTTAATTCTAGAAGATGTTTTTTGTTTGATACCATCTGTTGGCAGGATTTGACATTCTTTCAAAAATAATGTCCAGAAGTGTAATAACCAAATGGCTTGGAGTTTGAGAATGAGCAAGTGTGAGCATCAGACTTTTGCCCTTCTCCTTTTTCTCTTCTTGTTGTAGGTAATTAAAATTTGTTTACCTGTTTACTAAAAATATTTTAAACTGTCCATCTGTAAAGATAAGAGGGCAGTGTACAAAGGCCTTACAAAACAGAACATAAAAATAAAATACACTGAAAATAGCAAAGTTATCATTCAAAGCATTATTGATATGTAGGAAAGTAAAAACAAGACAAGCAGACTATAAAGCCAATTCTAAAATTTAAAAATGCCTGCAAAAACAATTAATTTTTAACCTGGAACCAAAATGATTGTAACATGGTGCCAGTCAGTGTCATGATTCACATGACACATTGAAACCATAGTTTATGAATGAGCCGTGTGCTAGGGCATGCTGCATAAAAGACTACTCTATTCTCAAGCACAGTGGGCAGGAAACAAACCAGAGGTTGTCTTGCTGTTAACCACAAGGGTTGGGTTGCATGTTAACAGCTGGCCAGTCTCTGATTTGTATGGTAGGTTAGGCTGAGAGATTGTTATCAAGATCACCCAGGGAGGGAGCTTCATGGCTGAATGGAGATTTGTACTTGGGTTTCCCCAGTCTCAGTTCGACATATGTTTTGCTTCTAGTATATCTAGCAATGTTATGAGTGGTTGACATGTGTCGCAGCAATAATTGGAGGCTTTACCTTGGACATTTTCTCTTAGTAGTAGTAGTTGCTGTGATGAGGACAGCAGCAGCTGTGGACCAGGGAAAGAGCTAAATCTTTCTTTTACATCTTCAAAAGTTGGCAGGCATGAATGATTAAACCTGGTGTATAACGCAGAAACTCTCTCTGACAGCTAAGTAGGCTGCTCCTCCTGCCCCGCCTCTGCTTCCCAACAAAATGTTAATTGGCTGAAGCAGAATCTGGTAAGCACAGTACAGACAGAAGCCCTGTTGTGCCCTACACCCTTGTTTGTGCTACTCTTTCCACATCATTGTTCCTGTGTCAAGAATTTTGTTAAGTTGTCTTCAGTTTTAGGGTCACAAGACCCTTTAGTTAGAACTGTTGAATTCACAGAAGAGAAGACGAATTATTAAACTGCTGTTTGATTAAAATCTTGCTTTAGAACTTGTGTTTTGTCACTAAACTCAAGTTGCATAGTAAGAGTCCTCTAGATTGTAACTTCATCTTAGTATTGTTGGGACTGCCATAGAAAGACTGATCTTGCATGACACTGTATGGTGAGTTAAGGCCTGGCTTTCAAGCTTTAACGTTGGGTTTACTGGCTCTAGGGGATTTGAATTGGCCTTCATATCATTTTTCACATGGGTGGTTTTCTGTAGTTTAATTGAGCAGTCACTGTGAATTTTGTGGTTTGTGTGGGGAAGAGAGACATTTTTAAAGTAGTCTACACCCGAATGGACACAAACAGGTGGGTCTCCAGCAGAGACATTAGCATTTGAAAACCAGCTCCAAATGGCTAGGATTTCCCAGGAAAAGGAGTCTGGGCAGCAAAAAAATGCGGGGATCCATCAGCATAGAATTGAGTGAGCATTTGACATGCAGAATATTGTGACAGAAAGACAGGCTTCAAGAATGAATGCCTTTGTAGCTTTGTTCATTTTGGAGAACTGTGACTGTGAGGCCTTCATCATTAAAACATTTAGTTAATCAGCAGAATCTAGGATGATCCATCTGACCTGGGAAGTATTAGGAATTGAAATTTAAGTTGGACTGTTAAGTTTATTTAATGGTGTAGAACAACCACTTCTAGTTCTTCTTCCACTAAAGTCTTTAAATGCATATGGAGTCCATTTTACACTGACTTTTAAACAACTAGTAAGTTCTTTTTTTCCACACTATGCAACAGGTGTAACTGAACAGTTTATCATATTTAGTGTTAAGCAATTCTTATCTGATACTTTTCCTTATCTGCCAGTTAATGGAGAGGCATTTCCTTTATACTCATGTCAGCACTTATGTTCCCCACACCCAACCCTTTGGCCAAATTGTTGTAGCTTGGTGATTATACAATGAGGCTGTTCTGGGAAACTGCAAAGGGTTTCCATTGGGGTGAAGGCATTTTCTGATCCAATCCTATGGACATCTTAAGTAGACTTGAAAATCTACCTAACTATTTTGCTCATTATTTTCTCCTTACTCTTATGGGCTACAGTGCAGTACAAATAAATGTCCCTGCCTTTGTGGGTTTTAGTGCAGTGTTACTTTCTGCTTATGTGTGGCTCTTTTGTTTATCTAAGCTGTAATGTTGTAAAATGTTCTCTGCTCAGAATCTGGGTGCTCCCCATACTCTACAATTGTATTTCCATCATCAGGATAATGTTGATATTGAGCAAACTGTCACAATTTTGGTTTAAGGTTTCTTAAATTCCGAATACATTTTAAACCTCAATTCAGACTTCTATAGTCAAGGTTGGGAATCCTGGGTAGCTTGCTTTTTTTTTTTTTAAGGAAAAAGTCAAATTCACCTTTTTTTAAAAATGTAGAACTAAATTTATGCCTAAATTAACAGTGAGGACATCTGGTGGATGATCAGAGTTACCACAAGAGGCTAAGTAGATTCAGTCTTTTAAGCTGTCAACTGAACAGAATTTGTCTGAACCTTTTCTGGTCACCAATTCATTAATGCTTGCTGAAATGATAGATCCATACAAGATGTGTTCATTTGTACTGAATATAGTGATGTGTGAACTTCAGAAATGCAATAAAAGCATCAGTTGCAGAACACATTTTTAAAAAACCCTCTGCTTTTTTAAAGAGTTCTTGCTGTCTTGTTTTGCATTTGTAAACCTCCTTTCTGGGATTTATGTGCATTCTTGCACTGCCTTGGGAATTTGTAGTGCAGGGAAGGTTGGTGAGCTAATGAGCTTTCCTGGCCAACTGATATCTCATAGACTATGTGAGCCTAGAGCCTAGTTAGTATGATGAATCTAGATGTCACAGGTTCATAGTCAATAGATAAACTTGAAATAATCTTAGTTTACATTTCAAGCAAGAGGAAGAATTTCACGTCAAGGGAGCTCTCCATGAAATATACGTAGGCATTCTAGACTGGGAATGTTTCTATTCAAAGCTCATTCATTTGTCATGATCATGAGAATTTTCTAAAGAGCATCTTGGTATGGTGGGTCTCCTTTTAATCTACTGATAAAAGGTGCTAGAATGAAAAGAAGATTGGTATCATTGCAGAAGTGCATGGCTGTTAATTCAAGGTGTGAATGTTACAATTTTAGGCCTGTTGAGAAGAAGGATCATCCATAAACAAACACTTCCCGCAGATCAGTTTATATGATAATAGAGGAATGCTAGTCTTGATGCATATTACATCATGCCATTGAGTGGGAGCAACTGAAGTGCACCATGCACATTTTGTGTGTATGAGGAGTATAAGATTAGGAATACCAGATGTCTGAACCAAGCAAGCTATAATGTGTTAATGGGATGAGCTCCACCTTACCTTCATTCCTGAAGTGTTGTCTGATTTAGAAAGCTCGATCTGCTGTGCCGACTCTCACTGTGACCATTTACGATCTGGTAAGAAGAAAGAAAATGATCAGTTCCTTACTTAAATAATCTTTCAGACTTCATTATCATATGGTATCTCTCCATAGCGAGAAAAATAGTGCAGATCATGTACTTGTCACCTCTTCTATTTCCCAAATGGGAAAGTAACTTCAAACAGGCTGTAAGGCTGGTTTTCATGATTGCATTTCAGTGGATTTGCTGCAGCTGGTATTTAAAGATTTGTTCCTGAGAAAGTAGATTCTAACCTCTTTTTTCCACTTGACTTCACTGCTAATGTTGAGCAGTTTAAATATAAAAAATAAAATTGAGTGGGGAAGCTGATCATTTATGAAATGTGTGTTAAACCAGCATTTCAACAGCTGTGGTTCACCTGGAACCCCATTCTCCAGCCAAATTCCAGGAGCCGATGCATCAAGAAGACAGAGCCAACAAAAAAGCTGTGTTGTAGTTTGCTGTTCTTCTCCATGCTTTCAAACCTCCTGTTACCAAGCACTACGTTATGTTTGTGAGGCCAGTGTACACTATCCATATGTAGTCCAGACTACAGTTGACTTGAAATAACTATGCTTTATTCAGCTGGTTGAATGGAGCTGCAATTTGTATGTTAAATTAGAAGAATTTACTACATACTGCTTAATATAGAACTGGGGCCACAGTCAGTCCCTGTGGCTCATGTGGGTCATTAGGTGATATGGGGGAGGCAAATCTCCGTGGCAGTCTGGAGCCAGAATCAGGCCTAATGCAACCATGTGATGGCAGTGGGGTCTGGTTTGGTGCATGTGTACAATCGCAGGTTGTTATGTACATTAACCACTCATCTTACATGAACCCCAACATACAGATTCCCTGTACATATGCAAGAGCTACTTGCCTTTCTATAATGTTGGTATTAACAAGTTGATGCACCAAATTATCAGCATAGCTTTATCAAGCAGTTTCTCTCCTTTTTTTGTTTTTTGTACTATATCAGCACAGATGATGGGTAACAGTAATAGGAAAAAATATATATCTTGTTTTGTGAGGATGTTTCCTCAGTGTTGTTAAAGCTTTTTGTGCAGTCGTCTTTTTTTTAAGCAGCTAGAAATATGTATTCATTGCTCATATTTCTCTTTCCCCACCAGAAAATACATTTTGTAGTGGTGATCATGTATCGTGGCATAGTCCGTTAGACAACAGTGAGTCGAGGATCCAACATATGCTGCTGACTGAAGATCCACAAATGCAGCCAGTTCAAACACCATTTGGGGTGGTGACTTTTCTTCAGGTATGGTAACAGAATCAATATTCAGGGCATTCATTTAAGGAGCTAATAACTGAAATGAACAATGGAGTTTTCTTTGAAATGAGATTGTGGTAACTATGGGGTACTTAAAAGCAGGTGCAGGTTTGGCATGGGTGAAGGCAAAACTAGATCTTTTCCATCATCCATTATGGTAATATTGCATGTCACTTCAATAATATTTTTCAAATGTCAGGGTTTTTTTTATTGCTATGTGTATCTAATATGATACTGAGCCTTTTCAGCTGTGAAAAGCTTTCCAGTACCCTGAGTAAATTCTGCATATTTTCATGTTCTTGTCAACTTAATTGGATGGAGTGCTTTCATTCATGGAATGCAAATTCTTGGATTCTGATTTCCTTATGTACATAGTATTTTTTTAAATAAACCAACAATCTTAGTTGAAATACTTTTCTGGTTTAGTGTTTAGTGTTGGTGTCCATCTTATACCTAAGCCTAATATACCAGTTACTAGGAGGTTTTGTAAGTATTCTGAGAGTATTAATAGCAGCTTAAAAGTGAAGAACTGCGAATACATAAATCTGGGTTTAAACAGATTAAAGCTGGGAGAATCAATATCCCAGACTTTTTGCAAAATACTACTACTACAGTTGCTTATTCATAGGCCTTAATGGGGCAGCGAGAAAACTTGTACCATGATATAGTCAGCAATATCTATTTTTTACATACAAAAAGTATATTCCAACTGGTATTGAAATATTGTAGCTAACTTAGCAGTTATTGTGTGTTTAAAGGTTTGTTTGTTTTTTGGTCTTGATTTCTGAGGCAGCTGGTGATATTTACTGATCTGGCATAGCTTGGTATGTTGCAATGGTAGCAAACGTGTTTAACCTCAGAATGATGTATTGGCTTCCACTGTAGCAATGAACAGATCGCTCTGTATACAGTTGGCTGTGTGTATTATTCCAAACAAGATCTAGGCTTTGCAGATGCAAGGTTGTTGCTTCATCTCTATGGTTCTGTTGAGGAGCTCAACATGTGAAAACAAATATGAAGGATTTGACTATAGTATGACATGATATTTGAATCAGGAAAGCTATGGTCAATACTAATCTAGCCGCCCCAGGTACAAATCCATATTATGGAATTAGCACTCATCATAAGATACCCAATCAGGGATCACAGAATCACAGAATTGTAGAGTTGGAAGGGAACAATGAGGATCACCTAGTCCAGCCCCCTGCAGTGCAGGAATCTTTCGTCCAGCATACGACTCAAACCCATGATTCTGAGATTAAGAGTCTCATGCTCTACCAACTGTGATATCCTTCATAGTAAATCTAGTTCATGCTAAATAAAATCTAGATGAAACGTGATGGAGGAGGGATTTCTCAAAAAAGAGTGTATAGCCAGAGTCTCAAGCCTTGGATGTGGTACTCCAATGTAGAACCTGATCCTAATATATGTTACAAGTGTGTACCCCCCCTTTAACCCCTTTTCCAGATTGTTGGCGTCTGTACAGAGGAGCTTCATGCAGCACAGCAGTGGAATGGACAGGGTATATTGGAACTGCTTCGGACTGTTCCTGTGTAAGTACAGCATTGCCAGCTGACTAAAAACAGTATTATAAATATTCTTTAAAGAAATATTGCCTGATAAAGATGAATGCAATCATAAAAGCTTATAAATTCTACACCTGGAATAAATTATGTAGTTTGGGATATCTGCATATACATTGACATGGTTTATTCTGATGTCAAAGCTCAATTTGAATTTTTCAGTCTTTTTGCTCAAAGTTTGTGGAACCTTTTTCAGATAAGTAGCTATACCCCTCATAGAAAACTTTGGGTGTGGGGGTGCGTGCTGGAGACAAAAGTGGGCAGGTTAAGAGGCATGGACAGAGAATACCTCTCTACATTTTGTGAGATACATTCCATCCACATCAAAGTTAAGAGGTTTCTTCACTGTCCCACCCACATCTCTCCCACTTCCATCCAGGCCAAGTAAGAAGCACTAGTACAGTTTAAGGATACTTTCCATCCAGGCAAAAGCCCTTAAGGTTTGTGTGGAGCAGAACTGGTGGGGTTATGACCTTGAGAGACACATGGCTTAGTTGGGAGCTTCTGAGGGCCAAATGCAGAAACCCGAAGATCTGCATTTGGGCCCCAAATATGAGGTTCTCCACCTCTGCTTGGGAATGTTCAAATATCTTTTATTTTAGAAATTAAATTAATCTAGAAATGCATATTTGACCATTTGCTTTTTCTGTATTTAAAATTCCATTATCAATTTTTAACCTTTTGCCCTAGAAAAGTATTTAAGTGCTCGGGCTCTTATTTAATACAAGCCCTCCACCCTTAAACATGAATTACAGAATTTCCACTTCTAGGAACGAAAGCTGTGGAACAAAGAAGCTCAATATGAGTATTATCTGAAGAAAACTGGTTTGTCATCTGTCTTGTACAGTTTAATTCTAGAGAATGCTGACAGTACAAGGATTGCATGACTTTTGAGGTCCTTTCCAATTCTGTACTTTTATCTTTGGACATGAATAATCTTTTTGCTAATTGTTCTCTGCTTTCGAATTGAGGGGCCATTTATATGCAGGAAGGGTAAGTCCAGTCCATGAAGATCCCTGTCTCTCTTTGATGTTACAACCATTTTTACCCTCTTGCTGTGAGATATTGCAGTCATACGGAAAATTGGGGTCTGTTTTCTTCATGATAAATGGGGAAACAGTACAGATTACCATCCTGTAGTTATATTGTCCATTTTCTGTAGTTGAATTAGAGGCTTAACAATAATCCAACATCTAAAATGGACAGGTAGAAGTTCTAATTATTCATCCAGAACCCCAAATTTATCCCTCCTTTCTGTCCCTTATTGCATTTGCACTAAAATCATTGGAGACCTAGAAGCTTTGGAGCAATGGTAGTACAGTCACTTTTTTTTGTTTTTTTTTTGTTTATAGAGCAGGAGGCCCATGGTTGATAACAGACATGCGACGTGGAGAGACCATATTTGAAATAGATCCACACCTGCAAGTATGTAACTACTCAATCTGGTCCTAGATGACAGTAGGGCATTGCTTTCTTAGTCATGAGGAACAGCTACCTTCTGATAACTGAATGTGCTCAGGATAGACTTGTTGATTACTGTCAGAAGCTGCTGGGACTCAACCTGGGTATCTTTGGAATACCGTTTCCTAGAGGCAATGGTTGTAGATCACTGATTACCTGATCAAAGTGTGATTGGCTTCACTGAGTGTCCCTGAACTCATTTCAACAGCTTAATATAGGCAACTGGGCCACAAGCAGCTCGGTCTCCTACCCTACTGAACCTCTATTTTCCCTGCCCTGTCTGTTTTCTATTGCACATGTGCTTTGGAGAGGGTGGGAATGAATGGGGAAGTCACTTGCTACATGCAATTTTCTCTGCAAGTTTACAAGGTACAACAATGACAGAGTAGGGTTCCTGTGCCTTTTAACAGTTGTGCAGAAATTTAGCACATGTAATTATGAAGAATTTTATATACTAACCTTCACCAGAAGGACATAATAACCAACGCAGCATACTCTGGTTCTCTTCAGATCATATTGAACAACACAGCAACCATACAGTACAAAAAGCTGAAAAGCAATTACCTCTGTACAGCTCTTAATAAAGCACAATGTCAAACTGTTCATAAATACATTTAATACAGAATTTTGTTGCTGTAGTAGGAGAAGCTTACATTTCCAAATTTGGCATTAAAAATGGCGAAACACTGCATGTGTGAGTCTGGTAGGCCAAAGTGAAATTTTCTTTCACCATGCCAAAGAGCTAAGCATATTTGATTGGTGCAGCAGAGAAATAAGTTTCTTAAATGTAGTTCCATTAGAGTTGAGTGTATATGTTTGCATGTGAAAAGAAAATTTGAATAAATATTTTCTCCTTGGTTTTTGCATTAAACTGCTGCAGTTGCTTCTCCTTGTAAGGCTCCCTTCACTGCTATATTTAGCTTAACAGCATCATCTGGTGGTGAATTTTAGAAGCTGACACAAGTAATATTCCTAAGTTGCTCTGTCTACAGTTTGAATTTCTGGTTTGCATGTAATGCAGGAATACTATGTTCAGAACTTTTCATTCAGATATTCAGATTTAACCTTGTAGAATCACTATGAGGTTGATTCTTCGACAGTCAGGCACTGTTCAAAGGGGGAAATTTGATAATCACAAGTGACGCGTGTCGGGAGGATGTATTGAGGATTCATTGAAACCTATTCTTGATGTAACAACTTTTTGCAAAATTTAGTTTTGATGAATTAAAAGCTGTGGCTCACATTTCCTTTCCTTCAGCACAATGTGGGACAGTATAAAAGCCCTTCATTTCTCAAGTGCTGACTGCCAATAAAATGTAGAATGGGGATCTCCAATTTTCCATTTGCAAACTAGAGACCCTACCTTGGGTTCCAAACACACACCACCAAGTGCTCACATGGCAACCATACAAAGGCATACACAATCCCATCTCCCCCCTGCAATTAGTTTGGGGGGGGGAGTGTTTCAGCCTGTGATATTCCTGGAGAGTTCAGCTGGGGAGGTAAGAGTTAACTGTGGCTCCTCAGCTAGGAGATCACACACGCACAGTTTTCTCCACCCCATAAATTACATTGGGGGACAGAGGGACATGTAAAGCCTAATTACAGTGGGGAGTGTGTGGATGTTTTGGTGGGGAGGTCACAGCTGCTTGGATGGGGGGCGGGGAAGGAAAGAGTAATCCTTCCCTTCTCCAGCAGTGACAACTTCAGACTTTGCCCCTCCTTTGGAATTAGACTTCAAAGAAGCCTTTTATTATAGCCAATAGAAGGCTTCCTTGAATCTTAATCGTGGTGAGGGGGGTGGTTTCAGGGTGAGGTTCACTCCAAAGAAGGATTAACCCTTTCCTCCCCAGCTGTGACCCTCAAAGTCGCCCTCCCCTGCTGTAATTAGCCTTGGAAAAAGTCTTCTAATGGCCACACTAGAAGGCTTTTCATTATAAGTTGTATAAATATAGAGTTTTAATATTCCATATTTTGATATTCCAGAATGGATTTGCATTGATATTTGAAATGTGTTTATATGGAATTCATTGATTTGTAGAAATGTATGGACACTTAGGTTATCATTCCAGTTTAAAAAGTTTTTTTAATGAGGCATAAGAGTGAGTAATTGAACTATATTTTTGCTTCTGAAATAATGTTTTGCCTGTCTGGGATTTTGACTATAACGATTTCTACTTACCGTATTTTTCGCACCATAGGACGCACTTTTTCCCTCCTAAAAAGCAAGGGAAAATGTGTGTGCGTCCTATGGAGCGAATGCAGGCTTTCGCTGAAGCCTGGAGAGCGAGAGGGGTCGGTGCGCACCGACCCCTCTCGCTCTCCAGGCTTCAGGAAGCTATCCGCTAGGAGTGGGAGACCCAGCTCTCCCACCGCTAGCGGAGTGCTGCATTAATCCCGAAGCTTGGGGCGTGCGGAGCTCAGCGCGCCCCAAGCTTCTGGGTGCCGGCAAGGTCTCCGCTAGCCCTGGGAGAGCCCCGCGACGTCGCCCGGCTCTCCCAGGGCTAGCGGACCACTGCGCTAATCCAGAAGCTTGGGGCGTGCGGAGCTCAGCGCGCCCCAAGCTTCTGGGTGCCGGCAAGGTCTCCGCTAGCCCTGGGAGAGCCCCGCGACGTCGCGCGGCTCTCCCAGGGCTAGCGGACCACTGCGCTAATCCAGAAGCTTGGGGCGTGCGGAGCTCAGCGCGCCCCAAGCTTCTGGGTGCTGGCAAGGTCTCCGCTAGCCCTGGGAGAGCCCCGCGTCGCGCGGCTCTCCCA
Organism: Podarcis melisellensis; assembly: GCF_964234715.1. Taxonomy (NCBI): domain Eukaryota; kingdom Metazoa; phylum Chordata; class Lepidosauria; order Squamata; family Lacertidae; genus Podarcis; species Podarcis melisellensis. The sequence continues at coordinate 44,056,690 of NC_138537.1, forward strand.
GGGCTAGCGGACCACTGCGCTAATCCAGAAGCTTGGGGCGTGCGGAGCTCAGCGCGCCCCAAGCTTCTGGGTGCCGGCAAGGTCTCCGCTAGCCCTGGGAGAGCCCCGCGACGTCGCCCGGCTCTCGCAGGGCTAGCGGACCACTGCGCTAATCCAGAAGCTTGGGGCGTGCGGAGCTCAGCGCGCCCCAAGCTTCTGGGTGCCGGCAAGGTCTCCGCTAGCCCTGGGAGAGCCCCGCGACGTCGCGCGGCTCTCCCAGGGCTAGCGGACCACTGCGCTAATCCAGAGGCTTGGGGCGTGCGGAGCTCAGCGCGCCCCAAGCTTCTGGGTGCTGGCAAGGTCTCCGCTAGCCCTGGGAGAGCCCCGCGACGTCGCCCGGCTCTCCCAGGGCTAGCGGACCACTGCGCTAATCCAAGCTGCGGATAGCAGCCTGCCGCCCAGCGCGAGGGACGCCCTGAAGCAGAGCGCCCCGCGCGCTAGGCAGACATCAGCCAGCCCCACAAGCTCGGGGGACAGCAGGGAGGCGCAGCGCCACTATCCCGCTGTTCCTCGACCTGGTTCGGTTTCCCTGACCTGCTTTTGGGGGGGAAATAAAGGGAAAAATTTTTTCCTTTATTTCCCCCCCAAAAAACTAGGCGCGTCCTATGGTCCGGTGCGTCCAATCGTGCGAAAAATACGGTACCTTTGTCTTAGATAATAATGACTGAGCCACAGAAAAAGACTCAGTGTTGAAATGTGTCTGGCTGTTTTGTTTTTAGAAGCCCTTGTTTTTAATTGGCAGTGGCTTGTAAGTGAAAAAGAAGTGCTTATATTTATATTCATTTATACTGTTCATTTTATCTTATGGAATATTAAAAATCTATTTTTATACAGTTTAGAATTGAATGTTTTCCCTTTAACTCTGTTAAGTTGCATTTTTGTCAAGGGTAGTGGAATCTTTTTTCCTTTGTTTTCACCAGAAGGCTGCTTTGAAGCCTAATTTCAAGGAGCCGGGGTGGGGGGTGGGATGACAAGGCAGGAGTTTGAAGACTTGTGGGCATCCACAGGCTCTGTGTTGGTGAACCACAATCTAGGAAAACATACTCCATGAGGTTGTAGTTCCTGTAGTGGCACAGGTGGGATTTTGGCTTCAAAAGACTTGGCTGTTTTGGATCTTTTTTAAGCAGGACAGAGTTGATAAAGGGATTGAGACAGACGGTTCGAACCTGAGTGGTGTCAGTGCTAAGTGTGCCTGGGATGATCTTAGCCGGCCGCCAGAGGATGACGAAGACAGTAGAAGTATCTGCATTGGCACACATCCCCGACGATTGTCTGGGAAAGGTAAGAGGGAACCCGGAAAGCCACTCAGAAGGTTGTTTTCTCGGCACCACAGCTAAGTTGGATGGAGTTCTCACACTGCTGTGTTTCTAAATAGGTACAATTTGTTTACAACTTGAATTACTTGCAGTATTCCTCCATTACAACCTTGATCTTTTGTTTTCATCCGATGTCAGCATACAAAAAATATAATGTTTTTGGACTATTACAAGAAGATAGTTCCCTATTTTTAAAAATTCTTTTTACAAGTCACATACTTGATAATCACAGGTATTTTTAAAAGTGGTAGAAGGCATGGCTAAAAGTATGAAATTGGGAGGCTGTATTGCATCGAGTTATGTATTAAAACAGGAAACCAGATATTTGGTGTGCTTTATGAGGTCTTCATTAAATTTAATATGATTATTTTATGAGCAAAGTTGCTTCGTATGGATCTTGAATTTTTTGTTATATCAAGTTAAATTCAAAGCCCAAAACTCAAGGTTTAGCTCTCCCAACCCTCTCAATTTTTGCTCATTTATTTATAGCAAACCTGAATCACTTTGTACTTTGTGTGCTGCTCTGCAGTTAGTGTCGGTTCTGTGGTGTTTCATCTCCCCCCACCCCGCAACTACTCTCTTTTAAAACAAACAAAAATACATTTAACTTCTTCTTCTATAGCTTCTGATTGTGCTTTGGAGGGTAAGCACCATGAATAACAACAGCAACAGTAAATTTACACAAACATACGCACACACCCCTGACTGGGTTGCTCAGCCACTCGGCGGCTCCCAAATCAGCCAAGAATAGTTTGTCTTAGTGCAGGACAGGAAGGAAGCCATATGAGTGGGGAAACGTGTGAAGTTTGTTTCTAATCTTCCGTCCATGCTCTGGAGGACCATCTGAACTGAACCTGACTCAGTTTTTTAACTATTGTTTCAGATACAGAGCAAATCCGGGAGACTCTGCGAAGGGGACTTGAGATTAACAGCAAGCCTGTTCTGCCCCCAATTAACCATCAGAGACAGAATGGACTGAATAATGACAGAGCTCCGTAAGTTTAGTCTTGTGTTTGGGTCCTGAGGTGGTGGAAGATGTGTCTAATTTGGCTTAGCCTTGGGAAAATAATGGAAGGAAAGACTGGCTTCATGTTTCTAACCTGGTGATAGCTCTTTATGCAATACTTCTGGATGGCTCACAATCTAAAAGACAGAAATTGAAAAGGGAGAATGCAACATAAAGGTAGGCTTGTGTTTTAGAGCAGGTTCAGAATTTATAGACAGATGACCAAGAATTACACAGTGAGGACCTCTGATAGTTAAGTCATCCATGGTGTTACCAGACTGACAAAGCAGATGACATAAGCAAAGAGGATGATGGCCAGATAGGAACATAGATACTAATGGGTTAAATAAACGGGGCTCTGCAAAACAGGCCTAAGTGATCTTATCAGTGGGTGGGCAGAACATAAGCATGGCAATTAACTGATATTGTTATGAAATTAATTGATATTGCTATAATTTGGCTATTATTGGGGGAATATTGATAAACTAATAAGCTTAATTGCAAAAAAAGAACATAAGCATGACTACTTATGGACTGCAAGCGAGTAAGTAAATGTGGAGGCCTGTCACTGATACTTGGGGTATTTTATGTTTCTCCTGCTTGCCATCCAGTTTATAGTAGAGCCTTCTTGGAAGCATATGTTCATCCTTCCCTTCATTTGAAGGCCTTTTGCACTTCACACATGAGATTATGACCAGTGCATTAGTAGCAATAAAGAAGAGCATTGTACTCTGAAATTTGTTTGTATAACTATTATACACTGCTTTTTTTGGATGTTTTTCCTTTGTACTCTCTTTTGTGGTAGTAACGAGGAGCAGAATTTGTTCTCAAAGGTGATTCTTAGCACTGTCAGTGTCTGCTATCTGTAGATGACACAAAGGGGTGAATTATTTTTAAAAAACTCTGTCTTTCCAAGGGCAAGATCTCATCTTCTACATTTGCTATTCAGTATACCTTGGAGAGGATTACATTGTTGAATCTTGTTAAAAGTCTGTGAAAAAGCATAGCCAACTCGGACTTCCCATGAGAGACAGAGCCTTAGTAACTTTATCTGTAAGCACTGCATCCTGGCCAGCCATTCGTAAGGGTATCAGCTTAATTACATCCTTCTAGTGTGGGAATCCATTACTTGGAACATTGTGTCCATCCAGTTCAGAACCAGTTGCTCTTTATAGAGTTCTAACAGAGTCTTCTTAATCATCTTGACAGAGACCAGGACATTGCAAGGATTGTCAGAATCTCTTCCTTCTGCAGGAGTCAGAAACACTTTTGTTCAAGAGTGAGAGAACGGTTCCCCTTGGGGAGGAGAGCAAGGGATTGTTCTTACTAATTTGCAGTTCCCAAGATAGGCAGATGGTTGCCCTCCAGTATTAGATCTTTTGTTGTTGAACATGTTTTGGCCGCAGAGAACTCCATATGCCTTGTTTGCTAGAAATCCTGCTCCACTGAGCAGTTTGTGCCCTTGGACCTGAAAGACATATATCTTCATATTTCATCTTACGCATGGCATTGATGGTTTTTTAAAAAGTGCATGAATAGGGATGCGTAGTGCCCTGTTTGAGGCAGCACCAACATCAACAATTCTGCTATCCTTGGGTTGTAGCAAATTATAGTCTTACCCATTGTAAACCTGTTGAAAATAATGAGCATGGCTAACTTTGATCCATTAATTTAATTGCCCTACTCTGAGTAAAATTTAGTTGGCTACACTAAGTGTTCTATTCCTTGCAGGAATAACTTGTGGACTTCTGTGTGCTGAACTTGAGATACACAAGCCAGAAAATCCATCTGGAACCAGTGCAAATGATCCATTGCCAATTTGCTACTTGATTCCTGATTTAGCGGTACATTTCCTTTATTGTAGGGCTTTGTCCCTTCAAAGGAATATCAGAAGTATATATAGCTTGCCTCTACTTGCCTGCCCCAGCTTGCTCTAACCACACATCCCTAAACACGTCTGCAGATGGCTTCTCTGTTCAGGGAATAAAATATTCCTGAACACAAATGACTGAGGCTTTACATGTGCTAGGGAGACACTTTCCCACTGCATCCCTGCCTGTTCTTTCAGAGGATAAGCTGCTGTCCATCTGGTAGAGCTGACTCAGAAACTAGCTCACTTATTAAAATACACAGGAGTGTAGCATGAGTAGCTTTGCCTTGTTTTAGTCCAGTGCCCTCGTGTAAGGCATACAGGGAACAACAGAGAGAAGAACGCAAATGGAGTTTTATTGAGAGAGTGTAACAAAATGGCAATTTAATGATTAACAATAAAAGCTATCCCTGAGACAGTGGGGATGTCAGCAAAACGAACGAGAAACACATACTTCAGTGTTTCCTAGAGATGCACTGAGTCCAGGTAGTTATAATCTGATAGGCTTCACCAGCCTGGTGTCCTCCAGATGTTTTTGATACTGCTTTCACCACCCCCTGACTATTGGTTGTGCTAGTTGGTGGCAGTTGTAGTTGAAAACATTTGGAAGGCACCAGGTTGGGAAAGTCTGGCCTCTGATGTACAAAGACGTACAAAAGAGTAGGGTGCTCCCAAAATGATAATTTCCAGGTACACAAAAGGAAGTTTGTTGTTGCCTGTCACAAGAAAAGAGGGGTGGTGGTTTAAAGTTGAGTTTAGATGGGCTTTACAGTAGGAGAGTATAAATTTAATTAAATAATAACTGCTGCGACTACTACTACGCCCACTACTACTTCCAAGTGCCTTTTGTCATAGTTTGTTAGAACTTTAATAGCTTACTTTCATCCCTCCCCAAAAATGTATATTTTAGAGCATCCCAAAATGGTGATGGAATATTGCTCTCAGACAACATGTGGTTTATAGCCTTGTCAGAGATGCTGTTCCAGAGTGCTCTAAATACTTGTGACCGGTTGGTATACTCATTGAAAGGGAGGTTGTTTGTGATCTCAGAACCCATAAATAAAGAGCAGTGACATGAGTCTTGAGGGTGTTTGAATAAACTCCACAGAGGTGGTGTGTACTGTTTACAAAGAAGAAGATTATGAACAAGCAAAGGAACGTGAGAAGTTGTCATAGGATAGGTTTGATGCAGCCTAAGAAGCCTTCATTGTGTGCTTTGTATTCCATACTCTCTCTCCACACTGTGTTTTGTCAAGCCCTTACTTTCTCGTTTAATCAGAACCAGGAATTATCAAAATTCCCAGCTGTTCCACAGGTTTTGCCAATAGCAAAAAGGTCTGCTGGTATCTTGCCAGTCTTTCTCAGAGATGTAGACTTTGTATGTACAGTAGTCTGGCTGATTGTCTTTGTTATCCTCTGTTGCTTTCTGGTAAGGCTAATACCTAACAGACATTTCAGGAGGGCAACATGGTATTTCTTAATCTTCTTAAAGATCATCCAGCCTACACTAGGGTCCTCCAACCAAGAGAGGCTGCAGCAGTAGAACAGGCAGTTCTTAAGTTGTGTAATTGACAGATTTTTCCATGTCAGCCAGTTTGCTGGTCTCCTGTATGTAGGATCGCACGTCATAAGTTTCTTACCTTTTATGTTGGAATTGCATTGTACTCCTCTCCTCCTCAAGAGGAATATAACTGACATGATTTGAATTGCAGATTTTCGGTGGTGTGAAATAACTAAATGAGAAGCTACTGTGCCCTACTATTTGCTTCCAGATGGTTATAGAGGAAGGGAGAACTGTGCAGATTCAGTCCTGCGTGTGGAACTGAACAGAAGAGTCTAAGAATAACAGTTAATATTTGTTTTCTTTCTTCCATGAAGTAGCCTTAGATCGCCCTCTGTTGCATAATCAAGAAACTGCAATACAGTCTATGCTGGGCTGGGCTAGAGATGGGATTGCATGAATGTTGCTTCCTTGGGCTTCAGATATTTAAGGAGACCTACCTCTGAACTGAACTATTGGCCTTTTAAGATAGTGGAAGTAAGGAAGTGATGGCATGGTGATTGTTGCCATATTCCCAGTTGCCTTACATCCAAAGGAGAATCCTTTCACATTCTTGGCTTCCAGCAACTGCTGGGAGCAAACAAGCACAGGAATCAATATCCTTTGCCATTTTACTTGATCCTATGGCACATAGTGATGGAAAATATTCTCCTGTATTCTGCATGAATCAAATGCAGCTACTTCCCAGTGTTCTGGGGGGGATTGGTGGGATGTATGTGTGCTCAGTTTGGTGGATAGCTGAAAGGACTTTCAGTTTTGTAAATGCTTTTGGATATGTTCTCAGAGCTATATGAAGAACCAGTTACTATTGATAAAGCAGGTAGTATGTGGATTAACATGAACACTAGTTATGAGTCTTCTTTCTAATTACTGTTTCAGTTTCTCTCAAAGGAAAGTTATTGAAAGGAAGTAATTTATCTAACAGAGCAATTCTAACCATGTTTACTCAGTTCTACTGAATTTGATGGGGTTCACTCCCAGCTTAGTGAGGTTATGGTGGCAGCCTAAATTACTTGCAGCAATTCTTAAACAGGCCTCTAGTATCCTCAGGTTTTGTTTTGTTTGTTTAAAGAAGGCTGGTTTTTTCTGCAAGTTTCCATGCACTTGATCAGAAGCATCTGGCACTGGCCACAGAATTTACCTTTCGGATTGGACTTTGGTTTGGCCAAGGATAGTGGCACATGGTATTAGGTCTACAAACTTTAAGCTGAAGACAAGTTCCCTACCAGAGCAATATATCTTGCATTGTGTGTGATCTTAAACTCTTCAGAGCATACTAAAGAAGGTTATTGCTACCTGTGATGTAGGTTCTTTTCTCATTAGCCTAGTAAGTGGAGGCCTATAGACAAAATTATCAAAATTATGTTTTTGTTCATAGCACTTATTGACTCAGTGTATATGCTGAAACGTATGACTAGCAAACCTGCAAAAAGTATTCTTATTGGTTACCCAGTACTCTTGCTCTCAGTTTGGAAAGGAGTTCTTAAACTATGTTATGCTAAGCCTTTCAAATAGCTTGATCCCAAGCATTTTTCACCTGCAAATAGGGCAAATTCAACCATGGCAGTGTACTGTCACGGACATGGAGACTTTTTTCAGAATCTCAGAACCAGAACAAATCTTTAGGATTAGGGTCTTGTTAAGGATGGTGGTTTGGATTGTTGAAGCCCACCCAGATGCAGCTAGAACACAGTTTAGGTAGCCATGCATTGCATATTGTGTTGGAGCAAGGGCAAGGCAGATCAATGAGTAAGATGGAGAGTTAAGATATGCAGCTTCTAAGGAAAATGAGGGGAACCGTGGGAGCACCTCAGATAAACAGTCAGGATTTGAAAAATAAAAAGCTCTCTTACTTCCAGTTATCGTAATATACATCATCATGGAAAAGGTTAGTTCTCTGCCTCTTGGCCAAATAAAATGCCCAAAATAATGGAAAAGAGAGAACTGGTATATGTAGTAAAATTGGAGTATTAGAATTGTTGTGTATGCTGAAGCTGTATTTTATTCTTTCTGGTGCATACTTTGTGATGGATGTCAGAAGAAAGGCTAGCACGGGCACACAACTGTCAGAACTGGCAACAGTCTTAAGCACGCTTTCAGCATAATGGGCTGGTATGAAATGCCCTGGCTCAGAGTAGCAAAGATCAGCCAGAATTCTTAATTGTTCTCAGTACAAGAAATCCTGCACCAGAAACCTTAACATATTTAAAGCTGCCTCTGCATCCCACTAGAAATCTAGGAGATTCAGATCAAACCCATGGTCTCAATACCTCAAAATGGGATTAGAAATAAAAGGGTTGGTGCCAGTTCTACTCTTGAGTAGGACTTAGTTGAATGCAATTCAAATTATTTTTCATGTATCTGTTAAACACCTTTTCTCAGTGAGAATGTTCTATAGATCATTTGTAGTCTGATACAACATGGAATTAGTGTGAGTGCACCATTTGTTCAGGTGAAACAGGGAAGTTGTGTGGTATGAGAATCTAAGAGCTGTTTAAATAATGGGTTAACCAAAGCAATATTCTAGGCAGTAAGGCTTTCTCAACTATGAATATGGCAAAATTGAAGTATAAATGTCTTACTCAGCTTAATAGTGCTCTAATGCTGGCTTTTTTCCAGTTCAGTTGTGAAGCAGAGGAGACTGACTTTCACAGTGCCAAGGTTGTTGCACTACATGCAAGTTAAACTCTACTAACATCTAATTATCATTTCCCTGTTTGCTGAATTGTACTATCCTAGCATATAAAATGGACATAGTGTCAGTTCAAATGTAGCATCAAACTGTGGTTTGGCATTATATTATTGAGCCTTGAATTTGTGTGGTTAGATTCCTTCTTCAGCTACCTGTGAACTCTGCTTTGCTTGCAATCTCTGGCTTTTGCAAACTAGAATTTGCCTGGTTTGGATAAAATTGCAAAATATAGTTTGCTGCAAAGTAAGAGTTTGCAAGGAGTTCTGTGTCTGTGGTAGTTTTGTGCATGTGACTTTTTTTATTTTAAACCAAGAATGGAATGGTTAAACTTTGTGTAGCAAGTAAATGTTGGAATATCTCCAGGGGCCTAAAGATTTTTACTAATTGGCATAAAGGGATGCTGACTTCAGCCAGCCATTTCTAATGTGGCAAGAGGACCAACGGTGGTTGCAGGTTTGTGCATGTGGTCATGGCGTGTTTTAACAAGGTTGTTTCTTCAGTCATTTTGCATATAGTAAAAAGATAAAGAGATGCTGCCGTACAGTGGTGCCCCGCAAGACGAATGCCTCGCAAGACGGAAAACCCGCAAGACAAAAGGGTTTTCCGTTTGCGAGTTGCTTCGCAAGACGAATTTCCCTATGGGCTTGCTTCGCAAGAAGAAAGCCCATAGGGAAATCTCCGGGGACCTCTTTTAAATGCTGGCGGTGGGGAGCAAAGCCTTTCCCCCCCCCCCGGCCTTCAGAAGAGGTCCAGGAAGGCCGGCGGGGGCCGAAAGTCTTTGCTCCCCACCACCAGCATTTTAAAAGCAGTCCTGGATAGCAGGGAAGCGCTTCCCGCTATCCCGGACGGCTTTTGAAGGCAGGCGGGGGGAGCAAAGACTTTTTAAAATGCTGGCGGGCGGCAGCGAAGGTTTCGCTGCCGCCCGCCAGCATTTTAAGATCGCCCCAGACAGCGGAGAAGTCCTCTGCTGTCCCGGGGTTTTTTAAAATGCTGGGGGTGTGAAGAAAAGCCCTTGTCCCCCCCCCAGCCTTCAGAAGAGGTCGGGGGACAGACTGTCCCCGGACCTGGTCTGAAGGCGGTTTCCATAGGAACGCATTGATTGATTTTCAATGCATTCCTATGGGAAACCGTGCTTCGCAAGACGAAAAACTCGCAAGAAGAAAAAACTTGCGGAACAAATTAATTTCGTCTTGCAAGGCACCGCTGTATGTGGTTTTGTGGCAAGTTACCAGTTTGGCCAACTGCTGCACAAGCCCAGTGCCAAAGTCTAATGTGGCTGCAGCTAACAGCACTGTTGTTCATCTCAGTTCACAAGATTTAAAAACCAATTCAGGCTGTTGGTAAGAACAGAAGATGGGGGAAGAAATAGTTGAAAGTCAGCAAAAGTCACCTTGGTAACTGCAGCATTACACTCGCTCAGAATGAAGAGACTTCAAACATGACTACAAACAGCTTTAAAGAAACAAAAAGAAATTTAATCATCTAAAGAATTAATCTGACAACTGCCCACACTTACACCTCCCACAATCCTTCAATCACTAGGGAATGAGCTTTAATCTCAGATTCCCCTCCAGTTCCATAAAATGCTAGATATGCAGTCTTCAAACTGGGGCATTTCCGGCACACTGCTCTCATTCAAATGCTCTCCCTCTCCTAACACAGCAGCCTTGGCTTTTGTCAGTTTTTTGTTTCATTTCTTTCTGGAAGCAAACCGAGGATCATGAATTATTTGTGTTGGTTGGGTGAAGCATTCAGTCTGGTGGAGATGTTTACAATATGTTTATGTGCTAGTTACTGCAAAAAAAGAAAACTTGCGCCACCTTTTACTAATGCTTTTGGGAAGGAGCAGGGAGAGGCCAAGATGGGTGGTCACAAAAATACAAGTAATTGAAACAAAAGGCATGCTTAATTGTCATTTTTAAAGCTATAATTTTTAGATAAAATAATTCAGTAATGAATTATTGGGTTCTTCCTCTCCCACACTGATTCCCCCCCCCCCATCTAGATTGCCTTCTTTTGCAAAGGCCAGGCATGGATTTTCATTCATGCTTGAAGAATGTGAAAATCTCCTGCATACTTGGTTTTCAGCTTAGTGTGTAGGTTACTGAACATCTAATGTGTGGGTGGCCCTTCCAGTACCCTCCCATTCAAAGGTTGGCAAGGCAAAGAGAAGGACCTTCACTTAGGAGAAAAATTATATGGGGAATTCTATGCTTCCGGAGTCACTCTGTAAAGAAAATCTCTTGGTTTAAGAGTTAGGACCAGCAAATTTGAATCACATATGGGTTACAGGGAGCTTATTCCAGGGACTTAATATATTGTCATGTTTTGAGAAGAAGCTCATCAGGATGTGGTCAAGCCAGGAAATGAGGCACGGTTCAGGTTAGGGGAACAGACTTCTGGAATACTGGAGCAGGCAGAGCTTTAAGGAGGAAATTGCAGCAGCAAAAGGCATGTGGAGGGTTCATGGACTTTTAAATCTGTTCTGTTCGTTTTTCTGAGAAAGAAAAGTACCGTATTTTTTCGCTCTATTAGATGCACCAGACAATTGGACGCACCTAGTTTTTAGGGGAGGAAAACAAGAAATAAGAAAGGAACGCAAAGCATCCTGAGCTAAGAGGGAACGCTCCTCCATCTTCACTCAGGAGGCTTCGCGGGGCTACCCCTGAAGCCAGGAGAGCAAGCGGGATCGGTGCGCACCGATCCCTCTTGCCCTCCTGGCTTCAGCAAAAGCAAGCCTACTGGCTTTCCTCCCACAAGAGCCGCATGCTCTGTCCCTTCTCCCATCTCCCGCAAAAGCCAGGGATAGCTGCGATCAGATACACAGCATATGCTGTTGATAGTGGTGCAGCTACACTCTTGCCAGAAAAAGATACGGGCTTCTGAAACTGCAGAGACACCTTTATGCAATAGTACGGAATATTCTATTGATCTATGACGTTCTGTGGACCCAGCTACAGCGGTTCTGGATGCATAACACTGCATTTGGACAACATGGCATTTGCATTCTGGTCACTGTTGTTTCATGTGTAGTTTGGTGCTCTGGTCAGTAGCAATCCCCTTCTCAGTAAGATGAATTAACCTGATCTTGTGATTAGGGCTTGGCGATGGAGAAGTTGGCACTGAAGTACAATTCATGTGGGCAAGTTAACACTAGAGCACAATCTACAGTAAGAACAGTTCTATCTGGGGTTTTTGTAAACAGAAGCACGGCTAAGTAAATCTAAGTGGATACAGTTATTTCCATTATGCCCTAGAACTCCTGTGGTTTAGGGTTCTCTCAGCAGTGGACCTCATACAAAAACATAATATGAGCCTAATCTCCAAAACTTGTAAATTTACTTGTAAATTGCTGTCTAGAGAAACACACAGCTGCCATTATTACTGCTTCAACACTAGAGCCAAATATATTGTCACAGTTGGAGCATCAGAGTAAAAGCATGAATTCTGCCCTTTTTTTAGCATTACGGTGAATACTTAATCTCATTTTTTATTATAACTACAGAATAAAGACAGTTTGATTCCAGTGTCCATAAGGTTTGCAACTGTTTTCTTAGCTTGCAACTTATGGATGAAAAATTTCTCCATCACCATTTACCGTATTTTTTCCGTGTATAGGACACCCCCTATTTTGAGAGACTCCACATTAAGAAAACACTCTTTAGCACTACCTGTGTATAAGACAAGCCCTAATTTTAAACCTAATTTTCTGGTTAAAAAACCCCTAGTCTTATACACGGAAAAATATGGTAATTTGTATGCCGTCTTTCCATAGTTAAAACCATGTTCAAGACAGCTTACACGTGAAAAGATTTACATAATTACAAACATATTGAAAGTAGTCAAAAACAATGAATAAAGCATATCAAAAGTACACAACCATTATTGAACAATTTCTGCATGAATAAGATGTAAATAAGATGTAAACATAAACATACAAAAAATAATATAACAGCACCAAAAAAAACCCCAACAATCCCTCCTGAACAATACCCCAACCCAAGAGTCTATTCAGCAGCCTCAGCTTTTGTAGCTGGAGTCAGTCAGGGCTCTGCCCTCCCAAGCCAGGTGGAACAGGCTAGTAAGGCAGGGAGCAAGTCTTCCACGACTCACAGCCAAAATTTGATATTTTTCTGGTGACTATATGCTTCTTTTAGGAGTTAGTGTCAGATAGATAGAATGTGTGGGTAGCAGGATAATTTTGCTAAATGTACATTATAGATCAAGAAAGCTTAATTTAGTGGTCAATTGGCTGTTCAGTTATTTTAGAACAAAATGGTAAACTGCCAAACTCATTATTCAAGAGTCTGCTCCATGCTATGGTTGGGTTTTTAAAAAACAAAAAACAAAGGCCCAGCTATACATCAGTGCGGTTCTGTATCCTATCTAGTTTGAAAGCATTTGGCGGGGAGTGAAATATATTTTCTCCAGAGGTTCCAGCTGTATCAACCTGAATGTTCTATGACCCACATGGCAACAGTTCTGAAATGGTGGGCTGGAATAAATCAGTGAGTCATGGAAGACATCCTCCTCTGCACTTCTTGCCAGGGTTCATTAAATTGGGTGGGGAATCTCTGGCCTCTCTCCCCATCCATATTTCTCACCAGCCCTGCTCTGTACCCTGATCAAGTGCTTTTGCCTCAGAGGAATGTGTCCTTGCCATTTCTATTGGTTGTCAGAGTGGAGATGTGCAGAAATCTCTGAGTTGTACATAGTTGGGATATAGCCTGTTATAAGAAAGGTAAGAGTCACATCCATTGTTCTACTTGCTTTTGGATCTGGCTGTATGCATGACTGGCATGAACACCCTGGAAGGTTGTCCACGGGAATCTGTGGCCCTTTGTTGAAAAGCATTCCCCATGCTTGCCTTAGATGAAATCACAAAGGGGTTTGTTCACATCTTTCTTCACTATTTGCATGGAGAGATTTATTCCCTTTTTTCACCCTTAGATTATAGTCATCTAAATCAGGGTAGGGAACCAGTGGCCCTTCAAATGTTGTAGGGCTCTTTTATCGGCCCCAACCAGGGTGGCCAATAACCAGGAATATTAGGAGCTAGAGTCCAGCAATATCTAGAGAACAGTAGAGACAGATGCCAAGTGGCCACCTAGTCCTCAGGAGTGTAGATACCTAATGGTGCAGAATTGGTCAATCTCCAGCTGCAGGTACTTGCCTGAGGAATAAAGTATTCACTTGAGCAAAGAGATATTTGAGAATAAGCCACTCTTCACAAGTCAGGGCTCTGAAGACTTGAGGCTTAAAGGCCTTCAGTTCTAGACAGAGTCCTGGAACAATGTGTGCACCAGCTCCTAGACTTAAATATCCCCTGATTACCAAACTGTTTGCTAGGACCTCTCGCTACCACCCAGATGTTTGGACTTGAGACTGCCTTCAGATCTTGCTTCTCCTTCTGACCTTGTGTTTGGACCTCAGACTGCCTTCAGACTGTGCTCCTGATATACACCTTCACTAATTCCCATATGTAAATCAAGCAGTACTGTAAGAACTGACCTGATCTCTTTAAAATTCCACATAACAGTGTTTGAAACTTTGCTTCTAAGGCAACCAGACTAGTTGAGTACCACTTAGGAAGTCGTTTCAAGTCTTCAGGTACCGTTGTGTGTGAATGTATATTTGAATCAATACTATGTGTTCACAGACATGGTCATTCTTCCTTTAGTGACTCCATCATCACAGATGATGTCTAGAGGCATCAGTAACTTCTCACACTGATTCTAGCTCACTATGATAATAAAATTGGCAGAAAGGTTGTTTCTACGTTGAAGAGGATAGTCACAGTGCCTTATAAGATTCCTGTAAAAATAGGCCATCCGTGATAGGATCTGGCTAGGCTGCGCAGTGAAAAATCCTCTGGAAAATATGTCTGTGGGTCTTTAACTGTGAAAAGGCAATATTATGAATATTTACAAGTGTGTTCGTTTCATCCCTCACCCCTCCTCTCTCTATTTTTTTGCCTTCTGCCTTGGGAAAGGAGAATGTCTGTCTGCAGTGGGAAGGCTTTTGTATCTGTACTGGCTTCCTGTGTGTATTGGAATGCTTTCATAGGTTTGGAGGCAATAGTGGTGGACCTAGCACATTTTACCCTACTGCACCCCCCCATGCTTACTGTTACCACTTTGGAACACATGAAGATGGATTTTTGGATGGATTTCCCCCCTAAATTGATTTTTGAATTCTGAATTTATTGTTATTCACATTTTATATTGTATTTTATGCTGTTTTTTCTTGCATCAATTAAGTGTTTTAAATATGTTGTTAGCCACCCTGAGCCCGGTTTTCTGAACCAGGAAGGGCGGGGTATAAATAAAAAAAATATATTTATTTAATTATTTATTTATTTAGAGAGCTGGAGAATAAGCTGCCTGTGAGCCAGAATTACTGGATCAAAATTGCATGTGATACACTAGAATATTAAGTTGGAGGGTAGAACATAGTGTACATTTGCTGAGGATGGTTGCATACAGCCATGCTCCTCTCTGTTGGAAAAGTGTGTTGTCCATTTTCCAGGGCACAGCTGTCTGCCTTTGCCATTAATAAAAATCTTCTTTACAAAGTGATGTAAAGCAGGGTATTGGTCTTGGGCTCTAAATTCACGCCTATGTTTTTTTTTTTTCTCTTAGGAGTCGGAAGGACAGCCTAGAAAGTGAAAGCTCGGCAACAATTATTCCTCATGAGTTGATTCGCACAAGACAGCTTGAGAGTGTGCACCTGAAATTCAACCAGGAATCAGGAGCATTGATTCCACTTTGTTTAAGGTGAGTAGTGAGCCTGGTTCGCTCAGTTGGTTAGAGCGTGGTGCTGATAACTCCAAGGTTGCAGGTTCGAACCCCGTATGGGATTGCTGCATATTCTTGCATTGCAAGGCATTGGATGAGATGCTCCTCGGTGTCGATTCCAACTCTATAATTATGTGAGCTACAGCTTTCTGTGAACTACCACCCTCTTGCTGCTGTCACCTCAAGCACACTGTTGCCATTTAACAAGGCATTTTGTCCATGTAACATTCACTTGTGAATGTACATGCTAATAATAATGCACTGGTACACAAGGCACTGCTTTTATCATAATCTAGTCCAATATACAGCCCTGTATCGATAGAATCCTAAGTAATTGTCAGCTGATTTGACTGATTTATGAAAGATTGTGTATTGCAGTTAGTGAGGAAGAGTACAATCGGGTGTGGTTATCGAAAGTGGAGTTTTGGTATGGAATTGCTTTCACTTGAGCTCCCTTATAACACACTCAGTAGTGTAGAAGCTAATTCCCTGTGGTGTGAAACCATGAGGCTGCACTATGCTCATCAGTATTGAAACTGAAACACAGGTCAAATGTAAGTCGTCGTCTTCTTTTTAACCCAGGGCTAAAATAGTCAGCAAGGGCCTTAATCATAGGTCACTGTGGTCATGTTATGTTCACCCACTTATGCCTTAGTTTTTTATTATCTGTGAATTTAGAGTAATGTGCTTACTTGCTGTGAGACTTGAGTAGTTTAGTGCTTATGATATAGCAGTGTGTTACATGGAGATGATACTGTGGATTTAGAAATCACATTTATGAGTGTTTATATTTACTCTTCCAGGGGCAGACTATTACATGGACGGCACTTTACATACAAAAGTATTACGGGAGACACAGCAATCACTTTTGTGTCAACAGGAGTTGAAGGGGCCTTTGCTACAGAGGAGCATCCGTATGCAGCACATGGGCCTTGGTTACAAGTAAGAGCCCTCTCATCTTCTTTCCATCTTGCTGCAGTCACTCCTTCCTTCTTCCCAAAAGAACATTTCTTCACTTCATTTTGCTATATTATTTTTAGGCCAAGGAGGCCTTTGCATTCTGCTGCAGTTTCTTTTGAAGTGTTTAGGAAAGAGAATTTAAAGCCAAAAAGTAATGGCAGTCTCTAATACTCTCTTCTGTGTAAACAGCAATTTTCTCTCCCAGAATCCCAGAACATTTTACAAACTCTGCACCCTCTAATTCCCTCTCTTACCACTGCAATGCAGCTACCTCTTGTAGTTACTGTTTCTGAACAGCACAATGCAGCCTAGAAGATAAGGTTACAATACTTGAACCCTTGAAAAACTCAAAAGGAAAATCAAAACTGCAGAAATGGGAATCTTGCAAAATGATCTTCGCCTGGGGCGCTCTTGTGAAGAGGCCTGGTTTTTGAGCAGAGAGGCATAGAATTCCTCTTCCCTTAACATGAAAATGTAACACACTTTTGATTTAAGAGTTTTTTTCTTAAGATATCCAGAACATGAATTCGTAGAAATGACAGCACTTCTCCCGGCCCCTTTGTACACTGGGTATGTTTCACCCTTCCTAAAATCCTGCCATCATAACTGCGTACATCCTCTAGAATGAGCTAGTGGCGGCAGGAAATAGAGGAACTATTTGAAACAACTGAGTGAAATCCATGCCTATGAAGGATGGAACTCTGCATGGCTTCTGTATCTCACAAGATACAGTTAGGTTGGGACTCTTTCTCGTCTTGAAATACTTTCAAAGGCTGTAGCTTTGTGTATATAATCTACAACTAGTTAAGAAAAGGACAGGAAGTTTAGATGTGTGGCCATTTCTGCCCCCTCACATTTTTCAAGATGCATTTCTTTCCTAAGAACCCTTCACCTCCTGTAGGTGTCACAATTGGGCTGGGTATGAACTTTTTAAAAAAATAAATTCTTAAGGCATATGAGCCTGATACACTTTTAGAACATGTTGAAGAGCTGTAGGAAGTCCCTGTCAGCTTGTTTTCTGAGAAATGGATTCGCTTTCCCAGCACACTAATGATTTAGGATAGACACTCAAAGGATCTAGTCCATTGTTCTGGGTCTTGTACTAATGCCTGTGGCCTCTGAATATTTGCTCCAGATAATGGCTTTTTAGGATTTGTCCATGTGGGAATGTATTGAAGAGCCCTGTATAGCTTCTCAGTTAGTGCTCCGGCTGTTAAGAAAGCACAGACTGAAAGTACAGACCCTTTTCAGAATAGACAAAGAATGATCTACATTTGCTGGTTGTGGGTGTGGCATTTTTGGAAATAACCTTACCCAGTTTCATGCACCTCTGGCCGTCCTTCTTGCTGCTACCTGCCCTATAATTAGACATAGCTGACAGATATAGGAAAGCTAGAATGAGTAGTTAGGGCCTAGAGCAAGCAGGTTAGTAGGTGAACCTGTAGTTGTATAATATTCTTAGTTTTCGAAATGAAATAGCAGCTTGGCACAACCCATGTTTGGAGGGATGGAAGAGCACATTTGTCCTCAGCAGAGGTTTTGTATAATCAGATAAAGAATTCCCCAATGTCGGGGACAAGCAGGAGTCCCAAGGGGTGGGCAGAGAAGGCACGGGGGTAGGAGGATGGGGCAGGGAAAGAGGCCAGCAATTTGTGGGGTTCTGTTCCACCTGTGAGGTAGGAGCTGGGGTTGGAGGAAGAGGAAGAGTCCGGGCGGGCAGGCAGCGGCAGGGGGCTCCTCTGTCCCTCCCCTGCTGTCTCCAAGGACAAGGAGGGGCTTAAAGCGATAGGAGCAGCTGGAGCTGCTGTGTAGGTGAAGTCGCCAGTTGCTTGTGTGAGGGGGCTTAAGTGAGCTGGAAGGGGCATGGTTGCTCCAACTGTCTGGGCCAGAGTACAAGTCTGAAGAAGTAGGTACCTAGCTAGCTAATTAGTAGGAGTGCTGTGTATATCCCTTGCACCTTAGGAGCTGATGTAGTTGAGTGTTTTGCCAACAAAGAACTAAACTACCAGTTGCTTATCCTTGTTGGGCCTGGGTGTACTCTGGACACCCAACCATATTTACTCCCTGTTCAATTCTGTACCTAACAGTGTCTACTCATACCCAGCCCTTTTACTGTGTTTCATTTTTGTCTAGCAAGGAAGTGGGAGATGTATGAAAGTGTAAAAAATGTGACCTCTAAACAAGTGCTTTTGACTCCTCATCAGAAGCATAAAGGTATTTGGCTCTAAATGGAAAGCATGTTTTGGATAACAATAACAAAAGAGAATGTAGTAAGATTCAGACTATAGGCCTTTGCCCGTTTACTTGGGAATAAGCTCCACAGAACAAAATGGGATTTACTCCTGAGTAGACATGCAGAGGATTATATTATGTTTCCTAATGTAAAAACCACCAGGAAATCAAGATAGCAAGGATGGATGTAAATGTGAGCATGTGGATATGAAGGTGAGCATGTGACTGAACTAAGGAAGATCCAGGTTGGACTTTTCTTGATTCTGAACTTGATGAAATGTAAATGTTCAGCTATAAATTAAATATAATGTACATCCTTATAGAAAGATCTTTAAACCTTTTAGCAGTCAGCAATCCAGCTGTGCTCTCTGAATCTTGACACAGAGGTCAACCAGTGTTTTGTATGCCTTCTTTGGAAATATGGCACTCATGTTTCCAAAGCACCTTTTCCTTCTATTACTACTACCTTACAGAAAATCAGCTGCCAAAAACCCTAAAGTCATACTTCTACAGGAACAAGGTGTGTTTACCAAGAATTGATTAGCTCCACTTTAAGTACTAATCTTGCCAAGGTGAAGGTGAATTGAGCAAGAAAAAGCAGCTCATCCCCTTGTCTGATCCAGCAGGGCTGCTCTTAGATACCCTGGCCTTAGCCTGTTTAAGGCTTTAAAAGGAAAACAAAACATAACCCTGTATTTTGCATTTAACTTGGAAGCAAACTACTCACTTCTCTGGTAAAAGCAAACAAACAAAACCTTGGAAGCAAACTGAAATCCAGTCTAGATGTTTTAACTCTGAAATAATAAAATCCCTGGCAGTCAGTATCTGTTAATAGGCACACACTCTGTCTCAGTGAACATTGTTGAAAGACAGCCACACGTCCAATGGATTACAGCAGTGGTGAGACACCTCTGGAGGCAATTTTCCCCAATCCATGTCCACGTTCCCCACACTTGATGTCACATGTCAGGTGTAAGGCAGGTAAAAAGACACAGCTGCATTGGTAGGGGGCTTTTATTTGGTGCCTTTTATTTGGTGTCAAATCCGCTTCTGGGATTGGTTCTACACAGGATCTCATGAGTGCAACCAGTCCCTGCTGGAAGTGGGGCTTGCAGCTGTCACTGATGAGCTGACTTGCAGTGACTACAGACCCCATTTTGTTTGACTTCATGGTTTGATTTCAACGGTTGGCCCCACTTTGCTTACATGTGAGGTGACTGAACACCAAAATAAGGCTTCTGTCATGTTTGGATTTAGCTTCCACACCAAAAGTTTGGACCCCCCCCAAAAAAACTACCATTGCTAGTACTTGATGCATGTACTATCCATTTTTCATACAGAGAGCATTCATTAGTCACAAAGTGAGCCTTCTGCCCTCAGTACAGCTCATAGTTCTTCCTCAATGTCTTTTTTAATACTCTCTTGCAGTTGCATACCTTTTTCTCCACCTTTTAAAGCTCAGAACTTGCTGAGCTCCCTAACACCAACTTGCAACACACAATTCCAGATTGTTTAGGAATCTTTATGCTCCCCCAAATAGTATTGGGGGGAGGAGTGCAACTTAATATTATTTAGATTTTATAATAATCTCATAGCAAATTAAGTTTTTTTGGCCACAAAATATGAGGTTTTTTAGCATTACATATTAAAGCCCATGGGGGACGCAGGTGGCGCTGTGGGTTAAAGCCTCAGCGCCTAGGACTTGCCGATCGAAAGGTTGGCGGTTCGAATCCCTGCGGCGGGGTGCGCTCCCGCTGCTCGGCCCCAGCGCCTGCCAACCTAGCAGTTCGAAAGCACCTCCGGGTGCAAGTAGATAAATAGGGACCGCTTACCAGCGGGAAGGTAAACGGCGTTTCCGTGTGCGGCTCTGGCTCGCCAGAGCAGCGATGTCACGCTGGCCACGTGACCCGGAAGTGTCTCCGGACAGCGCTGGCCCCTGGCCTCTTGAGTGAGATGGGCGCACAACCCCAGAGTCTGTCAAGACTGGCCCGTACGGGCAGGGGTACCTTTACCTTTACCTTTATTAAAGCCCATGAAGAAAACTTTTCTACAAGTTTTTTATACCTGCTAATCAGTTACACAAAGCTGAAACTTCAGGATTCCTTGTGTCAGCCTAGCTTAATTCCCTAACACCTTCCACTGTCTCCGGTATTGTTCAATGAGAAAATCACTTTGAGCCACAAAGATGCTAAGCAAGCAAGAAGTCTCATTTGTTAGCACTAAGCTTCTGTTTGTATGTTAGTTACTGTGGCAGTGTCTCTGATGTGTAACACTCATACTAATGCTGTACATGATCAAAGGCTTCCAGCAACGGTTTCACCTCCTCTGGAATAATGGCTGCCAAAAGCATCAGCACCTCTTTCTGAAGATATTGCTAAGGCAAACCTCTTCCTGGGGGCAGAGTGAATGCTTCAGGTGAGCATTAAAACAGCCATGCTGGGTCAAACAAATAGCCTATCCAGTGTTGTGTAATGGGCTTTCTGTCATAGAAACCACATACAAAAATTTTAATAGCATTGGAGCTATTAAAACAGCATTTTCCATTTCTTCCTGTTTTCTTCCAGCACCTGTCAGTCCATGGTGTTAGGAATAGTCAAAGCATTAAAAAGCTAAGACAGAACTTGCATTAAGACAGTCCCTTTCCTGAAATAATAGAATGGCTGCTTCATTCTTTATGTAGTAGAACACATGCATTTGCCAGTGCCTTTGCTTTATTAAAGGACCACCCCTCTCTTGGCTCCATTGTGTCTTTATCTGCTTAACAGGCATTTGCAAATGCATCGTTGTTGCTTGCCCACTCTGAATTTGTATGTTTACATCTAACAATATACTGTAATGCAGTGTTTCCCAACCTTTTTTGGGCAAAGGCACACTTGTTTGATGAAAAAAATATCGAGGCACACCACCATTACAGCCCCGTGACGTCAGCGCGCAGCGTCACGCCGGGAGGGACGCACGAAAGTGTAACTTTCAATTTTTTTCCCTCCCCCTTGCCGGGGAACCTCCAAGCTTTGGGGGGTGGGGGGGAGGAGGCAGCAAAGCGAGGGACTGAGGGACCCTAACCCTAACCCTAACCCTCACCGATCACCCGGGAAAGCATGCGAACGAGGAGCCCCCGTGTCCTGCTCCCGGCAGCGGACGGCACAAAGCGAGGAGGCCTGGACAAGGCAGCACGCTCCCCGCTCTCGCTGCATCGGGGCTTTTCTCCTCCAGGCCGCTTTCGAAGTCCCCTTCTCCGCTCCCAAGAGCCGGAGCCGCTGCTTCCAGGCCCTGTCCGAGCCCCGACTTGTGGCCTCACTTCGAGGAGCGCCTGTTGCTGGGGACGGGGCTGCATCCCCCTCAGCCGCCGCCTCGCTTCCTTCCAGGAGACCCGACGGCTCCCCCTCTCCCGCTCGCCCTCCTGCGCCCGCAGCAGACCGAGACCTCCCCGCCCCCGCCCGGCTCGGCCCTACCTGGGCGCCTCCAAGCCCGGCCGGCTCCGCGTCGCGCTCCACGCCGGGCAGCTGCAGCAGGGGCTGCGCGGGGGTCCCTCCGTCGCTCGCGAGTCCCTCCGAGAGCCCGCGGGACTGACTCCGGAGTCGCGAGGCGGCGCGTCGCCCAGGGAAGGGGCGGCTTCCCACAAGCACGACGACCGAAAAGAGCCCAGCAGAGCGCGCGCCCCGGAGGACTTGGGGGGGTCTGTAGGGCATCAGTGGCCCCCAGAATTCTGCCCGCCCCTCGCTCCATTTGATCCAGATTTACCCTCTGGGGAGAGCGAGCCCCGGCCCAGCAGGGGGCGCCCTCGCTCCGTCCTCCGGGAAGCAAACACCCTCGCCCACCTCCCTCCGGGCAACATCTCGCGGCACACCAGGCAACATCTCGCGGCACACTAGTGTGCCGCGGAACACCGGTTGGGAAACACTGCTGTAATGTGAAAGGTAAGAAAAATGGCGAACATCATTATTTTGAAACTGGCACAAATGTTCATTTTGCTGTAAATACTGAGCCTGGCCTCACCTTCATCTAGGTGAAAACTCATTTGAAAAGCAGTCCTGTAATTTACAGTCTCTTTAACATGTCTAGCCATCTTTTGTAACATGGTTTTGCTTTTGGATGTTACTATGCTGCTGGTGAGAAAAGTTCTACAGCTCAGGGCCAGACTAGATACAACAGTAGGCAGCTGGTTTTTCAAACAGTATTTTAATAGTCACAGCCATGCCTCCCCCCATTGAAAGTACAGTGTAAGAGGAAAGGGATAATGCCTCTCCCTGGGGCTGTCATTTGTCTTGGGCAGAAATTAATACCTTTATAATATCTGCATGTTTTGACCCACAGAAAGAATGGTGTGGAGAGAGTGGTTAAAACACACTCCCGTTCTATGATTCTGGTTGGATCTCCCCTGCCACCCCCTCCCAGCTATTATTAAGGTATTAAAAATAGCAACACTATCTGCCTTCAGACGTAAGAAATGTGGGTAAGGAAACAGGGGCTGTTAGGGATGAGTATTCTAGCTCTGGCCTTCATCAGTTTTTATCGTGTTCCACTTTGTAAAAGGTGACTGTGTCTAGTGGGGGAGCCTTTAATATCTATGGAGGCTTCCAGCACATTTTGGAACCATACTTTCCCCTATAAGGAGCTCCCGCAAATACAAAAATTCTCCTCCTTGACACAGTCACTTCCTACAATTTAGACAATGATAAAAATCTAATAACCAAAGAAGACTGCTGCCATGCCTGATTATCCCTACAGGTATGAGCAGTGTAAAAAATGTCTCCTCTTGATGTTGTTGTGTGTTACCTGTTTCCAAATAAAATTTAACTTCCCATTTGTTGCAGAGCATAGGCATGTCAACAGGTGTAAGCCGTAATGGGTGTATGAAACAGCCATGCCATAGGCATAGGCAGGATTTATGTTGGGGGAGGGGGGAGAGGCAGGACACCCACCTGTCATCATCCTCTGTCTGGCTCTGTCTGGCAGATTTGGAATGAAATGTCTCAACAACTGTTTTAAATTACTTTCTTTTGCTCGGAAAAATCTGTCAAAAATATTTCTACAGTTTCTACTTTTAGTTAAGTATTTTTATTTATTTACTTGATGGGGGGAGGCAGCTTCCCCCTCCCGGCTATGCCCATGAGCCATGTTAAGAGGCAGTATGCCAGTGAATACAACAATATTCTTGGGAGCAACAGTGTTGGAGGGCTCTTGCCTTTATGTTGTGTTTGCCATCTTCCCAGGAGCTGGCCACTGTGAGAAACGGGTGCTGCCTTTTAGGTAGTGGTAACAACTAATTCTGCGCTTGGTGTTGTCTAAGTGTAGCTGCATATGTGATCGTTGGGAAGAAATACACAAGAAATTGCAGCAGCCACTGCTCATACCGCATTCAAAATTTGCTTTCAAAAGTGCATGGCATTTGGCTTGTCAAGCAAGTATGCAGGACAGCACTTGAACCAGGCCTGGCATGGGAAGTGAGAAGCTCCACATTGAAGTCACTATTAAGGCTTAGGTCTCCCATTTTGTTGATCACCCTTGCTGTCAAGTTATTCTCAAGCTTTGGCTATATAACAGTAATAATAGCAACAGTTGTAACAAATATTTTATTTATTTAACCCTTTGTCATGTAGGGTCCCAAGGTGGTATGCAACAGCATAGGGAAACAAGTCACAAACGTGGCAAAACAGGTGAAAACCATAGCATCAGGTGAAAAAAGCAAACATAAGTTGTAACCAGCCAGACTCAAAGCCAGTCCTTGGAATGTCCTACTATTCAGCCATTTTTGCCTCCTGTTAGCTACTTTTCTTTAATATTTAACAGAAGGCTAATCCCTAACAGACCTTGACTTGGGTTCTTATTTTTAGAGCAGGGAGCTTGATGTACCTTTTTGAAAGGTCCATGTCTTTGATGTGCATTGAATCACTCTTAGGTTTCATGTAGGTTTCATGCCCAAAAAATTCTGTTACGTTGATAAAGAAGGATTTCTCTTCATAAAAATCCTTATCCAAGCATTTCATAAGAAAATAAGGGTCTCTGACATGCAGTTTTTGAGATTACCTTTGAAGAGTTATTTCTTGTTCAATAAAATAATGACAATTTTTTTCTTTAAAGTTCCCCAAGTCTGAGTGGCATGTTGGGAATACCAATATATGCTAAAGGTTTGTGGAACAATACAGGTTGAGTCTTTTGTGTCATTTCCTCAAGTCTCCCTTGAGTAGTGTAGCTTTACAGGGAAAGTGTGATGATTGTGACAAGCACATTCCAACACTATTACCAACACCCACCACAAACTGCTTTACTTGTTGCTTGAACAAACTTAGAGAGCTGACTTAATATATTGTACAATTGCTCTGTTCTAGTAAGGCTACCCAGAGGCGAGCATTTAGCAGTTTTATCACTTTCTCAAGATTTGTGTACATACATAGCACTGTGCAAATCATCCCCTAGGTTTGTTGAAGCAAAACAAGGCAATAGTGCCTTACCCTCTGGTAGGTGTTGAGAGGCACTATTAAGCCATGTTTAGCCTCTCTAGGGACCAGCATAGGGTTGATTCTACGGTCTAAGCTTGAATGACTCTGCCGCACCATCCCATTTTTAGCAAGAGAAGAAACAGTCAGCTCTCAAGTTTGCAAGCTCTTGCCCCATTAAATTCCTGGCTGCTATTCATATAAGAAGGTCCATTAGCAGTATGAAGATGCAGGCCTCCCTCCCTCCCCTCCACTGTTGGAGGGAAGGAGGCACTGTTCTTGGCAATGTCTGTCCAGAATTGGGTAGGTACATTGCAGAGAATTGGAAACAAAGGGTCCCATGGCATCAGTGTTCTATTAGCATAAGTGTTCGTGGGCTGGAGTCCACTTCATCAGATACATGTAGTATTATACACAGTTGGCAGTATGGGTATAGAGAAGGGGGGGGGAGAGAGAGAGAGAGAGAGAGAGAGAGAGAGAGAGAGAGAGAGAGAGAGAGAGAGAGAGAGAGAGAGAGAAGGGGGCCAAATGGCCGTGAACAGCAACAAGTACATAAAATTGTCACAACTATAAACCTGAAGAGAAGGGGAAAAACATTCACAAAAGCAGCAATTGGTGATAATATAATTATCCTAAGTTTTGCAATTGTTAGTTAACATTTGTACTGAACAGGAAACTATTGTCTGTATTCAAGCCTGAACAGACTTGGACTTCTTGGTTCTAATTCAACAATTTCACGCTGGAGTCTCCTTATAAAATAATGTCAGAGAATGCAATTTTTCAGGTTAGTAACAGGGCTCTGGGATGTTGAAATGTACTCTTACTGGTTTCTGAATGCTGCCATTTCTAGTGTCTGATTTGCAAACGTTTCGTCTTTTGAATAGAGACTGACCTTTATGTAGAAGGACATTGCTGGCAGGTGACAATATATTACAAAGGAATATGAGCAGGTGCACGAGTCCTTAACGTTCGGTCTTACAATAGTGCATCAACTTTGTCCTAAAAAACACTCAGGCATCTAGGGTTGCAGTAGGGTCTGTGTCCATGTACAGCTACTTAAAAAGATCTCAGCAAATATCAGACCCTGGGCAGGAGAGGCACTCCTTCTGGTAGTCAGAGCCCCAACTATTCCTGGCTTTCTATGTTAACCAGAACCTTAAATTTGAGAGTAGCTATCTTTAAGCAAGGATAAGTCAACTCAAGACCTGTGAGAAAACAGTATCATTGTTCAGGATGGCCTGTAGATCCTTGACATTATGCAGACATGGTTTACTTGTGAGCTGTACATGACAGATAGTGTTCTGTCAATTTTTTCCCCTTATGGGACTCTCCTGTAGTAGATTATTTCTGGATACAAGTATAACCTTGATGGTCCTGCTTTTTCACTTCATTGGGTGGGTGTTAATAGTTTAAGAAATGCCTGATGTAAATCCTTAAGGTGTGAGTCCCTGTCCAACAAGTTGGAACAGATGCAGTTCTCTTAATAAGACTTGACTATGGACAGTGGATCTTGTGGTGTCTTTGTGGTGAAAGTTAGAATAAAAATGTGCAGTGGGTTTCTGGTATAAGGTGATGCTTGTATTTTTATTGCATAGATGCACACTGGTGTCCAGAAAGTGAACTGGCTGCTTGAACTGGTCCAGGTCCAGGTCCATGTTCAGACCATCAACCTAATTTAATAAACCTTAGTTTGTGTGATTCCATTTAGTGGCTTAAACAATCATTCGGAAGGACAAAAAATACTTCCTCAGGTTTTAGATGGTGTGAATATGTCACAGCAAGAATGGTCTAAGGTGGCAACTTTTATAAGTGAAATAATTAGCAGGATTCCAACAACAAACTGCTTGTTCCCACAAAACGCTTTTCCTCCATAGAAGCTGCAGCAGCATTGTCTCTCCCTACCCAAAAAAATGCTGTTTTGCTGTGGCACTTCAGCCACCTACCACATTTCTGTCATGTCCGTGGTCATCATGTCAACATTGTAGGCTGAGGAAGTCGTGTACAGAGGGACAGGTCGGTGGATTCCAGCATAGTTGAAGAAGTCAGACAATGTGTGTTGAAAATATAGCCTTTGGGGTACCTGGATCAAGGGAGAAGGATGGCAAAACCTAGCTTTGTTTCTCCTCTCCCCTTCGCTTGACTTGGGGTGAGAGAAATAAAGCTATATTTTGCTATATTTTGAATTCCTGTGTTTGCACAGTATTCTCATTGTTCCCTCTTGCCTAGTGTAATTCAGTGCTGCAAGATGTAGTGAGGGCCACAGGCTTAGATGACTTTAAAATGAGAGTGGCACAGTTATAGAGGATGGGTGTATCACTGCATAATGTGATAGCCAAACAGAGCCTCCCAATCTCAGAGATTGTCTTTCTCTGAACATCCCTAGCTGAGGTGCAAACAGCAGAGGAGGGCTGTTTTCATACCCTGCTATGGTCTTTCCCAAAGCATATTTCTAGTTATTGCTGTCCAGATATGTCCACTGTTTGCCCGAGCCTAGAAAACCTAGCATTGGTTGCTAAAGGCGGAGCACACTTGTAAGGTAGAGGGGGGTGTTGTATGTTTTACAGACAGTCTCCATACAAAGGCAGAACCATGTCCTAGCTTGAGAAACCAGTTACAGCAGGCTAGTGAGGCAGGAACTGTTTGCACAATGCCACCAGGTCTATTGAAGTGTTGTGGCATTTCAAAAGCCTCATAGTGAGTACCATTTGATAGCCTAGGGACTGTTTGCTGCTCTAGGGACTGTTTACCATGTTAGTTGTAGCTGAAAGTTTCCCTGGGAGGAAAAGATCCTCTTGGATGAGAGTTTTGAATGTGTGTAGAACAACAGAGATAGTTATCTCAGATTTTCCTATCATTTTCTTACAGGGAATCCCCCCCCCCATAGGGGAATAAATGGCTACTGTCTGCCATCAGTCTCTTCATAGTGTCCTGTTGTTCAGAGCTCTTAAATATTCTCAAAAGGTGGTGCTCAGTTCAAGTTGAACATTTTTCAAAGAACAGGGCCTATTTGTTCAATTTCAACTTCTAAGCTTCTAAATCCCAGAAGAAATTAAATGAGGTGCCTAGAGCTATGACAGCCTGTGATGTTGATTTGCTGCAGATGTCACCTTTAATATCATGCACATCAAATGCATGCGATTTCTAGTGCAATGTGGTGCCGCCACTGCAGGAACAGTGCTGAATTTAAGGAATGCTGTGAAAAAGATATTATTGATAATAGCTAACTGTACAGTCTCCTTAAAAGCCATGCAGTAGGAACTCTAGAGGATGAAGACATGGGTAGGAGATAAGGGTTTTTGCTGCTATGCCTAAATGCCCTTGTGTATCTGGTTTATCTGACCCTTGCAGGAGAAACATGATTTGAGCTAGGGCAGGTATATCTTTTGTCTATTAGCGCTGGATTACATCTCGGTATTTCAGGCATGGTTTAACAAAGAAGTTCTTTGAAGGTTAGATTATTTGACCCATTTGGTAGGAAATGTGTTTGCAGGCTAATAGTAGCTTGCTCCTCTTCCTCCTATCAGTTCATTGAAGCCTAAGGCTAGCTCATGGTGTTTCAGACAAAAAGCACCTCCTTTCTCCTATTGCCTGTCTTTTCAGATAATGTGATCTCTCTTCACAATTCTTAGCTTTTCTTCTTCTCTGAATCAAAGCTTTCAGTTTTTGACACAGGGAGAGAATTGATGATACAACTAGATTCCCTAATAATTGCAGCATTTTGTAGGTACTAGGGGAGGAAACAAACCAACCTCCAAGGGCTTTGTGAATTTCTGTATGAACAACAGTACAGTTTCTTCTCTGTGCACTAAGAAAGAGTCTGTTGCTTGGCAATTAGGTGAAGCTTGGAGCGTAAAAGAATAAAACTACTGTTTCTCCCTTTTGCAGATCCTGCTGACTGAAGAGTTTGTGGAAAGAATGCTGGAAGACCTAGAAGATCTGAATTCTTCAGAGGAAGTAAGTTTCTTAACTCTAATATCCAAAGGGACTCTTTCTGTATTCAGGGGGTTGATTTGCTTGATTGATGGTTTGATGGCCTGGTTTCTTGGCTATAAATCCAGGGCTCATGTTTTCTTTGCTGTTATCACCCAGTCCTTGAAAGTCCTTCATGTGGCCACCCCAAGATTATGTGGTCGGAGCACTGGGGATGGTAAAGATTGAATGTTCTATTTTAGGACATCTATGCTAGCCACTCCCCTGGCAGTTGTTGATGTCTTGGCAAAATTCCGACGGAATTCCTATCCCTTATAGTCTACTGAATGTAGACATAGACTTTGACTGTCCATAATGACACCTTCTGTAGTTTTTTACTGCTTACTTGACAGCCTTGCATTGTGGTAAGAGCATTTATATGACTCCTGTGGGGCTGCTAATGGTTTTTCATGTGCATATCATAAGGTAATCCTCCCTAAAATTCATTCTTTGCCATGAAAAGCAAATAATCCTAATTCTCACAGTACCTGTTGACTCCAGTCAAGGTTGGTCTGCTTGTAGAACAGCCTTTCCTACTTCTACTGCCAAAACTGCCCTGTTGTTTAATTCTTACTGCTGAAGTTTTGTAGTCCCAGAATTAGAAGGCTGTGTTGTAATGAAAGTTACAGTAGTAGTTTATTTTTAAATTGACAAAGGATAAGGGGAGGGTGGCAGAAATTTACAGTCAAAGGAGATAACACAACCAACTTGGAACATGCACACCTGGTTTTCTGTAATGGAGTCTGTCTTGGGGCCTCTCCTGGCCAAAACTGAAACTTCCTTTTAAGGTGCAAGCTACTATAGAAAAGTTATTTTTAGGCATGCTTCATATTTATTTTTAGGGGTGCTTCATAACAGTCTTCAGGGTTGGCAGTGGGGAACCCTCTCCATTCCCCAAAGTCTTAGGTCAGTGAGAAGTTTGGTTCATCATATGAGGAGCTGGCAACTGCCTCTTGGTCAGGGCCAGAAAGACAGCTGCCTCAGGGACTGCACAGTTACCTAGAATCTTAAAACCACGCAGGAAGGCTTGGCACACTTCTTACATGGATTAAAAATGGATTCGAGAGACATTTTGAGGAACAATCAACATCAAAAATGGGGGGTGGGGGTTTTTTTTTTACAGCAACAAAAACTAGAATGAAGTTAAAAGACTGTTTCATCTTGCATCTAGTACTTAACCCAGTAAATGTGAATGAAGTTGTCTTTCATTATTACGCCAAGTTTACTGCCTCCCTAATTTTTATTTATCTCAAGATCATCCAAGTTTTTAGTGAATAAATGATAGTTCTAAATTACTTTTTAAACACTTTTTCATGTGAAGAAATTATTGGAGGAGTTTTAAAATAAGTTTACCACTGAATGATCTTCCCTCAGTGAAGGAGAGCCCTAATGTGAGCTTTCTCTTGATTTTCTGTAAGCATGATCTACTGGTTCTCTCTGTTGACAGTAGGTTTCTGATATGCCCAGGATACCTGTTTTGTTTAGCTGCCAAGCTCTTAAACTCTCCCATCATGGTTAAGAGATTTATTTAATGTTAACATATGAACACCTATACATTCTAACACTCTTCAAATGACATTTTCTAGTTCAATTTCTTCAGTCACTCTTTGGGTTTTTGCTAGCTACCATTTTTCTCTGTACACTCATTTTAGAGTTGTACTCTGTCCTCCACTTTACCTGAAAAACATTTACATCATCATCCTTAAGTGTTAAATCATCCCGAACTTGATGATACTCAACTCCTGTTTGTTCACCCTGAGAAGTTAAGTCTAAAAGCTGCTCTGTGACTTCTTTCATGTTCAGCACCAGCAGTTTGGTTACTTCAGTTGAAGTGGAGGGTAACTCTTTTGTACAGGCTCAGCTTGTCCCAGAAGAGACCCTAATGTCTAGCAAATGACTGCTCTAAAATGCTTTGCTCAATAGTGTGATACAAATTTCCTTAATCTATACTCTTCCTCTTCATACCACTATCACATCCAAGAACTAGGGCCCTGCAGTTCCATCAGTCTAGCTGGTTCTGTATGTGGAAGAGAGAGCATTTCTGAAAATACTACCTTGGAGGGCTTTGACTCAATGTTCTACTCAGCTATTTTTCTAGAAAAAGAGGTGCCAGAACTCAGCATGAACACCTCCCTCGTTCTCTTCGAATGGCAATGGCGCCCACCTGAGAGCTGCTGGAACTGAGTTCTGGCAGAAAAAAAGCCCATGCAACTTAACCACTCCCCAGCCAGTGTGCACAATGGTCATTGACTCCTCCATCTAACAGTCCATCCAGCAAGTCTATCCAGTCTACAGTCTTCCCACCAGGCAGACACCACCCCCAACTTTGTGATTGCCTCTTACTAGACCCTTCCCCAAGCAATTCCTGTAAGTTATTAAGCACCCAAGAAATAGGACAGTTCTATTGAATTCCCCCCTCCCAATTCCTTAGCTAAGACCCTCATTCTCCATAATAGCAAATGAACTGTTGGCATGGAGTAAGGCTCCTCTATGTGTCCCTGAATTCTGCCCCTCTATTTTTCAAAGTCAGCCTCAGGGGAATGAATTTGTTCCCAAATAACCAGGAGCTCATAAGTCCCTATATTTCTGCTAGTTTTCTAGTTTTGCTACTGTTTTTGTTACGTTCATGTGGGATTGATGTTAACCTTGAGAGGCATATTGGGACTTCACTTCCCCACGACCCTTGCATGATCCTTTATTTGCCAGTCTCGCCAGCTTCTTCCTCAACTACCTTATTGTGGGGTTTCACTTGTGTTTGCTGTATATCAAACCTGTTCTAAAACTGTTTTATCGCTGTATTTTCAATGTATTGAACGCCATGCGTGCTGCTGTACCCTGTATGCATGATACGCTGGGCTAGAAAACCTCTGAATTCACTGACTCGGTCCTTCTTAAGCAGGTGCAAAAAAAAAGAGGCCCTGGTGAATTAAGAGAAAGCAAAGTAAGACAGTAATGCACAAGTGAGTGGTAGAAATAGGAAAAAAATACTTGGCTATGTAATCTATGTAAACTGACCTGTGATTTTTGGATGAAGGGTGGTATACATTTTTAATAAATAATGATAAAATAACAGTCGTCTGTCCCAAATGAACACTTTGGAAAAAGATTTCCTTATTTACCTAATAGCTGGAAACTTTTGCTTCTATTGGGTCTAATGGGTTTGCTTTGTGTATCATACATCATAGTAAGTTATATTAACTAATAACTTCTTTGCTTTTTTAGTTCAAACTTCCAAAGGAGTATAGTTGGCCTGAAAAGAAACTGAAAGTCTCCATCTTGCCTGATGCTGTATTTGACAACCCACTGCATTAAAGCCAGCTGACACCCACAAGCAACAAGTTGCTGTATGCTGCCCAGTGACTCATGGGATAATTTAGTGCAGTAAAAGCTCTTCCTGCAAATAAGAGATGCTGCTGCATATCCACTGCAAACAACGGAGGGGTTACTCAACAGCAGTCCAGCCAGAACTCAATTATTCCAGTACCTGGCATTCTCTTCCGTCATGGAAGAACTCTGAATAACCTGCATATGAATGAGTGCGAGAGTGAGACAAGGAGAGAGAAGTATTTAACTATTAATAGTAGTTGTAAGAATTCCTTTCCCTACGTTAACTGGCTCCAGAGGTCCCTGCAACCCCCAGCTCAGGGTTTATGTGCCTCATCTGCCTTGGCTTAATCACACAATTTTCAATTTTCAGGCGTAAACACACAATCCATTAGAAGTATTTTTTGTAACTCTCAAATTCTTTAATTAGCCATGCTTCTCCTGGCCAGAATTATTCCTTCAGTGTAATTTTTTTTTTATTGCTCCAGAAAGGCCATTTTGTTTATACTTTATGTACACACAATCAAACTGAGGAAACACTGATCAGTTTTGATGCCACACTAGGGACTGATTTGGCAGGGGAATCATGGTCCCACTGGCTAAACTGCCATGATGTTACAGAGGGGGCTGTACTTAAGCTGTCATTTTAGATTCTGAATTCTGAGGCCTATAAACATCCTATTTAAGTCAGGAGTTTGCCCTAGGGAAGAGATACAGCTTGGGTTATATTTAGGAAAAGGTTGCTTTAAAAAGTTCTGTGAAACCCAAGCCTAAGTGTTTTTCTTCAGAACGAAACTTAATGGTGTTCAGTGGGGCTTCCTACCAGGTAAGTATTTACTGGATTGCAGGATTCAACACCTATCTTAGTGTGTCCTAGGGTAATAGGCCAAAATGATAATTGATACTCTTCAAAGATAAGCAAAACTTCCTTGTTTCATGGTCACCTGTAAAAGGGACAAGTACATGGAGAACTGGGTTTCATAGGTATTTCTCATTGGGCTGTACAATGAGCGGAGGGCTTTGGGTGTTTATTTTCTAACTTGGTACAGCCAGATCTTCTGGGTTAACAATTCTGATACTGTATCCTTCCTGAAGTTTCCTATAGATTTGTACCAATTTTCCTGACTCATACTGCAGAGAAATAGAAAAGGGTACATGAGTTAAAGAGATGCCTGAAAACCTATTGCCTTGTTTCTAACTTGCCTTTAAAAACAAAGTTTCCCAAAGAACATTTATTTCTGCTGAAATCATGTTTTCACTTTCCATTCACATATTTTGGGAAGGCATATCTGTTAATTTTAATGCATATTGAGTCAGGCCATTTCAGAATGTTTTGAAAATTCAGCTTGATGTACTGCTGTATACACAGGCGTTAATTTTCAGAGTTATGGCCTGATTTTGAGACAGCTACACTGTATTTCTAACACCATTTTGTGCAGACTTTGACTTTGTGTTTATAGGCAGTTTGACTAACATCCTAGGAGAGGAAAGTGGTAGTAGCTCCATAGCTCACCACCGAAAATGAAATCTGGCACTGCTAAAGCAGAAATCTACAACCTAAAACTATTTTCTGAAAGTTTCTGTTACAAAGTTTGTAGAAGGAAACATGTTGGTTCGCTTCCCTTCCCTTCCCTTCCCTTCCCTTCCCTTCCCTTCCCTTCCCTTCCCTTCCCTTCCCTTCCCTTCCCTTCCCAAAAGAATGAAAGTCCACTTCAACTAGGCAACTGTTCAGAATACCACGTTCTCTTGTTGTGTATACTTAGGTTCTTTAGAAATTTTGTCACGGGCATAAGTGACCTTCAGAAATTGCTCAGAATTGTTGTATACTGATGTACACCAGAATTGGTGTACATCCATGGGCTGATGGCTAGGGAACTGGACCTCGAGCAAGTTTAGATAGATATGTGCTGGTGACATAAAGTAGCTCACAGTAAACTATTTAATATTGCCCACAGGCTCCCTGTCAGAATCCTAGACGCCTCACCTTTCACATTAAGTGACTTAGGATCACATGGTATACTAGTGTGGTCTGATGTTTAGGGCATACAAGGCAAAAAAGCTTTGGGAGTCACTCACTTAGTTTGTAGTATTTTGGAAGCTGTTGTGCTGTCGTGAGCACAATTCAAACGTGCTAATGTAAGCAAAATTGACTAACCGCTATTGCCAAATTGACTAAGCATAAAACACTGCAAGGTTGAAATAGGCCAAGCCATAGAAGGTTGTAGTGAAATCTTGAAAGGGGTCCCTGCTTATGAGGAAAATCTTTTGGCATTCAAATGGTGTGCTGTCACTCAAATGTTACTGTCAGATACCTAGCATATTTTCCCCACAAAAGCCATCCTTACTAGGCCTAGCTTTCACAAACAGCAGCTGGGATGATAAAGCTGTTTCTTGACTGCTGTGCTTAGGATTGCAATGGAGTCTCATATGACGGAATGCTCCTCTGTGCAAGAGAAAAAATCCTTGCACATAGAAAACTGGCGTGTCAGGGAGGAGAGTAGAAACCTTCTGCCTGACGTTAATTTCCTATGTACATAGAAATGTTACTGGATGAAGGAGAATTCAATTATGTGAGGCTTTAGAAGTCATTTCTAGAGTCTAAACTGTCTGGCTTTTCTACAGTTTATCTTGGAAGCCTTGTGTTCCATAGTAGTTTAATTAATGTAGTGAGGCTTTACACAGCTATACTGTCTCATTTGTTACTCTCTTATAGTTTACCCTCTATGGATGCAGTAAAGAGCTGAGGAGTTTCCTATCTGATAAATGAAAGAATCCATGGAGGGAAAGCCAGAAATCCTATGAAATGTTAATCTGGAAATGAAAAAAAAGATCTTGTGGGTTTTTCAGGAAGGATCTGTGAGCTGGAGACTAGACTACAGTCTTCTGTGGCTTTTGATAGTTTGCTACAAAGTCCACACTGATGTTACATTTTTCCATAACCTTTTAAACGTTTTGTTCTGCATGAGCATTCCTTTAGAGAGAAAGAACTGGTCCAAAGTGTATTTAAAATGACTGTCTTGTAGGGTTTGCAGAGTATTCAGATTTCATATCTGCCTGAAAGTACCCACAAATTACTACCTTGGCAAATCAAAGGTAAAGTGTCTTGGTGTTTAATCAGTAACAGTTTATGGCAGTAACTGCTAGAAACTATTATTGTTGGCTTCCCAGAGGACTTAATGGAATGGAGCTTGGTCTCTCCGTTTACTGTGTATTGCTAACTTTTCACTGTGGTCACTTATGCTGACCATTCCTCCCACCCTAAGACAAGGCAGGAAGAGTTTACTTTGCACTCTTGTTTTCCACTTGCTAGTTACTAAAGTGGCTAACAGGAAACTGGAGCTTTGGCTGTTCTTCAGTTGGTTTGCACCTGCTGCTTAATCCCTTCAGCACCTGGAGCTGTAAACACCATTCCTCGGTTGCTGCGACAATTATTAACTTTCAGTGCAGCTGTTGCACCAGCCATGTGCCAGGACAGTGCTAACCTAGCCATCAGACCAAATGGCAACAAAAGAGCCATTCCAGAGGGTTTGCTGTCTAAATATGAAGCAGTCAGTAAGTAAGTGAGCAAAATATAGATGGGCTGTAGAATTTCACATGAGAACACTGCAAGCTATAAGAATATAGTTTTAGCAAAACAAAAAAATTCTATCCCCACTTCTGTGGGTTTCCTCTCCCCCATGGCACTGACATTGGTAGCAAGGGAAGTTATAAAAACAGAATCCACTCCCCTCTTCAAAGCACACTCATCGGCTGTGTTTGCATGTAAGGTTAAACCATAGTTAATATTTAACTGTGGTTTAATGTGAATGAGCAGCATGCTGGTGCACACTGCTCAAAAGTCCCTGCTTTGCTCCTCCCTCGCTCCTGGCTGCATCATACTGGGAGCAACAAACTACAAGACTTGACTTGTCATGTCGTCCAAACCCATGCTCCTGGTTTGTTTGGGGGGGGGGGGGACCAAGCCATGCGTTTAAGTTTAGATGACACACCACCTGTGGATTGTTGCTCCCAGCTCATTCCGGCACACTGCTCATTTGCATTAAACCATATTACACATGTCAGTTTGAAGCTGAAGGGGCTGCTCAAAGTGCTAACTGGCTGGACATTTGTGACACCATGAAACAACCTCTGCCTGTAATAATTTTCAGCTTCAGAATAAATGATGGCTCTTTAATCATCAATAAGTCAGGCACTATGATTGTTTAAATGCAAGGTCCTACCAGCAGCACTTTAAAGATAACAAGAAAGACAGGCAGCTCAGCAGAGAAGGGTTAGGGTGGCCTAGAAACCAGTGCTCAATGCAAAGAGTGTGTGAGAGAGAGAGTATAAAGAATGAGGGTTACTGAGCTTACCCCATAGGGACAAAAGAAGCTTGCTCCTGTACTTCTGTATGCACCATTAGATATAATAGCTCAGGATTTTGTTTTTCTGGTGTGTAAATCTGAACTTTGCCACTAAGCCAGATGGTTGGTTGGACAGAGATGCTCTACATGCACACTTCAAGCTTCTTCAGCATGTTTTGCACTGCACCATGATCACCCACTTAGCTTTGCAGATCTGGAAGTGTCAGGCACTTCTATGGCAGATGAAAGCATGGGTTTCACATCTGCATGCATGCTGGTGGAGTTCGTTGCTGCTGTAGGAATTGCTCCATCTCATCACACTTGTGTTTTTCTAGCAGCAGGGAGAAAATCATGAACTGTTTTAAAGAAAAGCCCTTTACACATAAAAGCAAGGGAAGTAAGGGTCAGAAAGCAAATGTATTTGCAGAAGTGTTTTTAATGGCTTGGGGCAAAAATGTGTTAATGTTTAATGTTTCTCTCCACCACTACCATCATTGTAATTTATAGGAACAGAAAGAATACCTTCATATTCTGGCAGCCCTATGTTACTGTAGCTTTTCCTACCTTTAGTTGTTCCGTCTCTTTTGAATCCTCCTTTGCTGAGCATCCAAAATGTCAAACAGAAAATGAGCCTGTAGCTGATGAGGGTTTCAAAAGGATCCCTAGGCTGACCTGCCTCTCAGACAATTAACCCATGGGCATTATGCACTTTTCAGCTTCTTCATTTCATACACAATTATTTTTTCCTCAGATTGCTTACAGACCATAAAGTCGTAATAAGTGGTACATTAGCTTTACAGTATCATTCCAAGGCTGTCATAAAGGTATGCCTTTTCTACTTTCTGCCAGCCAGCTAATAAGGAGGTTGGAGAAGTATTCTGAAATACCCTTTCCATCTACCTACTTTTATGATTCACTGTTGAAATGTGGAAGCCTGATAGCAGAATAGCGTAATGAATGCCAGCGTGTGAAGTAAATGTTTAAAGGGCTCAATCAAATACACTTTAATTTCAGAAAACAGATTTGTTTAAAAGCACAGACCAGAATCTGCTTACCAGCTGATGGTTCTGGTTTTGCAAACACTTCTCTTACTACTCTCCTCGCCCTCCTGCACACATTTCCCTTTGCTTGTTTCCTAGTTTGGGTTGAAATCAACATGGCTGCTGTTTTCTTTCCTGGGCCCTGATGGCAAAGGTTTGCATTCATCACTGCTCCTCTACATAATGGAAAAAGAGGGGGAGAATGGTTTGAGCTTTGTTGACAATAGTGCATGTTAGTGTAGGCCCTTCAATAAGAGAGGATAGCCACTGCCAGCCCTGGTTAATATTCTGGGGAAACACAGGAGTGTGCAATTGTCTTCAAAGGATCTGTTGGCTCAGGTTTAAGCCGAGTATCCCTTTCGCTAGTTTCCCTTTCAACACTGAACAGAATCTCAATTCTGTATAAAGACTTCACCTACCTTAGGGAAAGCGAAACCTATTAAAGTGATAAAACCAGTGAGTTAATTCAAAAGATTCTGTGCTCTGATTGCTGATGAATTACACAGTCTGGGGCCTGGCTTTTCTGGAGCTGCAGTTCACAATTTAGCAGGATCAAACTGCCATCGTGGAAGAAAGCTCCTAAAAGCCACGGGCTTTGTGGCCCAGCCCCCATTCTTAGGGCCATTCCGTGTGCTGGATCCTGGGTGGGAGGGCTCAGGAGCATAGCATTGGTGTTCAGTTCTAGCAGATCAGATTGTCGCTGCTGCTAAACACAGCAAATGAGACTTAAAGGAATAAATTAAGGTAATGTTACACTCCAGGTTTGCCTTTGCCTTCCTTTCTTGAGACTGTTTTATATCAGTAGGAACCAGAGTTCACTGTTAAAGCAGGGTGGATTTTTTTTTTTTTTTACATGATAGTGCTCTTGTTGTTACTGTAGTTTTATAATTTGGATGGCTGTAGTGCTAGAAAACAAAATGAGTGGTTTTGCTTTTGGAGGACCTAATCCTTAGACCTGCTCAATTTTTAATTCTGACTGCTGAGGCTACTTTTACCAGCTTCAGCTGAGATGAACCTTTTTGTAGTTCATCTATGTGGCACGTGTGTGTGTGTGTGTGTGTGTGTGTGTGTGTGTGTTTTTTTCAACAAAAATCTTAAGGACATTGCAGAAGCTGTCTGAAAGTGGCTTGCCATTCCTGCAGTGAAATTCTCAGTACTTTGTAGTATGCCTTTTTTTCTACCAAAAAAACAATGGGAACCTAAACTAGCAGAGGTTTTAAAAATATTTTATATTAGTTTCTAATGTATATTCTTACATTATCACAGTGCCGGTGTGTGTTCACCTGCGCAAAACTACTTTTTGTAATATTTTTGTGATCACAAAGCTTTGTTTCCCTCCTGTGTATTCAAAGTGCATTAAACTTGTTTGCATAGTTGTGTCTTGTGTGCATTTATTGAGTGATTGCAGAACTGATAAATGAGACTTTATACTCTAACTCTTGTTTAACTTTCTCATTCCAGTGCTTTACAAGCTTCAGCCAGGTTAGGGGGCCCTTTGTCTGCACACAAACGTAAGAGCCTGGGCCCCAGCATTTGCTTATCAACGGTCCTCTGATGTGGTCTGTTTCCTTTTGCACAATATGATCTGCCTCAGGAGAAGGCTTGTATTAATAATTTCCATGGCACTTACTTTGAAGTGGTAGCTGCTTTTACAATTTTTTATCAGTTTTACCCTCACAACCACAGTAGCACATTATGTTGCTCTGATTAACGTTTTTGTGTGTGCTATATTTGGACAGGGTGGATATACCATAACCGCTGTGGTCGAGAATGGATTGAGTTCTGTACTCTGATCAACATCTCCAAGGTTCAAGTCACACTCCTATAAATCACATTCCCATAGGTAGTAGTGGCCACTTGTACTGTTACCACACTGAATTGCAGATGGAGCGTGATAGTGACTTGTCTTAACGGCAATCATTTGCACATTAAATTGGATCCTAAAATAATGGCTTGAGGACAAGTGTTCAAAGTTTTAATGTCTATAATAGGGCTGTTGGGATTTTTGCCTCTGCAAGAAAGGACAAAGAGAATGAAGGTGATTAATATAACATTTATATTTCCAAGCTTCCTTGCAATGTATCTGTGAAAAACACCTGGGCTTTATTAAAGTAATAACAGGCAAGTCTTGGCCTTCACACAAAATGAACCTTATTTCTATACACAAACGTCTTGTTCATCAAACATTGCAGTTTAAATGAAGACACCTTCCTCAGAGGTTAGAAATACTCACTGAGGCTTGGTCCCACCATAACACCCTGTTCTGTAGAGGGCCTGACTCCTACAGAGAGTCTTCCTTTCTTCAGCCTATGTTGGGGACGGTTAGCTCTATCGGACTAGATCAGGGATCCGGAACCTCAAGCCCAAGAGCCAAACAGGGCCTTTCAGACCTCTCTGTCTCCAGGCTATACTCCTCACTGACATTGCACCCGAATGTTTTTGCTTGGCTGCAATGTGTTTTGAACACTGATTGTGCCTCTTGCTTTTCTGGATTTGGGGAGGGGGGTTAATTGTGGAGGTATCATGTGAAGCATGCTGTGGCACACCAGACACATCCATGCCCAAACTGCACAGATCCCCCAGTCTATTGTACTTTGCCTGCATAGAAATACTGTGGCTCCTCACTGGATCTTGTTTCTCACTTTAGTGCATCATTGCTCTTGAATGCAGAGGCCTATAGCATTGGAGGTTATTGCTGCTAAGGAAGATTGTCTCTCATGTATCCAGTGGTCACTTTGAGGACCAATAGACGCATAATTGTAAATAAAATCTTTCTGTCATCCAAATTTCTAGCTACAGTACCTGTCTGAATTCTGATTCAGTGAATCTCAGCCCTGATGGGTTTCTCTGTGTTTTTACAGCCACATTAGGAACCACACAAAAATGGTGCTTATGTGTTATAAAGAACTAAAGGAAATTGACAAGATGGAGCTCCTCTGTGCTTCATTCGTGCCTGAAATTGAACTGAAGACTCCCAAAGTCAACGAGTGGCACATCCACAATTTTAATCAAAGATCCTTAGCTGCCTAGCATTGCCTGTGGGTTTGGGTCAAAGGAGGACATGGAATCCATTCCACATAGATAGGGCTGTGAGGGGGTGTCTTATTTTTGTATTTTGTATTGCTATAGTATCTGGTGTGGGACCAGCATCCTAATTTCTCAGATTGTATTTTTTTTAAAAAAAATTCTAGTGTTGGATATGGAGGAGAGCTTTAATGAAGGCTGGACAAGGACTTGCAATATTCAGCAAATGAAAGGTGAGGGAAGAGGCCTGTACAGTTACTTGTTCATCCTCTACAGCTGCTCTACAGCCTTGGAGAGTGTAGAGTGTAGGTTAAAAGCATGAACTTTTTTTAGGAGGGAGCCATTTCCATCTGTGTCATCAAGGATCAGGGAGAACACATTTAAAGTTTCACTGAGATGGTATTTCACTTTCAGTAGGTTATATAATCATCTCAGTTGGAGTCGCAGAGGTTGGAACATCTTTCCACATGTGGTGGCAGTGTACAAGGCTCCAATCATTTTGGTCAAATGTTTTTAGGTGAGTCCTACATTTATATTAGCAGTCTTTCAAAATGATTTGGCAGAAGTAACAGATAAGGAGCTAACAATTTTCCTCTTGAAGATTGCTAGGCCATTTATAACATGGACATGAAAAACAGAAGAGGGGTCTGCAGTTGAGCGATGATACACACAAGTGTGGGATATTGTATTACTATAAGAACAAATGCAAAAGTCTAAAGGCTTCAGAAGGGAATTAAGACAAGGAATATTTTATGAACTAAGGTATGAATATATTTCATATTGAGAACCACCTGATAACTGGAAATTGATGGCAGGATTTGTTTATTTGACAGGGAAGCCATTTTGATTCCTCTGTTGGACTTTCTCCCCATGTTTATATGGATTTTGTTACTGTTTGATATTCCCTGGGATAAATATTAGTGTTCTTAAGCAAGGGGGGGGTAAACTTTATTGGAAGACTAACAGTTCAAATCTCAGCTCAGAAACTCTGTGGGTACCCATAGGCCAAAGGGGGTAAAACTGTAGAATTGGAAGGGACCCTGAGAATCATCTGGTCCAAACCCCTGCAAAGCAGGAATCTCAATTAAAGCATACATTACAGATTTATGCTTTAACATCTGGAGGGTCACCAGTTCCTCACCCATGTTTTAAGCAAAGCCCTGATTGAGGCTTGTTACGGTACCCTTACAGCCCACTCCTGTCTCCTTCACGCCATTCAGTGCCCAGTTCCTTACTAAAAATTACAGATGTTTCCATTATATGAAACTGGAAAGTGGTGCATAACACAAGATACCTGCAGAGTTGGTTCACTCTTAACTCATACTCTGGGATTTATTTCAGTGCAGAATTTGGAATTTCTTTTTGTGTTGAATGCATATAGGGCATTCTCATATGATACGGAAAGTTAGATCTTGCCGACACACAAGATAGTAGGTGCATACAGATTAAGAGTATATACGGGTGTGGGAGGTACAGAATACCAGCAAGAGTGGGGCATTGATTTACTCAGCTATTTAGAAAGAGTTCTGTGCTCACCACCCTCAGGCAATGCGCATCTGGCCTATGGCACAAAGTTAATATTTCAACTGCTTTGAGGTTGGGCTGAATGCTAAATCTCCACTGAGGCTGGAAGAGGCATACGCCTACAGCATACAGGCAGCTATGGGCTTGCTCTTGCAGACCAGCCAACATTTACCTCTTTAGGCAGCGATCAACTAATAATGGGGCTGACACTGTTTCCATACCACTTCCAAATCTTTTCTACTATCCCAGAGTGAATTCTAGTTTTTGATTGTTTCTTCTAAAGGGCTGCAGAACGTTTTTATTGCCACTGATTTCTTTACCGTCGTCGTAAAGTTCAGACATGCTTTGCAAGAGCTGAGCTGCTCAGTCTGCAATTTTTTTTGCTCTGAAGCAACTGAAACATGGAAAAAATAAGGTAATGCACTCCCAGGCATTGATCCTAGCAGCAATGAGAGAAGCAAACCACAAAGGATCTAAGGGGGGGGGAGCACAAGGAGTTGCTACTAGTATAGTAGCTGTGTGATCCTACTAGTCCCATCTGGTCCAATGGTGGCAGGCTGCTGCAGTCTTCTGCAAAACATGTATCTGGAAGTGCCCTTAGGCATCTGGTCAGCCTTAACATTGGGCAATATGAAACAACTTGGTTTTTGAAGATGCATCAAGGATGCTGTGCAGAAAGTGAATGCTAAGATTTAAATAACTGATCTCCCAACTCTGTTGGCATTAGTGTCTGCATGAGCTAAGGAAAAAGCAGGAAGGGGCTTGTGCTGCAGATTAAGTTGCCCAGAAATACGTGTGACCAGTAGTTATTATTTATTAAATGTATATACTATCCTTCATCAGAGGATCACAGGGCGGTTTACAGTATAGAAACACAAAAATGTGTAACGTAATACCCACTACACACACACACAGTTCTAAAGGCCATAGATTGTTTAATCAGTCAAAGGCCTGCTTGAGGAATGCTTTCGCCTAGTACCTAAAGATAGGTGAGCTCCCTGGGGAGAGCATTCCACAAGCAGGGAGCCACTGCAGAAAAGGCCAGTTCTCGTGTTGCCACCCTCTGGACCTCTTGTGGAGGGGACACACAAATAAGGGCCTCAGGTGATGGTCAAAGGGTCCAGTCCTGTGATTATATGGAGAGAGGCAGTCCTTGAGGTATTGCGGCCTTGAACCGTTTAAAGCTTTATAGAGCAAACCTGTACTTTATAATAATAGTATACTACTAATCTAACTGGGTTGCCCCAGCCACTATGGGCGGCATCCAACAAAGATACCAAAAAAAAGTATGCCTCCTTTAGAGCCAAACTTTCTTGCAGAGGTGGAGATTTTCCAACTAAAAAATAAAAGACTGTTTTCCTCCCATTTCCCTCTGTGTTATTCTGTATCTTGCAAATGGAGGAAACTGAACTTGGTTAATTGAGCCAGACCCCTCTCCTTGTGCAGTGAAAAGGCAAGACCAGACTAACGTTCTGCCAGTCACAGCCTGGAGGATACTGGGTACAGCTCCTGAACTGCCTGCATGCCTTACTATCTGCTCCAATGGCCTGCCCCCTGTTTTCATATCCTCTTCTCCTTCCTTATCAGGGCTTGGGGGCAGGGCGAGCTGGGGCATTGGGCACTGCAGGGTGGCTGAGGGGGAGGCAGCGAATGGACACAAGCCCCACACTGCCTTTTTGGGCAACATGGTGTCTGCAGGTGCCCAAGCCACCGCGTCACTCCCAGGCGAGCTGCAGGCACTGCGGTAAGTGCTGCCCCCACAATAAGTGGTCACCTAGTGTGACTCCACCCCCACCCCACCCCCTACCTATGCTAGTGTTCCTTATTCTCATTTGTGTTTTTTTAAAAAGCAAAAAGTATTTGAAATCTAGATCTTGGAAGCAAATGTGCTCTGCAAAATAAATGCATTGCACAGTTTTGTTTTGTTTTGTTTTTTGCATATTTTGGCACACAGAAATCTCATTGTGCTCTGATTATGGTAACTACC
Organism: Podarcis melisellensis; assembly: GCF_964234715.1. Lineage (NCBI taxonomy): Eukaryota > Metazoa > Chordata > Lepidosauria > Squamata > Lacertidae > Podarcis > Podarcis melisellensis. Next base: position 44,100,811 of record NC_138537.1, read on the forward strand.
TGTGAATGGACTCTAGTTTTCTGGTGCCTTGCAAGCTAATCCATGAGATTCAATTTTAAAATAGTTTTTTAAAGTGTGTTTCTAAACCTTTGTGTTTACTGCTATGTTTGGCTATGTGCAACAAGCCATGCCGGATAAAGGTGCTGCATGCGGCTTTTAAAGGGCAGGCGTTAGTGCAGGAGCTTAGGCATTCCTGTCATCTCCACAACACCATTTTACTGGGAGGAGCCTTCCCTGAATATCATCATCTTGCTGGTATCTGTGGGACCCAGGATTATCAGCTGTTCATCTGCATTTGCTAGATTCTCATTCACTTGGTTCCCTGCTCTCTCCCTAGCCTGACTGCTTGTGCCGCGTGGCTGTTTTCTCAACTCTGCCTACACAAGTTGTGTTTGTGAGGGCTTAGCCAGATTACTAAGTAACACTTCCTGGAACTTGCTATAAGCATTCACTTGGCCCCCACACAGTCTTTGGTTTCCTGCTTTGGCTAGCCTGAAACCTATTAGGAGCTCTAACGTGTAGATTCTTCTGTTTAAATAAAAAAACAGCAGTTTCTCTCTTTCTCACCTCCCACCCACCTTCTCCAGGTCAGAGTCACAGTCCTGCTTAAGAAAGAAAGAGAGATTAAAAATATTTCTTTTGAGTTATAAAGGTCCAATAAACAGACTGGTTGTGGGGAAAATAATTATCCACAGGTAAGTCATTTTCACAGCCCCAGGCTGGCTGAATACATGTTAAGATCATTGGGGCCTCTTTGGTTACCATGTTGGGACTAGAACCTGGCACACCAGGGTTCAAATCCTGACTCAGCCATAAAGTTCACTGAGTGACCTTGGGTTCCTTGGAGGAAAGGAAATGGGATATGATTGATTGATTGATTGATTGATTGATAGATATATAGAGAGAGCCACGAGAAACACCCTGAAAGCACTGCACATGTCAGTTTGCAGGCTATTGTCGCAACACTGTTGAATGCAATATTCAGTGACTCTCAGAAAAATTGCATGTGCTGTAACTTGATAAAAGTGCATAGCAGCCTAGCAGCATCAGTGCCACAAAATGCCTGGGAAGAACAGGTGAATGAAGATCTACATCAGTTACGGGGGGTGGGGGGGGGAATAAAGATTTACATTGGAATCTGCTGCTTTTGTGGATCCTGCCGCCCGAGGCAATTCCCTACCTTGCCTCATGGGTGGGCCAGCCTTGCTGCCTAGACACAACTCGGTGTCCTTGGTTCTGTTTCAGGAAATACACCTTCCTACAACTACCATGAGCTCATCTACACTATACAGTCAAGGCAATGGCTGCTCCCAAAGGACTTTGGAAACTGTGGTTTGTTGAGGGTGCTCATGAGGGGGAAACTACTGTTCCTGAGATTCTTTAGGAGAAGCCATGACATTTGAAAGAATGATGTGGATCTGACCTTAGTGAAGAGGCCCAGAATATCTTCTAGCTCTTTGAGATGGACAGAGTCACCCACTTCTATGAGAGGAGGAGACATAGAGTACATAGGTAGATAAGAAACTAATGAATGACAGGCCAGGCTATTTGTCCATCTAGGCTAGGCATCCCCAACCTTCAGCCCTCCAGATGTCCTGTTAGCTAGGGATCATGGGAGTTGTAGGCCAAAACATCTGGAGGGCCGCAGGTTGGGGATGCCTAATCTAGGCAAACTCAAGATTGCTTTCCAGGGTCTTGGGCACTTGCTACCTGATTCTTATAACTGGAGATGCCCTGGATTGAACCTTAGCCCTTCTTCAGGCTGAACGCCTGCTCTCTACTCACTGACCTCTGGTTCCTCCCCAGTCTTTCTCTGATCACGAAGCTGACTTCATTGCTACTTTTTCTCCTAACTTAGCCTTCTTTCCTCCCTCCCTCCCTCCCTCGTTTTGCTTTCCCTTGGATTTTATACTGAGAATTTTTCTTAGCCCCTTTTTATCTTCAATGAGCTTAACAAGCATTTCCTAATTAACATAGAGGTTAAACCTAAACTCGAGTTAATTTAGGTTATTGGAAAGCAGCTTGGAATTTGAAGGTGCAGGCATGTGAAAAAGAAGGGAGAAAGATGGGCAAGAAACCTGGGCCTTCCTTTGCAGTATCACCTGGAGCCCTTTGCACTGCAGACAACTCCCTGCAGGGTGCCTGTCAGATGTCAGGCAAGAGATCATAAAGGCAGGTGGGGGATGAGACAGGCTGGCAGGTCAGTAGCAGACAGGCTGTGAGCAGGTTGACCGTAAGCCAGAAACCTGGAGGTATGGAACATGATCTGCCTTGCAGTGAGTCAGACCTGTCTAGCTCTCTGTTGTCTACACAGACTGGCAGCAGCCTCCAGGATTTCCGGCACTGGTCTCTCCCAGCCCTACCTGGAGATGTGGGGATGGAACCTGGGACCTTTCACATTTAAACCAGATTCTTTGTCACTTAGCTATGGCCCTTAGCCACCTCACTCAAGCCCCTCCCCCTGCCCCCATTATGCAGTGCCCAGACTGATAGAAGACAGGAGGTCTGTGGGCCTTTATATACCTTAATAGCACCTGATCAGGTCTCCACAAGCACCTGGCTTTCTATGTCAAGAGGATCACAGGCTTCTTAAGTAACGGCCTATAGAATTCTTCCCTCCCCCAGCTAGCAGGCTTGTTGATGTGTGGATTTGGTGTGCTCCTGGTTTATTCTATTGTATTTAGCAAGATTTATATACTGTACCACTTACTTGAAAGATAAATCAACGGTCTGCATAAGCAATTGATCCACATGGCTTTGTATTCAATTCAGGCCCTGTGACCACCCCTGGACACTTTATACACACAGTAATGACAAGGCGAACAGCAGGAAATGGTTTGGTGGGATGTTGTGTGAGCTCTATGGCTGTAGTATTGCATAACCCAGACCCATAAGATGGGAGAGTACCGCACTTTTCCGTCTATAAGTCGTCCCCATGTATAAGATGTATATTTTGGGGGACTCAAGTTTTAAGAAAATGAGGGGAGATGGCCCAAAGCTGTTGAGCTTCTCCCCCATGCGGCAGCAGGCAGGAAAAACTCCCTAGATTGTTTCCTGCGCACAGTGGCATTGGGGGAAGTTGCGCTCCCTGGCGGCATGCAGCTTTCCCCCCTCCCCCCACCACAGCTATGGGTAGGGTAACACTCCCTAGATCGTTTCCCACTCGCTGCAGCATCAGGGGAAGTTGCGCTCCTTCCTGCCAACTGGCTTGGTTGGCGGGTGTGCTGCCCCCCCCATGCCACTACCTGTGTGTTGGATGACCCCAGTTTTTTAAAAAAATAAATAAATAAACCAGTCTTTAGTTAAAGTGATGCTGTACACAGCAACTGGAATAAAAGCTCCCCCCCCCCACTCCACCCTTGCTGTGTGAGAAACAAGACCACAAACACATTTCCTGGACTTCCAAGAGCATCTTCGCAGTTTTCAAAGATGGGGGGCCAGGAGGAGCAACCCATCATTCAATATCCACCAGTTCCACTTCAAAGAAAAGTTTTGCATTTGGTGGAATTTTGGCATCCGGCTGCCCTTTCTTCCCATAAGCCCATTCTGGTTTGATTTCCAGGTGAGCATTCTCCCCTTTGCTCATGGTCAGCAGAGCTTCGTCCCAGCCTTGTATCCCTTTTCCAATGCTGACTGTGAAGCTCAGTGGTTTTGCAGCTTTCTTTTTCTTTGAACTTGTCTGAATATTACTATTGAAGACTGTTCCATCTTGCAGCTTCCCTGCATACCAACAGTGAACGACATCGCCCTTTTTGGGACAGTTGATTTTATCCCCCTTCTTCAGTACTGACTTTGTATATTTTGGGTGGGCCCTCATCCACAGCTTCCTCAGGCTTTGTCTCCTTGGGCTTCTCATCATCAATCTTGACATTTTTCACTTGCTCTGCTACATGCGCGGGACTCAGTACCCTTAAATCTCTTGGTTCAAAGAGCTTGTTATAACCAGCTGCTCCTTACTGGCTTTCTTGGCCACATTTTTTATCTGTCCTAGTAGTTTGTGCTCTGACAGGAACTTGTGCACTGCCTGCTCCTGCAGGGTGCGGACAATCTCCTTCTTGGGGGCTCCAGGGCCGTGCGGGGGCCACCATGGCATCGCCTCCTCACAAGCGTCGCCGCCTCACACAAGCAAGGGCTCCCCCATGAAGCCGGCACTCAAGACCCCAGTTTTTTTACGCAATTTTTTAGTCAAAAAACCTCATCTAATACACGGAAAAATACGGAAAGTCTGTGGGGAAACAGCTCCCTTAAATCCAGGGAGGTTCTTTGTGGCCTTCCATGAGGACAATGTAATATCGATGAATGAACTACAAAGCCTCAAATCAGCTCACCAGCCTGCATTCTGCCATGGAAAGAGCATCTGGTTTGAGCAAAGCTATTCTAGGCTTTGAAGCTCAGTGGGTGGCCTTGAGCAAGGTGTGTGTGCTCTCAGCCTAACCTACCTTTCAGGCTTGCTGGGAGGATAAATGAGGCAAGAGCTGCAGAGCATTGCACACTCTGAAAAGTGCTAGAGAACTAAATCGCATTAGATGAATTTCCTTCTGGGTTTGAAGGAACATGGCAATACTTTGCATGCTGTATGTCCTTGGGTGCCCCTCTGCTTTTTAAAAAGGTATTGGTTAGTGGAGCTGGAAAGGACTTAAAAGCCTTTAGAGGGGAGGCCAGACTTCAGACTTTTGTGTTTGACTTGAACCTCAAGATCTGCCACCTGGGGCCAGGTGTAAAAGACATACACTTAAGATGAAAGAATAGGGTACTTTGAAGTAGCTGCTGAGCACAGGGATTTGTTTTGAGTACCAGCTGAACTCACAGTCCTCCTGCAAAATCCATTCCTGGTTAATCCAAGTGTTCTTAATTGGATTTGAAAGAAGGAGCCATTTAGTTGTTGCCATTGCCAAACAATTGGGAGTCAGAATTCTTGTTTTTTTTTTTTTTAAAATATCTTTTATTAAGGATTTTCTTGTTTTACAGAAGTGTAGTGCCTCGTATTTTTTTTTTCTTCTTCTTCCACGTAGCGTTTTTACAAATCTGTTTCATTTGTTGAGGCATTAGGGGGAGAAGAAAAAAGAAAGAAAAAAGAAAGGTACTGCAGATCACAAGGAGAGTTACCAGTAGATCCTGATCTACCTTCTGCCCAGCCCCGGCCTATAGCCATGCCCACTTTAATGCCTTTCCCTTAACATATTGGGGAAACAACAAAAGATCATTCGGCAAGCTGTGCATTTTCTTCTTTGTAGCCATCAATGTGTCATAGTAGCTATAGCAAGATAACTGACATAGTCACCCACCCATTATGGGCTCTTGTAATCAATGGCTGGAAAATGATCTGTAGCGTTGGGTATGAGTTGAAATGTTTCAATTAGTTGAATGGAGGAAGGCCGTATCTCAATGGCAGAGCACCTGTCATGCATGCAACAGGTCTCAGGTTCAATCCCTAGCAGTGCTGTTGTTGTTATTAATTGAATTTATATATCCAGATACGGCTGGGAGAGACTCGCACCTGAAAGCCTGGAGAACTACTCCCTTTCTGTGCAAGCAATGCTGAACTAGATGGAGAAAAATGTAACTTGCTATAAGGCATCTTACTATGACTCAACTTTCTGAGTTCCAGGAAAAATTGGGTGCAGCTTGGTTTAGGAAGAATGGAGGATCAATTCTAGAGCTCCTTGCAGCCATCCCAGTGTCCTCGGGGAATTTGTGAAGCAACTGGCTCCATTGCTCTGCTGAGAGGCAGTATTGGGTAATGGGGGATCAACCCTTTTTTTCTGAGACAGCATTAATGTGTTGCTAATGATCTGGGATTTTTAATGGGTGGCCTAGATGAAAGAACTAATCCTACAGTGCTTGACCCTTCCCAGCCGGCGACCCCATACCACCAAAGGAAATAGATGGGGATAGCTGCTCACTCCTTCCCTCTCTGCTTAGAAAGGGTCACAACCTCCCAATGCCCATTTGTGATCTCCCCCCAAAGGTCACGACCCTCGGAATAAATGTGTTGGCCAAAGGAACGAACACTCCGGATGTTGGCAGGGAGGAGAGGAGATTTTATTCTTTCCCATCTTAATTAGTCTGCTTTGATTGACTAAAATTCTGGGCACCCGAAAGGGCCTTAGTTTTGTAAGAGCCCTCAAGAAGAAATACCTTCTCATCAGGGACATACAGTTCTGCAGCCCAAGCTCTGAGCCCTTTAGTCAAAGCAAGGACTGAGCCATTGTCTAAGATCCATTGAGCAGAAGGGAATATATGACTCAACGTCATTCTCCAACCACTGGGAAAGCTCTGTGGTGATTGGGAATGGAGGGTCTTTTGGGGGGAAGAAATACTGGATGTGACCCCAGGCAGAGGTCGGCTGTGTGTCTGAAAGATTTAGCCCTGGTTGACAGTGTCTAATTGTTTTTCATTAATTGTGACACACAGTGAATGGCAGGGCCTTATGGTCATGTTGGGGTGCTGCATGAGACTCTGAAGCCCTTTCCTGCCAATCTTTGCTATGACAAATGTTTCTTTTTCTACCTGATGCTCAGTAAGGTGCCCCAAATCAGATATCTTCCCGTGGACCAAGGACAGGCAGTGCAAGGGACTGCAGGCTTTCAAGCTTTACCATACAGGCAGATTGAACATGGTCACTGCTTTCCTTTGACTGCTATTGTTCAGTTATAAGGAGGTGCAATGCATTTTTAATTGGGTGATTGCATAATTGCAAATTTTCTTTTTATAGATATATAAAAAGTATGTCCTGCCCCTGATCACTAGTGATAATGGGACGAGTCACAACAGTTTTCAAATTCAGAAACTAATAAAAGTAAAAATACATTTCAATATGCCCAAGTAAAAAGTCCTGGCAGTAGAGGAAGGTCTTCAGCTGGCGCTGGAAGATAGACCAAGTAGAAACCACATTATCCTGATGTGGAGTGCTCTTGCCAAGAAGGCCCTTTGTTGAGTTGTAGATCTCCTGATCTCAGCTGAGGAGGACCCCACCAGAAGGGCCTTCCCAACCAGCCTCACTGTCCAGGGAAGAGTATGTGGGAAGAGACGTTCCTTCAGATTTCCAACCATTCCAAATTGGGATTCCTCACCTGCTGCATCCGACCAAAAGCCCCACCTTATTTCCTTTTCTGGGTGGCAGCGAGAGAGGCAGCACCATGAAGGCGTCGGGCACCCTGAGGGAGTACAAAGTTGTTGGGAGATGCCTCCCCACTCCTAAGTGCCCAACACCACCTCTCTATCATATGCGCATCTTTGCTCCTAATCATGTTGTTGCAAAGTCCCGTTTCTGGTACTTTGTCTCTCAGCTGAAGAAGATGAAGAAATCTTCTGGGGAAATTGTGTACTGTGGACAGGTTTTTGAGAAGTCTCCGTTGAAGGTAAAAAATTTCGGTATCTGGCTGCGCTATGATTCTCGTAGTGGAACTCATAACATGTACAGGGAGTACAGGGATTTGACAACTGCTGGAGCTGTTACACAGTGCTATCGTGATATGGGAGCCCGTCATAGAGCTTGTGCTCACTCAATTCAGATCATGAAGCTTGAAGAGATCGCTGCTAGCAAGTGCCGCAGACCAGCTGTCAAGCAGTTCCATGATTCCAAAATCAAGTTCCCTCTGCCACATAGAGTTCTGCGTCATCAACGTAAGCCACACTTCACCACCAAGAGACCAAACACATTCTTCTAAATGCATTTGCTCTGAGTTTCAATAAAGTTCTTTTTGAACTTCTAAAAAAAAAAAAAAGCCCCACCTTATCTAGCATTTCACTCAACATTGGCCAACTAGGTGCCTATGAGAAGCCTGCAAGTCATACCATGGTTAAGAGTATATGGCTAGTATTGGAGGTCCAAAGTTCAATTCTTGCCCAGCCTTGAAGCTCACTTATGGGTAGGCTTAACGTATTATTAAAGAACAGAATTGCCAAACATATAGAAGAACAAGTCTTGCTACAAGCAGACAAAAACAGTGGGGCTTCCATAAGAAGAGCCAGCACGGCTACCTATTAGGTTTTGCTGTTGGTATTATGATACAATACGGAAAAGGCTGAACTCTATGTGATGCGTTTTCCAATACCATAGGCTCTACTTCTTACTCAGCAAAGAGTTCTAGGAATCCATTCTAAATCGCATGAAAACTTCTTTATTTTTGCATTTTACTGGACAGGATCTTCTTATGGGCTACCAATTGCAAGGTCCTCAATACCAGATATGTCATGGCATTTCCAGTGTTGGGGAACTAGCATTTGATATTTGTGTGACCCCCTGGAGCCATCTCTTCTGCTCTTCCATCATTCAACAGGTCTAATATGGTATGAACATCCTCTGATGCAGGTTGTCTAAGACCAAACCAATTCTGTTTTCTCTTCAAGCAGATTCTGGCCCTGTCTCTTTAAAACAGTCAGTATGAGAGCTTAAAACTACCTTTAATGGAAAGCTCAGTGATGGAAAAAATGCCCTGTGAAAACATGGGGCTAAACCTACAACTTATGCAAGGGTTACGTTCCAGGGGTCGCACCCTCAAGCCAAGATCACGTAGAAGCAGAACACATTGGGTGCAATGGTGGATAGGATTGTCAAAGTCCCTTTTCCTGGATTCCACCCCCTTTCCATTTAAAATATATATATTTTGCCAAACGCATAAAGCTGAATGTGTGTAAGTTGCAGGCTTACTGTACCAATTCTCTGCTTGTGACGTATGTTGCACAACTCTGTTGAAAAAGCAGGGGTTTGATTAAAATGGGGCTGCCTCATAGACGAGTTCCCTGCCTTCATATTCAGCACCTCAGCTTAGATATAGAGATATTAATCGGAAATCCTTGGGAGGGAGGTCAGCAAATTGCCATTTCCCATCCCTCCTCTGTTTAAATTAGTTTCAGACCAGTAGCTGCTTCCTGTGGCTATTGGATTCTTAGCACTTGTCTCTCCAACATCTTACCCTGCTGCACCCCACTGACAAGTATTCTCCACTGTAGGAGAGAGAGATACCTAAGATCTGTGGGAAAGCAGTAGATGGCAGCTCCTGTGGTCCCCCTCCCATCTGAATTTCATTAGAAGCACCTTCTGGCCAACCAGTTTCTCATTAATAATGGAATTGTTCAGAGCAGGTGCTCATCTGTGTGTCTGTTGAATCTTTGTTTACTGTTAACTGTTCACTTGCAAGGGATTTAAACACCATTGGCCAGGAGTAATTTACTATCCTGTGGCACTGCAGGATATATTTTTCTCCTTTCAGAGTTGGTACACCAAAGTGTTTACAATTCAGTATGCAACATATCTCTCTCTGTGGCTCAGCACATAGACATGGGACAGTAGTTTTCCTGGCTGTTGGTCCAAAGGCTTTCTTCACATTCAACACTCTTCAAGCAGACTGTGTTGTTTTGCTTGCAGTTAAACATCCAAGAGTAGTCTGTTGAAACTTGCTGCGAATTCTGCCTTCTCCTCTTTGAAATGCCCTTCCTCCAGTGCTTGGAACCACCAGAAGCTAGAGGCTAATTCTATATAAGTAAAGGTAAAGGTACCCCTGACCAACAGGTCCAGTCGTGACCGACTCTGGGGTTGCGTGCTCGTCTCACTCAAGAGGCCGGGAGCTGGCTCTTGTCCGAAGAAAAGCTTCCGGGTCACGTGGCTAGCGTGACTAAGCCACAGCTGGCAAGATAGCACCAGCGCAGCACACGGAAACGCCGTTTACCTTCCCGCTGGACAGCGGTCCCTATTTATCTACTCACACTTTGACGTGCTTTCGAACTGCTAGGTGGGCAGGAGCTGGGACCGAGCAACGGGAGCTCACCCTGTCACAGGGATTCGAACCGCCGACCTTTCGATCAGCAAGTCCTAGGCTCTGTGGTTTAACCCACAGTGCCACCCGTGTCCCTAATTCTATATAAAGGAAAGCTAATAACCGATACCTCCAGACCAACTATCAAATTGTGATGCTGAAATGTACAATTGCAGCTGTGCATATTCCTATGCCCGAAGTAAGTATATTGATCTACAGCTGAGGATTTTATTCATTTTAGTACCTTTTGGCCTGGTTTCCCCTCCTCCTCTTACATTTTTAGTACCTCACTGCTTGCTTTGAACATTTAAATTGCAAGCAATGCTGGGGTGACCTGGAACACAGCTGGAGCCTCTCCGAAAGCATCAGTTTTGCATATGAAATGCACAATCTCTTTCTCTTCCTCTTTGCTCTGCTGCTTCTGAGGCTGTCTAACATTTTGTCAAGACGGAGCAGCCCAAAAGCTATGTTGCTGTTTCAGATTCCCCGAACGTCTTTCATAGCAACTGTTGGGTGTCCAGCTTCTTTGTATTGCAGGAGAAGTCTCGCCCACACCTCATAACTCTTCCCCGCTTCCAATGCAGAGTCTTAAGAACCCAGCAGCCAGGAACGTCACCTGACCCTTATCAAGAACGGCTTGATGCAAACACTCAGAGAATGCGAAATCCACCAGGGCACCTAAGATAGATAGGGGTGCCAGTGTCAGATTTTGAATGGACGTTTATCTTTTAAGAGCTACATAAAAAGGAAAGCTATACCTAGTGTAACTTCCCCTGTCACTAGGTTGCAGTGATGGGGGAAGTTGCACATCATAGAATTTCTCCTCCACTTTCTTATATGCAACTCTTAAAAGAACAGGATGTCCTGTGGTGAGGCAAGGCCCAACCTGGGTATAAGACGAGGCAAGGTTAAGGACTGGAGACAGAGTTATGAAGTTGCTTCTGTGGATAACAAACTGAATCGAGCCCTTCTAGCAGGCATGGTCAAACTTGGCCCTCCAGATGTTTTGGGACTACAACTCCCATCATCCCTAGCTAACAGGACCAGTGGTCAGGGATGATGGGAATTGTAGTCCCAAAACATCTGGAGGGCCAAGTTTGGCCATGCCTGCCTTATAGAGTAGTAGCAGCAGCAGCAGGTGCAGCTCAATTGTTAGTCCCACCTGAACTACAAGATGCTGGTCTACTGAAGAAGGCTGGATCCCTTTAAGTAATCTACTGCAATGGAGCAAGGAGCTTCAGTCTCGTGCAGTGGAATCCTGCAAATATTTTAATAATGGACATGCACTCTTACCCTTGGGCCAGGACAGTACTAGAGAAAAGCTTGCTGGATCAGGCCCATGGCCCATCTAATCCATCATTCTCTTCTTACACTGGCCAACCAGATGCCCATGAGAGGACCAAAAGCAGGTCCCAAATACAACAGCACCCTCTCTGCTTGTGGTTCCCAGCTACCCATCACCCGGCAAAGAGGAATCTTGACTGTTGACACAGGAGCTTTCTATGGGGCCTGGGTGATGACCTTTCAATGTGAAGGTCAGACAGGCCTCTTCCAGTTTGGCTCCTTACGGCTTTGTGAATAAACTTCCTAAACAGCACTGGGGGGGGGGGGTAGCCAATGAAATGTCCGCCAGATGTTGTTGTATTCCATAGCCAGGAATGACAGGAGTTGTAGCTCATCAACCTCTGGAGGGCACCATATTTTGGCTACCCTTGCTAAAGAGGAGATAGGACAGGGGAGCAGACTGCAATGAAAGTGATGGTAGAACACGAAAACAGTGCCTTGGAGATCATTGCCTTGGAGAGCCCAGGCCCACCATTCCAATCATCCCTGTTTGCAAAATCATGCAGCATTGGAGGTGAATGTTCCACCACATCTATTTGGTTTATGAGGCGAAAAGGGTTGTTTCGCCTTGACTTCTAAAAGCACTCTCTAAGCTTCAGTTATTTCGAATTCTTGAGAAGGCTGCAGGGTAAAGTATTTAAAACAGCACTGGCAGATGTGGAGAGAGAGAGTGTGTATATAGATCAAGGGAGGGGAACCTGTGGCTCTCCAGGTGTTGCTGAACTACACCTCCCATCATCCTTAATCATTGGCTATGTGGACTGGGGCTGATGGGAGCTGAAGTCCAACAACATCTGAAGGGCTACATTGAACCTTGTTTTTACTCAAGGGAAATTCGCTCTTTAGTGCTGGGATAAGTGCTTGCATTTTTGGACTTGTATAATGTAAGAGTTAGTTCCCATTCTAGAATGGGTATTCACTTTCGCCTTGTGCAACTTGGCTGCTGCTACTGATTGTATCTAGTTTTCCTTCTGCTGCTACACACTGTGGATGGGAATGGAGTTTTGATAGAAGAAGGGAGATGATATTTTGCAACCACTTAATTCAAGCCCTTCCTTGGGCAGGCAGCCGTGGAGAACTTTCAGTAGCTGTCTGGCTACATGCTAGACTGATTCTTTGATAATATGCAGAGTTAGTCTCTTGCAGCAATAAAGTCTTGCAGCACCTTAGAGCTGAAGGCTTAGACGAACAGATTTATTGTAGCATAATAAGCTTTTGTGGGCTACAATCAGGTGCGCAAAGTGTTGTCCTGAGTTGCAGGATGTGTGTGAGGTTGGTTGGGATGGTTGCCTGTCTGTGGGGGAGGGAGTGTTCACAGTTGTGTCCTCCCCCCAACCCCCTCCCCTATCTATGTGTGTATAATACACACACAGCTCAGGATTACGCTTCATTTATAAATAAAGTGGGCTCTGTTCTTACGCCGTAATAAATTTGTTAGTCTTTCAGATGCAGCAAATGTGAATGGTCCCTTCACATATTCTCACTCTAAACAGGATTAATTTGCTTCAGATGTGCATAATTTTGTAATCGCATACAGCATGTGACCCCTGATGGGTTGAGGATCCCTGAGGAGGAATGAAATTGGGGGTGGGGAAGGAATGACCACTGAAGCAGCAGCAGCAAGGGCAGAGGAGGCTTTGAATAGTAGTGAACAGCCATGAAAAAAAGGTTGGATTTGGGGCAACTGCAATCTGGGAAACAGTAAAACATTTGGTAAAAAGTTAATGGGGTCTTGCTTATCACCCTATTATATCTAGATCTATCTCCATTTCCTTACTTTACTGTTGCTCATCAAACCTGACCCAGGACTCCTGTTGTTCCACCCCCAATTTATGCCCATCAATTCTTTTTCAGCATGCATGAACCCTGGTCCACCTTTTGCAACGTCTTTTCCTTTTGAGGTTTTCAGCACTGCCAGATCAGTACTGAAACTGACCTTTCTTCTTCTTCAAGTACTTGTAGATTAGATGTTGGACCTGGACCAGGGGATTACTATTTCTGTACATTTTGGAATTTTGTAAGCTGTGCAACTTTGTTGCTCGGTTCATTTGTTTTTTAAAACATGGTCTGCGATATTTTATGCATTGTGACTTTGCTGTTATTTTTATTTGTTATAGTCTAGTAGTGATTTTGTGTAAAGATCATTGTGGGGAGAGATTTTCTGTTTAATTATTTGCTGATTTTAACAGTTGCTTTTGTCATGTAATAGATTTCAAGCAGATTATTGAATATTACTTTAATTGATTGACATGCTTATTTTTATCGACTTGTCACATTTTTCATTATGATTTATTTGCCTTGGATCTGATGGTTTTAGGGTGTGTGATCTTGGTTGTATATTTTGTTGTTTCTGTGGCTTGTAAACTGCCTTGTGTTCAGCAATGTAGAAAGGTGGTATACAAATTAGGAATAAAATGAAAAGAGTCTTTGTTGTTGTCTATAATATAGTGGTAGGACCTGTGGGCTTGAGCTGCACTGTGGTGCTTAGCACAAGGCTGTGTATAGAAGGGAAGGAGATGAAATCTTTGTTTCCTAAAATGTTCATTTCCGTCATGTATCTGCCAAGGTCTAGTATGGTGATTGATGAGATGAAATAACCAAGAGGCATTTCTGCTTCTTATCGGTGCGAGTTCTGCAGTGTGTACTTTTTTAAGAGCCTGTGCCTCCAAATCAAGGATGGGGGAAAAAACTGTGGCCCTTTGGTTGTTGTTTGGCTAAAGCTCCCATCAATCCCACACTAGAATGATAGTGTGATAGGAGTTGCAGTCCAGCAACATCTGATTCCCCATCCCTGTTCTAAACAGAGAAGCAGCCCAGGGAGATTAAGGTAACCAAGGAAGTGGCTCTGTGCCAGACTGAAAATGGGTAGGCCTCCCTTCCTCAACTCCCTGGTAGTTAGAAAGAACAGAGTGGAGAGTTTAGTTGTGTGCAAGCTAGAAACTAGAATCAGGCCGGGAAGTTAGGGCGTCAGAGCCATGCCTGATTTCTGCTTGAATCCAAGCTATGTGGCTATGGGAGAAACAAGACCCTGTCTCTTGTTCTAAAGGAAACACAAACCCTGGGTAAGCACCTGGAACCTCTGGAATTTAGCACTGCTCAGAGATTGGGGTAGCATGCAACGTTACTATCCTACAGAAAGAAGCATCTTCAGAGACAAGCTGTCATTTACTCCTGTTGGATAGTTTGTCAGCGAGGGAATATACAGGTAATATAAATTAAAACAAATGAATGTTTCATACCAGTTATTCTAAAAGGTGCTTGTTTGCAAGAATCTGAAAAGTACATTTGAGACAATAATAAGCTCCATTTAAATCATGCCCTTTTCAATACATCCCTCCCTGGGTTTGGAAGTACACAGAGGTAAGGATAGATAGCTTTTTATCTTTACATGCCTGCTTTTTTCTTATTCTTTTTGGTAGCAAATCAGGTGGTGGCAATATCCAGGTGTTTGGGTTTTTTTGCTTTGATAACATGAGCATAAGGAATCAATTGTACACAAAGAACTATGGGAGACAAGAGTCCTAAGAGGAGAGGCAGCAAGAGTTGGGTATATCTATTCAGGAGAAGAGATTAGTAAGAGGTTATGTCATAGCTATCTTCAAATATCTGAAGGGCTGTGACATAGATTATTTGTTTTCCACTGCTCCTGAGGGGAGGGCCCAAACTAACAGGTTCAAATTACAAGATGGAGAATTTTGATTAAACATTAGAAAGAACTTTTCAACAGTAGGGGAACAGGCTGCCTTGGAAGGTGGTGGACTCTCTTGTTCGTTATAAGTTTTTAAAGCACTGGTTGGGTGAGCACCTCTCAGGATTGCTACCATCCAGAGGAAGCAGACCCACTGGATGACATTTCTGGCCCCTTCCATCTCTCTTCATTCTGTAATGTCTTTTAATGAGGAGTCATCTAGTCAACTATCAATAGAAGGAAGTTTGTATACATGCATAGGGATGGAAACACTTTACTTTCAATATATGTTCCAGCCAACATCAAATCTGTCTCCAACAATCACAGGCTGTGGGAAAATAATTCAAGGGCCTTGGGGAAATAGTTGGGGGGAGGGAATGGCAACCAGTACATTAAAGAAGCTGAGGTCAGAGTGGAGGTTTTCAGGCTGCTTGCTTAGTGATCAATGCCAGTGCTAGAGCTGGTGCTAGAGGCGAGCAAACAGGGTGATTGCACTCAGTGCCACATCACAGCATGCATCTTTGGTGTGTGCTGAACCTCTATCCTTAAAAGATTCCAAATCCTGAACAATCCTGCTGGATGGGGAGGCCATATGATTTTACTGGGGGCCTTGAAGAGAGAAGACAGATGTGCGATTCTAAACGTGGCAGAAGCAATCTAATACTGTTTCCACTGCTCTAAGGGTTGATCCAGCATGCAGTTTGTTAATAGGCAGATCTTTAATTAATTAAAGCTGCAAAACTGCACTCGCACAACAGATAGTCACTACAGCTTTTCCCCCCCCCTTCACTGCTGGTAACACTTTTTAATGCCTCCCACATCTGACTTAGGGAATTGCTGCAACTTGGCAAGTGGCTTTGAACAAATGACCTACCGAGCTGCAGTTAATATGTGAGAACGGTAATACTGAGTTGAAAATGACCTATTGGCAACGTTCCATAGGTGTTTCTATGTTAAATTGTTATATTTTATCATTGCAATCTGTGACCCTCCAGATGTTGCTGGCCTACATAAGGATCAGGCCAAAGGCTTATCTAGTCCAACATCCTGTTCTCACAGTGGCCAACTAGATGTCTGAGAAAATTCAAGCAAGCAGGGCATGAGTGTAAGAGCACTCACCTCACTTGCGATTTCCAACAACCTGTATTCAGAGGCATCCTACCTCAGACAGTCGAGGTAGAACATTTCCATCCTGGCATCCATTAATGTGTCTCATCCTAGCAATTTGGTGTTATGAGCAAGCTTTGCTGCCTCACTGTTAACCCCTAACTCTAGAACATTTATGAACAAGTTTAAAAGTGCAGGTTCCGATACTGATACTTAAGGGGACTCCACTCTTTACATCCCTCCACTTCTTCTTCAGGAAGGTTTAGACCAAATACTGATCCACAAGAGAAGTTCTCTTCTTATGCCACAACTGCTAAGATTATTCAGGTGTCTTTGGTGAAGGGCAATATCAAAAGCTTTGTGAAAGTCTAAGTACACAGTGTCAACTGGATCACCTCTGCCTATGTGTTTGTTGACATGCTCAAAGAACTCTAAAAAAAGTTAGCGAAAGAGGACGTCATGCTGGTTCTGCTTCAGCAAAGCTCATTATTCTATATGCCTGGCATTTTTATCTTTTATAATGCTTTCCACCAGTTTTCACAGAACAGATGTTAAGGTAACCAGCCAATAATTTCCTGGATCCCTCCCCCCCCCACTTTCTCGTCCTCAGGTAAAGATGCAAAAGAGTACCCTCACAAACTTTTTACTCCCTTGTTATCCAGATGTCCAGGCTCCTCCCTAGGTGGTCTCCAGCTTCTCATGTATCTAAAGATTTGTGGTGGCGGTCTTTGTTTTTAACAGCATGCTCTTCTACTTTTTAAAATATGTATCCTTCATTGTCCACTTGCATTCTTTTGCTAAAGTTTGTGTTTCTTTCCGTTCTCATTTGGACAAGGCTTCCATTTTCTGAAGGAAGTCTTCTTGCCTCTGTGGAAAGCCACCTCACTTCATATGTGGAGAACCAGCTTCTATATACCAGCACTTATTCACCTGGTGGGTGGAGAGGTTCCTATTTTGTTCCCACTCCCACCATTGTACTCACATTTCAAAACCTGCCACCGCTGTGTATCTCTGCTCTGCTGGTTTACCAAAGCCTTAATCCATAGTTGTGGTATTTTAGATATGGTACAAAACCAGCCAGACCCGCTTTATAAGTAAATATGGGTGACCAAGAATTTCTACCCAGCAAGCGAATCAGAAGTTAAATTGTAGAATCCTTTAACTTGGCATAAAAATAACCCAGCTCTTCCAAAATCAGTTTTATGCAGCTAAGCAACTGACAGCCACCAAGGGATACTTAACTCTTCACATAACCTCACATACACAAATTAACTCTTATATGTTGAATATAAAGCAAACACTGTCCCAGTAAACAAATTTTAAAATATGATTTCTCCACAGCCTCCAACAGCTTTGTTGATGTGGCTAACGTTTTATTGGCCTCGGTGGTACCTTTCCTGAGCTGCCATGTACAGTCCAGCTGATCTTCTGTTACTATCGTTTTGAACAAAATTATTTAAAATTTATTTTAAAGTATTTGAAACTCCAGCTCACCCATCTTGGTTCGGGGGCTTCTGGTATTAGTATTTAAACACTTGCACATAGTGCCTCTCTCCAAATGTCTTTGGCACAAGGCATTTTGCTTTATGGCTCTTTAGCTTCTTATAATTGCTATTGTGTGCCCCTGGGCTCTCAGTGTATCATCCTACACCCTCCCCTATTTGAACCTGGCGTCTTTGGCCCTAACTATTGGCATCTATATCCCTAACAACATCTAAATCCCTAACTATTTCCCATGCTGTCTGGGGCTGATGGGATTTGCAGTCCAACAATACCTGGAGAGGCACAGGTTATCCCCCTCCCCAAGCACAAACCATAATAGCCATGTTTCTGAACTTCTAATCTTTTTAACGAACGCTTGTGAACTAGTTGCGTTTTTTCCACAAATCGCTTTCAAAGCTGTCATCCAGCAAATATGCTTTGATCTAATGGCACTTGAGCAGCCAACATCAAAGTTAAATTAACACCTCCATCCCAAGAAACAGCAAAAGTGATACAGTTGAATTGCATAGTTCAGGGCTGTAATTCCTCCCACACCTCTGACCACACATACTGTGGGGCCTCTGTGCACCCAGATGAAAGGTTTGAACCAAATACATGCTGGTTTGCATTGGGTGTGTGAGTGTGAATGTGTATATCGGAATGGATGCCGGTTAAACTTTATGATGCCATTTATATGAAGCTGATTCTGCGATATTTCAGCAATATTCCATGACTGCAGTAATTAGCGCACTTACTTAAACATGATGGTACCCACATATGTAATATAGGAACGCTTCTGGACTCACTGACTGCACAGCCCTATACATGTCTTCTCAGAAATAAGTCCCAATTGAGTTTAATGGGGCTTAGCCCCATGTAAGCAGGTATAAAATTGCAATCTGAGTTATCCCAGATACTGGCCATAAAGCCCAGTCATATAGTGTGAACTTACCATTTAAAATGTTATAGCCACTGTTTGATCCAACATTTTTTAAAGCGAATTTGTAGCCAAATTTCCACACTAATGGTGGGTTGCTGCAGAACTGAGAAAAGTTCAGCGACTGTAGTCAGTCCCTTTATGTACCCTCATCTTCCTCTAGCCCAGGGTTTCCCAAACTTGGGTGTCCAGCTGCTTTTGACTACAGTTCTCATCATCCCTGGTCACTGGCCCTGCTAGCTAGTGATGATGGGAATTGTAGTCCAAAAAAAGCTAGAGCCCTAAGTTTGGGAAATCCTGGGCTAGCCAATGAATATCAGAGTTATGAGCATGTGCATGGGGATAGTCTGTTCATGGCATTTTATTTATTTAATACCTAGTATTCCAGAATTCTGATCTTTTGGAAGTAGAGGAGATGAGGAGAGGAACTATGAGCCTGCCTGAGCTATAGCAAACCTGGTTATTGTGATGAAACTTTGCCTTCAGCTAATGATTGCTGTCACGGGCAGGACTTTGGCTCAGTGCTGTGGTCTCTGTCTGTTCTCTCTCTCCTCTGAACTGAGTTTGCAAACTGTCAGCTCACAGCAGTCAGGGGGAAGTGGCACGGAACAGATGCCTCCCAAGCCACGCCCACCACGATGCTTGTACCCATGCCGCACAAATGAAAATATTGAGGATCTCTTCCAGATCTTTCACAAAAGTCAGGTGTTTTGCAGGACAAGAAAAAGCAGCTTTTGTGTACATTATTCTTGAATACTACCTGAATAATGACAATGTCATATGACAACATGCAATTTTAAAAACAATAACGACAACCCAGGAACTCTACCACTATAAATGGTAAGTGGGGAAAGGCCCCCAGCCTTGGGTGTGTGGAGGTGGGAGGTATCTATGCAACTACTGCATCAGAGGATGCTCATGTTAAGCACTTTTCAGAGAGATGAAAGAAGTCAAGGCAATGTCCCAGCTGGCACTGTGTTGTGGGGGAAGCCAAGGTCTAATTTCTCTTGCCTGTCTGTACATGCATCTTTCCCTAGGCCCTTCTTCCCAGTGCTCATGGATTGCCTACTGGAAAGCTGTTTCCCTCTGGGTATTCTTTTAAGATGCAGGCTTGATTAGTACCACTGCATCTGTGGCAGCAGAGTAGCCATGTTCATTGAGAACCAAGAAGTAAACACAAGAGCTTGCAACTTCCTGTCTCAGTTGTGTCTGGGAGTTTGGCAATGAACAGGAAGCAATTGTGCCACCCATGCACAGAAAACCTTTAACACCCTGCCTGGGTCACATGTGGCAGACCACACCATGCATGCACTTCTCTGCCTCTAAAGAATTAGAGGGGGATTTCCCCTAGCTGCATGTACCATTGAATTCATGACAATTTAAGGTCTGGCTTTATCAGCTCCCATGATCAGCGCACGTTCCTGCAATCTGTGCATGAGAGGTACTGTCTTTCTCAGAGAGGCATCCTCGTCATATCTGTAATTAGCTGTTGAGATGGCTTTTGCTTACACACACACAGAGAGAGAGAGAGAGAGAGAGAGAGAGAGAGAGAGAGAGAGAGAGTCACTAGTCTGGAGCATTCTGCTAAGCACCTAATGTGTCCGCATCACAATCTTATGCATGCCTTTTCAAAAGGAAGCCTCCTAGTAGTTAAATGGCTGCAGTCCCAGGTAAGGATTGCAGCTTTAACAATCTGATTCAACAGATGTATGTATGGGGTGTATGAGTGAAAATGGGAGTGGGGAGTCAGGGGTGCATGGCTGTGAAATGCATGACACAGTGATACTGCTGTAGTACTTGGAGGGTAATGGCTGGCTTTTCTTCTGGCATAAGGAAATGAAATTAAGTACAGTGCCTTCCATTATGTCTGTCTCAGGATGCAATAATTGATTTTGCCTATTGATGCTGAATCTCCCTATTCCTCATACTGGATCCACTTGGGGAAAGCAGCCAAGCAAAGATGCCTGTAACCTGAGTTGGAGGATGGTTTGTTTGTGACATGATGAGAGCTACCAGGAACCGCTATGGGCAAATGCAGGGAGGCACCTGGTGGCACATCACCTAGAGTTTCTTGGAGGAAAGGTGGAATATATAGGCAATAGTCATAAATAAAATAAATCCATGGCTATTGGCCATGTTGGTTGGTGCTGATGGAATACAAACACACCTGCAAGGACAGAGGTTTTCCATCCCTGACTTAGATTGTATGTAGGACCATGCCACTGGAGCAAGCAGCAAAGCAGAACAATTATAAGAATTCTATTTCTTATTTTTTTCAACTCAACTGGGCAGATACTAGGCACCACACCAGCCATTCAGACTGAGAGCCATTTCACTCATTAAAAATATATGATGAGTTTACTTTGTCACCTAAAGCTGTGTATTTGGGAAGGAATTGTGGTGGTTTGCTTGAAATCCTTCTGAAAAGTGGCATTGTTAATCTCTTGCTTCTGTGCCATAAGGATAACACTTTATGGGGCCCCTCCCTCCTCTCTCTTTCTGTGTCTTTCTATGAAAATAAGATTTTAGAGTTGCAGGGATTGTGTTTGGAGTTCAGACACTAATAAATGCTTCCATTAACCACCCAGTGCAATTGATTGGCATACATTCCAAGGTATGGCTATATAATATTCAGTCCTTTTCCAGGGCAAAGTAAAATCCAGGTATATCTGGACAATATCTTTTGGGCAGAAAACATATTTTGGGCAAAAAATACATGCAGAGGAGGAACAGGAATGTCTTTACTGCTAATTATGGTGCTAGTTCTGATTCTGGAGCAGTAGCTTGATAACTGGACATGCATTTGAAAAGGAGATATGATATTTACTAGTCAATTTTACACTTAAGAGTTCTGCTTCTTGTTGTTTTAAAGGACGATATGAGCACCTCCGTTGATGGGTTCCAATCCTTTTTACATACACTTAAAAAAATAAAATCAAGTAAAATTATTCCAAGTGATCTGGAAATGGGAGACAGTTGTATTACTAATGGACATTAGCCACTCGACGCCTGCAAATGTCACACCAAAATGAACACACGCCTATTGTTAACAGTGCTGACCACATGCTTTAGAGAGACACAGCCTGTTAACAGAAACTTGCAAATGCCATGGCAGAACACAAAATGTAGAAATGCCATTGCCAGTGGTTTACAACACTGCTAGCAAATAACTGTGTGCAGAGGGGAAAATATTACTGTCTATACTGTACATAGCCCTAGTTAATTTTCCCACATTCCTTAGATCTGGGAATTTTGAGTATGGGTCTCCTGCTTCTGAGACCATATTTTAAAACAGAAAAAGCACTGCTATAGTTGAGCATGCAGGATCTGTGAATATTAGTTCAGTGTTTAAATTTAGACAGCAAGTTGGTTTTCTCTTTTACTTTGCTGCTTTATTTTTAGACTTAGAAATGTACTTCCAAATCAAATCCACCCATCTTTGCCTCTCAGCTTTGGGCTGCTGTGACACTCCCCAAATGGAGAGGTTGCCTGGAGAGGAAAGATGATTTAATAATAAATTGTTCCAGGGTCTGAGGTTGGGATTCCCCGCCCCCACCCCTCTTTCCCCCTGAATGTGTATGTGGCTCTGACGCAGTTTCCTGAAAGTCCTGCCTGGTCCTGCCAGGGACTGAACGAACGTAGATCCCAGCTCGCCCAAAGGGGAGTGGAGTGGAGGGGGAGAGAAGACTTTGCCAAACTGGCTTGACCAGAATGTGACACAAGAGCAGGAAATGAGTCACTCCTGGTAGGGCAGCTGCTCTCAGCCATTTGCATAAAGAAAAGCGCCAGCAGAGGAGGGGGAAATGACACCAGGCCTCTCGGCCTGTCCTGAATAAAATCTGCTCTGCATTCAACTAGCTTGCAGGCTTCTGCCTTGATACGTTGTCCTCCTCTTCCTCCTCCTTCCCCCCTCGCTGCCCCCACCCCTGTCCTTCAAACATCTCTCTGCTATATCTCACCCTGCAGAACCCCAAACATTCAGGGCCTGGATCTTTTTAAAGTGCTGCCTGTAAAGTCAACATGAAACCTCTGTTTAAATGAAAGTACACAGGCAGGGCCCAGCCACCCAGCCTCCCTGGCACATTAGGATGGGTCGGGGCAAGGCCATTGGGGGGCCCTGGGTTATTTCCCAGGAGGAGCCCTGCTAAGCTGGCTGCACAAGGACAAAGCTCTGGCAAGGGGGATGATACAGACATAAACTGCTCTAGCATCGCTTCCATTGTCTCAATCGATTCCTGCCTGCAAAGGGATTAATTTTCCTCCTGCACTGAGCTAACCCAAGTAGGTCGGTCGGTGGGGTCCAGGGCAGGCTGGGTGGGAGGCCCTTTTGTGCGTTGGGATTTTGACAGAGAGTGGATTGTTTTGGCAGCCTCTAAGTCCCCTTTTATTAATAATTAGGGATGGGAGCCTGTCCTTTGCAGTGGTGACGCTTGCTCTTAAAAGGGCAAATTCACAAGCAGGCCCAGCTGCAGGTAGGAGAGGGCTGAAGGGGAAACCGCTGGGGAGAGGGTATTGCAGGCTGGGATCTAGGACCCTCTTGTTTCTCACTGGGTGCCAGCAGTTCGAGGGGCATAGTTGGATGTATGTATGCCACACAGGATTAAAGTTGGACCTTGCATTCTATTATTTTATTAACGGATGTCCCAAACTTGTGGTGTTGGATATTAGACTTCCTTTGTGTTCTTCCGTGCTTTTTATCATTTTCATTTGCTGTATTTATTTTAAAAGTCGTTCCAGCGTAGTATGGTGACTTGTGGGTGACTTGGAAGCAGGTCATCAGACTGCCTAAAAGTGGGTTTTCAGAGCAATGGTCATAATTCAGAGAACTACATCTGCCCAGAGTAGCTTTTGACTCATCCAGAATATCTCTCTCTCTCTCTCTCTCTCTCTCTCTCTCTCTGTGTGTGTGTGTGTGTGTGTCTGTTAGTGAGTAGCTTTCTCCTTGTTTATATCCTTCCTACCATAGCATCCCCTTGTCAGGAAAGAGTGCCCAAGGGTTACAGCTTAAAAGGCACACATTTAGAAATATATAAAGCAATGTCGAATCTTACAGGCAGCTGCGGTGTATTGCCAGTGCAGAAGTATAATAATTGTGTATTTTGTGTAACTAACATTTGAATAGGCCTGTTCACGAAGCAATGGCTGCTCTGCTTCGTCTTCTTCTAATGTGGATTATGCTTACCCACATGAATTGGTGTGTTGGCAGCTTATCTTTAGGCCCACATACTCTGTTTTAATCTGATTGGAGGATGGTGCTATTTATACAGGTTTAGTGGGTGGTTTGTTAAAGTGACAGAGCAACCTGATCTTGACCTTCCGGAGCACCCAAAGATGGCCAAAGATATAGAGTAACTACGACTTCTGCTTTTCCCACTCTGCCCTTTATTGAACAGATTTCAAAGAAGACGTTGTTGCCATCAGGCAGAGTGAAGCAGCCAGCCACCTCATACAAGACATGTGAAGGGAAATGGCAGCCTAGTGTTGGGGGACACAGCTGTAAGTGCCACATAGTCTGCCCTGCACCCCCTAAGTTAAACCTGCTGCTCTCGGCTACAATAGAAGTTGCTTTTCCGCCACCAGTGTTGAAGTAAGTTTCAACTGTCTGTTTGGCTAGCTTCTGTATGTGGGATGCCATTTTGCCCTTTGCCTCAGACAACATAATTTCTTGTGCTGGCCCTGGTCATTGCAGCATATGCATTAGTCCTGACCACAGCTATTTGGATCTGGACAGCAACTAGCCCTGGCGTCTCTAGCCACAACCCAATCTATAAATCTTTAAAGTCTTTTGTAAAGCTTTGGTTTAAACTCACACCACCCTGGGGAGGAAGGGAGGGAAGGAGTGATGTTTACCCTCCAACATTCTCCTCAGGCCAAAAAACCTTTAACCTCTTTTTATATTTTAAAAATAGTTTAATCTGTGTTAAAATGTGAGAGTCAAACTTGGGTGCTAGGAAGCACTTTGTTTTTGAAACGTGCACATTTCTTTTTTATTCCCAAAGGGACATTTTTTAGACGAGTGAAGAACAACTGTAAGGAAGCGGGGAGTGTCTTTGGTCAGTGACTGAATTTTAGGGGGTGAGGAGACAGGTCAAGTCCAGCTGAGAGGCAGCTCCGTTGCTTTAATGAACCATCATTGTAAACAACATCTTCCTCCACTCAGAGGAGTCTGTGAAATGGTGAACATGGTTTAATGGATTCCTTCATGGACATTGCAGCATGAGCCAGTATTTTTTTGATGCAAACTGAGTGACATGACTGCCCTCACAGTATTTTCCCTGGGCATGAAACAGTTTTCCCCTCAACAGGGTATGCAGGCATTTGCAGCATATAAAGGCACATTTCTGGGACAGAAATGATTCACGGGGATGACTAAGAGACTACAGGGCCTTTTGAAGCTACAGTGCCAGTTTGTGTCCAGCCCTGGTGGTTGATAGCTGCTACCGGCCAGTGGCCTGTGTGACTACATGCAAAAGGAAGCTGCTGGCTCCAATGGCTGCTTCCTTGGGTAAAGAATCAATTTTTTACACTGACAGGGAGGACCAACATTTTATGGACAATGGCAGCTGAGCTCTTTCTTTGGTTTTGCTGGAGGCCTCTGCAGAAGGATTAGGAGCCCCCACTGCAGGATGCAAAAATATGATATATCCAATATGTGCCACAGACCTGTAATGCGTATCCTTTTATAATAAGAGGTGTCTGTGAGCTTAGGCAGGATGGCAGGTATGTAGATGGTGGTGTGGCTGTGTATTCAGTATACTGAGGAAAAGACAAATAAATAGTGTAATGTATAAAGCTTGAACACAGTAATGACGTAGGAGCAGCCTTTGGCTGTAGTCCTACATACTTACCTGGGTAAGCTCTATTGGACACAGTAAACATGAATATTATTATTATAATTATTTATTTACCTTCTCTCCCCCTGCCCCGGGTCAGGGACTCAGGGCGGCTTACAGATAAAAAATAAGAACAGCTGAAAACATTGTTTTCCAGCTGTCTGTAACACTAGCTTTTCTGCCCATAGGCTGTTTTGACCTTTTTGGTCCATCATCTACAGGAGCAACTGCTATGAGGCTTTTGGAAGAGGCAATCTGTGCTTGAGAAAAATGAGCAAGGAGGTGCTCTTCTCTTTGACCTGTCTCCCCACCCCCACGTGGGGTTACAGATGCAAGGTAAAACATGTATGGAATTGCATGGATACTGGGAAAGCTTAAACACCCTCATCCCAGTTCTTTGGGACAAATTACCCTGCCAGAAGTGCCTTGGCCTCTTCAGGTAGCATGCTGATCATTCCATCATGAGACAATCAGAAAACCATTATGGGATTCTGGAAAAGCATTATCCATTATCTTCACTTACCACATTTGAGTTGAGGGGATTGTTTGCTTATTTACATTTCTATGTAACATAAATCTAAAGCAATTTACCAAAAATGGCAATAAAACACACTGAAAAACACTGTTAAAATTAATGTAAGAAAACCAAAAGCAGGATAAAACAATTCAGCTTAAAAGCTGGGAGCTAGAAGTTTACGCTATTGTAATATAAAGTCCAGTGGAATCGTTTCCAATCTCTGGGGTGAAAAAGTTTCATGGCTTCACATTTCATGCTGGCCCTACTATTAGGCAGAGTGAAGCAGCTGCCTCAGGCCACAGACGGTGGGTGGGAAGATCTTTGAGGGCAGAGAGGGATGTGCCATGTGACCTGCCCTGAGCCACCTAAGAGAGTGTGCTGTCCCATTACCAAAACTGAAGTAAGATTGTTTTAATGGATGGCTTCTTTTACATGGAGTGGTTTGGGGTCATGAATCTTGTCCTTTGCCTTATGCAACAAAATGTCCATAGTCAGCCCTGAGTTCACGTAACTGAATGAAACCATTTTTGGTGTGATGTTGGTTTTTATTCAACATTTAAAAAACATTTTTAAAACTGACCAAAGATCTATGCTGCTGCCCTTAAAATATTTCTTTTAGTGCTCTGTTAACCCTGATAGTCCCTGTTTTTCTGAAAAACGTGAACTTATTCTTGATACAGTAACTTCTGTTCTGAAGCAAAATTTCCCAAACTGATGTACTCCACAACTTCTGCTGCACAGGAAATGTTGTGGTGTTGGTATGCATGGTTAGAAAAAGATTGGAAGAAATTGCAGCTGGTTGGCTTTCCAACAGCACCACAAACCTAAATGAAAGGAAATGGGTGAGATCAACCCTGTCAATGTAGAAGATGAAAAGGGGTTGTATGGCAGAATTTGTTACAAGTCATTGAGAGAGTTTTCTGTTGTGATTAGAAGAGGATTCAAGGTTTGAGGGAGGCGGGGGAGGCAGATTTCTTCTGGGCCATAAAAAGAAGACCAAACAGATTAAATCCTCATATTTGAATCTGTGAGGGTTTATCTGTTTCTCATTCTCCAATCTTAAATTCAGCTCAAATTTTCTGCATCGGTTTACAGGGGTTTTTTATTTTAAAAAATATCCTCACCAAATGTCATTGGTGTTTTAGTGCACATCTCTCCTAATGTACATTTTCTTGTACGCAATTTTGCGTAATATACAGATTTCGATGAGCGATTTCCCCATACGTAATGCATTTTTGTATGCTATTTGCACTTACATATTTTATGAGGCATTTCCCTTAATATATGCATGTTTGTACACATCTGGTTAGAGAACCATATCAGAAAATTCCAAGAAGTGTGAATTTCAAAGTATACCTACATTTCAATTTGTATGTTGTTTCAGGAAGAGGAAGTAGGTTGGTCTGAATTTCTCCTCCATCCCTACATCCAAAGTAAGAGTGGACAGGACTGCAGCCATGCTAGATTAAGGTTGCAGTTTAACTGCACATCTGGGAGTTAGTCCCATGGAACTCAGTGAGAATTGCTATCATCTAGTCATATGCAAGATTGTGCTGCAAGCAGTTGTAGGGCTTTGATTTCTTTCTTTTTTTAACACTGAAATAATTAATTGGCCGCAGTGGCTTAATTTAATCTGGATAATTGTTAGATCCCATTTATATATCAGAGTCTGCTTTTTATTTGGGTTTGTTCTTATAAATCTGCATGCCTCTGAGTGGATGGCCAAACTGACAATATATTTAATGTTTATTGGCAGATGTCCTTGGTATGACTAGCCTGGAAGTGCTCTCTCTCACACACACACTGAACTGCAGCCTCTAAAAGCTATTCTGTCTCTTGCATGCCTCAACCCTCAGACCCAGTTGCAGCTGTTTGAAGCACGGCTGGACACTTGTTACTTCACCTGGCTTGAGCATGTGCAGTTGGTGTGAAGCATTCGGATGTTAAACGTATGGAAGGCTCTGTTGCAGCACTGCTTGAACACTCTGACTTATCAATGCAGCTAGAGCTGTTATATACTGCAGAAAAGGCCCTATACTCAAGGACTTAAGAATCCCACACCCCAGAACTGCAGACAGTGCAACATGGTGGTTCATTCGCATTAGCACTTTACTGTTGGTCTTGCCCTAATTCCTACTTGGCAGAGCCCTTCCTGTTGTAGGGTTTGACTGTGATGAATCAGTATTATATTTGCGATAGTAATTAAAGCCCGTGCAGGCATTCCAAGCACTGAACAGAATGAGCGTTGCCTATTGCCTCCCGGGAGTGATCTTACTCATTGCTCTCTGTCATAGTCTCCCTACTTCATGGCAAGAAGCACCCGTTTTCATGAGAAAAGTAGGAAGGGAGAAAGCTGTTCTGATGGGGAGTTGAGAGTAACTGCATCCCGTGGAGAGATAAAAGCAGCAGTGTATATTGTGCAGGACTTGGATATAATAATTCATTGGGGGCGGGGTGGATGATAGTTCAAATGCAACAGATTGTGTTATGCAATCATAGGATGCTGAGCCAAACAGCATAATTTATAGAGCTCGGGCCAAAGAAGATTAGTTCCTTGGTTGTGAAATTTGGAATTTCCAAAAAGGAATGGAGTCATGCTGCTGGGGAAAGCAGCACGGAGGAGAATGCAGGGGGGAAAGTCTGATACTAGCTCAATGGATCTTTGATCTTGATTATTTTTTGTTGCCAAGGTATTGCAACGAAAACAGAGAACCTTGTATCGCCTTCAAAGACTCACAGTCACGAGTGACAAAAAGCATAACCCAGTGTTCAAATTCTGGGAAAATGTCTTTGATTTGTTTGTTCTTATTATTTGCACTTATATCCCACCTTTCCTCCTGCTCAATGTGGCGCAGACAGTTCTCCCTCTCCCCTGTTTTATCCTCACTACAACCCTGCAATGTAGGTTAGGGTGGGAGACAGTGATTGGCCAAGGAACACGGAGTGAGCTTTGTGGCTGGGTGGGGACTAGAACTCCAGTCTCCCAGGTCTTAGTCCAACACTCTCACCACTACACCAAACTGGCTCATATCCTTATTTTTCAAGAAGTAGCTCAATTTAGAGAACACAGTCCTTGTCCAGGCCTTTTTAAAATGTAGATTCAATAAATGGAGGGAGGATCAGGAGTGAGATGTCGGACTTCACTCCTGACTGCCATGCATGTATTGACTCTGTGTGTACTATAGAGCCCACAGTCTGTGAATATACACAGTTGATCACATGTTGATCAGTGACTTGCTACCATAATACCACCTCCACTTTAATAATGGGTCTATTTATAATCTAAAATGGACTGACTCGTGCCACTTTATTTTGGTACATGAGGACTCTGAAGTACTTGTGCTTCACAACAAGAAAGTGCTTGGAACAAATAAGAGCCCATGCAGATATATCACAAAATCCCTGCTCAATTAAGACATGAAAGAAATGGAAGTTTTTTCACTGACTTTGCTAGAAAGTGACCTATACCTATATTGGTGCATCTATAACATTGTCCATCAGAGATGCGTAAACCTATTCTTAGCCACAGCAAACGGCTTGGCTACAATCATTGTGTTGGTGGGGGGACTAGCTTATAATCTATATAAATTATTATTGACAATGCCTTTAATTTTTGAAAATGTGCATGTCATAATTGGAGATATCTCAGGATACACAGAGTCATGTTTGCCATCACTAAAAGCTGGATGGAAATTAAGGCAGTAACTCTATGCATATGTACCTGGGAATAAGTTCCATGGACTTTTTTCCCAGGTAAATATGACTAGGGTTGGGTTGTGCAGGTAAAATTTGGTTGATTAAAAGGAGGAAGAAAGAGACATGTTGGAGGAAGAGAAAAACAAAATGAAGAAAGCCCATGAATTAATATAATGATGACACATGGGTGTGCAAGATGAGAAGGGAAAGAGGGATGGGTTAGCTTTGTCGAAAAGTATTTCAGGAAAAGATGCCACAATGCATCCACATTTCTACAGAACACCACAGGTCTTTCTTTATGACAGAGCAAGAGCTTCGTCCACAATCCAAGGAAGATCCATGCACTTATACCCCTTGAATTATGGCTGCTAATTCTGTGCTTGATTATTGCCATTGCCTATAGACAGTGCTGTCTGCTTCTTCCAGATTCAGCCAAGTCCAATGGCTAGATGACCTGACTAAATCTGTTTCTGATTTTGACACTAAATATTGATAGGTTTTCTTGCCAGACCAATGATAGGTCCAGACTGTGGGCTGGTTTAAGTGATTCATACCTGGAAGTGTCCAATGGAATGTGTAGTAAGTACACACTTCATCATATAACAGGCTTCTTCAACCTCGGCCCTCCAGATGTTTTTGGCCTACAACTCCCATGATCCCTAGCTAGCAGGACCAGTGTTCAGGGATGATAGGAATTGTAGTCTCAAAACATCTGGAGGGCCGAGTTTGAAGAAGCCTGTCATACAACTTTCCCCAGTTAGTGATCTGCCTGTGGGTTAGAAACTAACCAATAATAATTTTCCAGCATGCCACTTTGTTTATCTCTGAATAAGTTTCTCACTGTCTCCCACAGCATTGTCACTTTCCCACCATTTCCCCTTCATGATCAGGACATTTTTAATTAAAAAGTATAAGGGCATTTTAGACATGTATTCCTTATCACCATAGTCTCCATGCAGATTTATTCTGTTAATTATCTGCTAAGGGAAAGCAGAGTTGTTTCTGACTTTGCAAAGTCCCTGCTACTTTATAATGTCACAGAAAAGTCTCAAGGGCACATACGTACGCAAACATGTCCTTTGATTTTTATTTACACACTGCATCACAACTAGTGCATATTTGGTAGAGTATGCATCTGCATTGCACATATATTGCCTTATTTAAGAAGAATGGGATGCCCTTAAGTCTAGCAAATGTATATGGACAAGTATGGGAAAAATGAAGGACAAACCAAAATGAAATCACATGAACTGCCTAGACAACTACCTACTGAGCAACATTTGCATGTTTACCCAAAATTACCCCCATTGCATTCAATGGAGCGTACTCCCAAGTAAATGTGGTTTGGATCACAGGTAGCCTAAGCCTGTGATTCTAAGCACACTGAAAGGCAGAGAGCCCCAATGAACTCAATGAGATTTACTACTGAGTGGTGCAACAGATACATTTCCTCATAATAATAATAATTTCATAACATTTTCATATGTTGATTTAAATGTGTAGATACAAATCTGGAAATAATTAGCCAGGAAATACAATACAGCTCACTGGGGGAGGGGAGGGGAAGAGAGACTGTGAGCAGGTGTGCCTGCTCAGTTTACTGTCCAGGTGCAACTTCAAAGCCCCTGTTCTTCCTTCTTACGGTTCTCTGTCTTTAAACCGGACTTGGAGAGGCCTTCAGATAGAGGACTGTTCTCTGTAAAGTAGTACAGTAGTCTGGACTAGATGGACCAACAGCCTGGCTCAGTCCAAGGTGGATTCCTCCAACTCTTTAGATTTCGCAGATCAGGGTCATGTCATCAGAATACACTGTCGGGTTCTGGGCCCAGTGATTGCTGCTGCTTCTCCTTGCGATGCATTAACCTGCCTGCTGAAGGGGAGTGCAGTCCTTGCGAGGGCAAAGAAACTGCCACGCACCTTCAAGCTGCTGAGTGGTGTGCTGCAAAACCAAAAGTGTGACTGTATGAAAGATTGCACCTAAGGTGCAAGGGCGGCCAAGAGTGGGACTGGAAGGAAGTGCTCCAAGGTAACATTTGCAAAGAACTTGCAAAAGTGTGAGAAGGCGGGTGAAGATGGGAAATAATAGCCAAAGGGTTCTGCAAGCCAACAAGAAGCAGCTTGCTCTCTCAGTGTGGGAGGGACTAGCCAGGGTGTTTTTGCTGCTCAGCATTTAGATGCTCTGGTGGGGCTCTCGTGAAGGAAGTTCACCAAGGTCATCTGCTTAAGGCTGCCCTCTTAAGTGGTGTTCAGCAGACAAAGGCTGGGCCCTGGGAAATGGGGGTGCAACTCCTCCCTGAGCCAGAAACTTTAGGATGACTTTGGGCAGCTTGGGGTACATCACACTACAAGTGTAAACTACTTTGGGAGGGAAATTAAGAAAGCATAATTGCCATCAAGGCTGCTCCCAGAGAAACCTAGGAATTGTATTTGTATTATCATTTCAAGGATTCTGATGCTAAGAACCAAAATTCCCACGATTCTTGGAGGAACTGTAGTTAAGTGGGGGAGAAAGAGAAAGAAAGTATAGTTTGTCAAAATGCACTGTTGCCAAGTTTCATTTCTTCAGCTGGTGACCTACCTCATACGGTTGTTCTGAGAATGAGTGAGACATGGAAATATTACAAACTCTGAGGTTTATGGGGAAACTAGAAGTACAAATGTTCAGATGGTGAACCAATGCTAAATATTCACAATCCTCCTCCTGCAAGAAACAGCCTTGGCTGACAGGACTAAAATAAAAAGCAGCAAGCTCCATTAAATTGTTCCTGGCCCTCAAAGGCTAAGAAAACAGGGCTGTTAAAGCAGGGTGGGTGGATAGGCAATGGTTAGAGAACTGGGCCAAATCAGCTGCCTCTCACATGTTTAGAGCAACACCAAATATCACGAGCTGTTTCATCAGTCTGAAGAGCAGAGGGCCTGGTGAATGGCTACTCTTAGATGGCCAAAGGCAGCACAGGTAATTGAATAGGCCTGTGTCTCTCCCTCTGTCCTTCAGCCTGATGGAAAGGAAAGAATGGACTGTTTCATCCCAGCTGATCACTGTATGGACTTTGTAATTCTAAGAACTGTGGCCTAAGCTTGCTTTCTCCCCTCTACTTTCCTGATCGTGCCATGTCTTCTAGATTGTTTCATTACAGTAAGCTGCTCTGGGAACCTTTTTGGCTAAGTGGGGTGAAAATGCTTTAAATAAATAAAATGTTTGGAAATGTATTTTCCTTTCCTGAAAATATGTATGGCTGATGTATCCTCCCCTCTGCTTAGATCCTGATGAGGTCGAGCCTGGGGGTTCTCTGTGACACAAAAAGAGTGTCTCTTTGTTGTTCAAATGAACTTTTGTTTCTTTCTCCTCCAGCAGCAGCTTGTCTTTATCCTATGAAATCATTCAGAAAGTTTTAGAGGAATTAAAGAAGGCTTTATTCCCAGGAGTCAAAGATGGGGCAACTTGCTCCAGGGTCAGTGTGAGCATCATGTGGATGCAAACTCATTATTGTCTGACTGCAAGGGTAGCCGGTCCTGTGACAATAAAGCAGAAGGCTGAAAAAGTTCTCCACCCATTGCTGGAATGTAGGCATCCTTGCAGTAACTGTTTACCACCACTTTTGTAAGAACAGAGAACAGGAAGCATAGAAAAGATAAGATGGGTGGGCAGGACAGATTGGCCAGGAGCTGGATCAACATAATAGAATCAAGAAGTAATTTACAGTATTAGGCCAGCAATGCTCACCGTCCTTCTCATACACTTGTAAACAAAGTCCCATAATATAATAACATCTTCAACTGAGAGTTCTGTCCAACTTCTTGAAAATCTCCAATAAAACTTTAATTGTTGAGCTGCTCTTATAATTAAACACGTCCTCCCCCGATATTTAATCTAAACCCACAGATTCTTGTCCTGCTTTTACTCATCAAAAAAGACCCATACTTTGAAACTGTCAGCAGTCTCCAACCTCTCACTTTTTATTTGGGCAAAATACAGTGTGCATAGTTCTCCTCTGAATCACTTTCAACACTTCAACATGTGTTTGCTTGTTTAACATTTATATCCCACTTTTCCTCCATGATGGAACTCAGGGTGGTATTCAGGAAGGTCCCCATAAGGGCTCCCATCCAGACCCAGACCTACTTAGCCTTAGCAAGGCTGTTGTAAAAAGGTAAAGGCAAAGGACCCCTGACAGTTAAGTCTAGTTGCAGACGACTCTGGGGTTGTGGTGCTCATCTCGCTTTACAGGCCGAGGGAGCTGGCGTTTGTCCGCAGACAATTTTTCCTGGTCACGTGGTCAGCATGACTACGCCGCTTCTGGCAAAACCAGAGCAGTGCACAGAAATGCCATTTACCTTCCCGCTGGAGCGGTACCTATTTATCTACTTACACTTTGATTTGCTTTCGAACTGCTAGGTTGGCAGAAGCTGGGACCGAGCAACGGGAGCTCACCCCATCACGGAGATTCGAACTGCCGACCTTCTGATCGGCAAGCCCAAGAGGCTCAGTGGTTTAGACCACAGCGCCACCCGTGTCACTCCCTACCCCCCTTCTACCAAGACAGTGTCATCATTTTATTTGGAAGAACAGTTGCTCCTGTAGCTGCGGGTGGTAAACAAGGCAAACAGGAACTAGAGTCTTGCCTCTCTCCATCTGAACTATAGCCTCTCTCAGATAGTGTTGCATAGCAAATGGTTTCAAAATCTTATATTTGCTTCTCCTTTCCTTAGTTCATATTTTACAGTTGTCTGTTGAATTTCATGTTGTTGCTATCTACTGGGTTCCCTTTAACATTTTAGCCCTTTCTCTAGTGTTGCAATCTTCCCCAGTTTTAGATCACCTGTGAATTTTATAGGTTTCTCGTCTTTCCTTTCATCCAAGTCGTTGATGAAAATATTGAACAGTGCCAGACCCAGCATTGAACTCAGCAGAATGCCACTGAATACCTGCCTCAACCGCTTTTCATTTATTACCTCCTTTTGTGTGCCGCTTTTCAACCAATTGTTGGCTGCCTTTTATTTAATAATGAATTGCACCTGCAAAGCAACCTGAAAGCCAGTGCAGACGTTAGAGATCAGGTTCAGTGTAACCATATTCTGTACCAGCCAAGAGTTTTCAAATAGACCAAACAGCATGCCTCCAGGACCGGACAATAATCTGACACAGAAGCTACCCAAGGCAGGGACAACAGTCTTCAACCTACCTCTGAGAAGGAAGGCTGCAATTCTTAAGCAGTCCCAGATTGTAAACCACCCTCCCCTTTCCTTTTGCTGGAAATCCAGACGATATACAAGATCTCCCCAATGATGACACAATGGAAACAATAGAGCCATTCAGTGTCTATTGAGTCTCTTACAGTACAATCCTATGCATGTTTACTGAAAAGTCCTCATTGGCAAAACAAAGATGGGCAGCATTCTCCAAACAATGCATTTATGCTATTAAACTAGGTATAGTTCTTATGAATAAAAAATACTCACATGGCTAGACAGACTCAGGAATACATTTGGTATGGTTAGGATTTGAATGGTATTCCTCACCATAAATTTGAATGCATGTGCACACATTGAAAGTTATGGTGCTATAAATGGTAACCTAATAATCTAAATTGATTGTAGGGGGGAACAAATCAGGCAACAATACACAGGGTTCCTTTGCTGGTTGGTGTGGCATCTGATTTCTACTTGCAGGCTTATGAACTGGAGGGACTGATTCTTTGCAGTGTGCGCTGACTCACCACAGCCCAAGTACTATGCCAAATGTTAGTTCCACCTGGTGACTCACTTGAATGGTATGGTTAAAGAACTGGTCGACCCAGGACTCAGTGGAATAGTCTGCTTCTTGTCCAGTCTGGCCTTGTGCTTGCTTAAGTGTAAGTAACATAAGCTTACTCTTCCACGTGAAGAGATTTCTATGCTCTGCTTTGTCCAGTTCACAAAATGAGTCCGACTATTAATATCTTCCCCACAGGAATACCATGCACTTACACACACACACACACACACACACACACTCAATGGGTCTAAGGTTGGCGGCCCACAGTCCACAATAAACTTGCCATACCTCTCCATCCAGTCACATGAGCCTTTTCCCATCCCATTATAACTGGGTGCTGTGGATCCCAGATGAATGGCTCTGGCTGAGGGTCCCAAGAACCTACTTTTCTGTGTTGCTCTTGCCACTTCAGTTCTAGTTGCCAAGCTTCTGGGGATACCAAAACACCCTCCTCTGCAGTAACACATGAAAATAGGGCTGTTGGTCTGGAAGGCAGTACACAAGGACAGTAGATTAGGGCAGGTGTGGGCACATTCCCATTACAGTTGTCAGCCCTATGTGACTGATATAACTTTACCGCTTCATGCCCTATGTCTGCTATTTCCCTTCATGCCCTATGTCTGCCATCAGCAGCAGTGTCCAGGCAGGACTCAAAAACTTTTGTGTCCGGTCAGTGGAAACTCTGTGTCTGCATACCTGTAGATTCTTGG
This sequence comes from Podarcis melisellensis, assembly GCF_964234715.1. Classification (NCBI taxonomy): domain Eukaryota; kingdom Metazoa; phylum Chordata; class Lepidosauria; order Squamata; family Lacertidae; genus Podarcis; species Podarcis melisellensis. Next base: position 44,136,638 of record NC_138537.1, read on the forward strand.
GTACTTTATGCACAGACACACTAACACTCTTAAGAGGCAGCCAGCCAAGCTTTGTGTGTGCATGTGCATCTGTTTGCTTGTGGTTCTCTCTTAGCTCTCCCTTATTCTGAATAATAATTTCTATAGAGTTTTTAGCTGTTAAAATGAGCTAGCAGTTGCCATCACACCAACAACTGAAGTAAGCTCAGGTTGGAAGGCGGTAGCTTGTCCAAAGAGACCATAATGACAAAACACACAGTTGAATCAGAATTCTCTACACTGAAACCCAACGCGCTTGACCACTGTGTGCATTATATTCTGGCCTTTCGTCACTTAACACCAAATCCTTGCTCATGTTTAGCAGGAAGGATGGTCCATCACTTCTAGATGAAAGAACTGGGGTGCAGGGAAACAGGGCTTGTGAGATTTACCTGCCTCAGGTGATCTGCCTTTGCACGTTGACATAAAGGGGAGCACCGTTTGCTGCTACACCTCAGGCAACCCTTGCTACTTCCAAGCTTTTCTGAAGTTGATACACAAGGATCTAACCCAGCATGTCCATTGGCTGTGCCTCTGGATAGTACCTTGGTTGGGATGCTCACCCTGCTATCGTTTGACATTATGACTTAATTCTTGTCAGATGCGCAGGCAACCATTGCACTTAAATGTGTACAACAAACACCCACTTGCCTGTCTTTGCTCATTTGTTCCTTTCCAGCCAGGGCAGGAAACAGCTCAGTCTTTATGGGCTAAAGTCGAAGAGCTACTTGAGCACAGACTCTAGGAAATGCAATTGCTTTGTTAGGTTATTTCCACACTTCCTCCTTTTCATAACCTCCTGTAAGACCTTAGTGTTTGTATAAGAATCCAGGGGAAACACATGGTGGTGATGGTCCCTTGCATGCTAGAAACAAAGAGCTTCTACCAGGCCCTTCTAATTCTTCCTATCGGACAGGCTTGATAAAGGAAGTGGATCCCAGATTTAATGGAGCAATGATCAACATTATTGTGCTAAGGCAGCAGCTGTATGCATAGGACTGGGCTGCAAGTGAACCATCCTTGCTAATGTATGCCTTCGTCCAGTCGTCTTCTTCTTTTTCATTAGTCCACTTTTCCATTGTTTTCTACTATCCCAGTCCTAACCAACCTAGTGCTCTCCAGGTGTTTTGGATCACAACTCCCACCAGCCTGTGCTGGCTGAGGTTGATGACATTTATAGTCTAAAACATGTGGAGGGCACATGTAGTTAAGGCTGCACTAGCCCTTTATTATTATTATTATTATTATTATTATTATTATTATTATTATTATTAACTCTCCCACATACCAATTTGTTCTCATTACATTTGTGTAAATATAAATAAAAAATATTTTTAAATATTATTTTATTTCACTCATTGGGCCACCATACCCTGTCACTACCTTTATTTGTATGGCTAACCAAAATATATTCATTGCAAATCTGTTTAAAGTCAAAATACATTTTTTTTAAATCTCCCTTTAAACTTTCCCCCTTCAAACACACACACTCCTCAGTAAGATGGAAATGGAGACATGAATAGGGATGGAAAGGAAGATATGCCCACATATCTGGAAGCTGGAAGTTGTTCAAACCCGTCCTGTGGTTGAAGGGTCCCTAGTTTGGAAATAAATTATGGCTTTGCTTAGAGGCCAGTTTGAAACAGAGTGACATTAATGCAAACTTTCCTGAGGCTTAACATTGAAGGAGTCATTCTTAGGCCTCAATCTTATTTCCTGCTTCCTGGGAGTAAGCCCCACTGAACTCACAGTGGCTTACTTTTGAACAGGCATGTGTCGGATTGTGCTACTAGCCTCCTTTCTACTCCTGCATTAAAGCTGCAATCCTGCCTACTTGCTTTCTAATAAGCCCTTTGTACTGGGACTTCAAAGTAGACATTCATTAATGGCATACTCCTTATTTACTACATATTCCATCTAACCTTCAAGGAGCTCAAGGTCGCATCCATTAATACCCTTTACCTTTTACCATAGAGGTGTTGTGAAGGTAAAATGGAATAATGGGGTGGGGGGTCAATAATGAGTTTGCATCCTCATGATCCTCACACTGACCCTGGAGCAAGTTGCCCCATCTTTGACTCCTGGGAATAAAGCCATCTTTAATTCCTCTAAAGGTAAAGGATCCCTGAATGGTTAAGTCCAGTCAAAGGGGGCTATGGAGTGTGGCGCTCATCTTGCTTTTCAGACTAAGGGAGCCGACGTTTGTTCACAGACATCTTTCTGGGTCATGTGGCCAACATGCCTAAACCACTTCTGGCACAACAGAACACCTTGAGAGAAGCCAGAGTGCACAGAAACACTGTTTACCTCCCCGCCACAGTGATACCTATTTATCTACTTGCACTGGCGTGCTTTTGAACTGTTTGGTTGGCAGAAGCTGGAACAGAGCAACGGGAGCTTACCCCGTTGCAGAGATTCGAACTGCCCACCTTCCATTCGGCTAGCCCAAGAGGCTCAGTGGTTTAGAACACAGCGCCACCTGCATCCTGGGAAGTTTAGTCTGAGAGAGTGTGACTGGCCAAAGGTCACCCAGTGAGAGCTCAGTTGTAAAGTGGAGATTTGAATCTGGGTCTCTCCAGTCCTAGTCTGGTGCTCTAATCACTACCTCACACTGACTATGGCTGTGGAATATGCATGGGATGGGGCTGCATATTAGGAATCAAGTAGCTGGGCTGGGTGAGATCAGGAAAGTCAATCTGGCTGTTCCACAGTTGCATCACCCTTGTTGCCTGTTCAGTTTTGAGTGGGAGCCACTTGTAGACTCATTGCAGTCGGTCGGTCATGAGATTCATGCACACCACTTCAGGCTGGTTTGAACAGAGGAGCTTCAGTGAAAGGACCAGCTTGTTTAAGTGATTGTGTCCATAAGGAAAAACAGATGAGTAGTCTCCGAAATAACTGGGACTTTCCCATGGTAATATACACGCATAGATTGCATTCCTCTACAAATTATTTCTGTTTCCAGAGCTCTGCATATCTTGTCAGTGTGTCAAGTTGTGCCATCATGTCAGCCTTGCTTGGGGTGCTTTGTGACGTGCTGGTAGGGAAAACATCCAGGTGTGGGCTGTAGCAATAGAGCAGAATTGTTACCTGCAGACCACCTGATCAGCAAGAGAGCAAACTTCAATGGATAATGTCACAGTTTGTGCATTGCTAACAGACACGTCCCTACATGCATTTATTTGTTTTACCAAGTCTTCTTAGGCAGGCAGGCTTTTGAAAAAGCACAAACCCACACACAGAGGGGATATATTTTCAAGAAATCCCCAACTGGGATCATGACCTAGTTAAGAAATTGTGAATTAGTAACTTGTTTCACTGTAAAAAGAAAGCTAACTCACTTGGTTGCAACTGAAGAAATACTATTACTAATCTCCCCACCACTGCCATTTAGAAAATATATATTGTATCTTTGGAAGTTTCAGCTCTTCAAGGTCACGTTGCTGGATTGTTCTAAGATCCAAACTATTCTTTGTGCTCCTTTACTCTTCCTACTCCATGTGATACACTCAACATCATCAACAATTTAGTCTAACCTTCTGCACCTCAAATAGTGTAGTTGAAGTGACTGCTACAACAACTGCTTCAGAAGAATGAGGCCTTCAAATAATGTTCTATATTCTTTGCCTCTAAGCAGGTACAGGTATACATTATTGGACCCCAAACTAGAACATATGGGCACACTGAACCTGAATGACAACATCTATCTCTCTGGCTAGCAGGTGAGTATATAGCTTGACTTCTTCTCAACTTAGAAATTTCACAGTGATTGGTTTAATTGTCTGTGCCACTGCCTGGCAAACAGATGCTGCTGGCATGATTCTTTTTGCTTGTTTCTGATCCATCTTGGATAGAGCCTCAGAATTCAGAGGATGCCTTTTCCATGGATCCTAGTGGTATGGCTCTTGCCAGAATTTGTCAGTCAAGCAATCCTGGGACAAAGAGTAGATCAGCAGCACAATGTCCAGACTTAGAACTGACCTAACCCATAAAGAGAGTTAGGAACCTGTGGTCCTCTTGAAGTTATTGGACTCCAACTCTCATCAGCCTCAGCCATATGGCCAATGGTCTGGGATGGTGGGAGTTGTAGTCAAACAACATCTGGAGGGCCACATAATCCCCATCCCAGCATAGAAGCAAGGCTAGACTTTGTACCATTTGGGGCTTGTGAGATCTTTGGGGGAGCATGGAAAGGTTGGAAAGTTTTCCTACCCTTGATGGCCATTATGATCCTAGCTAAGCAGAGTACAGGAAGATTTTGAAGAGGTCCATATATCGATACCAAAAAGGATATGGCTTTTGCATGATTCTTCAATAAACTCTAGATCTGAGGTGGGAACCTGTGGGCCTCCAGATGTTGCAGGATCGCAAATCGCATCATCCTTTACTATTAGCTATATTGGCTGGGACTGATGGGAGTTGAGTCCAACAACATCTGGGGAACCAGTGTTTCCCAACCTCTGATCTAGGTACCAGTTTGAAGTAAAGTAATGGATGCATTGCTAAGAGCTGGAGATCAGCAGCTGCTTCTGAAAATGTCAGCCTTGGTTTCCTCACCTGTAAAACAGGAGTGATGATTACCTGCCTTCAGGGCATTCTAGGGCTTAATTTGCTGACATCAACACAGTGCACTCAACTCCTCAGCTGGAAGATGCTATGGTAATATTTAAAATCATATGATTATAAATCAAAGGGAATTAGCCCATCTACAGATCAATCGTGCCTATGTGCATTGTAAACCCCTTGGGCAAGGGTTTAACTTTTAATTGGGAGGTTGAACCCAACATATTTGCTGCATTTCAAATATTTTAATATAAAAATAAAATAAGTCAAGGTGGAGGGAAGCCTAATATATTTCTCTTGGATCACATACAGCAGAATGTTCATGATAGGGTTGTCACAAATAATCTGCAAAACAACAACTTTTAATCATATGTATATGATTAGTATTAGCTATATTTTAGTATGCAGGTAGATCATTATTATTTTTATTAGTTGCAGATGGAAAGCAAGTGGATGAGAGCTCTATATGTGTCAGAGGTGGGGGACTTGTGGCCCTCCAGATGTTATTGGATTTCAACTCCCATTAGCCCCAACCACATGCACTAAGGTCAGAGATGATGGGCACTGTTAGGAAGTCTGCAGTTTGCATGCAAGCCTGCAATTGGAATCATAGAATTGTAGTCGGAAGGGAAGACGAGGGTCATCTAGTCCAACCCCATGCAGTGCAGGAATCTTTGCTCAACATGGGGCTTGAATTCACAACCCTGAGATTAAGACTCATGTTTTACTGACTGAGCCTTTTTTGTGTGTGTGGGACAAAATTCTCGCTTGCATTCTAACACTCAAGTCTAGGGATCTTTTGATGCTGAGACCTGGACGCACTCCAGAATTTGGCACCCCAATAGTTAACACGGACAACAGAGATAAATCAAAAGTAAATTTTATTAAGTCCAAATTAGCTCATTGCCTGAAAAGGGAATTAGCACATTTACTAAAAATATAGAACAAAATCAATAGACAGAACACTAATGCTAGTCTGAGTTTAGGAGAGTTAAAACTAGTGCAAGAGTTATTTTTAGAAGCATTCCTATGGGAAAGGGGAATTGGATGAGCCCAGACAAGGCTGGGGTGGGGAGAGATTTGGCTAAAGGGTTGAAAGTGGCGCCAGGAGAGGGAAATGGGTGTTGAGTATTGCTGCTTGTTTTGTAGAGAGAGAATAGGAGGTTGTCAGGGAGGATTGGGTAGTGACTCTGTGGGATTTCAGGGATGGTTTTAGGGCAAGAATAAGAAGAAAGCAATTGGGTTTGGAGCAATGGCAGGCACGGGGAATAAAGAGAGCAGGTCTCTCCCAGAAAGTGGGACCTGATGGGAGTTGAACAGATGAGAGGGGAAGGAGGGCTTCCGCAACTAATGGGTTGACTGGGGATGGGGGGGGGATTTAATACCTTTCCTTTTTCTGCAAGGCTGGGGCTTGGTGTGGTGGAGGTAAGAAAACCTCTTCAGCACCAGTAAGTAATATAGAAAGGAGAAGGAACGGTGGAGGAGTCCACACAGAGGAGTTCCTGTGCAGAGAGTTGAGGCCAAAGCTTTCTCTTATTTGACGTAAATCCTCTCTTCCTGACAGTGAATGAGTGCCAATCAGGAAGAGTTTAAATTTTTTGCATGATGGCTTTTAGAAATGTATCTTATTCTGCTGTTCTGGTGAGATGGGGAAAAGGCTTAACACATCTTTTGGGCTCTTGCAAGAGCCTTAGGCTGCTGAAAACTACTTGGTTAGTAATTGTCAGGGAGTGGGGTGGAAGGAGTGACATGTAGGTGCCTATATCTTGGTTGAATACTTCTAGAAGGAGTGAGCCTAATGCTCTCTTGCTTTTTTTAAAATTGACCAATGAGAAGGGAAGGACGGCAGAGATTTACAGTGACAACAAATTCATCAGCTGCTTTTGGAACCTGTGAGTTTGGCTTTCTGCAATGGAGTTTCCCTTGAGGCCTCTCCAGGCCAAAATCAGAACTTCTTTCTGAGATGCAGACTATCATAACAAAAACTGGATATATTTAGGAGTGTTTCATAGCAGAAATGTAGTCCAATAACATCTGGAGTGCCAAAGGTTCCACATCACTGATCTAAAGTCAGGTTTGGGGTACCTTTGGCCTTCCAAATGTTGCTGAACTACAACTCACATCAGCCCTAGCAAGCATGGTCAATGGGAGTTGTAGTTCAGCAACATCTGAAGGGCCAAAGTTTCCCCACTTCTGGTCTAAGTTAACGCAGTAAGTCTCTTACTAGGCAGGGATTTAAATCAAGGTCCAGCAGATTTCTCATCAGATTAAATTTCTCTCTCGTTCACTGAGCCCACTAAATGTGTTTCAAACATGAAAATTAATGAAGAGAAGTGGAAATGCAATTGGTTAAACTAATGTTGTCATCACACAGTCCAACTTTAGAATGGATTATTTGTTTGTTTTTGGTTTTTTAAGGTGGGTTGGTTAGCTGAGGAAGAACAACAGTGGAGGTGAAAGTTACATTAAGTACATCATAACCAAATGCTACTTTAGCTGCAAACAAGGGTGATAAAAGAGCAAAGTTAAAACCCAATGCACACTTATACTAGAAGTGCTGTTGACCTAAGTTGAACTTCCAAATAAAATCTTGCGCAGGATGTATTTGGGAAAGTTGTTGATCCTGCCTCTTCTTGGTCCAAGATCTGCTATGAGAATCACTTACGTTCATGACATTTGATCTCCAGGAACTGGATTTCACAGGTTAGATTTCTTATACTTTGGTCTGAATGTTAGACAATATCCTTTGTATTATACTAAATTAAGTAGTTGGTTTAGCACTGACTGGAAAGCACTGGACTAAGACCTGTTGACAGTCATGGGCTGGTAACACAGGTTTTATTTGGCACACCTTTTTAATCCAGTCAATATATAGCTGCATCAATGTTTAATATAACAGACAAAATTAGCAGTGAGAATTTAGATAAAATCTGTAACTCAAAGGGTCCCTCTGTTCCAGGTATGGAGAACCTCTGGCCTTCCAGATGTTGCCAAACCACAACTCCTATCTGCCCCAGCAAGCATAGCCAGTGCCCAGGGATGATGGGTATTGTAGTTCAGCAATTCTGGAAGGCTAAAGCTTCTCCACACCTGTTATATCCTGAAGGAGGCTTGTCTTACTGAATATACAAACTGTACCTTACTTTCTGGAAGCAACCTGCCATTCAACCTCTATTCTTCTCTTAACTCAATCAGTAGGAGGAGGATCAGTAACCTTGGAGTATCCTGTTCCTTCTAGGTACTATGTATTAATTAATTCCGCTCAATTAAAATCAGCAGTTTTGCTCATTTGTGTGCATTTTTCTTCTGGCCAACACATTAGAAAAGTATATTACCCCCTGCATATTTTCCAGGATTTGGTCTCATAACTCTCTCCCCCACGTTGTGGGAAAAGTTGCTGCTGATAAGAAGATTGGCATGAAAGTTCTGATAACAGATATACCACTGTGTTCACTTCCAAAGGAGAGGGCGATTGCTCAATCTTCAGAAAAAAGAAGAAAACAATAGGTGGCATTTATAGTTTCTTTAAGAAAAAATCCTTTTGGGATCATTTTTGAAAAAGCATGTTAAAACAACCTTAAGACGCACCTGTAGTATGTTGGAAATGTGGCCTTTGGCTTTAAGAGGGCTGGACTTAGGACCTAAAAGCTAAGCATTTCAAAATTCGTTTTATTGAACCTGTTTCCTAGCTAGAATGCTTGGTGGGAAAGACTGGCCCTCTCGTGAGTGCCCCCTACACTACAAATAAAATGGTTTTAAACAGGTCTCAGAACAATTTATAAGTATAATGGCTTCCCTAAAGAACTTGAAGATTGTATTTTTATAAGGCTGCTGAGCTTTGTTTGGTAGACACATTTTCTTCTGCCTTAAAGTTTCTTGGGTTGCACTGGAATTGCATAAAACAAAGGAGGGTAACCTGTGGCCTTCCAGATGTTGTTAGACTCCAACTTTCGTTAACCCCAGCTGGCATGACCAAAGGACTGATATGATGGAAGCTGTAGTTCAGCAACATCAAGAACTGCATTTCCCCCACTTTTTCTTTTTTAAAAAAATTATAATGACCTTATAGGAATTGCAAATCCTAAAGGAAGTGGGTTATGAGTTTGTTTTTAGTGCTCTTAATCTGCTAAGATCATCAAGTTGTCTAGTTGCCATACCCACATACATCCCACTTTGGCCTGTTTTGGGCCCCCATCCATCTACATTTCAGATAGAACTGATTGCAGGATCAATGCAGGTTGTGTATATATGTATGGTAAGGGTAGGGTTCATAGTATCCATTCGAGTATGACTTAAAAACAATGACCTATTATGTTATTTGAAGCTTGTCAAAACCATGGTGGCACTGGAATCTACTAGGTATTATTACACTTCCCACAAGGAAACCATTGCATCATGACTGCAAAAATCAGGACGCAGTGGAGGAAAGTTACTGGAATCTATCTCAAATCTGGACAATCTAGCAGCAGTGCCAAGTATTCCAGGAAAATATGTCTTAAAAGGACAGTGCAGGCTAATTTGATATTTATAATACTATTCTCCCAAGCAGAGGTAAATGGAAAGACTACTTCAAAACAAAACAAAACAAAGCATATCCTCCCTTTTTAAAAAGTGTAGGGGACACCTATGATATTTTCTTTACATAGATACTGATGGAAAACATAGTACTTAATTAACAGCAATTAATGTGACTGCAGCTGCTACCAATGCATTAAATTATCAGGATCTTTTTGCATATTACCTAGAAGTGATGACAGAACTGTGAGTCTCTCACACAAAGAAACTTGCGTGAGCATCCCCATGCCAAATGCATGTGCTGTGCCCACACTGGGAGCGCATGAATTTGGCTTCCCTTTTCTCATGAGAACTGGAAATGTGGAGAGAGTGTGTCAGTTGTTTGCCACTGCTGGGTAATAGACAAAGTGATCCTTACAGGGCTTCAGTCCTTTAACTAGAAGGGTAAATGCTCCTCCTAATCCTAGAGTGTTCCTATCCAACTCATTCTAAATGCACACTGAAAGCATTGCAAACTAGAGCTGGAGTCTCCAGCAGGGAACCTCACAGCATGCAACCCGCATGGAAGTTAACTAGTTGGTGAAGGAGCTGCAAGGGATTAGGTCTGGTCTAAACGGACCCAATTAGATTAATTCTGTAATCTTCGCTGCTTCCTTGGTTTTGTTTCATATTGCCTTTGACACTACGCAGATAACAATTCTAAATGTATATGAATATATATGTATTAATATATGGGGGGAAATAGCTTCTGATATTTGTTAGATGAAATTATGTCCTGTATCTTCCTCCTTATATGATAAAGTAATTTCTTACTGAAGTCGAGAAGGAAGTCTAAGGTGGTGTGAGAAACATTGTCCCCCAGGATGAGCATATTATTTTTAAAAAAAATTTGTGGGGGTATCCCATTGTGACATCTGTTCAGAAAGGCTTTGGAAGACTTACAAATATCTACAAAACCTCTAACTAGAGACTTTAGTACAGTGGAATGTGTGTGTGCGCAGCATGGGTGACAATCATCCCAACTTAACTTCTCTAAATAAGTTCTGTTCCCAGACTGAAGCTTCCAAGATGCTTCATTGAATTTTTTTGGGGAAGCTTTCCTTTCAAAATGTTAATTTCCTACCCACCTGGAAAACACCTACAGTCCATTTATTCTCCATCTATGCCAAATCTGTATAGTATATTAATCTCTTGGCACTACATGTCAGCTACTCCAGCTTCTTCGCAGCTCCTGTCAGGCATTCTTTAGCTCAGACAGAGCGTAAATCATCTGGGCATTGGGATCACATCATTAAGACCTGTACAGCACCTGGCACTAGGCTGACACTAAATAATAGGAGCCTCTCATAAAAGATGATATATTCTACAGGCCAAATTAAGCAGGGGCTAGGATATGTCTGCGGAATTTAATAAACAATCAGTGCACTTAGGGGGACCTCCAACTTTCATTGCTACATGCAGAGGATGATTTTCTTGTTGCTTGCAAAGATAATAATAATAATAATAATAATAATAATAATAATAATAATAATATGCTTAGATCCATCCTGCTCCCATCTTGCTGCACCTGTCAGCAGTCCCGTTTCGGATATTGGGCAAGGGTTGCAGTTCCGTGGTAGCGCACGTGCTCTGCGCGCAGAAACCCCTGGTTTGATCCCTGCCATCTCCCGCTAAGCCAAGGAAAGGCCTTGCCGCCTGAAACCTCGGAGGAGGTGCTCCTCCTCCGTGCAAATGCTGGAATGGATGGACCAAGGGCCTGATTCGGCAGCAGCCCGCTTCCCCGTCCCCTCGTGGTGCACAAGGTCTTCTCTTTCCCGTCTGTCGCTTCACTTCACCGAGCCCCGGCCGCCCTCGGCAAGGCAGCTGGTAGGTGTACCCAGTGCGGTACGCCGCCGGTAATAGGTTCTATACATATGCATGCAGTACGCATTGTGAGAAAGCAGGTCCTGTGCTTATTAGATAGGTACACCTGGCCACGTTTCTTACCCCCCCTTCCCGGCGTGTGTGTAGTGTGACCCACTGTGACTCACCCCCCCCCCCCGACATCTGGCAAGCGGAGCAGGGGAAGCTCAGCAATGGCTGGCTTCCCTCCGGCAGGGCGGAGGCGCTCCTAGTGGCTCCCGGCTCGCGAGTAAGTACGACCGCGGGGGGGCCCGAGCGAGCGGCCTGCTTCGGGGGCCCCTCCGCCGCCGTCGCCCCTTTAAGGGAGGCCGGACGCGCTGTGTTTAATGTATCAAATTGTGGCGGGTCACGTGAGGCCCCGGAGAAGGGGTTGAGCAGCGCCGCGGCAGTAGCCGCTGAGAGTCGACCGAGCCGGGCAGCGAGGGGCTGGCGGTGGCTGCGGCGGCTGGGGCTAGGCAGGGCTGGGCTGGGCGCAGACCCGGCGGAGGGGAGGGGAGCGAGGCGAGGCGAGGCCCGGGACGGAGGCAGCGGCTCCCTCCGGATTGGACTCCCCATTCTCTCCCTCCTTCCTTCTTTTCCTCCCTCCCCCCCTTTTTTGTCCTTGCTCCTCTGGAGGACTTCGCGTTTCGTGATTTATCGGAACCGATTGATCGATCGATCGGCTTATTGATCGGTTAAAGGGGCCCTTGCTGCTCGGGCGACACGAAGCCGGGATCGGGTTGAGCCGCTGCTCCTTTAAAGCCGAGCCGGGGAGGGCGGGGGGGGGGAGAGGAGAAGGGGAAATCCTGCGATGCGCCCTTGATCTTTAGTCATCCTTCCGCCCTTGAGTTCCTTCATACCCCCCACCCCACCCCCACCCCTCTCCCCCCTTTCACACCGACCCTAATGCGCTTTCACCGCCCCTGGGAGAAGAAGAGGAGAGGAAGAGGCGGCGGCGGCGGCGGCATCGCTACCTATTCCTATAGGCAACCCCCCTTCACCTTGATTGCCACCCCGTCGATCTACGCAAAAGACCTCGATTAATTTTTATTGTGCCATCCGCTCTCTTTCTCCCTCTCTCTCTCTCTCTCTCTCTCTCACCCCGGCTCGTTCTCGCATTATTTTGCAAACCTTGAGGGGAGGGGGCTAATAGTTTTTTTTTAAAATGGGCTGTATGTATGCTGGGGAAAGAGAGCTCTTCGCTTAGCTCCCCCATCCTGCGCCTTGCATCAGGAAAAGGTTTTTTTTTTAATAAAAAAAATCTATATAGGGTTTTGTTTTCCCCCCGGTTGGGGGTGTATTGAATCTGAATAATCAGACATATAAACCTATTTTCCACCCCTATCTCCCAGTTTACGTGATCCGGAACGTCTATATTATTCCCTGCTTTCGTTCTGCGTGATAGCGTGGCAATAAGATACCTCTCCTCTGCATCCGACACCCTCCCCCCTTTAATTTTCGTGGGGTCTTTTTCTCTCGGGTTGAAATCGTGGCTCTATTCTATGTTGTTTGTTTCTCTTGCATGTGGCAAAGGTGAAAGATCGTCTGATCCATTGGTCTGCTACTTAATTCTTGTTGTTTGTGACTGAGGGAGCATTAGAAAGAGGTGCGGAAGATAGAGGTGCGTGCCTGTCTGTATGTGTTTGTGTGTATATATAGATATATACACTATATATATATTTATAAATCACACACACACGCACACACAGTTTTTAAAATAGAATTTTATTTAAAAGATTAGGGGAGACCCAAGATGGCTGGAGGTGGTTGTGAGGAGTATGTAGGGTTTTTTTTGATCTGATGATAAAAGCTAAAAGGCACAGCAGCTGCGGCTGTATAAACTCAATTTAAAACCCTCCCCTTCCCTCCCTCTCTTCTCTCTCCCCCCCCAATCAGGCGCACACTTTGCAGGGTGGTGCCATCCACCCCTTGTACCCCCCTCCTGTGTTTTTTTTAAGCAGGTTTGTTTCTACTTTCTAAAATAGAATTTAAAAATCTACCAATTAAAAAAAATCAGCTCAAAATGGCTGAGGACTGACTGTGTCCTCTTGGAATTGTACATTTCAGCAGTTCCCTTTAAGCTGCTGCTGTCTCTCCTCTCCTCTCCTCTCTCTCCTCCCCCCTCCGGTTTTTTTTTTTTTTTTTTTTTTTTTTTTGCAGGCTGGTTCCAAAAGGAGAAATAGCTTTCATGTCAGAAGGAAAACAGAGAAGCAAAGGGGAAGAGGCGGGGGCTGGGCTCTTCATTAGCAGTTGAGAAATTCCTATTCAGTTTGATCAAGGCATACTTGTTTTCCTTCCAGCAAGAGCAGCCCATCACTTTCCAAAAGACCAAGGGTTTTTGGAAGTGGGGGGAGGATTGTTTCCATTTCAGTCCTGCTAAAATAAAAACCGAGGCAGATTTTAAGAAGGCAGAAATCCCACGAGGTATTGTGAGCAGGTTGATTCTCTGGGCTGAATTTGTCTTCAGTGGTTTCCACCCTCCCTGGGTTGTCCTCCCCCTCTTCTCTTCATTCCTATTTGTGAAAGGAGCTAAGGATGGGAGGGTCCCTTTGGCTCTGGGCTGGAATTTCATCCGAATGATTGACCCGTCTTCCTACTGAGATTGCACTCTTCCAAAGCCAATGAAGAACATATATATATTTTGCACCATTCAGCTGCATTAGAAGTTAGCTGGTCTTGCGTTTGGATTGTATCTCCCAACTTTTTTGTGGTTTAATTAAAGACTTGCATTCTGAACTCTTTGATGGGAGGACAAATAATTTGAAAAGCGATTCTTTTGAGTTTGGTCAGGAGAGAGACAAGTTCTTTTAAAATATCAAATCTTGGGCAGAAAGAGACAATAATTTGGCAGTGTTTAACTTAGAAGGTTTATATGGCATTTGGACTCCATTCTGGATTTTGTATGGAATTTTTTCAGTTCTCGGTAAGTTCTTTGCTTTTGCTTTTTAGAATCAAAACTTAAAACTTTAAGTTAAAGATTGTTTGATTTTAAACCTTGCAAGCTTTTGTTGTTAACTTACTTGTACCTATTGGATCGTGCTGCTGGGTTTTCCGGTGTGTGTCTCTGTGTGTTGTTTTACCTGGAATCTTAGGAGATAATTCTCAATTTAATTTTATTTTTTTTGTTCATTAGCAACTTAGTGGCCTTTCTGTTGCAAAAGTGGAAACTCATCACCATCTGCGTTAGTAGACCAAAAACTGACTTTTTAAAGAGAGATTGCTGAAAATAAAAATCTGTTGGTGTGAGACATGGCTGAAAACTGGAAGAACTGTTTTGAAGAAGAACTTATATGCCCCATTTGCCTGCATGTCTTTGTGGAACCTGTCCAGCTTCCTTGTAAGCACAACTTTTGTAGAGGATGCATAGGAGAGGCATGGGCCAAAGAGACAGGGCTTGTGCGTTGTCCTGAATGTAATCAGGCCTACAACCAAAAGCCCAACCTTGAGAAGAACTTAAAGCTGACCAACATTGTGGAGAAGTTCAACTCTCTCAACCTGGAAAAGACTCCCTCCGTCTTACACTGTGTCTTCTGCCGGCGTGGGCCACCTTTGCCTGCCCAGAAGATCTGCCTGAGGTGCGAAGCTCCCTGCTGCCAGTCTCATGTTCAGACACACCTGCAGCAGCCCTCCACAGCACGTGGGCACCTCCTGGTGGAGGCGGATGACGTCAGGGCCTGGAGTTGCCCCCAGCACAATGCCTACCGGTTGTACCACTGCGAGGCTGAGCAGGTTGCGGTTTGCCAGTTTTGTTGCTACTACAGTGGGGCACACCAAGGGCATTCGGTGTGTGACGTGGAGATCCGGCGCAATGAGATCAGGGTAAGTGTGGAAAATTGCCTCCATGTTGTTGCTGGTTTTGGTCTGGAAGGTACTAGCAGAGTGTGTGGTGCCGTGCAAGAGAAGCTCAAAAAGTAAATTCTCTGCCACAGAGTGTATCCAGTTTATAAAAGACCAACCCCCCCACCCAAACCCATTAGATCTGCCAGGCCTGATCAGAGGCCCAAGAAGGCACTGTTGAGACAAGGTAAATAATAACTGGTGGTGCAATGAAACCGTGTGTCCCCCTCCCCTCCAGTTTTCTCGATTGCACATCAACTGGATCAATATTGGCCCAGCAGCTCTTTTAAACCTCTAGTTCTGCCAGGAACAGTTTTATCCTTAATGAGAAAGGCTGCCTCTTCTACTCAAATGGTGCCTTTTACAATAAGGAGCCATTCTGTCTAAAGGTGACCTTACTATTTCTGTTTATTTATTATTATTTTTTTGCAAGGCCTACAGAAAATATTTTCCCATCGGTGCCAATAAGGGTTTTCTGTGGGTTGCTGTGTGCAGTCTTGCTCCACCTTTACCAGTGCTTGTGCTGACATCTTAGATGTGCTGAAAACGAGGAAGTAAACAAAAGCTGACATGATCTTTTCAGGCCTCATTAGAAATGCATCAAGGGAAATAGACCCTCACTGAACAGGATGTGATGGGGGAAGGGAAGCGGGTAAAGCGGTGTGTGTGTGTGTGTGTGTGTGTGTGTGTGGTGCTTTCAATTTGAATGTAGCCATTCAAACAATAGTGGGGGGATGGGGTGTGTGGTGGTGGTCTCTGAGGTTGTTTGTCACCCTGTGAAAACAATAGGACCTTCAAATCTTCTAACTGCTCCGCAAACAATTGGGAGAATAGGAGGAAATCTGCTAAAGCTGCAGGTCATTTGTATATAGTTAAGAGATAAGCACAGGCCTATTAGCAGGTATAAAAGGGTTCTCCCTGTAGATAATTCTTCTCAGTAGTCAGCAAGTGCTGCAAATGATGCTTGGCAACTCCTGCCCCCACATTGCTTTCTCCCCCCCTTTTTAATTAAATAAGCCTCCCTTTGCTCTCTGGCTTGCCCTGGGAACCTTTTCGACAGGCCCAACCCCTCTGCTGCTCTCCCACAAGAATGGAGCAGAGGGGAAATCCAATGGACTGGGCGGCTGAGTGCTCTGAAATCTGGTTTTGGGCAGCTTTTTCTCCTAGGGGTTGGGAGCCAGGCCTTGATTACAATGCAGCTCTCCTATTGTAAGGCTTGTCAATGTCGACTCTCCATCTTCCTCCCTCCCTTCCCTGTCCTTTCTGGGCCAAGCTGCTGAGAAGGGGGAAAATTCCATATGACCTCCGTCCCTCTCTCATCATTGCCTTGGTTTCATGCTCTGGAGGGGAGAGGTGGGAGGCCATTTCTCCTTTCTGAACCATCCAGATGGGAAGGCTTATCCCAGTGACAAGCCATTCTTTAGGGTTGGAAGAAAGAGAGTTTCATTGGCATGGCTGCCTAAATGCCCAGCAGGTTCAGGGTAGCATTATGTCCCATCAGTGGAACAGTGTTTGGGGCAGCGAGGGTGGGGTGTGTGTGTGGAATGGCAAAGGAGTTATTTGCAATTCAAAGATCTGTGGCTTTTGGATAATAAGTTGAAACCTGAGATAATGGCATTATTGGTTGGTGTTGCACATGCAGAAATTGGGGGATTGGGACAGAATATCTCCATAAGGATCCATGAAGGTTGACTGAGGGATGCGTCCTCAGGGTCATTTAATGTAGTTGCAGCAGCGTGGCCTGGCTAATAGTGGGAAAAAAGGTGACTGAAGACTGTTAAAAGAATAGATTTCACCCATAAGCACGCACACACACCACTTCCATTTACACATGCTTATGGTTCTAATCTGCATTGGTGAAGGAGACCTTGGAAGTAGGGAGGGAGATTTTACAGCAGGTTACTTCAGATTTACTTCAAGGAGCATAAGTCAAACAGGCAGGCAGGTGTCTGAGGCAGCATCTTCCCCAAACCTGGTTGCCTAGGCCTTCCCCCCCCCCTTGTTCCTCTCCGCTTAGGCCCCTGCCTCTTCTTTCTGACCCGATCCTGTTGCCTTGAAACCTCAAAGCGGCGCAAACAGGCCCTCAGCTTCTCTTCAGGCATCGTTGTGTAGGATAAATATTTAACAACAAATGAAGAGTGGTGCCTGTAAAACAGGGACAACTTCCTGTGTATTCTAACAGTGCCAAAATGACTCACGATTTAGCCATTAAAAAGCGGAGTGGGTGGAGGGAGAGAGAGAAAGAAAGAAAGAAAGAGAGGAGTTGTAAATAAAATTTGCTATCTCATTATTTTCCAATTGGACAGCCAGGTCCTTGCGGGGATTTTCGGGGCAGAAAGAGGAGCCTGTGAGCTTGAACAGGAAGGCTGTTTTCTCCCCCCTCCCCCCCCCGTTTTCTTTTTGGAAAGCCAAAAGATCTCCTTGGAGGTGCCAGCGGTTCCACCACGCCCACACAGGAAGAAGGAAGATCTAGCTAGGCTGCTAGGAAGCTCAAAGGGTTGGTTTCTCCCTTCCCCCTCCTTTCTTTCTATTAATAGGCACCCATGAGGGAGAAGAGGGAGGAATGCTGGGTTAAGCAGAAAAGATGCCTTTTTCCCCCAGATCTGGGAGAGGCCTGGTGATGACGTGACTGGTGAATTGAGACTGGCAAATCCCAGTGGCAATTCATTTTAGAGAGAGCTTGTTCTTAATGAGTCAATTTTTAGGAATTTTTTAGCTGGGTCCACACCCATCTTTCTGCTAGAAGTTTCTGTTTGGGGTTTCTTTCTTTTGCTGAAGGCTTTTTAATGTGGAAGCTACGGCCAGTCTCCTTTTAGTCTCTCTCTTCTTTTAGTAGTTGGGCCGCATTCTGCTCAGGTTGCGCAAAATTCCTTCCAGAATCTCCACTGGGGATTTGCCTGAATAAGCAGGGATGGCCTGGACCAGCTACAGCGGCTGAACTCTGTGTCCTTGTTGTGTTGGGATGGGCAGATCTGGGTTCTGTTCTCTCTTCTGCTGGCAAAGAGTTTGCCCATTGTACAGTGTAGCTTGTGTGCTTCTCTTGGCTCTGCCAAACCTACCACCTTTTGGGTGGTAAGCTACTTAATGCACGAAGGCTCACTTGTCTCCTATAGCTCTTTTTAACCACCCCTGAGCTTGTGTTTGCCACTTCTCACTGAAAGTAATGAGGTTTTTAAAGTTGAGGCTTCCCATGCAATAATATCTGAATAGAATATTTGCTTAAGCTCTGAAAGAGCTGAGCTGCTACATCACTTTGCTGCTCCCTGAAAGAGCACTGCTAGCTTAGAGGTATGCCCATCCCAGTTGTCTTTTCACATAATATGCGTCTGAATGGAGCCAAAGTATACGTTGTCCCTCTTGCTCTTGCACATTCCTTTTCAAGAGTGTCCCTTTCCCCCTGCCCTTCCTTTGTTTTCCTCTACTGTTGAAATTTCAGCTGTAAATGAAGTGGGGGCAGGGACTGGCATCTCTTGCTTAGGCTCTTTCTTCATAAAGCACCATGTGTGTTGTTGGTGATATAGCTGCCAGTATCTGATGCAGTCTGCACCTCTTCCTGTCTTGAGTGTTGCTACATTCCCAGTTTCTTTGCTTGAAGGTTAGTACTTCATTAAAGAAGCATCAGCCTTGCCACTGTATCTCTCACACCACCTTTGACTAGCATGCTGAGATGTTCCTCCTCCTGATTGTTCTGTTGCTCTGCAAAAAAGTGTGTGCGCGCTCTCTCTCTCTCTCTCTCTCTCTCTCTCTCTCTCTCTCTCTCTCTCTCTGTGTGTGTGTGTGTGTGTGTGTGTGTCTGTCACCCCCCCTCCTTTTTGAAAAATTAAAAATCCCGTTTCTATATGCTCCTATGTGGCAATTTCCCTGGAAACCTCTTTTATTTTTTTGGACAGCCATGTGATTTTAGGCTGCACAGATTTCATTGTGCAAATTAAGCAATCTCTATCATGCTTTTTAAAAGAAAAAGAAAAAAGAATAGAAAAAGGCATCCTGTCCTATGAGAAGGAGGCATTATTATTATTATTATTATTATTATTATTATTATTTATAACCCAGTTTTAGTATAAACTTTATTGTGCCCCTTCCGCTGTCCCTTCCAGGCCATTTTCCACTTCAGGGGCTCCCCCCATGGACCTAATGTTCAGAAATGAAATGAGGCACACTGGTACAAGGGCCCCCTAAACTGTGAACTAGCATTAGGAGAGGTATGGGGAGCTGTAGTCCAGCAGCTCCCATAATCTCTGAGCAGCAGCCATTGTGGCTGTGGATGATGGATGTTGGGAGACTAGCAATGTTGGGCGGTTGGCAGGTTCTCCCGTCCTGCTTTAGGAAAAGGCAGCTAAGATCTAGACAAGGGTCTAGGGCAAAGATTAATAACGAATGTTTGACCTTTAAACAATGGAATTCATGAGTGGTAAAGTTTAGGGTGCATCTTCTTGGAGTGTTTCTGCCAATACTGGAGGGCTATTTTAATGGCTTAATTTTGGGTAAAGAAGTGGCAAGTACAACAGGGAGACACTTAGCTGGTGGTGGGAGGAGAAATCAAACGCAAACTCCTGGATTGTTGCCAGGTATGTTAAAGGGCGCATATATACACTGCTGAGCCTTTAGTCCGTTTGTCTTGTGAGCCTGTTTGTCTTTTTTTAAATGAATGAGAACCTAAGGAGAGCCTGCTGGATCAGGTCAAAGGTGCAAGCTAGCCCAGCACTGTGCATTCACGGGGACCAACCAGATTGGGGGGTTGCCGTGTCAAGATGCTTGCAGTACAGTCATACCTCGGTTTACAGACACTTCAGGTTGCGTTTTTTTGAGTTATGGACCTACCAAAACCCGGAAGTTCCAGAACGGGTTACTTCCGGGTTTCGGGGGTCGCGTATCTGCAGAAGCGCCGAATCGCAACCTGCGCATGCACAGACGCGCCACTGTGGGTTGCGAAGGCTGCAGGTTGTGAACGTGTATCCTGCACGGATTACGTTCGCAGCCCGAGTGTCCACTGTACTTTACAGTTCTGCAAAAAATAAATATGGACTGCCCTGTTCCAAACATTTAGGGAGAGCCATAGCATCCACCGGGCGTGCAGATGGTCCTAGTTTCAATCCTTGGCCTCTCTGGGGAGTGTTGAGAATGTCCCTTGTTTGAAACCTTGAAGAGTTGCTCCCAGTCAGTCAGGGTGGCAACTTTAGCCCCAGGAATCGAAAGTGACCCTCCACACACCTCTCTAGTTGCATCACACCTGACCAGCCCTGCTCCGTGCCCCCTTCAAGTACTTGCTGGAATGTGTCTTAGAACTCTTGTGATGTGCCTTGCTTGGATGGAGAGAGGGGCATGTAGAAACTTTTTGACTTTTGTGCAGCTGGAATGTTGTGAACTGTAGAGATGAGCTGCCTCTGTTGCTCCACCCACTTGGCTTCTGGCCTTGCCCAAAGCTCCCCTGGTGCAGAAGATGCTGAGCCAGGCAGGCCAGGGGTCTGTCTCTGTATTTCGCAGCTTCCGATGTGCCTAGAAAATTGAGGGATGTTTATTGTGCTTCAGTTAGGGGCTGCTTCGTCTAGCATTTGTGTGTGCTGCAATAAATACATGAAGTGTGTAAGGGAGATGCTGTCAGGGAATGGCAGAGCTGTGTTGCAGACATAGCGATGCTCCTACCTGAGGCTCATCCAGGGGAAGGGGCCAGTGGTTTATGTGGTTTTGTGCCCACCCGTGAAGCAGGAGCCGGGGCTGTAGCAAGGGGGAGAGTCCGAGCAGGTGCAGGAAACACCAGAAGCATAGGAAGAGACTGTTGCTGAGAGGAATAGCCCCCACACCCCCTTCCTTGCTGTATCCAAGGCCCAGGAGGGGCTTGAAGAGGCTGGCACAGTGGCAACGTCTGTGCAGAATGCACAGGTTGCTAGGCCTGGGTATGCTCAGGGCAGATGTGTTCTCCACGCACACTGGGAGATGGTATTTCACGTGTCTGGAAACCTGGTGTAGATGGTGCAAACAAGATTGTCATAGAATTGTAGAGTTGGAAGGGACCACGAGGGTCATCTATTCCAACCTTCTGCAATGCAGGAATCCTTTTACCCAGTCTGGGGCTCAAACCCACATTCCTGAGATTGAGTGTCTCATGCCCTGCCAACTGAGCTATCCCCAATGTGAAACAGTTTTTTTCTAATTCCCTGCAATTATTTTCCTTTTTGTTGGTGGCTTCTGGGCATCAAGAGAAATGGTGACAACCAGAAAATATTTTTATAAAGTAAGTTAGTGCCAGAATCATGATAAAACTGCAGTGGGTTGTCCTCCTAGGAAGTAGCAGAGCTGATAGTGAAATACCAGGAGGTGGTACTTGTGTCAACCCTAAACAAGGTGAAAAACAAGCATGCATATTTTAAGCATGCACCCTCTTGCACACTGTCTGCTCGTAAACAGAACTCTCAGTTTTGTTTGTTTGATACACAGGTATAATTTCAACACTTCAAATTCCTGACTGCCCTTTACGAGAAACTGTGTTGTCTTTGCCTGAGGGAAGGCCTCTTACATACAGACTGGTATGGGCAATTTCCCCAAACAGACACAATAGAAATTTGTGACAAGCAGAAGCCTTTTAAAAAAAAGTTGTGCAATAATTTTGCATACTGTTGACATTGAGCAAAAATGCATAGGGAATAGCTTGCACCTATAATGTGGATATTGTAGTGGGATTGCAACAAGGTTGTGATCAAATAAATTTGGACTTCATCTTTGCTTTTCAGTTTCCACAATTCTAGTTTATCCTGGAGAGTAGAAATATTCTAAGCAGGGGTACAGGACTCTAAAAAAGAATCTGACTGCTGCCCAGTTCTGTTCTTAGGCCTTCTGGAAAGATCAGACTTCTGGACTATTTCTGGTTGCTGGGAGTTAACTCTTGTAGAAAAGGTCTATAACCTATTTTGGCCTGATGCTGAAAATGCAAGCAGAGGGGATCTCCATTTCACTGCTAATTTGAATGTTCAGTGTCATCACTGGTGGGTTAAATTGAGGCAAAGGATTTTTATCGAACTACAAAATGTTATTTCACTTATGATGCCAAGATATCCACGTTATCCATGACTGTTTCTTGTGAATGGTTCGCTACCCCACTACAGGTGTTAATACATTCATCTCAACAATGTCACCAGTCTGCTTTTGTAGAAGATTTGCCTATTTGACATACATTTAAGCTCATTATTACTGCCTATAACTTTGTTTCTCGTTGCCGTTCAGTTTTCTCCTTCGTATACCTGCCAACTAAGATTTCAACTGATGAAGTGGGATTCAGTCCACAAAAGCTTATGCCATTATACATTTGCTAGTCTTTAAGGTGCCACAAGACTTTTTGTTGTTATGCTGCAGGAGACTTAACACTTCTGCTTATTTTATTTATTTTATTGCATGTTTCTGTTGCTTTTGACTTATTGCTTATTGTGGCTTTTAAGTTCACCATGGATAAATCTGTTAATTAAATTGCATTTGTTGCAGGCACCATCCTAAGGTGCATCATTAGCAAAAACAAAAAAACTTCAGCAGTGTATCAACTGCCATGATTCACAATTAAGATAAATTTTGTGCTGAACCAAACCTCACAAGAGTTCAGCTTTTTTGCCACTAAGAGTTCAACTTGCAGAGGAGCTGAACTCTTGTAAGGGCTTGGTACAGTAGTCTATCTCATTGCAAAACAAATAAATCTTCATTGTGAATATGGCCGTCCAGGAGACACTAATGAAGAAACCAATTTGCTAGAACAATACCTCCATCAAGCATGTCAGAACTATTAAGAATGAATGTTTCTTGCTGCTAAAAGCTACTAACTGCCCTAAACTGGGCTATGGAAAATATTTAAAATTCCAAGGCATCAGAATCAAAAGTTTTCATCAGCAGCACTGGAACTTTATGGTTGTGGAATACATCCAACTTTGACTTCTGGTGTTGGATTGGGCCAATGTGGGAAGTCTGCAGCCATTTCCATTAGCTTATAGGGAGCTTCTGACCTTTAGTCTTTATACCTTTTGGGCTAAGCATGGAACCTTAGTATCATGTCCTAAGAGATACTGACTGCTTTTGGGCAGTTGCCTGCTTTGGAAGCTCCCGGTTTGAAGTAATCACAAATCATAGTTTGCCAATTTGGACACAAATTAAGCTTTAGTTTGCAGTTAAAACAGGAAGTAATGAATGAGGGGTGGGAGGAGCCTTGGCTTGGGGGATCAACACTGAAGTCTGGCTTCTATTGTCTTTCAAAAATTTATTCATCTTTGAGCTATTTCCTTCTTGATGCCTTGAATTCGTAGTGTTAAGGGAGCTACATCTTTACTGCGTATTTTGCTTGCTGAAGAATTGTGCTCAGGCTGCATGCACACCATGAATTTAAAGCACAGTCCCTGCTCCCAAGAATTCTGGGAGCTGAAGTTTGTTCAGGGTGCTTAGAATTGTAGCTCTGTTACGGGTAAACTACAATTTCCAGAATTCTTCCTTCCTTTCTTTTTAGGGGAGGGGAAGCAAGGTGCTTTAAATGTAGAGTGTGTACACAGCTCAAGGTATGTGTTTCTTTAAAAGTCAGCCCTTGATTGCCTACAATGATTTGCAGCACTGAACTGGTTTAGTTTTCATTTTGCGAATTTGCAGCCATTGAAGTGTATTGGTTTTTTTGAAGACCTTTCTCAGTGCTTTTAAAAGTGATTTGAAAAACTACAGCATGAAATAAACACATCTTTAAAAATTCCCTGTTCTCTTTATGTGTGCCTATACTTTTACAGCAAATGCAGTAGACTTAATGATATGGCATAGGCACAATTTAAAATGCCATTCTTTAGCCACATGTAGTTCCTCTTAAACTTGGTCCTTTAAAAGAGGGGAGGCCAAGGGGAGGCAGAATATTGCCTTAAGGACTCTTTAGACCACACCACTTGCTAGCCCTGCTTATTGCCCCTCTCTGTGCTTTTGCCTTGCTTACTCTGAATGTGTCTTTGATAGTGGAAGATAAATAGATAATGTGTGTTCCTGCCTTTTGCATGGCTGGAATGTAGTCTGCTCTCACATGCATTACTTTGCCCACTCTTGCCTCTGGCTCTCCCTATCACCTGCATGCAGCCCACCTAAAGTTTCACCACAAGGGAATGCAGTCTTTGGCTAGAAAATGGTTCCTAACACCTGAGTCACAGGGATACACATAACTTTAAAACAGTTATGTGGAACATTTGGCCCTCCCAGACATTGCTAAACTGCAACTCCCATCGTCCCTGGTAATTGGTGAATCTTGCAGAGGCTGATGGGAGTTGAAAGTTCAGCAACACCAGGGAGAAGAGGAGAGGCAAAGGTTTTCTACTCTGCCTCTAAAGCCATAATATTTGTAAGCTGTCTTTTAAAAGTAAAAAAATATTTTGTGCATGAAATCCCCTCCCCCTCTCAGCTTTATCACTTGTGTCTGGCATTGTAAGCATTTTGTACACCAAAGCTTTTATGAAAGCTCAGTATTCGCCTCATAGAAGGGAAATTGTCTTGCTGCATCAGTTCTGCTGTGGGTAGCATGCAGGAAAGATGCTTCTGAGTCTGAAATGCCCTATATACCATGATGTATCTGTTCTGTAGGAGACAAAGCACCTTCCTTCACATTGAATGAAAGGGATGTGAAATTAACATGGAGATGGGGGCAATGGGTCTACCAGACAGAAATGCATTTTTGTGAGCAAAGCATGTCAAAAGGAGCCATCTTTGGGGAGAGATCTTGAACTGAATACTTCAGCATTGCAAATGAGTAGCAAGGAAGGGAGAGAGAGAGGCAGCCAGAAACCTCAGCATGAGCAGGCCTGGCATGTTTTGCCTATCTGGGCAGAGGAGGTGTTAGCAAATTCACTGCAAGCGTCCTGTTCTCTCACCTTATATCACTTGGAGCAACTGACCACTGCAAGCCCTACCACCCCTTCTGGTGGCAGGATACCTCAGGTGGGCTTTTGTGCTTGAGGAGTTCTGGCAGGAGTGCATTATCTTGCTGAAAAAGAGTCCTGTTCACTTTTGGTGCTTTAAAAATGCAGAGTTAGTCCAGCTCCACCCAAACTATAGGGCAGCCAAGCAGCGAGAGAGAAAACAGAATCCTTAACCAGAGACTGTCTCTAAGGGGCTCCTGTGCTTGAAGGGTGGTACTTAAAACCCCCTTAAAGCATTGATGGCGGTGTCATGTTCTCCGCATAGGCATAATCTTGACAAGGGTGATCTTCCTCTTCCCCAGCCTTCCCTGTCTTTGTTTTCCTTCCCCCCTCTTTTTTGTGAGTTAACATACTTGCACTCATGATTATAATCTTGCATGGGCGGTAGGAGCATAAGTTTCCTCCGGCTGGCCTGTAAACGTGCTGCCATCTGCTTTCCCAGCTCCCTTTGCTGCTATGCCTGTCACTTTAAATGTTAAGCTGCAGGCTTTCTCTTCCCTCTTCCCCAACGCAGCAGCAGAAGCTATTCCAGTCCTGCCTCTCCCTCCCTGAGAGAGGCCCAGCCCTGCTGCTGCTCTCACGTCCCTTGGCCTGCAGCACCCTTGATGTTCCCCTGCTTGCCCTGCCAAAGGAGTGCTGTTGTATTCTGAGATTTCTCTCTACTGGGAATGCTGACCAAATGCTTAAAAAAATTGCAATGACTTATTAGGCCTTGGGTGATCTCTGCAAATCTGCCATCAACCACCAAGCCCTCCTCCTCCTCCTCCCTCCTCTCTTCTCCGCCCCCTCCCTCCCTGACTGATTGGTCTGGACAGCTTCTAAATTCTTTAAGCTGGGTTTTTGTTTTCATGGAAATTTAGGGAGGCAGGAAATTAAATTTATGAGATAGCAGGAAGGACTGCTTCATAGGAATCTGAGAGATTATGGTCTCTTTTTAACTATTGCAGATACTGGTGACATTGCAGCCAGGGTCTTAGTATGCTATAAGGATGTAAGTGCCCTGGGAATTCTGACCTCGTCTAAAAATAGATTTTGTATTTCCCCGGGGTTGCACTGTTTCTTCCCACCTTTTTAGTTGTCATGGCCTTTTTGTATGGTTTCATTTTAGATAACTAGTCTTCGCTTACCCCACCCTCACAGGGTTGTTTTTTTTTTTTGTTTTGTATTGCGTCGCTAAGCAAAATAGCCAGGCTTCAGTGCATGCTAGGAAGGGAAGGTTTGTAACTACGGATGCAGGGAGTTTCATGAAACAAATAAGATGCATGGACAGGTCAAGGGTGGTTGCATGTGGCAGGAGTTGGCAGAGGAGGCGGCTTCTGAATTGGGCAGTGCTGTACAATATAGATTGTTTATCCATGTAAGTTAGGCCTATGAGGGGTGTGGGTGTGTATGTATATGTATATATGTATATCCATAGCTGTCTGTCTTATCTATCTGTCTATATCTATCCATCTATATGCACTCTTTTTTAAAACTTATCCCTTCATCATTATACCATCTGTGGGAGAGGGAGAGCATATGGGAGTAAAAGTGAGCACCCTCAAGTGACCTTGTGGGTAGATGGGGAAGATGGGGATTGTAGCTTGTGGCTTTCACTTTGCGTGCCCATTCTCATCAAGCCATGCTTGAATGGAGTGCAAAGCAGAGAGTGGTCGTCTACTGCCATCACTTAACATTTGCGTAGCGCTCAAAGATATGCTAGGCACTATTTGACAAGGTGACAATTTGGCCTTCCCCCTGGAATAACATTGGCTCCCTTTTGCTGTCTAGACCTACAGATCTACACACAGCCTATAGAAAATACCTTTGGCAGTGATAAATTTTGGTGCTGTGTCAGTCTGACCCTGGGTTGATCTATACCATTTAGTGCAACCGTTGGAGGAGCAAAGGCATGGCGAACCATTCTTTCCCCTGTATGAATC
Organism: Podarcis melisellensis; assembly: GCF_964234715.1. NCBI lineage: Eukaryota > Metazoa > Chordata > Lepidosauria > Squamata > Lacertidae > Podarcis > Podarcis melisellensis. Next base: position 44,163,285 of record NC_138537.1, read on the forward strand.
CTATTGAAAAGGCCAAAAGCACCTTAATTTAAAAGTCTAATTTTCTCCTCCTGAACAGAGGAACTCGATGGCAAAGCTTGACATTCTCGCTGACCTCCCACTAATTAAATGGACAGAAGACGCGCTTTTTAGTATAGGCTGCATTGTTTGGAAGGCTCATTCTTGTTTATTCATTCTCTCGCCTTGCGAATTGTGCTTTCGTGTACAGTCCCCATGTGGAAAAATGATTTTTCCTGATTTCTCTCCGCTTGTCTTTCTGCGCTTCCCCCCTTCACTGCAATTGCTCTTGATCCGAACCTCTCGCAAAGGCCAGCACACTGCTTTTTCATGCATTGAAACGAGATAGAGGGAGTTAAGGGGCTGCCTGATAGCAAGCACAGTTGTGATTGGCTGTGAGCAAGAAGAAAAGGTGGTTGCTTCCCTAGAGCTTCACTGCTCCTGGCTCTTTCATCCTCCCCTGCCCCCATCTTGTGTGTCCTGATAGCTTGATGTCTAGTATAAGTAGGCAGTTGACCCATATGTTATGGGGGGGGCGGGAAGCAAGGGCCTTTCCCTTGTGAACTGCCTTGCCACTCACTTGCTGATCCTCCCTCTTTAATTTGCAGTGTCCCAATGTATTCTCTCTTTGTAGCATACTTCAGCCATGCAGGAAACCAACAAGATTCGGAGCCACTTTTTTTTTTTTGCAGTATTCTGGACTGTACCATTGTGTGGTGCAGGGAGAATATTTTTGAGTGCTTCCCCTTCCATCAAGTTTTCTCCATGACTTGCCTGTCAAAAAGACTATCCCGAGCATATCTCTCTGATACGTTAGATTTCCACCCGCAGTATTGCTGTTGTTGTTTTACTGTGCAGAGTACTAAAATTCTCCCTTTTTTGCCACCCCCCTTCGTTTACAATCTAAGATGGTACAGTCTAGAATTCTGCCCCAGTCTGTCACATCATTCTTTGTAATGTGTAGTTCAGATTTTGGGGGTTGTGAAGGTGATGCAGCAGGCAAAACAATCTTGATTTGGGTCTCTTTCAAGGCATGCTTCTAGGCCTCATAGCTGCAGAACATTTGGTTTTTGCTTAGCGGAAAGATGTGTTTGGATGTTGATAGCCTTTTAAAAAATAATTTGAAGGTGATAGCAATTCTCTGCATAGTGGAAACAAACAGAAGTGAGAAGGAGGGAAAACCTTGAAATGTCCTTTCCAAAAACCGTGCGAGGGAGAACGCCGTTGAGGGTTCAGCAGCCTATGAGAAGAGCTAGTCTGGACACTGTTTGTTGAGTAATTTCAGTGCTGCTTAGCCTGCTGTGGGCATTGTGACTGGGGAAAGAATGCTTTGAATGACGAGCCTATCTGTAGCTCTGTCTGGATTAAAAACATGTATTTATGAACAGCTTTTAAAGTCAGCACTTGGGGGCAGGGAGGAGAGAGGAGGAGGATCCAGCTTGGCAGGCATCTGCTTTTGCTGTGGCCTCAGAGATGAATGGGGCCCAGGGTGGTTTAGCTGCAGAGTTCGTTTCTTTGGCGACTGTGCTCGCTTGGTGCTGCTTCTAGGCTTAAGGAGAGAAGGCTCTGGGCAGTCCTAGGGGGACACGTGGCCCAGGAAATGATGCCAGTGTGGTGTGTTCGCTGTTAAAGATTAAGTGGTGTCCCCCCACGATCAAAGTGCCCAGCCCTGAAATGAGCAGGAATTTGCTTCCTGTTGATCTCAGGAAGGTCAAACAGCTGCTTTCTAGGCCTTAGAAGCCACCTGTGTACTCGAATGTAAAATAGGCTCTTCATTAAACACTGGTTTTTTTTTTTATTTCATTCTAAAGTGCTGGCTAAGTGAAAGCTTGGTATGAGTTCTGTACGGTATGAACACAGGCCCTCTTCTGTAGATTTTGCTTCTCTTTATTGTACGGGTTCCAAAATGTTCAGCTGGATGCAGCATCCGTAGTGGAGACTTTTCTAAGTGGCAGAGAAGATCCTTCCCACACGCTTTTGGTCTCAGGCGGTTTGACTTTTTCCTAGGACAGTTGACTGAAAGGTAGCACTAAGCACAGCTATGCCTTCTCATAAATAATGTGCTCTCAGTAGCTGAAATCCTATATAATTCCCACTGCTCCTCTTTCCCTTCATGCTTGCAGAAATGGTTTTAGAATAATCCAGTATTTGATTAACCAGTAGGGCTTTATTGACTTGCCAGATTTAGGATTTAGCCTGACCGGTCTCTGCAACCTTTTCTCTTCAGCCATGATTTCCTGAAACATAGCCTTCCTTTCCCCCCTTTTCTCTTTTGAATGTAACTAAAATAAATAAGCCTGCAACCTCTGGGGCATTAAGAAGAATGCTGCAACCTGTCAAAGCTTGCAAGAATCAGACACTCCTCTTGAGCAGTAGACAGAATGCTAGTGGCTACTGGTTAGTGTGGGGGGTTCCTAGGCTCTCATGGCAATCAAAATGGTGAGATGGTGGCAGTGTTTGTGCTGTTTGGGGAGGAGAGCTTTTTTTCAGTAACCCAGAGGGAAAGACATCTATCTCAAGGAGTTAAAAGGTTCAGAGATTGGTTCCACAGAGCTACTGCAGTGGCTAAGAGATTGAGCGGTGAACTAGGAAATATCAGATTCAAATCTCACCATGAACTCAGTAGATGACTTTAAACAAGCAGCCTTGGCCTGCTACCTTTTATGCAATAGGAAGATGATTGTAGTGACCTACTCTACAGGGTTGCTGTGAATATTATTGAGAAGGTATAAGAAGTACTTTTATCACTTTAAAGTACCGTACCATAAAAATGCATGGTATTCTACTGTAACTATAGAAAGGTGAATGTGTTCCTTTTGAACAAGATAGCAACCTCCACTTCTTTGCATGTGTCACGTACGTAGGTACATCTCCACATTGAATCTGAATGTTCTCCATATCTACGTGTGGCACGTATCTTTCTCAGCCTGTCTCCTTGTGGTGGTCTTCTGGAATAGTGGTTTTAATCTACCTAGGTCAGGTGTGGGGAAAATTTGCCCTCCCCGTGTTTCAGAACCCAGCATTTCAATCATGGTCAATGGCTAGAGATTATGGGAGTTGTAGTTCAGAAACACCTGGAGCGCCGCAGGTTCCCCACACCTGGCCTAGCCGATATTCTGCTCTGTTGTGTCTATGAAGTATTTATTTAAAGGCTAATGTGGCATAGTACTATCCAAATTACCATGGCTTGGCAAGACCTCTGCTGGTAGAGCGTTGAATTTATTTGGAGTGCTACTTTGAGCAATTATTTTTGTTGAGCTATTTTAAATGGAATTTGCCAAAAATCTACACTTCTGACATGGGTTGTCATATGTCCGGATTTCCCCAGACATTTCTTTGCCTCAGTATGAGTAATCCAGACTGATGTCTTGACCCCTCCTCAAGGGCAGAAGAGGTTCAAGATGCTTTGAAGAAGAGCTGTAGCTCAGTAGTAGAGCACAATGTTTTGTGAATAGAGGTTCCAGGGTCAATTGCTGGTGTGCCCAGGTAGGGTTGGGAATATTCCTTGACTGAAACACTGAGGAGCTTCTGCCTGCCAGTGTTGGCAATATTGAGCTAGATGGACCTATGGCCTGACTTAGTTTGGTATAAGTAGCTTCCAATGTACCAGTCCAAGATCTCTGGTGTCACTTATTTGTACTATAACTCAACCCGTCTTGATGCTCTTATGTTAGCAGAAGTGCTCATGTCAAGATATCTCATTGCCCTTGTTACTCTCTCATCTAATGGGAGAACAAATGTTGATTGCATGTTTTGAGAAGTCTGCACATGAAATCATACAATTGTAGAGTTGGAATGGACCCTGAGGATCAATCCCCTGTAATGCAGGAATATGTAAGCTTGGTGTTATCAGCACCATACTCTAACCAACTGAGCTATCCAGCCTGACTTGATCCCACATGCATGTTTAACTACTCTAACAATTTGTAGCAGAGATGGCTGCCTGGGGGCCTTCTACAGGTTGAACTCCCAGCTTCCATCAGCTTCAACCTCCATAGCCAATGTTCAGGAATGATGGGAGTCCAATAGCATTTGGAAGACCATAGCTATCAGAATTCCTTGGACTCCATATTGGACTCCCTATTCCTGATTAACAGGAAACCATAATAATTAAGGACTCCTAATACAACATATACTAGAATGATGGAAAGACAATGAATTATGATGTCCTAAAGTAAAAAAATCCAGCTACTTGGCAAGTTCGCTGTGAACGCTAAATCCATTGCTCTTGAAACTAGAGACTGTACTGGCAAGTGTTTTGTCATATGGACTATTGAATGAAGCCATATATTATGTGAAGCTTCAAGGCAAGGACTATTCTGGTGCTCCCATGCTCCACTGCTTTCCTTCTAGAAACAGAATGTAAGGACCAGCTTTAAACTAAGCTACCTTTCCTTGCCTCTTCCTCCAGTAACGCAAACTTTTCTCATTGAACTTTATAATGGCTGGGTGAGCATCCTCTGGGGGCTTGTGCTTTTCAGTCTGATGTGTGTATTATACTTCGTTAAGCTTAGATGTCCTTTAGACTTGTGGTTCCGTGCCTGTGGCATGTGGACTCCTTGGCGGAGGTGGGGGCCAAGCATGGCGTTTTCTCAAAGTGTCTTCAAGCAATGTTCCTCCAACTAGCACTTGATTTCTTCCTCCACATTCTTCATTTTCACAGTTGCATCTCCAGGGGAGCTGCATTAACATTGAGGAGCTTCTGATCATTGGAAATAAGGGAGGCTTTGGCCTGTGCCTTCCTTGTTTTTCTTTGTTGGTGTGGTGTGAGGTGTACTTAGAAGAGCCTGCCCTCTCTGCTTTGCTGCTTTGTCTGCAGAGGTGTGTTGCACCTGTGGTTTTCTGGTCTCTTATATTGCACTACGTGTAGGACTTATTGGTGGAAGGTGGAATACATAGCACAGCAGCTGGAAGGCCCTTAATTTGAGTTTAGGCAGCTCTGTGGATCGTTGGAAGAATTTCTGGCCTCCTAATTACTTATTGCGCTTGAGTTCCTTAGTTTTAGCATTATTGGAGATTATTTCTGGTGCTTTATTAGGATAAATCCTTTGCATGCAGGTTATTGAGGGGGGTGTTTCTGGCTTTTTTCTGGCTTAGGTCGTTTTGGGGGCAGATTTTTAGGGGCTCTCATTCCATGTTACTTTTGCTGCTCAAGCGTGCAGGCTTATGAAAAAGGAAAAAATACAAATACTAAATATAAATAGAATAGAATAGAATTAAATTAATTGTCTATGTAAATAGCTTTATGTACAGGGATTTCATTGAAGTATACAATTGATAGCCCTGATTCTATGTGTAGGAATACATTACATTAATAACAACGAATGTCTTCATTTTAATTATTTTGGGGATTACTTCAGTTGAGTTCCCTTGGAAATAAATACATTTGTATTTAGTTCAATTGGATTAGTTGGGTTGTTGGTCACTGGGTATACTGGGTATGTAAGTGAATGAATTTATAATTATAAATACAGTTATATTTCATGCCTTTTTGAATTGATTAATTGCATCAATCAGTGCATATACTGGGGAAATAAATAAATGAATTTATATTTATGAATACATTTTATATTCAATAACTTTTTGAATTGTTTGCTTTGTTGATAGGTATATTGGAGAAATAAATGAATGAATTTTTGCTACCTTCTTTGACTTCAGCAACTCATTTAAAAGCATTATTGAGTTCATAATAGTTTTTTGTCATTATATGTATTTCCAATTAATGGAGCCTAAAATTACAACAGTTAGTATGTTGGGATCTGTAAATTTTTTTGAGATTGAAAAGAGGTCCTTGTGCTCAAAAATTTGGCAACAGCTCTTTTGGGCCATAGCTGAGCTTTCAAGCCCAAGTGACTACTTTTCACTGGGCAGTTTTGAACTAAGTTTTATTCAAAGTAGACCTATTTAAATTAATGAATTAAAATTATTATTTATTAAATTTGTATACCACTTTTCATCCTCCGTAGATCTGAGGGCAGTTCACAGCAAAAAAAACAACAACACAAAATATATTATAAAAACAGGAACAGGAACAAAAACAAAACAGTACGCCCCGCTCCTACAACCCCTCACTTAGTTTATTCAGAAACAAATGGCTAGCACAGCATTCTTGGTTTGTGTGGCTCCAGGAGGTGGTATGGTGTTTGTGCAGACAGTCTCCAGTTAACTTGTTTACACAGTTAACTTGTTTGCCTCCTGGTGCTGTAGAGTAGTCTTGTTCATCTTGTGGAGTAGCAACTAAGAGAAGCAGTGACTACTCGATTGAGATCCGCATCAATCTAGCTTTATGCCACATTCAACCCCCTATTTCATATAAAGTGCCCATTCACATGTTAATTCCCAGGAAGCAAACTTGTTCTAGTAAGAATCTTGAGTTCTTATGCAAGTCCTTTGGCCTGTCTCAGTATGAACAAAAACTGATCTGTGCATAACGTTTAATTGAGCACCGTGGTATCTCATTGATCTACCCAATCCCATTCCTTCTAATCTATTTCTGGAAACAACTGTGTGTGGTGCACTGTGGTCGCATGAATCCAGTATATCCTACTCCAGATGTGGGGAACCGTTGACCTTTCATATGTTGCTGAACTCCAGCTCCCATCAGGCCCAGAAAGCATGGCCAATGGCTAGAAAGGACAGCAGCTGTAGTTCAGCAACATCTGGAGGATCAAAGTTTCCCCACAGCTGGCCTAGTCCATTCAGAGTTTATACTCTGCATACATTTCTCCTTTCCACATGGGAAGAGCTAGAGGATCCTGCATCTCTTCATTTTGAGTCTCATTTGCAGAGCAAACACAGACGATAGTTTGCCACTTCCAGTGAAATGCTAAGCTAGTTTGCCTGAAATCATCGTGGTAGGAACATATTAGCTGATTCAGGCACATAATGCCAAACCACCATTTAAATACAGTCATTATGAGCTTCTTGGACTTAGGGGCTAGCAAGTTATTAGATGCTAAGATCCAGGAGATGTCCTGCTTGCCACCATTTTGCAAATGGCTCCAGCCTGAGGGAGGTTGTCTTTCCACTGAAAGTTCTCTTCATCTGAACCTTCTTAAATGGTTCCTACAGCAGAATACTTAGGAACAGGCCCCTCTAAGGATAAATTATTTAATCACCCTGCAGTTCCTTTTTCTTTAGATGTGTTTACCGTAAGATGCAGGAATCTCTCCAGCTGAATTAAAATATAAACAGAGAGCGTTCATAGGAATTAGCCTTTTAGTTTAGTTTAGGTGAAGTCAAAGAAAAGGCAATGAGTCTAGATATTGTTGGGGTACTTGACTGACGCGCTTAGTAAAATAAAAACAAGTTGCAAGGGGTGCGTGGAAGACCATAAGTTCTTTCATGACCACACAAAGCTCACCTGGCATAGTGGCAGAGAGGCTGAGGTGCTGCTGGTTCATATTCCTCTTTTCCTATTGACAAAGGTGGGATCTGCTTTGGGTGAGCAGGCATGGCTCTCAGTCTGCAATATGGGCAGGATACTTGTAAGGATCACTGAGGGGCTGTCTGTAGAGTGGTAATATTGTTGGTTTGAAAGGCAGACCCAACTTGCAGTTGGAAGAAGATTGTGGTATGCAGCTTGAATGAAAGGAGGACTGGAGTTCCTGGCTAAGTTTGAGTGTAACATGGTGCACATTGCAAACACCTCCCAAAGAGCAGGAGGCTTAAGTAATCTGGTTCTTGGCTTTGACTCTGTGTGTAATCTTCTACAGCCTGACTCCCTCTGCCCCACCCATCCGCAGAGTGGAGGATGGTGGTGGTTTTTTTACGTGCATCCAGGCTGAGCTGAAAATACATCAGCTGTAGATGGATCCAGATGAAACAGTTGGCAGACAGGGAAGTTCTGGATGACTGTCTCTTCCCTCTCCCTCTCTGAAATATGAGTAAATGTTGGCAAGCCAACCTGCTTGTAGATTCTGCTCCTTTTGGGGAGCCTTGTGGTTTGTAGTCCCCCTCCTCCCAATTCCAGCAATGTACATTTTTGGAACACCTTTTTCTTACTGTACGCGGAGGAGCTGGTAGAGTGAATCAGAGCAAGAAGCTCTGCGCTGTAGATTTGCTTGGGTTGCGCTGCCTCCGTTCAGTATTATTTAGCTTCCCTCTAATTAGCTGGCTTTAAAAGTCTGCCTCTTTCCAGAATGCATTTTTCACTTGTCCTACTTACTTCCTGATAGGTCTTTCTCCCCTCCCCCTTGCTGGTTTTCCCCCCTTCTTCTTTTTTGCTGACACTGCAAACAAGCATGAGGTTAGATGCTCAACCGCACACAAACGAATATTGATCTTTTCCCCCCTTCTTTTTCTTTTTTCTTTTTTGTCTGGAGGTTGGGAGGGTTTCTTCTGCCTTTGCAAGGGAAGGGACTGCCTTTGTGCCTGAGAAGGAGAAGCAGCGTTAAGGAGGTTCTGGGAATGTTCAGTTGGGTCTTCAGAGGGGATGGCCCTAATCTGCAGAAACAGCAGCCCAAGCTCACTGGAAGCAGGCAAGGATGGCCTAGCCCAGACAAAGGGACTCCTGTGTGTGTGAGAGTGTGTGTGTGCGCCTGCCTGCCTATCCCTTTGTTCTCTTGTACCATACGCTGACACTGAAAGCTGCTTTCCTATGGGCTTGGGGGTAGGGGGAGGAGACGGGGCAGGGTGTCTGGATTGCAAGCAAAATAAGATGAAAGCCAGAAGATCTCTGGCTCCATTGTGACCCCAGTGGTGGTGGAAAAACCGCAGGGATACTTTTGAATCTTCCTTGTCTCTTCCCAATCAGCTTATTAATGCACATTGCTTAAAAGAAATTCCCCTCTATCTGAGGGACCTGAAGTTAATCAGCATTCTCCCATGGAAGAAAGGTTTTATCATGGAAAGGCAGGCCTATGTGAAGAGTCTTGTGTTGGTTAGCTAAATCATCATTGGGCTTGTGTTCCCAACAAAAACACTGTCCAGTTTCTTAGTTGTGTTAATTTGATAATCACCCAGCTCTGGAAATTTAGATGACTGATTTTGTTGTTGTTTACCAGACTTAAGGCCATGTTCTCCAACAAACAATCCTAGCAGCCCATATGACGGCTACCACATGGCCTTGTATGGTAGATGGCCTTTTTGCAAGGAAATGTTAATTGACAGACTGATGCTTCTTCTGTGCCCCCTGCTCTCTTACTACTACTTTCTTAAGACACCCTGAATTTCCCACGTATCCAGAAGAAATTACTTTGAAGCTTCAGACTCCTTGGTGGATAAGTGCACAAGTTTGCATTTGTGCCTTGCTTCCCAAGCTGGACCTAGATGACAATGTCACCTGCATTATACAGAGTTAGTCCTTAGATCCATCTAGCCTGGTTTCTCCAGGACTGTCTGGCAGCAGCTCTCCAGGGCTTGGGGCAGTATTCTTGGGCACATTTATTCATACCTTATACCAGTGTTTCTCAAACTTGGGTCTCCAGCTGTTGTTGGGTTACAACTCCCATCCTCCCTGTCCACTGGTTCTGCTATACTTAGGGATGATGGGAGTTGTAGTCTAATAACAGCTGGAGACCCAAGTTTGAGAAACACTGCCATACTCAAATTTAATTTAACAGAGAAAGCAAGCTAGTAGATTTTATTACAATATATGAAATCAAATATTTATGTATTTTGCCTTTAGAATATGTTCCAGCTCTGAATACTCTTACTCATCTAGAGCAGTGTTTCCCAACCTTGTGCCTCCAGCTGTTTTTGAACTACAATTCCCATCATCCCTTGCCACTGGTCTTGATAGTCAGGGATGATGGGAGTTGTAGTTCAAAAACAGCTGGAGGCACAAGGTTGGGAAACACTGATCTAGAGCTCATTCTGTTTGACAACTGTCCCTTTTGCTTACCAGGCTTGTTAGCTTAATCATCTTCATTATTCAAGCATGTTTAATGCAGGCCACTATCAATTTTATGCTCTTTTGATTTTGGCCACAGTTAGATAAGTTTAATAGCATTTCCACGTCAAGCTGCCCAAGACTCTGCTCCAAATAGTGCTTTGTGAGGTTGACCGCCTAAAAAGCAGCATAAAGGTACTTAAAATAAATACCCAAGAAGTGGTAGCAGAGGATCCATGTGAAAAATAAATAATTATTTGGACAGTCTGTCGAATCCTTTTTGAGACCACACGGCCATCAGCACAATTTAGGAGGCTATATTTTATATCCTAAGAGTGCTGAGAACCTCAAGGCAGTTAATAGTTTACCCCACAAAAGTGAGTAGTTCAGTTCACTAAATTCACTTCAGTGAATAGTTCACAAAAGGAAGCTTGCAATTGGCTAGATCTGGTGTATCTATTTTTGTCAGGGGAATCTCAAAGGCATAATCTGACCAGGTGACAGTCTGTCCCATATTCTTGGAAGACCCTTACAGAAATGTTTACAGGATATATTCATGGATATGGTGTCTGATAAGAGTGTCTGTTCAGCTGGTAGCACGTTTCACATGATCAAAGAACTAATAATAATGATAAAGGTCTGCCCTTGAACCTTGGTTCATGTGGATCGCCTAATGCTGAACTGGCAGCCCCAGTTAATTGGTGGCTAGGGAGTCAGTTCTCTAACATATGAGCCACAAGTGAATTTGAACTACCACCAATTATGTGGTAGAAATTTGCTTCCCCTGCTTTAGTTTGTAACATGTCCATAAGATGATCTCTTGAGTAATGCATGTGTGAAAATGTATTGCATACTGTACTGTCTGGTTGCCTTGCACAGTAACGGTTATAGGAGACGGTTTGTATTAGTGCCAAAGGAGTTGGTGGGACATTTGGGTGAGATAGGCAATCTTCATTCCCTTTGCGTCTGTAGAATCAGTGCTGATTCTCATTGGAAATGAGAGTCCATGATGGATGAAGGAGATAAGGCTGCAACTGAATAGCTCTAGTTTATGTTAAAATTAATTTTTGAAATAATTAGTAGAACCACTAACATTACACTGTGGCTGCCAACATAATTGTTAGTAGATTGCATGACTTTTGAATTTGAAGAACTTCACATGTGAGGTGGGGGTGACCTTACAGACAAATATTCGTACATTCCAGGATATCCACAGCCACAATTCCCAATGTCTTGCCTCTGGGCTGTTTCCCTTCTTAATATCCCATTCTATGCATTAACTCAATGGTTCTTTCTCTGTCCAGTTCTCTTTCACCCTCGTCCATCTTCAGTTCCCTGCCTGGTTTGATATGGAATAGTTATAACCTCATGGAGAAGGTATTAGGCATAGAAAAATTCCTGGGGGTGGGAGTTTGCATGTGTGTTGCCAATGGCAGTAGCTCACAAGGCATCGTGCTCTTTTTTAATCCTTTGCTTCACAATCACAGGGACTGATAGTAATAATAGGAGCCAGCAAAAATGGGGGACGTTTTGTTGGGGTGCTTGCTGTATAATAATGCCAGCTGCTTTCCTAATTCTCTAATTAGAAGCAACCTGACTTTGCCATTCCCAAGATAGGAAGGGGTGTGTGTGTGTGTGTGTGTGTGTGTGCGCGTGCGCGCGCACATGCGTGTATGTGGTAGTTAAGAAATAGCCTGTGTTGAAACCAAAAACCCCTTTCCTACAGCTATAAGCGCTGGGAAATGCAGGAAGTTAAAAGGCCAAGAAACTGGAGGCATAGAAATAGCCCAGCATGGAGCAGCAGCTGGCTGGCTGACATGGGGGCCATGTGACAGAAGGGGAGGAGTGCTGGGTGGGGTGGAGGAGAGAGAAGAAGCCGTTTTGTCATAAGCAAACTAGTGGCATTCGAGAAATCTGGGAATAAAGCAAGTCCAGAGGAAACCTTGCAGCTGACTGGAATTGCCTGTGTAGCTGCAAAAGGAAACATGAGTATGGCGCAGTTAGCCATCGTGGCACAGGATTTCTGTGTGTGTGTGTTTGTGCTCACATAGGCAGACAGACTTCAAACACAGCATGGTAAAGGTGCAGTTAGGCACCTTGAGATGACTCTTTGGGTTCAGTGCAGTTGTGATGCTGAAACAAAGCGAAATTCAGCTTAATGCGAATCCTTACAAAGATGCCACGCATGTTACTCTGAACTCTTTGTAAGACAAGGCACGGTACAAGTGTAATAAAACAAAAGGCAGCGTTGGGAAGTGACTCAGCAGACTAGAACTCGAGAAACTGATCTTAAGACTCCACAAAGATCAAAAACTGGGTGGAAATTGCTTCTGGGTGTTGAGATCAATGGTGTCAAAGTTGGTAATAAATCAAAGTAGATTGCATTCTCGACTGTGATTGGTTTTCAGTGTTAAGGAGGAAAATAGTGTAATTAATATTTTGTTTTTCTCATATCACGTAACCCATCACAGCAGTTGCACAAGCTTTGTACAATTCATAAAGTTTTCTAGATCATCACCACTATAGAATTCTACATGCTGCAGATGGTTCTGATATGGCCACTACCTTTAACATGGTCTCTCTTGCACCATGCAACAGTGGCTGCACTGAGAGGCATGAGAGTTGTAAATTTTCAGCAGACAAAATCCCTGAAAAGGGATCTGTGGTATAGTTAAGATAACTTATTCCTTGCTTGCTTGCTCACTCTTTTAAAAAGTGTGAGGTAAAGCATGCCAATGAATTGGTGTAACAAGGGCACAATCTAAACTGGAAATAAAATGCTTAGTTTTGCGTGATGAGCAGCACAAACCTCTGCATGTTTACTCAGTTCCACTGTTTCAATGGGACTTACTTTCTAATAAGTGTAATTAAGATTGCATCTGTGTGATAACAACAAAAAACTGAGGCTGCAATCCCATACATACTGGGGCACAGTGAGACTTTGCTTCTGAGTAAACCTGTTTAAGATCGAGTTTGGAAATGAGTTTGCTATTCCTTTGCCTTATCACAAAGGTTTTAGCCAAGTTAAGCTAACCTTGTTGGTTAGCAACAAACATGGAGTTGGGTGATGGTTCACAGATCTGGCAGTAGTCAATCCTGTGGTAAAATGTGTATGAGAGCACCCCGAGTTCAAAGTACAGCATCCAGCCATTTGACAATACTGAGTGTATTCTGTCTATAGAAAGTAGGCTATTTTCCCCTTGCCAACTCACAAAGGTCAAACAAGTTAGGCTTTCCCCCTTTGAGTCCCCTGTTAGCAATGCAAGCCACTGTTCATGGGAGGTGCCCCAGGCTTGGCTGAGGAAAGCCCACCCACCCCAAGCTCAAGTTATGGCAAGTAATGCTTTGTGACATCATAATGAAGCTGTGACTTCCAGAGGAAGAGGGCACCCCCCCTCTCAATTAGAGCCCCTATAAGTGTAGCAACACAGAAGAAGAAAATACTGCACAATAGAAGCCTCCGTTCCATATATGCCATATATGCACAGCAGCTACTGAGCTCTGGTGGAGTAACCCTTCTTAGTGCTTGGAATGAGTCCTTTCCAATTTGCTGAATTATCTTGGTTCTAGAACCACACTTAGTGTTAGAAACTGAGATATGCAAGCTAGGAGCTAAATGGCACCTTAATCCTAGGTTTTGGGCGCAACAACGGAATATCTAGGCGTGCTTTTTTAATAACAAGAATAAAAAGCTGAAAATGAATGAACTGTAGCTAAAATATGTTCATTTTTCACACGGTCTAGTCCTTCCTCTGCGCACCCCTCTAATATACGTAACAGGGTCTCTTCTCCAATCTTCAGAGAGTACCTGAAAGTGGGGAGGCAGAAGAAGGTCCTCCTTTCACTCTTGCAGTTTTAATCTGAAATTTTAGGTACAGTACTGCACCCAGAGCTCAGAAACTGCTCGCATTAATGAAATTTGCTGTCGCAAAATGCTCCTTGAACAATGGGAGTTCTGAACACTTGACCACACTTTCCCTTTGTTCAGACTGTGGACTGAGTTTACACTGCATTTTTATCCACATAAAATGTACTCCATTTTAATAACCTCGTTTTGGAGAAGTTGCATGGTATTTTCAGTTCAGGGAAGCATTGGTACTTGGAGCAAGGAGTTGTTTGAGTTTATACAAGAAGGTTTCTGGTAAGAATCCACACCATGTACATACCCTTCTAGACCTGTCAGCTAAAATTATATGGACAATTGGCTGTGTATTCCAATTGCTAACCATGTTGGGTGTGGTTAGACTATGGCCGAATCAGATAGTTGTATGCTTCAGCCTCCTGACTTCTATAAAACAAGAAGCAGTATCCCTTAAAGCAAGGGCGGGGAACCTGTTTTGAGAGGGTTGCATTCCCTCTGTCTTCCTTCCAGAGACCACATGTCATTGATGGGTGGGGACAGAGGTAGAAGTGGACAGAGCAATGAATGCAACGCTTGCTTTTGTACGGTAAGCTCCAATCCACATCCAGCTTCTGGCCCTGAGGTTCCCCACACTTGGCATTACAAGGTGGCTGGGAGCAAAAAATAAATCAAGAATGTTAAAACCCTGTGTTGTTTCCAGTACTGTACAAATTGCACTATAGTAAAGGTAAAGGGACCCCTGACCATTAGGTCCAGTCGTGACCGACTCTGGGGTTGCAGCGCTCATCTCGCTTTATTGGCCGAGGGAGCTGGCGTACAGCTTCCGGGTCATGTGGCCAGCATGACTAAGCCGCTTCTGGCGAACCAGAGCAGCACGCAGAAACGCCGTTTACCTTCCCGCTGGAGCGGTACCTATTTATCTACTTGCACTTTGATGTGCTTTTGAACTGCTAGGTTGGCAGGAGCTGGGACTGAGCAACGGGAGCTCACCCCATCATGGGGATTCGAACCGCCGACCTTCTGTTCGGCAAGTCCAAGGCTCTGTGGTTTAACCCACAGTGCCACCTGCGTCCCTGCACTATAGTAGCTATGCTTTAAACTGAGTTTAGAATAGTCTTCCTCTGAAAGTGGAATGGCTTCCAGGTTCTGCTGTTAACATTTTCTCTGCTGGAACAGGTAAAGGGTTTGCTTGTGTCAACAGAAATGCTGAGAATTCATCCTGGCTCCTACTGAAAAGCCTGATCTCTGTAAGGCCTACTCTACTTACTGTAGAGGCCGTGCTACCTACTGAAGGTCTAAGATTGTCTACTTACTAGACAATGGTTAGTAATGGTTTGTTCTTCTTGTGCTGTATATGATTATAACAAGAAATAGGCAGTTGTGCATAGTTATTTGCTGCAAGTAGACTGTGTCCTTTGGTGCATCTTAAGCGTTGCCTACTTTTCCAGAACCCACTCCCCAAAGTTGTGTGGTGGTGCTGTAGCTATACTGCTCAGCTTGCCTCTAATGTTTAGAAGTCCTACTTTCTGCCTTTATATACAATATTAGAAGACTTCTGAAGGCAGCCCTGTTTCGGGGTTTTTTTAATTTTTGATGGTTCTTTATGTTTTACTGTATGCTGTAAGCTGCCCAGAGGGGCTGGGGAAACCCAGCCAGATGGGTGGGGTATAAATAATAAAATTGTTGTTGTTGTTATTTCCCCTTCCAAACTCTTAATAAGGAGAGCACACTCCTGATTAAGTTTATTTTCTCCCTCAGTTAGCAGGTATCTAGGCTGAACATTTGACCCTCCTGTGCACAATATGCTTAGCAAAACTTCCCTTTGTACTTTCAACCTGTGGATTTTTGACCCTCCTATGCAGGAGAGCCTTTAAAGCAAACACAACCATTTTACAAACAACAACTAAACATATCATGGTTGAAAATCCTATTCCTATATTGTGGTTTCCCTGAATTAAAGCATCCATATCAGGCGTAGGCAAACTCGGCCCTCCAGACATTTTTGAGACCATCATCCCTGACCACTGGTCCTGTTAGCTTGGGAGTTGTAGTCCCAAAACATCTGGAGGGCCGAGTTTGCCTATGCCTGATCCATATAGTTGCTGCTGTGATGGGCAGGTGTGCATGGTGGAGCAAACACCCTCTGCAACTATCATGTTCAGCCCGCTGCAGTTGTGCTGTGTGGAAAGTAGCGCACAAATATAATGAGTGTTATTTGGACAGTCTGTGTGACAGCACTAAGTGTTGCACCGCTCTTACTTTCTTAAAATGTAATAATTTTTATCGCCTTATGAGATTCTTGTGTTGCATGCTGGAGGGAGTGCAAATGCTCATATAGTCATGAATTGGCAAATTGACTTTTAACTTGGCAAACATATGCAATTCTGTACCCTTGTTCTGCCGTTTGGTACATCTCCTGCTTTCAAAGATATTAGGCAGTTTAGTGAGTGTTAGTGTTTTTAAATGCTGTGAGTAGCATCCTCTACTCTTCCTGCATTCACTAGTAGTCAAAAAGGGCAAAGCATTGGAAGATTGTAGTGCAATTTGAAGTAGCTTATCTGGCATGATTTCAGGGAAGAGTAAAACCTGCAGGTGGAATTCCAATTTTGGTTCTCTACCCTACCCACTAGCCTTTAGCAATGGATTTCCATGGACATATACTTGCCTTCTTGAATTTTGATGGGTTGTGCTGGAGTTCTGCTGTTCCTTCAATGTTGTCAGCTGCTTGTTTCATCTAAGGGCCACAACTGCAAGTGTGCATTCTGTCTTGAGATAGGACATGTGGTTTGGTACAAAACTGTTCAAAATGCCATGCAGAGAGGTTGAAATGTTTTTGCAAGAATGCAGAGTGTTGGCTTACGGGTGAAGTATTGTGAGAGTGCACAACACTTGCATGAATGGTGAGCAAAGTTAACTAAAGGATCTGATGTTGGCAAGTGATGTGAAAGGGTCAGTGCCTGAGAGAGCTGTTGCCGGTCAGAGTAGACAGCACTGGCCTATACAGATAAAATAGACTTTACATGTCCATTATTGGAGAGTGCAGAGTCATGGGGCTAGAAGGCAGACCAAGCTTGTGTTGTAGAACTGCTGCTGTAGATAGGACTACCTCTGCCTTCTCCTCAGCAAGGCCTTAATCTGCTGTGGTGGGCAAGCATGCGTGCCACAAGGAGTTGTCTACAGAGCAAATAGCCAGATGGTTAAAACAAGCCAAGCCACATAATTGGGTAAAGCCATCTCACTCTCAGAAAAACAAAAACAAAAACCTGCCTATGGGTCATTATCCAGAGAGGGGGCGCACCAACCTGTCCACAAATCTGGAAGCCATTCAGAACCAGAGTGTAAATGTCTTATCTGCTCAGTTCGCCAAAATTCACATGCTGCCTTCTAAAGAAATAAAAGAAAATGCCATCTGTTTACTTGACTTAGAAAACATGTTAAGCATGATGATTCTGGTCTATCCAGTTCACTTTACTCAGGCAGTATGAAGGCCCCAATGTTGTTTTGTGCTGCTTTTCATTTCCCCTGGCTTGTACTGACAGGCCCAGAAAGGAGTTCTCCCCACTCTGGAGAAACTTGGTCTGTTCTCTGCCCTCAGGAAGGGGCCCAGAGAGCTGGCGAAGCAAGAGGTGCTTTCCTCCTCAGGGTTCTCTCCACTTCTGCCAATCCCTGTAGATGAGCAGCCCTCCTCAGTGCTTCGATCAGTATTGTAAAACCTTAGTTGCGTGCTTGTTTAGAAATATATAGATCTCTATCATTTTGCTTTTTAAAATCAACAGCACAAAAACCCGTGCTGCAAGCTGCAGCCAGCTGCTGGTTGGCAGCTTTGCTGGAACATCTGGTGTTCCTGGGCTGTTCTAACGATAGGATTCATAAAAGATTATAATTCAGGCCTTTAGAATTCTGAACAACCACCCCCTCAAAAAAGTAAAATCCAAGCTGATTTTTTTTATGGCGTTTTTTTAAAAAAGGAGACAGCTGGAGGGTGTGTTAGCAAAATAGTCAGGATGCTTCAGCAACTTTGTAATTAGCACTGCTACAGGGAGGTTGAATGGAAAATCTGTCCTGATGTGGAAATCTCCCTTCTAAAAATTGCTGTGGGCCCTGCCTGTGGGCTGCTCTATCAGAGGTCCAGCCCAAAAAATTAAGTGTTCTTGTTTCTGATTTATGGAGGGGAGCAGGCATGTCTTTTAACATAGCATTGGGAGGCAAAGATCAAAGGTTCCCAGGCTACTTCATGGAGGAGTTTTAATGCATACTTTATGCAGCAAATCTTTTAATAAAATTATATAGGAGGGCTTCCTTTATATGTGAGGGGGCACACAAACACTCCCGTTGTGTGGTAGTTGCAGTGTCATGCATGCTAATTGAAACATGACATTCCCAACAAAACAAAACAAAAAGCACACTGCCCTGGTATATCTTGCTTGGTCCTTGCCCAATCCATAGACTCAAAAAAAGATGCCTAGATATCTGGATTCTCCTGCAGCAATTGCTTTATAAATGCAGGGCAGTAACCAGGGTGTGTTTTTTAATGAAAAGAATGAATAGATAGAAGCTCGAAGATGTGGACACGAGCACCATTTCTGCACATAGGTTCCTATGTTTAATGCCAGTTTTACACCCTAGGTGGAAAAAATATTTCTAAAAAGCATTCATCCAAGGAGCTAGCATTCAGGTTTTAAGAGGCAGTGTTTAAAATTCCTTGGTACTAACTGCATATTTTGAAGCTGCCTAGGTAGTCAGGTGCCTGGGATTTTTCCAGCCATGCCTATATTCAACACAAATTCCCAAATAAGTTTTCAGGTCAGATGACAGATCAAATGCATGTTGCAAGTGCCTCAAAGGTAGTACAAGCCTGTAGGGTTTTTACTATTTAAAACTCAGTCCACAAAGCCCCACCCTCCCCCACTCCGGACATAACAAATGGAATCTCTTGGTTACAGAAAGTGTTGACTGGCTGGGCATTGACACATTGATGCTTAGGGCTACAAATCCACTGCTGAGTGCTTTCTGGATATGTAGCTTCTGACTTGGCTGAAATGTGAGGCCTGGTAATTGGTGGGGCTGGGGTGACATCTAATCAGTGTTCGAAACTCCCATTGTTCTAGGCACATTATGCGACCGGGAATTGCATTAGCGCGAGCAGTTTCTGAGCTCTATGTATAGTACTGCGCCTAAGATTTCAGATTAAAACTGCAGAGTGGAAGGAAAGGAGGACCTTTTTCTGCCTCCCCACTTTAAGCTATTGAAGACTGGAGAAGAGACCTTCTTAAGAATATTAGGGGGGTGGGCAGTGGATGGACTAGACCATGTGAAAAATGAACATAATATTTTAGCAGCAGCTCATTCACTTTCAGCTTTTCATTCTTGTTATAAAGAAAGTGTTCCTGGACATCCCGTTGTTGCGCCCATAACTTCGGCTTAAGGTGCCATTTAGCTCCTAGCTTGCATATCTCAGTTTCTAACACCGCATCTAATGCTAAAGCATGACTGCAGCTAAGCAGGTGTGGACCTGATTAGTCCCTTGGGTGGGGGACTACTGAGATACCTAACATGCCGTGATAAGATACAAGTGTGTGTTTTTAAAAAGCTCCTATAATCAAGCACCTAGTTTGACCTAGTTTCTTAGCAATGCTAAGGAAGTAATGGACACATGCTCGTTCAGAAGTCCTTGTATGTTTTGCTTAGCAGGTGGCTCTTTTACAAATGGCTTCTCAAACGTTCTCTGTGTGAGATTGTGACAGGGTCTCAAGACCAAAGACTGCTCATTCCAGGCTGTGCCATTCTAGCTGGCACATTTGCTATGCCCTTCACCCATGCTCCTGATCAGCTGATCCAGTGCTTTTCTTTGCCAACCTGTTGATGCATAGAGCTTTCAGCTTCTGGCAACATGAAAAAATAAAATACAGTGGTACCTCGGGTTAAGTACTTAATTCGTTCCGGAGGTCCGTTCTTAACCTGAAACTGTTCTTAACCTGAAGCACCACTTTAGCTAATGGGGCCTCCCGCTGCCGCCGCACCGCCAGAGCACAATTTCTGTTCTCATCCTGAAGCAAAGTTCTTAACCTGAAGCACTATTTCTGGGTTAGCGGAGTCTATGTATGTAACCTGAAGCGTATGTAACCTGAAGTGTATGTAATCCGATGTACCACTGTATAGGAAGGAGCTTGCTGTCTGATCCTTAGCCTATTAATGCCATTTCTTTAAGTGGTGTTTAGAATCGGGGTCTCAGTGCACAACCTTCCAAAAACAGTTACAACGAGGTTTGCCTGGTTCTCTTAAGTATACGTGCTCTGGAAATATGAAACTCAGCTGCTGAGGAAGGGACACAGAGCAGACCTAGGAGGTGTACCCATCCGGTCAACAGATGCAGGAAGTCTGATAGGGGACCCGGTCTGCCTCAGGAGCAACATGGCCTCTGACTGCAGCTGCCCTGACCCTGAGGGCTCCAAGAAGAGAATCTGAGGAGCAGAAACAAAAAAGAGGCAGGAAGCTGGACCTCCGTGCATGCGTACTTTCCTTTCCTGAGCTTGGCAGTACTGCACATCCAGCCTCTAGGTTCAAAACACCATGTATTGAATGCTTTAAATATTTATTTTCATTGTATGTAGTTCTTGTTTTATAGATGATGCCAACACTTGTGATTTGATCGCTTTCTTTTCAAAGAAGAAGGCAAGTTGCTGGAAACCACAGGAGGAGAGAGTGCTCTTGTGTTTGGGTCTTGCTTGAGTTTCCCACAGGCATTTGGTTGGCTGCCATGAGAACAGGATGCAGGACTAGATAGACTATTGGTCTGATCCAGCAGGACTCTTCTTGTGTACAGGTTATTGTCTCAAACACAGTGTCAGAAGTATTCTGCCATTTTGAAGCCCAAGTGTTCATAGGCACAGGGCTGAGCCTGGGTCTGATAATTCTATTATCTTCTACTTCTCTTGTGCGGGGAGTTTTCTGTTGCTGTCGGAAGAGTAGACAGGCATGCAAACTCCACTTGCATCCTAAAGTGGTATAATCTGGAAAAGTGTGACTTATTGGTTCTTTAAATCCTGCAAATGCCCTTGGTTTCTATGGAACAATAGAACATAATTTGTTGTGCTTATAATTTTGGATTAAGGAGTTTTTTAAACTGTGAATTTAGCTTCCACTGGAAGACAAAAACAACAACAAGTTGCTAGTCATTGAGTGAAGAGCTTGTAAGAAATGAATAAGTCCATACAGTGATCCAAGGAAGAATACCACACTAAATTACCAGCACTTCCTTCATTTTGATATGAGTAAGGAAGTTCGAACACTACCAGTGTTGATTGATACAAGGTGTGCACTTAGATTGCTCACATTCAGGAGATAAGGAAGATAATTGCATTTTGGGCTTTCAGTGGGTCAGTTAGTCAAGGTTAAAGGGAGACTTCCTCTTCTGCAAGTCACATTTATATACAATATCTGGGCCAGATCTTTGAACTGTTTAAATAACTAGCTCTGTCAATGTTAATAGAACTGCAGTAGCATCTGCACCCCAGGAATCTGGCTCGCTTCTGAAGGTTAGGCAGACTTACAAACAGGCCATCATTATATATGATAACAGAACTTTTACATGGCTCAGCCACGTAGTATATAGCATGTAGTCTAAATGTAGATTGTCACAAACACAGTAGCTCTTGATTCTTTAGTTGTGTGGCACCAGTTCTGCATTTCAGGGTTACTTTAAGATAGCTTAACCTCTGCACGGGCCTTTATTTCCTGGACCCTGAGTGTTTACCTGTTTCTGCCTATAAATTATAGATGGTAGACTGCTTGCTTTGAAGTGCAAACTGGTGGACGTTTAGGAGCAAAGCTTTGAAAAGTTCAGGTTAAAACTAGCAGGGCTTAATTAGAGAGAATAAGAGTGCCCAGTTCAATAGTAAGAAAGTAGATTAACTGTTCTTGCAAGGGCCTTTTGTATTGTTCAGTTGTAATAATGGTAACCCTAAGAGGAGAATCTAATTGCTTTCTGCCCTTGGGGAGGGGAGCATTCATATGTGTGTCTTCCTCTCTGTGCAGTTACCACTTCCTTTCCTAGTGGTTTCTTATGAATTATCCCCTCCCTATATGTCTATCATCTGCACCAGTGTTCTGGATTTGTGAGATTAGCTGAAGTCTATATGTACTGTGTGCCTGTCCGCACACACACTGCAGAATTTAAATTGGATTTTCTTCCAAGTAAGCTCTAACCTAGGCCCGTTTACTCTATAGTTGAATGGGGCTTACTTCTAGGTGAGTGTTCATAGACCTGCAGCCTAAATTTCTCTAGATTCCCTTTCCTCCTCCTCCTCCTCCTCCTCCTCCTCCTCCATATTTGGTTCTCTATGGGTTTCCCTCATTCCCCAACCTACCTTCTGCTTCTCTCTCTGCCTGTGTGTACATGTGTGCCTGCACTCTCTCTCTCCCTATCCTCCAGCTTTCACACGCACCAGCAAGGAAATCTTTGAACAGCAAGTGCAGGAAAAGATTTTATTCCTTCCCCCCAGAGTTAGAGGGAGTGCCTGTACATGCCATCCTGCCAGTGGGATATCTTTGCACCATTTCATGCCCACATTGTAACCTCAGCTCCTGATCCAGCAAGTGGGCAAGGAGTGACTGCTTGATTTGTTTTCCTCCTCTGATCTCTCTGAGCTGCTTTTCGGCAGAGCAGATTCTATTCCTTACTTAGCAGAGGGTAATGTGTGCTCTTTTAGCCACTTATCTGCTTACTTGGCCACCAGCCTAATGTTGCTGTGATTGACAAGGGGCCATACCGCTGACCTCATTCCCCTCCCTTCCCCCGTAGAGCCGATGCACATGGTGGCGCCCTCCTGTTGCCATGGTGACTGGGGCCAGAGCAAGTCCTGTTCCCACATTGCCTTAGGATAGATGTGTTGCAGTTTGATGCAGGCCTTTGCATTAGGGGGTTTTATGGTTGGCAACATTCCACTCTTTTGTTGAGTGAGGGAGTGTAATCTAATTACAATCCAAGAGACAAGGTCCTCAGTGGTCAGTATCATTTTTTCCTGACTTCCCTGTCTCCCAAAGTGGGGGAGGAAGCAACAGCTATTGTGCAGAACTGCAGTTCATGCTAAGCAGAATTTCACTCATGGACAGGAGCTGAAATGGGCAAGGAAATGTTTGTCATTCAAAGTTGTTGGATAAGGGCTGTCCTACCTGTACGGCAAAGTGATGTGATTAGCCAGGACTGTGCCACTTCAGATTTGATGAGTGCATTTTGAAATGGGCCCTCATATTTTGCAAAATATATCCATGTACAGTGGTACCTTGGGTTACATACGCTTCAGGTTACAGACTCCACTAACCCAGAAATACTACCTCGGGTTAAGAACTTTGCTTCAGGATGACAACAGAAATCGTGTTCCGGTGGTGCGGCAGCAGCGGGAGGCCCCATTCGCTAAAGTGGTGCTTCAGGTTAAGAACAGTTTCAGCTTAAGAACAGTTTCAGGTTAAGTACGGACCTCCGGAACGAATTAAGTACTTAACCTGAGGTACCACTGTATAGAGAGAAATCCATTAGCACATAATGGAGGAGAAGAGAGTCTAGCCTGGTTGTCTCCCTTGTATGTTAGTTTTCTGTGTTCAGGGAGTGGGGGGGGGGGCATTCCAAAACGACAAAAGTGATGTGTGATTTTATTGCATGACTCTAGATTCCTCATAAGAATTGTTGTATGTAAGATTATTATGCAAATTTGTGAGAACGATGGGGATCCAGGAACTGCTTGCAGATGGTTCTGCCTAACAAAGGATTGACTGTGCATTCTTGGGGGTTTTAATTAGTCAATCCCGAGTTCATGCTTTTCCCGTAACAGGTTTGCGTAGGAACCTTGCCTGCCACCTCTTCCTGTCCTTCATGAGCCCCACCCATGCAATCATCTAATGTGATCAGGGTCACATCATACCAAAAGCAGAAAGCAAGCCTTGGCAGAGCCTCAAGCAAATGCACTAAGCCACAACAGATTGTTTCCTCAGTTTGGCTAATAAATCTGACATAGGTACTAAGGCCATAGGGTGCGATGGCAAGGTAATTAGCCAAACCCAGGGGAGACTTGGATGTATACAATTCCCTGCCTGTCCACAACCGGACACTGGTTATGTCTCAGTGCGCCAGAGTAGACCTGGGAGAAAAAGGAGCCAGGAGGAGGAATTGGGGGCCCCTCCAGTGTGTTGTTGACCTGTTCCTGCTAAATCTTTTGTCTGTATTAGGAAGCACATCACTTGCTGCAGCACTCACCATTAATATTCAAGGTGTTACTTTTTAAATAATCCTGCTGGTGCAAAAAAAAGAAGTGTCAATTACAAATAGAAAAACCAACCTGCTGGAAAAGAAATGCAGATCTCTTCCATGGCAACGTACAAAAATATCCAATCTTCCAAGGTCTCAGTGGGCTGAAACCACCTCCCTCTGCATTATTTCAAACTGAGATAAGAAGACAATTGGGCTGCAGCCTCTGCAGATTCACTAATTCCTTTCCTGTGCCTTTGAGAAGGGAAATGAGTAAGGTCACTCAATAAGTTAGTAGCAGAGGTGAGGAATGGCATCCAGGCATCAGAACCCTTTTGATACCCACTATCACTCTTGTTCTATCTACTACCATCATACATTGTAGTGTAGGTTATCTAGTCTGGTAGATTTGCATTTGCAATGCTGCAGCCTAATGCAAGCAACTGTGTACTATTTATAAGCACTCATCCTGAGATTGAAATATTCTGAGAACCTGTGTTGGTCCCTACTGGTCATATAATTGGTTGGAGCTCACCTGAATCTTGATCAGATGTGAGATTCTGCTCATATGATAGAGAGCAAATAATCTTGTTACCCCGTTCGTATGAAACAGATAGCCAATGTGCTGCTCTCCAGATGTTGTTTGACTCCAGTTCCTATCAGCCTAAGCTAGCATGGCCAATGATCAGGGATGATGGGAGTTGTGGTCAAACAATATATTGAGGGTACCATGTTGGCTGCCCCAATGAAAATAACCTCCGCTTTGGGATGCTATAGCAACGTGATGAAACCCCTGAGCCACTACTCCTGACATTAGTTGTCCTGGAAACCACCAAACACTCAAAGCTCCTTGCAATAGAAGAACCACCCTACACACAAGTACCAGGCATAGGCAAACTCGGCCCTCCAGATGTTTTGGGACTACAACTCCCATCATCCCTAGCTAACAGGACCAGTGGTCAGGGATGATGGGAGTTGTAGTCCCAAAACATCTGGAGGGCCGAGTTTGCCTATGCTTGCAAATACTCACACCCACACAGTGTGATGGGCATTTGGGTGGTTAATAATATGACCCATTTGAATTACTCCATTATCTTTGTAACAAGGTTCATCACATGAGACCTGTTTCTCCCTCACAGCAGGGCTCAGATTTTCATTAGGATGGTTAAAACCTGTGAAAAGTTTGATCCACTTTCAAGAATTCATTGGGAATCTTGCATATGTGTTTTCCTATCAAAGTTTATTTTTATTTCTGCGTCACCATCATTGTCTGCTGCAGGAAAGGAAAGGTAGGTAGAATAGCTAGGTTACAGGCTTCATCATGCACCCCCTGTTCTACTAACTTCGTAGATACATACTTTTTATTACACTTTCTCTCTCCCCTCCAAAAAATCTGGTTTATTTCTTTGACTTTATTTTGGATATCGAGAATTTGAGGCAGTCTGAATGAGGATACAACTGCAGGACAAGAGAGAAGAATTGTGGGTCTAAACTTTCTATCTGAGTGTCAGGAGAGTTTCTATGGCAGACTGCAAATTTTACTGCAGTGTGAATGCTTTTCAGTGTGCAGTCTCCATGAGCACCAGCATTCAAGAAGCTAAAAGAGGTGTCTTTGGATTAGCGTTTTGTTTCGAAAAATAAGAGGGAAAGATGAATGATCTTTATACAATGACTAGTTCTCCACTATGACTTCTTCCATAGGAATGTCCAGACACAACTATTGGGTTTTTTCTTTTGGAACTGGCTAGGATTTTTGAGGAGGAGTCTGCAGTTGACTGGGTGGCACGATGTACAATGAAAGGATCTGGGAAAGCCTTCCTGACCTTGGATTTTTGAAGCATGAAATTTAATTATTGTGATCTTACCATGCATGACTTGAAAGTTATGGCCCATAAAATTATCTCGTCTGCACACTTGACTCCATTACATCTCCATGGTGTCATCTCACTTGGGTTGGCTTTGTGCCACAAGACTAAGAGAAAGGAAGTTCCTAGGCTTGTCCTAGCCAGGTCTAACTCCTGGTCCTTGTTTTTCATATATTATGTCAGGACTCACTTGTTCCATGAGAGCGCCAACAGATGAGCTCCTCCTCAGAAATGAATGAAATCTGTGATTCACTGTAGGAGTGAGCGTCTTTGTTGACATTGCATCCTATCAGAGGTATCTAAGGTAGCAAACAATTCTTAGTTACATGTAATTAATGCAGTTTATGTGTCATGTTTTTGAACATGGCAGATGCCAAGCAATAGGTATAGTACATGTTGCATTTATTGCACTGTATGACGCCTTCGTTTGCCCCACCTACAATAAAACATGTTTCTCCCATATCGGTCTCCACAGCCACAGCAGGCGCTGTAACTCTTCAGTGGTTTGACTTTACCTTGAAAGGCGCACTCTCCCATTGTCTCCTGAGACAGATGCCAACAGCAGTTGTATGGTGGTTATAGCATGTTCAACTGGGGAGACCCATAAAGCTCACTGGGTCACCTTGGCCAATTGCTTATCTCACTGCCTAAGTTATATCACAGGGTTGTTGCAAGGATAAAATAGAGGGGGGTAGCATATTCCCAACGCGCTGGAGGAAAGGGAGGTCAAAAATTAAACTTTTTCAGAGAGGAAGAAATGTCTGGCCATTTCGAACTTCTGGGTAACCAAATCTGCTTATTATACCACAGCGTGTGTTTATGGCAGCAAGCAGTTCCCTGTAGAAACATAATTCAGTCTGGCTTTCTTTGCAGCAAATGCTGTTGTAGGTTTGTGGCTGCAAAGGTTGTTTGTCTCAAATGCTGCTCATTAATGGGCAAGTGACCTGATTGGCAGCTGCAACAGTACAAAATGCTTCCCTTATGCCAAATATATCAGATGATTATCTTTGTTTTGGAGGGGGAAGGTTTATGCTTCTGTGATCCATTGGCATCTGATTTTGGGAATACACAGCACCCTGCCTATCCCTATTGAAAGTAGGTGGAGCTCTGTTTGTTTTGTTATAATGAGAACATGACTGTAGGTTTGTGCTCCAGTTTCGAATAACAAGGTTTTGTTGAAAGGAAACTTTTAAAAGTAATGCTTTGAACTGCAAAATAATAATAATAGGATTAATTTCTACATTGGTGATACTTTTTATAAGCAGAGCCTGGTTTTGTTTGGCATTTCACTTTTTTATGTGTCACAGTTAGCAAACTTTTCTCCAAGATGAACGCTTTATGCACCCAACTGTTGCTCTCAGTGAGTTCTTGATGAAGAATAAGTTTGTCAGAATGAGTGCCCCCGTGGTGTTCAAAACTATGACCCACTGCCAAAACAATCATGAACTTGTGAAAAATAATTTATGATTATGTCTTTTCTTTTTTCTAAAAAAGCAAGGCATCTTTGGAAGTTTTTGTTACTTGTTTTTTATTGATTTTTTAAAGTGTAAATACATCTGCATAGACTTACAAAGTTGGGTTGCGGATGAATATATAACTTACAACAATTAAACTAAACAGTCAAAATAATATGAGAGAATGAATGCCAGAGTAATTGCAATTACATTATTTTTTGTCATTTGTTACATATATCACAATTTAATAGAGAAATGATAGGGAATCTTTGGGAGTTTTAAAGCAGTCCTGTGAATATGTTTTAGCGAAACAAGTATTACGGTAGTGGTAATATGCAGTATTGATTCATCATAAATGAATAGTAGCCTGTACAAAGCAAGTAAACGATCTTTTCTGCCCCATTTTCCAGAAACCATTATGCTGTGCCATTGATTTCAGATTTAGGATTTGTCTAAGTGCAGGAAAGAGGCTTTCAACACTTTATTTCACAACACTTGTGAACTTGTGAGATACAGCTGCGTTACCACCTTGAGCTTGAGGTAAATCCTTGTGTTAGTATGTGAGGATGAGTTTTCCCTTCCTGGCGCAAGGATAGTTCTGTTTTGATCTTCTGTAAGCCTCTATGACTTGAGGGGATGTGGGTTCAAATCACCACTCATTCTTGAAGCTTATAGGATGATACTGTGCTTGTCACATGGTCTCTCAACCCTACCTCACAGGGGTTTTGTGAGGATAAGGAAGGGGGGAACCATTTGTGCTATGAGCTTTTTGGAAGGGTGGGATAAGATGTGGTTTATATAATAATCTCATAGGCCTGAATCATCCTATTTCCACATCTCTCAAACATTTGTAAAAAGACACTAGCAACATGAATTTAACTTTTGTAAAGCAAGTGTGAAACAATTGTTAATTTCACAAAAACATGAGTTAATTTCAGCCAGATGTGAATAATTAATAGATTTCTTACACTGCTAGGGCTATACTTCCCTTGGTGTCTTTGCTAGAACAAATTTAATTCTGTTCCAGCTTGAATAGTATATATGGTATGTGTGCATGCAGTGACGGAGTCAGGTTATTCTGGTGGACAAGATTGTCATGTTGCAAGCGGTAGAATTTGTACAGAAAGGCTACCATTTCAAAAGTCCATGTCAGTTTTGGACTGGAATCTCCAATAGCAAAAGCTTGTCTGAGGAAGTAGAATGCTACTTCTCCTCATTCAGAAAACTATTGTGTTTAGACACTAGAATTGCGACTGCGGTCTTCCTGTTCACTATTGTATCATTGGTTGCTGGGGAAACCAGCTATGGTAACTTAAGAAGGGAGATTTCACCCAGTGCAGCAATGGGACTGATGCTGACGGGTGTACAATGTCATCCTTCCGTTGCATTTAGGAAGCTTGTTTTGTGCAGGGCTGGGGTGGGGCAACCAATAGTGTATATACTGCATGTGAACCCCCCCCCAACCCCCCCCCACAGTTTTGTGTTGGCAAAGTCCAGAGGCCTCTTATTAACTGCTGATAATTCCAGCTTTTCCTTCATTAAAGTAAGTATCTGGCTCTCAATTTGGCAAGATAAATTAGAAGATACTACATTTCTGAGGACTAAAGCTGATGTAAGGTAGCATTAAGAGTATCTGGTAGAAATCTCAGCCAAGCCTTAGGCAAGCCCACTCATTTCTTAAGCCTCTTCTGAAACACTCCACTTGCATAGACCTTTCCCCAAAGTCTTAGTGTTTGTCTAAGGAACATATAGACTAATAAAAAGAAGTTTCGCTACTATTATTTCCAGACTTAACCTGACTCACAGATCCAAAATAAGTCTGTGGGCAGCTGTACTTTGTGTTAATTGAATTATATGCAAATTAAGTTACATGCAGGTTGCCCAAGCTGCCCCTCCTCTAGCTTATTTTTACAATAGGGTTGGCAGTGCTAGGGGAAATTACCACAATTCTGTGATGTAAAAAGGCAACACACACACACACACACACATAATAGCTGATTACCATTGTGTAATAATAATCTGTGATCTGCTTCTGAGTTTCTGAATGCTAATAAATGTCAATGAAACAAAAAGTAGGAATGCATATTAAATTATATAAATGGTAGTATGTGGAAGATCCCTGTGTCTACCCAGGAACAAGTTTCCTTTAAATCAGAGATTTAAATTGGTTTTCCCCTGCTAAGTTGCAGTTTCCTTCTGCTACATGTTAGTCTGTGTCCTTGTTACCTTATAAGATGCCAGCATTGCCAGTTCACAGTACCAATTTATTCAAATCTGATGGATTGCAAAATGTGGGGGGCAATTATTTAGACCCCCATTGTTTTCTTTTTAAATTATTAATCAATATGAGCAAAGGGTTAAAGGTAAAGAACCCCTGGATGGTTAAATCCAGTCAAAGGTGACTATAGGATGCGGCGCTCATCTCACTTCAGGCCGAGGGAGCTGGTGTTTGTCCACAGGCAGCTTTCTGGGTCATGTGGTCAGCATGACTAAACTGCTTCTGGTGCAACGGAACACCATGACGGAAACCAGAGCACATGGAAATGCCGTTTACCTTCCTGCCACAGTCAATATGAGCACTTGACTATTGGTACATGAAAACAGTGCATCATAAAGTAAGCAAACTCCTGACTCTTCCAGTGACATGTGAGGAGGGAGTGGGAATAAACAAAAAGGGAAGGGAATAAATTGAAAGCCGCATTGCACAAGCAGTTCTTGCGCAGGGCTTCCGCTGGCAGGGGCCCCTTAGGTGAATCCGGCCCCCAGGTTCCCATCTGCCTCTTGGACTACTTTTTAAAGTTCCCACTCACAAGAGGGTTTAAAAGAATGAACGGGATAGAGAGTTGTACAGCATCTGATGCTAGAATAAAGCTATATAAATTAAATGGCAATTAAGGAGAAGACAATTACCATAGTTGTCCCAAGGCCCTGGAATTACCCTCCTATGGAAAGTATGAAGCTGCTTCTTTCATTTCTTTCCAGAATAATAATAAAAGCAAACACAAAACTTTCTTATTCCAGAGAGCATTTGTCTATTGAGTTGTGCTGTGCTGTTGCTATTACATTTTTCCAGTTCTGATGTTAGCTGTTGTAATGAATTTTCTGTTTTAATGTGATTGTTGGATGTTAGGTATATGTGTTAATGTCTTGAGCTGAGGATATTTGGGATAGAAATATGTATTTTAAATTGAGTAAATAGAAGTGGAATACTGGCTCCGAAATACCAAGATTGGACTATTGAGAACAGTCAGCTAAAACTATTCATTACATACAGACTGTGAGAGTAGAAGTTGTCCTGAGAAAGTGAAACATCTCTTATTTGTGTCATTATACCCTTTATGTGGAAGCGTGATCTATTTTTACCTGAGGTAAAAGAGTAAAAAGGGACTTGAAGGTGTGAGAGGAGTTTCTGACATAACACTGTTCATGTAGTTCCTCCACCCCATAATAATTTGTATGTTCAAATGCACATTCACATTAACAGATCTTTTAAAAACCACTCATGCAGAAGTACTCTCAGAGCCTTTCAGCACAGTGAAGCCACATCTGCACCATATATTTAAGGCACTATTATACTACCTTAACAGTCATGGCTTCTTAGTTTGTTCAGGGTGTTGTTCGGAGACCCCTATTTCCCTCACAATCCTTCACAGGGAAGTGGGAATTGTAGCTCTGTGAGGGAAATAGGGGTTTCCTAACGATTCACAGCACCCTTAACAAACTACAGTTCCCAGGATTCCTTTTGAGAAGCCATGGCTGTTAAAATGTTAAAATAGTGATGTAAATGCATGGTGCAGGGGTGGCCTAAGTGTATTTTTATCGCCCACAGTTCATGTATCTTCCTTGGAGGTTGTGCTTCATTTGCAACAACAGTATTTTCCCCGAGCTGTCAAAACACTTTGGGTGGTATTCAACAAAGTTTTACTGAGAGTAGGCCTGTTGAAATTAATGTGTGGGGTCCATTCATCTCAGTGGGTGCTCGCTAAGTGAACCTTAGTTGAATACCACCTAATAATGTACCTGAGGGAAATGTGATGCCCCCCTCAAATAGCACCTCCCTTGTTGTTATGCTTGCCATGTGGGAATGCGTGGGAATGTCATTGGTAATACAATGTTTCTTGTGAAATTAGTGATCAGCAATTCAGCTTCTCCTTCCCATGCCCTGCTTACCCTATTCTGTTAACTTACTTCTTTATCATGTTTAATTATTTTCTTCAATGGAAGCTATCTGATTTCAGGCTGTGTAATTTCTCCTCTGCAATGCTTTCCCAGTAATACTGATTAAAATAGAAAACCACAGCAAGGCTTTTCTCCCCTTTCCCATCTCACATATTAGGTGAGCTTTTATTATTTAAAGTATTTGGTACAGGCTAGATCCTGGCTTGGTTCCTGAGTCATTTCTCCATCTCTCCACTCCTCTTCATCTGCAGTTCCCCACCCTATTCCCAAGGGTCTCTCACCCCAGAAGCAGATTTTCAGGATATACAAGGGGCTGAAGGTGGGGTGGGGGGAGCAGGCAAACTTCATTTCATTCATGAAAAGAAAATCGGGTCTCAGACCTCTTGCAGCTTTTTTCTCATATGCAAGTGTGCATTTCTAGGAAGGCTGTGGAAGGGATTGGGCAAAACAGTCGCACAACTATTGTCCTTGCAGCAAAACCTCCTCCCTTGGCATCACGTGCAGATGCAATATTATCACTGGAATAAGGGACCTCCAAAATGCAAATGGCCTTTTGTTCCCTGGTAAATGAGATATTACATTGCAAAACACTCTCCCTCTTCTATCTGTGGCCTCCAACATAAGGGGCAGGGATGCCTGAAGAGTGATGCCTGGAATAGACTCCCCAAGTGCTGCAGATTTGTACCTCTCACATTTGCCTTTTCTATTTTAAAGCTTCTCTCGTTTTCTATTTTAAAGCTGCTTCTCTCCTGAGTGTCACAAATGCTACGAGTACTTACACAAAGCATCAGTCTCTTAAAACTGAGAGAGAACCAGAGCCAAACATGGGATGTCCCTCTAATAAGGAACAGTTGAGGTGGATGAGAAAGTATCACCTCTCGACCCTGTGCTTGACAGGAAAGCGAATGAAGCATGGCCAGGGATTTTTTTTTAGCATTGGCCTTTCTCAGCTCACATTTCCAGAAAGATGTTAAAAATTCAAATGTGCTCAAAAATGTTAAAAGTGAAGGTATGCGCCTGTTCCAAGTCGCCACCATATTTTATAGCCAGGCAGCGTCCATCTACCGTAATCCCTTTGTTTCTTTATTTATGTAACATTTTTGCTCCGTTTGGGGGTGGTTACGAGTCTTAACTGATTCATAGCTCAGCTTTTTGCAGAGCTTATCTTAATTAACTAGCCGAGTAGCTGAGCTCTTGAAAACAGCTGTGGTTGCACGGAGCAACTTTGCTCAGGCAGAATGCATCTCTCATTTCTAACTAGCCAATGATATTGCCTGAGAATCCCTTGGTGCACAAATGCAGCAGCACTTTAGATAAAACATTCCAGAAGAAAATAGGGTGGGGGGAAGCAGCAACCTAAAAAGCACTGTAGTAGGCAGATCTCCTCCTTCCTTAAGAAATAGAGTCTGTGAGTGTGCCTATTGTAGGGCAATGAAATAATCAAGAGCCCACCCAATTCCCATAGAGCTTTCTGCAACCTCCCGGCTATTTCCTGCTCCCAGGAGGCCTGAGGTGCCTAGACCTTGAGGTAAAAGCAGAGGAAACAGTAGGGCAAACACCAAATTCGTTCTCACTGCCTAAAGAGAAGATGGTGGCCTTTCCCTGCAGTGCAATTAATCCCCCTCCCACCTCCCTCTGCCTAGACCCAGAATTAATTACTTGATTAAAAACCCCAAGTGGTAGTTAATAATAATCCCCTCAAAATTGGTCTTTGCTGTCATTTCCCCCCTCCCACAAACTCTCTTGCCTGCTCCTAACCAGTTAACATTTCCTCCTGCTCTGTCCTTCCCCTGTTTTCATTAAAGGTTTGAAACTAGGCAGATTTTTTTCTCCTGAGGGGGATTAGGTGCACTGAGAGAATTAAGGGCAAACGTCTGTGGATTTTCTCTCTCTCTCTGTGAGCATGCCCTTGATGCAGCGTCTGGAGGTGCCCAGTACCGATCCTGTACTAGCAGCTTTTGGCTGGAGACCAGCTTCTCTAAGCCAAGCTGTTGAGCAGATGATTCAAACTGAGTAGCCATTTTGGGATTGGTCAGTTAGGTCCAGCTTTCCGCCCTTCTCTCTTTTACAGGAACTCAGTATTTGAGGGCAGAGTAGGTTTTCCCCATCTGATAATGGTTTTTAATGCACACACAACAACACACAAATTCAAATGCCCTTCCCCAAAAGCCTGGGCAGAAAGATCTTTGCATGCCAACAAATCAGCATCAGTTCTACTGTCATTTGCATAGAGTAAGGCTTGCTACCACAGAGAAGAGAAAGTGAGCATTTGGAAGGGTTGGTTCTAAAATGCTTTGTTGCCCTCTGTATCTCTAGGTCTATGTATGCTCAGGTCTGTATAAATACTCTGCTACGGCCTCTGAAATGGTTTGGGTGGGCAGTGTTTCTGTCGGTGTCCTTCATTCGTTCCCCAACCCTAAAAATATAATAAATATTTATCAGATCCGGCAGAAGTTATCTAATTAGGGAAGATGTGTTCTGCATGAAAATAAATCCAAATTCCTACCCTAAATAATCTAAACTGCACATTGAAAATTGGGCTGCAACACATTGGAGTAATCCTATTCCCATTGGGGAGCAGCAAGGGGTGCAGTGCTTCTCCAACAAAGAGTAAACTATGCAGTGTCCTGCCTCCTCAACCATTGATATGGGAGGTGCTCTGTTGGTTAATCATTAGATTAACCATTAGATGATTAGGCAGGTAGATTTAAAATGATGATGATGATGATGATGATGATGATGATGATAATAATAATAACAATAATAATACCTAATTAATTTAAAGATTAGTACCCAAAAAAGTCATATGTGGTGGGTGCCATTTTAGGAGAGGTATTTCCCCATCTTTCTCCCTATGGAGGGAATGTTTCTTCCCTCCACTGTGCACATATAAAGTGTTGCCTAAAAAGCAAGAAACGTGTTCTTCTTTTGCAACTGTTGTTGTTTTCACTTATGGAATTTATGCAGAGTGGATTGATTTAAAACTCATACAATTAAGGAGTTAACTTCAGTCAGATGACGGCTATTAAAAATAAAATAAGAATCCTGTGCTCGGAGGAAATCAAGCAGATCTTATCACCCACCATCATGTTTTATAAAGCACCCCAAATTCTTCTGTGTGCTGTTCAATGAAAATCTTAAGAGGATGATGCTCTGCCTTTAGGTTCACACTCTGAATTTGGCCAGTACAATGTGATGGCTAAAAGGGTGGGTAGATGGACAGAAGAGGAGGAAACAAAACAAAATATATAGACGTTTGTTTATTTTGGGGGGGAAATGATTCTTCATTGGTTCAGAGTCGCCTGAAAGCACATGATGAAGCTCCTCCGCTGAAAGCTCGTGGAAGGCTTGGCTCTGCCTGGATAAGAGCTCTCTTGGGAAGTAGGTGTAAGATGCTGCGACTTATGTGGAGGTGGAGTGGGCTGCAAGTTTAATAAATAGATTGTCCTTTCCCTCTGTTTTATGGGAGACAGAGTCTCCTACCTGCCTTATATATATTCAAATGCCCACATGTTTCCAGGACTCCAAGTTCTGTGTGTTCAGTGATCACAACACATGGAACAAATCCAGCCTTGCTTTTTCTATACAGCTTTCAGGTGTGGTTGTTTTTTTCCTCATCAATGGATAGGAGCTGATCCATATAGCCATGTTAATCAACATTATCTCCTTGTATACAGCCAATGTGGCACATAGGATAAAGTGTCGGATCTCTTTAATCTTGCCCTGCTTTCTCTTTGTCTTTGGAATTGGAAAGAGATTTTTCACAAGGCAGGCTGAGTTGTACGGCGTGGCTTGCTTATTTAAGCCACGTGGGATCCGTGCCACAAATCTTATTTATTCCCTGTGATGTGCCTTGATCTTTCATTGTTGCCTAGTTAACCTAGTGAGTCATCATACTATGATTATGGGAGCCGCTGTGATGTAATGGATAGAATGTTTGGCTTGAACCAGGGAGACCTAGATTCAGATCCCTGCTCTGACAAGAATCTTCTTGAGTGGCCTTGGGCACATTGCTGTCTTTTAAGTCTGGCCTGCCCCAGAGGGCAGTTGCAAGGATAAAATGTCCTTGGCTTTTTGGAAGAAGGGCAGGTGCAAATTAAACAAACATGTAAACTGCAATTATCCACATGATAGTCGATCAGCAATAGCCACAGCAATTGGATAGAGCTTAATCATCATGTGAAATAATTGTTGATCGGTACCATAGCTGGACAATGTTATCTGGGACAAAGGTTTGCATTTTACTGTTAAGATTATACACCAAACACATTTGTTGATGCAGAAGATAAAGACTCTGCAGGACTAGTTTATCTGGATCTTTTATTATCACAAAAAGCTCATTTGCCAGAAATGAGATCAACTTCCCCAGCTGCATGAAGTCAACCAGGAAGCTTTCTCATCCGAAAAGGTGTTTGCCTAAAGCCCTTTCATCTCTCTTACGTCTTCCAAACCAGTGAAGATCCATTATAAATAATGTCCTTCCCCCACACTTCAGAAAGGACTGAAAATTGCAATGTCTGGATTAATTTCTGCCCCATGCATTCATTGTGCCATTGTCAAAAGTGCCATTTTATTCCTCCCACCCTGGTCATTTCTCCAGATATGATAACTGGGCTGGATGAGGGCCTGGAAAAGCCAGCCTAGTGAAGGCACTTAACTAAAAATTGGGCACAATATGGAAGTTGATACCTTCAGTTGATATTACACTACAGCAGGCTTGCACAACTTGTGACCTACCGAGCATGTATACTGATTCATGTTTGTGTCTGTAGAAGACATGTTGAGTACCTGGTGGGCTAAATGGGTCACAAGTTGTAGAGGCCTGCACTGGGCGAGATATATGCGTTCCAATATTATTGGTCTCTTTGGTTGCTGTACTATCAGTAGTATATATTCCTTCCACCACTTAATCTTCCATCTTCCTTCATAGTGTGCTCCTTCCTTCCTTCCTTTTTGCCAGATCAATCTAAAATGTATTACTTGGCATTTCCTAAATCGTGCTGTTGATAACCAGAGTCAAACTCTTCTGTTATTTACGATGTCTATCTTCTTAGGTGTGTCAGTAGTACATTTTTTAAAAAGTACTTTAAAAATGGCAAGCAGCTATATGGTTTATTGATATAAGAATCATGACAATAATAAAAAAATCTCAAAAATTAAATATGAAGTAAAACTGAGGGAAAACTTACATAAGCCTCAAACAGGACGGAGTCAAGTAAAATGAAAGCCGAACTCTTGTATATGTTACAGTGTTGCCCATTGTGTTAATAATAACCTTGAAATAATTAACTGTGAGAGCATGAGACTGTTTTTTTAAAAAAAATGTTTTAGATATGTGTTTGTTTTGTTTTTAAGTGTATTGGCTTCTGTTCAACGTAGTGCTAAGGTCATGGTTTCCTCAGCGCAAGGATTTTCCTTATACCACAATAATTTATTTCCATGTCCTCCACCAATGCGCTCCACAATCTGTTTTAGGGTTCTTCCAACCTTCCAGAGCAGACTCAGAGGACTGTGTGGGGCACATGCAGTGGGAGTAGAGAATGATATTCCCATTGGATTAGTGGGAATTCTTGAAAGGGCTTCTGCCACTGCAACTACCGTATTTAGTTGATTAAGGCCCATTATTTTGCTAATTTGTTGCTGTTTGCTGCCCTTGACTCCTGGGGGGGGGGTAGGGTCAGATAGAAATTAAATAATTAAAATATTTCTAAATATATTAAGAAAAGCATGAGTGAGATACCTCTCAGGTTTTCTCACACCGAGATTCATACTTTTCAATTTTTGATTGACAAACCCATGACATTAATACATCTCCAGCATGGAATAGAATTGCCAGTCTACAAGCATGCTTGGGAAAGGTGAGGTTGGTGGGTAGAAACTTTTGCTGTTACTCTCTGAATATGATAAACTAAGCTTGTTCATGGCTTTGGGGATGGAGTTAAAAACACATTTATTCAGGGATTGATTAAGGATGCAATCGATAATCGCAGAGGTATCCCAGGAGCTATAGGATATTGTGAATCTCCCTTCACAGGCAAAGGGGGAACTGCATTGCTAGAGATCCTTTCTGGATGACTTCAGAAATTTCTGAGATTGTAGCTGTGATGGAGGCGGGGCTGAAAACAGGGTAGCTTGTGTGGATGTCTGCTCAACAGGATCCTTGTCTCCCTCATAGCACCAAACAGAACCAGAAACCACTGGCACGAGACCATACCTAGTTAATTCCCTTGCTTAAGAGGCAGTTGAAGGGAACAAAAAAGACAGAAGCAAGGGCTTAGGAGATGGAGGGTACCTCTGTTGTTGATCTCCCACAACTGCCACCAGAAGGGTTGCTTTGCCTGTGGTCTTGAGCCGGTTACCCTGCCTTCAAGGGATCAGAGATGCCTTTTTAAGGGAACGGGCTAATGGTTAGAAGATGCCTTCAGTCTGATCCAGCATAGTATCCAATACCAAAAGGGAGATCTCACAAGTGAGGAGTGCAGGCCCTCCATCTTCTCCAAACTGGCTACACCATTGGCCATTATTGTTTTCCCTAGGTTATTTTTGTGGCTAACAAGAAATTTGTTGCTAACAAGAAAACAAGTTTTTGAGGGGATGGGGACTTCAGGATCAAGAAGTATTGGAGTTCTCCTCATGACATTTTAGCTCTCTGGGTATGTTTTTGAAAGCTCATGTAGGGAACTAGCCAGGAAACGATGGACGCTGCATATTTATAACACAGGATGGTCCTGAAAAGGCAGCTCATGTGTCTTCTAGAAACTTTATTCTTTTTTTGGAGCTTGGGAGGGAGACTGCTTTCCTTGTTCTTGTAATGTCACAGTGGCTGTGTGTGGGCATCGCGATGCACCATAGTTTATGCTTTAGCGTGGACATGCAGGTGTCAGATGTAGGTTAGTGATAAAAGAACACAGTGTTGGCGATGTTAACTCTTTAACGAAGAAACCAAAACAGCACAGGCTTAGTGATCCCAGCAGCTCTTCCTAGTAGGTCTTAACACCCAATGAGGCAGTTGCAAGGACTGAAGGTTCGCACCTTCCCACAGCTGCCTAAGTCCCCACCTCTCCAGGGTTTTTTCCAAGCAATTGGGGACAGTGTCTGCACGCAACAATCCTCTTCTCTTTTCATTTCTGTGTGTGTTGTGAGAGACCGGGGGGGGGGGGCTAGCTACAGCGGGAAGGGGAGACTCCCTGGATTCTTCAGCAGCCGGCCTCATCTCTGTCTCCTGGCCCTCCTCCTCTCCAGCCTCTGAAGCAGGACTGCTCTCTGCCTCAGGCTCTTCCTGCTCACTAAACCCTGTTGCCTTTGGACACCTCCTTCCTTCCTTCTGCTCCTTCCCCCCCTCTGACCACTCAGGGTCATCCCACCACCAGTCTCCTGGCTCTGAGCCTCCTTCCCCTGGGGGTTCCCTTGGGGGTTTCCCAGCTGGTGCCTCCCACTACTCTGCCTCCAGCCAATCCATGACAGCGAATGACTCTCGTTTCACTGTTTCACTCAGCAGGAGAAACAAACAACAAAGCCAGACTTCACACTCTGTTCAAAGTGGTTTATTTTGCTACAAGCAAGTCATGATGTGAAGCCAAGCTTTTGCTCTTCGCTCCCCTTTCATAGTTTGTTTGAGGGTTTCCTGGCATGGACATTAACGCTAAACCTGGGCAACCTTGTTTGTTGCTCCCACTTGCGCAAGGAGATGAACAAAGCAGTAGTCTTAGTCAATGGGTTTCTGTGAAGAGTGAGAGCTAAGAGTTCTAGAAGACATTTTGACTTATGGCTCTCACTGTAGGTGTGAGATGCAAACTCCATTTGATACATTACATCAAAAGCAGTAATGCATAAGTGATTTTAAAATTATCCTGCTTCCAGGTAACTTGTAAACCAGTTCTGGAACACACTTTTTCTGACTCTTGATTTTCCTGTTTGTCCCTTTTCTTGCAGAAGATGCTCGTGAAGCAGCAGGACCGCCTGGAGGAACGCGAACAAGACATTGAGGAGCAGCTCTACAAGTTGGAGTCTGACAAGCGGCTGGTTGAAGTAACTTGGATTTCTCTCTTCTTCCCTCCCCTCCCCGGTGTTAGACGCAAGAAGGATGCTGGGCTGCAATTACCCACCAGTCAAGGAAATACCTTGATAGAGGAACTGGGAAGGGAGAAAGTTTCAGCCAGCATAGCAATAATGGAATCCTAGGTTAGAAGACCTTATTCTGCCTGCCTGCTGTAGCTCCTAAGCAAACCCAGTAGCCAAAGTTTAAAGGACACAAGGGTGTGAAGTCTTTGGCAGAGAGAGCAAAAATGGCTGACTCTGCAAGCATCTCTCCATACAGCTGTAAATCCAAGAACTTGCTTTGTTCAGCAGGGACGGACCTCTCAAGGTTTGGTTCCCATCATCCTATCCCTCCTGGTGCCTTACTTAAGTAACCCTACTTTCTTCTTCTGTGATGAGGAACAAAGACCAAGAGTCCTCACTCACAGCCTCCTTCTAGTTAATATATACCCCATTCTCTTCCTGGTTGCCTGGTGTTCCCTCTGCAATGGCTACTAGTTTAGTTTCCCCCAAACTGGATAGCCACTTTATCCTGTTCCTTTACTGAACAACTCTGTATTCTTGTGGCTCCCTCCTAGTCTGATCAAAGCAAAGTCAGTAACCTATGCTTTTTTGTTCTTCAGAAAAAAATTGAGAGCCTGCGTAGGTGCCCTAGGCATAGCTACTGCATAAAGGAACACCAGTCATTTAGTTTCAGAGTGCATCCTCCCCACCCAGCCTCAGTCACAAAAGATAAAGCAAGTAGGGATGAAGGGAGGCTAAGAAGAGGCATTTTTCTTCCCCCTTCTATACCACCAGGAGAAGGTCAACCAGCTGAAGGACGAGGTGCGCCTGCAGTATGAGAAGATGCACCAGATCCTTGAGGAGGATCTGCGCAAGACGATGGAGATCCTAGACAAGGCCCAGGCAAAATTCTGCAACGAGAATGCTGCCCAGGTGCTGCACCTCAGCGAGCGGATGCAGGAGGCCAAGAAGCTGCTCAGCTCCGTTCAGGTCATGTATGACAAGACTGAGGACATCAACTTCATGAAGGTGAAGTGGGGGGTGTTTGGGGAAGGGAGGGTCTGGTGGAGCACTTAGCAGCAGGAATAAGGGAAGGACATGGAGCTTATGCGACAACCCCGACCCCAAAATGGCCGCTTTAAGCTGCCATATGCCTCAGCTTGACACAGCTTCACTTTCATCCACAGAAATGGAAGCTTCTGCTTTTCCCTCCTACCTTCCATGAATTAATTAACTGTTTGGCACAACTGGGAGTCCCACTCATTCCCTACACTGGGCTACTTACCTGCCTAAAGAGCGTCATGAATGTTGTCTCTTGTGTGGCTAAATTGAGCCCGTAAGGATGACCAAGCTTCAGAGGGAAGAGCTCAACCCAGGGTAGTTTCATCTTCCGAAAGATCTCAGAGATGCGGAGTAATGTTTATTTGTCAGGGTTACTTCTTGTTTTCTACTTGTGTGTAGATACTCAAGAACATGCAAAATGTGTGTGCTTTGTGACATTTTAAATTGTCATATCTAAATTGTGGAAGAACTGATTGGAAAAGGATTGGGCACCCCTTTCTTTCTGTGTTACTGAGAGCAGAGGGGTGTTGGACATATAGCAGGGAGACTCAAGTTCAAATCCCCCCTTGGCCTTGAGCCGTTCACCATCTCTGAGTCTAACCCACTTCACAGAGTTGTTCTGAAGAGAACACAGGAAAACTCAGTGTAGGCTACCCTGAGCTCTTTGGAGGAAGTGGTGGCAAGTAGCACATTATCAGAAATGTGGAGCTGGCGGAGATCTCAGGGCATAGCCATGAATGCATATTAGGCAGCATTCAGGCTGAAGCTAAGGCAGCCTGGCCAGGCAGTGCCTGGAGCCCTAAGCCTAATCTACCTCACAGGAATGTTATTTAGAATAAGGAGCATCTGGCAACCCAAAGTTAAGGATTAAACTAGGAAGGTGTGCTAGCTGCCATAAGAAACACCAAGCATTTAAGGCCTGGGGAGGGGGATGATATATATATATATATATATGGACGGTTACTGCTTTGGAGTTAAGTTCCACCAGGGAAAAGCTCAACATTTCTTAGGTTCAGGAAGATGGGATTTGCAATTTTAGGTGCTGCTTTGTATAACATGTCATACTAGGAGATTTCCGTTGCAGCTGGTGGGGCACCGACATGTCCCCAGCAGGTTTCCCTTTCCGGATTCCTAAACTGAATCTTGTCATGTCATGCAGCAGGCTAATGAATACAAGGGGCATCTCAACTTGTGCTCTGGTGTAAGATATTGCTGAGCAACCCCCTCTCGGGTTAATCTCCCCATCACATAGACCAGATGGCCCACTCCTCATTTTAGAAAGACAATATGCCCTTGACCCCTTGAACAGTGCTGTCTGTCAAAAAGAGGCTTTCCAAGTAAATCTCAGCAGCTGATTGGCAGGGTATTTACACCCTACTGGAGTATATCCCTTTAGCTGAGCTGATCCACCAATGTTGGCCTAATTGTGCTTCAATAAATATCCAGAACCTGGAGTGGTAGCCTGTAGCAAATGGATTTTTAAAATTTTTTTTTGCCAGGGTGCAATATAGCTATATAAAATGGCCTTTGAGCTGGAGGACAGATTTTTTTGTTGGCATTGTTCTGACAGTAGGGAGATGACATGAGGCTAGAGTGGTGGAGGAAAATGAAAGCAATAGCCTCTGTAATCTTGTGCTTCAGAGTTGGTTTGTTCTGGACTGTAGCTAAAGTGACAAGTTAAAGTCTAGAATCAAGATGCTGATTTAACGATGTTTGGGGGGGGGGGAGCTGAAGTTCCCATAATAATAATAATAATCATCATCATCTGAATTAAAGAGGCAGTTTCTGCCTGGCACACCTGGTTTAGAGAGCATATTCACAAGACGAATGAAAACGGCCCTTCTAGTTCCACCTTTGTTATCTTGGAGGACTGGAGCCAAGCCATAAATTACTCAGAAGAATTCTTCAAAGTGGCAGCATTTATTTTGCTTTTGTTAAGGTGTTGTGCACTGCTAAGGACTGAGCTTGAAATATGGTGGCAGATGCTTCCATTCAACAGAGGGGTGCAAAGGTGTTGTTGAAATAATAGACTTTTGGTATAGTAACAGCAACTTAGCATTACATAGTACTTCAAAGTGGATTACATATATTATCATTACAACGTTTTTACAACAGCCCTGTAAAGCAGCTCAGCTTTATCTACCTTTAGTTCATTATAAGGAGCTGCATAATTCCGAGCCTAGTGACCTACATGGCTCAGTACTGCAGCCCTGACTGGCATAGGACTTCAGGGCCTTGGCTTTGTCAGCCTTAGCCTTGTTACCTAAGATCCTTCTGCTGCAGATGCATGGGCTGAATCTGGGATCTCTACCTGTGTGCTTTGCTCTGAGCTGTGGCCTCTCTCAGATAGTGCTGCTGTATCTGGGAAGTACAGTGTGTGGCTGTTTGTGAGGATGGGTGGTTGAGTAAGAGCAATGTCCTTCATATGAAATCAATGAGGGTGCGAGGGAGACGACAGAGAAATCTACAGAAATGGGAAAAGGTGCTGCTGCTGTGCCACAAGAGGTCTGCATGACTTACAGCTTCTGATTTCATTTTCTCTATTGCCTCCTAGAATACCAAGTCGGTGAAAATCTTGATGGATAGGTAAGAAATCAATTTCCGGCAGTCTGGGTTTGGGTGAAGGAGGGTACATGTCTATGATACAGCTAATCTAGAGGATCTTCTTTGGGGAGAGCAGTAGGTATCAAAAGGAGTGTTTTGTACACATCTTAAGCTACTGTTCTTCCCACGGCATTTGGGAAACCTTGCGATAGAGTTCCACCAGACTGTGGTCTACTTCATTCAGGTGGTCCTCAGCATGTTAAGTGGGGAGGAGTTTGGGAACTGCTGCTTTATCGGGGAGTTACAGTCTTGCTAGAAGTAGGGATGAGGTGCTACTGCTGAATTCTAGTGTTTATATCTTGAGCTCAGCACAGTGCTAAGAAGAGAAGAAGCCTTATTTACTGTGAAAGAATTAGGATGCATGATCTGTTTAGCTTTCCTGAAAGAAAGCTGAGAGAAAAATGGATTATAATGCCTCGCCACTTCCACAGGTAGAAAATACTTGGTACTAAAGATATATTTTCATGAATTGGAGGGAGATGAGATGAGAACTCATTGACGAGCTGTGCAAAATCCAGCACAGTGTTTTCAGGGGCAATTCTAACCTGCAAGACAGGTTGTTCACACTTTGTAAGAATCTAGTTGACCAAATCCCACCTCTAAAAGAGTGTATCTTCTTGAACTGCACTCAAGTCATGCCTCTGTCTTATCTGTGGGTCCTGTGTTACTTAGCTGTAGGCAATGTGTGTGTGTGTGCAGTAGTGGCGGGGGTGGGTGGGGACTCTTACAGCAATGGGTTCTGCTCTGTAGCTCCACTCACAATGCAAAATAAGAATAAAATAAAACTGTGTTAGTGAAACTAGGTAATTTTGATCAGTATTTATGACAGGGAAATGTTGAAAGAGAATATGGTAGTGGTGAATGGAATCAAAGCGAGTAATGTGGCGCGACAGGATAGTAGTAGGAGGAAAGTCAGTGCAGTACGTCAGTCTGTAATGTAGTATAATGCCCCCCCTTTTTTTAAAGGACCCAGAACTGCACCGGAGGCAGTCTGCCCCCTCCCAAGATTGGCCACCTCAATTCCAAGCTCTTCCTGAATGAGATTGCCAAGAAGGAAAAACAGTTGCGGAAGCTTCTGGAA
This sequence comes from Podarcis melisellensis, assembly GCF_964234715.1. Classification (NCBI taxonomy): domain Eukaryota; kingdom Metazoa; phylum Chordata; class Lepidosauria; order Squamata; family Lacertidae; genus Podarcis; species Podarcis melisellensis. Next base: position 44,207,501 of record NC_138537.1, read on the forward strand.
GGTGAGTGATGCCTCTCTTGACCCCTCCATCTCCTAGGCACACCTGAACCCAGGAGGGAATGCTCTAATCTGTCTTTATATATGATACACGGCCTTGATGTTGCTGGTCAGAGTGGTGCTTTGAACTAGCATTCCAAATATCATTGAAAGGGTGAGGGTGGAAAAGGTAGGGAGCAGATGTTCCATGTAATGGTTTTCTCAGGGGCCAAGTTTATTTTTGCTGTATGTTATTGTTTGAGATCAGTCTCTTGGATTTGATCATTACTTGCCACCAGCTAGCTACCCTGAGATTAAGGCAAGTGATAAAAAACCCAGAAAATTCTGCAGTCACATGCATTTTCTTATATATATATATAAAAGTGAAGTAGGAAGTAGCAGTGCTGGAATCAATCAGACAGTCTTGAGCCTCCCCAGCCCCTAGGCGCATGGCTTTCAAAGCAGAGGAGAGTGATCCTAAAAAGGTATGGGCAGTTTGTTAAGGGTAGTTCTTCTTATTCCTGCAGTGTGGTTGATCCCAGGGTAATCTTGGGGCAATTTATGATCTCTGATTAGGAAGGAAGGCTTTTCTTTGTCTTTGTCTTTGTCTTGTTTTTGGTACCTGTCTTTCAAATCAGGAACAGTTGGATGTTACCCTTGGAAATACTTGGATGATGTGTTTTCATGACTTAGAGAAACACATGATGTCCAGGTTTGCAACCTTTAACTCTGATATTTCAGGCTAGATGCCTCATCTTCTCTTCTTCCTCCCCCAAGAGTGTTGCCTCTGACTTCTTATTGTCCCTTGCAGCCCCGCTCTACTTGGAAGTACTGTCCACTAAATCTTTGGGAAGGATTTGCTTCCAATTAACAAATTGTATAGGGTCTGCAACCTTTTAGTCTGGTTCTTAAGCATATTTGCGTGTGGCATTTTAGGGGCTCACTCGTATGTAACATGGCATAAGTTCTCAGCCATAGCCTTCCTCTTTTGGTCTCTGTATTTCTTTCTGTGTGTCCAAATGCAATCCCAATGCCTGTCAGGAAAGCTCTTATTACTCTCTGTAAGAAACCTTAAATGTACATGCTGTTTTCAGCGTGACTATGACTCAGCAAAGATAGTACTCCTGTCAACCCCCTCTTAAAAACACTTTCACTTTTGGGTTGCAGTAACAAAAACATCACAGGCAACACATGGGAGGGGAAAACATTGCTCTATAAGTTGGCTGTAGTTTGGCTTCAGCTGGAGTGCTTTTCCATTTTTGAAAGGGATTTGGAGTGTGTGTGTGAGACCGTGGGTTAAGCATGCAAAGAAAAGATAGCGCAGCTGAGCTTGACACAAAGAAGGCTTTGGATATGGTATTAGATTTGACACCCAAAATAGTGGCTGTTGTGAAGAAGGTGGTGAATGGGCTGTATGCCAGGATCGTAATGCTCAGAGGTGGGAAACCTCAGGCTCTGGGGGCTAGATGTGGCCCTCCAGACCTTTCTAATGGCACTTGGAATTCTGCCCCCACCCATAGCCCTCACTGCCTCCACATTTTCTTTTAGTGTTTCTGCTTAGGTAGAGTATATACTTGAAGTGCAAAAATGCCTCTTGCTGGTCTGGAGGGAGAGAGGTGTGGCTGGGTATATAAAGTGTTTTATTTGTAGAGAAAGCTCTGGCTTTTGTGTGGCTGAAATGTAGACAGCCACACCCATTGCTCTGCCCACTTTTGCCTTTGGTTCCGCTTACCCCTGGCATGCTGTGCCCCTCCCCACTGAAATAATGCCCAAGGAGGAATGCAGCAGCAGCAGCCCTCTGGCTATACACAGTTCCATAGAGGTAAGTCCCACTGAGTTCAAAGGGACTTACTTCTGAGTAGGCATGTATAGGATTGCAGTGTGAGGCTAGGATAAGAAGCAGGGGGTTCAAACTGCAGCCTTCCAAATCTAGGATAAATATTGAAAGGGGTGGGGGAGAACCCTCCTGAATTCTAAAAGCAGTTTGGCAGTAAATCTATTTCCCTTCAGCAGAGATACAGCTTCCTTCCCTGGGAATTTTGAAGAATAAGCTGAATGGAAATCTGTCAAAGGTGGTTTAAATCTAGGGATATCAGGGAATTGGAGTTAGCTCCCTGATTCTCTGAGTCTGCAAAGAGAATAGCCTATGCTGAAAATGTCTTATATTCCAAGCTGATGATCAAGAAGCCTTTGAGAAGCTACTAAATATGAGCATTGATCTGCAACTAGTTTTGCCAAAGGGTGAAAAAGTGCAGGGCAAGCACAAGGCTGGATAGCAGAATAACCAAGAATAGGGTGGAAAGCTTCCTAATTATTGCAGGAGGTTCGAAAAAAGAGAAAAAAGAATGACTGTTGTGGAACAAGAAGTTACAATGGTTTAATGAAGTTTTCCCCAACCCAAAGCACTCCAGATGTTTGGGAGTGCAGTGCCATTAGCCCTAGACAGCACAGCAGCTGTAATCAAAAATATCTTGAGGACATAAGGTTGAGGAGAGATTGCTTGATGGGTCAAAAAAGGGAATGATCTTCCAGGCAGAGGGAGCAAGCAACATCTCAGAAGGTTTGAATATGAGCTTGGGAAAACAAATGGCAGGGCTCATAGAGCTCTAGTTGGCTAGAGGTATCTTGGTGTTTGCTTGCCTGACATCACTACCAGAATACCTTAAAATCCTGGTCTGGATTTTCAGCCATATGTGGACTTGAAAAATTGAATTGCACATTAAGCTTCACCTGCCATTGAAACTGCAGTGAGACTCCAGCTCAGCTTTGTCTTCTCCAGGTGTTGTAGTTCTCTCCACCCCCTTATCCCTTGGTTTCTTAGCCCCTGGACTCTACTAAATTACTCCACTAATAATACAGAGCATCCCAAGTCTGGACTTGCCTAGCAAGCAGGGTGTGAGGTAATTCTTGGCTGGCAGAGGACACTTAATGCAACCAGATGTTCACCTTGTACCCCCTGTGGCTGGAATAGGCCAGGGGGTGGGAAATTAGGGACATGGTTAAAGGGTTGTGGCTATAAAGCTTCACCTTTGAGCTCCTGGGATAGGTCCCCCAAAGCCAGGTTCTGCATCAAAAACACCTCCAACTCAATCATGAAAATACAAAAAGCAATGCATATTAGCACCATCTTCAGATTTTTGGCACTAGACCGTGGATATGCCATTTTGTGAAACTTGTATTTTCTGTTCATTTGTTTAGTGTAAGATCTGAAGCCTGGCAGGCAGTTCTGAGTTCTAAAACAGGAAGGGCCTAGGATGTTGCCTTTTTCTGTAGTGTTTGGCACTATGCAGGTCTTCTCTGCCAGATTGTAGAGGACATTATGTGGTCACATATTTGCTGGTTCCACATGCCTCTGAAGGATCATTCTCTGACATTTAGTACTTGGTGAGTTTATCCTAAAACAAAACCCCTTAACTTACTTCCATGCCGGGTTTGTTTACATAGTGGAATAACTAAGAGAACAGGGAGCAAAATGCCAGGAAAATCTGTAAATGATTGGCGACTCTTTCCCCCAGCTTGTGTTCTTGTGCTTTTTAGTATGTGGTTGTGAGGTCAGACCTTATACTTTGACATTCTCTGCCGAGGCCTATATTGCTGCATGGAAAACTGGGCAATTGGATTTCTGCCGGAGGAGGGGAGCGGGGTGTTGTTTCTAGTTGGCTCACAGAACTGCCTTCTTGCTCAAGGTGACAGCACGTTGTCTTCTCTGTTTCCTTCAGGTCCCTTCAGCACCTCGGTGCCGTTCCTGCAGAGCATCCCTATGTACCCTTGCAGCGTCAGTAATTCAGGAGCCGAGAAGCGCAAGCACTCCACAGCTTTCCCGGAAGCCAGCTTCTTGGAGCCCTCCTCGGGACCTGTGGCCAGCCAGTATGTGAGCCAGGGGGCTTCAGCTGCTGAAGGCCAGTCTGCACAACCCATGGTGCCTTGTAGCTCCACCCAGCACATAGTAGGACTTCCCAGTGGCCCCCAACCAGTTCACTCTGGCTCGATGTTCAACCCTTCTCACTACCCCAACAGCACATCATCTCAGCAGTCTGTGCTGTCTCAGTATGGTGGGCGCAAAATCCTTGTCTGCTCGGTGGACAACTGTTACTGTTCCTCAGTATCCAATCACAGCGGGCATCAACCGTACCCACGGTCAGGCCACTTTCCATGGACAGTGTCGTCGCAGGAATATTCCCACCCCCTCCCACCTGCTCCCTCCGTACCTCAGTCGCTTCCGGGATTGGCAGTGAGAGAATGGATTGATGCATCTCAGCAACACGGACGCCAGGATTTCTATAGAGTTTATGGTCAGCCTTCCACCAAACACTATGTCACCAGTTAACCATCCGGTTTGGATAGAATCTTTACTGATTTTTGAAAGTTTTTTTGTTTTGTTTTTTAAATCTAGCTTTTGTTGTCGTTGTCGTTTTTAAATCAAACCCATTTCCATTATTCCCTACCACTTGCCAGAATCTGAGAGGGGCATTGCTGTCATCTCTGCCTTTAATTTAAATTTTATTTTATTTTTTAATCTTCCTTTGTATCAGGATGGGCGGGAGGGTGGGGGAAGCTGTGGGAAAAAAATTAACAAGGATATCAATTAAGCATCTATTTCTGGATCATGTGACATTGCTACTTTCCGGTTTGGAAAACTTTTAAAGGGACAGATGATCCTTTTCTATTTCAAAGTCTCTGGGCTCTTTTGGTTTTGCTTTTTAAAATTTTTTTTCGCCTCCCATTTTTTTAAGAGGAGAAAATTTCTATCATTGATTCATTAAGAAATGACATTTGTAGATTTTTTTTTTAAAAGGCTGATTTTTTTTGTGTTAAAAGACCACGTATCGTGCATATTGGCATTTTTTTTTCCTTCTTCTTTCAGAGATTTGTAAATACACAATGGCAGGAAATGAAATGCACAAAAAAAGGGAAAAGAAACTTTTAAAAAAAGAAATAAAAAAAATCTGTTTTAGTTTCCAGGAGGGAAGTGTGTGTGTGTCGAGATGCACATATTCCTTCCTGTGTTTCGTTGATGCAACTTCCTCTAACAAGCACTTTGTATTAAAAAAAAGTGGACTTCCTGTTATAAGGTGCAGGTATTTATTCTGTAACCAATTTTAGAACACACACAAAAAATATTCAAATAAATGTGATCACTTAGTGCACATGCTTTGTTCTGCTTTGCCTCCGCGGGCACTATTTCAACCAACGCCTCGTCTGGGAACAGGAAAACGTTACTCAAACAGAAAACTGACAGCATTTAAAAATAGTTTGCACTCTGCTTTATGTGCTCCCTTTGGAATAATCTCAATTAGAAATGCAACTACCAGGTAACTGTTGAAGAAGGCTAGTCAAATATGCTGCGCAATATCCTGCACCTTCTGGAGTAAATCAGGAATATAGTTCGGATATTATCATTGAGTTGAACATGAATTGGTGTAGTACTGCAGAATAAAAGGTATATGTAACTTACGGGTATTCAGAAATAAGATGCACAAAGATGTAGCTCTTCATATAGGATATTTTGGCCAGTGCACTGCAGTGCAGAATATATCTCACACTTTGGTTTCCCAAACATCTCTTCTTTCATTTAAAACACCATTTTCTAATTCATTAGGTAGCAATGTTTGCAAAAGTTCAAGGCTATATTAGAGATGCAGTTTTTAAACCATTAATGAACTTTAATGTATAGCTCTGTTGTACGATATGTAGGATACCGTCTCATGTACCCTGTCATCAAACGCAGTGCGTCTTACCTCTGGGTGTATTTGCACTGGATTGCACTATTGGTCAATCTTTTTTTTTTTACCTGGAGTTTAAATTCACCATCCCTTTGAACTCCAAGTACAAAACAACTCCTTTTAACCCCTGCTTTTGCTTCTGCAACATTTGTTTTTTTGTCAAAGACAAATGATTGGGGCTGAGAGAGAAGTGATTTACCCAAGGCCATAAATAGTAAGCATGGGTAAGTTAATAGGTATTGGTGGGGACTGGACCCTAAGCATCAAGTGCTATAATCATCCACATCACCCTCGCAAACCCAATTCCCCTTCCAAAACTACATCCTCACTTTCATTTTCCCCCTCTGCTTTCTCTACACGAAAGAAAGAAAATCACCCGTTTTCTCTCTCTCATGCAGGTCCATTTCCCCATCAGCAGCCAGATCCTATGCATTAACGCCTGGGCCTCTGTTATCTTCTTTCCATCTGCAGTGTAAAAGAGTAGGAAAATAAAGACAATAAAAATTCAAAATATGTGCAGCCAATGAATTTGCAGTCACACCAGTGCCAGCATCAGCCAGCCTGTCTGCCTGACTCAACAATGGAAGCACCATGTGGCACTCATGGTCTGTAGAAATAGGCAAAGAGAGTGAACCAATTTTATGCACTGAGTTTCAAGTATCCTGTTTTTATTTAGGTTTTGTGCATGCACATTGACTTTTAATGGTTTGATTCACGCTAAAGAACAAATTACAGCATCATTTTTTTTTTTGCCCTCAAGATTGCACTTAAGTATGCCACTTTTGAATCAAATTGCCTCATCATACATTATTATTATTATTATTATTATTACACTTAAGCTGTTGACTGTGCTAAAATCTAAGTGGTTTATAAGAACTATTAAAAGGCTATAAATAAAAACAGTTAAACAAAAATTTTAAGATAATTAAAATGAACAGTAAGAGATATTAAAATGTGGCTAGATCTGCCTAAACTAAATTTTTCTATTCAGGGGATGAAAAGAGCACAGTGAAGGTGCCTGACTGGTGTCGATAGGCAGGGATTTGTAGTCGTTTCTATATTCTCATCCATCTGGTATGTCTGGAAAAGTTTGAAGAGGCAATGATTAGTCTATCAATTTCCAGCAATCTGTGGTTTAGCTTTCTTTGGTCATGATTCCTAATCCCCTGAAGTTCATCCCATTAATATCTTAAGAGACTTGTGGATAGTGGCTTTTCATCAGTAATGGAATATCCCGCTTCTGCCCTTCTCCACAGCAATTTATGTGCACATGGCTGGACTAACCATCTCAAGATCTGTTCTAGACAAGTGGTTCTATTTGATTCATTACTTTTTGTCAACTTTGATCAAATTTGGCTTTCCAAATTGCTAGGGTGGTGATGGTGCTGAGTAGTGGCTTGCAGTTACAGAGCTTCCATCCTTCACTTGATGCAGTGCAATTAGTCGGAATAAGGAATGTGACCAGTCAGGTATATGGGATGAGTTTGGGCTGTGGCCTCTTACATAAGTTTCTATCTTTCTTGATCCGGCAGGAAAAAAGGCAGCCACGATTACTCCCAAATGGCACAGCTAGAGGCCTGCTTTCTTTGGCATATGTGGGAGAGAAGGGGAATGACAGGACCAGATAGTTAACCTGTGAAGGATATGCACCTTCCTTGTCTCCTGATCCACTGGGAAATTTAAAGGTATATGGGACAAGTGACAATCAGGGGCAAAACTAGATAAAACAGCCGGTTGTCTCTCTTGTTTCAAATGCAAGTCTGCACCAAATACACAAAGTTTCCCTCCTCCAACACAAAGTTTCCCTCAGCTGGACCTGGCTGGAGAAAAGGCCTCTGAGAGAACAGTGTTGGGAATAATTGGCAGGCACAAGGACTTTTTGTGTAGATTTATTTCATTTTTTTTTATTCAAATGCATGTACAGCAGAAGTATTACAAGATCAACACATACGAAATACATACATTCATTTTCTCTCACTCTCTCTCTCTCTTTCTCTCAAATTGCAGTAGGCATGGCTGGGATCCACCCTCTGGGAAGGCAAAACTTGTCTCAAGTGTGGTGAACCTTTGCACCTCCAGATGTTGCTGAACTTTGCCCATCATCCCTGCTTGCTAGAAATGTAGTTCAGCAACATCTGGAGGGCCAAAAGTTCACCACACCTAGCCCCTCCAAAGAAAAACATTTTCAGTAAGTGTGACACCATCAGAAGAGCCTACCTACCCTGATGACAGCGGTGACTCACCCAGGGTATGGGGAATGAGGCAAGTATCTCTCAAGTATCCTAATCCCAAGTTATTAATCACTTTAAATTCTAGCACCAAAATCCTAAATGTGGCCTTGTAGCATATTGCCAGCCTGTGCAGGTGTGTCAACAACAGTGTTGCCTAGCTGACTGCTGGCCATGCCAATTTGCTGCAGCTTCTGGATCAGCCTTAAGGGCAGTCCCACATAGAGCTCATCACAGTAACTTGAGTCTTAAGGTTGCCATTTTAGAAGGAAGTCTGCTGCTGTTGCAGCTCCTGCTTTCAAAGTGCAATTGTATACATGGAGTTCAATGGAGCTCATTCCCAAGGAAGCGTATAGGATTGCTTCTGCTTCTGAGATGATGATGTCAGGGCCTTCACATGTTACATCACATAATGCAGTCTAGAGTAAGGTTATCAGATTTTTTTCAATGAATCCAGGGATACTTTTCAAGTTCAGTCGGAATGATAGTGGAAATGGTAGGGGACTGATTTGTAAATCCGGGGACTGTCCCCGGGAAATGGGGACTTCTGGTCCTTAGTCTAGAGAGAGAGGTATATAAGATCCTGCTGCTGTATTGTAATGGGATAGTTGGGAGCAGATTTGTGCATCACAAGCATAGAAATTGAACACAAGGTTCTGCTTTGAGCACATTACTGGGTATAATAATGGCAATGTATTTGTCCAAAGCACAACAATAAAAACAGCCATTTGTTTTTTAATACTGACCTTTCTAAGGAAGAAAAGTAGTGTAAGCCACTTCTAAACACTGAACAGAGGGAACAGCTTAGTCACAATGGCTACGTTCGAATTCCCTCGTCAGAGGAAATATGCCACTGAAGTCTAGTTGATGGAATCACAAGTGAGGGGACAAGCAGGAGATTCTGTAAGCATGTATTTAAGCATGTAATGCCATTTCAAAGGGAACAGGAGTTACTCCCTTTTCCAAAACTTAATGGAAAAGGCCCGACCTCCAGCACTCTATTAATCCAAGGGCTGGTTTGAATCTGACCCAAGCGCTAGTTTCTTTCCAGATTATGTGCTTTATTGCTGCCTCCGCTGTGGTGCAGTGGTTGGAAAACCACATAACAGTACTCTGAATTTTCCAAGCTCTTTCCTTGATCAAGAAATCAGGGAATGAATGGATCTTGGTATGATTCCAAAATCATAGGCCCCATATAGTGTTGCCGACTCCCCTTTGTCTTGGACAACTGCCAGGCTGTGACACATTCCAAAGCAGCTTCCTTCCCTCTTCACCGCTACCTCCCTTTGAGAAAAACGAGACTTCTCACTAAGGTGTCTGTTAAAGGCAGGCGAGAGTCTCTTGAGTGGCTATCGTAGAAGCTAGACATGACAAACCACAGGACTGTGTGTCTCTGTGTAGTTTCAGTTGTTAACAGGTAGGGTTGCCAGCTGCAGACCTAGAGCATTCTGGCACCTTTTAAGGAGTACATAATTCTGTATGGTGCCACATTTCTTCATTCACAATTCACCTTTGCACTTAAGTCTTTGCACAACTTTCTAGTGCCCATTCCGTGCTTGTAACTCATCCCGTAACTAAGGCTGTGTACACAAAATACACTTAAAGTGGATCTGAAGTGCATTATTTCCCTCAAAGAATTCTGGCCACTGTGTCACAATTCCCTTAAACCCTTCACAAACTACAGTGTGCAGAATTCTTTGAGGGAGATAATGTGCTTCAAATCCACTTTAAATGTATCTTGTGTACACAGCCTTGGCCCCTGTAACTCAAAACAGTTGCATTTTCTTCCCCTTCCTATTTACATCTTCGGTTGTCAAATTTTAGATATTAAGCTCCTTGGAGCAGGGACCTCGGCTCTTGTAAGGCAGCTTGTGCACTGATAGTGCTATAAACATTTGTAAACAAATAAACAACACAGAAAACAGAATTTTCCCAGGTGCAACTCTGTTAACCAGACCTGTGAATATGAAAGAAGCTGCACCTGGTACACTTTAGCCTGCTATGCACCTGTTAAAGGTACAGGAACCTTCTCAAGGTCTAGACCCAGAAACTCAAGTTAAAAACAGTTCTGAGGAAGTTTATTCAATTGCTGGAACTGGGAAGAGTGTCTGAATCTGTTAACTGATTGCAATGTCAAATAGGAGAGGCTTTACAGAGACCCCAGCTGAAAAAGGTCTGTTTTTTAGGGATGGACTAAGTAGCCAGGAAGAGAAAAAGTGAATATGACCTTAACAGAAACATTAAAGGGTTAAGGGAGTGTGAGAGAGGAAGTAGGAAGCCCTTTCTACAGCCAGTAGCTAATGACCTCCCTAAAACTAGGATACTTTCCAGCAAGATCCTGAGGCTCCTGATTGGTGAGTGATACGGTTTTATTTCTAAGTCAGCATTCAAAACTCCCATTGTTCTAGGCGCATTTTGCAACAGGGAATTTCATTAGTGTGAGCAGTTTCTGAGTTCTGGGTGCAGTACTAAGATTTCAGGTTAAAGCTGCAGAGTAGAAGGAAAGGAGGACCTTTTTCTGCCTCCCCACTTCCAACTACTCTGAAGACTGGAGAAGAGACCCTCTTAAAAATATTAGGGGGGTTGGCAGGGGAAGGACCAGACCATGTGAAAAATGAACATAATATTTTAACTGCAGTTCATTCATTTTCAGCTTTGTATTCTTGTTATTAAAAAAGCGTGCCTGGATGTTCCATTGTTGCACCCATAACCTCGGCTTAAGGTGCATTTAGCACCTAGCTTTCATATCTCAGTTTCTAACATGGTTCTAAATTGATAGTTTTCTACATGGCACAACAGGGGGGGGCATGCCGGGGCAAAGTGTTGGACATCTTTTAAGTATTCTTCTCTGTTTGACTTTCAGAAGCAGTTTGATAGCATGTTTTAGATTTAGAGGCAGTGCAGTGCTGCAACCATCTAAACCAGGGTGCAAATGGTCTTATAGCTCTAATTTAGCAGTACAGTACATGACAAAAAAGGCTGAGCTAGCTGAGCCTAGAGCTCTTCATACATGAGTTGTTGTTCTCAACCAAAGCTGATACTCTTCTCTCCCAAATTCACAGCAGAGGTACTGGGCAAGTGTTTATTTATTTATTTTAAAGTTTTCTAGCCTGCTCTTTTGCTGATGGTGTAAGCAATTACAAATCTAACATATTAAAAACAGTATACTATATTAATGCAGGGTTTCCCAAACCTGGGTCTCCAGTTGTTGTTGGACCACAACTCTCATCATCCCTAGCTAGCAAGACCAGTGGTCAGTATGATGGGAACAGGTTGAGACCCAAGTTTGGGAGATCCTGCTCCAATGCAACAATCAATAGGAAATTCTTATAGAAACAGCAACAGAATTGTGCACTGAAAACGTGAATAATAATAACAATAATTTATTATTTCTACCCCGCTCATCTGGCTGGGTTTCCCCAGCCACTTTGGCGGTTTTCAACAGAACATTAAAAACAGAATAAAACTTCAAACATTAAAAATTTTAACAGGGCTGCCCTCAGATGTCTTCTAAAAGTCAGATAGTTTTTTTCCTTGACATCTGATGAGAGGGCGTTCCATAGGGCGGGCGCCACCAAGAAGGCCCTCTGCCTGTAACCTCATTTTTCACAGTGAGAGAACTGCCAGAAGGCCCTCGGTGCTGGACCTCAGTGTCCTGGCTGAACAAAATGAAAGAATGCTCTTCTGTTGGTCATCCATACAGGCCCTCATCCCAAGATTAAGGACTCTACATCCATTTCTTCTGTATCTGAAGTAAAGCATGTGAAGTGTGTGGGGAGTGGGGAAAAGTACAGGATTATCTGAATAAAGAAATAGGATGGAGTTTGGCTACTAGAAGGCATTTGTTTACTGTGCCTCAAGCAACAGGCTCTTCCTGGATTTGTGGTTTAGAGCACCCAGTGATTTCTTTCTCACATAAATATGTCTGAAGAATTGAAGTTGTGTGTAGTGTCCAAATATGGTCCTGGCTGAACAAATATGGTCCTGGCTTTTTTCAGTGAACTTGCCATGTTTGTAATTTTATGTAACCTGTTGTAATTGACCCAAAGCTTAACATACACACAGGCAAGAAACAAATGGAACAACCTTAGAGGCAGCTGGTATCTCTTGCCCCCACTGAAATGGGAAAGAGGGCCTGTTGATGGCAATGTTGGTGGTGTTTGTAACTGATAGGAGCTCTTCTCATTCAGCCTTAATGATTTTAAAGATGACATTCCAGGGACTTGAAATAGACCAGTAGTAGGAAATCCATATCCCAAACTTTCAGCAACAATTTCTTATTTTCGGCTAGATGAGTTTCTTTACCAGGTCTAGCTGGTATAGAGATGGAAGCAAAAGCTTTGGAGAAGGAGATTAAGCTTTGTCTTTGCTAGAGTCTACCTTTTTAAAGAGTACAACATGTGAACCGTTCTTTTCTTTCTGTCGTCATGTGAACTTAAAGAAAAAATGTCAAATTTAAAACATCCTGTTTTGAGCTGGGGAAGAAGTGAACCTGGAATCTCCTGGGGATATTGATCCATCAAGAGAGACCTACTCTGCCTGATTTAGAAGCACTAACTTTGGCAATATATTGGTAGTGCCTAGTTTGACCAACAAGGCTCAGGCAAGGTGGCGGAAGAAGGTGCCAAGGGTGGTTCTCTTCCAAGTAATGGGAAAAGGACACCCAGTGAGTGAAATGGCAACTTGCATACCCACATTAGGAAATGAGGTTGTGTGATGCTGAAATAAAAAGTCAACATAAACTAGAAATAAAATTAAGGTATGTAAGTTGAGAACTCAGGGGAAGTGGCAGTTGAAGAGTCTGTCTTTTAACTAGTTTCAAGGGAATGGAACCTGCATTATTTAAGCCACTATAGATCTGACAAAAAGCAATGAACACAGCTCTTGTGTACACCTGACAGAAAGAAGCAACCCTATATTCAAGAAGTAATGGAAAACCCTGGCTCATGATTCCACTGTGTTACTCATCACTGTCAGAACACTCAGAACGTATAAGGAAGGAGGAGAGTAGCCATGTGATGACCATGGAACTATTGAACATTAAAGCTGTGGTGAATATTTGCAAGCGTTTTTGGCATGGAAAGAAGAGTTGAGGATGTTTTTTACACACACACACAAGCACACACACACACACACACACACACACACTATCACCTTGTTTGTGTGTCTTCAGTTTGACAGCAGGCCTAATAGGCAGTTTCCTTGCTCCCATTTTAAAAAATGAATGGAACAGTGATGTCGTCACTGATATCGTCACTTTGCTTGCTTTCAGTAATGTCATAAATAGCTAAATCTGATTGGGTAGTTGTTGGCATCAAAGACCAATTGGGGTTTAAATAATAAGGTTGGAAATGTGGGTGTATGTATTGATGAGGGGAAAGCAAGGTGCTGAAGCAGCTGCTGACAGGGCTCAGAAGAGCTCACAGTGGAGTACCTTGGCCTGCATGTCAACAGTACAGATAAGGAGAGCCCTTGAGGAGGGATGGGGTTGCATGTGACCCCCACAGCTGCACTGTACTCTCCCCTGAACATTGCAGCTTTAGGGAATAAAAATGCCTGCAAAATTTGAAACCCATTTCATTTCAGCTTGGATAGCTCATTTGGTAAAACATGAGATTCTTAATCTCTGGGTCATGGGTTCGACGGCCACCTGGGGCAAAAGATTCCTTGCAACTCTATGATTCTGTGAGTCTATGAGCCCTATTTTCTCCTGACTATAATGGGGCGGCAGGGGGAATGTGACTTGAGGGGGAGGGGTGTTACAATTTATTTACAGTAAAGGGCTTTGAGAGGGTGCCATACTTGGTGGACAGTTCCCTCATAAGGCCCTTCTGAATGCCTTTAGGACACCTTGCAATCTTTGCCTAATTCACCCTCATGACAACTCTGTGGTGTGATTATTGATTTAACTATATAGTCAAAATTGGAAGTCAAAATTGCAGTACTGCTTACAGAAATTCACCCTCTTGCAGAAATTTGACTGTTTGACATGATACCCATTTGCTTACGTGATGTGTGCACATGCGCAAGTAATCAAAAGAATTGGTGCATACATGCTCACACGTGTATGGAAGAATTTAAATAAATCAATGAGCATGACTGCACTTTTGTTTTGTTTTGTTTGTTTGAAAATATACTGCCCTACCTTTTGGTGTTGCTGATCCCAGGATGAGTTACAAAACATAACATGATAATCTGATCATAATGCAATGAAACAGCAACATATAAGAACATATCAGGTAAGACAGCAATTATAAGATTCATACTCCATCGTACACAAAGCAGATCGTTCCGATAAAACTTATATCACATCAATGCCTGGGAAAACAGGTGCATTTTAAGTTGGCACTGAAAAGCAAAGGCAGCAGGTGCCAAGCATATCTCAGAGGAGAAGGCATTCCATAAGCCAGGCACCAATCTCGAGGAGGCCCAATTTTCTGTTGTTTCTAAGCACTGCACACCCATTGTGCATGTGTACAGTTATGTAAACTGTTAATGATTTGGCAACTTCATATACATCTATGCAATTGTTCTCTAAACTACTGAGCTAGCAATGTAGAATGATGCAATTTGTCTACTACCTTATATATGTTGTAGAATTTGTGTTTTGTAGTATTTCCTCCATAGCTATTTCTTGCCTCATACCTACGGTGATACTGTCAGGTTCTTGCTTACAGTCTTCTTTCTTCTTTGGCAATAACTTGTAGCCGAGTAAGATTGCCTTCCATAAACACGATTTTAACATTGAGTCCGTAAGTGACTGTGGGGGCCAATTCTGGATCCACATGTCCTTCCACAGTGGGGACAATGGTTTCTGGATGGGAGTTGATCACGGTGTGGATTTGTCAAGCGTGCCTTCCTTTTAGCATGTTTCTCCCTTGCGTCCTGAGTTCGTGTGTGTTCAAAGCCCATGACACCTTTGGTAAAGGTTGTTCTCCAATTGGAGCGCTCGCAGGCAAGTGTTTCTCAGTTGTTGGTGTTTATACTACATTTTTAAAAATTTGCCTTGAGATGGTCTTTAAACCTCTTTTGTAGAACACCATTTTTAAGTTTGGAATAGAGTAGTTGCTTTGGAAGACGTTAATCAGGCAACCGCACAACATGACTAGTCCAACGAAGCTGATGTTGAAGAATCATTGCTTCAACACTGGTGATCTTTGCTTCTTCCAGTACACTGGTATTAGTTCGCCTGTCTTCCCAAATAATGTGTAAAATTTTTCAGTGACACCGTTGATCTTTTGAGGAGTTGGAGATGGTGTTTGTAAGTGGTCCATGTTTCACAAGCATACAGTAAGGTTGGTAGTACAATAGCTTTGTAAACAAGCATTTTGATTTCCCTGTGAATGTCCTGGTCCTCAAATACTCTGCACTTCAATTGGGAGAAAGCCGCACTGTAGACGAATGTACACATTGTACGTGCATGGTTAATGTACACTGTCTGAACATGGCTAATATTTTAATGCTGAAGTCCTATGCCTACTGCCTTCTGCTGTGAGTAAGACCCATAGAACACAGTGGGGCAAACTTCCCAGCAAACATAAGAGGATTGCGCTCCAAGTCATTAGCAAAGGCTGAGCTGGCCCTTAAGGCCACTGGCGTCTGAAAACCTGGAGCAAGCACAGAGGTCAGAGAGGAAAACAAATATGAAGTGAGAGTTCCAGGCGTACATTCCTGTGTTGAGGAGGTAAAATGACAAAAGGGGGGACTGCAGGGGGATGTTTGACAGCACCTTTATTAGTCTGTCTTAAAATATTAGTTTTCAATTGATGGGCTAGAGACTGCGCTAGATAAATTGATTCTCTTTCCCCCCTCCGGCAATCAATTCTTCCTTTTGAGTAGGGAATTGGACATGGTTTTTATTGTTGTAAGCAAGCAGCTCCTCCCTCATATGAAGAACAAGCAGGAATTGGTTTTCCCTGATCTAGCACTAGGTCCATGAGTATCAGCCATGTAGCGAAGGGAAAAGAGAGCCGTTCCTTCCTTGGGTTGGGTGTCCATGGGAAGAGGTTGCTGGAACAGATCCTGGTTTCAACAGTATTGTAATTGAATGACATGCCCCTGGAGTAACAAAAGGGATGGAAATTGCTATATTATGTGGGAGAAAAGTCTCTGTTCTCAGTGGGAACATTTTAAGTATGTCAGGCCAGGTAGTGAGCGGCCCAGGGAATGTGGCGCCCTAGAATGACTCCATGCAAGAAACAGTTAAGGCCCCGAAGTAGCTTGAAGCCGAGTGTGCCTCCCTAGAGAAGGGTGCGTGGGATGCTGCTTGTTTTTCTCAGGAGGTGCAGATGTGCCAAAACATACAGCTGTGCACATTGAGGATGCAGAGCTGAGAATGAGAGGCTTTGTGTTTCATCAGTATTTTCTTGCTGTCTTTGTGAGGCAGCATGCTTCCAGCTTCTTCCTTCTCCTCCCCCAGCACCAGTCCCAGCCAAAATAACACACTACCAGCGGCCAAAGACTCTCTGCAGCATGCAGTATTTCCTGCTGTTTTAGAAATGGGGGCCACAGGAGGGGCAGAATCAAAACCGATGTGTTGTCCATGCTGTTTCAGAAAAAATAAGAGAGAGTGTGTGTGCGTGTGCATGCGCAAAGATACACAGTTAACTTAAAAAAAAACTAGCTTAAAATCATGGGTGCTAAAAGGTTGGATTTTAAATCTTCATTTGCATTTCAGGACCTACACACCTTTTTAAATTTTTGCATTCAGACACTATCCTACCATTGTGGGCTAATAATGACTTATTCTGATATGTGTAGGGGTTTTTTTTAGAAACAATTAGGCCATAGCACATTGTTACCGAGAAGATAAATAGTGCTGTGGCAATTTGCAAAATAAATTGTTTTATTAATCTCTCAACTTTCTGGTGAGGTAAACTTTTGTTTATAAAATAACCTTTCTAAGGCACAGTTACACTACAAATTTAGATAAATATGAAAGGGAGGGCAAAGAGAATTTTGTGAAATAAAGGTTTTATCGTAGAATGAAAATTCCCAGGGGGTCCTAGGGAAAAGGCCAGTAACATTATAAACTGATCTCAAACTCCATTACAGTTAGAGCACAGGCCACTGCCATGGTGTTTTTCTGTCCCTTGCTTTAGGCTCATCTTTTAGAATTTGGCTCAGTTTGTTATGTTAATCTGTCTCTGTCCCCATCAACTCCCTTCCAGCTGTGATCAGCTCAGTCAAGATGGCAGGTGGGGGCTAAAGTGGATCCTGTGAATCAAGTGGCTTAACATTTATCTAAGAACTCAACTCAACAGGGTAAGGCCATCTCCATACCACAGATGCTTGAGTGTGCCAAGTGAAGCCAGGAGGCAAAGTACCATCAGCCTGAGGGACCCATGAAATCATAGAATTGTAGAGCTGGAAGGGACCCAAACAGCTCTTACTGTTAGAAAGTTCTTCCTGATGTTTATTTGGAATCTTCTTTATTGTAACTTGAAGCCATTGGTTCAATTCCTACCCCCCAGAGCAGGAGAAAACAGGCTTGTTCCCTCTTCCATGAGACAGCCCTTGAGATATTGGAATATAGCTATAATATCTCCTCTCAGTCTCCTCTTTTCCAAGCTAAACATACCCAGCTCCTTAAATTGCTCCTCATAAGGCTTGGTTTCCAAACCTTTGATCAACTTGGTTACCCTCCTCTGTATATGTTCCAGCTTGTCAACATGCTTCTTCAATGTGGTGCCCAGAATTGGACACAGTATTCCAGGTGTGATCTGACTAAGGCAAAATAGAGTGGTACTATTACTTCCTTTGAACTGAACACTATACTTCTGTTGATGCAGCCTAGAATAACATTACCTTTCGATTGGAGAAACAACAGAACAGAAGCCACCAGTACTGCTCCTACAGTTCACCTGGATGTTGGCTTTAGTCACGAGATACTTCTGATCATAATCGGGTGCACTTTTTCACCAGCCATGTGTTCACACCTACATTAATCATCAGAAACTCTCCAAACTATTCTCCAGGCCATCTTAGTGAAGACTGAACTATTGTCACTTGAAAAGGAAAGCTCTCTGTCACTTACCCATATCTGGCTCATGACCCTTTTACCTCAACAGTAGCCTATAACAGCCATAGAGGTGGGGAGTAAAGCTAAAGGACTCCTGGATGGTTAAGTCCAGTCAAAAGTGACTATGGAGTTGCGGCGCTCATCTTGCTTTCAGGCCAAGGGAGCCGGCATTTGTCCACAGACAGCTTTCCAGGTCATGTGGTCAGCATGACTAATCTGCTTCTGGCACTATGGAACACTTTGACGGAAACCAGAGCGCACGGAGACGCCGTTTGCCTTCCGGTACCTATTTATCTACTTGCACTGGTATGCTTTTGAACTGCTAGCAAGGCAGGAGCTGGGACAGTGCAACAGGAACTCAGCCTGTTGTGCGGATTTGAAGCTCCAACCTTCTGATCGGCAAGCCCAAGAGGCTCAGTGGTTTAGACCACAGCGCCACCCGCATCCAAGGTGGGGAGAGTGTGTTTGAGCTTCTACGTGCAGAATATATCAACTGATGCTGCAGAAGATGTTAATCAAAGGACAGAAGAGCTGGTTATGATTTTGCTCCATGTGTGCCAGCCACCTAGACATTAAGCCCCATCCCAGTAACAGCTGCCCAACATCTGCAAGGCTCATAACAGCCCCATAAAATGTGCCCGTAAAACACCTCCCAACATGCCTGATCCTAGCTCAGATATACACAAGTGCTTATAACAGGAGCTCTTAGTTCCTCAGGGGACAATATACTTCAGCCATCTCCTACTTGACTCTAGCAGTATAACTGCCACCCAGGAAACAGAGCAGGAGAGAGGATCCCCCAATTAGATCTGATCCTATATCTGACAAAAAAGGAGAGAGAAGGACATGCTATGGCATCCAAGAACAGGTTGGTTGTGTTGAAGAGTGGGATGCAAGCAGCAAAGGATATAGGCCAGCTTGTGTGGGGAAACTGAAGTGCCAAGCTGATGATAAAAGACAGAGTAGCCATTTCAGATTTCACTGAGGATGTGAGTCACATTCAACAAGCATCGAGGCTCACTTAACTTTTTTAGGTACCAATAGCTACTCAGCATGTAGAACCAAGTGTTCCAAAGGAATCATATTGGGAGAGCTTTGCTCAATAAGGCACCATATTAATTTTTTAAGAGAAACTGAATATATCCTGAAATACTGATGTTGGGGAGGCAGTGCAATCACTGCAGTTAAAGCGGGTAACAACGGCAAGCAAAAGACTCTCCTTTGAAAGAGAACAGTTTGGGAGAGAAGAGAGGCACACAATGTTCATTTGATTCCTTGAAATGTGGTAAAAAGAAGAATGTCAATGAAGAGGAGGGAAAGCAGGCTGAGCTAAGAGGCAAATGAAGTGACCAGGTTGGGAGCAGCAGCAGCAATATCAGGAGGGACCATGTGAAAGGGCTTTGGTATTTGTGAGAGAGAGCAAAGGAGAGGCTCCAGGATACTTTGCCAGAGAGGGATATTTGGTTAAGAACACTGGTGCCAGTAGTTGTGACGGGAACCACATCTGCACATAGGATTTTAAGCCAGATAAGCACCTTCATTTCTGACTATAATGAGGTATATAAGTGCCTGCAACAAATGCTCTGAAAATGCTTTTGTTGTTGTTGTTTCAAATCAAACCTCAATACAGTGGTACCTCAGGTTACATACGCTTTAGGTTACAGACTCCACTAACCCAGAAATAGTGCCTCGGGTTAAGAACTTTGCTTCAGGATGAGAACAGAAATTGTGCTCCGGCAGCACGGCGGCAGCAGGAGGCCCCATTAGCTAAAGTGGAGCTTCAGGTTAAGAACAGTTTCAGGTTAAGAACGGACCTCCGGAACGAATTAAGTACTTAACCTGAGGTACCACTGTATAGGTGAAATTAGGTTTTAAATCGTTCTGTGAAACTAGTGGAATCTCTTTGACTTCTGCAAATGTGACCCAAAATGCCCCCTCCTTTGGCTTTGTCCACTCTGAACAGGACTGTGATTTATCATTGTGGCCTGTGAGCAGAGATGGCATAAGAACAGGGTGTGGTCTGTCTGTTGGCCATGCTGGCAGGGGCTGCTGGGAGTTGGAATCCAACAAAGTCTGGAAGGCCACAAGTTCCCCACCCCTGCACTGAAACCCTCATCTAACCCCAACCTCTCTCCTGTCATCATCACCTCACTGGCCTTCTCCCCTCTGTTCCAATCCTCCTGCCTGCCTTTTGAAATCCCAGGTGAAAAGTATGTCAATTAGATAATCTCTGTAACTTGCTCATACGCACATCTACTTGTGAACAAATGCTGATTCTCTGCCAGCTTTTCCTTTCTCTCTGTTACTAAGGGAAGGGGCAAGGAAGCTTTGTGCATTCCTCCAGGGAGTTTGTTTAGGCCAAGCCTTGGGATGTCTAAGCCTCTCCCTTGAAGAATTCCTTGTGGGCAAAAGCAGGGACCTAATGTCTTCTCCATTAGATGATAGCTCTCAAAGATTTTGACATATGCCGTAACAATTGACGTACTATGTCAGGATTAGGGAAGGCTTAAGTATTTGGAACTCTGTAAGGAATAAGAAATGTTTGTACAATATTCTTGGGGAAAAGGCATTAGGCTAGAACATACATGACTGAACAAGGAGTTACTAGGTGGCAAGGTGAATGTTTTCTCTCCCTCCCTTCCTCTCTCCTTCTCTCCCTCTCCTTTTTTAAAACAAGAATATGCCATACCTTTCAATAAAGCTTGTGACACAACAGCACTGAAAACAAGAATAAAGTATGCTGGGTAGGAGAGGGCAGCTCTTTGCTTGGTCAGTTGCTCCATCAGACAGTTGGCGTTTTCCAGGCTGGCCTTGGTCTGAGCACATACAGATACAGAGGCTTCACTCCAGTGTTGACCTTCAAAACATAGCAGCTGTGTTTAATAGGATGGGCAGGAATAGCCCTTCCTCTTTACCAAGCCTAAGGTTCACCTACAGTGACCAGCAAGTTTAGGACTGATTTATCCAGGACCAAGTGTATATTGTGAGGAACATGTCTGTGTAGCCCACAACTACTAGCTTGTCCTACCTGAAGCAGCACTGTGCTTCTGTTCCAAATCTGTTACATCCATATCTCAAAACGGTACTAAGTATACAGTGATGGCCTCCGAACTTCTTGATTTGGTGAAACATTTTTGCAAACTCCTTTATTCTGGCCTTTGTCGTACCCATGCTCTTGTGCCATTTCTGGTCCCCTCCCCCTTATAAATCTGATACATTTATATAACATATACACATATATAACATATACACAACATCAAAGAACAGTAGATTGCAATACCTTATGGGCTCTAATTATTAGGCAACACAATGTAATCTGTCATCCTCCCATGCTGTTGGGTAGGGAACAGTCTCTGGCCTACAGGGCTTTCTTATGGTTGCCTCATGCAGTTATGAGTGGATGGACAGGCACTTGCATGTGTTAAGCATGTCTGGGAAGGGTAAAGCACCAATACAAATTGGTAAGAAGTCACAGTCCACAGATTCACTTCAAGGGACTCACCTCCATGTGTTTTGTTTAGGAATGACTGTGGGAAGGAACCTCCAGACAAAGTATATTAGCAATATATTATCTGGCAGCACTCCTGCCTAAAAAATATACCAATGATAGTTGCACTGCGCAAGAGCTTTCCCAATTACTTTGCCTATAATATTGGGCCCTCTGTGCCCCAGGGTGACTTTTGAGTAAGTCATTGTTTCTTTCCCTTCTTCTTTTTTCCCTTTTTAAATATTTGTATATCACCCTTCATCTGAAGACCCCAGGGTGGCTCACAACAGAAAAAGTCACAGTGACATTTCTCTTGTGGAAACATCTCAGCTAAGGAAAGTGATATTCCCAGCACCTTGGAAGGATCAAGCTCCTTGCAGTTTCTCAGGTTTGGCATCTAAAAGAAGTGGTGCATAAATTAGAGAACACTGAAGTCATGCCTGAACTTTCCATTGCCACAGACAGAAAGAGACACTCAGGATGCTCTTGCCTCTAAAATCAGAACAGTGCAATGCTAGATGTCCAGTGCTAACGCCACTTGGGGCTGAACACAGATGCCAGCACCATGTTTACAACAGTGGATGCCACGAAATCCCTTGGCTTGGGTGTGTGCTGACTTGTAACCAATCAATCAACCCATGGCATAGCAGACTATAGGAAAATCAGGTTTTGCATCAGTATGCAGTCAGTGTTAGGCAGGCCCATGGGTTTGTGCACCTGTTCATTGTCAAAGTTTGACTCTGCTTCTCCCTCACTGTGTCCTTGCCATGTGCAAGAAAGAGTATATTTTATTTTCACTAAACATTTTATTGCTCTTCCTTCTCTGCTGATTAGGGTGTCCTAAACATAGAACAGTACAGTGGTACCTTGGTTCTCAAATTTAATCCATTCCGGAAGTCCCTTCCCAAACCAAAGTGTTCCAAAACCAAGGCATGCTTTCCCATAGAAAGTAATGCAAAATGGATTAATCCGTTCCAGACTTTTAAAAACAACCCTTAAAACAGCAATTTAACACAAATTTTACTATCTAATGAGACCATTGATCCAGAAAATGAAAGCAATAAACAATGTGCTGCAGCCTCACAATCAATCAATCAGTAGCTGAACTGGGTTCCACACAGTCACAAAAACAAAACAAAAAGAGCCGCAAAAACAAAAACGCAAAATAAATAGCAAAAAAGGACAGACCTCAGTGTAACACTCAAAACGGAAGTGTGGCACTCAAAATGGAGCATGTTGAGCTTCCAAAAAATGTTCACACTTACTTCCAGGTTTGCAGTGTTTGGGTTCCAATTTGTTTGAGTAACAAGGCATTTGAGAACCAAGGTACCACTGTACCCAATTTGAAGGGCTGTCAGACAGCAGTCCTCTATTTGAAGAGCAGATTCTGTTGAAAGGTGAAGAAGAGAAGCCTTGAAACTGCGCATCAAGAGTTAGCACCTGGTCAGGTTACCTGGTCAGTCTTCCTCGTGATGATGCAATGGATTGTAGTTCTAGTTACATTCTAGCAAGTGTTTCCAAATCTGCACCAACACAGATAAGTGCAAATGTAAAGCAAATCTGAGCCTTCTTTGGTCTTTTTTTTTTCTTGAGTGAGTCATTACTTATTGTTTTAGGAAGTCCAAAAGTGGCCACCCTAAACTGACCAGAGCTAAGATGAAACTGGAAAAGACCTGGAAAAGACCCTAATGTTGGGAAAGATGGAGGGCACAAGGAGAAGGGGGCGACAGAGGACGAGATGGTTGGATAGTGTTTTCGAGGTTACCAGCATGAGTTTGACCAAACTGCGGGAGGCAGTGGAGGACAGAGGTGCCTGGCGTTCTCTGGTCCATGGGGTCACGAAGAGTCAGACACGACTAAACGACTAAACAACAACAACAACAACAAGATGAAACTCCAACTGGAATTTATGGTAGTGAATCTGTGCAATTTTATTTCCATGCTGAGCACTTTGAGGCACTTTTGATATGACAACTTCACTCTTTGTTCCGCAATAGCTAACTGGGGCATGTCTAGCAGCCAATGCAGAAAGACAGCAGAGAGCCTTACTTGATTTATGTGGCCCAAAGGAGCCAACTCCTAGGCCCTCCCAATAAAATATTCATGGGGGCTGCCCCATCCACAAAGTTGATGGGCATTGCCATTCAAATGGTGTGCTTACACCGTGTCTTGTGATCAATTATGTGGGGTGATGTTTCCCTGCCCCCCCCAATATTTTATTCAAGATGACACCCCTGATCTGGCCCTTCTCAGGATAGCCACCCTGACTATCATCATAATCGCCTCCTCCACCACCACATTTGTACACTGCTCACTGAGCAAAATGTTGAATGCACTTTATCTCAGTACAGTAGAACCTTGGTTGTCAAAGGTAATCCATTCCGGAAGACCGTTTGACTTCTGAAACATTTGACAACCAAGGCACATTGGGCGGTTGGCAATTTCAATGGAGAAAATGGAGAAATGTGCCTTGGAAGATGTTCAACTTCCTAGGTGCGTTCAAAAACAGGAGCATTCACTTCTGGGTTTTCTGCGTTTGGGTTCTGAATCATTCAGCTTCCCAGATGCTTGAAAACTGAGGTTCCTCTGTAACTTCTACAATGGCCTTGTACTATGAATCAGCATTATTGCTTCTGCATTTGCAGAAGGCTTCCCACACACAGAAAACTCCCAATTTATGAGGTGATTACGTTCAAAGGCACTGTGCCTTTAAGTGAAATTGTGTATACTTGAAAGGCCATTCCTGGCTCAGAGTGCATACTCTTACATAGGCGCCGACTCCATGGGGCCTGAGGGGGCCCAAGCCCCCTCAAAAATTCGTTTGGAGGGGCTCCACCCCCCCCAATAATTTAAGAAAATTATTAGTTATATTATGCTTTGTAAAATCACAAAATTATGTTGGTATTTTTTATTTTCCTTGTTTGACGATAGTTACCTTTTAAAATACATTCAGTAATGAGTTAAAACAAAGCCACTCCCGATCTAGAGAGGGGGTGGGGTTGCGGGCTCTCGACCCATCAACAATCTCGCGGGGCTGGCGTCAGCCCCGCAAGAAGCGGGGATTCCCCCTAGCTCATTAATATTCACCGCCCACGGCGGCAGCCAATTGGCTGCCGCAAAGGGCGGGCCCTCACAGGTTCACTTAAGGTCGGGGCAGCCCGGGGCTCGCCCCTTTCGTTCCCCCAGCAGCAGCGGTTTGGAGGTCTTGGGGCCCCCCCAATATTTTTTATAAGTCGGCGCCCCTGTACTCTTAGTCCTTGCACTGCACACAGCATCTTTAATGAACCTTTTCTCTCCTCCCCACCCCCCAAATCTAGCTGCAAACGTGCCAAATTGCAAAGCACTTGAACTGCATTTGCACTAAAACATTGCTGTCTAAAAGCTCATGGTTGACTTTAAAATCACAAGATTTAAAAATACTGCAGTGACAACTTTTCATTTGCCTTCTGGTTCATTGTGAGCGGGCAGAACTGCACAATTCAGTACATCACATGAACAGATGTGACACTTTCCCCTGGGAACAGAATCGGCTTCATAGCAGGAAAAGGCAGCTGTCCTGTGGCAGCACTGGAGGCAGCGGACCATCAGCCCTGTCAGGGATGAGAGGCGGGTTAGTCAAGTCCTTCACTAAGGCCAAGTCCTGAGGTGATACTCTTAGGTCACAAGACAGGAATCGGCTCTCCAACGTTTCAACACTGACATATAAACATGGTGCTTTTTTGACACCACACAATTTGCAAGTTTTCAACCCAGGTAAGTAACTATAGCAGAAGCCAAATGAGGAGTACTTAGATCTTGGATACAGTTAATATTCTTTGCTTGATCTATTGGCACTTTCCAACCTTATTGACATTTATGGACCACAAGCCAGTGACAAAAAAAAATATTAGTTTTAGGTCAGAATAATGGTCAGGGGTCCCTTTACCTTTACATACTGAAACATGGGTGGCACTGTGGGTTAAACCACAGAGCCTAGGATTTGCCAATCAGAAGGTCAGCGCTTCGAATCCCCGCGACAGGGTGAGCTCCTGTTGCTCGGTCCCTGCTCCTGACAACCTAGCAGTTCGAAAGCACCTCAAAGTGCAAGTAGATAAATAGGTACCGCTCTGGTGAGAAGGTAAATGGCATTTCCGTGAACTGCTCTGGTTCACCAGAAGCGGCTTAGTCATGTTGGCCACATGACCCGGAAGTTGTACGCCGGCTCCCTTGGCCAATAAAGCGAGATGAGCGTCGCAACCCCAGAGTCAATCACGACTGGACCTAATGGTCTCAGGGGTCCCTTTACCTTTATACTGAAACCCCAAAGCAAAACTCAGTAATTTTCTCAGAGGAAAGCTTCTGGTTTTTGGTAAATCAAGTAAGCTCTGACATATAAGAAAATATACACAAAAGTGCATGCTGATTAACATTGCCCTACTCCCGATGGCAACAAGCTACAGAACAGGGCAGTTGTATTACCAGAGCATTTACTGCCTGTGATGTAGATCCCTCTATCTCTGAGAGAAGCAAAGCAAATATGTTAGCAAATACGTTAGCATGGACGCATGCTGAATTTCCCACACAGGTAAAGAGCTTGGAACCAGAGTAAATTGGTTGCACTTAGTTCCCATTGAAAACAGTGGGACTTCATGCATAACTTGTTTTCATTCCCAGAAAGTGAAATCTGCTTTGATAAATAATTCTGAAATAGGGCCTGGAGGGCTGGAACAGAAATGGATAGAAGCCTGTCCTGTCTAAAATTAAAGCCATGCTGTTGTATTATTATTATTATTATTATTAGTAGTAGTAGTAGTAGTAGTAGTATTATATTTATTAACTGCATGGTTACATATAGTGAATAACAAATTAAATAGTGGGAAGGCACTCATCTTACTATTTGCTTCACAACCTGTGGCCAGTACTTTGCTTTGAAAAGATGTCATTCTTATGGCATGATAGTTAATCATTGTTACTAAGTGCATTTTTTCATAAGAAGTTAATTATCTTTCAAAGCCCAGCCTTGCCTTACATTTGACTCTGGTCTTGCACAGATGATAAGTGTAAATTCATATTTCTGGCACACTTGAGTGGTCTGTGGATCGGTAGGGTCATTCTGCACTGTAATTTTGTAGGCCCAAACTGCATTCTAGCACTTATGTACTGCACCTGCAAGTCCCTTTCAACAGCAGGATCCACCCCCCCCCCACACACACACATAACTGAGGGGAGAAGAGACTTGCTGGGAATGGGGTATGAGATAAGTGCATTGCTGCCTTTTGAACCTTTTTTAAATAATATAAAATCTGGTAACATGGGCCTTCCAGCCCCGCAGTGGGAGAAGAGCACGGCTTCAAATTAGTTGAAACTGAATGTTAACGAAGGATGCTGAGGATAAATTTGTTGGTGTTACCCCCTTTTAAAGAGGAAGGGTAAGAGCTGCTGTGCTAAAAGAACTCCATGGCTTCTAAAGGATGGTTTTAAAAAGAAAACAAAACAAAAGGAGTGACCATAGAAGGATAAATATGTCTCCAGCTGAGTGGTGACTAACTTGCGGCTCTTCAGATGCTGTTCAGTTACAGCTCTCATCATCCCTCCCCATTGGTCACACTGGTCTGGGGCTGAAAGGAGTTGGAGTTCAACAACACCTAGAGGGCCACAGTTTCCCCACACCTCCTTCTGCCATTCTACCAACTCCAGCGCAAATGTTGGAGGCACAGGCTGATGGAAGAATTACGCTGAGCACAAAATAGGTTTCCTATGTAACCATGACACAGGCCAGCATAGCATAAAAAGAGTCAAATCTCTCAAGGCGCTGCACTATTTCTGCCTGGACGTGATACATTTGTTCTGCTCCTCTCCAACCCCATGAGGGAACCTAGCCACTTTTGTCCTCACAATGCAATAGATAGGTGTAATGTTGATTTAGCCATTAGCCCCCTCCCCAGCTGTTTTTAGGCAGGCTGTCATTTTGCTGTTTGTTTGTTTGTTTGTTTTTCTTAAAGTGCCACTTTACAGTTAAAGTTCATAGTTGAAAGCTCGTTCCAGAAATGGACATGAATTTGTGATTCAGAGGCCATAGCCAGATGTTAAAAGGATGCACATGAGAATAAAAAGAGGAGGCAGCATGTTCACTGGCCACGGCCCCCAATGTCCGCATCTGGACCAGCTTTACCCCCTCCCCCTCCTCATGTTGACATTAAAAGTCTGAAGCTGAGTTCTTAGTGCATTTGGGTGAAAGTGCTAAGAATCTTTGCAATCGGGGCTCCTGGAAGTTGGGAGAGGGCCTCCTCCTCACTTCATTCCCAAAACATTCTTTGAATTCTTCAACAGGGCTACTGTCACCAGCCAATCAGAACTATGCACCGTTGACATCAGTTGCTAGCTAGCAGAACTCAGTTCAACCTTGGGGGTGAATTAATTGTTTGTTTAAACAGACCCTGGTCAGCACACTTCCAGAGTGAAGATCTGCAGCGTGTTGCATAATCGGTAAATCGCTAGAAAGGATTCATAGGATACCAAAATTACAACGATGTCTCAAAGAAAAACATGCAAGGTTTGAGCTACTCAAAACTTACTTTTGGCAAGAATGGAAAGTTCACTAAATCAAGATCAGAGCTTAAAAATCCAAGTTACTACAGGTAGATGATTGCCTATGGTAAAATTTTGCACATCAAACAAGATGTATTATCATCGCCTTTATCACATTCCAGGATCACACCAAGAAATAGAACCCAGGGCAGGAATATGCATGTGAGAGGGCTGAGACAGCAGCTGGTTCAGTTTTAAAAGGCTTCCTATTGGGTTCCATGGGACAAAGTAAATAGGTTACATTCAGGCAGGAAGCCTTTCCCAGCCCCACCTAGATATGCTGAGGAGTGACCTTGAGAGCCACTGCCACTGAGCTACAGCCTTTCCTGTATGTCTGCCCTCCAGAAGCACCACTATTGCTACCCACATGCCCTCCCCCCCCACCATTATCCCACTCACTCTGTGATGGTCTAACAAAGATGGCACATCATTCTGTGCTAACACAGCCAGTTGCAGTTACCAAATACCCAGCTGTATGTTAAATTTGTTGTTTTTCATTGAGCTCACTTTTCATTTTTTAGATTATTTTAAATAATCTTATGCCCTTTCCTCCTGTGTTTTAGAACCATGTATTTTTGTAACCTGAAAGGGGCAGAGAAGACTTAAGAGGCTGTTTCTATAACTCCGGGTCAGCTATAGGAAACGACACAGGGCGAAAGAGCAGACCCACTGAAATTCCTGGACTTAAAAGTCCATTGATTTCAGTGGGCCTACTCGGAATGTGATTGATGTTGGCTATCCCTCAGTGTATTTATACGATGACAGCCAAACAAGCATTGCATCCTATACTTAGTAAGGTGAGGGATAGGATGGGATCTTAGGAATGGCATAAGAAGTAGCTGTGCCCTTTTACCAGAACAGGGACCATAATCCTATGTGAAACTTGGGGGAAGTTACGTATGAAAACTTGTCTGTAAAACACTTAGTAACATAGAATTGTAGAGCTGGGATTTGTTTTGTTTGTGTTCCATAAAGGACAGATTGTGGTAAAGAAAAGAAAACTCAGCTCTTTAAAAAAATTAAAAGCAGTAGCCCCTAAAATATGACTTAAATAGAATAAGCTTAGCGCCTACATCATTCTGCTTGATGAGGTCTAGTTGTGGCCCAAATAGTCTCATCTTCCCAAGCAACAATTCTAATGGAACATTACCCCACTCCCCATTCAGACAGTTCCTTCTATGGTATCTGTAGCTGTTTTTCATGCCTCAAAGTTGGCATGAGACCAGACACCAAACCAAACGCCTTTGGTTTCCTGATTCTTCCTCTGGGGCCTCTTTTATAGCTAAATCTTTAAAAGAAACTGCAAGAGAGACAGCTTTGTCCCCAGGAGGCTGCATTTTTATGACAGCAATATTGCCACTTGGAAAGCCCACAAAAGGGATATCTTCTTTCTCATGTCACAAATGATAAAAGCAGGTTAATCAGGCAGAGACCATTCCTCACAAAAAGTGTTTCCCCTCGCCAGGGTGGTCTTGCCTTGGGCTCACCTGCCAGTCAAAAGCGTGGCGTGGGGTGCTTTGCACATTTCCGCAGCGTCTGATCCAGACCACCACTAGAGGCAGGATACTGGGCGGAAGAGTCTGTTGCATAGATCCCAAAATGGAGCAGTAATGTAAACCAGCAGAAAGTTTTTTTAAAAAGGAAGAAGTCTCGATAATCGCCAAAGTGAATGAAAGGATTTTGACCCTTTGGCAGTTTCTGATCTCTTTTGCCTGTCTTAAGTTTGGTTAACTATTTATAGAGTGAAAGAATGTCTCCAACTCATAAACAGCGGTTTCCATAACTACTTCCCACATCCAGCACAAGCTGCAGCAGAGCAGATTCATACAAACATCCGGCTTCATCTGGATTTGGGGTGGGTGGGGGTCATGGTGGGCTGTTTATTAGTATTTCAGTTTTCGCAATCAGCAGTTTCAGGGAGGGTGATGAAAGGCAGCTGAAAGTTTAACATGAGAATGCTGACGAAGCTGATGGGAAGGGATGATGGGTGTAAGTATGTGAGAGGCAGAAGAGATTAATGAACAAAATCTAAAAGGGCAGCTAGCCAAACTGGAGGTGACTCAAAACTGGACATGAAAGCAATTAATGTAAATGTCTTCTATTATGTAAACAGCAGCCTTGGGTATCCTGACCAGCCCTGGGACCACAGGCAGCAGGTCTGGATAAAAATACCCACTGCCAGCATTGGCATTAACAGAAGATTCTCTCTCACTGCAAAGAGCAGCTTGCTCAGGAGCAATTTTAATGGGGACCACAGTAGCACAGGATGGGTGGGATTCTAACCTAAAGTATCATCTTCTCTTGTGCATACCCAGCCAATCCCTGCACTCTGCCGGAGAGAGCATCCTACAGATAGCATCTTATCAGGAGGTCCTTCGGCATAATGCCGGAACTGGGTTTTTAGGCTAGTGAGATGTACGCTTTTGGAACAGCTTGCCATGGTATAACGGACAGGTGCTGTCTCTATTCTATTCTATTCTATTCATCTTTTAAAGGTGCTGTCTCTATTCTATTGTTCCTGTTAAAGACTTTCTTCTTTCCATAAGCCACTTAAGTGGAGATGTATGTTTTGGATTTGAAATTGACTTTTATATATGTATTTTTTAATTGTATTTTATTATATGCAATTGTTTTAACAGTTTTTATAGATATGAATATATATACATATAGTTCAGCTCTAACTGAGCCAGAATGTTGATGTGCATCTTGCTGAAGGAGATGCATAATGTATGGGCAACATTTTCACTCTAATTGAAATCTGAAAGTGCCTCTGCTCTCTGTCTGGGTTCCTGATCTAGAGAAGACCTGCATGTCCAAGCCCTGCTTCCGGAGGCAGATCATTTTATTTGGGCTGGTGTGCAGGATTCAGTTTCAGGAAAGAGAGAAACAAACAAGAGCCAAGACTCTTGTCTAGAGGAACTGTGATGGATGAGGAGAAAAATGAAGGCAGCATCATTTGCCTTTCGTGCAGTACATGTAGTTATTATATTTGTGGTGTGGTATTCAGATGCCTCTTTCCAAAGGGGTGCTTCTATTGCAGATGACTTGGTTTTCCCCTGCACTCAGTTCCTGCTTTCACACCACTGCTCACCTGTTTGGAAGGGAGTGGTGGCTCAAATCCAGCCCCCCTTTTCCCCCTCCAATCTCCACCTTTCCCCCATTGTAACAAGCCGTGCTTTTTTCTGGGGGTATGCGGGGGTACGCATACCCCCTAAACATTTTGTGAATCTAAGCTTGGCCTCATTGAGGGGAAGTATTTCAATATGAATAGGAAAATGAGAGTACCCGTAAACATTTTTTTCTAGGAAAAAAAGCACTGGTAACAAGTACATTTGCAGCACTGAGGGATTGTTGCTGAGATTAATCACCTGGAACTATGTGCTCAGCAGCCCCACCCTTGAACTTGTATATCTCTGTTTAAGGGAGGGGGGGTCTAACAGGGACTGGATTTATGATACCTGAGGATTGCTTCATAAGCAGATAACTTGATTTCTATCTACTTGATTGCACTTGACGATTGGCTGCTTAATGCATAATGCTTAATGCATAAAGTGGCACCGCTGAAAAACATTTTGCTTGAGGCACTGTGTGATGCAATATTAAAGGTACCCCTATAACAATGGATTGGCAGTGTTTCCTTCACAGATAGAAGTTGTCACTTCACCTCATACGTGTGTGTTGCAGCCCATGTTTCCCACACTATATAGTTTCCCTGTACAGCTTGTTCTAACAGGTCTCTGGGAAAGCTAGTACACTGGGTGGATCATTTACTGTACTACATTACCAGATTTTTTGTTGTCATTTAGTCGTGTCCGACTCTTCGTGACCCCATGGACCAGAGCACTCCAGACACTCCTGTCTTCCACTGCCTCCCACAGTTTGGTCAGACTCATATTTGTAGCTTCAAGAACACTGTCCAACCATCTCGTCCTCTGTTGTCCCCTTCTCCTTGTGCCCTCCATCTTTCCCAACATCAGGGTCTTTTCCAGGGAGTCTTCTCTTCTCATGAGGTGGCCAAAGTACTGGAGCCTCAGCTTCACGATCTGTCCTTCCAGTGAGCACTCAGGGCTGATTTCCATCAGAATGGATAGGTATAGTACACTGTATATAATGCATATATCATATTGTTGGTGTCCGCCAATCTCGAGAGTCAGTGGAGTGCACCTTCAGGGGTGAAGACAAACGGCTGTATTAGCAGCACCTCCCTGGGGCACAAACCTGGGCCGTGAGTATGGAGGTCCTGGGCTGCCCAGATGACAAGACCCCCCTCCTGGCCTCACTGATGTGGTCCAAAGATATGCAGAGTGATATGTTTGGCTTTAGCTTGGCTGCAGGTGTTGCTGGAAGGAGGTACAAAGTACCATTTAACCCTCTTAAGGACTCCACTCCGAATTGGTATAGGGTTTATTCATTAGCCTTTTCCTTTCCTGAAGATGTCCCACAAGGCAGTGGAGGTTGAGGATTAGAGTTTTCCTTTTCCTAGAATCCTAGATGGACTACCTTCCCAGGTTGACAAGCCCCACCTGCTCCTCACTTCCCTCTACAGCATGTGCAGAAACTGCCTTCTTGACCGTTGGACCTACGATTGATCTTGTCTCCTAAATCCACTGTTGCCTGTCCTCAGAGGAAGTCCTTAATTCACTGTGGGTTTAAAACCCATCAGTTGCCCTCACTTGGTTTAGCTGGCCAGTTGAATCCGTTCCCTGGGGTGTAGCCTCTGTCACTTGCTGACAGCTTCTATGAGCCGCAGATGAGAGCTGAATGCAGGGTAAGGACCAAAGGTGGACAAACTACCCCAGAAAGACCATGACGTGTCTCTCCCATGAGAGGTGCTACCCCTCCCCTAACACCCCATACACTCCATATATCATATGCACACACAAAAGTAAACAGAAAGTTGTCATCAAGACAGGTAAGACCTGAGTGTCAACACTACAAGAAAATGTACAATTGAACAATCTCTCAAGTAGCTAGCAGTGATGCTATTAGTACTGCAATGTAAGAGAAAGGGTGGGAAACCTCAGGCCCCTGGGCCGAATCATCCCACCTTTATTTGGCCCTTGAGCCTCTCACCAGGCCACGCCTGAGTGTTTTTGGCTGGTGGGAATGTCTCTTTGAACTCAGATAATGACTCTGGCTTGTCTGGGGGGAGGTTAGAGAAGAGTGCCCAGGTGCGCTGAAACGAGCCTACTGTACAAATGTGGCCCCCAGAGGGTTCCAAAAGGAAATGTGGCCCTCAGGCTGGGAAAAAAATCCCCAACCCTCCTGTAGAGAATGGAAACACCAGTGCAACTTTATTTACCTCCAAATATCTGGTCACCATGAAGAAGAGAGAGGTTTAGAATCACACAGCATGTAATTGCAGGACATGGCACATGAATGTAGACGAAGTTCCAGAATAATGGGTGGGCGGTGGCTACAAAAGGTCTCAGGAATAAGGGTGCTGAGATAGTTCTACAACATCCTCAGAGCAGACCTTGTTCACTGCCATTTTGTACTGTGCTTTGTCTCCTTCAGACTGTTCCTTCTTGTGCTACTTACTACTGCAAGTTTAGGACAAGGGAATGTTGTGTTCCCATTAAGTGCAGGCATGTTGCCTTCCAGTTCGAAGGTCATCTTGCAGTGAATTTAAGAATGAGATTCAGCAGGCCCCATTTCTCATTTTCTTTAACTATATAATCCCCAGTGCATTCATTGAAATTAATCGGCATGTGAAGTGTGGCTGATGGTGTCAACAACATTTGGTTTCCCATCCTGCCGAACTGTTCATTCATTTAACACGATATTTAAGGATCACAAGCAAATTGATCAGTTTTCTTGTGGAATTTATATATTCTGGATCCTTGCTGTATTCCGATTTCCACCTCCCTCTCACTGTTCCCAATGATGGGAAAGTTTTACCATCTGAGATCTGCCAAGTTATTAAATCTGCTGTATTTAAGCACTTGTTTAGAAACCCCTTGCCTGCCATGCTCTGAAATTTATTCTTTTTTACTTTACTTTCTTTTTTTTACTTTATTTATTATTATTGTTGTTGTTGTTGTTGTTGTTATATTATTATTATATTATTATTTATTATAATTATAACAGCACACATAATTATAGCACAAAATAAATGAGAACATAAGAATGTAACCTAATAACATAAGAAGAGCCTGCTGGATCAGGCCAATGGCCCATTTAGTCCAGCATCCTGTTCTCACAGTGGCCAACCAGATGCCCATGGGAAACCGGCAAGCAGGCCCTGAGCCCAAGAGCCCTCTCCCCTTCTGTGGCTTCCTCAACGACTTGGATTATAGACTCAAAGGCATCCTGATCAAATTTGCAGATGACACCAAACTGGGAGTGGTGGCTAACACCCCAGAGGACAGGATCACACTTCAAAACGACCTTGACAGATTAGAGAACTGGGCCAAAACAAACAAGATGAATTTTAACAGGGAGAAATGTAAAATATTGCACTTAGGCAAAAAAAAATATGAGAAGCACAAATACAAGATGGGTGACACCTGGCTTGAGAGCAGTACATGTGAAAAGGATCTAGGAGTCTGGGTTGACCACAAACTTGACATGAGCCAACAGTGTGACGCGGCAGCTAAAAAAGCCAATGCAATTCTGGGCTGCATCAATAGGAGTATAGCATCTAGATCAAGGGAAATAATAGTGCCACTGTATTCTGCTCTGGTCAGACCTCACCTGGAGTACTGTGTCCAGTTCTGGGCACCACAGTTCAAGAAGGACACTGACAAACTGGAACGTGTCCAGAGGAGGGCAACCAAAATGGTCAAAGGCCTAGAAACGATGCCCTATGAGGAACGTCTAAGGGAGCTGGGCATGTTTAGCCTGAAGAAGAGGAGGTTAAGGGGTGATATGATAGCCATGTTCAAATATATAAAAGGATGTCACATAGAGGAGGGAGAAAGGTTGTTTTCTGCTGCTCCAGAGAAGCGGACACGGAGCAATGGATCCAAACTATAAGAGAGAAGATTCCACCTAAACATTAGGAAGAACTTCCTGACAGTAAGAGCTGTTCGACAGTGGAATTTGCTACCAAGGAGTGTGGAGGAGTCTCCTTCTTTGGAGGTCTTTAAGCAGAGGCTTGACAACCATATGTCAGGAGTGCTCTGATGGTGTTTCTTGCTTGGCAGGGGGTTGGACTCGATGGCCCTTGTGGTCTCTTCCAACTCTATGATTCTATGATTCCTGCACCTGCTATTCAGAAGCATAACTGCCTCCAACTGTGGAGGCCGAGCATAAGCATCACAGCTAGTAGCTGGTAATAGATGTATTGTCCATGAATTTGTCCAATCTTCTTTCAAAGCCATTCAAGACTGGTGTTAATCATAACTGAATCATAGCTGTCAACGTTTCCCTTTTTTTAAAGGGAAATTCCCTTATTCTGAATAGGATTCCTCGCAAGAAAAAGGATAAGTTGACAGCTATGAACTGAATAAACAACAAAACCATCATTTCCCCAAAAATTCAGTTTTACTTGCAAGTTCACCCTCACGGATACACAAAATAGTTAGGTGGCTTAACCAGGGCTTTTTTCAGCTGGAACTCACCGGAACTCAGTTCCAGCACCTCTCAGGTGGGTATCATTATAAAAGAACAAGGGAGGCCTTCATGGTGGAGTTCTGGCACCTCTTTTTCTAGAAAAATAGCACTGGGCTTAACCATTCTTGTCTCATAGTAGAATTCCTGCAGTTTTTGACAAGTGCCAGCTAGATTGCTGAACCTTCTTTTGGCTTCTGCCACAGTTCACATGGAATGAGCAAAATATCTGTAAGCATATTTGCACTTAATTGAAAATTTATGTATGAAGTAGACATTTAATCACACAAATCCTACCCAAAGCAATGGCTCATACTATTCCTAATATCCCTGTTTGTTATGATCTTTGTTCCATCCCACCTGCCTATGTGTAAGGAACTCTGGGACTTCTAGTTCTTGACAGAGCATGTCCCATGTGGAAGCAGAAATCTCTCTGGCACAAGCACACTCTTTCTCTGCTAGAAAAGGGCTTGGACCAGCAACCTGCTGTTCAGAATGCCCTGCTAATTCTGCTTCTGAATGGCTCCAGCAAATCTCACAAGATCTTGGCAGAGAAACAAGTTGCCATAACCTACAATTCCGCTTCAGTTTCTCCCCCCATGGTAATGGTCTTCCCTTGATCTCAGTAAAGTGTACCCCTCCCCACCCACTTGGGTCTGTACCCAATTCCACCTTTTCAGTGGTGAGGGTCTTATTAAAACCAAACAAACCTGACAACCCAGTTATTCACAATTGCCCTTTGCCCATGTGTTCATCAACTACTGTGTAATGATTTCTCAACATGTTGGCAGAGGGGAAGGAGGACTTGGAGGGTATGATGGAAGGCTGACATTTCATGTTTTATTGATGGAGTACTTTTTCCTGGTGGGTGAGGGCTAGTGGGGTTGGGGGTGGGGCTGGGGGAAGGAGAAGGCTTGGAGGAAAGCATTAATATACAGCTCAAGTAAATGGCAGGAGATGGATTAGGAGCTGGTTGAAAATGTGTCAGAATGCAAGAAGAAAAATGAACAGCTGCCTGAAGAAAAATGGGCATCTGATGAAGGACATAAGGCCTGGTGGAAGAGAGATACACAAAGCTGGTGACACTGTTTGGGAAAGCCTGATAAAGAACAGCTGGGTCTGGGCAGAGAGTAGCACTGGAAAGGGGGAATAAGGTGGGAGGAAGGATGTGAGGGGCTCAGAGACTGATTCCTTCTTTATTTTTATTTGTCTCTGACCCTCTCACAAATTAAAACTGGAAAATGTAATCCAGTCCAGTTTCTCTAATGTTCTTCTTACCTCTGAGGGTTACCACCTTTCTAAATTCTGGTGGGTATTACATAACAATGGTAGGAGTGAGTTTCCCAGCTCCTAATATAATTAAGCATTGATGTTCAGCTCCCTGGCTTGCACACCCTGGTTGGGTGGGGAAGAAAAAACAACTGGCTACTATGGGTGAACACTTTCTGTGTTCATTTATTATTTTAAATTATTTTAAATTATTATTAAATTATATTATTATTTTAAATGTCTGTTTGTCTTTTTTATTTTAAGCTTTTAAGTCACACAGTGACTCTTTTGATGTAACAAGCAATGAATAAATGAGCAAAAATAACGAAATAATAACAATAATTTAATATGAATAAATCTTAAGGGTTGCTGCAATCACCTCTCTGAACTTCTTAACAGTGTAATTGGTGCTTGGCATCTGTGGTATAAGTATTAGAACAGTTAATAATAACAATAACAATAACAAACAGTTTAAAATAATAAAAAGTTTAATAATAATCAGGCTATTATCCCAGATCCAAGCCCTTTCTTTGAATCATGTAAATTCCCTTTCATTCCTCATACATACACCTCATATACTTACACCTTTGGGCTACCTTTGAATGCTATTGTTCAGTTCCAGGGCCGGCCCTACCAGTAGGCAGAATGAGGCAGCCACCTCTCCCGTTCCTGAGAGTGAGATGTGGCAGTGGCACACTGATGGCCACATTGTGCCTTGCGGTGTGTCCTACACTCTTAAAGCCAGGATGCTGGCCTCAGGTGTGATCAATGCAGGCTGGTCAAATAGGGCAGATGGGGCAGTGGGCACCATCCTCAATCTTCATTCCTCCAAGCTCTCCTGCTTCCTTAACCAAAGGGGTAGCCCTTGCAAATTGCTTTCTCCTCCTTAGTCTCAGTTTTGCCCATGTATTAGGGAGGAAGACAGGGACAAATCAGAATGACTTGGTTCTGTCTGTCCTTGGCTTTGGCTACTTCTACTGTTGGCCTTCTTGCTTTTTGCCTCACTGATCCCAGCATGCACCAGGCACCATTGGGTGGGGTGGAGGAGTCTATCTGATTGCCAGGGTCGATGTAAGATTCAACTGCCAGTCCAGTCAGTTTCTATACATGGGACAGTTATGGCAGAAGGCAGGGTGCCATCTTGTCCTTCATTTCAGACAACAAAATGTATTGGGCCGTCCCTATTGTTTGCTGTGACAGAACTGATAAGCTCTCTGAAGGTGAAAGAAGGCTGAATTCTCCCCACCCATTTAATAGGGTGGGAATAAAGAATGTATACCAGATTTAGTTTTCCTCCCTAGACAGAACTTGGTGCAGTCAAAGCAGATACTGCCCCTAGCCACATGTTTGCCATTGCATGTACAGTGCCCAACCCAATGCCAGAAACTTCTCATCCTTCATTCCCACTACTGTATGCTGAGATTCGGTGCTGGGATCTGTGAATCTTTTTCCACTGGTCACCTTCTGTATTTGCATTACCTTCACTGGATCAGAGCGTTTCTCTGTCTTCTTCCTTCTGCTCATTCTAAACAACATCATGCTTTCCCAACAGCTGCAGCCTGGGCAATGCTTGTCCTTCTAAAATGTGAAACAAGTTGAGTTCCACAAAAGTTCCCAGATTCCAGCAGGCTATATTGGTTCACCTCTCCTTAAAGCTCTCAGGATATGTATATATTACAGAGAAACGTGGTTTGTTGGGAAATTAAGCACAGAGCTTTAATTACAAGAAGTATATTTAGATGCCATCAACTCAGATACTTGCAAGCTTATAAATATGGAACACCGTTTCAGGGAGCTTTTCAAGATACCTCATCAGCTCTTGGAAAAAATACACAAGAATATTAATTAGCACCTATCTGGCAATGAATGTTCTTTGCTTCATTTGCTTTTCTTAGAACACGGTTTCTGATGGTGTTATCCCAGGATACGCTAGACTGAGTCTGCAATTCACTGCAAGGCTTCTATGCCTCTGTTGGAAACTAGGAAGGCAGCACAAACTCATGACACTGAACATGCTTTCAGAAACATGTCCTATTGATTTCAATCAGACTTACTCCCTGGTAAGTGTGCATGGAACAGCACAAACCTATGCACGGAAGTTTCACTGTGTTTAATTACGCTTCCAATGTAAGTGTGCATATGATTACAGACTCAGAGTCAAACAAGACTTGACATTAAATGCATGAACATAATTAACATGGGTTTTTTTGTGCCTTTTCTTGCAGGGGTGGGGGCCCAGTGCTGCAAATGAGACCATCCCTTGAAATTTTAGTCACAAATTGGGAGGGGTCCTTTTGTCATAAGGGACGCGAGTGGCGCTGTGGGTAAAACCTCAGTGCCTAGGACTTGCCGATCGTATGGTCGGCGGTTCGAATCCCCGCGGCAGGGTGAGCTCCCGTCTTTCGGTCCCAGCTCCTGCCCACCTAGCAGTTTGAAAGCACCCCTAAGTGCAAGTAGATAAATAGGTACCGCTTTATAGTGGGAAGGTAAACGGCGTTTCCGTGTGCTGTGCTGGTGCTGGCTCGCCAGATGCAGCTTCGTCACACTGGCCATGTGACCCGGAAGTGTCTCCGGACGGCGCTGGCTCACGGCCTCTAGAGCGCACAACCCTAGAGTCGGACATGACTGGCCCATACGGGCAGGGGTACCTTTACCTTTACCTTATTTTGTCATAGGAAACTGCCTTATACTGAGTTGGCCCATTGGCCCGTGTATTGTCTACACTGACTGACTGCAGTTCTGCAGGGCTTCAGGTAGGGAACATTCCTAGCCCTAACTGGCGATACTGGGAATTGAACCAGAGACCATCTGCCCTCAAAGCACATGGTCTCCACTGAGCTATGGCCTTTCCCTGGAAGGACTGTGGCAGGCAGAGAAAGAGTTAAGCTTCCCCTCCACACCCACCCACAGGGTCTGGAGCCTTCCCAGGCCTCCCTGCAGCTGCTATGTATATCAAAGTGCACCTTAATGACATTCATGCAATTAACATCATGGCTAGTTTGACTCTTCTTATTGTAAACTAGGAGATTATCTAATCTAAGCAGGCTTCCAGGCATTGAACTGGAATTTAGAAACTATAGTAAATTCAACAGACCAGTTTGCCTCACCTATTGCTTAAATGCATAAAGACACGTTAAACAGAATCAGCCAGAATAATAGAATCATAGCATAGTAGAGTTGGAAGGGATCACGAGGGTCATCTAATCCAACCCCCTTGCAATGCAGGAATCTTTTTGCCCAGTGTGGGACTCGAACCCGCAACCCTGAGATTAAGAGACTCATGTTCTACAGATGGAGCTATACGGAAGTGGATTCCAGAGGAGTATTTATCCTGATTTGTTTGCATAAAGTTTGTGGGGTGGTTATAGGCTATCAGCTGCTTACAGAACATTCGTTTTGATTTGTTTGCAGTGAGGTTATACGCAGTAGCAAAGAACATGGTGGGGCTGTGCCACTCACCTGACCTCCCTAAGGCTGAATCGCTGCACATACTGGCACAGGGAGGGGCGAGTCTGTGGCAAACTCAGCATGGTGCAAGAGCACTGGTGGAACAAACTTGATGCTCCTGAAAGCATGTTTGCATCTTTTTTAAAAATTTAAATTTTTATTAAGTACAAATTAGAAAACATACATATTTACAACAAAAGAAAATACATGTTTGCATCTTACCACCACCTCACCCCTCCCCATCCCAGGATACAATAGCAACCCAGTCGGAAGGAGGTCAGGTGAGTGGTATAGCCCCACCATGCCATTACACTGGGTCAAGCAATTGCTATCCAGTACAATTGCTTTTGGAAGCCCGTTTGATACGCAAGTGTACCAAATCCACCTTAGATGTTCAACCTGAATTTGTCTTCGAACTGTGATAATGCCTCTTACTTGCTTGCATGGAGGATGAAGAGATAAGTGTGTTTTCGTAGAAACCTCTGACTTGTGCGTGACTGGAATGTAGCCTACAGCACAAAGGTAGGAGTCACAGCTCTTACCCCACGCACTTTTGCCTCTGGCCCTGCCCAGCTAGCCAAGGGCAGGACTGTAGGTCAGTGGTAAAACATCTGCTTTGTATGCAGAAGGTTTTGGGTTCAATCTCTAGCCTCTCTAGGGCTGAATCTACACAGATATTTAAAAAACACTATGAAAATGCTTTTTTAAAAGTTGTAAAATATATATGGAATTTGCCATTACCTCATCAGCACCATCTAGTGTCACATTTGTATCATGCACATAAAGCACACTTAAGACATTATATTTGCAGCTGTATATCTGAGTCCTAAGTAGATCCCCCTGTCTGAAATCCTGGAGAATCGCTGCCAGTCTGTGTAGACAAGACCAGTGGAGACTGATCTACTAGGGCAAATGGGACATTGCCTCACCACCTTGATTATTTCAAGCCTACCAGTCTTCATAATTACAATTAGTCCAAAAGAATGCCCTTGTTGTCTGCTTCCTTCGCCTTAGTCTCAGTGTTGGCCTAGTAGAAATCAGCTGCAGGGAGCTACAGGGGGAAAGTAGAATTCCACCGGTCATTGGCTTTGCCTCCACCTAGTGTTGGCCTCCCTGCCTTCAATTCCATCAGCCCCAATGGGCACCAGCCAGTCATGGACCAGACTGAGCTAGATGGAGCAATGGACACAGCATAAGGCAGCAAAAGGTTTCCCGCCCTTGTACTTGCCTTCTTACATGCATAGGACCTGGAGGTCCTGCTGGACTACTTAACATGACCATCTGTTGGAGGGACAAAGGAGCCTGGGTTTAAAAAAGAAAGAAAAGAAAGCAGGAGGCAATCCTACACAGGAGCAGTTGCTTTCCCACTGCTGCTGGTCTTTTAGGCCTCACATGGCACTAGGGGTGGGGAATAACCCACCTCTGCACATTCTGAACAGCTGTGGGAAGACAAAGTGAAATGCTGGGGTGTTGAGGAGTCATCACAACAGGTGGTTCCTGTGGTTGCTTTGCTGCTCACTCCAAGTTTGCTGGTGAGCACTTGAGAGGGTGTCAAGTGCTCTTTTGGTCTGCAGCCCTCAGCCTAGCTTCCTGGTTCCCCCAATTGGTTGACATTTATTTATTTCTATAGCACCCTTCATCAAAAGATCTCAAGCTAGAAATGCAAGACAAAAGCACAAATGAGTAGTTAAAACAGAGACACCAAAACAATAACCACCCCCTCCCACAAACACATTTGAAAGGTTATAGAATATTAATCAGCCCAAGGTCTGGTTGAAAAGGGACATTTTTGCCTAGCACCTAATATATATATAAGGAAGGCGCCAGGCAAGCCTCCTTGGGGAGAGTGAGGAGCCACTGCAGAAAAGGCCCATTCTCATGTTGACGCCTTCTGAATGTTGTGTGGAGGAGGCACATGAAGATGGGCCTCAGATGACGAATGCAGAGTCCAGGGTGGTTTATATGGGGAGAGGTGGTCCTTGCGATCCTGAGCCATTTAAGGGCCACGCCTGATGTGTACAATTAGAGATCCAGCTTTAAGCTTAGGTCATGGAATAATTCCAGTAATATTTGCCCATCCTATGTAGGGAGTGGCACTCTGCTTCTCCCCTGAAGTCCTC
The DNA here is from genome assembly GCF_964234715.1 of Podarcis melisellensis. Classification (NCBI taxonomy): domain Eukaryota; kingdom Metazoa; phylum Chordata; class Lepidosauria; order Squamata; family Lacertidae; genus Podarcis; species Podarcis melisellensis. Next base: position 44,249,893 of record NC_138537.1, read on the forward strand.
CCCAAAGCTCAATCCCTTTTTGCTCAAGTCAAGTGGCAGTTTCCTACCAGCACAAAAGTAACAGTACTGTATAACATTTTGCTTTACCAGAGCAATTGGATTTAGTTGTGGCCCTGTCCCAGCCCAGAATGTGCAAGTCAAGTGTAGGATTGCTCTGCTGGTGAATTGGTGGTGTTGGTGAGATTTGAACCAGAGACTGACTGGCTCCGGTATGCTATACCAACTCTTAGACTTAGAACAAAAAAAAAACAAAAAAAGAGTATCTCCAGAGATTATGCAAATGTTGATGTGGCTGCCTCTGGAGCAAGCCAGAGCTATTTCTAACAGTGTTCCATACTCCACAACAATGCTATCTAACATCTGTAAACCACATGTAAGATCATGACACGAACTGGAATGGCCAAGGCCCAGAGAAACCATCTTTGGCTGTAATGTGCTGCTGCTTACCATGTGCAGAGACCAGAATCCTTCAGTGTGCGCTGCAGGCAGGCCTGTGTTATGTCTCGCATGCCTGAGAAAGGCTGGACTACTTGAATCCAAAATCTACTGCATGCTAGAGCACTGGCTTTATTTGAACAGCAGGAATGGCACGGAGAATGTCCCTAACACTCATCATTCAGTTAGAAACTTTGGAAGTGTTTTGGCGAAAGCGAGAAACCAAAGGGAACACAGTTCAAAGATCCTGGGTGTTTGGAATCAAGGTGTTCATATGCAGATAGTTTGTTCTTCCTCCCCATGGTTCCTCCTCCTTATCCTCTACTCTTAGTTATGGATCCGTTCTTAGCTACTGAGAACATTGTGCCTCTCCTATTTTTCTTGATCTCTTGTCAGCCTAAACATTTTCACAGTAATTTATTCAGAATTCAGCAGATGAAAAAAAAAGTGTGCCAGTGCCTTGTGTAACTAACTATTCAGCCAGTGAGGCTGACTTTTCCTGGTTCCCATTCACATCGCATCCTGCTCTCCTTTCCCTCGCTGATGCGCATGTGGCTCTAGTTTGGCACAGTGACTGGCTGGCTCTCTGCAATGAACATGTGTGGAACTTCCTTCCTAAGGCCTGGGTGGAGATGATTATTAAAGGGACAGTCTCGCCTTTTGAGATAACTGACAAAGCCAGTGGATCTCTGCAGAACAAAGGCCTGTTTGTTCCATGTCAGGCACGCATACACACACACACACACATACACACACACACACACACATCCACATGGCAAGTTTGGATAAGTCCATTTTGGGTGCAAATGTGAAGCAAAGGCAGGCTGGAGGAAGTTGGTTTGAGATTCTTCAAGGAATTTAGCTAGGTGGGGAGGGAGATTTTGAGTGTGAAGAAAGATTTCTTAAAACCCATTGGATTCCTCTTATGACAATTTAACCCACAGCTCTTCCCCCCACCCCCAGCACTATTCAGCTGGAGGCTGGCTGAACAGTTTCTCTCTCTGCCATTCCCCCTCCCCTGCTCTCCGGCTGCATCCTTTGCTACATCCGGGCCAGGAGGTGAACTTCCTGGTTGCCCTAGAAACAGAGATGAAGGCCAGATTCAGACAAAGCCAACCCAAAAGTGCCTCTTTGTTGGTGGCTGAGCAAGCTCCGCCATCCAAGTCATTCCCTCCCGCCTTTTGGCGGATTAGCTCTGTGTGTGTGTGTGTGTGTGTGTGTGTGTGTGTGAAGAGTCAGATGGAATCTCCATGAAAGAAGCTGACAGTTGGTAGCAAGCAGTTGCAGGGGTGCCTCAGGGAAATGTAGCTAGGCAATCTTTCTATTAGCTGTGTAGGTTATGAAGAAGCAACAACACACTATACACTGCTTTTTAAAGAGTTAAAAATGTAACATTTTAATGTTTTCTTCCCCACCCCCCTTTTTTTCTTCCTCTTCACCAATTTCAATCACAATGTTTGGGATCATTAAGGCATAATCATAGGGGGAAAGTGGGGAAGGAGAAGGGTACTTTTATGCAAACATTTCATCAGCTGTGAGCCGTTTCTCTGCATCCCTTCCTTTAGACCACCTTGTCTCTATTTTGCTGTGACATGCGCTCCTGCATGTACCCATGCGCATTGCCTGGTGCTGGTAAAATGGCAGCAGAAATCAGCAGCACCTGTATTTGCCAGTGATGCTCCATTGTCTCCTATCCGTATGTATTGTCATTGCATGCAAATGTACATGCAATGTACACAATCTAATTTGTTAGTGCATTGGTTTCTTCTCAGTTCTTTTGCCCAAAAGTTCATGGACAGGGATAGAAACTCTTAGCAGCTGATCCACCAGCTATTGCTGATGGTGTCCTATGATTTGTTGATGATTCAGTAGGATTGTTTGTTATCCCCCATTGTGGCCACGGCGAGAGAGCAGGGGAGCTGTCTGTAGCCCTGCATTGTTTTCAATGGGCATAATTCATTTAACCTCCTGTTTGGCAGCCATGGCATTACTCTGGAACTCGATTTCAAACTGACCTGAACAAGCATAGGATTTCAACTAAGCTCTGTTCTTCCCCTGCCATGCCCCAAACACCGTTCTTTTTTCTGTTTGACTGGTGGTGTGGTGCCAGCAGAGTGCATACGCCAGTGTCATGAAACAGTGACACAATGGTATTTCAATGCCCGCGAAAACCCACTATGCCAAGGTAGCTTTCTGATCTACTGAGGAAAAAGGATTTTAGTAGAGATGCTCTTCTCATATAGACCTAAGGATAGTGCTTAGTGCTTGTGATTTACAGTGCCCCATATGGGCAGAAGTGACATCACTTTGAATCAAATAATTCCATTCCTAGGAAAGGAATAGTTTTCTAACAGCTCTGAGTTGTTTTTTTGCTGTCTTAGCTGATCAAGGTTCCTGAGTGAGATCTTCAAAATAAATGCTCCAAGCAGAGTGAGATATTCAAAACAGATGCTCCAAGCAAGGTTTTTTGTAACTTTTACATCTTTAGACTGTGTCCTACAGCAGTGAAAACCTAAAATAGTTGACTAGTGGGATGTAAGGGGTGTTAATAGAGGGGTAGTACCCCTGGTGGGAACGTGTTGTGCTCCTTCTGGGGTATTTTGTCCAACTTTGGTTCTCCTTTGGAGACAGACGAATGCCAACAACAAAGCTGATTAGTTAAATTATTGTTTTTTAATGCTTGCTCCCCCCCCCCATATAAATCAAACTTTTATTTAACAATTTCTTTGTTCACCTCTGGGGTGGGACACGGGTGGAGCTGTGGTCTAAACCACTGAGGCTCTTGGGCTTGCCGGTCTGAAGGTCAACGGTTCAAATTTATGCAACAGGGTGAGCTCCCGTTGCTCTGTTTCAGCTCCTGCCAACCTAGCAGTTTGAAAGCATGCCAGTGCAAGTAGATAAATAGGTACCACTGTGGCGGGGAGGTAAACAGTGTTTCTGTGCACTCTGGCTTCTGTCACGGTGTCCTGTTGTGCCAGAAACGGTTTAGTCATGCTGGCCAGAAGACCCAGAAAGCTGTCTGTGGACAAACGCTGGCTCCCTTGGCCTGAAAAGCGAGATTAGCACCGCACCCCATAGTTGCCTATGACTGGACTTAACCATCCAGGGGTCCTTTACCTCTGGGGTAGTTGTAGCTCAGTGACAGAGCATCTGCTTTGCATACAGAAGGGGCCTGGCTTTAATCTCTGGCATAGCTTTCTTTCTTTTCTTTCTGTCTCCAAACCTTTATTAGGCATTACAGATATAGACCATCTAAAAACATCAATGTACAAAATTTTAAAAATATATACAAAGAAGCAGCCATATAAGATATATAGTAACAGAAATTTTCACTGGAATGTTTTCCTGCTAAACCATGCCATTCACCACTCGAAGAGATACTATTGACAGAACTTCAGCCACCCTTGCAGTTACCTCTGGGGTAATATCAGACAGGTAGAATCTGATATTTTCATTGTGCCATGATGTTAAACTACCCAAAATGTCCAGCACATTCATATAACGTCCGCAATGTCTATCATTTCTAGGGATGTTTAAATATCTGTCGTTAACAAAAGCTGAGGGGAAAATATTCAGTCGGGCTAACATCAATGCCCTGCATTGGGCTGGAATTATAACTTTGAGATATACGTGATACTGTTATCAGTTGTATTTAAACCAAAGAACTTGGGGGAGCAGATTTAATTTACAGCTGACTCAATGTTTTGTTTTTCAATATCCCTTAATCTAATTTGGATATTGCGATAAATATATTGCTCACTAGAATTATACAATAATTCCAAGCCAATACTAATAGATCTAATTTTGCTGTGTATGAGTTGGAGCCATCTGGATTAATAGGAGTCCTTAAGTAAATCGGAAAACAGACTTGAAGGTTGGGAACGGAAATGGCAACGCTGCCAGTGTTTTATACTGCTAGTCCACGCCCAGTTTTCCATCATGTGTATACCTAATTCTGGCATAGCTCAGTTGGTAGAGCATGAGACTCCTTAATCTCAGGGTTGTGGATTCAAGGGCCACATTGGGCAAAAGATTCCTGCATTGCAGGGGGTGGACTAGATGACCCTTGTGGTCCCTTCCAACCCTACAATTCTATGATTCTTTGATTCTAGCTGCACGTAGGGAAGACAAACACCCCTGTCAGAAACTAAAGAGCCCCAGCTCCTTCCAGACAACACAGTAGTGTGGGGATGATTAGGGAGGCAGGAGAGGATATATTATTTAATCATATCCTTCCTAACTTGCTCTAGCAAGTTCCATATTCTAGCAGACTTCCAAACACACACACCCCTTTTAAATTACGCAGCGATCAGCTTGTTGCTGACTCATCTGAGTCTTACTATTAAAGATTCCTTCCTGGTAAAATCCCTTCTAATCCCTCTTAAAAAGAATAAACACAAGAATCTGATTAACGTTAATATAAAAGTAGTTTACTCACAGATTCATTCAGGTTCACAGGCATATCCCTGAAGGCAGGCTTAGGTTACATAACAACTAGAACTATTCCATAAAGAAGTTAGTCCCAAATGACTGCGACTATGCAGTCACTTCTCCAAACACACAGCAACATACAAAATGGAGAACACACACTGATCAGAACATGGAGGCCGTGTGCTCCTCCATGCTAGTACAACAGACCAGACCCTCTTCAAGTCATATGTTGTGGAAGTCTGTAACAGCTCAGGAGGAAACAGGAAGTCTTCTCCTGAGTGGTACAAAACATCCCCTAACATGTCCACTGTAGGAATGTTGTACTTGACTGCAGTTTTACATCCCACAAGTAGACAATGCTGAGCTAGATTGACCAATGGTCCAACTAGCTACAAAGCAATTTTTCTATTCAGTAGTTTTTGCACCCACAGGGCTTCAAATACTTTTGTGTTGATATGTCAGAAGAGACGAAGAGCTAAAAGCCACTGGAAGGTGAAGCTAGATGTAATTCTGTATAGGCAATTAACATGTTTTTGTATTGTAAAAGTGGGGGGAAGAAGAACCCAAGCAGTTTCTGAGCCATGCAAGTGGGGAGGAGATATTTAACTCCCTCCCTCTTTTTCTCCCTGCCAAGATCCCAGTAGAAACCTCTCAGAAGCTGCTATTTGCATTTCAAGGGAAGCACTAATTTTGGGACCTGTGTAGGAGGTGGAAAGTATGTGCAGGGGTGGGGGTGGAGAAACCATGCGTCTTTAAAGAGATAGCTGTATATTTATTTATTACATACATATTTTTTTGCTTACAGTCTATAACAGCCTTTCCCCTGCCCAGAGGTACCAGATTTGGGTGAGCTAGTCTAAAAGACCTTGAAAGCAGCTTGCATATTGAAAACACTCCAGACACAGTAAAGAGAATGATTGAACACTAGCAGCACCAAAAGCAGCATAAAACACAATGAGAAATCAAGGTCTAAAAATCAGGAGATCTAAAATGCCTGATGCCAAAAGGACATGGGTCCCTCTGGAAGTCCTATCTGCTAGTGTTTGATTCCCCTTCTGGCTCTTTCAAAATAGGCCTTAACACCTTCACCATTCTAATTTGTTTTTAGTGGAATATTGCCATGTATAATTATAACTGCTGCTGTTTTAAGTTTTAAATTGTGAACCACCTTGAGAGGGCCTTTGGCCCTGAAAGGTAGTATAAATCCTCCCCAAATAATACAGAACTGAGGTGCCACAACAGAGGAGAAGGAGAAGGAGAAGGATATATTTATACTCCACCCATCTGGCTGGGTTTCCCCAGCCACTCTGGGTGGCTCCCAATAGAATATTAAAAACACAATAAATACATAAAATATTAAAAACTTCCCTAAACAGGGCTGCCTTCAGATATCTTCTAAAAGGTAGTTGTTTATTTCCTTGGCATCTGATGGAAGGGCGTTCCACAGGGCAGGCGCCACTACCGAGAAGGCCCTCTGCCTGGTTCCCTGTAACTTCACTTCTCACAGTGAGGGAACCTCCAGAAGGCGCTCAGAGCTGGATCTCAGTGTCTGGGCTGAATGATGTGGTTTCCGGGTCACCTTCAAAGGTAGCCCCACGTAGAGCGCATTGCAGTAGTCCAAGCAGGAAATAACCAGAGGTTTGACTTGGTCATCACGCACCTCACTTCAGAAGCGGTGGGGGACTTGGAGAAAGGCCTGCAAATAATATATTAATACTTGGGCAGGGGAGAAGGCAGTCCTTCATGGACCCAGATCCTAAATTGTTTAGGTAAGTGCCAACACTTTGAACTGTTCTCAGAAATGGAGTTGCAGCCGGGGCAATTGTTTCAGAACTAGGAAGATTTGACTAGTCCCAGACAGTAATCTGACTGTCAGATTTTATGCTGTCAGAAATTTCCAAGCATGTTTCAAAGGCAGCTCTAATAACATGACATTAGGGTAATCTAAGCAAGATATTTCCAGAACATGGATAACTATGGCCATGTACTTACAGTATATGTGTTTCAAATACAAACTGATGAATGTGTGCTATTTCACTGACAATGTTTTACATATTTTAAAGTATACACTGTGGACTAGGGCAGCAATAGCTGATTTGATAGTTATTTCTTTCCAAAATGCATACTGTCCAGATGTGTGGCTCACAAGCACAGTGCTTATTAGTAGTCCATAAAATACAAGATTTTGTAACCTTGCACCCATTTTGTATGGATGGTGCCCCTTATCACCTTTGAAACTGCACTCTTAGGATAATGGGTGAAATGTAGGTTTACTGATTTTCTGCCATTGGCCTTGGCCAAATTACTTGTTCTCAGCCTTAGCTCCCCATTTTGTAGAATTGTAGAATGGTATCGTTGGAAGCAACCACGAGGCATCGCAATATAACAATACAATAACATTACACTTAGATATCAAATATGTCTTTGAGAGGGAATGTGCTGAAAACCTGAGACTGCTGTTTAGATTCTCTGATCAGTTCTAAGGCCCAGTTTTCAATGGAAGCTTTGCTTACTGTTTGGGAAGGGCTTAGGTTAGTCCTCTCTGTGGACTCACAAGTTTCTGAGACTGTGAATAAGTGCATGGATGCTATTGGCTTTCTGTCATTGTTCTGGATGTGTATGAGTACAGTCAGAGAAGCAGTTTATTTGATACTTTTGTATTTATTTGCAATGCGTTTTTTTGAAATAGCGATGGTAGAAGAAACCTGAGGCCAGGGCAGGCAGATGTGTTCAGTTAGGGCTGGAGCAGATGCATGGAGCCCGTGATTGGAGTACCACTAGCACATAATCCAGGCACAGGCAAACCCCGGCCCTCCAGATGTTTGGGACTACAATTCCCACCATCCCTGACCACTGATCCTGTTAGCTAGGGATGATGGGTATTGTAGTCCCAAACATCTGGAGGGCCAGAGTTTGCCTATGCCTGATCTATATCAAGTGATAATGATTATTATATTTCCGTTATATAACATCAAAACCCCAGCTATGCAGAACCCATCCATTATAAAATAAATATGATTTAAAAAGAAACAGAGTGGGCTATTGTTGTTTTTTTAAATACACTCATACACCAAGTAAGCTAACTTTAAATGAAACGCAGTTATTTTAATTACAGACAAAATCCATACTATGATAACATCTGGCACCCAGGGCTAAAGAGCCTCCATTAAGCCCATGCCTCCTGAACTAATTTCTATCGGAAGATCAAAGGTACCTCTTGGCTGGGTTTTCTGCAGCAAGAATATTTTGTTTTAAAGTTATGGAAACTGACAGTCCTTAAGCATAATGGGAATCAAGTGCTGTGAGGGGCCCAGATGTGAGGCATCTGCTGGCTAGCCTAGAAGACCAGCTCTGTGAATGACTGTGAGTGTGCACACAGCATCTCCAAGGTACAAAGAGGAAGCCCTTCCCATTCTGGCCACATTCACACAATACATGTAAATCACTATGATGCCACTTTAAACAGTCATGACTTGTCCTACAGAATCATGAAAGCTGTAGCTTGTTAAGAGTACTGAGAGTGGTTAGGAGCCCCCCGTTCCCACCACAGACCTACAGTTCCCAAAGTTCCTATGAAAAGGGACTGATTGTCTAACCACTCTGAAAATTGTAGCTCTCGGAGGAGAATTGTCTCCCCTGAAAGTATGACTTGCCTCTTTTTTGCTCCCCTATGGATAATGCTAGCAAGTGCCTGCATATGAAATATAGCCTCTGAGAAAATAGGGATGGACAAGTCTATTCATTTTGGTTTTTCTTAGTTTTGAAATTTTTTTTGCATGGTTTTTGTTTCCCCACCTCAAGCTTACCCTCTTTCTCTGAAATCTGACTAGTAGGTCTCCATTTATCCCTGCTACTACAGTGGTACCTCGGGTTACATACGCTTCAGGTTACATACGTTTCAGGTTACAGACTCCACTAACCCAAAAATAGTACCTCGGTTTAAGAACTTTGCTTCAGGATGAGAATAGAAATCGTGCGGCGGCGCAGCAGCAGCAGCAGAGGCCCCATTAGCTAAAGTGGTGCCTCAGGTTAAGAACAGTTTCAGGTTAAGAACAGACCTCTAGAACGAATTAAGTACTTAACCCGAGATACCACTGTATTTTGTTCGCTTTAATAACCTCATCCCAAATCTTTGTTGATTCTCTGTTTGTGTGTGTGTGTGTGTGTGTGTGTGTGCGCGCGCGCTTGGGCAGCATTGTTTGTGAAGCAGTCCTCACAGCTATATAAACGGTGCACGAGTCCACATGCATCCAAACGCAGAGGCTGCTTGCCTTGCAGCCTTGTGCAGTATGGACATGCAAGGCCTGGGCTGAGCTTTCCCAGATGCCTCTTCATTTAGGAATGTAGCCCCTGCAAATGACAGGAGGGGCCTGTTCCAGCTCCCCAAGGAAAAGGGACTTGTTACACAGATACCGAGGATGCCGCATGACTCGTTCAGCAGATACTGACGATGTGGCAATATTGGAGCCATTCTGTCCAGAAAAGATAAAAGACCAGAGTTTTGCCTGATGAGACACCAGCCAGCACATGATTCCCTCTTGATCTAGATTTGTTAAAGGGCAGCGCTCTGCTGACAGGCAGCTTGAAACCCCCTTGAGCCTCTGAATCTTTCCATCTCGTTTGCTCCCGCAAGGCCTTCCTCTCACTTTTGTTTGACAGCTGGGGAAATTGTTTACCCCCATTTTAAAAAATGAAAGCTGAGATTCCAACTAATTGTGGAAAGGGAGAGGTCTGGCCATCCCCCTGGAATGTGGTTAATCTTCAGCTGCCCCCTTGCGCTCCCAAACTGTGTAATTTAGACCTTAATGGTGAATGTACCATTTTTAAAAATTATGGGGGAGTTTTCTTTGTGTTTCTGTGTGGGGTGAAATGTAGGGGCATGCCAAACGTTCATTTCTTTGTCTTTTGGTTCCAACTTGGGTTCCTGTGTTGCATCCAGAAGCCAGCTCAGTGTTTGTCCCCCTCGGCAGCATCCTGATTCCTGAGTTCCATGACGGTGACAGCAGTCCGCCTGAACAAACATTCCCTTCAGTGAGTTTTCAATGCTCTCTCGAGGTAGACAGATTGGGTGGGACCCCCTTGTTTCCAGGACAGGAGAGAAGATTTAACCCTAGAAATCCAGAGCCTGCAGGTTTTGCTATTGAGGTTTATGTGTGAAACACATAATGGCATGGTTGTGTTTCTCCCCTGCTTTCAAACATTTGTTTGGATTTGATGGGAAATGTGTGTTCTCCATGAACCTAAATACAGGCATGAGCCCTGCCCTAAAGGTGCTGGTAGGGAACCAGACTTCCTGCACAAAAGATTCGAGCCTGTTTGCTTGCCACTGAAAACTCTGGTAATGGAAGCAGAGGGATGTCATTCCCCACTCCACCCCCCATGTTTCCTTCGTTTGTTTGCACCATGTGCTTATGCCTACAGTATATAGTGAGCCTTTGGGAAACAACAATATCCTGGGCTGATTCTTACATTACCAGAGAAGTGAGGGGGAGCTCCTCCCCTGTGGCTACAACCTCTGTCTTTGCACACATTGAAATGTGGGTGGTGGACCATGGGGGAAGTTCCCATGCCAGTTCTAAAATCATAGAGTAGGGTGGGACCTTTGATGTCACCTGGTCCAGGGATAGAGAACTTGTGGGACTCCAACTCCCACCAGCCCCAGCCTGTGTGGCCAGTGGTCAGGGACAATGGGAGTTGTGGTCCACCAACATCTGGAAGGCAAGTGGTTCCCCACCTCTGGCTCTCCATTCTAAATAATAATTGCGGTGTCTCCTGAGGGTCCGTGGCCAGTGTGACTGAACCAGTCGCTCTCTCCTAAATCCGCCTCTGCACTGTTGAATGGCTCTTACCCTCAGAAAGTTCTTCCTAATATTTAGTTGGAATCTCCTTTCTTCTTGTCATTTGACTCCATTGGTTTGGGTCCTTCCCTCTGGAGCAGCAGAAAACAAGCTTCCATGTGGCAGCCCTTTAGATATTTGAAGGTGTCTGTCACATCACATACTTCGAATAACTTTTTTGTTACATCACTTGAGAAACTGCTGATACTTGTTCTGGGACCGCTTACTGGTGCACCCTAACTCCAATTGTGAAGGATGCCCCACAATACATTGAAAGCCGGGGGTGGTGCATAATAAGGGCAGGCACCCCAAACTTCTTTTAAAAAACATATCTCACAGCTGCACAATAAATAAGGTTTCTTCATCTCACAAATCATTTGCATGTATGGAGCTTATTGGTTGGACTGCTTACTGGAGCTCCATTTTAAAACAAATGCAAGCCTTCTTCCACCCCCACGGTAGAACTGATGGTATCAGATGGGGGCCCTCTGGTGGTTACTTTTGTACCTGCAAACTCCCTTGGCTAAAGCCACAGACTAGGTTCGCATTTCGGTGGCATTGCTTATCCTCCAATCGCACCATTTGAGCTGATGTATTACTAATGTTTAGAACACTGTAGTGCATTTCTTACTACTGCCAGGTTTCTCGATACATCCAATCTGTGCTCAGCATTTGGGAAATTGATGCAAAGTAAAAGAAAAAGATCCTGCTCTGAAAACCGCATTTATTTGTTCTTTCATTCATTCAAAGCACTTTTTTAGCCTGCTTTCCAGCCAGAAAAAGACTCTTGGAGCAACTTACCCTAAGATCCACAAAGCAAGGTAGTGGCTGCCCACAGGCTTACAATCTGAAACACAGCACAAAAGGAAAATGGGACAGAGAAGGAGGAAGGTGGGGGGGGGGGAACTAAGTCAAACGCTACTACTTAAAGTTTTAAGAACAACCAGCCGGCATGGAAACAGACAGGAGAAGCCAAAAGGAGCTGGTCTCTCAGCAGAGCCAATGGAGTGGCCTGCTTCTCCCTTTCTCCCTCCACCCCGCCCCCCAAATCCTAAATATACAATCCAAGCTGATGGTTGGGGCTTTGACTCTACAGGGCTTTCTCTTCAAGAGCTGACCATCAGCTGAAAGCCAGGGCTTCAAATTGCCTTGCAATCCTCTTTCTTCTGCCCAAGTGTAGTGACTTGGCCAAAATGGCCTGGTGGGCCTGATTTGACCCACAGATTCGATTTTCCCCACCACCCTGCACCCAGGTTGAAGCTTTGGAGACCTACTTGCCTTTGAGATTTACCATCAAGGCAGATTATAAACACACATCTCCAGGTCTTAAATTTATAGGAAAAGAGATAGCAGAGATTAAAAACCTATATGGAAACACCTCAGTCTGATCTGAAATTTATTTGACCCAATCCCTGGTGTGTGGGGACTTCTGTTAGGTACTTAGTACTTAGAAAGAAATGGACTATACGCCTACTTTGTCTCCCTTTCATCTTTGCTTTCTTAATGTGTTCTTGGGTTAAGCCCTGGCATTAAAAATTGGAGCTGGGGCTGAGCAAGCTTTAGCACCCATTAAGCTCTATTGCTGCCTGCTCAATCTCCCTGGTAATAATTAAGATCCATATGAATGCACATAGAGATGTCAGATCTATTTCAAAATTAATGGGTTGCTTCACATTGCGGTGATGCTCTCAGTGACATGAGAGAAGGGATGTGGTGCAGAGCTGTGATGTTGTTAAACAGGAGACAAGGTGCTTATATAAGGGACAACCTTTTAAAAACAAGGGTGTAGAAAGGCTTACTTTCCGCCAGGGCTTAATCGCAGAAGGTCATGTGGGTTGAGCTCAGGAAATCGCTTTCCTTGTTAGTCATGCCTTAGTCCCTTCAGACATTCACTTAAAATACAAAAAAAAAAAAGTTACAAAGATTGCTCTTGGAAAAGAAAGCAAAAGTTAGTCATCGGGAGAGGCAGTCTGTGTTTTCTATGGGTCTCGCCATCCAGGTGTTTACAGTGCTAAGCCTAAAGGCTCAGGCATGCAGTATATGGAGCAAGAGTAAACATAGGATGGGCACAATGTCCTCCTAGAATATTATATGGCTGGGATGGGAAACCTATGACCTTCCAGATGTTGCTGGACATCTTCCAGCATCCCTATCCATTCCCAGTGCAGGCTGTGACTAATAGGACTTGGAGGCAAATAACATCTGGATCCCTCAACCGTGTTCAGTGGTAGAGCACCTGTTTTGCATTCAGAAAGTCCCAGCTTCAGTCCCTGACATCTCCAGGTAGGGCTAGGAAAGACCCCTATCTGAAATATTGGAGAGCCACTGCCAGTGACTATAGAAAATGGATGGTCAACCTGGTCCTTCCAGATGTTCTGGACTCCCATCAAGCTCAGCCACCAAAGGCTAGGGATGAGTGGAGTTGCAGCCCAGAGCACCTGGATGGTACCAGGATGACTCCTACTGGTGTAGATAGAGAGTATGGAGATAGATCAGTGTTTCCCACACGTGGGTCTCCAGCTGTTTTTGAACTACAATTCCCATCATCCCTAGCTAGCAAGACCAGTGGTCATGGTTAATTGTAGTCCAAAAACAAATGGAGACCCAAAGTTTGGGAAATAATGAAGATGGACCAATGGTCTGGCTGACTCAGTATAGGGTGTATACCAAAGAGTACCCATAGTCAGCTCCCACACACCTAGGATTATGGAGAAAGTTTCGGGGTCAGCATGTGTCTCTTTAGAGCAGTGAACCAGTGGTGGGACATTATTTTGCAAAGCTCCCCCTCTACCTTCACTTACCACTTCCTCTACTCATGCACATTCCATCATCTCAGCCCATTTTCTGCCTTGTCAGCAAAGCCACCAAGCTCAAGGAGTTGCCATTGTTCAATCAAGGTGATTCAGCCTAAATCAAAAGCGCCAACTGGGTGAACTCATCATTGCACAAACAACTTGCTCCTCCAAACTAGGTCAAGTAACCCTCCAAAGAGAGAGGGGAGCACATGCCTGAGCCACGCTGGCAGTGGAAGAATTGCAGCAGCTGCATTCTCCATATATATATATATATATATATATATATATATATATATATATATATATATATATGTATAATATAGATGCATGCATATGTATAGCCGTTTGCAGCTGTCAGGCCTTCTGCTGATTAGGGCCAACTGTTTGGGAGCCAGAGGGAATGGTAGAGATGAACACAGGAGAGTTTGTTGGCATATTCAGAGACAAAAGTGCCACCAGCAACTGCAGCCCTCTCCCCTCCTTCCACCCGCAGCAGCTGTGGTGCTGTTGATTGCTCTTGATTCAGCAGCTTCTGCCTGCCTCCAAGTCATTCCAGCTGACGACCTCATCCTTGGCGTTGTCCTTGTCACGGCCACACACACACCCTCTGCTACAAGATGGTCTTTCTTTTAGTGTTGTCTTTCCCTGTTGAGATGTCATCAAGGCTGTCTTCACAGAAGCTTGTGAGCAACTCAAGCTATTTCTGTAAGGCTAATCTGAGTTGATACACCTTACTTGTATGTTGTTCACAACGTTTCGAGAACAGGGATACCTAAATCTGTGTTTTCATCAAATGGGGTTGTGATCAATAAAATAATGTTGGGCTTCTTCTTGGTTCTGTTTTCTGTAGGGCAACTATCCAATGAAGTTCTACTCAGAATAGAGCCACGGAAATTGATTGACCCAAGTTAATCATTTTCATTAATTTTATACTCTGTGTATGACTAATGCTGGTGAGGACAAAGATGACCTGGGCCCCTACTCATTAAATAAGGCAAAACTGGCAAATTAACTGGAACTGTATAAACTCACTTGGTAAATGAGAGTGCAATCCTAAGAATATTGATTTAGAAAGTCATGTTGTATTTAATGGGGCTTATTTCCAAGCAATTAGGATTTCAGCCTTAATCAACAAAACCAGCCATTAGTAAGGGCAAATTTTAATGGTTTGGACTAAGTGTCAGTGAAGGGCACACATATTTCTTTTAACAGAATAGTGGCTTTTGGTTTTGCGAGTTATCTCACATTTTCTTCAATACTGCAAAATATAGCTATATTGAACTTGCAGTACAAGAGGATTAAAGTTTAATGAATTGGCTGAAAAGTGATAAATAATTATTTAATCTGTGGACAGCCCAGCATTTTCCAACCAAATGTTGCAGGAATGAGGGTCTGATTCTTGTGCTCATGCTTGCCCACTTCTGTAGCAATCTATCTGAGCTGCAAATAGTCAAGTTTGTGCTTTGCGGTACCAGAGCTGACTGATCAGCACCTGAGAATCATATCTATGCTGGGGAGAACACCTAGGACTTTGACCTTCATTGTGTGCCTGTTCCCAACAGCCTAGCTGCTTTCGTAACGGGGAGTTCTGAGCATCATGCCAGGCCTTGTCCAACAAATGAAATTGCAACTCGGAACGGACGCCAATAAAATGGATGATAAAAAACTGTTAGCCCCCACCATTCCCCTTCACACAGGCATCAAGGGCAATTAGCATCACAAATGAGCCACTTGGCTCACTGTGCCAGGAAAGTTGTGTTCTGCTTGTGGTGGAGACAAGAGACTCATGGACATACCCTTGGAAATGGCCTGGTGCCATTACAGTGTCCTTCAAAGCCTGCACTAGTTTGTGCAGCTTATGATACAAAACTTGAACATGGTGACCTTGAAGAAAGACTCTGCAGTGTCACTGGTGGCTGTGTTGTGATGTGTGAGAAGAGTTGGATGTAAACAAGGGCATAGCTTCTCTGGAGATGTCAGGAATTAGCGGTGATGATGATATGAGGAATGGTTGAGGGAGTTGGATATGTTTAGGTTGGAAAAGAGGAAACTGAGAGGAGATATGAGAACCATCTCCAACTATTTGAAGGGTTGTCACATGGAAGATGGAGCAAGCTTGTTTTCACCTGCTCTGGAGGGTAGGACCTGAATCATTGGATTCAATTTGCAATAAAGGAGATTCCGACTAAACATCAAGAAGAATTTTCTGACAGTAAGAGCTGTTTGACAGTGGAACAGGCTCTATCAGAAGGTGGTGGACTCTCCTTCACTGGAGGTTTTTAAGCAGAGATTGGATGGCTATAGATGGCCACCTGTCATAGATGGTTTAGCTGAGATTCCTGCATTTCAGGGGGCTGGACTAGATGATCCCTGGGAACCCTTCCAACTTTGCAGTTCTATGATTCTATGATATTCAAGTCTGATCTTCCCACCACACTCCTGCAGCAGGACTGATCATGAGAGGATTATTGTCTCTCTCACAAGACATCTAAATTTAGCAGAAATGAATTTTCTCCCAAAAAGTCTCCTCAAAAATTCTTCCTTGAAAATTTGAGTTGAATATTCTGTAAATAGCATTTAAGAATCCACAACTTATATTCTAAAGTAATATTTTAAACATCTTATCACATCTTAGTTTAAGTCTGCCAAAACCAAAATAATCAAGGAGATGCCTACAAGTCTAAAAAGCATTAGATTTTTTTTTGTTTGCTAAAAATTTCACAGTCAAAATGTGAATATGAATTTTGCTTTGAGATTTCTCCTTCAAAAATGTGTATGGCAAAAATGGAAACATTAGTGATTTCAGATATTTTTAAATAATTTATTTCAGTTCCATATCCATCTTTGAATTCAAGTTTGTGTTTCTTTCCTGATGACCAGTTTTATTCCTCCCTTCTGAGACTCTGTAGCCGTGGGCAATTTCTGGCTTCTGTTCAGTCAATCTACGTCTCACCATGTGATAAAATTGTTTGGAGAAGCCCTCACGTGAGAATATCATTGAGCATGTGCATTTATGTTGGTTGCTGGAGAGAATTGTATTCCAGTGGACTGAGGCACTTGTCTGGGCATGGTTCAAGTCTTTCTTTAGGCCTAAACCGGTTTGGTGCATTTGGGAAAATATCGCTGTCTGAGGTCCTTCATCATGTGCCCCTCCTCAAAATTCCAGGAGGGTGGCAACACTTTTCTGCAGTGACTCCTCATTTGTGGAATGCTATCCCTAGGGAAGCCCACCTGGTGCCTTCATTACATATCTTTAGGCACCAGACAAAAATGTTTCTCTATAGCTTGGCCTTTGGCTGATTGAACATTCCATTTGCTTGTAGGAGCAGGGTTATTGATTTGTTTTCGTTCTTGTTTTATTAAGTATTTTGTGTTCTCATTTTGTATTTTTATGTTCTGAACCTCCCTGTGATCTTTGGATGAAGAGTGGTGTGCAAATTTAATAAATAACAACAACATAATAAATAATAATAATAATCAGCTCTCATCTATTTAACATTAATCACAATGTCCTACTTCACCACAATGTTGTGAGGACACCAAGACTGAGATTGCAAAGCACTTCAGACGGATGACAACTGGACAGGAAATAAGAAATGATGCAGCTACGGGAGGAAACAGTTGACATATGTTTGCAACAGGAGCGGGAAACCTGATTGTTAGAAATTGTATTAAATGAAAGTTATTTGGTTGGGTTTGGTAAAAGAGAGAGAGAAATTGCAAAGCACTTTAAGGCTCCATAGGCACATGATAAGCAGATTGTCATTTCTTTTGCAGCTGTAGGAGTAGATCTACTGAACTCACTCAATTTCTCCAGCATAAGGGTTGGTGTGTCTTTGGCATGAGGAGCGAGGTTTTCTTTGCATTTCCTAGTGCCCAATATGTTTCAGAACAGGGATTCTAAAGGTCCTCACATCTCACCATGCAACTGTCCCGAGTACAGCTTTCAGCTTACAGAGAAAACACCTGCAATCAAGACTGTGGAGAAACATGTCCCAGGAAGATGCAAACTAGCAACTTACAGGGCCCTGTTGCTAGTTCCTTGTCTGAGATATGGTGATTTGTAATCTGACCACGAATGTGCTTTGCCAAAACTATTCTATCATTTTAGTATTGAAGGGGGAAACTACATAGGGAGGGGTATGTTCTTTGTGTGTAGGAGGGTGATTTGGGTTTGATCTCTGGTGTCTCCAGGATGAAGTATCAAGCAGCAGGTGATGGGAAAGGCTTTCTTGTGCCTTTGATCCCAGAGAGCTGCTGTCGTACTGTGATACACCCACACCATACATCTAAAGCACCATACACTTTATAAAAAGGTTTCTATTGAAAGATGTTCATGGATTACAAAGGTACCTATAGCATCTCTGTTTTCAGTTCATAGAGTCCTATCTACAGGTCAGTTACATTTGGTGTGAGACATTGCTATCCTAGGCATTGTGAAGTTGGAGAGGGAAGAAAGATGTGGGGAAAGGGAAGGGGGGGGTAATGATTTTTCCTTCTTCTGCATAGTTATGTTAGTGTCACGTGGATAGGTTCTTCATCTATTCGTTTATTAGTTTTCTTTGGCAGTGAGAGAGATTGGGGAGCCCAGGGTGAGATTGATTGCATTGCCGTGACTACAGTGAGTTTTATTTGTGTGTGTGACATGGCAGGGTGTGTGTGTTGTTGGCTCAAATTAGCCATAGCAAATCATAGGCTGTCGGGGGGGGTGTTGTCTTGTTGTCTTGTTGGGCTGTGTATGCAACAAAGGGGAGCCACACCGAGATGAAGGCATCCTCTTTTGTTTCTCCCCCAAAGTACCATACAGTGGTACCTCGGGTTACATACGCTTCAGGTCACAGACTCCGCCAACCCAGAAATAGTACCTCGAGTTAAGAACTTTGCTTCAGCTAAAGTGGTGCTTCAGGTTAAGAACAGTTTCAGGTTAAGAATGGACCTCTGGAACAAATTAAGTACGTAACGAGAGGTACCACTGTACATTTAAAGGATTCCTTGAAAGAATCCTAGGAGCTGTAGTTGTTTAAAGATGCTGGGAATTGTAGCTCTGTGAGGGATAGACTACAGTTCCCAAGATTCTTTGGGAGGAAGTCACATGCTTTAAATGTGTGTTAAATGTATGGCATGGGTGTGCCTTTTGTGGTCTCAAAAATGGTTTGGTAAATCAGCCTGTAATTTAATGCCAAGAGAGGAGGCACAGTCCATCATCCACAAAGGAAGAACAGGAACAAACCTTTTAAATACTTTCCCAAATCTGTGGTAGAAAAAGCATTTTTTCTGAGGGGAGGGGATTGTTTCTAAAGTGAGCTAGATGCATGGTGAGATTTAATCTGATGCCTAAGTAATGACCACTTGAAGCCAGGAATTTGAGGTGAGGTATTGGGTAGGGCGGACATGTTAAACAGCTAAGAAAATGTTGGCAGAGGCTCAGCCAACAGGTTTTGCTTTTATGCTTAGGAAAGGTTCATATTACTGTATTTGGGATTGGAGAGAAATTCCCCCCAGATCAGATTGGTGGGGGCCTCTTTTCTTCTCCTCCTCCTATGAAATTTAGGACTGCTCCCTTCTTGAGGAATCTTATTTTATTAAACTTGTCCTGCAAGTAATTCTGGCACCTAGCTGCGGCCTGCTCTCTGCCTTCGTATTGTGTGGGCTAATTTATTGAAAATATTGCATGTGGAGGATCCTAGCCTCTTTCAGATTATTCGGCATCCACCCTCATTTGTTTAGACAAGGTTTGCAGGGAGATTATAGAACACCATTTATTAAGCATCATTCAGATTTGATCGGGGAGGGGTTATATGACATCACATCAAGCAATTACCTCACACTTTCCAGTGCATCTTCCCATCACGTTCCTTTCTGCCAAAAGGCCAATTTAATTTTTGAAGGTGGGTTTGTTGCGCAAGAGACCAAATCCCATTTTAATTGCGCAGCAACCTGCATTTCCCAGTATGCAATCGAATTGCACACACAAATCAGTGACAGTCCAGAAGTGGCCCCAATGTACAGTGGCAGGAGGCTCAGCTAGAATATCTTCATGACACTTCTAATTAGAAATTGCTGTCTTCATCACCATTGTCTTTATTTGAGTAACGCATCAAGGCAAGAAAAAAATCAAGATGCACCCAACACTTAATTATTTAAAATCCTAAGAGGAGAAGAAAGCAATGCTTGTATTTGGCCTACAGTCTGTCAACTGAAGTTCATGCCTATAACTTTTAATTCGAATTCTGTTCTCTCCCTTGTCCCTTTTCCTCTGTTACTGTGCTGCAAAAGCAAAGTGCTGCTTGCTACAACAGGCTGGAGAGGAGAATGAACAAAGGGACCACTGGAGCAGGTGGGGAAAGAGCCACTGCCTCCTTTCTCATTACTTTCCAGACCTTTTCTTTAAAAAACTAAATAGGAATGGCTTCTGGGGTGCACAGCTGACAGCTCAAGCTGGTACTGTCCCACAGCTTTGCTTAAAAAGCATTTAAACTAATATTATCCTGCCTGTAGCAATTTTTGCTTCAAAACAGATCAAAGGAACACCAGCCCTTCCTTTCCTTCTGCTCCCCACACCACCACTTATAAAAGTATTCAGTATTTCCCCCTCACTTGCTTTCTGGCTAATCCCCCTCCATCTTGCAGCACTTTAAGTTATCACTCAGCTGTCTTCTGCTTCACAGATGGTGGGGGTGACTTTCTGAAATTTACAGTTGGGAGTATAAAACAAAACAGCTGCTGTGGGGCTAGACAGCTTTGGCCCTGTTTGCCCAGCTGCGGAGATGCTCACTCTGCTGGGCATAATTTAAATTCCCCATAGCCTGCACCTGTTTGGAGGCAGCCACGTTCGGTGCTTCCTTGTCCTTCAACACTCCTGCTGCATCTTGAAAGGAGTTGTGAAGAGATGGCAGTTGTTGACCACTACTGTTGCTGAGCTATCTTCTAGCATGTTCAGAGGTTTGGTCCAGTTCTAGTGTGCAATTGTCTCCCCATATAATGCTCATCTGCTGATCCAATCAACATCAGTGCACACACCATGCCATATCCTTGCCAAGGCACTAACATTCACTGGATTCCAATCAATGGTCGATTTTGCTCAATGGCAACCCAGTGGCTTTTTTTGTGCATGAGAACTAAGCTGTTTGCCACCAGAGATAAAGGTTGCCAGCACTGTTCCTGAACTGCCGTGCCTTTTAACATGTGCACAACACACAAAACATTCCATCGGTAAAACTTTCTCCAGCTCTGCATCTACTAGAAGAGTTCAGCAGGCAAACATTTGTGAGTCACGTAGCTATTAAATGGGCACAATAACTTTGGTAGGGTTTATTATTATTATTATTATTATTATTATTATTATTATTATTATTAGCACTGGAAATGGCAACCATTTGAACTTTGGAAAAAGTGAGCATTTTGAACTAGACATTGCGTCCATTTAGCAACCTCAGGGCTGGAAAGGATGAATGCTAAGGTAATACTGTGATAAGACTCTGGGTCATGTTGACTGAATGTAGCTACACTTTTTCTTGGTCATTATTGTGCAACATGGTCATCCCATTGTTCAACAGCAAAAAAGGGAAGGGAATGCAGTGAGAAGAGGAAGTATGTATGCAGGTTCGAGAAGTGCAAAGTGGCCTTTGGCTTATTAACATTCAATGGCCTCTCAAGTGTGTTTGTGGGAGGGGGTTATTGGTTTGTTTTTGTTTTATTATATATTCAGTGCTTTCATTTTGTGTTTTTATGTTGTGAACCACCCTGTGATCTTTGGATGAAGCGCGATTTACAAATTTAATAACAAACAAACAAACAAAACATGAGCACATCATTTACGGGTCAGACCCCAAAATTGCGTGTTACTCTTTATACTTTGTAAACCTAAGATAAAATAATACTAAGAAGCACTTTGCATTTTAAAAATTGTAGAGAGATAATCTCCACCTAGTACAAACATGTACATTAGCGCTCATGGTTGAAAGGGATGCCAGTTTGCAACTTTGAGAACATCTAACTTTAAATTCCTTAGTGAACAAGAGAAACGGCAGCCGTGGCTTCTTGGCACTCCCCCCCCCCCAGTCCCATTGTCCATTACCACCAGCTGTTTGATACACAGCGTACCTGGAGTCCTAGGAGATCATTGCAGCAGGTAGGGCAGTGGAGCACCCAACGGCATACGGTGTGCGGGGGAGATGCTTTTTCTCCTGTTGCTTCATAGACATTATCTGTGTGTTCTCTGGCTTGCACCTTGGGAACCCTATACTAAACTGTAGCATATATGGTATATCTACAACAGTTTGATTTCCTGATAGTGCTGGAAACCACTTAACGGCTTCATATTCTCTCACTCCCCACCCCCACCCCCAAAGTCCAGTCAATGAGTGATTTTACTACAAGCCAAATCAAGTCTTAGATGCGATTGTTTCTACTCTGGAAGGCAGAGGGTGGAGGAATCATTACTCAGCAGCATTCACTTGGTTGGTTCAATAACTTAGCCGTCAAGGAGGCTTGGCCATTGCAAGAGAATGTCCCTGGCTATGTAGCTTGCAGTAAGCAGCTATGTGGGAAACGAGACTGCAGAAATGACTATCTAGCAGCTAGGAGGTGGATTTGCAAGGATGGAAACTGACAGTAATGCAGTCTTATGTTGTATTGAAGGGCTTAGTCAAGGGTACAAGAATTTTTCAGTCCAAACAATAGAGATGCATCAGCAACCACAGCAATAAAACAAGCCCTCGGTTCTTCCTCAATCCTGAGTTTGAACATACAGGGCCAGACCAAATCCTTGTCATTTTAAGAGCACCCAATTTATCATGTAAATGTAAAAGCTTCTGGGTGTAATTCTCCCTACCTGACACACAAACAAGGTCACACAGCAAACCCCTCGTAAATTACACAGCATTCTACGGGAAAAAGCAACAGGAAAAGAAAATGCAGAAACCTGGAAGCAAACAATAAATAACACCGAGACAAGTTAAACTACTCCCAGGGCATTTGTTTGCCAAAGGGTCATTTTCCATATCCAATCCATTAGGAAAATTAGAAGTGAAAGAATGTGCTAGTTTGACTTAAAAACATTGAAGAAATACCACCCCGCTCCCCCCCAAAATTAAGTAGAGCCATCTAATATTTTCCCCAGTGATTTGACATCATGCCAGATGTTGCATCTGTGAAGGAGATGGTCCCGATATATTTTTATAGCTCAGTTTACTGTTCTTCACTTCTTGCCCTGCATGTTTTCCTGTAAAATAATGCAAATTCTTGTACCTCTCTGATAAAAGCCCATGCTAAATAGGGTTTATGGGAATCTGTGAAACTCGTGTGTGTTTTTCCGAGTGGTTATAATAAAAAACAACAACATTTTAAACAACTGTGAAAAATAGGAGGAAAGCTTAGTGATAGTTAACATTTATATTACATTTTGAAGTGTTTATACTTTACCTCAGTCAATACTATATTGTCCCCCACACTGAGAAAGCAGCAGTGAGGCACCTGGTGGAAACCAAGCCATTTATAGCTGAGGTGAGATTTGAAGAAGACATCCTTAGATGCAGTTTGCCAACTCTGCAACTTGTGACATACCTGTGCTCCAGTCTAATTAGGGAGAGCCTGGATGTACAAGAAAGCTGTCGTGTGTATCACATGCTGAAAAAAGCACTACATGTGTACATTGAACACACATCCAAATAAGCATGTAAGCGTGAAGATCATCCGTTCACAGTGCAACGTGTTATATGTGGGGCAGTCTCTGAAGGTGGTTCAGAAGTTCCTGCTGGTGCAGAATTCAGAGGCCAGGTTGCTCACTGGGACAAGACAGTTGGAGCATATAACACTGATCCTGGCCTGACTGCACCAGCTGCCAATTAGCTTTTGGGCCCAATTCCAAAGTGCTGGTTTTGACCTATAAAGCCTTAAACGGCTCTGGACCGCAAGACCTCAAGGACTGCCTCTCTCCATATAAACTGTCCCGGACTCTGTTCATCATCTGAGGCCCATCTTCACGTGCCTCCTCCACCTGAGGTCCAGAGGGGAGCAATAAGAGAACAGGCCTATTCTGTAGTGGCTCCCCATTTGTGCAATGCTCTCCCTAGGGAGGTTTCCTTGGTGCCTTCATTATATATTTTTAGGCACCAGGTTCCTCTTCAACCAGCCTTTGACCGATTAATATTCTATATAATATTCTATTAATATTGCAGTTATTTACTTGCATTTTTATCTTGTATTTTATTCTGTGAACCGCCCTGAGATATTATGATGAAGGGCAGTATATAAATTTAATAAATAATACTGATAAATTTAGGGGGGGGATATAGACCTTCAAATTTGCATCACTATCCACATTGTGGCACAAGTAGTCATTCACAAAACACCATTTTTAAATGGTGGATCATAACAGAAGAGATACAAATTTCCTATAGCATAATGTTGTTGTTGTTGTTTAGTTGTGTCCGACTCTTTGTGACCCCATGGACCAGAGCATGCCAGGCACTCCTGTCTTCCACTGCCTCCTGCAGCTTGGTCAAACTCATGTTAGTAGCTTTGAGAACACTGTCCAACCATCTCATCCTCTGTCGTCTCCTTCTCCTTGTGCCCTCAATCTTTCCCAACATCAGGGTCTTTTCCAGGGAGTCTTCTCTTCTCATGAGGTGGCCAAAGTATTGGAGCCTCAGCTTCAGGATCTGTCCTTCCATATAATAAGGTAAAGGGACCCCTGACCATTAAGTCCAGTTGTGACCGACTCTGGGGTTGCGGCGCTCATCTCACTTTATTGGCCGAGGGAGCCGGTGTACAGCTTCTGGGTCATGTGACTAAGCCACTTCTGGCGAACCAGAGCAGCACACGGAAACGCCGTTTACCTTCCCGCCAGAGCGGTACCTATTTCTCTCCTTTGACGTGCTTTCAAACTGCTAGGTTGGCAGGAGCAGGGACTGAGCAACAGGAGCTCACCCCATCACGGGGATTCGAACCGCCAACCTTCTGATCGGCAAGCCTTAGGCTCTGTGGTTTAACCCAAAGCGCCAGCATAGCATATATGTCACCAGTGGCCCAATCTGAAACCCAGCTATGGTTTTAAAAATTCATGTCTTCTTGCATGTAGCTCTTGTACAGCAAGCCATAGGTCAGCCATACAGTCCCAGATTCAATCCCTGGTATCGCCAGGTAGAACTGGGAATGCTTCTTGCCTCAAACCATAGAGCTGCTGCCAGTCAGCATAAACAGCACTGAGCTAGGTTTGTCTCTGTATAAGGCCTCTTTCTGTGTTCCCTGGACTCCCACGTACAACGCTATATCAGATTGTCAAAAGATGAGGGTCTAAGAAATCAACACAGTGACAAGTGAAAGAGGGGCACATTCGCCTCAAGTTTATCTGATTTAGTGGGATTTACTTCTTACCTACACTTTGCATTATATGATACCTGATACCTGAAGAACAGGAGAAACCAATTTGGTACTCTCCATATGTTCTTGGACTTCAACTCCCATCAGCCCCAGCTATCATGGCCAATGGTTAGGGATCATGGGAGTTATAGTACAATAAAATCTAGAGGGCATTGTCTATCCCTGCTACAGGTAAAAATATTGTGACTCTCAGTATCTAGGGATCCATGGGAAGAAAGTTTCCAGAGATCACATATATTCAATAGGAGAGCCATTAGGTTATAAAATCATAAGCATACAGAAACAACAAACAGTGTTAAATGTTCAAATGAACTGTATAGAGACAGAACATCACAGCATCCTGGAGGAATTATATGTACAGCCGTTTCAAACAGACTATTCAAATGGAGTTCCTTAAAAGAAAATCAAGACTTCATTCTGAAATAAAACAAAATCGTAAAGGCGTCATTTCTACTAAATTTTATTCAAGTTTGCCAAACATCTAAACATGTACACCAAGGCTTAGCATCACCAACTTATCATCACACACACCCTTTTCATGAACGTCAAAAAGAGAGAATAAAACTAAGAACTAAAAAAAAAATATCAAAAAAATCAGATGTACCCTATTGAGAGAACGGAAAAGGTGTAATGGATAACATTTGCAGCTATGGCTTTTTATAGCAACTGAACATCATCTGGTATGTAAGAAAGAGAGCAAACCCTGCTATATTTAATCAAAGAAACAAGTAATTAAACCACATCTGAAACATGCGTTCTTCATTCTAGTATGTTACATGAACAATACTACTCTGGTCTCTCAAGGCTATACTTCATCCATTCTGGCTTACCTGTAAATGTAGCACAGTATTCAGATAGGAAACATGTACCATATATATAGCGAAGCAACTTGTCAAGGAGTCAGTGTGGCTGTTGTACTTAAATGAAAGAAAAACCCTTTCACACACTACATTCAGTGCAGAACTAACTGAACCGGGGATATTGTGAAAGCAAATAGCAGAGCTGGAATAAAATTATTTTTAAAAAAGGATTAGATAAAACCATGAAGATTGGTTTTAAGAACTGTGAACTAAACAGTTAGAAGTTGCGAATTTGCTTGCCCAGGGCAGTCTTTTCTATTTGTTAGAAATAACCAGAGGGAGATTGTTCTGTAACTGTCCTATGTTTTTCAACTTATTTGCGAAGCATCCATCTGGCAGAGGTCATTTTCAGAGCCAGGATATTGGCCTCTGGGGTCACTGGGTCAGCCCTGTCTTCTAGTTCTTAGAAGATCTAGTTAGGTCAAAATGATTCAAACTTGATGCTGGTATGATAGCTGCTTGTTGAAGTCGATGGACCATGGTAGTTCCTTTTGGCTAAGTGAGCTGCACCAATACCAGTGATATCCTATTTTCCACAAAAAAATATGCTTAGCAAGAGATGAGAAACAGAAACAGGACAGCCCTTGGGCAATCTGTATTCACTGAGATAACAGAAAGCTGTATTTTGTGCTCAAAGATAGAAGCAGAGAAGGCAGCATGGTCAGTTTGCTTCACAGTTTGTCAACTGGGTAGGAAGTATTGGGGGCGCTTTGTTAGCTTGCTGCACACTGAAGGAAATGTACTTCTTCCTGAACTGAACAGGCTGACTTAGGTTTGTTGAATTTTAAGGGAGACGCTTCCAGACATTATGGCATGAGCAGACAGGCCTCTCTCTAACATTTGGACTGAATAGTTGCAGACATATTTCATTTCTTTTAAAATTGGGCTACAAGTGCAATAATAATAATAATAATAATTCTGCTGCCACTTTTGCACACTGGACCTCTAGAGAGTGAAAGCCTTTTCTAAAACGCAAATCTGTATTTGCAACATGTCACCAGCTTCCCCATAGAAAGAAAGCAATAGGAAGTATCTGCTCTTAGTGATGTTTTAGCAGTTGGTGCAAATATGTATTTTAGCTGTCACGCTTGGGGGTTCTCAGTGGATTGGATTGTTGTCTGTACCTTATTTTATTCTTGCTCATTGTTGTAATGTTTGCTTATGGATTTATTACCCTTACAAATCCATTGAAGTAGGTGGGGTATAGACTTAATTTATCTAATCTAAAATTTATGTCTGTTGCAAACCACAAATTAGGAGCAAGACAGAATCCAAATTGAGGTGGACTAGAAATTATTGCCATTACTCTTTAGATTAATAACGAATAAGCAAAAAAAGACAATATAGTGACAGTGGATTATATGGTCAAGAAATGTCTGAAAGCAGCTATTGTGCTCTGGCTCTCCACAATGTATACACATTGCCCAAGGTTTAGCAAGCAAGTTTACTCCCTCCCACTAGGAATGAGAAAGGGCATTATAGTTGCCATGGCATTTTCTGCCCTATACTCTGGTTATAATCTGCATGCTGCGTGCTAAATTCATTGCATGCAAGACTGCCCTCGCCAAATTACTTTGAACTTGGACAAATCTAGCAGATGACCCAGAGGCGAGAAGCAGCCTCCTATGTCATTTCCTGGTGTTGTAGCGATATGCTGAGATTTCCCAATCATACTATATGACTATTCCCTCAAAGGGGAGAGTGCATCCTTCATGCATTTTTCTAACGAATATTCTGTATTTAAGAAGTTATAGACTCTGGGCTTTTCTTCTAAGGCTGATAGAGGAATGCTTCTCTTGCCAGAGATTTATCTATACCTTTCACTCTAAACTGCAACTTAAATTGGTTGGGTATTTCCTGAAGTGAGGGACATCTCTTTTTGAACACATCCAGAATGTTACTTCCTGCACAGATAGTTCTGAAATGTAGTTCTAAACTAACAGTGCAGGAAGGAGTGCAGACTCACAAAAAAGCAATCCCAGACTATACACCCACAACAACTCATTTGGATAGAGTCACGACATTGAACCTGTTAATCTCAGTCTATTACTGTCTGGACTACTTGGGAGAAGCACATTTGCTACATGGCAGGTGCAGCCTACCAAAAGCTATTCTCAAAACAACACCCCCTAAATTAACCAGTTCACTGCAGTTAAGACTTAAGAGCACTAAATTGACTACTACTATATGCTGTTAAACTCCACCCTCATGGAGGGATTTTTACAGTGCAACGAGACTGAATGTCAAAGAGCTCTTGGTCTGTTTACACCAACCAAAAAGGCAACACTGCACTGCAGTCTGACACTGTTTTATTTGATAATGACAGCATCTCTAGCACTCTGATGCTTCTAACATTCAGACTGTTAAGAACTTGAGTTACAACGCAGGTCTCTGTGAAAGGAAGGGCAGACACCTGGGTATCTCGCTATAATAAAGGCTCTTCATGAGGCCATAGGAGTGTCTTGCCAGCATTCTACAAAGTAATGTATTGTTTTAAAACTGAAGCACAGATGCTAATAAAGCATCAGCTCATTTGCTGATGAGAAAAGCTTTGAGTGGCACCAGGTGAGCATCCTGAGTGACTTCAGAACTGAAGCAGGCTCCCGTACACGTTGCTATGATCATCCTACACTCTGCGGAACCCATTGGAAGTCTTTATGGCAGACTTCAATCTGCTCCTGTTTTCAGATCTTATTCTTTAGTCAGATGAATGTGGAGACTCTCAATACTATTTATGCCAAAAGGGGTAGGGGTGGGGGGAAGAAATGCATTTGTGGAGGGAAATGATACTAGAGAGAAGGTAAAGTTCGAATTTGGGCAGTAGGCTTAGCTGCTGTTCCCATTTCTAACAGCTATAGCTGCACACAGATGGAAAAATATTTGGTCAGATGCTAGCAGCCAGCTAGCGTGTTTGGCTCCTGCAGCCCCTCCAATTCCATGCAACGCAGTTCATTTACTTCTTCTTTGCAATGACATTTCTGCAGACCCAGTTCATGCCATCCTTAAAAACAAGACAACAAAGAAATGGAACATTAGATGAGAGGAAAGGGTCAGCTTTTGCCCAGCTCACAATAAGCTCTCCCTTATCCCATTTTGCAAACGCACATTCAAGTTTCGCTTTTCCCTATCCTATATAATAGCGTATGTGAAATGCTCTGTCTTGTTAGTGCAACTATGGTTAGGAAACCTGATCTACAAATGGCCCTTCTTAATCTTACATCCCTTGTCTTGTTGGTAAAGTTATGGGACTAGGAATTACTGCCTTTTTATCAGGCTTTTCTGTCAACATGACCCTCTTTGGCTTTAATTATGACATGGATCCACCCACTTTCAACTGTGTGGTTGTTATTATCCTGATTTATTTTGAAGAGGATGAACTGTAAATCTAAATTCGAAGGAATATCAAGGATCCTTTGCTAACTCAGCAATATACAATCTTAGGATGTAATCACACAGAAACCTTTGTCACGTTCAATTTAACTTTTGCACCACACATGTGTGCTTCGTAGTCCTGGGACTGCAGCTTTGAGATTTTCATCGTCTCCTCCCATTTATGAAATGCTAAATTTGCTCAGCTGCATCCATACACACCCTGATAAATATTCTGCAGTTGCCAAAAAAGGGAGAAAAGATAGAGAGATACCCGAAGATGAGATCACGAAATAGCTTCCAATAAATAATTTTTAATAGATGAAATTAACAAGGTTGGGGAAACCCAGCCAGATGGGCAGGGTATAAATAATAATTATTAATTATTATTATGGCAGTGTAGGTGGCAAAATGCACAGCTGCAAAGGTATAAAGTATTAGCAAAAGGAACTGCACTTAGAAATACACTAATAACAAAGGAGGCAGGGATGTAGAACTACCAAGAGCATATAGCAACTCAGACAGCTGGCCCATCTATTAGTGGTTTTCCCAAGTCTCAGGCTGAGGTCCTTCTAGCCTTGCTGACATCCTTTTCATTGGAGAGCTGGGAGATTGGCCAGTCTAGTCCAATCACAAATCTCTCCAATGGCGTACAAGATTTTGAATAAAGGAGAAAGCCTAGGAAATGACATACAAAGAATGATGGTTTTCATGCACCTTTACCCAAGTCCCCAGCCCTGTCTGATTTAATCTTAATAGCCCACAGTTTTGGGTCAGGAAGAATGAATGGTTGGAGCTGAGCATGTTGCTGTGTATACTGTAATGTCTTCAGCATAACAGGAAGGCCTGCAGATTTCAGTTTCCTTTAAAAAAAAAATATAAAAGCACGTGTGGATTAATTTGTTAAAGGACATGCATGCACAGCAAGTTCCAGTACAGTTGACTCATGTTCATTGTAGAAAATACCCCAGAAAAAAGGTTTGGGTGGGGTTCCCAAAAGTAATGGTAGAATGTTTCAGAACTGCTCCTCCCTACAGCTGCTTGTTTGCCCTTACAGCACCAAGGACACATGCTCCCTTGCTACCCAAGACCTTGTGAAGAAATTCTAAATGCTGAAAGAGCCTTACATACATCAGACAAAATGCTGGAAGTAAATGTTTTGTAAAACTAAGGGAGTTCTACAGCAATTAGGAAACATACATGCCAACTTCCTTTATTGCACCTTTTAGAAATCTGGTTGCATAGAGCAATTTCTTTAAAAAATAACAGAGCTTTCTGCAACAGTTTTTGCTGTTCCTGTTGCCTCTAAAGCAGTAATCGTGTTTGCACACGTCATGGAATACAAGGCAAGCAGCACTCCTCATTCATTTTGAATGTAGGTTTATATGCCGAAGCAGAAGAGCTGAGACAGCTTAAAGTCATAAATATCTGCTGACACTCCTTTGATATTCAGCACAACAATCCCATAAACAATACATCCCTGCAAAACAACCACCAGGCACCCCATCTCCCAGGTAGAAGCAGACCAGAACCTTCCATACAGAGGGACTCTAACACTGCCCAATGCCACAAGGGAGCTCAGCCAAAGGGAAACTCAGCTACCTGAACACTGCACAGCAGAGGCTCATAAAGAGGAGTTTATGATGGGATTTACTGTGGCTGCGAGCCTGACTGTATAACAAGGGCAAAAGAATGACAAGGCACTATGCAGGAGGAAAGGTGAACTCCAAATGGCTTTTCAATTCATATCTGGGTCACTTTACTTTGAAGGCAGGAACTCATCCAAAAATCACTTTCATAGCAAGAGCTGGTTCAAAGAGAATTCTGACTGTCCCTAATTGGTTTGTGGGGAATGAGTGTGTGAAATTAACACAGAGACTACAAGGGGGAAAGGATCAATTTCCCTGGATCAAAGAGGATAAAACACACACTTTTTTTTTTAATCTGCAGGTAAACCGTTTCCCATACTCCACACAAATAATTGTCAGTATCAAGTTCAATGATGGGAAATAAATGTTCTCATCAGATAGCTAAAATGCAGAGATCAGCTTAATGGGATCAAATTCTGGTAAAGAATTGGTGGCTATTTGCCAGCAGGGAAAGAAACAGGAAGCTAGTAATTAGAGAAGCAGAAATTTGAAAATAAAATCAGCAAGGCTGTTGTTACATCTGCATTAGAATTTTATTTTATTTAACAGTAAGATGAGCTCAGCTAGATAAGACTAAAACCCTTCTGGACCAACTTCTTATTTCCAACAATGGAGAACCAGATGAGTTCAGAAAGCTCACAAACAGGGCACGAAAGACAACTACACTTCCCTTGCTGTATGTCCCCAGCACCAGATATTCACAAGTGTACTGCCCCTGCATGTGATGGTTCCATTTAGCTCCCTATCCTCCCTGAATTTGTCCGGTCCCTTTTGAAGCCATCTAAACCAATGGCTGTCGCCACCCCTTGTAGAGGTTCATAATGTATTATGTGGAATAGTATTTCCTTTTGTTTCTTCTTTTTTTGCATAATTTTTAATTGCAACTTTTCACCATACAACATAATGAAAAAGAAAGTAAATCTAAGTAAATAAATAAAGAAGAAAACAAAGAAGAGAGGCCCTCTCCTTGTCTCACACAGAAGAGGGTGGAGCCCTCCCTGAAAGCTTCCCTTTCTTCTCCCAGCCTCCCACCTTGGGAGTTCTTCCCTTCCCTGCCTCTCACACAGGGTCTTTCAGCAGTCATCCATCACCTTCCTGTGCGTACCCTCAGAGTAGAGGACATAGACAAACAAAATAAAACATAAGCAAAAGCAAAGTAGATGAAGGAAGAAAAAGAAAAAAGACAGGAAGAAAAAGAGGAGAGGATAGAAATAAAATGACTTCAGATTCTCTGTCTGTCAATTAGATCTATAAAGATTATTCAAAATATCCAAAGTGTTCACTCCAGGATGGTATCCAACTCTATTCTAGGAAAATATCCAGCTGTTTCTCGATCTGCTAGGCAATGTTTTTCCAATCTTCAGCCACACATATCTTAAGTTTATTCCTTTTCCTTTTCACACAAAAAGTCTAAAAGGGGCTCTCCAATTGTTACTATCACTAAATGTTAATAATAATTTTCCTCCAGTATGGTATGACAACTTTATCTCCATAAAATTCCAACTTCCATTATTAGAATAATAATCCATAGTTATTTACTTATAGTATATTCATTGATTCATACCCACTTCCATATATTCTAATCTTGTTTCCTGTTGGCTGTGATTTTCCATCCTAATTTAATAAAAGAAAAATAAGGGGGGGAGGGCTCCTTCTATTTCCATTTCTTCCATTCTTTTTCCAAGTGCATCGCCAGAAGTTTGGTAGATCTTTCCTTTAAATTCACTCCAAATTGTACACAGAATACTTTCTCTGTCAGCCCTATCTCTGCCATCTCAAGAGGTTTCTTAATGTCTTGGTCAATGGTTTTGTTCCACTTCTCCAGCATCACACCTCCATCGTTTGTCCATTCTACACCTCCAGGCACTTATGTGACGGTCCTCTCCATTTCATCATTTACTGCCTCCAACTTTACCATCCCACTCTCATGTTCTGGCAGTATTCCCCCTCCCTGCCCCAGGCTCTGTCTGATTTTTCTCTGTTCCATTTTCATTCAACATTTTATGCATCTCAGCTCTGAGCTCTTTTAATTCCTCACCCAATAATTGACTCATGACACTATAAGTCAGTGGCATGTTCAACAGTACTTTTACCTAGTCTCTGCCTTGAAAACTTGTGTCTCTCTCTTTACCAAAGCACATTCCTTTCCCACGGTTAAGGGATTAAGTTTCACTTTTGTAGTCAATACTCCACAAAAGGTACTGAGAGTTAAAGGTAATATAAATGAAAATTTTTAACAACCACAGCTCTCTTATCTGTTTATAATCTTTCTTAGTCGCAAACAGATAAAATATGCTTTTTGTTTTATTTTCAGCCTGTTAATTAATGCCTCTTCTTATGCCAGCAGTCAGTTCACATTCCGCGTGAAAGTTTAATTGGCAGATAGATCACCCCAGTAGTAATTCATCATAGTCTCAGAGGTAATTAAAAGAAGGGAGGTTTAATTGACCTAATGCCCTGAGGCATAGGGCTACTATGTGGTGTCTGGGCATGGTGGTGGTTCCTCACTCCAAGTTACTCACTGCATCTGAAAACCTCCTGATCTCTGGAGGGAAGAGCAGCTTTCTTCAGAGCATTAGAGGTTAATGCTTTTGATCCCCCTATTTTCAAAGAGAGAATGTGATAACCAAGATTTACATCTTGGCTATCATTAATCACCATGTAATTATCTCTGTTGATGGCGTGTTGGTAATAGACGACTAGTCAGCCATCTTTTCTCCCGGAAGTCTCACAAATGCTCCTTTTGTTTCTTCTCAATCTACCACCAATCAATGTCATTTAGGTAGCCCTAAGTGGTAGTGTTACGAGACAGAGTGTCCACACTTTCCACAACATACATCCTTTGTGAACCTGTATTATGTCCTTCCAGGGATACTTTTTTAAAAAAAAACTAAAAAAACCCAAATGTTTTAACCTTCCTAACGGAAGAAGCTCCCACTGCTTGGTCATTTGAGTTGCTTTTTTCCTACCCTTTCCTTCTTTACCTTACTCTTTTTGAGATGACTTGGTCATAATTGTATACAGTATACCAAATGTGACCACACTACGTAATATATAGTTATTATGGTAGCAGTTTATTTTTATTCTCTTTTTAAAAAATCAATCTGAAATTTGAGATTGTCATTGCTGATGTACACCAAGTTGATGTTCTCATAGAACTATTCATAAAGATGCCAAGAACAATGCTGGATAGTCACAGCCAGTATATGTATGATTAGGGTGTTCGTTTTTTTGTTCTTTTTCTTTCTTTCTCTCTCTCTCTCTCTGTATGTGTGTTTTGCTCCATTGTAACGATATAAATAGATAATTTCAAATAATGTTTATACCATAGCATTTATATTTTTGTGCCTATACTCTATATACCACAATGCCAGCATAAGTGTATTTTATACATGGCTAAACACAACATCACAAGTGCAGTTACAAACTGACAGGAAAAAAATGAAACCAGAAGTAAGGGAATAGGATTGGCAATGTTTTAAGTACAGCCCCTATTTCAATCATCTGATTAACCTTATTTAACTTACATAGCAAGAGGCAGTTGTCTCCCAATAATGATAGTGCATAAAGATCAAATGACTCCAGGTGTCAGTGTGTGTGTTTCTCATTGGCTGGAATCTGCCATTACCAACTAGGCTAGATGAGTTAAAAATAGTTAGAAAATCCAGCCATCTCCTTTTGTGCCTCTTTGTATGATCACAATCCTGTCTTGGACACCTGATGGCATGGACATCTCTACTGGCCTTTCTCTGCCTCTGTTAATATTTAAAACCCACTAATTTCTTACCTGCTTGCACATTCCTTTGTCTCCTGGAATCAAGCAATCAAGCAGTCTCCCATGATCATAGACTCTTCAAGGCCTTTATACAATATTTGCAAATGTGTCAAGACAAGTGAACAGACTTCCCAGTAACTTATTAAAAACAACGATGAGTGAATTGCAACGTAGTACGCACAGAGTAGTGGGGAAAGGAAGGACAATGGCTAGGGGATAAAAAGAGGTGAAAAGGTATTTCCCTCCCCCAACTATCATTGGCTGTAATAAAAGGTCACTGCAGTAAGAGTAGTACTAAAAAGGAAATACAGAATATTCTTTTTTACAAACCAGGATATCTGCACCAGTAATCGGCTGGTGATGTGGAAGACTTCTTTTTCGAAAACGACCTGACGCCGTTCAAGGTTTACAAATTTTGTAAGATTATAATACAAAAATATAAACCTATACATTACGGTGAAGTCATTGCTCCCATTGCCATTTAGTTTGATTTAGTACATGAATGAAAACAACGAAATGAATGTTGAAATGAAAACACATTGGTAGTATAATTAATAAATAATAAAATATATTGTGGTGTCCTTTTCTAAAAAAGAAAAAGGGCAGTCTTTTACAGCAACTCTATTCCCCTCTTATTTCTGTTTAAATAAAACACCAGGGCCAAATATACTTCAAATACTATCCTAATTATGAAGGACTTAGATTTAAAAGATATTGGCATTTATTCAGCTGAGTACTGGCAGCTCCAGTTGCTTGTGGCCCTTATCGCTTGGAGGAAAACTATAGTAGCTTCACTCTGAAGACTGGCTTCTGTTCTGGGCTTTCCCATCATGTGCCTGCAAACACATTTTCTATAGGATGGTGTCTGGTATTTTCACAAGTGCTCACAGTGTGTGTGGGTGTCTGTGTGCTAAATGCACATGTGGATGTGGGGGTGGAGAAGCATAAATGCCACAAGTCTCTTTTGTGGCAATTCACATGTCAGCTTATAAACCTGAGTTGTGTACTGGCAAACAGAAGCGCTGAGCTGACTGATCCCTTATTCTGTAGTATGAGGGATATTTCTAGCCAGCCTGCTCCTGTCTCTCTTTAGCTTGTTAAATGAGAAGAACAAAAGGCCTGGTACAAATCTGGGTATGGTAAAAAATTATCTTCTCTGAACAATGGCAGGAAGCCTGACTGGTGCATTGAAGGAGAGTGAGAGTCAATTATAAACAATGGGGCTGCTCTACATTACTGCTCATGGAAATAAACCGGGGGCACTCTTTACATTCAAAGCTTCTTGATCAGAACCTTTCACTGGTATCAAATAGATACAGGGCAAGCTCGCAGCGGATTCCTTTCTTAATTAACATTTTTATTTAAAGAGACCCATTTCAAATAATAGTTAAATTCTCTAAATGTATATAATTTATTAACCATAATGTAATCTCATTAACCTTGAAATCCCCAGCCTTAACTACTGAGTTCTGCAGACTATAGCTTAATCTACGAAACTAATTAAAATGACCTTCAAACCATTTCTCCTTCGTTTGCTGTCATTATTTATTCTTTTTTTGATACTCTGCCCTGGGGCTGTCACAAACCGTTCCCTATTAACTCATTCTCTGTACGTTTCTGTTCCACAGAAAGTCCTATTTTCTTTTCAAATCCACTGTTGCCAACTTGCACTCTTGTTATTCATGCAACAGCCTCCTGGGTACCTTCCCTCCTCCCAGCTGGCATATTTACTTTCTCTTTATAGCCTTCTAAATAAATATCTGATAACACTTCCATGTTCTGTCACCAGCCTCTAGGGTGGTTCTTTAATGCTGTGAACTAGGACTGAAACACTACATCTCCTTTTTCCTGAAGAGCTGAAGCAACAATTCTTCTATATTTACCTCAGCTTCAATGCATGAATTAACTATTCTTTAAACTTCACATTTAGGGTACACTGGAATCTCTTGATTGCCAGGCCACTGGGCAAAGATGTGCCAATGATTACTGGCGAAAGCCGTATCAGAACATTCAACTCACTGCTAATAGTAGCAATACTTGAAAAGTATACGGAGGCATCAAGAAAGCCTTTGGACTAATAGGAAAACTGCACCACTAAAAATCTTATCTGGAGAGATTATCACAGACCGCAGCAAGCAGATGCAGCAATGGGCAGAACACTACAAAAACTGTACTGGCAAGAAAACATGGTTGCTAGCACAGCAGTTGACAGCATCCAGACTCTGTCTGTCTTGGAAGAGCTGGATGTCCCTCCCCTTGACAAGCTGAAGAACACCATCAACTCTCAGGCATGTGGTAAAGCCCCAGGACAGGACATGATGCACCTCCATAGCCTTCTCTTGCAGTGTTGGGAAACAGGATCTGCACCACAAGACATGCACTGCTCCAGCACTATGACCCTCAACAAGAACAAAGTTGACTGCCATGATTGTAACAACTACCAAGGAATCTTCCTGATGATTACTGGAAGGAAAGCCTTTGCCCAGATCTCAACAGATTAAAGTCACTCACTACAGGGTCTATCCCAAGTCGCAATGCAGCTTTAGAGCTCAGAAGTTAAGACTCAACATGATTTTTTCATTGCATCAGCTGCTGAGAGCAGAGGTGTCCCTTTTGTGTCACCTTCATAGACCTGTCAAAGGCCTTTGACCACATCAGCCAAAAACAATTCTTTACACTGCTCAGTAAGATAGGACACCCACCTAAGCTCCACAAGATGATCATGTCCTTTAATGAGAACATGTGCAGCACTGTCCAGTATGATGGCTCATCCTTGGACATCTCCCCTATAAAGAATGGTGTGAAACAGGGCTGTGTTCTTGCCCCAACTTCTTCTCCCTGTTGCTCTCATATGCCTTCAGCTTGACTAAAGACGGTGTGTAATCCATTCAAGGGGCAACAGGGGTCTGTTCAACCTGGCAAATCTCCATGCCAAGACAAAAGTGCAGCAGGTCTTTATCCAAGAGATGTTGTTTGCAGATGATGCAGCCTTGACAGAGCACTCTGAGGAAGCTCTACAGAGTCTCATCAGCTGTTTTGCCTAAGCTTGCATGGAGTGTGGTCTTATCGTTAGCCTGACAAAGAACAACACCCTGAGTCAGGATGTGTCACCTTCTCCATGCACCTTCTCCAGGTGTTGGCAACACTCCATGCATCAGCATTGGTGAGCGCACGCTTGAGGTGGTAGATGATTTTGTCTACCTGGGGTCCACCATAACAAGCTACTTCTCCTGTGAGCAGGTCAAGCTTATTGGCAAGGCAGCTACGTCAAGGGCTTACCACTCCACAAGAATATGGGAGAATGTGATGCTAATGACCAGTACCAAGATGAAGGTCTATCAGATTTGTGTGTTGAGCCACACTGCTTTATAGAAGTGAGTCATGGGAAACTTACAACCGCCCAGAGCAACGACGTCTCAATGCCTTCTACATGGACTGCATCAGGAAGATTTTGGGCATTACATGGCAGGACAGCTTGTGCTCTCCCGAGCCTTCATTTCTGCCTCAGTGATGTCTACACTGGATTTGTCCTGTCTACAGAATGGAAGATGGCATGATCCATTAGGATGGAAACATTAACCATGCTGCATGGGAATCCCTTACAGATTATTGCTGTGCCTGTGGACAATCAGGTCGTGTATCCACAGCAGTGAAAAGAGGAGGAATGACCGCTGGAAGGAGCACATAAAGAAGAAACGCCATGGTACACCTGTATCAGTACAACAAGATGCCTCCATCTAACCCAACTGCAACAAAACACGTCTCTCCTGTATCATTCTCTACAGCCACGGCAGGCGCTTTAACTCTCCAATGGTTTGAGTTAACATCCGAAGGAGCACTTTTCCATTGTCTCCCTAGACAGATGGATGCCAACCAACAGTTGTAACTCAGCTTCCTTTGTATAAGTTGTTTCCTAAACCAATGAAAGCTCAAAGAGAGGCCCCAGATATCTGAGTGGACAGATGTGTACCAATCCAGCAAGGGATATTTTGTGTGCAGATATAACCTTCCACATGCATGACAGATGCTCACTGGTCTCCCCATCCACACTGTGGTGCTCATCCAGGCCTCAATGATCTGTCACGATCTGTGTATAGATCTGTATGCAGTTGTGCATCCTCATCCTTACTAAGCCACCAGAGTTTATAGTTAATTGCCTATGAATCAACCTGTATGGGGGCCATAGTGTTTAAGTGTTGTATCTGCAGCATTGGCAATGTTTCAGTCTACCATCTGTGAGCAGTTTGTATGACTGGCTCACCGTCGGTGTCCAGTTTTCAAAGAAATGAAAAGCTGTCACATTCAAAAACAGAGACCAATTAAAATAGCTTATAGGATACTGCTCTCCATTGCTACCACCACAAGATACACAAAGCTAGCAAAATCCAATTTACTAATCTAATATGAGATCAGAGTGGCCACTTTCTTATTCTGTATCTAGTGATGTATGTGCATGTGTGTATGTAGTTTATGTTGAGCAGCTAATGCTCAACTATTTTGATATTTTCTTTACACACTGCACTGAGGGCTTTCCACATTGCAAATTTATCAATTATATACTGCTTAGATACGATTGTCTCCAAGTGATGTAGATGAACTACAATGCAAAGGAAAGGTAAAATTCAGTTAAAACTCTAAAATCAGACTACAACCAAAATGCCTGTTGGAACAAAAAAAAAAGTATTCAGTAGGTGCCAGAAGTTCCACAGTGAGGGGGCCTGTCTAACCCCAACTGGAAGAATGTTCCATTGGGCCCATGATACATTTAATATTAATATAATGCAAGGTATTTTGCGAAACAATTTTTTTTAATAGAAGATTTTCCCAAAATGAAGTATTTGTCTCCTCCCTTAAAGTGTGTGTGTGAGGGGGGGGGGAATGAGAGGCAGAATGTTGCCTGGTGGGAAGTGGTCACTGGAAATAGAAAATTCACTGAAAGTTGTAGTGGACAAGTCAGCCTGACTATGGGTGGTAGTCAACTACCGTACGTTTTACTGAGAGAAGACCCATTAAAGTAGATGAAAATGGCCAAGTTAAGACTATTAATTTTGATTTACTCTGAATAAAACTTAGTTGAATACCACCCTACAGTATATGTATATAGATCAGGCAAGCAATGTTGAAACAGCATCATGAGACCTAATGATGTAATGAAGACTCTAAGCTTAAGGAGGAGGGAGAATCTCATGAGAGAGCCTGAGTCTGTGTTAGAAGTCTTTACCTCCCTCCACACACCAAGCTACACATTTTTTGCTTTGTTTTGTTGAGTTTCCAGTTTTGCAATAAATACACCATACATTATGATCCAGAATGGGGGGGGGGTGCATTTCTCATTCAGACCAGTGCAAAGGCTATTCTGCCAGAATAAACATTGCCTCCTCACCGACACACCCTCTCCTGTGAGGGCCGAACAAGACTGAATCTGCCAGACTCTGTCACGGATCGTGTGCAAGTTCAGACCCTCTACAATCTCTGCAGCAGGGGCTGCCGTCAGCAAATCTTGTTTGTTCGCAAAGATGAGCACAGGAACACCACTTAGCTTCTCTTCATCTAAGAGTTCCGCTAGCTCCTGTAAGAATCATAAAGATGCAGCCAGTATTTTTAAAAAGCCTTTGGCAATGGGAGGCTGACTGTTGTATCTAAGTAGTTGTACATGTTTTAGTAACATATATAGGGCTAATGTTTCAACAAAGCACAGATGTTATAGTAAAACAAGTAACTGGTACATACAATTACTGAGACAAAGATTTAAAAGCAAATCCCTCTGTCTATGGAACGGAGAAAGTTTTAGCTCAGTCCAATATTACCAGTTGTTTTCAAGGCACTGTCAATCCCAACCCTCTAGAGATCAGCACTGATGACGCAGCAAAAATACATGCTGGCACAGTTATAACTTGACTTGCTAGTAGAATGGAGCGGCCCTCGAAAACAGGTGGTTTTATCCTACATATGCTTCAAATTCTGCAGGAATGCTAACAGCAAGCTTTGAACTTTGTTCCAGTTTAAGCAACTGTAATTCATGCATGGGACATCACTGATAAAATCTCTATCCAGAAACAAGCTCATCTTCATAAAAGGCAGCTGTTCTGGCTACTAAAAGGGATGCAAAGCACTCATACAGACATCATTTGTTGATAATATCAATGAATGCGTTAGGGATTAGATAGTTAAAGAAAATGGGAAATGGAGCCTGCTAAATCTCATTCTAAACTTGTTGTAAGATAGCCTTAGAACTGTAAGGAAACAGACCAAAAATAATGGGCAGGTGCCCGGGAATGTTAAACCCTTCAGTCCTAAACTTGCGGTGAAAGGTACCAGAAGGAACAATACTGGCAGAGGTAGCACAGAATTCATAGACGGGTGGTTAGCAAGTCCTTTACAGATGTTGTTGAAGATTATCAATGCATGATTATTTCTGATGCACTTTGTAGTCCACCACCACTAGCACATTATTATAGAAGCACATCCATGCTGTGTGTTCTGTAATTGAGCACTATGTCCCTGCATGCTATACAAACCTCTGTAGTCTTAATTATGGTAGCCAGATAGCTGGAAATGGATATAGCTGTACCAGTCTTAACTGTCCCCGCAGAACAATCTTATTTCTTTGGGTTTTACTTGAGGAAAACAGAAAAGAGCTTAAAAATGCAGAAGAGTAGCCTAAACGTTCATTAATTCATTTGGCAGAAAACAATAATTTAAACTTAACAAGGCTTAGCTTGCTTTCAAAACTGTAGATCAGTCCATTTTCAAATGTCTGACAGTGTTCTATGTACTTATATACATTATAGAAAAAGGCGTACAGCGATTTCCTGAAGTTGTGCATTACTTACCTGACCCGTTTCTTCAAATCTCTTTCTATCTGCACTATCAATGACATAAATCTAAAAAAAAAAGGCAAAATAGTTAAGAATGCAACATTAGCCAAGAAAAATAATCAATGTGAAAAAACAAATCTTCCCACTAGCCCATTTCCAACCACATTGACTTGGCATTACTTCCTTTTTAAGGAACCTGCAGTCAGGAAAACTTTTATTCACCTATATATCATGTCTGGAAATTCCCATTATTCTGATAGTGGATGGTTGTACCTTGGCAAGATTCGGCTCAGATATTTATTTTAGCATGTGTGAATGCAAACATCCATTTACCAAGTGATAAGTTACTAAAATGTGTCTATAATTACATAATCAGTGGAGGGGGGGACGGGGGGGGGACGGACTTACTGCACTTCCACACCTCAGCAGAAGGGGAAGCAGGGGGTCTTGAAAAATTGTTCATCACATAGCTCTTTATATCCCATCAGTGTCTTCTCACACCCCATAATGTCTTCTTCCTTTTTGTGGATTGGATGGAAAATTTTCTTACCCCGGCTATTGTCAGCCATTTACAACTTACAGCCAGCAAGAAGAGATTCCAGAAAATCAATGCATTCAGCCCAAATTTTAGCTTATATTATCCAACTGAAAATAAGATAGACAGTGGCCATATTTGGATGATCATATCTTAACAAGCTGAAAGAACAAGCCATTTCATAACAGGCTGTCATTTACCTTCTCCCTTCATGTGTGTTGCAATTAAAGCAGGAAGTCTGTAATTCAAATAAAAATAAACAAATAAAAAATTGTCCAGTAGCACCTTATAGACCAACGAAATTTGTTCTGGTGTAAGCTTTTGTGTGCATGTACACTTCTTCAGACGAAAGCTTATACCAGAACACACTTAGTTGGTCTATAAGGTGCTACTGGACAATTTTAAATTTTATTTTGACTGCGTCAGACCAACACGGCTACCTACTTGAATCTTTAATTCAAGGGTAGGCGATGTGGTAGACTCCAGACATTGTGGGGCTACAGCTCCCATCTGTCTCAGCCAGCTAAATGTCAGGAATGATGGAAGCTGCAGTCCAACAACATCTGGAAGACACCATGTTGGCTCCCCTTTTCTAATGAATTGTGTCTTCTTATTTTGTCCAGACTGAGAAATTATGGTTACCATCTTTGTAACAAGCCAGGAATGTAGACCACATATTGAAGTTGGTTTAGAATTCTGGGTTTTTCCAAAGATAGTAACCATAATTTCCAGGTTTGGAAAAAAAACAACAGGAAAGTATGGGAAATTGTGTCAAAATGTTAGGGAGGAAAGGGGCAAAAGGCTCACTCACATCTCAGCTTTATTAAGCCAAGATATGCTCATCAAAACTGGGTCACTGTAATACTTGGGCATATGGCCTGGCAACCAGCCTCAACAACTTTGATCCTTAGGATAGTTAGTAGTTACAGAACCAGTCATGGGGCAAAATGGTATATTACCCCAAAGAAGACAATGTTTATAGTAATGGGGCACTTGTGTTGTGAGGGTGAAACACTGGTTTAGTCCTCAGACAAGAAGGCTGCACTTACAGAAGCATCCACCAGATCCCTATAGCATCTGGCTGTTCCCCAAGGACCTCTTATCTAAGCGTAACTTGTGAAAAGCGTCTCATTCACAACTCGAGACTGCAAACCTTATGGCAATGCCACAGTGAACAGCACTGCACCAACCAAGGTAGATACACGTCAAGTGCCTACTTCCCATAACTAGAAGGCTCGATGCCAAATAGCTGCAGGTGTGTGTCTGAATATGCAATCATTCAAATATACACACCTTTATTTGACTGTGCATAGCTTCCAAATAGCACAGGTGTGGGTAGCTGGAGTATCTCCCATTCAAGAACACCTGCATGTTTATGAATGTGCAATCACTTCATGTGTTAAAAATATTCTTGGAGGGGCCTCTCACTTGTGCAATACTCTTCAATTTAGAGTAGAGACAGGCATCTTAGTTAGCAAGCTGTCTTGTTTCCAAGGCGCACAGGGCTAGTTTGGGTTCTGTGTTCCAGCATTTCCTTCAAAACATTTTTATAAATGATAGATCAGAAAGGGGGAATGCCCCTGCTCATGGATTTAGGTTTGTTTTTTAAAAAAGAAAGATTGCCCACAGGCAATCAAAGTGAATCAGATATAAAGGAAATCTGGGCAAACGATGGCATAAATTATAAAATGGTTTGAAGTGATAAAATTTATTTTACATTAATTTGCCTACTCTTGTGTTTGCAAACGTCAAGGTTTTCTTGTTGAGATTCCTAGACTGGAGATGATGGGGGTTCCTAAGTATCCATTTGGTCTTAGTTTAAACATACACTACTTCGTCCTTTCTTGGGCAGTGGAGCTTTATGGGGATTGTTATATGTATTTTTAGAAACTGAAAAATAAAGAAGTTTAAAAAACGCCTTCCATCTTTGTCTCTATACAAGAACTGCATAGATATATGAGTTGAATAGTTGATTAACTGTTCAAAATCTTCATGACTTATCTAAACCTGCCAAGATACAGGATTTTCAGACATTCGGTAGCATATGCTACCTCCCCTCAGTAGAAGAGGAGGCAGGGGGACTGGTAAAATGATCTTAATCACTTAGCAGCTAAGTTCCCCATCCCACAATCCTTTATCCTAGCTATAACAGATACTCTGCTTTTTGAATGGATGTGCCTGCAGTACTGAACTGGGAACATGTTCAGTTAATTGCTGCTATCAAAGAAAGGTGCAGAGTCCTGAAGCCTGCAGTTAACTTCCATAGAACCTCCCCGGTAATGTCAGTGATACACTTCTTTACCACACTAGAGTATGTTTTTAAGATCTACTTTGGAAGTTCTCCTCAAGATTCCCTTGCTGGAAGATGTTAAGACAGGTGCCAACAAGAGAGTGCACCTTTTCAGTGATGCTGCCCTGCAGGAGGAGCCAATCCAATGCTCCCACTGCCACACCCTACACTGGGCCAAGCTTCCCACACCTTGCCCT
Source organism: Podarcis melisellensis (assembly GCF_964234715.1). Lineage (NCBI taxonomy): Eukaryota > Metazoa > Chordata > Lepidosauria > Squamata > Lacertidae > Podarcis > Podarcis melisellensis. Next base: position 44,294,266 of record NC_138537.1, read on the forward strand.
CCCCTCTCAATAAGCACCAGTGACCTGCTGTGTTGGGAAGCCGAGAGAGAGATGGTGCCCCACCCATGTCACTCCACCACTTGTTTCTAGTGCCCTGCCTGTTAATCCTCTTCCCCAGGCAGGTTTGTGAGGCACCAACACTGGTGTCCTTTGGGTGTCCAAATCTTTTATTTTCTCCAGGGCTTTTAACTGAGCAATCTATATACTTCCTGCTTTTCTTTGATTTATTTCATTTTTGCTGTCACAACTGCCCTTCGGCTTTTTATCTGTACATTTTTATTGTTTCAACTGGATATTTTGTTTTTGCAAGATGCTTTTGATATATATATAGTAAATAAATATATAAATCAATATATAGGATTTTTCAGGCTCTGCATGTGTAAAAGACAGATCACGCTACAGAGTGCCTTCTGTCCTCTTCTCCCCACTGAAGTAGGCAGCCTCTGATCAACTCTTGATGATTCCCCTCTCCCCACTACTGCCGCCCTCCATACTATATAACAGGCCTTTCCATGGGGTGCTAGGCTTACACGAAGTCTGGATACAACCCATAAATATTGATATTCAGTCTGCCCTTTGCAGTTCTGACTTTTCTCCATCACCAGTCCTTTCTGCATCCAACAGTGCACTACTGCCTCACTGATGAAGCCATGATAGCAATATGGTAAGCTGTCGGTCAAGCAGACCTTGCCAAAGAGCAAAACGTCATCAAGGGACTTGTCTTCCTTGATCCTCTGGTTAGCAGGCCTTCTAAATGCTTCTTCAACTGTGCTTCAAAAAGCCAACTGACTGAGCTGGTATAGGATAACACCTCACAGAAGGGGCTATGTGTTCTCAGTTCAAATTTCATCCAATGGAAAGGCTGTGATTGCTACTATCCCAAATTCCAATAGGACTGGGGGAATATACCAGCAATAACCCCCAGTGTGAGCAGGACTACTGCCAGTAGAACCTTTATGTTGATAGAACACTGCTACTATGTGGAACAAAACTGGGGCCACAATGCCACTCGTCTGCTTCTGTGGCTGTTTAGACAGGGAACTATACTGCTCCCTTTTCTGCATCTGCATCACCCTAGTATGACTGTATTTTCTGGAGTGTTTTGATGAGTTCCTGTGCAGAAGCACTGTACTCATAATAGGTTTTACCTATTATGGAGGGAGCATGGGTTCTTCTCCACTGAGGTATGGAGCTGGCATGGTATTATAACTGACACTCCTTTTTCTGTGTGTAGCCCTTGAAAAAATTTGCTTGTTTGTAGAACCTTATCATTAGAGGGTCATTAATGAATTTCCAGGGATACTATGGACTATCTGTACATGTTGGTGTACTGTTGTTTGTTTCTCCACCTAATGTTATAGCATTGCCTCTGCTGCTGAGAGCAACACTGCAGCTATGTCACATTGGTGACAGATCTGACGTAGCAGGATAGTTGGATTGCCCGGTTAGGCAGCAGTAATCTCTTAGCATCAGTTCACCACTTGCAACATGGAGATAATACTGATTTATCTTACATGACTGTTGTCATAAATATCACTAAGATAATGAATGTGAAGACTTTTGAACATTCAAAAAGGAAATGGCATCTGGGAGTCATATAAGTGTCCTTCAAAAGATGCCATGGAAGGAAGAGCTCCATAAAATGTTGTTTTAATTGTGCAATGTGGTTGTACTTTGGTGGCACCCTTACTGTGTGTTTTGTAGAGTACTGAAGAAGACGAAAAGAACTTGAGAATTGCACCTAGTAATTTGGTTCATATTTTTCAGCCTGGAACACAGAGCTACTTCAAAGGGAAGGCAAAACCAAATGGAACTGTCACATAGCACACTGTTGAGAGACCAGTTAAAAATAAATGTTTCTGCAGATTTCATAATTCACGTGCACACACTGGCTCTGCAAGAATCTTCAGACTGGCTGACTGCTGCAAAACAAATGACTTTGATTGCAGTATTTCTTAGCTGTTAAAGTCACTATGGTATTTAATGTAGCATTCAGCAGTGGCCAATGCTTACCAGGATATCGGTGTTCTCAAAATAATTCCTCCAGTATGGCCTGATCTTCCTCTGTCCACCAATGTCCCACACATTCAGCTTGAAACCTTGTGCTTGCACGCTTTTGATGTTAAAACCCTGTGACAAGCAGAGATAAAGTATAACTGGTGTTAACGTGATGCCTGGCTTCAGATTCACAGGCACACATCAGTCACAGTTTATATATCACAACTCTGGAAACCCTAACAAAATAAACCCTGTGCTGCTATTCAGATGGATTGGCTGTGGGCAAGGTGAAGGCTATAGCAGCCTTGCATGGATCAGGGTCTGTTTCTGTCAAAGCTATAAAGATGTATGTTGCAGCTCATAACAAGAAAGGAAGGTGCAGTGGGAGGTGAGAGAACAATGCAGATAAGAAGAAATCACACAGCCTTGCAAGGAGTAAGCCTCAGCTACTGAAAGCTGAGGCCAATGTGCAGGCTAACGAGAAGCAGAAGTCTGTATGTGAGTTGATATGAGAAAACTAGAAGCAACAGCTGCACTTTTGAAGGGCCCATTTCATCAATTAAAGCTCCAACTGAAAGGGGAGTGCAACCGGAAAAACAGGATGTGGTGCAGGCTGGCAGTGAGCTGCCACACAATACAGGGGATTGGCTTTAAGCTTGGAATCTGAGGGTGGGTTTTTTCTCTAAGGCGTGGGAGCATCTCATAGGCAATGTGCTCCATCTTGAGGACTGGGGGAAGGAGATCCAACCTTGTACAATCTCTAGCACCATCCACTGGCCAACATTGGGATGGTGTCAGTTGAGCAACTAATAAAAGATACTTTAGCCCTTAAAAAAAGCTCTGGAGAGTTGGTGCATGTAGAGAGGACAGAGGGACACTGTGTGTGTTGCAGTTTTGAAGTATACATGTGAAATATCTGCAGCGTGTATGTGCTGAACTGCAACACTGAAGGGCGTAACAACATGCAGCTTGGTTTAATCTTCTGCTTCTCTAGTGTGTGTTCATAGTCTGAGAAGTTTTAAAGCAAGAAATGCATGCACTCTACAACTGTTACCATTCCATTGGGCACATGCACACCCCTTCAATCTGCACATCACTATATTAACATGTGAGGAAAAGAGTCATAGCTCACTTAGAAACCACATGCTCTGTATGCTAAAGGACCCAGCTTGAATCCCTGCGATCTCTAGGTAAGGCTGGGAAAGGGTCCTGTCTGAAACCCCTAGAGAGCCGCTGCCAGTAAGTCTGGACTACAATGTACGAGATGGAGAAATGGTCCGACTCAGTATACGTGGGGATACCTTTGAAGGTGACCCAGAATGCAGCAGCTAGGCTGGTGCCTGGGAGTGGCCGCCGAGACCATATAACACTGGTCCTGAAAGACCTACACTGGCTCCCAGTATGTTTCCGAGCTTCAAAGTGTTGGTGCTGACCTTTAAAGCCCTAAACGGCCTCGGCCCAGTATACCTGAACGAGCATCTTCCACCTCCATCGTTCTGCCAGGACACTGAGGTCCAGCTCTGAGGGCCTTCTGGTGGTTCCCTCACTGTGAGATGTGAGGTTACAGGGAACCAGGCAGAGGGCCTTCTCGGTGGTGGCACCCACCCTGCGGAACGCCCTCCCATCAGATGTCAAGGAAATAAACAACAATTTGACTTTTAGAAGACACCTGAAGGCAGCCCTTTTTAGGGAAGTTTTTAATGTTTGATGTTTTATCGCTTTATTATTATTAATAATAATATTCTGTTGGGAGCCGCCCAGAGTTGGGAGCCACCCAGCCAGATGGCAGGGTAAAAATAATAAATTATTATTATTATTAGTAGTAGTATAAGGCAGCTTTCTATGGCCTTAGGAAGTGGCCATAGAACTGTGGGTAAACTACTACTGGAATAAAGGAAAATGGAGGGGGGAGTACATAGGTGTTGTGGCATCTGTAGCAGCTTTATTTTTTATTTTTATAAAAAGAGATTATATTTTACTTTTGGTTGCAAGACAGATTCTGTTTGTAGCCACCCTTCCTTCTCCATTCTCCAAACTTCAAGATTTAGCAGAGCACCAAAAGCCTCATTCCTTACCTGTGTGGGAGTAATGTGGGTGATGTCTTCAGATGCTAGTTGTTTCAAAAGTGTGGTCTTGCCTGCATTATCCAATCCCAGGAGGAGGATTCTTACCTCCTGGTCTGGTGCACTCTTCAATTTGCGCAGAATTGACAGCAAACCCTGTTAGTGAGAAAGGGCAGGAGATGTTACTTGCTAGATGTTATTTTTATAATCGTTGCCAAAAATCAATGAGAAAGGAGATCCTGAATAGCCTTATAACATATGAACAAAATCTACAAGTTGCTGCCTGTAGGTTGATGATCTGTGATACATGAGACAAAAAGAAAGGGGATTTGAAAGAGGGATTTCCCACTTAATGAGTGAGATTAAAAGGAAGTAGGAGAGTAAACACAGAACTATTGGGTAATTAACATAGCACTAAAATAATTATTTTAAAAAAGAACATCAAGAAAGAACTGCAAAGGAGAATATAGAAGTTTTAATAATTTCCTAAAGTAGGATAATCAGGAGGTCAAGTGACTAGAGAAAGGAAAAGAGTTCCTTACATTTGGGAGAGTGGAAACATCAAAATAAGAAAGAGCACAGGGAGATGCTAGTTTAATAATATTTTTTTTTATGAATGAAGGGGCTGCAGAGAAGACTAGAGTAAAGGGAGAAAGCAATAAAGGCAGATTACAAGTGGCAAGGCCACAAGTGGCTATTAGCACTGAAAGCTAGCAAAAAACAAACCAAAAAAAAGAGGAAAGGGAAAAGGAAAATAAAAATAAAGAGATGATAGCATGATCAGAACAATGAAAGAAGAATACAAGCAGCAGAAGGAAGAATAAGATAAAGATGTTGAAAAATAAGAAAGAAAAATAATCAAAGTGGGTGGATCTATGCAATAACTTTGCAACAGAAGTAACATATAAATAAAAATATAGGTCAGAATCTCACAACACACCAGCACTAAGAAAAGAAGCAGCTGCAAAATATATGTTTTTAAATAAACCACAATAAAATTATGTTGTAGAATCCAGAATGAGATTGTAGCTAGATAGTACGTAACAAGTAAGAAGTGGAAAATATTTCCAGAAGGGTATCAGTGTTAGTTTGTTGCAACAACTATCACGTGGCACACTTTAAGACTAACAAGTTACTGATGGCATAAACTCTCATAGACCAGAGTTCATCTCATCAGGTACCTGAGAACGAAAGATAGCACTGAGGCAGAAAAATAAATGTGAATGCTATGAGCATAAATAGGGCAATTCAAACCAAATAAGTGAATTAAATGTCCAAGTGGGAGGCTGTACAAGGAAAAAAGTAACAAGTCCTAAAACCATGTTGCATGGGACAACAGACAATGGAAACAGAAATATATATGTCTGTAACATGATTAAAGCACAAATGAAGAAAAATTAAGAGAACAGAGAAAATAGGCTTAAGCTGAGAGACAAGAAATTGTCAAGCAAAACATGACAACAACCCATGCAGGATAGAATGAGAGTCTGAAATGAGGATTTTACTGGAATCAGGGTGGATTTTAAGAGACATATTATACAGAAAGAAATCTTAACTAGAACAGTAATACAAGCTGAGAAAGACGAATGCCCAAGCTCTTAACTTCATTTTCCATGCATGGACCTAACCCTTATTTTGGTGTGTCCATGAACCTATAGCAACAAATGATAGCACTTGCTCAGAGGAGGGTCCTAAGATTTATCACCTCCTTCTCATTCTTCCCATTTGAAGGCCATTTTGCCCCCTCATGCAGCTCCCACTAGTGTTAAGAACTGCCATTAATATTAGATCGTATCATAAATCATTCATATCAGGGTGTTAGGTCTCAAGATTTAGGGCAGTAAAGAATTTCAGTCAAGCTGCTGAATTAGTTTTATTACTTTTGCCACCAGCCAATCCTCATTTATACAAAATCCCATAATCCAAATCCTCCCTCTACATTCCGACTAGCCATGCCATGAATTCTTACCTACTAATGATTCTGATTATCCACAGCCCCTTGTATTTATTCTCTGAACCATTCCAGGCAAATGATACATTCACATGTCAGCGTTTTCATGATGTATCTATTGCAAACCTCTCAATTGCCTGCATTGTGTAGCTAAGAAAGTTCAGCAGATTTCAAGTGATAGATCCTTGAGCTGAGAGTAGCTTTCAGGGTTTGGGAACAGAAGATCCCTGTGAGTTTATTTGCATTGCAAAAATGCTGGAAATAATTGTGTGCATTGGTGGTGCCAGCACTCAAACACCTGTACTACTTTAAAAGAAGTGTCAGCTGGAAGGGCATGTTGGGCACTGATATGTAAATGTATCTGGGCTGCTTTCTTACATCTCTATAAGATGCAGATCAGCCAGATTGGCCACTGGGTGACAAAACTATTATTAAGGCCAAAAGATCTGCTTTCTAGTCCTAGCTTTGCTAGCAACCTGTCACAGGTCACCTGTGACATCTGCTGTTATTGCTTGTATTTTCCCTGTGCTTGTTTCTCCTCCAGTTCATATGACTGACTGAAACATTCTTAAAGCCAACAGCATATCTTAGTAAATTATAAGAAGTGCTCTTGGTCACATCACAGCCAACTATCAACTCTAAACTCTGGTTTTTGTTCTTTGTTTTAGGTACATAATATATTTTTCTTAATAATAATAATAATAATAATTTATTTATACCCCGCCCATCTGGCTGGGCTTCCTCAGCCACTCTGGGCGGCTTTCAAAAGAATATTAAAATACTGTGATACATCAAACATTATAGGCTTCCCTAAATAGGGCTGCCTTCAGATGTCTTCTAAAAGTCTGGTAGTTGTTGTTCTCTTTGACATCTGGTGGGAGGGCGTTCCACAGGGAGGGTGCCACTACCGAGAAGGCCCTCTCCTGGTTCCCTGTAACTTGGCTTCTCGCAGTGAGGGAACTGCCAGAAGGCCCTCGGAGCTGGACCTCAGTGTCCGGGTAGAACGATGGGGGTGGAGACGCTCCTTCGGGTATACTGGACTGAGGCCGTTTTTGAGCTTTCTCTCATTGCTAATCCCCTCCATAGCATTTAGAAAAAGTTATTCTGCAGCTCACCATGACTCATTTAAAAACCCTAGCATACGTTCCTTTGGTCCAGGTGGAGAGCAGGATACACGTGTAAGCGAGGGTACACAGTAACAACTCAATTATTTTAATTTATCAGTTGTGGAAAGATGTTCTTTTCTATCAAGGATACATGTATTAATAATAAGTTCCATGGGGTCATTGTTGGTTTTAATTTTAAATAATTAAATATTTTGAGTGTGAGCAAAAACCAAACATATCTTACATTCCAAACATACAATAACTGAACATCTTTATTGGCATTTTGTCAGGAAAAACTATGCTGAAGCAAAAGGAATTTTTTAGGCTGAAAACACACCACTGGTGTAAGTTATTTTGTTCTGAGCACACACTTGATAAGCAACAGTTATTTCACAAAGGCCATAAAGGGAACCACTAACATATACTTATTAATCTTGGACATGATCCAGCCATACATTTTTTTATATTGAGACACTGAGATCTGGCAGAGACAGAGGTGTTGCATTTATACAGGCCATCCAACCATGGAATTCCCTTCCTCTCCAAATAATATTTGCAGCAACCATTATGAGTTTTTACCAGTAGTTAAGAACTCATATTTTTTGCCCAGGACTTCGGTTGATTCCCCCCCTCCTCCGCATTTGTATTTTTATTTGTACTAGGTGCTCTTAATTTTAACTGTGCAGCATGATTTAAATTTGTTCATAATGCTTTAATTGTTGTTGGAAATCACTCTGGTAGGCATATTGCCTGAAAATTAGTCTATAAACATAATTAACAACAACAACAATTTGAAGACATGCATTTATAAACATGCATTTAGTTATCCTGTTGAAATCAGTAGAACTTGAAAATATTTCTGTATCATTTTTAAAGCTGCAAAATACCTCATAGTAAATATTTATTTCAAAACAACCCTATTATGACTAATACACAAACTAGGGTAGAGAGCAATTAAGCTGCCCAAGATCAGCAAACAAGTTAAATAAGGCCTTGAACTCAGGTTGTCATGAACTGAGTATGTCATGAGCCAAGTCTATCCACTACTAGAGCACTCTGTCCCTTGAGCTCCACAAAATACTCTCCATATCCAAATATAAAGCATAAAGAGGGAGTACCAGATTGTCTGTTTATTTGAACAGTCACACATGCTAGTACAATGTTAAAGCATAGCATTAAATAGCTATAGTTCTCCTTCTTTAAAACTTGCTATTCTTTTAACTCTACACCAGGGGTAGGCAACCTAAGGCCAGGGGGGCAGATGCGGCCCAATCACCTTCTCAATCCAGCCCACGGACAGTCTGGGAATCAGCGTGTTTTTACATGAGTAGAATGTGTGCTTTTATTTAAAATGCATCTCTGGGTTATTTGTGGCGCATAGGAATTCATTCATCCACCCCCCAAAAAATATAGTCCAGCCCCCCACATGGTCTGAGGGATGGTGGACCAGCCCATGGCTAAAAAAGGTTACTGATCCCTGCTCTACACTGTATCAGTTTTCTGGTTGTAATCCGTGTCACATAACTGTTGACATCAATAATGTATTTATAGGACAAATGCAGAATATTTCAAATATGTACTTAGGGGAAAGCATCATGGAAAAAATACACATTTAAAAAATGCCTGTTATTTTCTACCGAAGTGACCCATATAAGAAATACCATAGAGAGAATTGCCACACATGCTATTGGCTAGTAGTAGGGAGGCTTGCCAATCACTAAAGAACAGAGAGCGGAATCCCATTAGAGGAGAGAAGTAAATACCTGCTGTTTATCTGGATTAGCCATAAAGCTTTGATAATGAATTTAGAGTGCAAGTACAAAGAAATCTGCCTTTGGTAACCAGCAAATGTTTACTTAGTTGATGTGGTATTTCTCTAAAGATCAAGTCAAGTACAGCTGTCCTGTAAGATAGTCACTGAGGTTGCTTCCCCAATAGTAGATTTCATTGAATTCTATCTTCTCTTTGTCCCAGAACTATCAGCCTTAGCAGCAATTGTGGTAAGGCAAGGTAGAAGTGTGTTGCACAGTAACTATATGGCTGAGTCCTGTCTTGGAATGTGGGATTAGGAAGGGAGGAAATCTGCATGACATCAATCTAACACAGCTAAGGCTGAACTGTAATGTGTGCAAGCCTTTCAGTCTGCCCCACCCTAAAATGCTATTTGTCTTTGCACCAACAGCAGAGGGGCAATAGTGTGGCCTTTTAAAAGGCAGCTGGCAGGGGACTTCTTGGGGAAAATACCCCTTCCTGCCAGCAGAAGAGATCCTCAAAATCCTATGCTCCCTGGTATGTCCTCCTGGAAACCATAGAACTATATCCTTCGATGACTTTAAAAGATTAGACAAATTTATGGAAGATAGGTCTATAATCATTAATACTTAATGGTCCATTGTGTAATTAGGTTACAAAGTTCTGGGTGGAAGAGTGTGTGGAGTGAATTTGTCATGGCCTTAATAAACTAGCTGATGCCATGAAATGTTTTTGATTGTCTTACTCCTGCATCTCAGGGCTGAGCTGCATACAGTATTAGTACTAGCTGCATTAGTAGCATAACTTTATGTGAAAAAGCTGTGAGGGCTAACAATTATCACACAGCTACAGTATTTCTCAAAATACTGATGAAGTGCAGAAGCTTCCCCTTATTTCTGAAAATACTACAGAAATTATGAATAATGATTTTGAATATTCATCCTCCGACAAATCTATGGTACAACTTCAAATTATCATCATATACTACCCACCCCTCCACCCATAGGTCCCAGGGTAGGCTACAACAATTTAAATAATTTGTATTTATTAACAGCAAATTTTTAATCACAAAACCAGTGATTAAAATATACAATCCAAGAATGTGGGATAATCAGTCTCATATAACCAACACGCTTAAGTCTAATTAATGCACGAAGGGGTTGATACCATAGAGTAAGCTACCCTGTCAGGCTTAGCTATGTCATTTCCCTTCACCTTGGGAGGAAAGAGGTAAACAAACACCCACCCACTTAGTGTACCCAAGAAGCTCAGCATGTGAAGGTTTGAGTTAGTTGCTCCAGCAAAATTGCATGGCTCTCACCAGCCACTCTTCAGTTCCTATACCAATACAGTGGTACCTCCGGTTAAGAACTTAATTTGCTCCGGGGGTCCATTCTTAACCTGAAACTTTTCTTAACCTGAGGTACCACTTTAGCTAATGGGGCCTCCCGCTGCCGCCGCCACGCGATTTCTGTTCTCATCCGCCACGCGATTTCTGTTCTCATCCTGAAGCAAAGTTCTTAACCCGAGGTACTATTTCTGGGTTAGCGGAGTCTGTAACCTGAAGCGTCTGTAACCCAAGGTACCACTGTAATCTCTAGGCACTTTTATTACTTTGTAACTAAGCTAAATTTTACTGCCTGTGCAACTTTTTCTGAATGTACATGAATCTGACCTTTGGAGAGTTTGTAGATAAACCATTTTTAATTTTCCAAGTGTGTGGTATTCTTCTTTGCTGGGGGAAGTGGGAAACTTTGTAACTCACTTAGAAGGGGCTATTTTAAAGGTCTAACAGGCTATATTTCCACACTTTATAGGGAAGGAGGCAGTGTTGGAATACTTTGTACACCTCTAAATCACTTCAAAAAGAATATTGTAACGCTGGAAAAGGTTCAGAAAAAGACAACAACAAAAATCAAGGGGCTGGAGCAAAACCCCTTTCATCTTACAATGTTTTGGACTTTTTTCATTTACAAAAAAAGGGGGGTAAGGGGGATATGATACAGGTTTATAAGATTGTGCAAAAGCTGGTAAGCAGTGGTTCCTGAACTCCCTCATAATTCTAGAATCAAAGGTCATCAAGTGAAGATGTGTGGTAGGAAACTAAGAAAAGACAAAAGGAAGTACTTCTTCACACCCTAGTTAAAACTTTGGAATTTGCTGCCAAGCTGGTTGGCTTTAAAAAATGAATGAATATAAATTCATGGTGAGTAAAGTTATCATTGCTTGTTATTCATAATGGCAATTTACAATCTGAAAAATCAGAGGCAAGGTGCTTCTAAATACTAGCTGTAGGGGAAAGATAATAGGAAAGTGCTATATCATTCATGTTCCACTTGTAGGTTCCCCATGAGCATTTGGTTGGCCATTGTGGGAACAGAATGCTGAACTAGAAGAGTTCTGATCCAGTTTGACTCTTCTTATCTTATCAGATAATGCTTGCTGCAGATCAAGTAAGCTAGTAAGGAGATGAACACATAGAAGATCTGTAACACCAGAATTAAAAAACAAACAAACTGCAATGTGTTCTTGCGTATATTTAAAACCCTGTAACAAAGTGCATTTGACTTTTATTTCACATCTTTCTTTGACCATCTGTGGGGAAAACCCCGGGATTCCTCTTGACCCAATTCCACTTCGAAAATGAGTTATTTCAACAACCCAACCAACTCTCTTCTCCCCCTAAGGTCCCCCACTGAGAATCCCGCAAATCCCATCTGAACTTGTCCTGCTTACAGCTGCCACGTGTCATTATAAAACAACAACGAAGATATCGCCCCTTGAACAGCAACCTTTCAGTCTCGCAGAAGATTGTACTGTATCTCACAGAATACGAGGGGTGGGTAACCGTGTTGCAATACTTTACATGCTATTCTCACAGCTTCCCAGAGCACATCCAATAACTCGCAGTTTTGAAATAATAAACAGATGAAGGGGTCCTTATTTCTGATTTTAAATAAATAAATTAAAAATAAATTAAAAATAGAAATCTGGCGATCTCAGCCTCTCCGTCCCCCTCGTCACCTGAGCGGTTCCTTCAGCTCCAGGTACACGACTCCCGCCCCTCCCTTCAGGCAGGCCCATTCATCGTCTCCTCATCCATCCCTTTAGAGCAGCATCCCCCCCCCCCAACACGGAGCGCTCCGCCGCCACAGGACGGATCCTGCCCCGCACCCAGCACAGGGCGGAGGGCCGGTTCTGCGCTCCCGCTTCCCACAACGCCCTCCCGGGCCCCCCTCGGCCTTCTCCCCCTCCTAATCTCTCACTCACCATCCTCTACGCGGCTCCCGGTTACCATGGGCAACTGCGTCATGCGCGCGCGCGCACTGCATTCCTCCCACGTAGAACGTCCGTCCCGAGTTCGACGCACAAGCTCCGCCCACTACCCCGTTCTCTCCCCTTCCTAACCCTCCAAAGAACCCAGCCTCCTTCTTCGTTAGATACATGCGGCCTGCGTCGACGCAGGCACCGACGCGACTAAGCCAGCCTTTCATTGGCTGAGGAGAGCCACGCGTCCTCGGCGGGGCGGGGTTAGAAGCCTTGCCCATGTGCACGAGAAAGGAAGGCGGCGGCATTGCTGATTGGTGTTTGGCGAGCTGCAGGTAGGAGTGAGCGGTAGTCTGGAAGCGCCACGAGGAGTTAGGAGTTAGGAGTAAGAGAAAACCATAGAGGCGGCCTGGCTTGCTTTCCCGCGGAATGCAGGACACGCCGGGGAGGGAAGGACAACATGTAATAATAATAATAAGTAATAAGTAATGTAGCAGAAGGGGAGACGCGAGGCATGTGTGGTGCTGCGCTCTTAGGGTATTAGTGACACTGAGTGTTTCTGCACTGTTAGAAGGAAAACATGTTGTTATATATATATATTTGTATGTGTATGCATATGCATATATATGCAGCTGTGAGAATGTCGCTCATTTTTGCGGGGTGTGAAGCGGAAGAGTTCAGTAGTGAAGGTACTGGCGTGCCAACTTCAGTGGCATGAGAGAAGAGCAGATTGGACAGAGGATGGAGATGTTTGGGGCTGCGTACTCACCATATAGTTACAGCAGACGCGCACACCCTAGCTGAACTACAGTTCCCAGCAGCCTTCACAAACTGCACTTCCCAGAAGACTTGTGTGTTTTAAGTGTACGGTGTGTGTACAAACAGTGATCCACAAGTGGTGCATAATGGGAATAGGTATCCCCTGTTGTTTGTGCTCTCATCTGGTAATTAGAGATAAACAGAGTTGTAGTTAATAGGCTTGTTCTACACTTGATACACAGTATTTCCACAGAGCAGGGGTAGTAGAGTGAGAAGTCACTGCCAAGTTATGTTTTAAGGTGGTGAATAACAGCTGGCTGCTCCTGATGAGATTGTTGTAATTGTTCTTTAACCATCTGTGGCCCTGTTGATTATGTAGAAATTTAGCAGTTCTCCATCATGTAACAACTGGGTTGCTTCTTCATGCACCTTATGTATTTACAGTAACTTTTTGTACAGTACTTTGTCAGTTTCTCTTCCCTTTACCTGTCACACTTTCAATCATCAGGGTAGTTGATATCAAAAGGATTGTGTGTGTGGTAGTTGAGCAATGATTGGTTGATTGGAGGGATATTGCCTGGGTAGTATGCATAAGGAGGATGTCACTGTTTGTGGTGGAGGTGGAGATTATCAGAGGAGTAGGGGACACAAAATATTTACTATCTGTACAATTCTTCAGGCCCCCCGCCCCCTAGTCTTTCAGTATTGGACTATCATGATAGCTGACCCTTCCAACTGCTGGTGTTTGTGAATGTTAAGCAAGGCTCACACAGCACCTGAAGTAATGAGTATGTATACTCAATTACGATTCATTCATTGGCTACTGCCATTCTCAGACTAGGTTAACCTTGCTACAGTAATCCACGCTCTGTTAACCTCCTAACTGGACTGTACATTACAAGGGGTTGCCATTGGGCAGAGTCCAGAGCCTGCAGCTAGTGCAGAATGTGGCTGCCATTTGCTATCTGGAGAAGCGAGTTGGGATCCTATTGTACCAGTCCTGAAAACAGTGAACTGGCTGTCAGTGAGTTACTGGGCCCAATTCAAAGTGCTGGTACTCATGTATAAACCCCTGAATGGTTTAGAACCCAAGTATTTGAATTAACACTTTCCATAGTATTAGCCAAACTGAATTTTGAGATCTGCAGGGGAGACCCTGCTTATGGTACCCTTGATGAGTATTGTCCAGGAAATCGCTGTACAAACAGGACCTTCTCAGTGGTGGTACCCCAATTACAGGACTCAACCCAATCTCTCACTTTGTCTTCATTCAAATGGCAATTAACAGTGTTCAGCTGCCCAGGAAACTAAATGGTTTGCAGTCCAACTTCTATGAAGGAACAGAAGGCTATCATTTTGACTGGGTTTTAATGCCACACAGGGGATGGCTAAAGAATGGCAAGATGTCTGTGATGTAGGGAAATAACCCCCTACCCCAGAGCTTTCCAAACTGTGTGACGCTACACATTAATGTGTTGGCTGCAGTGAGTAGGTATGTCGTGCGAACGCTCCCCATGCTGCTTCTAGGGCTGGAAAGGGGTTAGTTTAACCCCCAGTTTGCTAGCAAAACTGAATTACTGTGTCGCGAAATGATGTATGCCCTACCTATAAAGTACACTTTGGGAGAGGGACCTGAAGATGATGTGGCGAGGGGAATGGCAGAACTGGAAAGGGCTTAACCAGGGGGGTTATTTTGAATGTGATTTAAGATTTGGGCAGTGACTATATGCTACAAAGGGAAGGAGAGGGACCTACTAAGGAGGTTCAAGGAACAAGGACAAAGTAAGCAGTGCCTGAAAAGCAGGAATCTGAGGAGACATGTTGGAGACATGAAGTTGAGAGAAATATGAGCTAAGTGAAAAGTAGGGTTTATTTGCTTCAGCTGTGAAAACTGTTTATTATTATCTCTTTGTGTGTTTTTTATTCCAGTTACTGCTCTATAAACGATTGCCCGTGATTGCCGAGTATTCCTAGAAGTCCAGCCTAAGAATATACTGTCTACCATTTCAGCCTTGCTTACATCTTCATTGACTACCTCAAAGAATTCTAAAAGGTTGGTGATGCAAAACCTTCCAGTGAGGAAAACCAGACTGATAATTTCTCTGTAAAATGTGAGACTATCTAGCATGTGACTGGTGTGTGCAGTTGTCTTCTTATAAGTGGGGAGAAGCTGACACCTGGAGAAAGCTATTGTTTGCTGAGGTAGTACTCACAGATAAATACTGGAGTTGGTGATCCAGGATCACCATTTTCTAATCCTCTCCTTTAGACAAAATTAGGATTCAGAATCTGAAACAACCAGAGTTTTGTCTGCAGTAGAAGGCCTTCTCTACCTTTTCTAGGGCTTCTCTGCTTTAATAGTGTGTCTCTTTCAAATTCTGGTAACTAAAAGATAATCAGCACTTGTGTGTTTTTCCTTTTGATGTCTAGCCTCATTTCCCCCCAGCTCTCCCATTTACAGTCCCAGCATAAATCCATTTAACTATACCAATATCCTCCCGTTTATTCCAGCCACCAGTTAGATGACAATTCTCTACTTGACAGAGACTGCTGCCCATTAACAGAAAGAGTTGAATATTTATCCAGAGGTCAAGGGCAGTTTGTGCCTATACACACTTAATTCTGTTTTGTCTTAGTCATGCCTTTGGAGATCTAATTATTCTGTAGCCACAAGGGTAAGCTATACTCTTGCTGAGCATGGTATCTTGACTTAAACTGCCAGTAAAATATTCTACACATCTTGACTGTTAATGAAATTTTATAAATCTTGGCTATCTTTTATTCTTCTCCACACTACCTATCACCCTGCTGCCAGATGTGACCTCTCAGAAAGGTTGATATTTTTCCTGTACAAGATATTTTAAATCTTGCCTGTCTTGTTAAATCTCCATTCATTTTTTGCAGTAATTCTTTTTTACTATGTTCATTTAATTTTTCAATACACATACAGTGGCACCTTGGGTTAAGTACTTAATTCGTTCTGGAGGTCTGTTCTTAACCTGAAACTGTGCTTAACCTGAAGCACCACTTTAGCTAATGGGGCCTGCTGCTGCTGTCATGTCGCCGGAGCATGATTTCTGTTCTCATCCTGAAGCAAAGTTCTTAACCCGAGGAACTATTTCTGGGTTAGCGGAGTAACCTGAAGCGTATGTAAACCAAGCTTCAGTACCACTGTATTGTGACTCTGATCCCGAAATAATTAAATTGGGGAATTCTCCAATAAATTAAATGTTGTTTAGTATTAATTATGTTTCTTCATACCTTTCCCTATGTTAAAATCCCATCCATTTTGATATTATATATGCAGATTTTGCTGAATTCGTTAACCAGAGTCAAAAACTTTCCAAAAGAATTCAAAGGATATACACAAATAGAGCTATAACTGGACATAAGTTGATTTTAAACTCCTCTTCATCTGCTTCAACCCCACTATTTGCTTTAGTCAGAATACAATACAGTATAGTGGTATCTCGGGTTACAGACGCTTCAGGTACCTCTGGTTAAGAACTTTGCTTCAGGATGAGAACAGAAATTGTGTGGTGGTGGCACAACGGCAGTAGGAGGCCCCATTAGCTAAAATGGTACCTCAGGTTAAGAACAGTTTTAGTTTAAGAACTGACCTCCAGAACGAATTAAGTTCTTAACCCGAGGTACCACTGTATTTGAAATGGTAACTGTAGTTGCTCCCAAGACTTCCAGATACAGTGGTACCTCAGGTTAAGTACTTAATTCATTCTGGAGGTCCGTTCTTAACCTAAAACTGTTCTTAACCTGAGGTATCACTTTATCTAATGGGGCCTCCGGTTGCCGCTGCGCCGCCGCCACGCAATTTCTGTTCTCATCCTGAAGCAAAGTTCTTAACCCAAGGTACTATTTCTGGGTTAGTGGAGTCTGTAACCTGAAGTGTATGTAACCCGAGGTACCACTGTAGTTGGTAATGCCTTATACCTCATAAAGACACTGGCCAGGGGCTGTTTGCATAAGAAATTTCTCTTGGTTATGGTTAGTCCTAGCCTTTCAGTGGTACTAAGGAGGGCTGCTGTTTAATATTTTAACAGAGTATGCATAGAATTTCTTTGGAATGTATAGCAATTACCTTAGCAAAGATTATGCTGTAGATTCCATACATGCTGAGTGTACGATATGTGAACAACAAGGTAATAAAGTCCTCCCTCCCCTCTGTGTATTTCTGTGGCTGAAAAGTCACAGTGTGATCCAGTTCATGCCAAAGTTCATAGCATGAACAAATAAATAACTTGTTCTTTGGAGAGTGGGATTTTCACAGAATTTCCCAGCCTCTTTTCGTAGTTGCATTTCTTTGAATCTAATAGTTTCATTTTTCAGGCACACCTTGAGACTCTGTATAACACACACACACACACGTATAGATCACCAATTTATAGGTTTCTAATTTGTAAAACTTGTGGAGACCCCCAAGTTTTACACCAAAAACTGGTATCAGTTATCACAATTCCACTTTGACATCATGGCCATCACTTATGTGCCAGGCACGTGCCACTCATTCCGCACATCTTTATCCTTCCTGGGTCTCTGTGTGTTTGTGGCAAAATAGCCGTAGCTGAATAAACTCTGGTTGCCTGACACGCACCATTTAGGCGCTGTGCCCCCTCAATCTCTTCTAGGGGTTCCCTCAGTCCTCCGGAGCAGATTTGCGGAGTTCACAGGAGAGTTCTTTAGTGCAAGCGGATATGGTTGTGCTGATGGGATGCATTATTGCCCTTCCTATGGCAATAGCACCTGTTTATTTAAAAAGAAAGTGTGCAGCAGTTGCATTTCCTACCAGTGTCTAGCAGTGGTGGCGGGGCTTCCTCTATTTCACATATGAGGATGGGCAGGACAGCTAAACTATCAGGGCAAGAGTTATCACAGATGCATCCTTTCTCAAAACTTTGTAGCTTTTAAAAGGGCATTCGCCATCTCCAGGTGAACACATGTGCCAACCATAATCCTTGGTTTTATTTGGGTAAACCTTGGAGCTCATGCACTGACCTGCGGATTCCTTTTCTACTCTGCAGTAAAATGGCAGCCAGTGTCACCACATTTAACATTGACATCCCTCGCTGGGACCAGAACACTTTTATGGGGCGTGTGAAGCACTTTTTCAGCATCACAGACCCAAGGACGCTGCTGGTGTCGGAACATGAACTGGATTCAGCAAAGGCATTGGTGGAGAGCTGCAGGTAGACTGGGCAACTAACAATGGTTTAAACAAAACAAAACACATTTGGGACTCTTGCATGATCCAATCATAGATCATATTCAGGTTTATTCACAAAATTGGTGGGTAAGGCACAGTGTCCTTGTTACTCTAGAGTCTATTACAGAAAATGTGAATACCTGAATACATTTTCAAACCTTGATCTGATGAGAGAGGCAACATTTTAACAGAATTTCTCTATCCTGGACCTGGTGTTGAAAAAATACCATGAAGGACATGTAGGGATTTAGACACTGTTTGGTCCCAGCTCCTGCCCACCTAACAGTTCGAAAGCATGTTAAAGTGCAAGTAGATTAATAGGTACTGCTCCGGCGTTTCCGTGCACTGCTCTGGTTCACCATAAGCAGCTTAGGCATGCTGGCCACATGACCCGGAAGCTGTCTGCGGACAAACACCTGCTCCCTTGGCCAGTAAAGTGAGATGAGCACCACAACCCCAGAGTCGTCTGCGACTAGACCTAACGTCAGGGGTACTTTTACCTTTTTAAGAATATATGTGTGTGTGTGCCTGTGCATCTGTGCACTCTGTGCGAATGTTTCTCCCAGATTCTCAGTGCTTAACTTTGTAGCAGAGGGAGGGTGCTGCTATTCAGTTTGGAGGCTCGAGGTTTTAGAAAAATGGTTACTTCTTTCTCATGGCTGCAGGGCAGGCATTGTGCCTCCAGGAACCAACCAAGAGCAGCTGTTCTATGCCAAGAAGCTTTATGACTCCGCTTTCCACCCTGACTCTGGTGAGAAGATGAATTTGATAGGGAGGATGTCCTTTCAAGTCCCCGGGGGAATGGCTATTACAGGCTGCATGCTGCAGTTTTACAGGTATGAAGGGAGGAGTGTTGTTTCAGGAAGTTGCTTTTGTGAGACATAGAATACTGGGTGTTTATTCCTTTCAAGCGCTGGTGATCTCAACCGAATTTTGAAATCTGTTCCTTATCGTGCCTGCGCTACTTTCTCCCATTTTTATTCCTGTTCTAGATCGGTCTTCAAGAGGTGCTACATTAACAGTGAAATGTTTTTCAGGCAATTAATCCTTAGCACTGTGCACATGCTATTTTATTGCAGAAATTAGTAGCAGACACTAATTGTAACTAAGGCTGCAATCCTAATCCCACTTGGGTGTGAGCAGGAGCCATTGAATTAAATAAGATTTACCTCTGAGTAGACACAGGTAGGCTTAAACTGTAAAGGAGACTTCCGAGAGGATTTGAACACAGGCAGAGTCTATGCATGGGCTGAGCAGACAGACAGTGCACTCACAAAGTCATATCTGTGTGCAGCCAGTGCTTTTAAAAACCATGGCTTAGCTCAGCTGAACAACCAGGAGCCTGCACGTTTGCTTGTTCACTGTAAGTCCTGCTTTGGCTTGGTGTTGCATGCAACTAAAGGCCAAGTCTGACCAAGGTGAACACCTTGGGCCAGAAAAATGATAACAGTGGTGTCACTTTTGGTTATTTAAATGGATGCACAATCCTATTCTGGCTTCTGGATCTTTTTTCTCTCACTCCCTTCCCTACAGGACAGTTCCAGCTGTAGTTTTCTGGCAGTGGGTGAATCAGTCTTTCAATGCCATTGTGAACTACACCAACCGGAATGCTGCCAGCCCCATCTCCCTCAAGTGAGTACCTGTTTAGGGTTACCTGATGGCATGAGGCAGGATTCACCTAACCAACCCCATCAACAGAAGGCCTTCCACACAGCGGTGCTTCCCCCCTCTCTCTTCCCCTGTACAACCCCTGGAATTGGCTCTGGGAAATGGACAGGAGAAGGAGGGGGATGATTCCATCTGGAGAGCAGGTGGAACAACTGGAAGTGAGCAACACTGAATTTCACTCAGTCTTTTAGCATGTCAGGCTTGTTGTCTGGCTTAAGCTAGGATTTGCTCTATCAGCTGGAATAGTTTGACTACATTGGCAGGAAGCGCCCTCTGGGGAAATCGGATGATGCAAACAAATTGCTATGCATCCATTTGTCATAGTAACCCTATCAAGTTGATAGGGTACTTGGCACTTCTGAAACGGGCTCCAGTGAACAGAGCTTGGTGGTACTTTTGGAGTGGCAGAATTAAAGACCTCATTTCTTATTGCCCCTATGTGTGATATTCATAGCTTATTCACATGGATGGCTTAACTTCAGACTCTATGATGGTAGATTTTACCTGGCTGAAGTGGGGAAGAGGTTGTTGTTAGGCAACTTGATGCTCTGTCTACAACAATAGACTTCATGGTGGTTCTGTTTCCCCTCCCATTGGATCACAGAGCTAGAGTTGGAAAGATCCTTGATGTCTTGTGTCTATTGGAGAGCCAACAGTGTAGGGATGACAGGTAGTGAATAAGCCTGCCACAGTAAGACCACACTGGTGGTGTGGAGGAGTCCCTTTGTTGCACAATTCATGAACTGAGATGGACTGTCTATGGACCTAACTTGTTTACCCTTTGGATGATTCCAGGCAAATTGGAGTTGCTTATTTCACTGCTACCAGCACTGCCTTGGCAACTGCTGTAGGACTCAACCTTTACACCAAGGTACCGTAGGAAAATGCTTTGTTCTTCTAACCACAAAGGGGCAGCAAGGCTGCAGGGGGGGAGGCAATCTTCCTCCAGTGTCTTCGGAGCTGTGGAAGTGTGATTGTCTGCTTCTTATGCATCAGCCTTGGGAACTGTACAAAGGGATAATTGGAAGGCACACCATTCTGGACGCAGCTTATTTTGGCTGTGGCTGTGAGATGTGTCCCATCCCTCCCTTCCTTCCTTCCTTCCTTCCTTCCTTCCTTCCTTCCTCCCTTCCTCCCTTCCTCCCTTCCTCCCTTCCTCCCTTCCTCCCTTCCTCCCTTCCTCCCTTCCTTCCTTGGCTTCAACTGTTGTATGTTATTGTAAGCAGATGTGTATTCATTATAAGAATTTGGGAGAATTGGAATAACTCTTGGCATTAGGCATACAGGGCCTATGGTATCCATAGCATAGGCACTGTGTCCTTCCTGAAAACACACACAGAGTTCTGAAGATCTGGTCCTCCTCCTAATTGCACTCCTGTCTCCTTGCAGAGAGCGCCATCCCTTGTGGCACGCTGGGTCCCCTTTGCAGCGGTAGCTGCTGCCAACTGCGTCAACATCCCCTTGATGAGGCAGCAGTAAGTCTCTAGGTAGAGCTCAAGTGGCCCTTTAAGGCGGGAGGGGTGAAGGGGCGAGCTGTAATGTCATGATGCTGTGCTCTGCTTGCCGTCCACAGCCCAGGCCTTTGCTTCAAAGAAGGAATGCTCCTTTACCTAGCGGTAAAGGCATTTGCCTGGGTATAAGGACACCTGAGTTCTCCCCGCTCCTCCAGTATCTAATAATAACTCACTTGTTCACTCATACAGCTGCTTTCCAAAGTCACTGCTGATAGCAGAAGAGGCAGCAGGGTAAACAAACCAGAAAGGAAGCTCCATTTCCTTCCCAAAGTGTATTTACTTCTCTGGAGGTGATTGGGCCTCCATTTAAACTACTAGTCTTAAAATCCTGGGCATTAGGTATCTAAACACAGACACATTGAGTGCTGAGTCAAAAACATGATGGGTGGGAGCATTTTTGTTGATGAAAACGCAAACTGATTTCATATAGTGTGTCATGGAGTATATCCTAAGATGTGGGTGATAAGTCCTTGTTGTTCTTTCAACATCCTACTATTTTTCACCATTTGCACTACATTTCCGTGTGTGTCTGTGTGTTTGTTTGTTTGTTGTGTGTGTGTTTTTAACCTTCAGACACAAGTTTATACTCATTGAAGAGCTATAAGCTTTTGCATGATAGGTGTGGACATGATAGGTGTGGACTGTTGCTCTACCACTGTTGAAATGGTTTCCTGTCTCCCCGGACAGTAAACTTGCATCATTCCACTTACTTCCTGTACATTTTGCTAATATTGTATAACTTCCCTTATCCTCAGCTGAACTTGCATACTGTATGTTATGGACCCTACAAACCAGTTTCTTTGCAGCAGCATTCCAAGGTCCCTTGCTCCCTGGCCTGCTTTTTGTGTGTGTGTGTGTGTGTGGAAATTAATTAGATTCATAAATTCTCTATATAGGTGCAGTTTCACAAATTCAGCATTTATTAAAAAACAACAGCAAGCCCAAAACATGAGCCACAGTCCCTGGAGGAAGAAGCATGCACATATATAGAACATGTGCAGAGGTTAGGTACCCAGACACAAATGCAACATAAGTGCTGTCTAGATGCATCCTTAAAGCAAAATGCAGAAAAATGACAGCTAATTATGTGGATTTGGCTGGTTGGTTCTAACCTATTCTATGGAAAATCCAGTACTACTGCCATTTTCACCTCTCTGCTCACATTTTCCCAGCCCACAATCCCGTATACTACAATACTCTGTTTTCTTTGTTCACTTAGAAAATAAACAGTTGGAATAGTTTAAAACACAATGTCAATTAGTATTATTTACCAGTTGTTAAAATGAGAGCCCAAACCAGAGTCGAATACAATTTTAATATATTGCCTAAGGACTAAGTCAGCAGGGTAATTGAGGCATCAGTGATTCAGAGACAAATGGGAAAAATCAGTTCTACTAGGCTGAATGCTCATTGCTCTTTATTTTGGATTTGATGAGGTAATCATCATACTCTGGTTACACAAAATATAAATCAGATTTTCCCCATGATTGACTTTTTACTTTTATGTACAACCAGTGATGGTTAAAGGGAAATAACTTGGCTTGCAATGAACTTAATTGCCATGTGAATGAGATTTCAGCAGCCACCCTTAGTGACATGGGTAAAAACAGTAAATTAGGCACATGAAATACACAGCACAGGGCATGCAGAACCAACCTGCCCAGAATAAAGAAATGCAATGATGGACATTAAAGCAAGTGGGTAGGCCCCAGGTAGAATGCATACAGACACCAAACCTTAAGATTACAGAAATATGTTAAAATTCTGCTCTGCTTACTGCTGGTTACGCAGTTGTGGTGGGGTTTTTAATGGCTGTGCAGTGTGCTACAAAGAGAGGTAATCTATTCCTGCTCACAGCCACAACCATCAGGCATCCATTTCAAACACAGCTCCTTCTTGGCTCTCTGTGTCACCAGAATACTCTGAAACCCCAGGTCCATTCTGCCTCTGTCTGCAAAAATGAAATGGGCTCACAGTAATGCTTGAGATGTCACCTTCTTATTGAGCCAGAAACTAGTTGCAAGATGTTTTTCATGGCTTTGGTTGATAGATTTCCCCCCTAAACCAAGGGAAAATGTTGCAGTGATAGGCTTCATTCAAATGGAGGCAACTTTTTTTTAAAAAGGAACTATGAACATAGTGGATAAGCACTTTGTCCAGGCATTTAATTTGCAGGAGGTGGTGCTAGTTGCAATAGTACAAATGCTTCCTTTAGTTTTCCAGATGTGTTCTGTCTTCCATATAAATATTCGGATGAATATTTGGAATAAATCGATTTATTATGGAAATCCCATGACTCTTTGGAGATATGTATGCAGGTTTTTTTGTTTCTTAACGGGGGCCACTAGGCGGCAGCAGTGCACCATCAAGATGGTTTCAGATGCTTCGTTGTCTTGTGATATACACCATCTCAACAATAGTAGCCTGCAAGGGATTTAAGAGTTTTTAGAGGATATTACCATGAGACCCTGCAATGTTCTGTGAGCAGATTTTTCCTAATTTGTTAGTGAAAAACGGAGCCTTGGGTTTCCAAAAT
This sequence comes from Podarcis melisellensis, assembly GCF_964234715.1. Classification (NCBI taxonomy): domain Eukaryota; kingdom Metazoa; phylum Chordata; class Lepidosauria; order Squamata; family Lacertidae; genus Podarcis; species Podarcis melisellensis. The sequence continues at coordinate 44,318,098 of NC_138537.1, forward strand.
GAGGAAGCATATCAACACAAAACAAGCCATGTGATTGGGAGGAAGATGGGGTGAGGGTTCAGATCAGCAGGATCAAATAACTCCACAAACACACATTAAGTGCCACAGTTGTTTGGGAGTAGTTTTGGGGAGTGGAATATGCTGAGAGAGGAGGGTGGGGGAGTCAAATGTGGGTAGGCCTCTATCCCTTTTCACACCCTCTTTTCTCTTTGCCCAGCAGGGTAGGGAAGTTGCAGGACCTACCTTGCCTTTTACAGTGGTACCTCGAGTTACAAATGCCTCAGGTTACAAACGCTTCAGGTTACAAACTCCGCTAACCTGGAAGAGTTACCTTGAGTTGAGAACTTTGCCCCAGGATGAGAATGGAAATCGTGTGCCATCAGTGCAGCGACAGCCAGAGGCCCCATTAGTGAAAGCAGTTAAGAACAGTTTCAAGTTAAGAACGGACATCCGGAACAAATCAAGTTCGTAACTAGAGGTACCACTGTATATAGAACCTCAAAGTCCATGAACTTCAGTGAGCTACAAATGGAGGCTTGGGGGACATGTGTACACTCAGAACTAATGAACCAGAGTGCCTCTGGGTACGTGTGCAGCTCAAGAATTTGTTTTTGGTACCTGAGCTAAGCTCATACTCCTTTCATACACAAACATGCCCGTTACAGCTTTCTGCCTCAAGTTTTGTTTATTTTAGCAACTTAATTTAGAAGGGGTGAGTGGATTTCTTGCTGTTTGGAGCTGGGACTCACTTGCTGGTCTGCTGCAAGTTGACCGTAGCTGTGCCAGTTGATTCTGACTGTCCTATAACCAACTCTAATGCCTCCCCACCAGGAATGGAGGAAGGGGGGTGCGGTGGGGGCGGATCGCCCTGGGTGCCTTTGCTGAGGGGGCTGACATTTGGCACGATTCCCAAGCCTACCCCCAGCTGTCGGGGGAAAGGGGGAGCTGTACCACTTTGCCAGTGGCATTCCTCCCTTCCCCCTTCATTTTGACAGCTGGGGAAGGCTTGGGAGTCACAGGCAGGTGGCACGCTGAATGTCTGCCATCGGTGGCTTGCTCCGCCCCCAGCTGCAGGGTGCGCATGCCGCTCTCTGCACCCAAGCTGCTATCCTGTGCCTGGGAGGGCACCCTCCGCGCCCCGCCCACCTTGGGAGTGCTCCCATTCTGGGCAGCGCAGTCAAATGCTCCGCCGCTGCTCCCCACCACCACCCTTAGGTCATTTTAAGATAATGGTGGCTTAGGGTTTTCTTGGGATTGGGAATCTAGGTCCTTTTGCTATTCTAGGCATCCCCTCATGTTTCATTTATTTATTTTATGTATTTATTAAATTGATATACCACCCTTCAACTGAGGATCACAGGATCATTTACAATATAAAAACAGGAAATATGTAAAATAATGGCAGACAAAATAATACCCCCTATGTTTAAATTAGCCAAATTAATTGGTTTAATTAGCCAATGGCCTGGGAGAAAAGGAATGTTTTTGCCTGGTGCCTAACAATATATAATTATGTCATAATTTCATGACATAATCAGAGAGCCTCAGACTGTCTGAATCAGACAGAGTCGGTGTCTATTGTTTGCACATACATAAAAAAGTGAAATGTGATGTTCTGAGGATCCACATGTAACAGCATCTTGCTGCTGTTGTTGTTTCCATCTCCTGTGTTCTCTTTGAGCTGTTCTTCAAGGCTCTCTCTTTCGGTGCTCTGAGGATCATGAGAATGAAGGCTGAATGTCCTGACGAAAGCAGGGGTGTTTGTTGTGCAGAGGGAAGGAAGGAGCATGCTTCAGATGCTGAGCGTGGTGGTCTCAAAAGTGTGGGTGTTCTAAAGTTCAGCAGGGTCGGTCGCAATGTCTGAGATGGTGTGTTTGTGTTCGCATTTAGGGAACTCATAAATGGGATCACAGTGACTGATGAGAATGACAACCCTCTGGGCAAGTCCAAGGTAAGTACCATCATCTCAGGAGTTTGGAGATGTAGCGTCATCATTGCTGTGTTTGGAGGAACAAAGCATTTGGAATTTGTCTTGCTGACAGCCAAAGGAATTGAGAGACCTGGATATGCAGGCACTTCAGGTTTTAAAATGCTGCCCTTTTTGTGTACTTGTGATCTCCCCATCCTAGGGAGGATTTGGGAGTCGGGCACAACATCAGCATTTGGGGGAGAGAGAGAAAAAGGGCAACAGGGAATTGTGAAAAGATGAAAGCTACTGTTATATCCTAAAACTGGGCTTCTGGAACTTCTGGCCCCAGGCCTAATTAGGCCTGCCAGACCGCTGCATTTTGCCTCTCAGGCCGCTGCACCCAAGCCATGCCTACCTGTTCTACACCTGTTGTCATATATGGCATCAGATGTGGGGCAGCCAATGACCTGACTCAGCCAAAATTATCTGTCTGCAAAGCACTCTGCAAGACCCAACCACTGGCTGATGGCTGAGTCTTGCCGTTCCCCTTTCAAAGTATTCCACAAGATAGCACTTTTCCAAGGGGCTTTGCCTACATGTCAATCATGGCCAGCAAGAGGTGGAAGAGAGAACAGTCTGACCTGCCAGCCGGATCCAGATCCCCACCTCTGACTTTGAGTAGGCAGGGGGAACCTGCAGCTCTCTGGATGTTGCTGAATTCCCAACCTGCATCAGCTCCAACCAGCATGGCTATTTATCAGGTATAGTGGGAACTGTAGTCCAGCAACATCTGGAGGGCTACAGATTCTCCATCCTTGCCTTAAAGATTTATTTGTGCGCATGTCCAATAAACTTTCATAGGCCATAACCTTTCATCAGGTGATATTCTTGGGGAAGTGATGGCTGCTTCAGATAAGTGACTTTTGGCATCCCAAGAAAACCAAACCTATCTATCTTGTGGAGTTGGGGTGGTGGTCACTGGCTTGCACTACTGCCTGCTTATGATTTTAAGGGTTCTTGCTTTAAGCTTCTAATCTGCCTTCCGGCCCCAAGAGCTGGAGCCGTACTCAAAAATCGCTTTAGCAGGGAACAAGATATGTTTCAGCTTGCATTGGCACACACCATGCATTCTTCCTGACACAGATGTCTAAAGAAAGAACCCAGAATGCAGATGCTATGCAGATTCTTTGTAGGTAGCATTGGGCGCTTTGCTATTCCCAGTTCTGCTACAAATAAAGCCCAAGCGGCATATTTTCGTATCTCTTGCTCTGCCGAAACACGAAGCTTGTTGACCTTCAGATAATACTTTCTAAACGAAACATCCTTAGAGAACAGGCCCCTACTTGCAGTCTGAAATCTGGCACAGGGAAAACAATGGAGACAAGGGTAAATAGGGGGAGGACGTGCAGTGATTTCAGTTCGTTACAGCATTCGGACAGCATTCTTCAGCTGGAACTCTGGTGAGACAATGTAAGCCCAGGCAAGAGATGACCAGGGCATAGTTCAGTTTTTGCTGAGATGCCAGAGAGGAAGGGCTGTGTTTCTGCAGTGTTGTAAATCAGGGGTGCCAAGGGCCACGTTCCCCCGGGAAGATCAGTGGGGTAGGGGTGTCACATGCAGTTAGGGGGCAAATGTAGTCCTTCTCTCCTTCCCTCTCTTTCTGCCAACCCCTTTTTCTCTTCCTTCTTGTTCAGCGAGCTGCTGGAGCAGGGTCAGATCACTTGCTTCATCCGTATGAGCTTCTTCCTTCTCTCTCCCACCAAGGGCTGCAGTTTCCCAACCTCTCTTGTAAAAGGGAGAAGTGACATGAGCTGGCTATAGACTGAACATGAGGAACAAAAGAGAGAGACGTGCCCATCGTTATCTCCCAGTGTAACAGAACAGACAGTGCTGCTGTTGGTGTGGATCCAAAGAGAGAACCGATTGGAATGAAAGATCAGAAGTTTGGTGTTGCACATGTTGAGCTTGAGATGACGATGATGGATCCCTAAAGAAACATAAGTGACGGGCAGCAGTGTGGGATTTGATGAGATCACCCAAAGGCCGTGTGTCGAGAAGAGCAGAGGGCCAAGAGCAGAGTCCTGTAGGGCAGTGTTCCCCAACCTTGGGCCTCCAGCTGTTTTTGGACTACAACTCCCATCATCCCTCGCTAGCAAGACCAGTGGTCAAGGATGATGGGAATTGTAGTCCAAAAACAGCTGGAGGCCCAAGGTTGGGGAACACTGCTGTAGGGCACCAACAGAGAGAGGGGAAGCAGAAGATGGGCTCACCATTGTAGCAGGAGTAGGGAATCTGTGGATGTTGCTGGCCTACATCTTCCGTCATCCCTGACCATTGGTCATGCTGGCTGGGGCAGATAGGAGCTACAGTCCAACAACATCTGGAGGGCCACAGGTTCCGCCCTCCTGTCCCATGGGAACATCAAGATGCACTGGAGCATTTGTAGCTGATCCTCTTGCTGTTGGAACCATGTTTAATGTATCCCTATTTTCGGTCAGAGGGTTGTGCTCTCTCTGTAGTCCTTCATTTCCCATCCTTACGTATCCTTTCTCAAAATTTAATAGCCATGAAAGTGCCCATCTGAGTGTTGGAGACAGCCCAGGCATTTCCCCTCTTTGCCTGATGCCAGCCATTCTCAGATGATTGGTCCTCTATGTGTGTCATCATTTGAAGAACAACATGACTCTTTCTTTCAGAGAGCTGCGATCAAGGGGATAACTCAGGTGGTGGTTTCCCGCGTCGCCATGGCTGCTCCTGGCATGAGTAAGGCAAAGCCTTTGAACTATAGCTTGGCAAGTAGATTATGGGATGGGCACCAAAGATGACACATGGATTATTAATGTAAGGTAGCTTCAGCTGAGGAGGAGGATAGGTATGAAGTTTTACCTCCAGTCAATGATCTCTCCTAAGAAGCAGACCAAACTATGGCCTGCAAGCTCCACTCAAGAAGATTGTAGAACACTTGAGAATACCTGTACCTTGGCCCTATACTCAACTTCCCTCATTGTCCGCCCCAGCTGATTTGTTCTGATCCAGCTGATCGGGGCCATATTTACTGAACAGACTGGCAAGCCCTAGAGCCTGTACTGTATTTTGTTTTACTTTCATAACACTGCATTGGTATAGTGTACTAATTTTCCCCTATAATTTTACCAGTTCAGGGGCCAATGATTTTCATAATATGGTACTTGTTTTGATAATGATTCGGGGGGGGGGGGGTATTAAAGTGAACTGCCGCAATTCACAATTGGTCCTTGAGGGTGGGTAGTGGCGAAATTGAGAACCACTGCTCTAGTGAGTAATATTGTGGGCTTTTGAAACTGTACTTCATCTGGCTCTTACTATGGTGTTCAGAAAGCAAACTGCTCTAATGCGGAAGAGAGTCATTATGCTAAGACCCCTCCACCCCCCCCCAATGAAGTCTCTATAATAAGGCCTGTCTCTACCTCGGGAAATCTGAGTAATCCCCTTCCCCATTCCCCTCATCTGTATCTTACAAGCCTAAAGCTGCAAGAGAATACTTTCTGAGCATGTGGCTGTGCGCTGTTTGCTTATTGCACTGCAGGGCTAGGCTGAGGAAGAGCTTTTAAAACTAGTTGTACATGGAAATTTATTCCTCATACTTTAATAGATGGTGTGTGCTAAGAAGTCGCCACTGGAGGAACCTTGCCATCTTTATCTGTTTGGGCATTCTGATGTGGCTAAGTCCTTCTGGACTCCCAACATAAAAGCACTTCAAACCAGAAGAGGTTTGTTGCAGAGTGCTTGAAATATCTTCAGTGCCATAAGAATTTGGACGTGTATTGATTATAAACCATTTAAAGTGCTGTTAATAGGAGCACCTGCAAATGTGGTGATGAGCTGCTCAGTGAAGAAGCTATTGCCCACTGTTTGTTTGTTTTGGGGTTTTTGCATCTTGAATGCCATTAGTTCCCTTGAGCCAGGATACATGGGCATTATCAAGAAAGAAGAGTCCTCCTGGGTGGACTCTAGGGAGAGATATTTGGTGTCTGTGTGGCTTCTTAAAGTCAGGCTGCTCTGCTGCTGAAGTTTACATAGCATGCATACATGGAATGGCAGAGAAGCGGGGGAGGGAAGGCTCTTTAATATCCCACATCTCTTCTTAGAATAAACCAATGCTCTCTTTTTCTCCAGTTTTGTTGCCCATCATAATGGAGAGACTAGAAAAATATCCTTTCATGAAGGTAAGTAGCTCTAGAAGTATACCTTAACACCATTTTCTGCCCTATGTATGGAAAATGAGTACCATTTTCCCAATTTAAAAGGGGGATAGGACAGATCCGCAAAACTATTGGCTGTTTGGCTTGCAGGCCATTTTCTCAAAGCTATATGCATGGTATCGCCTTCAAAAATTATCAGACTGGTTGCAAAATAACCTTATTCATGAATAACAAGCAGGATTCAGAGGAAGACACAGCACCATTGATGAATGTTTTACTCTGAACCATATTGTAAGGAAATAAACTAAGAACATTAAGAATAATCTTTATGTAACCTTTATTGATCTTTCTGCTGCATTCAACTGTATTAATTGAAACAGACTGTGGAAGAAATTTCAGATTGCTAACCCTGACTGCAGACTTCTGCTATTGATCCAAGAACTATACAGCAATACAGAAATGAGGATCAGAGATGGTATAAATGACCGGTGCTTTTAAAATGTCTTGAGGAGTGAAGCAAGTTGCATTCTGGCTTCCACTCTTTTAAATTTTTATGATAATGATCGGTTGCCATATTTAGCCAATGCAAACTCCCTCTCTCCAGTAATTAGAAATAGAAAGCTCTCAATATTGATGTATGCAGATGATTTAGTTCTCCTCTCTCTTTCTCAATTGGGCCTCAAAAATCTCTTGGAGGTGTTCATACTATAAACAGGAAAGCCTATCTATAAATTCCTCTAGGATCAAGATTATGATTTTTGGCAAACACAGTTGTAGGTATAAATGGTGCTTAGATCAGCAAACTGTAGAACAAACTTGCTCATTTATATACCAGGGTATAGTCTTTAGTGAAACCCTCTCTTGGATGTGGCATATGGAAGCAATGAAAGTCTTGGAAGGGCCAAGAAAAAATGGATCTAGTTGTAGCAGCAGAGAATTAGGTTGAATAGCAGAAAAAGCTTGTTCACCATGGCAGACTGGCCACCAAAACACTGAAGCAAAACCTAGCCACTTTCTGACTTCCATAGTATGTGTTCAGCATTGTCAGATCCCAACAGAGAAGAGGGCATGGATGGGGAACATGTGGCTCTCTAGATGTTTGCTGTACTATTGTCCCCATCATCTGTGACTGTTGGCCATGCTTGCTGGGGCTGATAGGAGTTGGCACCCAACTTCAGCTGGAAGGCCGTGGGTTCCCATCGTTTTACAGTGGTACCTCAGGTTACAGGCACTTCAGGTTACAGACTCTGCTAACCCAGAAATAGTACCTCAGGTTAAGAACTTTGCTTCAGGATGAGAACAGAAATTGCCTGGTGGCGGCGCGGCAGCAGCAGGAGGCCCCATTAGTTAAAGTGGTACCTCAGGTTAAGAACAGTTTCAGGTTAAGATCGTACCTCCAGAACGAATTACGTTCTTAACCCGAGGTACCACTGTACTAAGGTATGAGAGTTTGGTTTCTTACTTTCTTATCTGTTGCTTTCTTGGCAGAAAATCCAGGTTCTCCATGCTCCATTGCAAACGATACTTGTTGGAGGGTTGTAAGTATTATGTGTGTCATATTGCCTTCATGAGTACTAACCTAAGGCACAGACAGCAAAACTAGATGTGGTGGGTAATGGGTATGGTATAAAACAGCGCTTTGGATACCCACAGGACTTTACAGGTTACTTCTGTAGCACAACAGCTGTTGAGTGACCAGGTGATTTCAGATGAGGAAGAGCAGTGGGGAGTGGCCAAGATGCAATACTAGCGTTTCTGTGTGAAAAATTCTTCCATGTGTATGGCCTCTCTCTTAGCAGTTTTGAAGCTGGAATAGCGATGCTGGGTTTGCTGTCTAGAAAAAATTGAACCTTATTTCTAACAGTCTGCCTTTGCTTTGTAGCCTTGTGTTCATGGTCCCGGTTGCCTGTGCACTCTTCCCACAACGAAGGTACAAGTCTTAGCCCTCTCTCTTTTTATACATTCTCTCTGTTGACTTCCCTATACAATTCTGGTATCTTCCTGGCTTGGGAGGGCAGCATTGCCACATGTCTTCAACCACATGTGCCTTCAGCTGATTGATATTTGCTCATCATTTTGTGGGCAGGCATAGTATAATTTAATAATTACCTCATCTTTCCCACACAGGAATGATTCATGTTGGTGTGTAGCCAAAATTGCAATTCACTCCTGTGCCATGTTTACTCTAATATGAAATCCTACAAGTTCAATAGGACTGGCTTCCTAATTGGTGACACTGAATTTTCCTGAGAAAGAAGCCAGCAGAAGGATTCTGGACTAACTAAAGAGCTTCTCTGGCCTCTTAGCTTGGAGTGGGGGGCACTATGTGTGTGGCTCTTTAATTCAGGGTGTTCCCTCTGCGCTTCCATACACAAGCAAAACTGTGGACTCTGTACATAACTATTTACTATATTTACTATTTACTATAACATTTACTATGGCACTGGTTCCCAGACATTTTCTAAAGAAACACACCCACAACATTTTGTCTTTGACTGGGACTTATGTGTCAGTTCCACTCAGGATGGGTTTTTTAGACAAGCCTTGCGATGCACACATATAAATATGGAATCTACCATGTGGCCGAGTTTGCAAGGGAGTGTATTAAGTGATTCACTTAATACTGATTTCGATATCTGCCTCCATTTTTCTGTTCTTACTCTTCGGGAGAACAAAGGCAAGGGCAGTTTTGCTGCCAGCTTGAAATCCATGTTGCCTAGACTCTCCTCAGTGCTCTAGAAACGTGACACAAAGAGCCTTGCAGCAAGTGCAGCTGCAGACTGGGCTCTCCTAAGCAAGCCTCTGCTTCATCAAACTGTTCAGTTAAAATTTACAGCCAGCACCAGGAAAGCCGATTGTGAATGGTTTCTTTACCCATAACAGGTGCGTAGCCAGTCCTTGTCCCACCTGCTAGACTACAGTTCTCTCTCCATTCCTTTAGGGGAGACCTGGCAAAATTAAGTGACTTGCCCAGAATTATAGAAAAGTAGTGCGTGGCAGGGTACAAAATCTTACGTGACTTTTTTTGCACCTAATTGGCTCCCATTCCCATGTCACTTTATATTAGGCAGCCTTGAGCTACATAGAGGACCAAGTCTTTTCTTCTTTTCCTTTCCAGCTCCATTGCCCTTTCACATTTGGAGCCTGATCTCAGGCAATCGATTGTGGCCAGACATGGAGACAATGTGCCTTATGTCTATTTTAACAAGGGATTGTGAATGAAGCCTCTATCTCGGGAGCTGCCTGGACCTGCATTCGTGCTCTGCCTTTGAGCTTCCGAGAAGTGTCTTGTTAGCCATTGTGAGAAATCGGGTGCTGGGCTAATTGGACCTTTGGCCTGATCCAGTCTGGCTGTTATGAAGCTCTTAGCTGTACAGCACTCCTCACAAGGATAGGTGTTGTAACCTCCCTATGGATTTTTCCTCCACCTTCCCGGCCATATAGTTCCTGCTCCGTTCTGATACGTTACCTGTGTTCTATGCAACTTTGGGATTTCCAACTGGGTGCCTCATTTTGTCTTTCCAAGGCAATCTCTGCCAAGCTTATCTTTGTCAAAATCTGTCTTGGTTCCTAAAGGGTACAAAACCTCCAAATAGATGTGAAATGGGGAAGTTACTGTGGGCTTCACACTGGATGACTCAAAATCAAAATATAGGTCTGTATCACTATGGTGTTGATTTGCTCATGTGCCTTCAGATGGACCAATTTCCTCTGCTTAATCATTAAGATAAATCATGTAAAGGTAGGTTTGACTTGGGGTCAGTGTAGGAAATTATCGCTTAAGCACACCCTGCAAAAGGTGGTCAACTTGTGACCTCCATGTGTTGTTAGATTCCAGCTCCCATCAGCTGTAGCCAGCATGACCAGCTGTCAGGGATGATGGGAGTCATAGTCCACCAGCATCTGGAAGGCTATAGGCCCAAACTCAAGTCAATCAAGAGAATGGGACTAGAATAATGTTTCTCCCACCACTGCTTTTCAAGACCCACAGTGGTACATAAATTTTCTATGCATGCACAAATGGGCTACTGGGGAGAGAGGTGAATGTGAAACCTGTTTTCTTTTTTCATTTGGAAAGATGAGCCTATATGTTCTGCCTCCCCAGTATTTCTTTCCAGGAAAAAAAAAAAATCCACCAGCTCGTGCAGTAGCAACCTAGTTCTCCCTGAGAAAGTAAACTAGGGGTGGTGAATTATTTTCAGCCCAAGCACTTAGAATCATAGAATTGTAGAGTTGGAAGAGGGACCCTGAGGATCATCATGTCCAACCCCCTGCAATGCTGGAATATGTAGCTGTCCCATATGGGGATTTAACCCTACAACCTTGGTGTTATCAGGACCAAGCTCTAACCAACTGAGCTGTCCACATTCCCTTCTGGTCAACCTGCTGGGGCCCACAGGCCAGTGGTGGATGGAGCCAGAAACGAAAGTGGGCAGAGCAACAAATGTAAAGCACACCTTTTCACTATAGGCTAGGGTCTAAACACACACAAACCTCCCCCCTCCAACCAGGCATGCAAGAGGCAGTGTAAGAGTTCAAGAACACATTCCAGACAGGCAAAAACACTCAAGGAAGGTGGGGAGCAGGGCAGGGGATGGCATGTGACCTGGGAAGATTCTCAAAGACCAGATAGAGATCCAGAGGGCTGCATTTGGCCCTTAGGCTTCAGGTTGTCCATCCCTTTGTCTGGCCTGTACCACTTTAGAGTGTAGGTGAGTGTTCACGTAACTGAATGCTTCTCTGTACACAAAACACAAATACACCCACATACAGCACAGAAGAATAACATGAGTAAAGGCTAGGAAGGTCCCCAGAAGAACATTCATTATGTGTGTTCCCCCACCTGCGCTCTGAAGTAATTTCCAAACACAGGTTTGCCACTTTATTGAGAAGTGCAAGTTGCCCAGGTTGCTTAGGCTAGTATTAAGACTGACTCTAAATAGTTGACATTTCCCATGCTGATTCTTTGGCAGCACCCGGGGTTAACAGAAAAGCAGCTGTGGGGCCTACGTGCAGACACATGCTGTCCGTGCAGCTGGTTAAGGATGCAAATAGCGCATATTTTCTACCTCTCCCAAACCAGGGTGTTGCACTGTTCTGGAGACAACACACATCTGATGCTCCCACTCACTCAGGTGTAAGTTGAGCAGGTCCTTTACTGAAATCTTCTGTCATCCACATACTCACTAGGCGGCTTTAGGTGAGCCTTAGTCCTGCATCTCAGCCTTAGACCCCCATCTCCAACCCATAGGTGATAATAGTAACCAATCTTGAAGTTTTAACTGTTGTAATGATTATTGAGATAACGTGTGTGAAGTATTCTGAACACTTGAAATGTGCTCTTTTTAAATAGTAAATACTTTCATTATGCAAATCAAGTTCTTGCATGCAGAAATTAGAATGCTTGATGGGCGGGAAGACACTCATGCAAGGTATTCATTTAAGGTACATGTGCCAAATTATGATGAGAGTCTGTCCCTTGTTGGTAGATATTTTAAGCAGCAATTTATTTTAAGGATCTGATTTGCCTTGCATTGAAAATGACTGTTTGAATCCAGGAGCTTACTGATTTTTATATGTGTTTTATTATTTTTATGTTAAATGTTGCCCAATTGTGTATGTATATTTGTTTATGCTGGTGCTAGCCAAAGTCTGCCATATTGGATAGCAAAGTATTGGAATATTTTTTGCTTTTTGCCATTCTTGGATTTGTTCAGGATGAACTGACATTCAGTGTTGCTTATTGGGTCAAGAAAAGCTCGCGCCATTAAACCTGCCAGGGAAAGGCTTTGTTACATGTACAGGAAAGACAACAGAATAAAACACACTGCAGTCTTATAAACTGTCCCTGGCTCTTCTCTTGTAAACATTTGGAGCCATGAGTCCTTTCTGCTTGTGGTATTTATTCAGCTGTGTGGCTTAGGCTTCTGTAGACCCTACAAACCCATTAAGCCCACTGTGAGTCCCTCAGATGTCTTGGACTACAATTCCCATCCTCCATAGGATTGGCAAAAGCCTGATCTAAGCATTGGTGATAAGAAGAAATATTCTTAAATTGCTGTTGCTTTCCTTGATACACACAGCCCAGGCATTCCATGATTTGAACTGGTGACATTCACAGAATCTTCAATGCAGTATTCTGAGTCATGCTTAATACTCTACTGCACGGGTGTCAAACACAAGGCCCGCGGGCCGAATCCGGCCCGCCAGACCTCGTCATGTGGCCCGTGTAGCCACCGCCGGCCGCCAGCCTTCACCTTTTATTCTTGCTTTTTTTTTTTTTTTTTGACACAAGCCGCCTCTTCAGTGCATGCGCGGCAGCTTACAAGCCAGAGAACGTCTGCCCTCTAGCGGCGCCGGCCGTTCTACACAGGAAACCTCCACTTTACATGCATTCAGGAAACCTCCACTTGTTTTTATATTGAGCGCAACCGGCCCTTTGAGGGTGACCAAACTGCTGATGCGGCCCCCGATGAATTTGAGTTTGACACCCCTGCTCTACTGCATTGGGATTTTAAAATGTTGGGGAACCCTGTGTAGATCCATAGCTGGGGCTTTCTGTAAAGCATGAGAAATCTTCCACTTTCCCAAGTAGTGAAATCTGCTGAGTGACAACATGGAAATCCCCATTGATTTTACTAGGGCTATTATTAGAGTCATTATCTTGGGCTGCTTGTGATATTGGAATGGAATAGATTGAACTGGTTGTGTAAAACAGGTGAGTGGGTTGTGGCAGGCATTTCCAGAAGGATGGTGAGGTGATGAGTGTTTCTGCCTCTACTCCAGAACTTTTCCCAGCTGCATCTCCTGCAATCTTATTTTATTTTTACTTTACTTAAAGGTAAAGATAAAGGTACCCCTGACCATTAGGTCCAGTCGCGAACGACTCTGGGGTTGTGCGCTCATCTTTGGCCAAGGGAGCCAGCGTTTGTCTGCAGACAGCTTCCAGGTCATGTAGCCGGCATGACCAGAGCAGCTCACAGAAATGCCATTTACCTTCTCGCCGGAGCAGTACCTATTTATCTATTTGCACTTTGACGTGCTTTCGAACTGCTAGGTGAGCAGGAGCAGGGACCGAACAATGGGAGCTCACCCTGTTGCAGGGATTTGAACCGCCAACCTTCTGATCGGCAAGCCCTAGGCTCTGTGGTTTAGACCACAGTGCCACCTGCGTCCCTTTTACTTTACTTAGTTTCCTTATTTTCAGCTACACCTCATGCGACCTTATTTTCCAGATGCTTAATAGACTTACTGTTGCTCCAGCTTTGTGCAGATGTCTGTTAGATATCCCTGTTGCTGTTTGAGGGAGGCCTGGGATGATAGACTGGTGACTCCCCAACCGTTTGTCATCTGTTCTAAACTCCAAGATCTCAGACCAAGTTCAAACTGATTTCCTTACCCAAACAAAAGTACTCCCCATCTATCTGACCCTCCACTGAGCTATACAGTTGGATCAAAGGTTAATTATAAGAGGGTCTGCAATCTGCAGCCTGGAGACTTCAGAAAAGGACAAACAAGATGGCTGCAACACTTCAGTGTACTAGATGGTAAAGGCCATATATACCACTTCACAGCAGAGGTCATCATTTGCAGCATTGCAATTGTTTTCTGAGGAGCTGCTTGTATTTCTGCTCTACCTGCCAAATATGCTGTAGATCAGCAATTTTTAGAAGACAGAGCTGTACCTCAAGTCTCAATATTTACCTTGCATTGGCTTGACCGTTGGTCCACTCTGGCTGAATGTTGCAAGAGCTGATGTTCCCTAACTCTGGTAAACAACCTCCACCTCTCTCTGGCCTGATGGCTGAATTGCTTATCTGCTTCTCACTTGTCTTCCTGTCCCCCTTTTGTAATGAGTTGGTTCGCCCTCTCAGGTTTCCTGGATAGGTTTCAAATTCCACCTGACCTCACTGCCTCAAGTTTGCAATGTAGCTCAAGAGTTAAGTTTACTCCTGCTGCCCATCTTTCAAAAGGCTTATCCTTTATTTGAGTGCTCCCTTAAACATTTTTTGAGGCAGGCATAAAAAAGACACACCCCAAACCACTTTCCCTACAAGAATAATTACCACTGCATGCCCACATGGTATTGCACAGAAACCCTCATTGTAGTCTATCCCTGATCCTTTTCAGATAAGTGGAAGTAGATCAATCTCAATCCATACTAAGCAAAACACAAATAGACGCCAACGGAAACTTCCCTCCTGGGGCAAACAGAATATTTTTCAATGGGATGGTAGCAGGGAGGAAGTAAAATGCTCCTCCATGTACACTGTTACTTTGATCTTGCTCGGAGGCCCTCACTGTGGTTATCTCATAATATGTGAAACGCATATTGGTTGCTTACATGCAATCAGCATCATGTACAGCTTGGTCTTGTGGTGCAGGGTCTAAAACACATAGCTTTGTTACCTGGGAAGGAACGGCATCTAAGGGGCTTCTAAGCAGCTTGTAGAGTCCCATTGATTGAATGATAAAGGAAGTAATTTAGAATCCTTTTGCCTCAGAATTTTTAGAGCAGACAAAGTTGGGTATGGGAAGCAGCTTCATTGTCCCCTCCTTCTGGAAAGTGTTTCAGGTCATTTTGTTTTAAGGCCCTGTATGTGTGCACTGTACCTTTTAAAGCACATCCAAAACACATCATTTCCCCCTCAGAATTCTAGTTTACCCCTCAGAGTTAAAATTCCCAGGAACCCTTAGCAAAATAGTGCCAAGAACCCTTTGGGGGAATGTGCTTTAAATGCACTTTAAAGGTATAGGTTGCCTACCCACAAGGGTTCTCAATCTTGCCCATGGACGGTCCGGGAATCAGCATGTTTTTACATGAGTAGAATGTGTCCTTTTATTTAAAAGGCATCTCTGGGTTATTTGTGGGGCCTGCCTGGTGTTTTTACGTGAGTAGAATGTGTGCTTTTATTTAAAACGCATCTCTGGGTTATTTGTGGGGCATAGGAATTCATTCATATTTTTTGTCAAATTACCAGTATAGTCCGGCCCTCCACATGGTCTGAGGGACAGTGGACTTTCCACTCACTAGACTGGGGCAAGGTGAGGAATTGTAGCCTTAGTTTTGCTTCTGGAGTACATTTTAGATTCACAAACCAAGCAGGTTCCATTTCAGTTGGGCTGGGGGGGGGGCAGGGAGATCAGTTGACAGACAAAGCATTTCCTTTATTTTCTGGCTTCCTGCAAGTCAAACACAAGAGGTTTTTTGTTTCTCAAATAGTGCTGATTCCCGTAGGAAAAACACCCAGGCCAAACCAAACCAAGTCTGGCATTGTGCATACAAGCCGTATCTGTACTCGTATCCAAAAGAGCTGCACAGCTTATCATTAACAAGATAGTACTTGAAACATACACAGTGTGTGCCAATTGTATTTCAAGCTGATGTGCCAATCTCTGGGCTACATGACGTTGATCAGATAGCTTGTTTACAGAAACTTGGCAAATACCAGTTTCATTGTCAGTAGCTGTAGATGACAGGAACGTTTCCTCAAGAACTGGAAGCTAAAGCAGGACAAATTCAATTATGCATCAACTGCAGGAATAAATGTGTAACTACTGAGTCATGTTGAGGAGGTGTCTCTATCCTTTGCAATCCTCTCAATCCCAGTGCCCTTCTAAAGAATCGGAGTGGAATTACTAGTCTTGCATAGCTATATAGATGTATATCCCTATAAATGTGCTTTAAATCAAAGCAAGTGGGGGTGGTGACATCATTCCACCAAGATGGTGACTTAGACCATAATTCCCTGCTCCCCACAGATGAATCAGTTAATTTGACAGATCCTAGAATTTGATTTATGGGACATGGGTGGCGCTGTGGGTTAAACCACAGTGCCTAGGACTTGCCGATCAGAAGGTCGGCGGTTCGAATCCCCGCAACGGGGTGAGCGCGCGTTGCCTGGTCCCTGCTCCTGCCAACCTAGCAGTTCGAAAGCACGTCAAAGTGCAAGTACAGTGGTACCTCGGGTTACATACGCTTCAGGTTACATACGCTTCAGGTTACACACTCCGCTAACCCAGAAATAGTGCTTCAGGTTAAGAACTTTGCTTCAGGATAAGAACAGAAATCGGGCTCTGGCGGCGTGGCAGCAGCAGGAGGCCTCATTAGCTAAAGTGGTGCTTCAGGTTAAGAACAGTTTCAGATCACATAAAAATGGGATCTGAGATCACATTTTGAAGCATGGGACGCTGCCTCAGTAATAGGCCCTTGAGGTAATAATGTGGGTTCTTCAATGGCGTTAAAAGGAACATTTATGTTGGATTTACGGCTGATATACTGGTTAAATTCAGGACTGATATAGTGGAAGACCGGTCAAAAGCATCAAAACTGCAATAAATTTAAAGGAACTGACATATTAAAAGATTGCAAAGTGAAGATCCTACGCTTGAAGCACAAAGTTGTTATTTGGGCCCTGTCAAAGGAGAAGCAAGAGGTCAGGTGGCAAACTGGTGGACCTCGAGGTCAGTAATCTCCACAATATTCTTAGGGTGACATGGGGAGAAGATTACTGTGGAGACCATAAAAAGCTTAATGGCATGGCTTAATGAACTGTTTCCTGGTTTACATTTATTACTGCAAGATATAGGGCAAGTCTGTAGAATACTTAACCCCAAGCTAAGAGAAGGAAAGATGCCCGGGGATCTGATAGCTGGTTTTTATACAATATGTGATGAAGAAAGAAGTCTTTAAAAAACAACAGCCAGAAGCTTGGAACCACTGAGAAGCACACAAGTCTTTATCAGGATTGGAGCCAAAACATGCTACAATGCAGAAAAAGCTTTAAACCCTACACTGAGCAACTGAGAAAAGCAGGACTGGGACACCACTGGAAATTCCCCTTTAAACTTATAGTCAGCTTTGATTACCTAGTCTCTTTACTCACAAAGAAGCAAATAAACTAAGGCTGTTTCTGGGTCTGAAACCAAATAGTGAAGACAATGAGTGAACGGGATGATTCCAGTTCTTTGGAAAATACCAAAGAAACCTTGATTCTGCTCAGACAAGCCTTCACCTAATAGCCCTGCAATGGGGGTCAAATTCTAGGATCAGTCAAATTAACTAATTCATCTGTGGAGAGCAGGGAATTATGGTCTAGAGGTAAATTTCCCTTCCCAGATGAATAAGCTTGCATATGCTTATTATTGAAAACCTGGTGGTTTTAAACACAGTGCAACTTGTAAAAGCATGATTTAAAAAAAGAAAATCACTTATACTAAGAACGAAATAGAAAACCATATAGAGGCGTGAACTGATAAATTACCGGTAGAACTCTGTGTGTGCCCAACCAGGTAGGCTTATCCAAGCTTCATCTGTACATCAAAGGAGAAAGATGCCAATTCTCTATCATGTTCAGAGCTACAAAGTACCACATTACCTATGGAGAGATGTATAATTATATATGTGCAATTTCATCCTCCTACGATAACTGGAAGTGGGTCAGGAAATCTTTAAAAAGCGACCCTCATATACTGAATATTGTAAACTTGGGTGTTTTAGAAAAAGAAATGAGAATGGGCTTCCAGCTTGTAAAGTTGCTTATGAACCTATTTATGGAGTAGAAGTCTTGCTTAAGAATCAACAGTTTGGATTTGGGAATGTTTTCGATAAATGGGTGCAAAACAAAGGTGTCCCCTGTCTCCAATATTGTTTGCCCTAGTGATGGAGCTTTTAGCAAATGCCTGTCTATCTTTAAAGGGTATTAAAGTAGCTGACCAGATTTACTTGAACTTTCTTTTACTAATTATATTGCTGTAATGGCTCCAAATCCCAAGGCGCAATACCAGCTTTAATGGAGATTACACAAGAAGACAAAAGGGGGGGTAGGATTGCAAGCCTATTATATAAAGGCGAGGCTCACATCTTTTGCTCCACCCGCTTTTGTCTCTGGCCCCAAGCACCATTGGAGTACAAGCCTTGGAAGGTTGCCTATGTGGGAATGTGGCCCTCGGGCTGAAAAAGGTTCTCCACGCCTGGTGTCCTGGCTGCCTACTCCTGTTTTACAGGCACTGCACAGCTGTGATTGTACAACCACATGCAAAGCAGATAATTGGCTGAAATCAATGTGTCCTGCATCTGCAATCAAGATACCAGAGTAATAACTAGCTCAAAGGTTAGTTAACAACACACTGCAACAATCAATGGTTACTAATATGAATATTCTTTAATAACATGAATATACTTCAGTATCATTTTAGGGATTAACTGATATAAATCTGAAGTGCCTGTTGCTATTATTTCATGCTACTTCAATAGCAACCAATTATGTGCAACTCTGTAGTGAGGCATTTAACTCTTCCCACTCCTCCAATAATTTTCCCAGTCTAGGTCAGCACCATGAATTAAAACACATGAATTTCCCCAGTGAATCCTGGGAACTGTAATTAAGAATGCTGGGGAATAGTTCTGTGAGGGGAAAGCTATAGTTCCCAGGATTCTTTGGGGGAAATAATGTGCTTTATATATGTGTTAGATGTGTTTTAAATGTATGCTGTGAATCTGACCTAAACCACCTGCCCAGCCCCACCTGTTAGCCCTAGACACACAGAGAGAAACACTTTTGACACTGAACCATCAACTTCAATTTTGGAATTTGTCGTAGGAACAAGCCATGTTGTTTTAACCATGTCCAGTACTTGTTGCATTACAAGTAACATGGACTCTCTGTGATGTAGAAGCATGTGCCAATTTTTGTGGAGGAACACAGAGTTCCATTCTGTTTCTCATCTCTCTTTGTTTGAACAGCAGAATTCAGACACTGATAGTGTTGTCACTACCTACCTAGTTGGTAATAAGCGAACTAAACTTGGCTCTAAAATTTCCTGTAGAACAATTGATTTCAAATAATTTATATACTGATTTGTATCATAGGATCCCTGCAAGTCTGCTGCAGAATTCTTCCAAGATGAGCACATTCTCTGTCTCAAAATCTCTTTGGGCACTTGCTATATCCCTGAACATAAATGCAGAGTAAAGCCTAGCACACTCATCTCTAGCTGTCCATAATCTTATGAATTGGAGGGACTTAAAAATTTAAAATATTATTGTCTGCTTTTTATATTTGAAATAGTATTGAAAGTGGCTTAGAGATATGCAATAAAAGCAGAATACAAAGGAGCACAGAAAACCAATTAATAAGATCTTTAAATGGTGGGTGGGATTGCCAACATCATTTTCCTGGAATCTTGGGAAAATTTTGAATTTTCTATTTATTTATTTTTTGCCATGCATGTAAATCTGTGCACAAGTTAAATGTGTGTAAGTTGCAGGCTTACTGTACAGTACTATATACAGGAGCAAACAAGAAGGATAACAGAAGCTGACCACTTAAATACTGGCATAACTAGCTTTCTAAAAACTTGGTGTCACCAACAAGTCATGCCTTTTTTTATATTGTTACACTCACTGCACTGAGCATAACTGAGAAGGTTCAGCAACACAGTGCTTTTGGTTTCATTTCGAAAAAGGACCCTAGAGGTTTACTGGTGTTCTGTAATTGTGCTTATTTACAAATATATAATTCGAGTATAGGTGGAGGCACAACGTAAACACTCCAAACAGAGAGCCAAAGTTCACTGTGCCCATATCAGGTGACCAGGGAGACAGACAGCCCACTGAAATGCTGTTAGCTGGAACTCAAAATGTCCGCCCTCTGTGCCTGTATGTCTTCCTCAAACAGCAGTCTCTTCACACACAGGACACATCAAATTATCCTTACTCGGGTTTGGGTATTTTAGGTATTTCCTAGCCACTTGAAAGGCTTGCCATTGGTAGCAGTCAGCCAATCACTGACAGTGGTCTTTTGGATCATATCAGGGAGGCCGAGATGGAGGGGATCTTGTCATTTGGGCAGCCCAGGCCCTCTATACACACTGCCCAGGCTTGCACCCTGGAGAGGTCACTTTGGTGCTACAAATGCAGCAAAAACAACGTGTGAGGCAGCGGTTATGAGTTATAAACTCAACCTGATTGGCATAAGGTATGAGCACAACAGGTTGCCTTCATCAGTGAGAAAGTTCACTGTGTCTCACTGGTCAGCTACCGCCTGCCTTAGGTAGAGCAGCCCCAGGTCAATAAAACGCTAACCTGCCACTGTCCACCTGCTTCAATGGGTACTTGGAGCTCCGAATATCCCTCAACAAGCAGAGCAAACTACTGTACCAGCAAAAGATGAAAAGTTAACCTTGCCATGTGGGAATCCCTTGCAGACAACCATGGTGCCTGGAGACAGATTGTGTATCCGCAGCAGTGATCAGAGAAGGAATGACAGCTGCGAGAAGCGCAAAGAGAAGAAATGTCATGGTACATCTGCAGTGGCACAACCAGATGCCGTATCTGCTTCAGTTGCAATGAAACATGTCTCTCAGTATTGGTCTCTACAGCCACAGCAGGCGCTGTAATTCTTCAACAGTTTGACTTCACCCACAAAGGTGCACACCTCCATTGTCTCCCAAGATGGATGGATGCCAACAAGAAGTCTTCCAAAACTACTACTAGTTTCCTTCTCCTTTATGACCCCCAATCCCACAACAATAGAATATGCCATCAACCCACCTATAAACATCAACAGTCCGTTCCTATATGGATTTCCTCGTGTTAACTGTTAATTGGACTGTATGGATAAACCCATTTATATTTCTAAACTGTAAAATGGGGCATCTTCCACTGATGAATTTTCTTCTGTATTAGTTTCATTTCAGTTCTGGTATACTTATGTTTTCTTTGCATTAAAGTGTGGGGTGTTTCGTTTTTGTAAAACTTCTTAATCCAACCCAGCACATTTTAAAATGTTTATTTGGATCCAGGGATAGCAAAAGATTTCTCTTTCATTGAAAGATGGAAATAATAAAAGTTTCCTTTGTCTACAGTCAGTCTTACACAAAGTAAAATGCACTTAAATGCTATTCAGTTACATGCTCAGTAGAGCTTGAGCATGTAACTGAATTTGGGACTGCAACCTTTGTAAATTACATAGCAACAAAACAAAAAACAAAAAACTTCTATTTCTCACATATTTCAAGGCGTATGTTCTTGTTTTCCACATATGTGTTTAATCCTCCTCCTACATCCTCTCCCCTTCCCAGAAACACAGCTTTCCAGATCCTTTGAAGTGTTATTTTGTTAAGATCAGTATTACTGCAGATGACGTCTCTTGTTTTCATACAAAACCTGGCTGGCAAGTGCATATTTGTATCTTTGACTCACTACATTTCATTGCAGTTGGGATGGGTGAGGGGGAAAGAAACCCAACAATATACATTTGGATGTATTTAGTTTGTGATATCTGGAGTGTTAAGGGTAACCAAAGCTGCCAAATACTATTTCAGGTGGGAGTGAGGAATAAAGAAATTGCAAAATGAAATCATAAGTGCCATAATAAAGGGGAGGATGCAGGTGGCGCTGTGGGTTAAACTACAGAGCCTAGGACTTGCCAATCAGAAGGTCAGCGGTTCCAATCCCCGCGACGGGGTGAGCTCCCGTTGCTCGGTCCCTGCTCCTGCCAATCTAGCAGTTTGAAAGCACGTCAAAATGCAAGTAGATAAATAGGTACCGCTCCAGCATGAAGGTAAACGGCATTTTCGTGCGCTGCTCTGGTTCGCCAGAAGCGGCTTAATCATGCTGGCCACATGACCTGGAAGCTGTACGCCGGCTCCCTCGGCCAATAAAGTGAAAATGAGCGCCACAACCCCAGAGTCGGTCATGACTGGACCTAATGATCAGGGCTCCCTTTACTTTTACCTAAAGGGGAGGCAGAATTGGTTAGCCCCAAACAGCTCAGCTGGTAGAACTTTATGTAACTGTAAAATGCGAAACCTGGTCTAATAACGTCTATTACTGTAGTAATATTATAATAACAAATTTCAGATGCTCAAACCCCCCCCACCTCCAGTACCCGAAGTCAAGAATGCTACCTGAAGGAGAACAAAATTATAAATGGGCTTTTGGCTTCATACAGCAGAGCTCTTCTTAATGTTCTCATGCGAATACACAATTCAAGGTGGATCTTAGCATATGAAGATTCCAATTTCATAAAAGCTGTACAAATCAGTTACAAATGAGATGGGGGTTGACGGTTAACAACAATAAAAAAATCTTAATTTTAAAAAAGACTGCTGGAATAAACAGGTCTTGACTAACTGACTGAAAACAACAACAGAGAGGGAGGGGGTTATATACATAGAATGTTTAGAATGTTGTATTATTTTATTGTTGTTAGCTGCCCTGAGCCCGGCTTCAGCTGGGGAGGGCGGGATATAAATAAAATTTATTATTATTATTATTACATGGCCTGGGAAGAGGTGCTCCATAATGCACGTTACCATTTACAGTGGTACCTCAGGTTAAGAACTAAATTCGTTCTGGAGGTCTGTTCTTAACCTGAAACTGTTCTTAACCTGAAGCACCACTTTAGCTAATGGGGCCTCCTGCTGCCGCTGCACAATTTCTGTTCTTATCCTGAAGCAAAGTTCTTAACCCGAGGCAATATTTCTGGGTTAGCGGAGTCTGTGACCTGAAGCATATGTAACCCGAGGTACCACTGTAATGGGGAGGACACAAGATTATTTTAAGTAAGTGAATTAATACATATTACATGTAAAGAGCCTCCCCCTCCTCATGTGAGACCATTGTCTAATGCCTAAAATTACCTAAATGAACCACTGTTAGGAGGAGAAAATGAAGGATTAGATCTGTTACGAATCTCTGGGACAGCTAGTTCATACGTACTGTACCTTTGTCTCAGTACAAACAGCAAGAGATGCATTTTCACCTCAGTGTGTGTGAGCAACTGCCATACTAAATAAAAAAATAAAAAATTGAGCATATGAATGGTACAGCATAGCACTGAAGGCTAACACAGATGTAATTATGTATGAAACAGCCCACTTAAGCGGTTGAATGAATTGGATTATATTTTTTGGTGCCTCCTAGAGTTCTGAGATTGTTTGAAACTAGTTGTGCATTCAGATGATCCAGTTTCAGCTGAATAGCTTAGTTTTCTTTCCTTCAAACCATTCAGAATGGCCACTACATTTTGGATGGTGAGCCGCTGGCAGAGCTGTCCCTCAGCTTCCTGGCATGGTGATCAGTTGCCCCGGTGCCTTCATGAAAGGAACGCTATTATCAGCTGGATGGCTCATGCTCTCAGCTTGACCCGCCTTTCCCTCTCCTTTATGCACCTCCTAAGTCACTGAAGCCGCCACAAGGCAGATGCCTCTCTTGCCAAAAACCAAGGTTGCTTCAGAGGCAGGTGCATTCAGACACAGGGCGCATAAAGACAGGCTGCAGATTCTCTCCAACTAAGAAATGCTGTGATTGTCACCGGTAATGGAAGGATCAGAAGATGTTTGGGTGAGTGTTTGGGTATCTTGGAGATTCAGGAAGTGAATTGAATGCAGTCGGCTGTGGGAGTTGTGCCGCGTGTGCTGAGAAGCAGGACAAGGATTCATGTTCGGCGTGTGAATGAGCATCTTACTCTAGTCTAGAGCAGCTGCCTTTTTAATCTTGCCTATCCTTTACTAACAATGCCAATATGTCTGATGGTTCTGGACCTATCAAAAGATCCCGCCGCGGTGGCGGAAGGCCGAGCCCCCCAAAAGGACCCTGCGCACTCCTCTCCTCCTGAGTTTTCAATCTGCTGCCCCTTTAAATGTCTTTATAGTTGGCGGATTCTCTCGCTTTGCCCAACAGTTTCCGCCACACTTAACATGGCCGACTCGCGGCTCCTTTCATTGGCCGACGCCCAAGAGGGCGGAACCTACGCCTCATGTCTTCTGCTTCTGCGGCGGTCTTTTAAAGAGCAGCGGAGGAGGCCAATGAAAGAAAAGAAGGCCCTCCTCCTGCCCAATGGGGAGCATGCGGCAGGCGGGCAAGCCTCCCGGGGTACACCAGTTCACGGGTCAGACTTCACAGTCGCCGGGTGAAGAGAGCTGGGGAGCGGGGGGTGGGGTGGGGGGATGGAGAGGAGGCTCCTCGGTGCAATGGCTCTGCTCCTCTTCCAGGCCTTGCCCGAGGGGCTCCCGGCCAGCGTGGAGCCCGCGCAGGTAGGAAGGAAGGGGCGGGGAGGAGGGGCCAAAGGGTGGGGAGGGAGGACTCCGGGGTTCGGGCCTCTGAGGTGAGGCGAGTGAAGGGCAGGGCGGGGAAGCCCAAGGGGGTTGCGGAAGGAGCAGCAGAGAGGCCTCTTCCCCCGCTGCGGGGAGGGCTTGAGGGTAGGTCCGGGGTCGGCTGCTCAGAAAGGCCCGCGAGGCGAAGGGCTTGAGGGAGATGAAGGGGCATCCCTGTTGGAAAGGCTGGTGGAGTCATTTGTTGTGGCAAAAGTGAAATCCTTGGGATGTTGTGCTTCTCTCAGTAGAAAATGAATGGCACATTAAGCCTTCCTGGGGAAAACGAAATGTGCATGTTAAGTTGTCATTCCTGATTTCATACATTTGCTTCCCTGAGTGTACAAGTGCAACTAGGGTTCACCCTCTGGCACTCTGTGGGCTGATTATATCATGTGGTGTTTTGCACTTCGGTTTACATACCTGTATAGTGGTACCTTGGGTTAAGTACTTAATTCGTTCCGGAGGTCTGTTCTTAACCTGAAGCACCACTTTAGCTAATGGGGCCTTCTGCTGCCGCTGTGCCGCCACACCGCAATTTCTGTTCTCATCCTGAAGCAAAGTTCTTAACCCGAGGTAATATTTCTGGGTTAGCAGAGTCTGTAACCTGAAGCGTATGTAACCCGAGGTACCACTGTATATAACACACACACACACACACAACCTCTCTTGTGAAGGATGTACAGGCATAGATAGTATAGCTTGCTGCTATGGGGTGCAAGTCCCTATTCAGCTGATCCTACTGTTTATTTTGAAGGGCTAACCTGCAGGTAATAGACAGGTGTCCTTAAGGTGGTGTTTATTCTGTGTGGTTGAGTATAAAGTATGGCATGAAAAGTGGTCCTGAGTAAGAAAAATGTTATGTGTGAAGCAGTCCTAATTCCTGAATGCTAACTGTTTACATGTGTGGCAACCAAATATATAGTGGCATCTTTTAAAACAGCAATCAAACTTGCCCTAGATAAGAGTTTTCTTCAGATGTAACAAGTATGTAAGTCAAACAGGATAGTTTCTTCCCGGAAGAATGAATGGATGCAACTCAAACTTGGTAAATGGAAACCTACAGAAACTAGTGGGCGAACATTGTGTTCTCCCTAGGCATTTTATCTCTGACCTTAAGGTCGCTAAACTTAAAGTCTAGGACACAGAATTAGAGGCTACATAATGAGTGTCCAAATTTTTAATGAGTGCTCTCTCGTGGTCTAAATAAATGATTATCGCAAAAAGGGTAATTTGTCTCAAATTTTAGTGTTTCTCCTCCTGTATTCTGCTAAATGCAGTTTGTGTTGTTCCCCTTCTTTAGGAATTTGTGGGGGTTTTTTGCATGTTACTTGTTGAAGTAGTTTCTTTTGCCCTTTTATTTTTTTTTTTGTTTTCATATGTAATCTTTTGTTTTCGTATGTAATAAACTGGTTTTGAAGATACCGCAGAGTGTTCTTTTTTGCAAACATATCTCTGGGAAAGAGTGGAATTTTTTTGGAAAAGGAGGAGGAGAAGGGTTTGGCATTAGAGGTGGTTTTGTGGAAGAGGCATTTATATTGTATCTGGATCTTGGAAGGCAATTCTCTTATGGGGGAGCTGAATTGTAATCTTTGCCATATCAAAGAGGTAAGGGGATTGATGGTAATAGGAGCAAGGCCTGTTCAGCTTCATTTGCTTTTGTTAATTCCATCAACCATATGGGAATGTTGTATATGTGTTTTCTTTTTGTGCTGACTTCCTGTATTTGAATTAACATACTGGGTTTAAATTTGCTTGAACATGCTTTTACCATTCTATCTTTTCAGTTTCAGTGAACAAATAGTTTATGCCATAAACTTATGGGGCATTACAAACCTTACAGATTTTGCTAATGCGTGTGGAAGGTATATATGTATGTCCTGATCAAGGAAAGTAATAGTCTCGTTCTAGTCTGCCTTGGTCAGACCACACCTGACGTGCTGTGTCCAGTTCTGGGCACCACAGTTTAAGAAAGATATTGACAAGCTGCAATGTGTGCATAGGAGGGCAGCCAAGACGATAAAGGGTCTGGAAACCAAGCCTTAGGAATGGTTGAGGAAGTTGGGTATGTTCAATCTGGTAAAGAGGAGACTGAGAGGATATGTGATAGCCATCTTCAAATATCTGAAGGGCTATCATATGGAAGATGGAGCAAACTTGTTTTCTTCTGCTCTGGTGGGTTGAATTCAAACCAATGGATTCAATTTATAATAAAGGAGTTTCTGACTAAACATCAGGAAGAAATTTCTGGCAGTAAGAGCTGTTTGGCAGTGGAACAGATTCCCATGAGAGGTGGTGGACTCTTCTTTCTCCTTTTAAGCAGAGGCTGGATGGCCATCTGTCATGTATTGCCAGGGGTTGGACTAGATGACTTCTGGGGTCCCTTCCGATACTACAATTCTATGATTCTGTGATATATCTTTAAGGCAACTGTGAGAAACATTTGGGCAAACAGATAGCTCAGTTGGTAGAGCACGAGACTCTTAATCTCAGGGTTGTGGGTTCAAGCTCCATGTTGGGCAAAAAGATTCCTGCATTGCGGTGGTTGGACTCAATGACCCTTGTGGTCCCTTCCAACTCTACAATTCTATTATTCTACAGCTTTCATCACTCCTGGCGATTGGCATTGCTTGCTGGGGCTGATGGGATTTGTAGTTCATCAACATCAAGAGGGCCAAAGGTTCCCCACACCTGCTCTAAAGTATTTGAGAAGGAGTGAATAATAGAGGTAGGTGCCACCCACTAGCAAATGATCCTTCCATGGTAGTTGATTTCTTCAATGCATCCTTGCCCAATTCCTAATTACTGTCTATTTGTGGTCAAATGGTGACTGATGAACCACATTGCTAGTGAGTCAAGGAAGAGGATCTTAGATAAAATTGAGTGGAGATAAAGTTTATTTATTATTTATTTATAAAAATATTTATAAACCACAAAATCGTCTAGAAGGCATCTAAGCATTGTCCAACTAATATTAAATCACAGTCAAGATAAGAAAAATATAAAAACAGAAACGTTGTAAATAACTGGCCAATCTCTTAAAATCCATCAACTGAAGAGACCTGTTGATACAAGAAAGTCTTGAACAGATGCCTAAAAATAAGAAGTGGTGCTTGGTGGATTTTTATTGAAGGAGGGTATTCCAGGGTTAAAACTGCCCCCTTATTGTAGAGTTTTCCATTTTAATCATAACAGAAATCGCTTGTTTTCCATTCTCTTCCACATGCTTAGACTGAAGTGAACAGGGATCTCATATATACATATACAGGGATCTCAAGGTATTCCTGGAGAGATACAGAGAAGAGGGCTGGTAGGGCAGCTTCTAGGCAGGATGATTGCAGGTTTTTCCCTCTTATTAGTCTTGACCACTTAGATATTTGAGGTTCTTTATTTTAGGAGCTTAACACCTTTGCTGTGCGTCATACCATTACAATACTGTATTTGAGCACAGATATCTGCCATGTTGTTTTATAATTTACAAAGCATTGCTAAGTACTGTATAAAAAAGTAACACAGGCCTTTGCATAAGCTGACATTCTACAATCACTTTTGTAGAGTCTTACCAACATGTAGGTTCTTGTTTTGAATTGCTGTTTTAGTTTGTTGGAACTTAGGTTAGAGGGGAATGTTTAGAGCCTTGAGTCTTTTGGATGAAATACATACAGTAGACTTTAGGTAACAGGCTGAAAACTGCCTGTCCTGAACAATCTCTCTTGGATGTTTGTTATGATGCCGTAAAACATTTGCAAAGGTTTAAAGCTTAGGGGGAAGAGAGAAAGCCCACAGCCGAACACTATAACTTTTGTGAGATAAGTGACTTGAAAAACATTCGCACAGGACTTAGGCTGGGGTCTGTCCTGTTGCTAACAATTTGGGAACAAAGACAGGATGCTCAAGTCAGTATTGTTGGAGGGTGTAGGAAGCTGGAGAGCCAAATATGGCGGGGGTGCAGCAGGTAGAGCTTCCATTCAGGCATGTGATGAAGAATGAATGAATGGGAGAGAAACATAGGAGTTCTGTGTAGTTGGTAGGAAACTTTTAACAGCTTGAGGCCAGTTTACTTAAAGGATATCCCTACACCATATATGCCCACTCAGCCACTTCAATCCGTGGAACCTGTACTGTACTTTTGCAAGTGCCACATTATGTTTGTTCTACACTTGTAAATAATTGATCTTTTAGTGTGGTAGCTCCTGCACTCTGGAATTCCCTGTCCATTGACATTAGGCAGACACCTTCACTGTATTCTTTTCAGCATGTGCTAAAAACTCTCCTGTTTAGGGAAGTCTAGCCAGACAGGTGAAGTTAACCTGTATTTAAGTCTGTAATTTTAGCTTATAATGTATAATTTTAACTGCTGATTTTACTCATTTTCAGATTCTTTAAACTTGTTCTTAACTTTGAGTTTTATTATTAATAATAATAAATTCTTTTTCATTTTCTTTTAGATGTTAGTCACTTGTTACCCAAGGTCTCTAACTGACTTACAACACTGTTAAAAACACAAAGAAATATACCATAAAACAGAACAAAAAACAACAAAACGTATATTTTATATTTTTTGTAAATTGCTTGGAGGTTTCTTATACAATTAAACAGGATATAAATTTTATTAGATAGATAAATAAAAGGTGTGGACAGAGAAGCAAAGGCCCAGGGGAGGCATAGAGATTGTTCTTGTTTGTGCATGTAGCTAAATTTCACATGCTGGAACTGAAATTTCATTTGTAATAATAATAGTTATTATAATTTCGATGTTTTTGTACCCAACCCTTATTCCAATCTGGAGCAGAAGGTGCCTTTATGTAGTAAATCATTAAAACAAGCATCTACGGTAAATTAAACATAACTGTAAAATCATTACATTGTGCAGTACTAAAAAGTGGTGTGTGCACTGTACCCCAATGTAAAACAGATCTCAAATAAAAAACCTGGGTAAAGATAATTTTCAAATGGTGCTTAAACATGTCAACCGCAGGGTTTCAAGCCTCATGGAATATACTGTTGAAAGACCCTAATTCACATTAATTGTAAAGAGCCAGAATCTAGTTCAACTTTTGATACTTTCTGAACTTGGTTTTGCCATTGTAATGGAAACTGCAGTTGTCTATTTGTTGTGGAGATGTATGGCGGTCAGACTCTTTAGATTATCTGGAAGTGCAAATCTGCAAGCACAAAGAGCAACATGTGTTAGGTTTGATTCAAATTTATTTGCCTTATTCTCCATGTGCCTTTTTATGGAGGTTGGCACAGTTTTAAACAGATGACCTTAGCATTGCAATAAATAAGACCTTAGTAAGGCACTAAATAAGTGTTGTGAGTAGCGTAAGCTGGATTCAGAAGGAATGCTTCAGCTGTGGATGATATTTGAACATTGCAGAAGAAACTACTGATTTCATACAGTTCTAAAGATGTAGAAAGAAGTTATCTGTTTTAATAATTACCTGACTATGAATTTGTAAACAGAAAAAAAGTTTGGGATATGTTGGTAAAGTATTGACAAAAAACATTGTAATAGGTAGTGTAAATGGGAAAAGGAATGCATGGAGATTGGGATTTTATAGTGGGTAACACCTCAAAACTATGTTCCATGCTGGATATGGTGATGGAGGAAAATATGCTCTATAATGTGTTTCTTGGAGAAAAGAGGAGCGTGTAGAACACAACTTTCCATAACCTCAATAAGACTGGATTGCAGTGTGGCAGCAATTCATAGTACTGACTGAGTGCTACTTCTTCAGGAATGGCTTGGGAGGACAACTGATGTTCTAATATGGAAACTTGAGCCTTAGCCTAGTAGCAACTGCCTTTGTTGTAGTGTTCATGTGCTGACCAGCGGCAGTTGCCACGAACTCTTGGTGTGTGTGCCAGATGTATGTGAAACTTTGGCCCCTTTCTGCAGCTTTCTAAGAGCAATTTGGCCTGGAGGAGCAGAGCTCATCAAACATGTTCAATGCATTGTAAGGTCTCATGGTGAGTAAGGCAAAGTAAGAAACAGTGGTACCTTGGGTTACATATGCTTCAGGTTACAGACTCCGCTAACCCATAAATATTACCTCTGGTTAAGAACTTTGCTTCAGGATGAGAACAGAAATCGTGTTCTGGCCGCGCAGCAGCAGCAGGAGGCCCCATTAGCTAAAGTGGTGCTTCAGGTTAAGAACAGTTTCAGGTTAAGAACGGGCCTCCAGAAAGAATTAAGTACTTAACCCGAGGTACCATTGTACTTCAAAATCTTTCAGATTAAGTCATAGAGGCTCATTTAAGTTTGTGACTATAGCATCTTCTTCTGTCTGGTTTTGCATTCTTGCATGTAGGGTTGATGAAAGCTCTGGGGCACGAATTTCAAAACTTACTTGGAGTTCTGTATCTGGTAATTCCATGACATTTTGGCTGAGTCCATCTTTACCTGTTTCCTTGTAGTATGATTTTGCAAAAACAAAATGCCTTTATGTTTTTCTCTCATGGTTGTAAAATAAAGCATTAGTGTTAACTGGATATTCCCCTTTCTCTTGATCTCTCTCCAAACATCTTGTGTTGGAGTTAATTCACCTATAACTAATGCGGTTTTTGGATAAGCCGTTATCAGTAACTTAAGAATTCAACATTTTAACTTTTATGTAAGCCTGCATTCCAGCCAAGATAATCCTCCCTTCCTTTCACTAGCAGCAATAGTTCCCAGTTCTTTTGATCATGCCTCATCTTGTGAGCCAAAGTAGGGTCAAAACAAGTCAATCTTGAAGCACCAGGAACCAGTAGGTGGCATTCTTACCTCAAACTGAATGCTGAATGTAGTAGTTTTGTCTGATGTTGGGGGATCATATGTCGGTTTCTTTCCCAGCTATTTATTAGAAGTTGCTTTCTGGGAAGCAATGAGGCTAGCCGCCATTTACTGAGGAAATTATATAGTGGAACCTCGTGTTACGTACTGTCCTCCTTGCGAACGCTTCAGGTTACAAGCTCCGCTAACCCGAAAGTAGATGCTCCCGGTTGAGAACTTTGCCCTGGGATACGAGTGGAAGTCACGCGCTGGCGGGAGGCGCCATTAGCGAAAGCGCGCCTCATGTTAGGAACGCTTTCAGCTTAAGAATGGACTTCTGGAACGAATTAAGTTCGTAACTGGAGGTACCACTGTACCCTACCCTTCAGTGTTGCTGTTCTCAGTGCAGCTAACAAATCCTATGAGAATGAAAAGCAACAGCCCAGATTCAGTCCATCTGGTGTGTAAGTGGAAGTCAGTGCAAGGGCTCCCCTTAGTACAAGAGGGCTCTCCCATGTGCCCCCCTCCATCTCCCAAATCTGGTTCAGGAAAACCCACAGAACAGCATGCAGAGAGAGGGAATCATTCCACCTGGCAGGCAGAAATTTTTGCACTGATGGGAAACGATCAGAAGAATCTGATGTTGATTTCCTCCCAATAAAATCAGTAGATTGACAAGACACAGCATCACAGCAGGGCCTTTTAAATGTGGTTGTGGGATCAGAGGGTTATTGTTTTGTTTCCATTATAACTATTTATTTTGTTTTTCTATATTGTATTTTTATCTTGTTAACCGTCCTGAGATCTTCGGATGAAGGATGGTATATAAATTTAATAAATAAAGTAAATATAAGATACGGAAAAGTCTTTTCCTGGTGCAAAAGAGGCTTAAGTGGATTCTGGGCACACCATCTTTATTCCTATTGTGGCACTAATCCTAGTCCAGCATTAGTAGCTTGAAAACTGAACAAGTTGTTTAATGGGCGAAAAGGGAAGATAAGGAAGGCATGGGGAAAGGCCTGTTTGCTTCCTCTTAGAAAGTTTCCTCTAGTGACTAGTTACTCCCAAACAAATCAATGTGGTGTTGAAATTATCTATATTGTATTGCAAGTAGCTTTATGCCAAAGGAAACTTTTCACTTTTAATTTCTTTTTTTAAAAGCTGCATAAGTGCAGGTGTATTTATTGTCATTTAAGGAAAGTCTGTTGTGTGTGTGTGTTTGTTTAATAGTTTCATAGCTGCTCTAGCAGTTGGATTGTGCTATTTCTCATGAGAACTCTCCAATGTACGTCTGTGACAATCACACTCAAATATAAAGACACTTGCAGCTGGTCATCCTTCTGGGACC
Organism: Podarcis melisellensis; assembly: GCF_964234715.1. NCBI lineage: Eukaryota > Metazoa > Chordata > Lepidosauria > Squamata > Lacertidae > Podarcis > Podarcis melisellensis. The sequence goes on from NC_138537.1 coordinate 44,350,392, forward strand.
TACTTTCAACTTTTTCAAGGGTGTGCTGTGAAAGCCTGCAAAACCAATTCGACCCAGTACAAAACTTGGATGCTCAAATGAGTTTATGTGCTGCCGACAATGGTTCATGTATACAGTAGTATCAACTGACATAAAAAATAATAATGCTGATATGGTAATCATGCTGCTATGTCTTATATTGCAGCTTGTTCCCATAATGTACATGGGTCCTGGAGTAATAGATATCACCACGTTGTGTATCTCTTTCACCATATGTATTTCCAGAATTATATTTATTGAAAAATGCTCGATTTATTTTTATATAGTCTCCCATTATGGAGTAATGGGGTATCTCTCATGATTTTATAGCAGCATTACAAAAGACAAACTCTAGTGTTAAGAAATCTGTTCCGTTTCGTTTTACTAATATGCAAGATAAATGAGTGTTTTTCAGTTTTTCAGGTTGCAACAGCTGTTTCAGTTTGATTTCCCCAAGACATGAGCTTAACTGTGGGTTGAAGCAAGGCCCAGATGTACAAAGTACAGAGTACAGGTCTACTGGCCTTGTACTTTGCCTTGCTTAAACAGTCTTGATCTGGATGAAATAGAGGTCACTTGAAGGCACACTGAATTGTGAAAAGTTTGCTTCTGAGTACTACTAGACTGAGAAACAGTAAAACCTAAAGTTGGTGCGGGATTTCTTTGCTAAAAATGCCTGCCCTCTTCACAAAACTAAAGTTTTCAGGATTCTTTGGCTAGCTGTCATGGCAATTTAAACAGATTTGAAGGTACAGTAGATTGATTTTGTGGTGTAGAGACCCCTTAGCAGATGTGCTCTATATACTTCAGTGTAGCAAGCTGAATTTTATAGAGAGAGAACTTTTACATATCTGGAAGGGTCCCAGGGACACAGTGCTCTACTGTAAACAAAAATAAGCATCCCACAGTGCTTTTAAGATCTAATTTGTATGGTCATGGATTGGACAGCATGTGGTATGTCTTGCATAAAGTAGTAATAAAACCAAGAGTGAAAAATCTTTTTCCTCACAACAGCTCATGTGGAACTTGATCCTGAAGGCCCATCAGAAAGATAAATTTCTTAGTTCATCAGGTTCTACAATTATAAAAGAGAGAGAGACTTTAAACCAACAGGTTAAATTAGGCCATGGAATGAGAGCAAGTTTACTTAAACTGATAGTGTTATATTTGTATTTATGTTGGACTGACACAACCTCATCAAGCTGTTTTTATCTTCATTCTGGACATTTTTAAGGCCCAGGACAAATTGCTATAGCTAAACAGGTTGGGACAGGGGAGGGGGGAAGCATTTTGACTACAGTGGTGCCCCGCAAGACGAATGCCTCGCAAGACGAAAAACCCGCAAGACGAAAGGGTTTTTCGGTTTTTGCGACGCTTCGCTAGACGATTTTCCCTATGGGCTTGCATCGCAAGACGAAAGCCCATAGGGAAATCTCGGGGACCTTTTTTTAAATGCTGGCGGTGGGGAGCAAAGCCTTTTTCCCCCCTCCGGACTTCAGAAGAGGTCCAGGAAGGCCGGCGGGGGCGAAAGGCTTTGCTCCCCACCGCCAGCATTTTAAAAGCGGTCCGGGATAGCAGGGAAGCGCTTCCCGCTATCCCGGACGGCTTTTGAAGGCAGGCAGGGGGGGCAAAGACTTTTGCCCCCCGCCCGCCTTGGGAAGAGGTCCTGGACCTCTTCCGAAGGCGGGCGGGGGGCAAAAGTCTTTGCTCCCCCCTGCCTGCCTTTCTGGGAGAGCGGAAAAGGCCTTCCCGCTCTCCCGGAAAGGCAGGCAGGGGGGAGCAAAGACTTTTGCCCCCCGCCCACCTTCGGAAGAGGTCCAGGACCTCTTCCCAAGGCGGGCGGGGGTTTTGCCCCCCCTGCCTGCCTAACCGGGGGCTTTTAAATCGCCCCGGGACTGTCCGGGGCGATTTAAAAGCCCCCGGACGGCTTTTGAAGCCTCCCCCCGCCGCCCGGCATCGGAACGATGTCCCGAAGCCGAGCGGTGGGGCGGGAAAGCCTCCCCCCGCCGCCCAGCTTCGGGGCATCGTCCCGAAGCCGGGCGGCGGGGCGAGAAAGCCTCCCCCCGCCGCTCGGCATCGGAACGATGTCCCGAAGCCCGGCGGCGGGGCCGCGAAGCCTGGGCGCGCTGGCAACTCTCCGCAAGGAGCGCTCCCGCTGCTTGCGGAGAGGTCCGCGAAGCCTGTCCTGGACCTCTTCTGAAGGCAGTTGGGGGGCAAAAGTCTTTGTCCCCCCTGCCTGCCTTCCCAGGGGCTTTTAAATCGCCCCGGACAGCAGAGAAGTCCTCCGCTGTCCCGGGCGATTTTAAAATGCCGCCTGCCAGAAGAGGTCGGGGGAAGGCGGTTTCCATAGGAACGCATTAATTGATTTTCAATGCATTCCTATGGAAAACCGTGCATCGCAAGACGAAAAACTCGCAAGACGAAGAGACTTGCGGAACGAATTAATTTCGTCTTGCGAGGCACCACTGTATTTGCTGTTCATTTTGACTAGGGTTGCCATATCTCCAGAATTTTCCAGACATATCTGGAATACTGCAGCCGCAAGTAGTACAGCTAAATGTATGGGAAATTCCAGGTGTAAGGCAGCCCATGTCGGCAGTGTCGACAACTTCTGTGTCTGGATTTTCACTTTTTGAAGTATGGCAACCCTAATTTTGCTGCTTTCTATTAAGAAAAAGTTTTCTTCCTAAAACAGCACTGGGAAACCTATGGCTCTCCAGGTCTTGGACTGCCAACTCCCATCTGCCCTTGCCAGCATGGCCAGTGGTCAGGGATGATGGAAGTTGTAGTCCACAAACACTTGGAGGGCTGCAGGTTCTCCAGTGGTATCTTAATAGAAAGCTGATTTGACTACCTTAACCTCTCATTTTTAATAACCAGCTACCAAAGAGGTGACCAAAATGAATAGGGTGTTAATAGAAGACATGGTGAAACTGACACTGCATTCTTAAAGGTACAGTAGTAAAAAGAAAGTCTCGGAAGAAAGGCAGCAAAACACATGCAGAGATAACTGTCTCTGCATGCCTTGATGGCCTCTCCTATTTACATTGTGCAGGGTAGGAAAAGAGCAAGGAGAGGATGTCATGGCAGCCCCATGCTTTTCCCCAAGGTAAAGGAAATACAAACTATGCATGTGCATTGCAAGTTGCTTAACATTTTGTTAACAGATTGAGTAATCCTTGCAGCTCACAGTTGGGAATGACATGTCCTTTGTACTTGCTGTGATTATTAAAGTGCTGAACAATCCCTACTCTTATTCCACTACATGCCCTCACTTGTGAAGTATCTAATCTTTATGCTGCTCAATAGCATCCTGGGATACCTATAACAAATGATCTCTGATTTAATTATATCTGCCAAGTACCCGTATTTTTCCGTCTATAAGACTCTCCCATGTATATAAGAGTCCTATTTTGGGGGACTCAGATTTAAGAAAATGGGGAGAGATGGCCCCATGTATAAGACGCCCCCTAATTTGTGACATTATTTTTTAGGAGAAAAACCTAGTTTTATACATGGAAAAATATGGTATATAGAATCATATTTGCCTCTCTGTTGCAGTCTGAACCTGCTCTTATTCTTTACCGGAAGAAAGTGGCAGAGAGTACTTCTGGCCATGTTTCTCACTCCTGGCTAGTTATGCGGGGAATCTGTAATGAAATTGTAAACATGGACACAGAGTTCTCTTATATGGGAGGATCAAATGACATCTGCCCCCTCATGGAGATTCTGACTGTTCTCTGTCTGCCTGGTTATTCCTCCCTCTTGGCAGATCTGATGTTGTGAAATGAAAGGGCGGGTCTAATTTTTTCAGGTAACAAGTATGTTTACTTCCATCCTGCTGAGCTATGAGATGCGCATGGTTTGGTTTCACTTCTTGAAGGTACTACTTGTTGGCTGAATCTTAGATACCAAAAAACTGAGTTGTTCACAGCTGTGATTTGTCAGAACACTTGGAGAGTTATATTGCATATTGATGTGGAACGTATGTTGTGTAAATATTACTGCTCTTTTGATCATTGAAAAGAACCTGGACGCTTCTGAATGTGATCAACTTCTGTCTGTGAAATTGGCATGTAGTTCTCAAAGCATCTCTCTTCTTGTTAAGGAATAATGTTTGATTGCTTCTTCTCACTCCCTCTTCCTGCCCGGTAGTAAAAATACTTGAACTTTGTAGTGACTATATGTGGTTTTAATGTGATGAAGATGAACTGCAGTAGTTTATGCAATCTAACCAATTAGATACTTTCAGAAATCTATATTCAAAGAAGTCACTTGCCAATGTTCTGTCAGTCATGAACAGGAAATGGAACTTGAGATGAGCTATGAAGAATGGAGCAAGCTTGGTGTTTATTGACTGGTATTGTTGGGAAGAAAGAGCCTGTTTAGCCACTATGACAATTGTTTTTGTCTGGGTGTACTTCTCTTCTTTCTCTTAGAGCAGTGAATGTACAGTGGTACGTCAGGTTACGTATGCTTCAGGTTACATACGCTTCAGGTTACACACTCCGCTAACCCAGAAATAGTGCTTCAGGTTAAGAACAGAAATTGTGCTCCGGCGGCGCGGCAGCAGCAGGAGGCCCCATTAGCTAAAGTGGTGCTTCAGGTTAAGAACAGTTTCAGGTTAAGAACAGTTTCAGGTTAAGAACAGACCTCCGGAACGAATTAAATACTTAACCTGAGGTACCACTGTATGCCTTTTACTCTTATGGAGAGAAGTAAGTTGCTGTGCTTTGGGATGTGGTTGTGGTGAAAACAAAATATAGCCTCCATCACTTACATTACATGGTACAAAACCTTCTGATGGGTACACTTATAATGCTTGTGCACAATGTGAAAGTGCACTGGGCTTCTACCTTGGAATATTTGCTTATATAACTATTCCTGAAAAATCTTGGTGTTTCTTTGAGCATGTTGATGACTCTCTTTTGCGGGTGTGGTGCCATTTTACTTACATAAGGATCCATATTAGGATAATTGAGTTTGCTATGGAATTCCTGCGAAGTACTCTGCCAGTAGAAATTCAGAAGGCACCTTCTGTTTCAACCTTTAAACACCTGCTGAAAACTTTTCTATTCTATCTGGCTTATGCAGGAAATTAAGAATACATCTTTCCATAATTATTACTTGATCTCTGATGTTATAATTTCATATGGTTTTATGTATGATTGTTGTAAACCACTCCTTTTTAAAAAATAAATAGTGGTATATTTTATGAATATTTTTTATAAAATAAATACAGAGGAAATGATGGGGAGAACCATAGGAGCCAACTCCTAGGGGCTTTGGGGGCTTCATCCCCCTCCTAAAATATTTGAGGGGGCTGGGGGGCCCCAAAGTTGATGGGCATTGCCATTCAAATAGAGTGTGTGCACTGCATCATGTGATTAATTATGCAGGACAGGGCTTACCCACCCACCCACCCCCCAATATTTTATTCAAGTTGGCACCTCTGGGGAGAACTGAGGGGTGCTTGAATACTAGATGCCAGTTTGTACTGCAAATGTCGAATTGCTAAGTTGAAAATGTGATATGTATGTCTCTTAAGAATGAAGGTTTATGAGGAAGCGAATTAGTCGAATAATAGTGAAAGGAATGAATGATAGCTTTAACATTTTTGCTAGTTTGGAGTCATAGTTGTAGCATGATGTCTGTGAAAGATAACAAGTAAAATTGTTTAAAGTGTACAAATATTAGTTAATGTGGTTTTAATTGTTAAAATATGTTTTGCTATCTATGTACACAGTGATTAATATGAGAGTGAATGAGTTTTTCCTGATGAAAGCAGCTGTTGGCTTCTTGCCTTGGATTTTGTCAAAACAAAGTAGGCAAGATTGCCTGTATATATGCATGGCCCTGATCTTCAGAAGGGCATTTTACTGGTGGTGATAATGTTGGCATTTTATGCATTTATTTAAAAGCTTAATGATTGCACAGCAGTGGATCAAAGGGTGTTACTGTTCTCTCTTAGGACAGCTAGCTGATAAAAAGTAGTGGTCTGGACTACATCAGACTATCACTTCTTCACACTCTCAGATGCAAAATATTGGAAACCATCCATGACTTGCTACTTTTTAATTTCCTCACAGCTGAGGAATACACTTGCTGATACCACTCTTGCAAAATCTTTGCCATGCATCTTGGACATGTAATTAGCTGAATATGAATACCCAGGACATTGTCTCTGTTCACAGCTAATATGCCTTCTGTTGCACTCTGTTCAGGTGAGGGACTTTGCAACTTCAGTGGTTTAATAGCTATCTAGTAAGTTACCTATAGTTAAGCAAATAGAAGTTATTTTTGTAAATTTGAACCTGGTAGAGCATTGACATTGGGACATGGATGGTGCTGTGGTCCAAACCACTAAGCCTCTTGGGCTTGCCGATCAGAAGGTTAGCGGTTCAAATCCCTGCGACGGGGTGAGCTCCCGTTGCTTGGTCCCAGCTCCTGCCAACCTAGCAGATCAAAAGCACGCCAAAAAGTGCAAGTAGATAAATAGGTACCTCTCCAGTGGGAAGGGAAACAGCATTTCCGTGCGCTGCTCTGGTTTCAATGTTCCGTTGCACCAGAAGCGGTTTAGTCATGCTGGCCACATGACCCGGAAAAACTGTCTGAAGACAAACGCATGCTCCCTCGGCGTGTAAAGCAAGATGAGCATCGCAACCCCAGAGTCATCTGCGACTGGACTTACCATATTTTTCGCCCTATGGGACGCACTTTTCCCCCTTAAAAAATGAAGGGGAAATGTGTGTGCGTCCTATGGAGCGAAGACGCCATAGCCCCGCGATTCTCTCCCGGCTGGAGAGGTGACGCGCGGCTATGGCAGAAGCCTCTACAGCCACGCGTCACCTCTCCAGCCGGGAGTGCGTGCGCGGGGCTAAAGAAGCACCCCGCGACCCTCTCCTGGCTGGAGAGGTGACGCGCGGCTATGGCAGGAGCCTCTATAGCCGCGCGTCACCTCTCCAGAGGGTCGCGGGGCTAAATAAGCCATAGCCCCGCGACCCTCTCCAGGCTGGAGAGGTGACGTGCGGCTATGGCAGGAGCCTATCCGCTGCGCCTTTCCGCTGCTCCCTGACCTGCTCTTTGGGGCTGGTGGTGGGCTTCCCCCCGCTAGCCCCAAAGAGCAGGTCGAAAGGAACCTGAAGCCTGGGGAGTGAGAGGGGTCAGTGCACACCGACCCCTCTCGCTCTCCAGGCTTTCAAGGTAGCCGCCTGAACGCACCTTAAACGGCACCTTGTTTTAGAGCGGAAGCACTATTTCTGAGGTACCACTGTACTTGTAACTTCACAGCCATGTACCTCTTTACTTGCCCACTTTCCAAAAAAATGTAGTAATGAAGATGGGAATTCCTGTTCTTTCTAATTCAGTTCTTATTTCATGTGAAAACATGTATTTTCTTCCTTTTTAAACTTCATAAAAATTGGCAGCTGTGGCAGAGAGCAGTTTACTACAACCCTGCAATGAAGCCCAAATCCTTTGTTAACCCTTCTGCAAGCCTGCAGTAGTGCCAGTTTGCATTTCCACCTTAAAATCTTCCAATCAGAACATCCCTCAGGTTGCAGCAAAGTTAATCAACCTAAATTTCCTCCTTGCACCCAACCCAACTCAGATCTAGCACTAAGTTGCAAACAAAACTCTTGTGCTTTCCGGTCATGCATGCTAACATATTATGCTTAAAGTTTTTAAAAACTACATTCGTTTTGGAGTGGTTTATTTGTGTGTGTGTGTGTGTGTGTGTGCTTATACCAGCATTATGTTCTCAATTCCAATATGCATCTACTCTTTCAAGAACAAGTCAGAGGAACAAGCAGTGAATCTCCTGTCACTGATCCCTAGCGGCTTATTGGAGGCACAAACAGCTGCCAACAAAGAGGTGACAGTGGCTGGGCATGGAAATATACAACTTGGAACACAGCAAATGATATTAGTCTATGTTTGCTTCCTTGCTCCAACCACTCCGATCATCATTCTTCTATGTTCAGCATTTTTTCTGCTTTTCCTTCAGACAGGAAAAAGAAGAAAAAAAGTGTGTGTGGGGAATATGATCTGAGAGAAATGAGAGAAAATGTGCTTGTGGTATTTTGCCCAAAGGCAAGCCGGCAGTGTTCACTTTGACCTTTGCCTTTTATTGTAAGCAAGCTCCAACCTATATCTCATTCTTTCTTACGTACATTGTCCTGATCCTGCGTTCCCGCACCATGGGTGCATTTCAAACACACTGGGAATTTTCATAGTGAAGATGCAAGGGAGAATAAAAATCATGCCCCATTGTGCAATAACTGTTTCTCCCTCTCCCCATTTTTTGTTGTTGCTGTGAGTGTCATTAGAAAGGCTCTGAACAGATAAGGCTGAGGCAACTGGGTTTCTCATTTGAGTTCAAAAAAGGATCACATTGGCAAACAAAAAAACCCCACCATCACCACAAAGCAACAGTGAAGTGCTACTGGGACCAGAGCTGCTGCCAGATGGGTAGAAAGGGTCGGGTGGTGTTTCTTTGGGGTGGGGGCAAAGCCGTTAGGGGTTCTAGACTCTTAGCTGCCATTAAAAAAAAAAGCTTTAAAAGTTCTTACGTGCTGTAGATCAAACCATATAAGCCAAAATGTGAACACACACACACACACACACACACACACACACACACACCCTGTTTCTGTGAAATGAGCAAACCTGGTTCGTAGTCGCCATCTTACATAGTTTTAGCCAATGAGTGAAGTTAGAGCTGCAATTGGCAAGTAACCATTTTGGAAGAGCTAGGAATTATTACAGCTATGCTTTCCTGTTTCTATCTCATTACTGCCCAGACATGGCCTACAATGGTGTGCGCGCTCATCATGTGAGTTGAGTGAGTTTGTGGCTTTCAGCAGCAACATATCTACCTGGCCACCCACTGTTCTCTATCTGTGCACATTCTTGCTCTGTGCTGGGATTCTAATGAGGCCATGAATTGCAAACAAGTTCCTAATATAAAGGAATGTAGCCTGTTCCATGGCTAACCATAAAGGATGACTGTAGCTCAACAAGAAAAGGCAGGGATGGTACATGTATACTGTGCATTTTGTATATTCGTTTTGTCCTAGTACTTTGAGCAAAACATCTATTGCTGACAGTCCAGTTATGTAGCATTATGCCTTCTGCCTCTTGTCTCCTTCATACAGAAATACTTAACAAAATGTGTTTTAAGTGTTAGATTCTTCCGTACCTGAGCTTTTCACGCACCTCCTTTGCACCTGCCAAGACTCCCTCCCCTTTCCAATTAAAACAAAGTTAGCTGAGGTTGTTTCTCATGGTGGTGTTGTTGGTTTTGAGGGGATGTTTGATTGGTAGGGAGTGTTGCCTTTTCTTTTTGTTTTGTGTTTAGTTTGTTTTGGGTTGTATGGAGGTCTTTCCCCTGCTTTTGATGCGGGTTTTGAGCATTGTTGTTTCTCCTGTGAAATGGGCGCATTTGTGGCGCCCATGGCAGTTTCTAAGATTTTTAAATCTCCCTGCAGGCCTAAAAAGGTTGGGAACCCCAGATCAAACAAAGCTAGATGGAGCAATGATTTTACCCAGTAAAAAATACCTTTCTACCTTCATATGTCTTTGTATGTGAAATGGTAAAAGAAGGAAAGCTTTGTTACTGTTGCCTCTGTACTCAGTAGGCAGGCATGGAGATACTGGTTTTTTTTTGGGGGGGGAGATGCAGAGAAATAAAAGAGAAGGAAGAGGAAGGGTGAGAAATTGGGGGGCACAGAGTGGAGGAAGAGATTTGTGAGAGAAGGAGGGAGCCTGTGGCCCTTAAACCATCTGCACTGGGATGTTCTTTGGAATAAGTTTTCTTCCCCTTTTCAGCATTGACTAAGCTGTGTAACTGAATTTCCAGTAACTTTCAGGAGACCACATTTTTTTTTAATGGTGGATGAACTTATTGCAGTTCTTACGCAACATTTTTTGCAACGTTGTAGAACTATTGATTTTTAAAGAGATCTGCAATAGACAAACAAACAAATAGAAAGAAGGGGAAACTTCCCAGTCTGGTAAATATGTATGCAATGTGTCCCGACATGGGGGAGTGGTGAGGCTTCTAGGCTGACATGTGACAGGCGAGAACAGCTGCTGATTTAAGAGAAGCACAAAAAAGATTGCTGAACTTTTAAAGCAGAGGTATAGCAAAAGTTAAATTTAGATCACTTTTTTTCATATCATCTCTATTACTTTGGAACTTGCTGTACCGCTGTACTCCATTGCTTACAAGAAGACAAACAGTTTTTGAGAAACTAGCTACCACCGGCATGAAAAGTGAGAAGAGCTCTAAGGCCTAGGTGTAGAATCTCCTTTTGAACAATCTGTTCATGCTTCTGGACAGCAAAATTGGGATTCCCTTTACCTCTCCTTTGTATGGGGAAGGTATTTATTTCAAAGCATTTCAAAGGAACAGCCTATGAAACTGAGTGGAGCCTGGTCAGCAGATGTGAGAATCCAGTGGAGGTGCCTGTTGTCGGAGAGAGAGAATGTGTGTCCCGAGATAGCCAAGGCTTGGGCAATGTGGAGATTTGAGAGTCATAACCATCACTTTGCATTAGGCTTGGAAACAAACTGGCAGTCAATGCAGATGTTTCGAAACTGTTCCCAACAGCTCATGAACAAATACAGTAGAGGCATTCTGTACCAGCTGATTTCCAGACAAATTATTAAAGTTGGACCCACACAGAACACTGAGGTCACTGGGACATGAATGACAGTTTCTAAAATGGAAGATTTCTAAAATGGAAGATGCATCTGGGATGCATTTTGCTAAACCTGAATGCAACAGCCAACCTTACCATCAATTTTATACACACACACACTATGGACAAGTAAGACAATCTTACTCAGCTACGAGCGATCACCAAAGAATGAATACACACAAACACATTTCCCCCTTTAAAATGGCAGGATAACCTACTATATTCCAAATGGCGTTTAAAAATTGCTGTTTCCGAAGAAGTTTGCCAGTGCAGTGCAGGAGCTACAGTTAAAGACACTTTTGCTCGAATTGTCCAGAAAACCAGAGTTAATTCAGACTGGAAGAGGGTGAAAATTTGGCTTGAATTTGGTCTTGAATTTATGTGAACACCTGAATACTTGCCTCTAATAGGCAGGTGTGACCGCAGGTGTATCCACAGCAGTGGGCAGAGGAGGAATGATTGCTGGGAGGAGTGCAGAGAGAAGAAAAGTCATAGCACACCTGTATCAGCACAACCAGACGCCTTTAGTTGCTCAGCTGCAACAAGACATGCCTCTCCCCTATCGGTTCGTACAACCACGGCAGGCTCTGTAACCTTCCAACAGTTTGACTTCACCCCCAAAGGCGCACTCTTCCATTGTCTTCCAGGACAGACAGAGGCCAACAACAACAACAACAACAACAACAACAACAACAACTAGCTTTCATGGGCTTAGTGAATGATTTTGAAAGAAAGGCCTGTTGTTTGTTCAACTAATACTTTTCTAATATAATTAAATATAACTAAAAGTTTATCTTACAATTTTTTTAGTGCATTTAACAACCATAGTAGTCCGTCAATACCAGGTTTCCGGTGTAAGTGCTTTCTGTTTGCTAACTACTGTGCATTTTCTTCTATGCAGTAGGCCTCTTTGAGTTGTTAATCAGCAGCTGTCTGAAGCTTTCCCCCCCTCTTGCAGTGCTGCTACTGATGTCACTTCCCCCTTGGCAAACGCCTACGGAGGCTCTGCTGCTTTTGAGATTGGTCACAGGGAGGGGAGAGAGAGAGAGAGAGAGGCTGAGTGAGTGCATTCTATGTCCTGGGACCCTGTTTACTTAACATTCCCAGCCAAGGAAGCCCTGGTTTAAACAGGATTGCGGATGCAGCCTGTCCATTACAGATGAGGAAATTATTATTCTGGGATTCTAGAAATTCCTTTGTTTAAGCCCCTAGCGTGGATTATGAGAATGCAGAATGCCTTTCCTTTTGGGCCTGCGGCAGGTAACTTGTTTCTGGTTTGTTTGTTTGTTTGACTAGCTAGGGTGGAGAATGTGAGATTTTGCTGGCTTAAAAAAGGAAGAAAGAAAATCAGCTCTGCTTGCCTTGTGAAGTGAGCCACTCAAGTAAAATCCAATGCGATCTTTTGTCTTCCTCTGTTGTGTTTATGCTAGGGGAAAAACAAATCTATTTTACTTAACATTGAATAATGTTGTAGATAAAGGGAAGAAACTTTATTATTATTATTTGAAGCAAAAAAATTGTCCGTGTCCCCCCCACTTCACTCTATTTTATGGCTTTCACTTTTGGTTTTTGTGTGCTTTAAGGACTTTTAGGGGTTTAAAGCTGACTTGCTTTTTGTGTTTGTGCTTTGGCTGAGTTCTGGTTTAGAGTAAACAAGAAACAGTCAACAACTTCTAATAAGAAACTGTCAGAGCTAACAGTGCACATGCTTTTTAAACCCGTTTCTGAATTTGTGGTGTCTGTGCTGGAGTTTTAAAGTACTCATAATTTTATTACTACTAACCAACATACATAGCCTGGAATGAGTAAAAGCAGCAAGTCACCCAGCTGCTCCCTGGTGGGCAGCAGCCGGCTTCTACCAAATTTGAATCATCTTAGTCCAGGAGCTATTTGTTCCAGGAACAACATCTGATTACTTGTACATATCACCTAGCTTATGTTCTTAGGCAAGTAAGTGTAGCAAATGAAGTTTGGAGGTATTGCAGGTATGTGAGCATTAAAGTTTTCTCCTTTTCTTTTCTTTTTTTGATGGTGAGTGTTGTTAGTTTTACTTTCCAAAAAGCACTCTAAAAAGTGAAAAACAGCTGTTTTGTTTGTAGCTACCTAGTTTATTTTTTAAAACCAAATCTTTTTTATTTGGGCTTACATAATGCTATTCAAGAACTGAGACAAGAACTACCTCTAGCGCAATGACCTTTTGCCACTGACTTCTCTGCTTACTTGAAGCGGGCAGAATAAATTTAGGTTATATGTAAAGTTCTAAATAGAACTTAAGATTCGGTTATGGTTATACTGTAGTTCTATTAGAGAAGAGGAAAGCTGTGGGCTGCCAATTTAAGGGCATCAGTTTGGGGAGTATGCATGTTAAGCCTCCCAAGAAATGTTGAAATTGAACCAATTGACCTTGTTGGAATTTCGTCAGCAGCAGATAGCTACGTGTCTTTAGAAATCTTTCAAATCCATGTATATTTCCATAAAGGAAATTTGGGCACCTTCTGGGGTTTCTTTACTGATGTAGGAAGCCTCAAAGGAGGCAATCCAGTTTCTGAAACCAGTTTGTTTACCTTTTCTTTGTTTCACTTGATTTTCCTCTTTGTCCTTAGCTGCTTAGTTGCTTACTGTTTGCTCCTGTCTGTGGTTCACAGGGCCAGTCTGAGCAGCAAAAGCAGTTGCCTTATTCCTTTCTGTCTACTTGAACTTATAGCATATAGCTGTTTAGAGACTGCTGTGTAAATGCAATAAGCTCCCTGTGCTGTGTTAGCTACATATCTGCCAGTTTAGTGTATGTTAGAAAATAAACTGATTTCTAATTTTTCTGAAGCTATTTTAGAGTTGTAAACAATAGGACCTTATTTCAGTATGACTAGATCAAATACGGTAGCTAAAGCATAGGCCCATAAATAGTTCACAAGATACACCTTAGGCTGCTTATTATCTTTAAAGCAGCTATACTTTTTTCTTTCCTGATATTTGTCTAGCACAAAATCTTCTAAAAATCACTAACAGTAGTAGATGCTTGTGAAATTTAACTAAACAAAATAATACTATTGAAGAAAATAAGTTTGCAGTCGTTATAAGAAAGCTCAGGGGAGACTTTGGGAAGTTCACCCCTTGCTCAAGACACTCACCATCCCTTGCAAGGTCCTCTTGTTGGTCAGAGGTAAGAATCAGGATTGCAACCAAGTATAGACAAAGCAAAGCACCAAAGCAAAGTAAGCCTGATCTTTATCGGGTCTGTTGAAACAGAGGTTCCCACTTCCAAAACAAGAAGCGGGAAAAGAACCCCAAACAGAAGTGAGTTACAATTTTTTTAATGCTTGTACAGCGACCACCCAACCCAATCACAGAAAGCCCACCCAACAAAAATGCAACACAGTCACAAAAAATGGATGTACATGTAAATCAGATCGTGCTAAGAGTTCATGTTCAGCATATTTACCAGTCTGTCAATCAAGATACCTCACAATACCTGATAATTGCCCTTCCTGGCCTATTTGAGACATCTTTTTGAAATGGTGAATGCCTTGATGCCAGAATCCATTGTCACAGACCTGTCCCTATTCGTACACAGGAATCTGTGATCCCTCTTTAAACTGGAAGAGGAGTGCAGATGTTGAGCCCTGTGATCTTTGGATAAAGGGCAGTATATAAATCAAACAAACAAACAAACAGTCTTTTTATTGACAATGCTCTGTGCAGACATTTCTTTCTAGCCCCCCCCTTTCTTCACTTGTATACCACTTCAGATCTTAGTATCTGTTTGCCCATTATGTCCAAATCTGAGGAACTCTTGTTAAATATAAATTGATCAGCTAAAATCTGATGATTTATGAAGCCTCAATCATCTAAATTAGGCCACTGAGGTTTTTTTACTATTGGACAACTAAGCAGTTATTTTAAAAGTTGCAATTGAAACTGTTCTGCTCAGTGTTCGAAGCTGGGATAAAAAGCTAGGAGCCAAATGGCTTCTGGGACCTGGGTTGTGGGCACCAAAATAGAATGTCTAGTCGTCACTGGAAGGGGGGGGGGTCAGCAACACTTTATTATTTTGATAAGCATGAATTAATACACAATTCACATAAGTGACACATTGTTAATATCACATTTTTAATACATGTTTAATTTGGTGTTTACAATAAAAATATTGGTATCATACTTCGGTTTTCAAAACATTCTTTATTGTTAAACTCCTTAACTTATTGTTTATCCTTAACACATACTCTGAGACTTCAGAGCACAGACAGTGGAACCCCGTGTTATGTACCATTCTCCTTACGAACACTTAGGGTTACAAGCTCTGCTAACCTGGAAGTAGGTGCTCCTGGTTGCGAACTTTGACCCAGGATGCGAGCAGAAGTTGCATGCCGGCACCACAGCAGCGGGAGGCGCTATTAGTGAAAGTGTGCCTGAGGTTAAGAACGGTTTTGGGTTAAGAACGGACCTCTGGAACAAATTATGTTCGTAACCGGAGGTACCACTGTACATTTCAGTAATCCTTGAGTGTCAGCCAGGCGCAAAAAATGGCACCCAGAGGTGCTCGCAGATGGAGAATCTTTAGGCGCAAAATGTGCCTGGTGCCCTGCTAATTTCGAACCCTGGTTCTGCTTCGTTGTTTAACATGTCCCTTTCAGGTGAGATACCACAGTTGTGAAGGTAGTTTTTCCGGGGTGAGGCCCATCCATTGCAATCTGTGTCTGCTGACCCCTGCAATTTTTCCAAATGGAAGAAACATGATTGCATAATTTCTGGTATTGGGGAACTGTGTTCATGCTTTGCCTTCATCCTTGAGAAGGGCTGTAGCTCAGTGTTAGAGCAAGTAGTTTGCTTGTAGAAGGTTCCCGGTCCAATCCTCAGCATATACAGGTAGAGCTGGGAGAGAGCCCTGTCTCCTGCCTTGGAAAATGGCTGCCAGTGAGTGTAGACAATAATGAGCTATGTGGACCAATGGTCTGACATGGTATAGGTAGCTTCCTATGTTCCATCTTGTAAGATGGTTGGAATTGAGCATCCCTACCCCCACTCCCCAAAAAAACTTTACCAAGATTGAACATCAGTTAACTTGGCTGTGTAGAATATTCTGCAGTCTCTGGACAAGGGTCTACAAATGTACTGGTCACATAGTGGTGAGTCTATCTCTGGGCAAGGTTAGTGGAAAGTGAGTGATGCTCCTGGGCTCGCTGGGTTTTGGAAGCACTTTGAAACACTTAGGCTTCTCAATGCTTTCTGTGGTAGTTTCTTCTCTATTTTGTTTCTAAATTAAAATCTTTAATTAAAGAGAGAGGGAATGACAGAACTGTAACAGTGCATAGCACAAAGAAGAGATTCAGCACAGTCAAGTCTCAGAGCACAAAGAAGTCAAGGCCATGAATATGACCTATATGCAATAAGCTCTTTCCATAGAGATCTGTCAGGAGATAATAATCATGTAGAAGAGTCAATACTGTTGGCATATGAAATAAAGTGACACCACACAGATTGAATTCACATGGTTATGCCTATTCATTTAGAGCAGGAGTGGGGAATCTGTTGGATTGTTGGGTCCCTGACTGTTGGCCATGATGGGTGGGGAGGGGCTGACAGGGGTTAAGAGTCCAAGAGTATCCCGGGGGGCGGGGAAGGCACAGATTCACTAACCTTGGTTTATAAAGATAGCTTTCAGGGTTGTGGGAGGAGCCAGAAGATTTGCAGACACTGTGAATTTATCAATTTTGGCCTATAGTTGAAAGCAGTTGAGACGAAGGAGCGGGGAATAGAGGACTGGGGGAGAAAGGAAATGGGCCTCCTCAGGCCCCTAACTATATCCTAGAGTGGGGAAAGGGGCTATGTGTCATTATATTTTTTTAAAAAGAAGCTTATTTTGAGCAGTTCCTATTCTGCATTAGCTGGAGCCCTAAACAGAAGGACTGTTCAGGAATTGGGATGCACTACAACATGTTGCAAGTCCATTTTTTTTCTGCTTTAGATGTAAGGGTCTTCCCTCAACAGAAAATGGCACTCCAGGTTTTCCTCCTTTCTTTCCTGCCATCTCTCATGCTGTTCTTGGGGTTTGTTGATGGTGGGAGTTTTTGGCAACAAACCTAACAGTGCATTTCTATACTAGTTAGTAAATTAAGGGGTTAGGGACCACATAGCTGTAATTTTATAAAGTGCAGCTAGGTCACGCTCCCTCGCCTTCAGGGATGGAGGAAGTATTGTCTGTTTCCTGTTCCTCTTTCTCCCTCTCTTCTGTTCAAACCATGTAAGCTGCGCATACATCTGAGGCTGGGACTCAGACCATGTATTTGAGACTTAACTTTCTGTATTTTGCGATCAATAATACCTTGACTTCTGTATTTTGCAATCAATAATACCTTCTGCTGTAGCATTGAGTGATGCATGAGTGAGACCTGTGTTTCTTGGTCTTTTATTGTATTGCATATGAATAAAGACAATGCTAATGAATTGCATGTGGTCATCCATTTAGGTCTATTATGTTGTTTTGTTGCTCAATAAAGTTGCACTGCATGACTAAGGAGCAAGACCCAGGATCCTTGCAGAGTCTTGCTAGAGCGCAACTCTGTTGCTGCCTGGAACCTGAAAGCTGAGCCCCAGCATTTTCTGTAACAGATCCTATAAACACTTTTGGATTGTGTGCTGCTTCATTGGCACCCCTAAAAATATTGCCTCCCCAAGCAACTGCTTGGGTTGCTTGTCCAGTCAGGTGTTCTTCCACATAGTACTGTTTAAGCAGTAGCTGAATATAGCCATAAGCCCCCATGAAAAACAAGAGGCCCTTACACTGAAAGATGTAGCATAGCATCAAACATTTGTTATTAATTTAGATTGGTATTGAAGCACATCTGAAAGGTTTGGTACTGTTAAAGCACTAAGATAAACTGTATACTTCTAGTTAAATATTAACTGTAGTAAAATTTATTTCACACTGGCTCATTGTGAATATGAAAAACCAGCTCAAGCTCTACCAGTTCTGCAAAGTGGTCTGAAGTGGATTAAGCTTCAGACCTTTCTGCTGTAAGGAATATTTTCCCAGCTGCACATCATGTCTACAGCTTTGTTGTGAATCAGGTAATCTTTCAACAGCTTTTTATATCATAGCATAGAAGTGCTCCAGACACAGGTCTGCCTACGCAGAGATACAAGTGCTTCTGTACATCTTAAGTGTAGTTTTAACTCATTTCTCCACACTTTTAAAGCCATTGTTAATTTTGCATGCAAATTGCCACATCTTTTTTTTAAAATGTGCAGGTTTTGAGATTATTCTATATTCACTAACTGCATCTTAATTTCTTAATTTAAGGTTATAAAACCATAATGTTCAGTTGGGGGCTGTTCAGATCTAACACCCTTAATTTTCTCCTCTAGACCTAAAATAACATGTGATCAGTAAAACTACGGTAACTTTTAGTTGATTCAAAAAAGCCCAAAGAAATGATACTGAACAGGTTTAATTTTCTAGAAAATCATACATATATGGACAAGGTCATTGTTGGTACATTTCTGAGCATATACCTAAGATGTTTTAATGTCCCAAGGCCATACATTTTTGTGATCTCCCTCTTTGTAAGTGGAGCAGAAAGTCTGCCCACAGAGCAGGCATAGGCAAACTCGGCCCTACATATGTTTTGGGACTACAACTCCCATCATCCCTAGCTAACAGGACCAGTGGTCAGGGATTATGGGAGTTGTAGTCCGAAAACATCTGGAGGGCTGAGTTTGCCTATGCTTGCCATAGAGGACTTCTTGTTGCAGCTACATAAATATTTCTATCTTTCCCTCCATCATCAGTACTTTGGTCATAGAGTCATAAAGTAGGAGTTTGGGGGCAGATCACGGTAGGCTTTTGATCTGTTAGGACCCAAAGGTTTCCCATTCACCTGACGTGCCCCCAGAACAGGAAAAGTACACTAGCCCTTGAGCTGGCATATTGATTTTCCTTTCCATTTGTTTGTTTATTATTTCAGTTTCTATCCCACCCTTCATCAATGGATGATTCAAAGTTGGGTAATCAAAAAGCCCAAATCAAAAGCACTAAAATAATTTAAAGAAGTAAAATTTAACAACCGTATACTAAAGAAACTAAACAATATAATAAAATGGCAGGATAGCAAAATCAAATTGTACTTCATACATTAAATCAGCACAACCCCCCCCCCGAAGAATGGGGAGGAAAAGGGAGGCCTCCCCTGACTTGTTTTCCCTGCCTTGGGTTCTTCCTTCCCCACTGCCTTCTGATTCACCAGTCCAAATGTAAAATGCAAATGCAACAAATACACTCATTGTACAGGCAGACTTGTCAGGAAGCTGTAACTGGCTGTGGCTCCATATCGTACTTGCCCCTGCATCATGCATGAATTTTTTATTTTTATTTTTTTTAGTGTGAGGGAGCTGCATTTTAGAAATTAAAGGAAGCTGTAGTACGTTGCTGTTCTTTGAAGGCTCTTAGGTCTTTATCTATCGTCCCCTATTCCACAGACTAGTTTTGGAAAGTGCTTTGTCATACACTCCTGGTAGATGTTCCAAGGGATGTCTGGACAGTACAGAATGTGGCAACTTCGTTCATTGTTCTGGAAACCTTTTTAATTTTTGGATCTTAAAGAGTAAAATGGAATGCAGCTGTAGATAGCATATCAGGGACCACAGGCAGCCTTGATACTTAATTTCAGCTGGAGTCTTAGCTCGAACCTCTGCTAAAGGCTACATGATTTCTTTGAACCCTGTTGTGGGTGAAATAGAGGAGTGCCCCTTCTGCTGTGAAAGGATGGATGCAGGAGATGTTTCCTCTTTTAGAAACTATCTTAGCACTTTATGGGCACTTTGAAAATGAAGTCAGATGTCTGGCTTTTGAGGGAGGGTGCTAACTCTAACTGGGGTAGTGGGTGTTGGTGGGAATGTTAATGCTGATGCCCATGTCTCTAGATCCAAAAATAGAATGAGTCTCCTTTAGGAATAACACAGCATGCATCTTTGTTTACTTGGGCCAAAGCCAGATGGTGGTTTTCAGGGGGGAACTTCATAATAACAGTGGGGTGGGTATGCTTAAACCTTTCAGAGCAAATACTAAAATAATGATGATGATGATTTCTAATAAATTTTTAAGTACCCACTTTATACTATAGCTAACTTGGCTTGCCTTTCATGTTGGGCACTCTGATGCCAAATGTTGTAATTTGGGCTGCTCCACAGCTCTGCAACCACTTGCCTGTATTGTATGTGTATTTAAGCCAGGGAATCTGTGACATTGTTTGACTACACATCCCATCACCCCTTACCCTGCTGGGTAGGGCAGATGGAAGCTAGATATGTGTTCCTGATGACTGAAGACATATATTGCCTTTCTGGAATACAAGGGAATCTTCCCAGGCCTGAATCTTTCCAAACTTGATCACGCGACTGCACTTTTTCTCTTACACCATAAAGCTTCACGCATATTGATCCTTCTATAAAAATAAACCAACATCACTTTGGTTTTACTGTTTGTTTTATACTATAAGTTAGATTTGCATGGCTTTTCATAGTGCAATGGTTCAGCTGTGCATTTTTTTTTTCAGGACAAAGACTCCAAAAATTACTTCAACACCCATTTTATCTCTGCCCTACATTACACTCTGGCAAGAGGGGTCATTGCCATTGGGTGGCAGTTGTTTTCCATCTCTTAACTGTCCACAGAGATGGCCTTCAGGGAGGATTATGTGATGATGAAAAAGTATGACTGACTTGGCTTCTGTCCTAGACTGCAGGAGTATTCTAGGAAGATATTTTGTTGGAATGTTTATTTTATTTTAAAAGTTCTGCAAATTAGGCAAGAATTACTTCAGAGTAGGGTATATGGTAGTAAATGTTATTTTTATCTAATTGAGCCCAGATTGCCCTCTCTTCAATTATTACATTTTCTGATTCTATAAGTGCAAGACTTGAAGCTGAAAAAACCACCCCTGTTAACCACAGTGGAATTGCAGTGTATTTGAAACAAGCACCATGAGAGGGTCATAAAATGTTATGCCTCAGTATACCAAAGTGAAAATATCTATGGGTCCCTTCATCTCAGCGCATTAGGCATAAATTCATGTACCTAATGACAAGCTGTGGGGGGGGGGATTGTTACATTAAAAATGAAAACCTTATATGATTTTAATGTAAAATATTCCTACTTGAAGGGGGTGTGTGGAAATCTGAACACTTGATTGCATTGTCTAAGTATCATTTTCTAAATTCTGATAATTTGGGCCACAGTTATAGCTATAGATGCCCAGGCATGAGGATCAGCACTGAAGTGCAGAACAGATGCCTGCATTATGCAAACTGCAAGTGGGAAATTATTTATCAAGGTGTGGAAAAGATAGGTTCAGTTATTTAGAGCACCTTAGGAGCTGACAAGGCTGGAGAAAGGTGAAATGAGAACTAATCTAGACATGCAGCAATAAGATGGTAAAGTTTAGAGCAGAATGGTGCTAGTTCAGATTGAAGAAGGGGGATACCATTTTTAATATTCCCTCCAATTGTTCCCATACCCTACTGTAACTGAAATAACTGCAACACATTATCCCCACCCCCTTAACCTCTGCCTCCTCTATATCTGTTGTTTCCCTTTTGTGTCTCCTTTTAGAATGCAGAACCCTGGTTAAACACCATCCTGCATAGATGGCACTACAGTGGTACCTCGGGTTAAGTACTTAATTCGTTCCGGAGGTCTGTTCTTAACCTGAAACTGTTCTTAACCCGAAGCACCACTTTAGCTAATGGGCCTCCTGCTGCCGCCGCGCCACCAAAGCATGATTTCTGTTCTCATCCTGAAGCAAAGTTCTTAACCTGAAGCACTATTTTTGGATTAGAGGAGTCTGTAACCTGAAGCATATGTAACCCGAGGTACCACTGTATATAAATAGCAGCTTAAGAAACCCCATGACAGAAGAAAACTAGCATAGCAGGGAGAAGTGTGCTGTTCTAACTTTCTACTTAAAGAGCTAGGGGTGGGAGGGTTAATGCAGAGGGGTGTTCATAAGCTCCCCCCACCCACTGTAGAGGTACAATCCATTCTACCATATCATCTGTACTTCTTCCTTCTGCATGTAGGAACCTAGCCTGGAAGGTTGATGATGGATGGTAGGGTGTGGGAGCACCATGGAACTGACTGATATCCAGGAAAGTAGAAATGCCTAAACAGCTGCAGGCAATCTGTGACCTTGAGCAGCTGTTTAAGCCCTGGGATCATGCATGTCTTGCAAGCAACCGGAGGCTTAGTCCAAGTTTAATGTATTTGGGCCTTCCTCACTAACCTATTCCTCTCTTACATTCTAGGACAAAGAGCCCTGCATAGGAATCAACAATCAAAGCTACATCTGTGAAACAGGCCACTGCTGTGGACAGTCTCAGTGCTGCAATTACTATTATGAACTCTGGTGTAAGTTTCTTGTTTTTATAAACAGAAGTGAAATTCTTTTCATAACCTGAATCACAGGCATTTCAGTTTCATCCACTTTTGGCTTTATCCAGAGACAAGGTGTTAGAGCGAGTGATAGGTGTCCCTCCCCAGACTGAAACTGAAAATGATGTTTCACTTCAGCCAGACTGCCCTTGCCATGACCTTTGCTAGAGATGCACAGGGGGAGTGTGTGTGTGTCCTTGCTATTTCTCCTGTCATCCAGTGTACCTTTCTGCACCACCTGTCAGGTTTAGGGGTGTGTGATTTCCCATCCCAGGGGAATGACCCTGTCTGGTGCCTCAAGTTTCTATTTTGTCTCACAAGTTATTTAATATCTGCATGAAATTACTGGGAGAGGTTGTGCAAGGTTTAGCTGATGTCAACAGGATGCCCACTTTCTTGGATTCGGGTGAGGCAGCAGAGTTCTTGAACAGGTGTCTGGAGCCAATAGTGGGCGAGGGCCAGTAAAATGAAGCTCAAGTCAGAGATCATAGAATCATAGAATCATAGAGTTGGAAGAGACCACAAGGGCCATCGAGTCCAACCCCCTGCCAAGCAGGAAACACCATCAGAGCACTCCTGACATATGGTTGTCAAGCCAATGCTTAAAGACCTCCAAAGAAGGAGACTCCACCACACTCCTTGGCAGCAAATTCCACTGTCGAACAGCTCTTACTGTCAGGAAGTTCTTCCTAATGTTTAGGTGGAATCTTCTTTCTTGTAGTTTGGATCCATTGCTCCGTGTCCGCTTCCCTGGAGCAGCAGAAAACAACCTTTCTCCCTCCTCTATGTGACATCCTTTTATATATTTGAACATGGCTATCATATCACCCCTTAACCTCCTCTTCTCCAGGCTAAACATGCCCAGCTCCCTTAGCCGTTCCTCATAAGGCATCGTTTCCAGGCCTTTGACCATTTTGGTTGCCCTCCTCTGGACACGTTCCAGTTTGTCAGTGTCCTTCTTGAACTGTGGTGCCCAGAACTGGACACAGTACTCCAGGTGAGGTCTGACCAGAGCAGAATACAGTGGCACTATTATTTCCCTTGATCTAGATGCTATACTCCTATTGATGCAGCCCAGAATTGCATTGGCTTTTTTAGCTGCCGCATCACACTGTTGGCTCATGTCAAGTTTGTGATCAACCAAGACTCCTAGATGTTCATGGCTGGTGGGCCTATCAAACTGGAGTAGATGTACAACCTTTTCTGAATGAAGTTGTGCTCCCTCAACACATGGGGTTCATGGTTTAGGTGTATTCCTTGAGCCAGCATTGCTGCTTGATAATCAGGTGACCATGGCAAGAATTCTCTCCTTCCAACTATGTGACGACATGTGCCAGCTATTTACAGTTCTGCAAGATTGACATTTAGCCTCCATCATTCGTTCTTTGGAAACTCCTGTTTTAAATTATTTACAATGTGGGTTTGCCTTTGACTGGGGCTGATGGGAGTTGTAATCCAAAGTTTCTTGGGGGGGGGTGCACCAGGTTGGGAAAGGCTGGGGCAAGCATCCAGCTTAATCAGCTGAAAGGAAGTGTGTTTTGTCTTCCTGAAAATGTATGCAAAGTGTTTTAGCACATTGAGCACAGGATTAAGCACCAAAGTGGATTTTAGAAGGTGAACAATTCTTGTCGCCATTCTCGGTACCCTAGCACTGAAAGCTCCTTTCCTTTTCATAGGTCTTGCTGTTCATTTTAACGTTATTTACCACTTTAACTTGTGGGAAGGACTCATGGGTTGAAACAGAGAATCTCTCTTCACCTGACATGCTTCATGAAACATGATCCCATGTTTTAGCTGTTGGGAGTGGTTACAGTCAACAGAGTTTTCCCCTTTTGAAGAGCAAAGCTGATGGGAAACCGAATCCGTGGTGTTTGTTATGGGGTGGAGCGAAGAGTAAAATACATGATATGTCAAGCAGGTGGATTGGGTTTAAAGCTAGATGGTGCTAGCTAGATCCAAGTTCAATTTTGTTTTAAGATGAAGCGGGCATTGAAATATCTTGTTGCCAAAATCTATTGCTAAAACTCTTGAACACTTTGTATTGAGAACTAAAAATTAATAAAATAAACCATTTTTCTTTCTATGAGCAGGGCACATGGGGGACAGTGGGCAAAAAGCCCTCTTGTGGTTGCACTGGCTTCCACTAAGTAGCAGGGCTCATTAGTTGGCTCCAGCCCAATCTTTGTATCTGATTTTCTTGTTTTGTGTCTTTTTCTGAACTTGATGTCTTGGTATGGCGTACGTTTTCCGTTTGATACTGCTTTTGAATAGTTTAGTCTGAAATGGAAAATACGGGGGTGCGGGGGAATCTATTCCTTGTTCATGTTTGAACGAAATTCCATGTGACTTCCCTTCCTAACTAAATTTATAGCAGTTACAAAAAGATGCACATCTGGTAAAACTATATTGTTCAGTACCATGCAGGAAAAGTCATCCAAGTGGGAAGGTGTTTCTGTTTTGCCTTCTGCTGTTTTGCATTTTGTGATAATCTGCTGTAGAAATATTCATTCTGCCAAATCTGGGGCATGTTAATCAGTTTGAAAAGTACCAGTTGGCCCACTCTTGTCCTAGACCTGCATCCTTCCTAACTCACTGGGCTACCTGCCTCACTGATTCCCCTCTCCACTGTGTTCATACACAGAAATTCTTCCCCTGCTAACCGTCATTGATTGATTGATTATTTGTTTAGTAATTTACACCCTGCCCTTGCTCACAAAGGAGCACAATGGCAGGTGATAAAACAACAAAACATCATAAAAACAATTCTAGTACAGATGTAGACTGGGGAAAATCTCAACTTTAAAAGGTTTGTGGAAAGAGGAAGGTCTACTGGTGGTGCTGAAAACATATCAGAGATGGCACTTGTCTAATATTAAAGCAGTTTGAGCATTTAACTTGAGGAGAAAAGGTTGTGCCTACTTTGGGGTGTATTTATCTAAAAGAAAACAAAAATCTGTGCTTCTCTTGTCCTTTTTACAGGTTACTTTCTCCTTTTGGAGGTAAGTGGGAAAGGGAAGGCAGTTTCCAGTTCACTTAAGCAAGTAGCTTTTGGGACTTTTTATAACCTTGCTTGGAAGTTCCAACAGAAACTAGCCAGAGAAGAAACTAGCCAGCTTAAATGTTTCTTTGTTTTATAATTTATTTTTCTCTTGCTCTGACCTTCACACGTTCTCTTGATATTTATTTAGCTTATTTATGTAATAAGTCTGTCCACAGGGATTAAAGGTTGCATTCTAGCTTCATAAAATACGCTGCCCAGATTTCTTGGTTTTATGCTTTCTTGGAAAAGGCTGTATGCCCAGATCAGCAAGGGAAATCCAGAATTCTGGCTGGGTCAGACACATAACTTCCTCATAGCGGGTGCTTTTTTCCCTTTCTCTTTCCCTTTTTTCTTTTTCTTTTTCTTTTTGAGTGTCCAGTATACCTAGAAGACTCCTGATGGTGGCCGTTGTTTAAAATTAGTCCCTGCTAATTGACAAGTCACTGTCCTTGTTTAAACATAATGCTAAACCAGCTCATGTAGAACTCATACCACTGTTCCTACCCAGCATGGCTACAAGGAAGAATTCAAAGATTTTGCTTCTGTTTTAGATTAAACACATCTTGTTGTGATATCTGAATCTGAACCAACTATAGTTAATCTTAACAATGGTATATTGAAACAATCTAACTTAGAGCAGTAGTTTAGGAACCTGGCTTGTTTAAATAAACTATAGCTGACATTAACCACCTTTTGGGGGGGAGAGATGTTTTAATGTAATTTAAATTTTAACAGAATACAAAAAAAGAAAAAATACAGTTAATGTCCTTTCTATGCATTCACAAAACAAAGATTCAGAAATTAAAGCATGAAATGTGACTCAAAGATTCTACACAGCCTGAGTATCAATGAGAGTTCACAAGAATACCTTCATCTTCATATCTGAGTGTTTGGAATTATTATTATTTATTAAATTTTTATGCCGCCTTTCATCTGTAGATCTCAGGGTGGTTCACAGCATAAAAATACAATATAAAAACACAGGATACATAATAAAAACAAGAACAAGAATGAAACAAACCAGTAACCCCCACCCCTTTTACAAGAACAAATTTACCATCCAGTGCTAAACTGTAGTTAATCTAAAAGCGAAGCAGATTCTTGCAGCCATGCTGGAGGAGAAGGTGCGTCTTGATCCCAAGGTTCATTGAGATTCACAATCTTAATGCTAAACCATGTTTTTTTCATTATCTAGGAACATGGTCAATGTACAGCATTGGATTGCTTACTCCACTGCAAAGGTAGCTGTGGTTTAAACCACTCAGCCTCTTGGGTTTGTCGATTGGAAGGTTGGTGGTTCAAATCCACATGACAGGGTGAGATCCCGTTTGTCTGTTCCAGCTTCTGCCAACATAGTAGTTCAAAGCACACCAGTGCGAGTAGATAAATAGGTACCGCTGTGGCGGGAAGGTAAATGGTGTTTCTTTGTGCTCTTGCACTCGTCATGGTGTCCTGTTGTGCCAGAAACAGTTTAATCATGCTGGCCAAATGACCCAGAAACCTGTCTGTGGACAAATGCCGGCTCCCTCAGACTGAAGCAAGATGAGCACCGCACCCCATAGTCGCCTTTGACTGGACTTATCCATCCAGAGGTCCTTTCCCTTTCCCTTTTACCTTTCCAATGAGAGCGCACCTCATTCAGTTAAAAGCCATAACCCTGGGAGATATGTACCAACCCAAGAAAACATGTCTTTTGTTGATTCCCATTATTAAATCAATTGGGAGTTGCTGATTTAGGATACCTCATCCCCAGCATGCACAGTTAATTATTTGCAGAATCTTTCACTGTCACAGAATTCTGTGGAAAATGATTTAGTTCATCACATTAACCCTTGCAGAATCTAGATAAAGTTTCAAGCAGGGATTCAAGGAGTCCGGTATTTTCCCTAGCTGTGAGGTTTAGGTGTTTACTGCTGAGGATTCTGTGTTCAAGCCAGCAGTGTTATTAGAGAAAAAAGGAACAGTATTGAAATGCTGCTGTTGGTTTTCCCAACCATCGCACAACATAAATACCAGTGTTGACCAGCCGTTGCCAGGCTGCTACCCTTCAGGTGTTTTGGAGTACAACTCTTGTCAATGCCAGTCAGCACAGCTTGCAAAATATCTGGAGGGCATGAGCTTAGCAGAAGATGGTATTGACGCTCCCAGGAAAACTGTTTAATCAAGTGTCCACCTTTCTCATACAGTCTCCAATGTGGGCTCTTGTTCCTGGTAACACTTGAGAAACTGAGGTACATCAGAGCTGAAGTATTGGCATGCTCTTTGAGAGGAAACTATATACAGCCCTTCCTCCACCAAGAACACTGATAATATTTAGCATTTATTAAGTGTTTCAGAGTATTCAAAGCTCTTCATGATAGATAATCTTAGCCATCTTTGCGACAACATTGTAAGAGGTAGGCCAGCATTATTTCCCCCATGTTTTAAAGTGGGCTGGGAGTGGTTTGCATAAGGCAGGGGCGGGGTACTTAGGCCTGTTGGGCATCCCCATTTGGCTCATGAGACTTCTGAAAACTGACAGCTGATTGTCAAGGGCTTCTGTGGATCTATCAAAGCGCTGCCTAAGATAGTGCTTCAGAAGGGGCTTCTGCAAGACCCTTGTAAGCAACGAAGCTACCTGATGTCATTTCTGGTGACTGACAGGTGGCATACTCCACCCACCTGTCAAACTTGGCCTGTGAAGGGTCGAGGAGATAATTGCGTGGCTATTTCCTCCCCCCCACAGGTGTAATGAATAAAGACACAGGACACAAGAATTTAAGTTAATGGGCGAAAATGGCCACAACTTTATTGATTACAGGAAAAGAGAGGTATTGGCTTTAGGCATTGGCCCCTAACCGTCTATCCGATCTAATCGGGAAGGGTTAAACACCAACAGGGGGAGCTACCCGAGATGCGTATCCCTAGGCGCTCCCCGAGGGGTTACCGCTCGGGGGCGCGCTTTAGGCCCTAGCCTCCGTAGGTTTCGGACGAGGCGTCGCCCCTCGGAGTCCTTTAACGAACTACCCTTCAATCTTTGGGGGAGGTGATGGCGCTCCTCCCCCCCACCTCATTTGCATGACAATACCCCGGCCAATGCCTACCGCCACTCGAGCCGCATTGAGAGGGAGAAAGGGGCGAGCCGGGGGCTGTCCCGACCTTATGTGGCCTCTGGAAGGCCCGCCCCTGCCGCCAGCCGATTGGCTGGCGCGCGGGGGTGTGACTAGGGAATCCCTGATTCCCGCGAGGCTGACCTCAGCCTCGTGGGAGCGTGGGCGGGGTGACTGGGGACTCCCTGCAAATCCCACGGGGCTGACCTCAGCCCCGCGAGAGTGTGGGCGGGTCGTGAGCCCGCAACTCCACCCCCTCCTGAAGATCGGTAGTGGCATACTCCTGTCCACCAGTCAGATCCAGTTCTCCACCCATGCCCTAAGGCCATAATTAGCTGCGTACATTTCTACCTCAGTTGCTTAGCTTAAGAAGGCTGCCTGCAGTTCAGCAGCTAATTGCCGAGGGGAGATTTGAACCAGGACCTTTCACAGCCCAGTTCCAAGCACAGGCTCTTAGCAGCCGCTCCACACTTGCTCTACACTAATTCTCAAAAATGTCCCATTTCACCTTCTTTTGGGCCAGATAGCCCGAAGCCAAGGCCATCACCTAGCATGCTTCTAAGGCAGGCGGAGAAATGATTTGCTACATGTTTTGGCTTAGCTGCAATGAGGTTTCCTGCCAATAAAGCAGTGGCATCTACCCAAGTTTACTGTGAACTCTAGGGCAGACTATTCTGTTCCTGCTCTTGAGCGCTAAAGGGGAAAACATGTTTTCCCGTTTTGCAAGAGTAAAAGGCACTTTCCTTTGTGAGATCTTTGCTTGGATTCTTGCCACTGGGGAAACATAGATATATCCTTCTCGTTGTTGTATCCCCAAGGATCTATAGGACAGTAACACATGCAGTTTTGAGCATCATAGACCTTCCCCTGGTCTCCTCAAGAAAGGAAGTATTGTATTACAGTAAAGGCTGAAAAATTGTCATTGACAGTATTGGGAGAAATCACAAAAACTAGGTGGGGATTTGAGACATGGCTTGAGCCCCTGCCTGCTTCCAAATTGCTGCTCCATTGCTCTCCTCACACAGCCTCTCTCCATGTTCACACCTTGCCCTCCTTTTAGCCTTTCTAAAAAAATTAATGAATTCTGAACTCACTGGAATCCTTCATCTTGGAAGCAGAGCAAGCTGTACAAAATAAATGTAATACAAAGAAGTGCTAAATTTTTATTATCTAAGCATACCAGATGAATTATTTTTCCATAATTTGGCTGTTGTTGTTTTGTTGAGATCAGATACATAGCCCTGGCTTACTGGTTCCTAAAGCTGACAATATTTTCTGTGTTTGCCAAGGAAGTAAACTCCAACCCAAGGCAGCGCTTCGTTTGTACTTGCAGTCCAAAAGAGTGGAAACCATTTTAGTATCTTCCAGGACAAAGTTATATGGTGTTGCTAAGGCCTAATGCTACTCCTTGTCCAGAGATGACTAGAGCAATGGCAGCTTTCTGTTTCTGCTATAAGTTCAGACGGCCTTTAACACTAGTCCGTCTGTCCACCCCACCCCCCAAATCTATGGGCTTTGCCTGTTGCCTTAACATGGAATTGAGAAGGAAAGTAGTGAAAGAAAGTGCTATCAACTGGTTATAGGGGTTTTGTGCAACTCTTGCTGATTTGGGCTTGCCACTGGCACTAACCCTGCTAGATTATCTAGTTGAGATTCCTGCATTTCAGATGGTCCACTTGGATCCCTTCCAATTCTACAATTCTATGATGTTTGAACTAGCAGGTTTCAGTAGAGATTAGCACAACCTCCATGTGGGTAGCAGGTGGGAACATTAACAAAAAAAACAAAACCCCAGCATCCCACTGTTTGGAAACACCCTAAGATTGGAAATTGATGGGCAGGAATGATAGAAGTTGTAGTCCAGCTACCTCTGTTGTATATTGTCTTCAGTGGTTTTGATGCTTTTTAATTTGCAAGGTTTCTTGGCAGCACAGGTCCTTGAGGTGTTTTCCTCTTGATAAGCTAAGCATTTTCTCATTGCCTCACTGCCAGCTGACTGCTGCATTCTCCAGAGACCCTACTGTTAGCACTGCAATATCTGCATCCAACCATTCTCAGGAACTTGGAGATACTTCTAGATTTAGCAATTCAACAAATAGGAAATCTTGCTGACTGGACAATAGTCATCAGGTGTCTTTTAGTTTAGAAACATCCATGTTAGGATACTGTATTAATCTTTATTAGAGACATTTATACACCAACTTAGTTAAAAGGGCAGACAAGAAATGTGACTGTTTTGTTATACAGTCAGTTCAGAGTGCTGCACATTTCTTAGATCTGAGATTCCATGGTAGCCATGATTATACCATTGAAGAAATGAACCTATTCTGCCAATTCTTGAAGTAGACCAGTATAAAGTAAGCAGCATATAAACGGCACACATGATTATAGCATGGCAGGCAGTGTTCTTAGGGTGGTGTAAGGAAAAGTTATTGCACACTTTAATGACAATGTATTTTAATGATGTTGTGTAATTGGTATTTATGTATTGTAAAGCACTTAGAAGCCCGTTTGGCATTGTTGTATGTTAATTAATAAAAGTAAATTCAATTGTTAAAGAATACACAACATATTCAGGTATTTAGTGTAGGGCTGTGGTCTGGGAGTTTCCAAATTTCTCCTTCATCATACTATCAAAGGTTTTTTTACAACATTGCCTCACATTCCTCTCTTCTGTATTGTGAATGAAACCAGTGTTTGAAAGTGCATGCACACAAAGGTGGAGCAATATAACATGTGGAAAGAATTGAGAGGCTTGTTTCAGTTTGTGCAAATGATCAATTATAGTTTCTCAAGTTAATGAAGCATGTCTGATTATATAAATAAACTTTGAGTTATGCTGTTTCTTCAATAGATATCTTATTTAGGTAGGTAGACCAGGATATAAATCAATTTAAAAAGGATGAGAAAATTTGACTATCTCACTTGCAATGAGGTGAAACAGTACCTATTTTAAAGTGTAACATCAATATGTCTTTTTTAAAAGAGAGTAGCAAGTTATTGCTTCTCAGTTTCAATATAGCAGTGATGTAGTCTTCAAACATCGTGGGACTACAACTCCCATCATCCCTCTCCACTGGCTGTGTTGGCTGGAGCTGATGTAAGTTGGAGTCTAACAACATCTGGAATCTTGCAAGTTTCCCATCCCTGCAACATATAGGCATGTTTATTTTCTGGGTGTTTTTATTAAAAATATTTATTTTGTTTCTGCATGGTGCCGTTTATAAGTTGATATAGTAAAACTTGAAAATAGAATCCATCAGCATTGTAGCAAAGAAAAGGAACTTTCTTCCCAACGAAAATATACTTCGGCTGCAATTCTGCGCACATTTACATGGGATTACTGTGTCCCACTGAACACAGTGAGACTTACATCCAAATAAATATGCATAGCATTTTCCTACATAGCATCTTAAGTACAGCAGCTTGCAGAGCTATCTCTAAAATCAGTTATATTTTAAATATTCTAATAAAACGAAAGCATGTGTAAATTTCATAAATATACCCAACAGTACCTCTTGGGTGCTATGTAATATGTTTAGGTTTGGTAAAAGAGTATTGCATATATTTCAATTTCTATAAAATATAAATGTTTGCTTTTTGTATTATATTGTTTAGAAGATTGGTGGTTCTTCTTCATGCCTCCAAAATGTTTGGACACTTTACATCTCTGGGTGGAGCTATTCATTTTGTAAGTCAGCCATCCACCAGGTATCTTTTGGACTGCAATCCACCTGCCCCCAGCTGCCATGGCTGTACTGGCAGGAGCTAATGAAAATTGTCAGTCCAAAACACCTGGAGGGCAGCTGGTTCAGAAAGGCTGCTTCAAAGGAAGGTGCTTCTGACCTTTAAAACAGATTTCAGTCCTGCATTGGTAAAAGCTGAGAATGCTTCTAATATACGAGGGAAGAAAACAGTTGGAGCAGATGGGAAGAAATGGTCAGGGGTCTTAGAGAGACAAGCATGCAGCCACTATTCTGAGATTTGTGCCACCCTTTAAATACTTTTTATATCTTGCTATCAAAGCAGATGTTAAAATTAAGCAGTCTTCATGTGTTACATTTTCCAACATGGAGCTCAGGGCCATATTCAGTTGAAAATAAGCATAGGCTGAGGGTATCCCTATCTTGATCCACTTAGATTGTGGACTCCGCTATACAGCTGCAAATAAAATGTTTTAGATTTAAGTTCAATATACAAATGTGACACTATATGGCAACAGTGAGCTATGCCAAATTCAATGTATTTTTCAAAATGTTTTTTAAAAAAGCATTTTCACAGTGTTTTTTAATATGTG
The DNA here is from genome assembly GCF_964234715.1 of Podarcis melisellensis. NCBI lineage: Eukaryota > Metazoa > Chordata > Lepidosauria > Squamata > Lacertidae > Podarcis > Podarcis melisellensis. The sequence goes on from NC_138537.1 coordinate 44,382,961, forward strand.
TGTAGATTCCACCATGGTCAGAAAGACACATGGGTTACATTATCCCAGTAAACAAACAAAACAATTCTTTTTTAATGGACTTGTACACTCTGTTAAGCCTGAAAAAAATTCAGTAGCTTTTGGCAGGCTAAATCTGGGATATGAAAGCAGCTCCTGTGCCTGTAAAATGTGTTATATGCACACGTTGATACATATATTTTCAACTGTATTTATTATACAGGTGCAGACACAAAGCAGCTAGGTCAACAGTGTCCTGATGAGTATAAACTCAGTGGCAAATGTGTGTTTGTTGCTGTGTACTATCTGAAGTAGTCCTGCAAACTAAATGAAAGGAGAGAGAGACAGAAGCCTTTGGTACTGAAAAAACATATACTGTAGAACTTTAATAAAATGGCATAATGCCTTACATGTTTCCTTGGGGCAAAAAAAAATCATTTTAATTAGGAATGTAAGGTCTACTTACCTTTTTATTATTAAAGTCCCACATATTTTTTCCAGTATGACTTCAAAGTTTGACTTCCCCCCCCCTCTTGTATTTGATGATGCTTCTCACTCCCATATTCCCACTCTTCTTGCAATGTTGGATGCCATCCTGAGAATCTGTAAGAAAACAGGGGTGGTGTTCTTCATCAGAACTAAACAGGCGTCCCTTCATTTACGCATGTTCAATTCACACATGACCGCACATACGCGCAGCTCTGGAAACCCAGAGGTGGGGGGTGGGGGTGGGAGAGAGACCTGAAGAGCCTCCAACTTGCGAGGAGACCCTCCCTGGAGCCCAAAGGGGATGTCCTCTTCGGGCTCTGGGGAGGGTCTCCTCATCAGCCAGAGTTGCAGCTACTGCTGCTGTGCTTTCCTGCATATCAGCTGTTAGCCAGAAAACCCCACTGTGCCTCTAGCTTGCAAAGAGATTTGCCCTAGAGCTCGAAGAGGACATCCTCTTTGGTCTCTGGGGAAGGTTTGCTCATGACCTGGAGGTGCAGCGGGGTGCTCCCCATTTGTGCACATTTCACCCATGTGCAGGGGGCCAGAATTTAACCCCTGCATAAATGGGGATTTGTCTGTCTACTTAAGCATACGGTTGCAGCTTTCCTGTTGAGAGTCTGGTAGCTTCTAGGTTATCAAGTTGTCAGTGCAAAGCAACTGCGCAACACAGAACTCACACCCGCCTTTAGGTGGTTTGACAGTGACTGACTCAGGTCTCATAATGGTACATCCTTGTGTCTGCTGGGGTTCAAGTGCTTTGGTTCACAGGTCCAGTCAGATGTAGAACTATGCAGCAGTCTAACAGACAAAGCTCCTTATAGTACCTTAAAGATAAATCAGTTAATTGCTGCATATATTAAGCAAATCGGGCACATTTCCTCAGACACTGACTTATTCAAAATATGCCATTCATCACTGGAAACGTGTGGGGCACAGTACATGTAGGAATTGGTTTGTAAGGTGCCATGGTTTTCCTTTTTTATGTTCTTAGCTGCAGCAGACTAGTTCAGCTGCTAATCTAGGATCTGCAACAGGCTGGGAGACGAAGGCAAAATAAAACGGCACTTGCAACAGTAGTTGGGATTCAGCACTGCTTTCTCGCACCAAACTGCTGTTCCCATTTCACACATTTCTGGCTTTGCACTCAAAACTGACAGTTTCAACATTTATTTGCTGCCTTTTAATGTTATCATTGTTTTACTTGCATAGTAAAGTGATCATCACTGTATCTTGTGGGAGTGAGTTCTGTAAATTAAGTATACATTGTGTGAAGAAGTGAATCTGTCAGTCAGTTTTATTGGATGACCAAGTTCTGGGGTTATGCAAGAGGGAGAAAAACATATACCTGCACACTTTTTCCACACCATGTATCCCTTTATAAACCTCTTATCCCCCCCCCTTTCTAACCTAGAACTATTTTTTTTTCAAAGAGAAGGCACAAAAACACTCAGGGATGGTTTGAAGTACAGCTAGTGAGGGACATGGCCTATGAAGGGTCCCAAGGGCCACATTTGACCTGTGGGCCTGAGGTTCCTAACTTCTGAAGCATATATGGGAGATTAGGGTGAGATCTCCTGAGTCTATGTCTCTGAAAAGTGCCTCTCATATCCTGTTACGGTGACCTGTGCCAAGCTTGGCAGTAGGTGCACACTTGTTTCAAAAGGCCACCTCAGTGGCTTCATAGTTTTAAACCTCTTTATCCTCAAGAAGAAACACTCTTAGTAAAATTCCTCTTCTCTCCCCCCTCCCGCCTTTTTTATTCTTGATTTTTCCATAGGGTTCTGGCTAGTATGGACGATCATCATCATACTGAGTTGCTGCTGTGTCTGCCATCATCGGCGCGCCAAACACAGACTTCAGGCACAACAACGGCAGCATGAGATTAACCTGATTGCCTATCGTGAAGCTCATAACTACTCCACCCTGCCATTTTATTTCCGTATGTACTGCATGCAAGGAGCAAGCTGCCTTTCAAAGAGCAAAGAACAAGATGTTGGCATATTGGGTGGGGGTCATGGACGCAACAGAGATTCACAGCAAAGATGGTGGGGATGGGTGCAGAGATGTCTGCTGGTGGCTGGAGAGGACCATGTAGTATACTGCAGTATGTTGGGAGACTTCACACGGTCCTTCTTGTCACCTTGGCTACACAAGCTTGAAGCACAATCACAGATAACTCTGTGACTAGTGTAGGCACAATCTAAATCTTGTGGATAAATTTCTGGGTCGCAGAGAGAGAGAGAGAGAGAGAGAGAGAGAGAGAGAGAGAGAGAGAGAGAGAGAGATTTGAATTCGTTTCCCTCTGAACATTGTAGAGAGCAGTGCTTTACTCAGACTTGTTTTCCAGCTCTAGTTGGTTAGACTGTCATAAAAGGAGGAAGTGGATTGGCAGATTTCTTCATGTTTTAATCTGCGCAGTGGCAGCAGCAGTGACAAGGCTGAGATTTTTTAAAAAACACTTCCCACACCTTTTCCTCTGCAGTTGACACAACATGAGTGTCTCTAAGAAAGAGGCACCACAGAATAGCTAATATGGTGGTGTGGCAGAGGGGCATCACACCCAAGGTCTCTTGTCAAGAATAAATGTAATGATGAGTGATGCTACTTCATTTTGCCCATGTCAATTTTAATTAATACTTTATTACTTTAAAGCAAAAAACAAAACAAAAACATTAGCCACCCAGTAGAAGGCAATGGAAAAAAAGAAGTAGGACACCTGAGAAAATACTACATAGAGGAGAGAGAACCATCTCTCTCTCTCTCTCTCTCTCTCTCTCTCTCTCTCTCTCTCTGTCTCTCTCTCTCTCTCTCTGTCTCTCTCTCCTTTTGTACAAAATCAGGGGGAAGACAATTTAAATCAGCTCCCAGTTGACTCTGGGATGTAACCTTCCTTAATTTCATAGGTCTCTCTGAATGCTACACACTGCTTTGCCTTAGTTTATTCCAGCTGTAACATACGGAAAATCGACTGCTTCCTTAGGCAAATCAGGATGGAATTATTATTATTATTAATATAATTTGTTGAAGTTAAGTCCAAAGTGTTGTTAAATTACTTTCAATTGTGTTTTCTGACAACATTTACAAAGTTGGAACTATTTAGGTAATCTAGAGGTTAACTTGTCCTCCCTGCCTCCCCATTTAGGATTTTTGCCAAATTATTTACTACCTCCCTATGAGGAAGTGGTGAACCGACCTCCGACCCCTCCCCCACCATATAGTGCCTTACATCAGCAATGCGTTCCACCTGGCGGCAGCAGTGCAGCACCAGATACAAGAAACCTACAGCCAGCCCAGACAGGCTCTCTGTCAGGAGCAGGAAGCAATAATGGAAACACGGACAGCACTGCCTCCTCCAGCACCGGGAACCCCGAATCGTCCACCCTGCTAGCTGAGCGATCAACCACCAAAGCAACAAGTGGCGAGCGAAGGAACTCCAGCAGTGGGGCAGAGTTGGAAGAGACGGCCAACCAGGCGCCCTGTTCCGACAAGGAGTCAGAGTGCAAGGAGGAACTGCTTAAGGATTACAACTCGGAAAGCTTAGACCACAACAACGCCTTCTCCGATGCTAAAGACAAGACGCCGGGCAGACACCGAAGGTTCACCGGGGACTCGGGCATTGAAATCTGCATCTGCAACCAGGGCCACCACGATGGTGATCTCAAGGAGTTGGATGGGTTCATTGATGATGGGCCCATGGACTTCTGCGATAGCTGCAGTGGCCACCCTCCCCATGGAGATGAGGAAGAAGGGCTTTTCAATGCCCCGGATGAGCAGCATCAAGAGCACAGCCACCACCACCTCCCCCGGCAGCCTGTTTGTGTGCTCCTGAACACCATAAACGAACAGGACTCGCCAAACTCTCATGCCAATACCTCCCCCAGCTAAAATAAGCAAAGCGAGAAGGGATATTCTACAAAAGGATAAACAAGACTTCAGCCAAAAACAAGTTGGTTCAGCTTTTTCTTCAGATGTAACTTTGGGAATAACCCCGAAATAATAGGTATGGAGGAAGGGGCAGAAGCTTCTGGGCCTTCCCTGCCTCCTGCCCCCCCCCCTTAATTGCCTCCATCTGGTTAGGGTTTAGGATTAAGAGTGAGATCATTTTTATACATATAACAAACGAGAGAAAAACTTTTCCTATTGCTGATTTTGGTGACGGTTTACTTGGTTGGTTGTTTTCTTAGAGGTTTTCAATACCTGCTTTATTTTATTATCAGAAAGACTTAACTTGACCCTGTGAGAACAAGGAGTGCTCATGTATCTCTTCCCCCTCCCTCCTCTTTCCCAGGCGTCTTCCCAGAAGCCAGTGGCATTTGATGGCGCTGGCGGTTTGCCTAGTCAGTGCCATTGAGGGGTTAAAATGAAACCCCAGAGAGATGTGGGTGGGCTTTGGGGTTTTTTTCCTGAATTGATACAGTGCTGTACTCTCTGGCGCATTGTTGGTTAGAGCAACCTGTAGGAATCCCCCCCCCCCTCTTGAAGCTGGTGACTATAAAGGACCAGTTTCTTCCAGAAAAAAGCAAACTGCTAGCCTGAAACATAGCAGTTTATGCAAAAAATGGGTTGTGGATGGTGACTTTAATTTTATTTTTATTTGGGGGGAAAAGAAAGGCAAATGTATTCCTTCAGTTGATGACTATGAGTTGAGACTCCTGGCAGAGGACCTGCCTTTTTCCAGTACTGTGGTCTCTAAATCTCATTCAATAGGTGTGCTACAATGCAACAGAACAGGGACTTTGCAACTTTAGGCCAGCACGCTAGTTAAAATGACAAAACCAAACAAAACCAAACACACACAACAGGGCTGTCTTTTTGGCCAGCGTGCCTTCAGGTTTCAGCGATGCTTGTTGAACAAATGGAGGCAAGAACTCCATCCACTGCAAAAGGATAACTTGCAGCTTCAATGTGGAAGACCTGTGCAGTATTTTTCTTTTTTCTTTCTTTCTTTTTTAGTCCACAAGTTTAGCATGATCCTAATGGTGACCACTTAAAAGGATAGAGTGTCTGTGTTTCTCTCTTTTGATAGCGGCAACAGGCTACTGTATAACGTCTGTGAGTGTGTATGTGTGTCTGACTGCAGTACATGCATGTGTGTTTCCTACTGGTGATACGAAACTTGCTGCTGTAAGACTGCAAAAACAAAACAGAAAAGACTGTTGCTTTGCTTTAAACAAACAGTGGAGCTTTTGTTAGTAACAACCCCAAGGGGGAAGGAAAAGAAACAAACTGAAGCAGCTGAAACTAACATTCCCTGGAGCGTTCCTGTGGAAGAGTGCAAGCCTTGGTTTCTATATTAGGTGTGATAGAGATTTGTTTTCCCATTTCTTTAATTACGGTTGTCTGGGTCATTTATGTCATAAAATAGACTTTCAGATTTGATTGCTTGAAACCAAAATCAGTTTGAAATACGATGTAAGCCCAAATATAATGCCTTTTTTCTGATAATCCATGGACTGTGTCTCATTTTGTTTGGGGAAAGATAGAGCAGTTGAGATATATCACAATGAAAGAAGAGGGTTGGGGCTTTATTTTTTTGCACTTCAAAGTGAACTTAACTCATGTCCAGAATTATACGATTAACACGGGGTTGGTGAGAGCACATCTTTATGTTTCACTGTATACAAGGGAGGTGTTGGTGCATCTACATTTCCATGTGAAAATGCAAATAGGAAGGCAGTCTTGCTCCTCTCCACTGACTTCCTTCAAATATCGTCTATACCACAGGTAGGGAATCTGTGACCCTTCAGATGTTACTGGACTATAAGACACATCGTCCTTGATCATTGGCCATTCTGGTTGGAGCTGATGGGACTTGGAGTTCAACAACATCTGGAAGGCTACAGGTTCCCCAGCCCATGAGCTGCCAAGGCAAGCTGGCATGCTCCCTGCAGAAGATATTAGGGTGCGCTTAAAGGGCAGCAACAATCCTGTAAAGACTCCAAGTCACCCAGTGATCTTCATGACTGAGGAGGGATCTGAACCCAAGTGAAGTTCAGATCATTCTATCCATGACATCACACATTTAGATTTTCTGCTACCCAAATATCCTGAGCCATCTCTGTCTACATAAAAACAGCAAATTATTTGAGCAGAGCACTATCCTAGTAGCTTAGGGGAATATAGTAAAGGTAAAGGTACCCCTGCCCGTACGGGCCAGTCTTGACAGACTCTGGGGTTGTGCGCCCATCTCACTTAAGAGGCCAGGGGCCAGCGCTGTCCGGAGACACTTCCGGGTCACATGGCCAGCGTGACATCGCTGCTCTGGCGAGCCAGAGCCGCACACGGAAACGCCGTTTACCTTCCCGCTGGTAAGCGGTCCCTATTTATCTACTTGCACCCGGAGGTGCTTTCAAACTGCTAGGTTGGCAGGCGCTGGGACCGAGCAGCGGGAGCGCACCCCGCCGCAGGGATTCGAACCGCCGACCTTTTTGATCGGCAAGTCCTAGGCGCTGAGGCTTTAACCCACAGCGCCACCTGCGTCCCAGGGGAATATATTACTGTGAATATATTACTGTGCATGTTTACTGCAGAGACAGCCTACAGCAGACCAAAGCCTGATAACTACTAAAATCATCACAGTAAGGGGGATGACAGCTCCTAGGAACTTAAAGTGGACTCAAACCCCTTTGTCCCGAGTCCTCAGCTCTCCTGAGTTTCAACCCCTCTCACAAAACCAACTTCTACTTCGTGGAATTCAGCTCACTTTCAGATGTGGGAAAACCTTACTCTATATCTGCAATCCAGTTGGCACCTTTCTGCATCCCAGATGGAGACAATGAGGCTTTAATTTGATTCTGTTCTTCAGTTGATATTTGAGTTGCTTTTGATGTTTTCAAAGCACACGCAGGAGCTGGGTGGAACGTTGAGCAAATTGTGGTTGGGGTTTTGAGACACGTGTTACCTTGCTGCTGGGTCAAGACACTCCTCAATAGACTTAAAACCTTAGGAACCCCACACATTTCCTTATGCTTACATCTGCAGCACAAGGATGGTTTCAGATTTTATAGAGCTAGTACATGTGTTCCAAAGCAGATTCAATATGTGCTCAAAGCTTTCCATGGGGAGAAATGACAGAGAAATGTCAGAGTTCCATGTTAAAACAGAAAAATGAAACTTCCTGAAACTCTCTTCATTGCATATTCAAACCCCGCACTATCAAACTGCTGCAAACACCAGATTCTTTGCCCAGGAAACCCACTTTCTGCACTCAAATTACATGGTGGAAATTAAAAAAAAAAAGTATGTTTATAGTTCCATCAAGTTGCTGTGTTGTTCCATGTGTCAGAGCTATGACCAGGTTCCAATCCAGACCGGGGTTTGTTTTATCTAGCTGAGGTTCCCTGAGACTCAGGGGTGGGCTTAGGGTTGAGTTCTCATTTTACCAAGCAAGGATAGCAAGCCACTCTCCCTGTATTTTTGGCAGGTTGCTGTAGGCATTATACTGTACGTCAATCATTGGAGCTAATGTTGCACACCCCTATATCCTTTCTGCTCCTGAAGAAGATAAAAGGGACAACAGGAAGCTGTGCAAAAGTTCCTTCCCCAGATCCTTTAGAAAATGCTACTTGCCTGTTTAAAGATATATTCCGATCATGATTAAAGAAAGAAAAAGATCCTTAAAATCCCATCTTTCACACAGAAGTTTTGAAATGTAGGGATCCTGTGTCTTCTTATTAGCTGACTTATTTTCCATTGCATAAAAAGCCACATGCAGCACACATTAGTTCTTGGTTTACAAGCCTGATTTTGGCTGATTGCCAAACTACATGCTGAGCATTTTGGCAATAGTTTTATCAGCATTTTGGTAGTAGCATGTGTTACGGAGAGCAAGTCAGACAATACCTTTATTCAGGCCAGCAAATGAAATTTTGGAAGCGATCCTGAATTGGATCAAGGCTGCAGCATCTCTCCCCCCCCCCCCAGCAGCTAGCCATGTGGCTCTCCAGGGGTCGGCAAGGTTTACCTGGGCCGGTTCACTCCAGCAGAGATCTCTCCATGGGCCGGATCGCATGCAGGCCTGCGATTTCTGGCATCTACGTCTGCGCAGACACAATTTCTGGCGTCTGTGCAGACGTGATTTTCGGTGTCTACACAAGCGCGGGTGCGATTTCCGGCACCACGGAAGCAAGTCCCCATGCCGTGCTGTGCTGGTTTAGCGCAGCGTGCGAGGACTTGCCAAGTGGGCGGCTCAGTTCAGGGGCAGCTTGTGGGCCGGTTAAACGACTCCCGTGGGCCGCTTGTTGCCAACCCCAGCTCTAGGCAGCCCTCAAGCTGGCCTTTTAATGCCAGTGCCTTCCATTGTTGCTCCCTAGCTGGTGGTGTTCAGTAGCTTATGATTGTTTATTTTGCATGGGAGGATCTCTCTGTTTCTCCTTTTTTCCAATCTTAAATTCAGCTCTCTACATCTTGCAGCAATTTGTGATTTTTTTAAAACAAATACAAAAATCCCAATGAAAATTCACCAGCATTTTAGTGCAAATATCTTGTACGCATTTGTGCAAACAAGTTTCCCCCATATAATGCACAAGCTGTTCCTCTGTAGGGGGCAATATTGACTTGGAATAATTAACATCTGTGCCAATCTACAGTTTTATAGATCCATAGGAAATTAAGAAATCCAAGATTACGGGGGTTGGATTAGATAACCCTCTGGTCCCTTCCAACTCTACAATTGTATGATTCTATGAGTATGTATTTTCTGCACATACTCAGAGAGGTAAGTATGCTGTAGCAGCTTCCTCAGAGCCAGACTGTCAGCAAGACATTTGGAATATGAGAGGGAGAGTATTTCTTTCTGGATTTGTTTGTGATTGAAGAGCAGCTGTGCTCTGAGGGTTCATGCTTTCCCAGTTCATCTGGCCACATGCCCAGGCTGGAGGGCCCACAGGTATTTTGGTATTAATTCACCATGCTTTATTGCTTTTGTTCTGTGTCTGCTGCAAGAAAGTAACAATCTCCTGCTTACCATTGCTTCATATGTCCCTAGGGTTATTGTGTAACTTGGTATAATTACCCAGGGAGCCAGAAGCACACGAGGACTCAGCATGGGAAGCAACGGGAGAAGTTTATTCCCATCTGAAGGAACAGTAATAAACAGATTCCAGTGAAATCGACAGACATTGCTCATTGACGTGGGTAGGTTCTCTCAGTGTTAGCAAGTTCAATTATTGCTGAAGGGGAAGCACACATTCCTGCAAATATTAAGTACTTGCTTGTGATGTAAATACATCATACAGTAGTGCCTCGGGTTAAGTACTTAATTCGTTCTGGAGGTCTGTTCTTAACCTGAAACTGTTCTTAACCTGAAGCACCACTTTAGCTAATGGGTGCTGCCGCCGTGCCACTGGAGCACAATTTCTGTTCTCATCCTGAAGCCGAGTTCTTAACCTGAAGCACTATTTCTGGGTTAGCGGAGTCTGTAACTTGAAGCGTATGTAACCTGAAGCATATGTAACCTGAGCTACCACTGTATCTTGTAATGCTATCACCTAGCCATGGTTCTGGGCTGTCGTGAGTTTATCATCTATTAGAGTCAGCCTACGCTTTCTCTTTCTCGTTCCCTATCAGGTCCTCTGTAGGTGTGACACTGCTTCTGGAAACCATTTCAGATGTTGAATTCTCACTTCTGGCACATATTCAGGGCACTACCCTAAAGCTGAGTGCTAAAAGGAATGATGTTGATTTTAAATACAGTAACCCCAGGGCTGTCCATGACATTTTGCTCTCACACTGTCATGAAGAATTGTGTTTAATAAGATGTCTGTAAAGCCCTTAGCAGTAAGAATCAGTAACTCCACTTCTGGAAATTTCTGGTCTTAATTGTTCACCCTTTGGCATGAGGCACAAGGTATGCATTAACATAGTTCTAGTGAAAGGTATTGAGACTGTGAAAGTCAACCAATGTCAAAATGTGCAGACTGGAGAGTATGACATAAGGTAAAGCATATGAAGGGAGTAAACGGACTCTGTCTCTTAATATAAGCAATAAGAGGACACTTAAAAAGACAAGAAGCCAATTAAGATCATACAAACAAATTGCATTGCCCCATGCAGCAAGTGGCTGTGGAGACCAAGAGTTTGAGAGGATTCACAGAAGGAATGTGTTGGCATTGGCTAATGTTGTCAGAACCACCTGTTGTAAAGAGAAGTGATCTCTAATTATTTCAGGATGAGACCTTCCGGGGAAGATTATCCAGCATCTGTTCAGTGTATCTTTGCACCTGTCTCAATAGCAATGACCACTTTCAAACTGGGCTATAGAATTTTGATGGATCTGTGGAGATGACAAGTTTCTATGTTTTTGTAATATTTCTAAATATATACTGATATAGAAAGTCTTCCCTGGAAAGTGTGTGGGAAGGGGGAGTATTTAGATATTGAAAATAGTTCTCAGTAGCACAACATTTGATAATACCGACCATATTCTTTGTAAGAGCTCTAATATGCTAAAATACTGCAATAGTATTTTTTCCCCAGGTTGCTTTGTGTGTTCAGGGATTTTCCACTTTTCCCGCTGTGTCATCCCAAGATAACACAGAGAAAGCTGGATTGCTTAATCCTGTTTGACATCAGTGACAGTGTAAATGGTACAGCATATATTTCTGCACAAGGTGAACATGTTTCTCTATAACTGGGCATTTGGCTGATTGAACATTCTACTACCTTTTAAATAAGTTTGTGGGAGGGAAATCATTTTTGTTGTATTTTATGTTCTCATTTTGTGTTTTTATGTTGCAAAATGCCCTGTGATCTTCAGATGAAGGGCAGAATACAAATTAAAAAATAATAATAATCTGTTTAGGGTGAAGCCTAGACAATGGCAACAGGAATATACAAAGTGGCAGTACAACCAGTGGCAGAAAGGCAGGGCATATCTCCTTTCACTCCATCCTATGTATTATTATTGACAAAGGAAAGTGTAAGGATACGTTTTCTCTAAGGGATAAGAATACTTTAGCACCTATGGACCTGCAAACAAATAGCTTACTACTACTACAAAATAGCTTACTACTACAAATAGCTTACTACTACTGTACTACCCAAGTGGTTCCAGGATACTGCAGGGCTGTCTAATCATGATAAATCTCTTATTTTATTATATCCAGTCTCTACATGTTATAATTATTTTTGAAGCAATGCATTCTACCTTTTCCACCCAGCCAAGTAATTAAAAAAATTAATCTTCTGTAACCTAGTATGGAAAGTGGAGAGACTTGATAATGTCATCTGGTTTTATTTCTCCTATTGTGCCCTGGTGAAGTTTTAATCTATATATATGTGCCTGCACCTATTGCAGGCTGCTAAATATGAGCTTCAGCAAGCTGGGGCTATGGGACAGAGCCCTCAAGCTAAAATATGGGAATTGAAGCTGTGAGGCAGCTGGTGGGGATATAAATACTGATAGAAGTGATTTCAGAGGGAGTGTTTGCCAGCGAATGGGAAATCCAAGGTCATTAAATCATAGGCCAAACTGGCATCCCAGGTCTTGATATTAAATCTGGAAGGATACTTTATTTCATGTCTATCTGGATAGTGAAGGAAGAAGGCAGAATTTAGGTCAAGCAAAAGGATGCAGGCGTCAGTGGGTGACATTTTGTTAACACAAACGAAAGCTTGAAAGCAAACTGAGTTTGGCCACCTGGAAGATCATTTTGGGGGTACTGAGCATTTTGCTCTTAGCTTAATCAGCAAGAGCCACTGACCATGTTGCTTTATGTTGAAAACATTCTATACCTAGTCAGAAACTGGTGACTATATCAAGAGAAGAGCAGGTTGGGAAAGAGTGAAAGAATTTGCCAAAATCTGGTTTGTTTGAGCCTGTAAGGGCATTTGCAAACTGGCATAATTAACATGTGCATATCTCTCTGTATGTCTCTCTCTGTCTATGTCACACACACACACACACACACACACACATTCTCTCTCTCTCTCTCTCTCTCTCTCTCTCTCTCTCTCTCTCTCTCTCTCTCTCTCTCTCTCTCTGTGTGTCTAAGTGTAACCTTATTTTTGCTACAACAGCATGTTTCTTTCCAGTCTAATTTCAGTGGGAGAAGGGGAGCAGAGAAGGCCTCTGTGGGTGTATGTGTGAGTGCCTTGGTGATTTTATAGAATGGCGAGAGTGGCATGAGTCTGTTTGGGAAAACTCGATGGCAGTTTTGTTCCTTACATAAAAGACACCCACTTATCCACTTCCAGTGTTATTGGACATGATCCCGGTTATGAAACTCATGACTGGTGCTCACTAAAAACTTGCTCACTGAAAAGAAGTATAAGGACTAACAAGGACACCTTTTCAGAATGGTGGGTTTCTTTTCTTAACTTTGTAGGCCCAAAAACCTCGTACACTGGACTGTGCTATTAGGAGCCCTTGATCAATAGATCTAACACCTTACCAAGGCAAATAGCTGTTAACTGTGGCACACTCTGAGCTCTTCCTTGAAGTCCTTCCAACACACACACACACACACACAGAGAGAGAGAGAGAGAGAGAGAGAGAGAGAGAGAGAGAGAGAGAGAGAGAGCTGAACCAGGAACTTCCCTCACAAAGATTGCATGGTTTGAGATTGATTTTTATTTTGCAACAGCCAATGCTTAGAGCTAGAGGTGTGGGGATGATCTCCATCTTGTGGCAATTGTAGAGTATTTATTCTCTTTCTACTCCTTATTTCACTGTGTTGAGCTTTTCTTAAGCTCTCTCTCTTGCTTAACTATTTTCCTTACTATGTACACTTAAAAAAGAAAAGAAAATGAAGCGCTTGGGGTTGTTTTTAAGTCAATCCACCGTGAGCTATTTATATACCATGCATGGTGCACCTTGATAGACATGAGACTAGCAATTTGAACCAGGAGAAGTTAGCCATCACATAACAGGTCTTCAGTCTGGTGGACTCCCTCTATATAGCACTACAAGGCTGCATCCACATCACACATTTAAAGTCTTTGCTTGGTAAGAGGTGATTTTCTATATTGAATATACTTTCCAGGAAGAGGGCACTTTAGTCAAGAAGAACACACTAGTTGTTGGAAAAATAAATTCACACTAGAAACCTGAAAGTTTTTTTTACTAATGGCCCAAGCTATCTGAAACAATGAATATGCTCAGTTATCCTTCACATCAAGTCTGGGATGATCTTCTAAAATAAGTATGTTAGACCTGAAATAGGAAACATGTGGCCCTCCAAATGTTGTTTGATTGCAGATTCCATCATCCATAACCATTGTCCAAGCTGGTTGGGTTTGATGGGGCGTCCATTAACACCTGGAGTTTCACAGATTTCTCATCCTGCCTTAGATAGCTATAATGGCTTCCATCTCATAGGAGTGCTCACTTTAAAAAGTAACACAATGCCAGCATTCTTACAAATGAATATTTTGAATGGCTATTGATCATAAGCAGCAAAAGGGGGGATATAAAAAAGGGTGTGAGCTCAGCCTCCCGTTGCTGTGTAGTAGATCATCTTAACTGGCTGAAGGTACTGGAATAAGCCCAGAACAACTTTTTTTTTTTTGGTCCTCAACACATTGTAGTCTTGATCTTCTCAGGCAAGCCTTGTTTCCCAAGCAGCCCTGATCTGTTCTGGTTCAGGATAAAGGATAATAAAGATCCTACTGAATTATAGCACAACCCTAATCCTATAATGGAACTTCCTCCTGGTAAACGGAGTTAGGATTGGAGCTTTTGATGTTCCTAGAATTGTTGACAGTTATTATGGCAGATGCAGATAGGCTGTTTGTTGCTTTGGCAAGGCTCTGTGTTTATTTTCTGTCAAATGCCTAACAAAAAATATTGTACCAGTTTCTGAGAACCTGCTGCATGGTACAGATTTACATCTTTCGCACCATTTGAAGATTCTCTGAAGGAGCATTTCTCAAACTGCAAGGTAAAGCTACACAAATTGACTGGATAGCTCAGTCAGTAAAACATGAGATGCTTAATCTCAGGGTCATAGGTTTGATCCCCACACTGGGTGAAAAGTTCCTGCATTGCAGGAGGTTGGACTAGATGATCCTCATGGTCCCTTCCAATTCTACAATTATATTCTATCGACTTATTGCCTTGCACAAGTAATTTCCAGCTTTTCTAACATAAGGACTAGTTTCTCTTATTTCTTTTTTATACCAAACAAGGAGCCAGTGTGGTGTGGTGTAGTGGTTAGTGTTGGACTAAGACCTGGGAGACCAGGGCTCATACCCCCCACTCGACCATTAAGCTTATGAGGTGACCTTGGACCAGTCACTGTCTACTGTGTTTTCAGAGATGAGGGTTCTGCCATCATTACCCTTCTGCTTCCCAGCAGGCTTTGGTGCAAACTGACACCTGCACAACAGGCCAAAAAACCCCCCCATTTGAATGTCTGCTACTTCCTCTCCCCTTTCTATTTTAAGACTTTGACCAGATAGAGAAAACATGTCTTGAGCATCACCCATAAGCTACTTTTTCCTCTCCTCACTGCTGTTTACCATCTAGCATGATTTAGAGTTCTTAAGAACTCAAAAGCTTGCACATTATTTTGTGATACTTTGGTATTTTGGAATTTCTCATTTTTGGAATCTTTTAATACTGCAGCTGAGTGACTTGTGTCATAATCACCGGGAACTGTTGTAAATATGTGTGAGCTGGTGCCATCTAGCGAGCTCCACAGTATATGCAAACTGTTAACTCTTCTGCAGCTAACATGCAGAAGAGTTGCTGTAACAGCCAGATTGGTGTTCATTCACCCTGGCCAAGTTGACTAATTGCGGTAGACTATGGATGCTCATTCTGTTGAAATGTGCTTCCTGTTGAAAGATGAACAACACCTTTGTTCGGATGCTCATCTGAATGTGGGTATTGTCCACCTTTCAGTGGGATGTGCATGCAGTTGTGGGTCTTCATCCACATTCTGCTTCAACCAGTCCTGCAACTGCATACATGTATAGCTGGCCTGGGAGAGGGGAATGCTAATAGGCAACTAAACCAGGATGGCAAAATAGGAAGTTGACTGGGTAAGGGTTGTGTTCCTTTCTCTCCTGCCTCTTCACATTGAAGGCAGTGTGAGGGTTTTGTCTGCCTCCAGTAATGTTCACTGTGTAGCCAAATTTGATCAGTTTTGGAACTCCCGCTCATCAAAGAGAAATTTGTTCTCCTGGTTGGCGTCTTTTCGACATCAGTTAAAGCCTTCATCTGGCCTTTGGGGACTGAAGAGATGGTAGGCTGGTTCCTATTCAGTGTGACTTCTGTTATTGGTGCCATTTTGTATACTGTGAGTTCAAATAATATAAAACAATCTCTAGCTTCTCTGCACACTTGCACCGTTTAACTTTTGCTTTTATGACCAGGACAAATGTACATGCTCTCTGCTTCAGTGAAATGTGACATCAATTGCTGAGGGATATGTTTTAATTCAGCCAGAATCCATAATACATACCATAAAACCATGGTAAATGTGAAGCAAATATGGTAAAATATGCACACAAGTTCATCCATGCATACAAGGAATATGGAGAACGGGAACTGTAAGTCTAGTGACAAATATACTAATAGAGGAATCAACCAACCAAGAAAACAATTGTGATTGTAGTTCTATAAACCTTTCAGTAACTTTGTAGAATTAAACAACATCAACATGGAGTATGTCACGTTGAATATGGTGATCTTTGCTTCGAAGCAATCTGAGCATAGGAGTATAGCAAATATTCCCTTCTGAAATAGCTGAAGCTTCCTAATTTACTAGTTGGTATATTTTAATCATTTATTAGCTAAGTTACACTGCCATTCTATTGGAAGAAATTTCCAGTGTGGTTTGTTCTCAGGTAAATAGTGTAGGATTGTTGCTTTTAGTGAGAAAGCTTGGCATTTTTAAAAAGCAAAATTGGTTTGTGTTAATAAATCTAGGAAAACCTTCTTGAATCATATTTATTGAATCATTATCACCCCCCTCAATTTAGAGTCCTTGCTGCAAATGGTATGCAAACTAACCATGTTTAATCAGAAGCTTAATGGGGTTCACACCCTGTCAACCTTTGGCTGAATAAACAGTCCCCAAAGCAGATTTATATATTCCAAAATAAGTAATAAAAATAAAACCCTTTTAGTATTTTTGGGGAGAATATTCATTTTTATTGCCAAGATTCTCCCCATTAATGATAATTGCATTCTGCTTCATATATCTAAGTCTTTTTTAATTTCTTTCCAATTCCTCACTTAATTATCTTTATAGATGTTATGATTATTTACCTATAGTGACACTCCTACGAACTTCGCTTTTTTCTCTTATTTTCCAGCTGGTAATTTTCCCTAATTTCTTCTAATGCTATTCCTATTGCAAATGATCCCAATACTTAACAATACACAATGTCTGAAAAATTGGTGAAAAGATCTGTCTATCTGGAGGGGGAAGAAACCTAGGATAAAACATACGATATTTATCGTCAAAAGACAGAGGAGGTTTTGCACTCCCTGACTTAGAATTGTATTTTGAAGCTCCCTACCTGTGTTGAATTAAAGACTGGGTTTTGCTAGAAAATAGGGACGCGGGTGGCACTGTGGGTTAAACCACAGAGCCTAGGACTTGCTGATCAGAAGGTTGGCAGTTCGAATCCCCATGACGGGGTCAGCTCCTGTTGCTCAGTCCCTGCTCCTGCCAACCTAGCAGTTCGAAAGCACGTCAAAGTGCAAGTAGATAAATAGGTACCGCTCCGGCAGGAAGGTAAATGGTGTTTCCGTGTGCTGCTCTGGTTCGCCAGAAGCGGCTTAGTCATGCTGGCCACATGACCCAGAAGCTGTACGCCGACTCCCTCAGCCAATAAAGCGAGATGAGCACCGCAACCACAGAGTCGGTCACGACTGGACCTAATGGTCAGGGGTCCCTTTACCTTTACCTTTATTGCTAGAAAATACACAGTTGATAGACTTGGAGGGCCATGATGTCAAATATGGCTGGTATTTGGTACGGCAAAGCTGGAATACGTAAAAGCTTCGCCAGTCATGTTATTAGAAAAACCTTAGTATGGGAAAAATACAAAAAATTGTTAGAAAACGAAACACCAAAGTGGTTATTCCCAATAGAAGCTGAGACAAGGGGAAAAAATTAATAAAAGTGACAACTGGGGTACCAGTAATGAATTGCTAGACATCTCAGAAGGAGAACCAAAAATAGGGGGGGGGGAATGAAGAGATTAAAGAGTACATGTTGGACTGGCTAAATTATCACCAAATCGATTCAAAATTTAAGGTAGATAAGAAATTGGGATTCGCAGAAAAACCATCAAAATTTGAAAAAGAAATATTAAAATTTAGAGTTGAAAATTTATATAAAATGTATAGGATATTACTTGATTGGGAAACGAAAGAAGAATTTGTAAAATCATCTGTGATCAAAGGGGCACAAGATGTGGGTCATAATATTGATTTGAACCTGTGGGAACAATTGTGGAAAACAAACTTAAAATTCACTGCTAGTTATGCATTAAAAAAGAACTACAGTGGTACGTACTTAATTCATTCCAGAGGTCCGTTCTTAACCTGAAATTGTTCTTAACCTGAAGCACCACTTTAGCTAATGGGGCCTCCTGCTGCGCTGTGCGGCCACCGCATGATTTCTGTTCTGATCCTGAAGCAAAGTGCTTAACCTGAAGTATTATTTCTGGGTTAGCGGAGTCTGTAACCTGAAGCGTATGTAACCTGAGGTACTACTGTATAAGAATTTAAAAGAAGACTGGACATTATATATCGATTATATGAAAAAATATTATAACAAGAATATAATTGTAACAGGCTGACAAAAAACACTCAGCAGTAGATGTTACAACGTGGGATAATATAAGGTACTGAAAACAACTTAGTAGAGTAAGAAAACGCAGTTGAAAAGATAGCAGTTAGGAAACCAAGGAAGGAGTGGAAGGGGAGTAAAAACTAAGGTTTATAAGAGTCAAACTCAAGGAATAAGCTATGTTACCATTATTATTCATATATATGTGTTGTGTGTGTGTGTGTGTGTGTATATATATATATATGTTTGTTTTTCCCCCAATTGTCCTGTGTCTGACTGTAACACAGTATGTGTTGATGGTATGATAAAACAGAAAAGCAAATTGAAAAAAAGAAAAAACCCTTTTGGCAGTTGTATTGAGCATAACAGCAGGTGGAAAATGAAATATATGTGGGGGGAAGAAAAGCCATATATGAGAGAAATAGGATGTAGGTAACTAAACTCAATGGTATTTCTAGAGGGAGGATATAGTGGGGTAGAAGTAAGCTGTACCAAATTTGGAAGTGGATGAAATTAGTTTCTGGCTTCTTCTCTGTAGTAATACAAGTGAATAGCCTTATAAATCTGAGGAAGCCCTATCCTTGTAGCAGAAGGCTTTTAATGCAGGAATGGGTAACATGTGGCCTTCCAGATATTGTTAGACTCCAACTCCCATCAGTCCCACCCAGAATGGCCAGTGATTAGGGATGGGGCTTGTAGTCCATCAACATCTGGAAGACACAGATTTGTTAACTCTCCTGTACTGCATAGCCTTCAGTTTTGAACAAATACATGCTGTGAACAGACTCCAGCTCAGGTATGAGGCCGTTGCTCTTCTCACCCACTGTAGAGCCAGCTGATTAGACCTCCCTAACTATATCCTGCCTTTAAATGAGAGCTATTTTTCTTCCTTGAAGTAACCCCCTTATCATTTGATATTATATCCACAGCGTCTACTTGCGCTCCCCCTAGATAAGAACCAACCAGCTTCGCTTTTCTTCTGACACACTTCCTAAAGCTATTTTAATCCCATCATTGGACAGCTAATGTTCTCCCCTCTCTACAGAAAGTACTAGGACATAAAATGGGTTACATTCAAGGTTGTGGATTTTTTGCTGCTGCCCATAGGTACTGGCAAACAACAGAGACATCACAGTATTCCCATCTGCCTCTGGTGCTCATAGTTAAGTTACATAAGACCCATGACAATGGTTTTGCAGCGCTCTGTCCTTGTTTTATGCATGCTCTTCTCAAACCAGGGCTTTCCCTAATTTGTTGTGCTAGTGCTTTGGCTGGTGTCCGTTGATTTCCTAACTAATCATGACCAGATCTTTGAGCACAAGCATTTGAGGATCCTGTGCTAACATCAATGGAGGCACCAAAAAATAAGAATGGGAGGACACAGAAGGGACAAAGTTCATATCTAAATGGGTGAGCTGTGTTCCACGGGTTAAGATCACTGAAAGAAAATTAACAGTATAGGTTAATGACAGGAGTCCAGCAATGAGAGACAAATGGGGTGACCTCTTTGTTTAGAGACACTTCAGAGTTGTCACTGCTCTGCCATGCAAAACACTGCATTCTCAGTTATTCCATTGGAGTCTGAGGGAGAGATGGAAGAAGATGCAACTTTCGATGTCAAAAAAGTTTCTTATGAACTGTGGTGTCCTTTCTGCCTTTGTCCAATGTGCCTAATATATTCTACTACGTGGATAGTGGCTCGTGTCCTTGACTAAGCAGTTTACTTCCCCTTCTTGGCACACTTATCCAGGAAACCTTTTAATGAACCAGCTGAAGTAATTTTTGGTCTCTTTCCATTTAGGGAGGCTGTCTGAGAGCCAAATAACGTCACTCCTCTCTTACTTTGGCCTTCCAAGCTTCCCGCAGTGTGGCCTTCACTTTGAAATTTGGTACTTGAAGCACAACTCCAAATTTCCCCTCTGGTTCAGGCAGTGTGTGGCCTTGAGGGACGCTGAGTGTGAATCTCTGCAAGGTCCAAGCTATAAAGAGGAACAGCTCCATCTTGGCCAGGACTTCTCCCAAACAAACCCGGATACCAGCTCCAAAGGGAAGATAACTGGGTGAGGGAGAGGCGATTCTCTTCCCATCCGTATCCAGGAAACGTCCTGTGTGGGAGGAAGAACACACATAAACATATCCCCAGAAAACATAAATAAAACATAAACTGATACCATACAAGAACTTGGCTGGAATATCTCTATAGACCAGATGAAGGGAAACTTTGTCCCTCCAGATGTTGCTGAGTTATAACTCCCATCATCCCTGGTCCTTGGCCATGCTTGCTGAGGCTGATGGGAGTTGTAGTTCCTATGCTACCAGATCCTGTTTATGGTTCTTGTATTCTTTAATGAGCCGCTTAACAAGTTGGGTCCAGGACACCTCGTACCTGATCCCTTATATCCCTGCTCAGGCACTAAGGCCTATTAGTGGTTCCTCATGGCTTAGATGCATGGCTCGTACATTCAGTACTGTGGGCCCAGTTTTGTGGCACTCCTGACTTCCTGTTGCACTTTTGACACCTACCGAAGACTTTTTTAAGTATTCCAGCAGGCTTTCTGAATGAATTCTGATTTTATTGTTTTAACTCATTTTTAGTCTTATTATAATGCTCCTCCAGTATTGCTGTGATCAAGCAGTATACACAGTGTTGAAACAAATATTTGGAGGGCCGAAGGCTCTTCACATCTGCTACAGACCCTTCCCAAATGTGCCCGTGGACAGTAATTCTATAACACAGGCCCAGCGAGTCCCCCACACCTACCAGCCCCCTGTCCCCCCTGAAATAGTACTTCTGTCTTGTCAGGGTTCAACCTCAATCTGTTAGCTGGCATCTGTACTCCAACTGCCTCCAGACACTCACACAGGACATTCACCACCTTCACTGGTTCTGATTTAAAAGAGAGGTAGAGCTGGGTGTCATCTGCATACTGGTGAACACCCAGCCCAACCCCCCTGATTATCTCTCCAGCTGCTTCATATAGATGTTAAAAAGCATGGGGGAGAGGATAGAGTCCTGAGGTACCCCACAAGTGAGAGCCCAGAGGTTTGGACACTCATCCCCCAACACCACTTTCTGGGCACGGCCCAGGAGGAAGGAGCAGAACCACTGTATGACAGTGCCCCCAGCTCCAGAAGGATGTCATGGTTGATGGTATCAAAGGCCACTGAAAGATCCAGCAGAACTAGGAAACAGCTTTCATCTTTGTCCCTAGCCCGCCAGAGATGTGACCAAGTCAGTTTCAGGTACTGGGTTGGAAAAGGAATAGAAAAAGTGTGTTGAAAATCCACCCTGCCCAGACAAAAAGGGAATTTAAGCAGCACACACACACACACACACGCCAGGAGGCAAGTGTGGCAGACTCACCTGGATTAAATTCCCCTGGCTTGTCCCACTCTTTCTCATCATGGTGAATGGACCACAGGTTAATCACAACGTGAGCTCCCTTAGGAATGTCATATTTCCCAATGCTGCAGAAAGACAAAGGCCATCAGTGGCTTCCTCTTAAAAAGATAAAGGACTCCTGACAGTTAAGTCCAGTCGCGAACGACTGGAGTTGTGGCGCTCATCTCGCATTACTGGCCGAGGGAGCCGACATTTGTCCGCAGACAGTTTTTCTGGGTCATGTGGCCAGCACGACTAAGCAGCTTCTGGTGAAACCAGAGCAGCACACGGAAACACCATTTACCTTCTCACTGGAGCAGTACCTATTTATCTACTTGCACTTTGACGTGCTTTCAAACTGCTAGGTGGGCAAGAGTGGGGACTAAGCAATGGGAGCTCACCCCGTCGCTGGGATTTGAACCGCTGACCTTCCAATCGGCAAGCCCTAGGCTCAGTGGTTTAGACCACAGCGCCACCCGCTTCCTCTTACTGATGCCCTTATGTCTCCTTCTGCACCTCAGCTTTGCAGCAGATCTCACTTTTGGAAATGGACTTTACCTTGTATCTGCCAGTGCCTCGTGTGGGATAAGGAGTGGAGCTACAGGCCGGATGCGCAGAGTTTCACAAATGGTAGCGTCCAAATAAGGCAAGTGCTGCCGGTCATCAAGCTGAGGAAATCTGTTAAAGCCAAGTTTCTGATCCAGTTCCTCTTGGATCTTTTGCTGCACCTGGGAAGTGTGGAAGAGTTAGACAAATCAGACAATGAGAGCAGCAGGTTAGGAAGTCTGCAATTCAGCTCTCTTTCCCCCCTAATTTATTTAACTGTCGGCCTTACCCTTTTTCTTACAGTTGGGCGACTCAACAGTGGAAAGAAAGCTACTGCCTCTTCAAGTACCGGTACTTTTAAAATAGGGCTTCATGTATTCCTTTGCTCATGCAGTAGGTGTGAGAAACTACACTGCTAGTGGATAACAGCTTTTCCACTTCCCATTTACCAAGACCTTCTGTGCTAACAGAGGGGTGCAGGAAGCTATGGTATTGCTTGTTTGGGGAGGGCTGGTACATATGCTGCCACTAGGGAGCCATTTTTAATTACTGCATGCGGTGCATCAGTGTGTGGATTGGGTGATTCCCCCTCTCCATACCTCTAAAAATGGTGCAGTCCCATGAAGAAAGGTCACTAGGAATGAGTAAATCTTTCAATTTCAATTTCTCTCAGTTTCTCATTTTAAATTCAGTTCCACATCCTTTTGTGATTTTTTTTAAAGTCCTCGTGAAAATTCATCAGCATTTTAGCACAAATTTCTCCCAATGTGTACATTTTTGTATACAATTTTGCCCAAATATACATTTTTTTGCAAAGCAATTCCTCCCCCCAAATATAATGCACTTTTCTGTGTTATTTTAACTAATACATGCATTTATATGTATACTTTACCCTAGTATATGCACTTTTGGTACCCACTACATGGTAGGAGAACTGCATTGCATAATTCAGCGACGTGTTAATTTTGAAGGATGGCTTTCTTTTGATTCACATACTGTTTCCGAAAGTGTGAATTAGATAGGTTCACCTTTAAATGAGAACGACATCAAAATTCTCCCCCATCCCTATTTCCATATGACCTATTTATTGAGCATTCATCCTGACTTGTTTGCATTAGTTGATATTGACTGTTTCATAGAATCATAGAATTGTAGGGTTGGAAGGTACCATGACGGTCATTTAGCCCAACTCCCTGCATTACAGGAATCGACATGGGGCTTGAACCTGCATAGGATTGCACTTTATTCTACTCTTCTCTGTCTTGTTCACATAACACACTGTCAAGAATCCCCAGGAATTTGGGCAGGACTAGAGGAGCTGTACCTCTGGGTAGTGCAGGAGATAGAGCACAATCCACTTCAACACAGTTGTGGTCGTCTCCACACCAGCTCCAAAGATGTCAGCCACTGTCATGAGCAGGTGGTCATCCGTCAGCTCCTGCCCAGGCAACAGATGACTGTTGTTGTTTTCCATGTTGAGTTTGGCTTTCAGGAGTACGTTTAATAAACAATTGGTGGATTCGTCACCGCTGAACATTTCCTGGGTAGAAGATGAAAGCAACTGTGGGCTAAGATCGAGCGACAATTTATGGTCTAGGCCATCATCTACCTACCCCCAACCCCCAAACAACTACTGTCATAAGTCTTTAAAAATGCCAGCTGCCAGCCACTGCCACTGTCAGACCTCCCCCAAAACACGTAAGAGGGAAATAAAATATAAAATACAAACCTTGTTTTAAAATTCTGAAGCTGTGACTATATGCCCACTAATTTGAAATAAATTCTGTTGAGATCAATATAACATTTTGGAACATGGGCAAAAGTATCATGAAATGAGCGAGTCAGTATAGATTAGGTTTATTTATATATCTAATAGCTGCAGTCCTGTCCTGCAAAGCATATTTGCTTGAAAGTAATTAACACTGTAATGGTTCAGCAGCCAACAATTTTTTAGGGAACACGAGGAATGTTTTATTTGTTTATTGTAAACTGAGCCTTACACTGCAAGACTCTGTATGTCTATTGAGAAGTATGTCCCACTGAGCTCAATAGCACTTACTCTCTGGTATTGCAGCCTGATCATTCTTATTATTCTTATTCTTATTATTTATATACCGCCCTATACTTGGGTGTCTCTTGGGCCAGCCCTGATCTCTGCCCATACATTAAATGAATGAATGAATCTTAGTCACTGTGAAAAGTGACTTTGACTTTTATGGAGGTGAGAAGCTCAGAGTAGCATTTTTTAGTTTCACAAGAAGAATAAACTTGTGAGGTAGATTAGTGCCCAAGGCTACCCTGAACATTAATCAAAGCTGAGCAAGGATTTGAAACTGGCTTTCCCGCAGCTAACCCCAAAAGTATAACCACTGTCTTGACAGGAAGAACACAGTAATGCCCGGCCACACAATCCCATTGTTAATGCCACTAACAGCACCTGATATTCCAGATCTGTTATAGTGAGGGTAATATGGTTTGCCAATGAGTCTGATTATTAGTGTTGTGAACCATTCTGGGAATGATATATAAAATATTGTATTTCTTCTTAAATGACTGGGCTTCAGAGGACATGACAGCAAAGCATGTAGGATCTTTCTGTTCTATGTGCTCTGTCCAATTTAACATTTCTTACTGTGCCAACATCCCCCCCATCTTCCTGGTTTAGGACACCTGGTGACTGAGAGCTCCAGAACTGAGGCACCAGAACCGAGGCTTCTTCCCACTTGTGGGCCTATTGTTAAAAAGGTGGGAGAAGGTAAGACATAGAGTCTTGAAGCAGGGTCCTTCTTTATGCACACATCTTTCTCTCCTTCCCTTTTCTCTCATCATCCAAAATTGTGTTCTAATTGTGATTCATATTGGAGTACCATTTTCATCTTTGCTATGACGCTCATTGCTTTTATCCACAGATCCTTCCATCTCCATGAAACAGCTTTCTCTCTTTTGCTGGGTTTGCTCCTCTAAGCATCTCTTTACCCTGGCTTTTGAGACTTGAGGTGCATATTTTTAGGACCCACCTTACGTCTGTGTGTGTAAGTTATTTTTAAGTGTTTTTAATATTGTGTTTTAATTGTTGTAACCCACCCTGGGACCTTAGGGTGAAGAACAGGTAATTAATAACAATAATATTAAGTGTATTCTACTTACTTTATGTTTTGCAAACTTCTGCTGTAGGAGCTGATCTCTTGCTTCCACACACTTCCTCAGCAGTACCAAGTCTTTATTGGGAAAGAGCTGGAGAAAGAAACAACCATAATGACAATTCTTTTCCTGTCTGCAGAAAATAATCCCCTCTCCAGAACTCCTGTGTTAATCCCTGCCACTAAGGGTTATGTAGCAGACAGATCTGTTCCATGTAATGTAGACTGTGATCTGACTAGATGCTTCTGGCATCCTGCACATGCCTCAAAATACCTGTAAAGTGGTACCTCGGGTTACATATGCTTCAGGTTACAGACTCTGCTAACCCAAAAATATTACCTCGGGTTAAGTACTTTGCTTCAGGATGAGAACAGAAATCGTGCAGCGGCGGCGCAGCGACAGCAGGAGGCCCCATTAGCTAAAGTGGTGCTTCAGGTTAAGAACAGTTTCAGGTTAAGAACAGACCTCCAGAACGAACTAAGTACTTAACCCAAGCTTCAAATCAACTGTATAACTTAGTATGATTTCTCTTCCAGTAAAACCTCATGGGTCTCTATTCTGACTTTCTATACGTTGCAAAGATTGACATGATGTGCATGAACATGGAAGTACAGAATATCTGCATCAAATATATCCTATTGAAACAAGTAACTATGGATTTTGCCCAGTCAAAGAACACATTCTGTTCAATGAACACAAAGTGATTTTTCCCCTCCCTCACATAGAATTCTAAGTTAGCTGATCTATATGCTATTGCCCACTCGAATAACTGTCTATCTATCTATCTATCATCTATATCTATCTATCTATCTATCTATCTATCTATCTATCTATCTATCTATCATCTATCTATCATCTATCTATCTATCTATCATCTATCATCTATCTATCATCTGTCTATCTATCTATCTATCTATCTATCTATCTATCTATCATCTATCATCTATCTATCTATCATCTATCATCTATCATCTATCTATCATCTATCTATCTATCTATCTATCTATCTATCTATCTATCATCTATCTATCTATCTATCATCTATCTATCTATCTATCTATCTATCTATCTATCTATCTATCTATCTATCTATCTATCTATATCTACCTATCTATCTATCTATCATCTATCTATCATCTATCTATCTATCCTAAAAGAGTACCTAACCCTCTCTCCTCAACCTCTCTTAATGAAGAATGGCAAATCAGGTGAAAATGTGTTATTTAGTTGCTAGCCCTTCCCACCAGCTCTCACCTGAAGCCAAGGGAAGATATCCAACATGCTCTCCTTGGCTACAGTATCCACAATGCCTTGGCTATATTGGAGCATGGACTCAAACTCAGGGTCTCCACGCTGGTAGGATGAGTTAAAGCAGATGGTGCACACCACATTAGTAACAGCACGTGCCAGTTCAGGTGCCATGTCCAGGGGCAAATTCTGTTTAGCACTCAGAAGTTCACACAAAGTAGCTGCTTCTTGACAGACTAAAAGAAGAGATGCATGAAGGGATGTTAAAACCTTTAGGAGCTATAAGAAGGTGGTTATGAATAAAGATGAAAGGATGAAACTGAGGGACATTGGCAACCCAGATTTGGAGATGGGGTAACTTTGAAATAGACAGGGTAATCCATCAGATAAGAATGCTGGTTCCACATTGGGAGAAGGGTTCAAAGCCATTTCCTCCACAAACTTGCTAATGGCTTTGTCAGGAGGTCATTATCTTTCTGAAGTGACTATACTACTTCCCATATTAAGAATCCTTGCTGTCTGGGTAGCTATTCTATTGTTCCTGACATGCGCAGTATAATTTGAGATCTTGTCTATTCTTGTTTTACTTTTTTTTTAGCAGAAAGAGACTGATAAAGAGTATTTATTTGGCCACACTGCAAGTAAGTTCTGACCACTATAATAATAATAATAATAATAATAATAATAATAATAATAATAATAATAATAATAATAATAATAATTTATTATTTATACCCCGCCCATCTGGCTGAGTTTCCCCAGCCACTCTGGGCGGCTCCCAATCAGTGTTAAAAACAGTACAGCATTACATATTAAAAACTTCCCTGAACAGGGCTGCCTTAAGATGTTTTCTGAATGTCAGGTAATTCTTTATCTCTTTGACATCTGATGGGAGGGCGTTCCACAGGGCGGGCGCCACTACCGAGAAGGCCCTCTGTCTGGTTCCCTGTAGCCTCACTTCTCGCAATGACGGAACCGCCAGAAGGCCCTCGGCGCTGGATCTCAGTGTCCGGGCTGAACGATGGGGGTGGAGACGCTCCTTCAGGTATACAGGACCGAGGCCGTTTAGGGCTTTAAAGGTCAGCACCAACACTTTGAATCGTGCTCAGAAACGTACTGGGAGCCAGTGCAGATCTCTCAGAACCGGTGTTATGTGGTCCCGGCGGCCACTCCCAGTCACCAGTCTAGCTGCCGCATTCTGGATTAATTGCAGTTTCCGGGTCACCTTCAAAGGTAGCCCCACGTAGAGCGCGTTGCAGTAGTCCAAGCGTGAGATAACTAGAGCATGCACCACTCTGGCGAGACAGTCCGCGGGGAGGTAGGGTCTTAGCCTGCGTACCAGGTGGAGCTGGTAGACAGCTGCCCTGGACACAGAGTTAACCTGCGCCTCCATGGACAGCTGTGAGTCCAAAATGACTCCCAGGCTGCGCACCTGGTCCTTCAGGGGCACAGTTACCCCATTCAGGACCAGGGAATCCTCCACACCTGCCTGCCTCCTGTCCCCCAAAAACAGTACTTCTGTCTTGAGAGGATTCAACCTCAATCTGTTAGCCACCATCCAACCTCCAACCGCCTCCAGGCACTCACACAGGACCTTCACCGCCTTCACTGGTTCTGATTTAAAGTGATTTACTACCACTAAGTGACAGTAAAGGACAAAACAAGACGATGCCCTGTACTAAGAATTTTGTACAGTCTCCTTCCTGCTTCCCTTTCCTCCCATATGATACTTCCAATCTGATGCAGGCTGAGAAAATTAATTCCTATATGTATAGAAGACAATCAGAATCATAGCTGCTCCTCCCTGCAAAGAGTTTTCTTCTTAATTGACCCCAAAGATTGGCTGCAATATATTAGGGGGTCATAGGGGCATGCCTAGAAGGGATATGATCCAGTACATTATATCTAATTTTCTTTGTCCCAGTGATCATGTGTTTCCTATAGTTATTCAACTGGGACATCCTGCTTTATATATTTATTTTTTGTTGCTCTTTGAGATTATTAGTATTCTGTTAGACCTTTTCACATTATACAGGTTTGGGGTTTTTGGGTTGTTTTTTAAAAAAAACACACATTACACTACAAATCCATGATTCACCTGAACCCCAGTAGTCTGTGTGATGAGAAGAATATAAAATACTGTACAAAGAAAATATTTGTAAGGAAATCCGATTGCTACTCCTAAAGTTGCAGGTGCCTAATACATGCCTGAAATTATTCAAAGTGTAGTTCTAGGAAGATAATGCACCCTCCCCAAAAGAGCACAGTTGCTCCAGCATAAACCAGCATGTGGCTATAAGATGGAATTCTACCTTTGAAAGGTTTAGGCAGCCAAACACAACTGCACCCAAACTCTGTACCAATGGTTGGAAACAGACTTAACATTCAGAGCAAGCATAGATATGCTTAGAACTGGGAATGGGTGCACACTTCCTCTAGTTCTTTTCCCCCTGCACCTTCACTCCTGAATGGACACACATAATTTAATTTGGTTGCCACCCCTCTGCGCCCCCCCCCCATGTTTCAGGTGGACTTTCACATTTTTGCACATAACTATCATTTTTCTATTTCAATATCTGTTCTGAGAAGGCAAGTAAGGAGGTGGTTTCAAGAGTGATGCAAGCACCAGCTGATCAGGGAGTGATGGCATAAATCCAGTTTCAGCTGCAACCTAGAAAAACAGATTCCTCCCTAAGCTCAACCTGAGGTTTGTGGTGTGTGCCTAAATTCTGGTGATGTGTATATTTGCACTCTGGCTGGAGGAGAATGAACACTGCTCTGAAAACAAATGCTTAAAGTGTTATTCAGCCAAAGAGGAGCAAATTACCCTAATGTTTTGGCCACAAGAGTCATCACTAGGATCTTATCTCCTCAGCTCCCTTCTTGGATTTCTCTTACAGCAATCCCAACTTTTCCTTAGTTTACTTACTGATTTTCTCCAGGGCCAGAGAACCCTTTCCAAACATGGAGAGTGCAGAATGTGCCAGCTTGCGCTGAACTTTCCAGACCGGGCTGTAATTGGCAAATGCAATGTCTTTTCCGTTTCGAGTCAGCAAGTCTGTTGTCACCTTGAATCAATGAAGAAGAAAACTTAACAGCATTGTAGTTTTATTTTACTTGGAAGGAGGAAAAACGCAAACAACTATTTTCATCAGATTCATTCTTCTGCATTTGATTAAAATTTACTTTTTAAAGCCACTTCAGACCAAAAAGTTATTCACAATATCACTGATACAGGTTTGTTATTCCCTAATTATTATGGCTTAAAATGGGCAAATATATACAAACCAGTTTTGTATGTTAAAAGCCTATTTCCCCCCAGAATTGTTCTCTTTTTACAGAAGAGAGGATGTTCCTTCATTCTGGAATTAAAACAGATTTCGGCTGCAGTCCTACACTTGGCTCTAAGTAAGCTCTAGTGAATGTAATGGAACTTATTTCTGAATACAGCGGTACCTCGGTTTATGAACTTAATCCATTCCAGAAGTCCGTTCTTAAACCAAAACCATTCTTAAACCGAGGCACACTTTTCCTAATGAGGCTTCCCGCCGCCAGTGCCCTTCCACCATTTGGCTTCCGTTCGTAGACCGAGGTAGAGTTCACAAACCGGGACACTACTTCCGGTTTTGTGGAGTTCTTATACTGAATAGTTTGTAAACAGGGCTGTTATTAAACCAAGGTACCACTGTAGACATAATACTGCAACATTAGTGCCTTTTCATCTGTATATTAGGGAACCTGCATTCACACTGAAGAGGTATGAGGGTGTAATTTAAGAAGTGCAGCAATTCATTTATTTATTAAAATTATTTTATTGAATTGTTTAAAAATGCTACCTTAACAAGAAAATGAAGAATCAAACACTTTCTGGTTTACATTTCTGATTCTTTGTTTTCTTTATTTTTGTTACGGCTGCACTTTTTTTTTTAAGCAAAACAGAAGGTGCAGCAATTTATCTGGGTCATAAAATTGGGAAATTCTTTGAAAGGTTATTAAATGTTGCATATTACTTAGAGGCCAAGACCAATAATTCCTAAAGCACCTCTGGAACCATTCCAGCGCTGCAGATCTTACAATCAGCCTTGTTTTATGGCATAGTCAAGTAGTTTTGCTGTTGGATTTTGTATATATATACATCCCTCTTCAAAGTCAACATCCTAGGAGAAGAACCTAAATGATTCCCAGACATCAGAAAGGTAGGAAAACAAAATATATGAACATGCCACTTTGTCTAAGGCCACAAATTATATTTGATTAAAGAAAGGCGGAAGTACTATCTAGAACTCAGCAAACATTAATTTATCATACTAAAGGAACCACATAGCTCACGATCCACATCTATGTATTTTAAACTGAATGAATATTTACTGTGTAATGTCTATAATGCATATAGATCATAAGCATTTAGACATGCCAAGGCTAATGTTTCAATGAAAAATAAGTATAATCTAAAAGTAAGATGCATGAAAGCATTTGCTTCTTCACCTCTTCTCCTTGAAAGTTAAGAAAAGTATAGGACAGAAAAGGGTTATAATCAACCAGAAACTGCCTATCAGAATCTGCCTCTTCCTGGCCATGCTGCTGCTCTCCAGATAGTTTTTCTCTCTCTTTGTATTGGGTTACAAAGACAAGTTCATAGGAGTGGCAAGGCAACAGCTCAGTGGTGAAACACATGCTTTTTATGCAGAAGGTGCCAGTTTCAGTCCTTGCATTAGAAGGATCTTAGGTACTGGCAAGAAATCTGCCAAAGCCCTTGAGTGCTGCTGCAAATCAGAGTAGAGAATACTGTACTACAGGTATCAATAATCTTATTCAATAAACCAGTTCCAGAAATTTATAACCTGCAGTTAACTCAGCAACCCAAGTAGTAACTCTTCCTTAGGAACAAAATGGGTGATGCTTTCATTCAAGGAACACAGAAGCCCACTTGTATCATGCTCTGAAGAGCAAATGCATGTTCATAGAATTATAACAGCTTTCGCTGAGGGCAAAATGCAATGTGATAGAGCAAGCCATGACTGCTCACCTCATTTCCCATGCACAATCACCCATGTAAATTTCAGGTATATTTCTTCTAGCCTAGCTCAATCCTAGAACGCTGTTCTGGGCTGGAGATAATGTTTCTGGGATGACTGAACACAGAGGAGAGGTTAGAGGATTCAATGCTCATCACCTGTATGTCCCTTTTCATGTTAAAACCACCCTGTTTTCTGCTGCAGACAGCAGGTCATAACTTAACAATATACAGTGGTACCTCTGGTTACGAACTTAAAAGAACATACAGTGGACGCTTGGGTTGCGAACGTGATCCGTGCAGGGTGCACATTCACAACCCGCAGCGTTCGCAACCTGCAGAGGTGCATCTACACATGCGTGGGTCGCGATTCAGCATTTCTGCGCATGCACAAAGTGCAATTTAGCGCTTTTGCGCATGCACAACTGTCAAAACCCGGAAGTTACCCATTCCAGTACTTCCAGTTTTCGGCGGTCCGTAACCCAAAAAAATGCAACCTGAAGCGTCTGTAACCCGAGGTATGACTGTACTCTGTTGTTTCATCACCTCTTCCACTCTACCCACCAGATTTCATGGCTTAGAAATAAGGAAGACACTTGTAGCTTGCTTACCTTTTGAGGTCGGCCACCAAAGATCTTCCCTTTCTTAAGCAGCACCTCTTTGGCATGGGTATAGTTGTGGACCACTACTACATAACTGGAGCCCATGTACAAGGAGTAGATGCTGCCATACTTCTGCTGCAATCTGTGGAAAAAGAGATGGTACTGGGTATGTCCAATAAAATAAAAGAGGCTTCCGATGACTGGCAGGGATGGCAGGCATCTGGGGTAGTTTGCCTTGGGCTCCAGTTTCCCTTTTGCCATCCTCCAGAAGGATAGGAGAGCCAGCCCCAAGAGTAAGGCAGCCAGTAGAATAGTCATTGCCCCAGGTGGTTTGCTGCTTAGTCAGCAATCAAAGAACAAGAAGACAAAGGGAAGCAATGTCCTGCAACAGCCAAGTTACGGCTCTTATAACTGTTTGTAGTCACATGCTTTTACCTTGGGGGTGTGCCAGGCCTTGCTGGACAACCCATGGGAGATAGCAGTAATCTGAAGCACGAAGGCTAGCCTTGCCTCCTGCCAAAAAAAGAGAAAAGCAGTAACAAAGTGCAAAACTCTTTAGCGGATCTGAGCCAAATATACAATCAAAGATATGCAGTGGGAAATGCATAAGTAAGGGTTATTTGGTTTAATTAAAATGTATAATCTACTTTCCCATTCTAAAAGCAGTCCTCAATATCCCCATAATACATTCCAATATGGGGTAGCCATATCCCCCCCAATTTGTTCATGAAAGACACAAATCTAAGCTGTCAAACTCAATTCTCTATGGAAGTTCTAAACTGGGGTGTCTAAGGTTTCTTAATGCAAAGCAGAATTTATTAATTATCCCTCTATTGGCTGATACGTTTATGCTCACAGCTTACTTTAAAAACAACATAAAGGGCATTAAAAGGTAGCAGATCTAAAAATGCAGCATAAAAATAATTCAATAGGACCAGTTCAAAAAAGGACACGGACTGGGAAAATAAAATTACCTGGTGTGGTGAAGGTATCAGAGTGGGACAGCATTCCAAGGCTGTGTGCCACCACTGAAAAGGCCCTTTCATTATGACAGGCTGGTCACGGCAATTACTAAAGCCAGAATCCAAATGTTTCACTAGTGCAATGAGTTTTAGCTGTGTGATAGAACTTCCATACACTCTCATTTCTGCTTGTGGCTCCTGGGGATTTTAGGGGGTGGGTCATGGAAAGAAGAAAAGGTGGGAAGGTTCCACCGTGCAGATACAGTGGTACCTCGGGTTAAGAACTTAATTCTTTCTGGAGGTCCGTTCTTAACCTGAAACTGTTCTGAAGCACCACTTTACCTAATGGGACCTCCCACTGCTGCCGTACTGCTACAGCTCGATTTCTGTTCTTATTGTGAAGCAAAGTTCTTAACCCGAGGTACTATTTCTGGGTTAGCAGAGTCTGTAACCTGAAGCATCTGTAACCTGAAGCGTCTGTAACCTGAGGTACCACTGTAATGTTAGTTGCTGAAATTGCACTTCCAAGCTTGTGTCACAGGAGAGCTCAGTGAATTGTTTTGGCAACTCATATCTTGTGGCACCTTAAAGACTAACACATTTTAAATAATGGTATAAGTATAAGCTTTCTGGCACTTTACTTCATTGGATCAACCGATGAAGTGGACAATAGTCCATGAAAGCTTATGCCATAATAAATTTGTGAGTCTTTAAGATGGCACAAAATATCTTCCCCTTGAGACCAGCTTTCTATGACATCCCCATCTCCAGGTGTCAGGGTCCATTTTGACAGTTGTGAAGACTGCCATCCCTTGGGGGGGGGTCACTATTTCTTGATACTTCTCAAGGTGACAGCTGAGGGACGCTGCCTTCTAAAGTAATGACAAGATCAAAGCTGAATGTTCTGAGACCCCAGATAAGTTATGCAGTTGGATACTGCTATGGCTAAGGCCGGTACTGTCAGTTCCCCATATCCATTCTGCCTAATTTCCATTGCAACCTTGGAACAGTCTCAGCTGAATTTGCTTAGGCAGATAAAAACATTGGTACCTTGGGTTACATACGCTTCAGGTTACATACACTTCAGGTTACAGACTCCACTAACCCAGAAATAGTGCTTCAGGTTAAGAACTTTGTTTCAGGATGAGAACAGAAATCGTGCAGCGGTGGCGCGGTAGCAGCGGGAGGCCCAATTAGCTAAAGTGGTGCTTCAGGTTAAGAACAGTTTCAGGTTAAGAACGGACCTCTGGAACGAGTTAAGTACTTAACCCGAGGTACCACTGTATGTAGCATTTTCATGTGTATTGTTTACTGTAGATATCTATTTCTCCCATTTAGGCTTCTTAAGTTGGCCAAAATAGCAATTGGAAGCTTGCATGAAATTGAGGATGCAGAGGTGATACCAGTAACAGTTGGTGAGGTGGGGCAGCGTTGCTCACCAGGCTTCCCAACCCTGAGTGTCACTCCCAGTTACCAGGAGAGGGAAGGATGCAGTGGCAGGGAGCTTGGTGCAGTGTGAGCATAGTGGCAGGTACATCAGATTGGTTCTGCCACTGCACTTGCCACTGCTCTTGCACTAAGCTCCTCACTTTCTCCCCTTCTTGCTGTCGGTAACGGGCAGGGATGCTTGATGTTGGGAAGACAGGTGAGCGGTGCTGCTTCTCCTGCAAGGAGAAAACTAGCCCAGCAGGGAGATTACTGGCACAGAACATTTCTCCAGGATGTGTTCAGTTTCTCCTTACAAGGAGTTTTTATATGCAGGCAAAGACAAAAGTGTTGTTTCCTACCATGAAGTGCTGGCTGCAGCCCATTCTTTCACCTCAGTGTTCTACCACCTCCTTTCACTACAGGTTTAGCTGACAACTATTAATATTTTCATACAGTGCCATGTCTGCACTTGGCATTTTACAAAGAACGAGCAGAAAGGTCCCTGACCAAAGGAGCTTAAAACAGTAGTTCTTGAAGGGTGTGGTACACCACACTGGTGTGATTGTGAGTGCCTCTCTGGTGTTTCTGCTTTGTCGCTTTAAATTTGATTAAAGATTTGTATTTTATTGGCTGGGATTGTGATTCTGTTTTCTGTTCTCATTTATATCTGAGTATCTTGGTAGAGGAGGGGTCTGTGTGTGTGTTTGTGTATGCGCGCGCGCGCGCAAATAAATCACTGTGTGAAGAAGCGGTGATCCTGAGAAATTAATAATAATGGGGAAGGGCATGTCCCCATTACTTCTTAATGTCTGACTGTGTGGGTCTGACAGACTGAGAACACAACATCCGTAAGATCGTGGTCTGGACCCTCTGGGAGAGCGGTTTCGCTGTCTTGCCTTTTCACCTGTTTTGCCCTTTCTCGCTCGCCGTCGTTGCATCCTTCACGTGGGAGACGGGCTTGTTCGGGCGGGTGACATTACCAAGATGGCAGCACCCTCAGCTGCGAGCGCCGTGGACGTTCAGACTCGATTCGGCCACTCGGTGAAGGGACTGTTGACCGAGAAGGTGACCAGCTGCGGCACGGATGTCATCGCCCTCACCAAACAGGTGCTGAAGGGTTCTCGGAGCGCCGAGGTGAGAGAGACTACGAGGCCCAGAAAGCACTGCGCTGCGGCAAAACTTTAGACCGGCAGCTGGGGAGCGCAATGCATGGTGGGATTTGTATTCTCTGTGGGATGCCGGCTGTTTTGGAACTGCTCCAGCTTCCTATCGCTGTAAGAGGGGTGTAGTGCCCTAGGCATGGGGGGAGGGGGGTTGGACAGCAGCTGAGTAGTGCTTTCCATTGTACTCCTTGTTCTGGTTTTGAAAATGGGTATCGGTTTAAAATCAAAAGTTCTCAGCACACTTGCTGTTTCCACCTCCTTTTAAAAAGCCGTAGTAGTTCTCTCCCACTAGCTGCAATCATAAAATACTGTGCTCCGCACTGTTCGGGCTGACAAATGATTGGCAATATGAATCTTGGTCTGCCTTTCTGCAGAGAAGCCTGCAGGATTGGGCCAGCATCATCCTCTCACAGTATCTTGCCTGTGGGAAGTCCCCAAGCTAGACATGAGAACAACAGCCTTCTGCCCACTTGTGATTCCCAGCAACTGACAGTCTCCAAGCTGAGAAAGGGGTGGGGGTAGGGATTTGATACAAGAACATAAGTGATGATGCTTTTGAAAAGGACAAAAAGCCCTGTTGTTTTTGCCTAGGAGGGAGGATTTTGACTTTTTAACAGTCAAAATTTGTAAAATTTATTCCCTATTTTGAGGTATTACATTCAAGTGACTGAACACATCTGCAAGATATGTCGGCCTTAAAAGCAACAAGTTGTCAAATAAAGAAGCATATGTGGTGGGTGGGTTTGGAAGTACTTTTTATTTATTTTTTTCGCTCCCATACAAAAAACCTTAAAAATTCTTCTGCTCATGAGAATAAGGTATAATAGAAGTTAGCCGCTCCCTGCAAGGCCCCTTCCACTTGGCCTGGTGGACGAGGCCCAGATTCACCAGCCCTACTGAAGAGGCTCTTCATGAGGCCAGAGGAACATTGCCTGACTCTTGTTTTATTGATTTAATATGCTGTAAACCACTTTGAGATTTTTATTAAAAATAGAAAGCTAAATAAATAAATAAATACCCTTCCAGAGAACTCCTGGCAGAATGCAAGGAGGCAGGTGCAGCACTCAGAGCAAATCTGTTGCCCCTCTCAAAGTGCCACTTGAGGCAACAGCCTCACAGGGGCTCATGGGGGAGGGGCTGCATGGCATTACCTATTTTCTGGGACTCCCTGGGTTAAAACTCTGGGAGATGATTTATAGCAAGGTAAAGAGAATATTTAAGGAGGCTCTACCCAAAAGACCAGAAGCTTTTCTTTTAGGGATAACTGGGACAGATGTACCAAAAACACCCAAAATAATTTATTCTTGTCTGTGAGCAAGAATACTATATGCACAAAAAAATGGTGAGATGAGGCAGTACCTACTAAAGAGGATTGGCAGTTGAAACTGATGGAATATGCTGAATTAGCAAATTTAACTAGTAAAATTACAAAAAAAATTCCTTCCAGTAGCACCTTAAAGACCAACTTAGTTAGTTCTTGGTATGAGCTTTCGTGTGCATGCACACTTCTTCAGATACACTGAAATAGAAGTTGCCAGACCCTTCTATATAGTGAGAAGGTGGGGAGGGGTATTACTCAGAAGGGTGGTGGGAATAGGTGATTAATCACCCATTCCCACCACCCTTCTGAGTAATACCCCTCCCCACCTTCTCACTATATAGAAGGGTCTGGTAACTTCTATTTCAGTGCATCTGAAGAAGTGTGCATGCACACGAAAGCTCATACCAAGAACTAACTTAGTTGGTCTTTAAGGTGCTACTGGAAGGAATTTTTTTGTTTTGACTATGGCAGACCAACACGGCTACCTATCTGTAACTAGTAAAATTACAGAGCAAGATGAGACTTTTTTCAAGGAGGATTGGAAAATGTTTGTAGATTATTTTTTTTTTTATTGCAAACATGTTAAACCGCAAGCAGGATTTGAGTAAGAACAGCAGAAAATGTATACTGAGAATACGGTGGAGGAGAGAAGCCATAGAATAATTATAATATGCAGCAGTACTAGGAAATTTGAGGAAACCATGGAAGGGTAGAGGGGAAGTCAGACACTAACGGAATGCTAATTGGAAAACGCTGTACAATTTGTTTTCTTTTCTTTTGGAAAACATATAAATATGTTTATTGTGTTTTAGCAGACAGCCATTATACACATGAAAATGATAACAAAAATATTAATACAGTAATAGAGATTTACATTTCTGCTTTAGTATTTAAAGGATAAATCATTCCCTATAACCCCTTTAAGTTTAATAGCATGGATTTGTAGAGCCTTAGCAAGAAATATTCTGAAAGGATATATACTTCTCTACAAGAGACAGCAAACAACAAGTCTTTGCTGGGGGTGACCTTCCCTTCTATGTTCTTAAGGAGCACATGAGTTCTGTCTTCTATTGGCACAGAGTTGCAACCATAAACTTTGTCCTTCTTAGGAATTCCTTTGTGCCAGCTTATCTAGTCCTCTAGTAGAAGGACATTTAAACTTGCCTGTGTAAAGGCTACCCTCATTTCAATGTTTGGCAGGTCTACCAGATATCTTAGAAGGGATAAGTTCAATGGAATAAAGGCAGCATACAAATTATTCGATTGTCAAGTCTTGATTTCAGCTGCTCATGATTGCATCTCAATGTCCCCAAGCCTTTGGAGCAGAGGTCAGCAAACGTTTTCAGCGGGGGGGCAGTTCACTCTCCTTCAGACCTTGTCAGGGGCCAGACTATGTTTTGAAGAAGAAAAAAATGAACAAATTCCTATGCCCCCCAAATAACCCAGAGATTGTTTTTAAATAAAAGCACACATTATACTCATGTAAAAACATGCTGATTCCTGGACCATCCGCGGGCCGGATTTAGAAGGTGATTGGGCCAGATCTGGCCCCCGGGCCTTAGTTTGCTTACCCGTGCTTTGGAGTATTAATTCTTTAGCTTACTTGAAACCTTGTGTCAAAATAAAAGAGAATTCCAAACTCATGGCAGCCAACTGCATGTTTCCATGAGTCCCAAATAATATTTTTTAACCCTTTGTTTGTTAAGCCTGCAATAATTCTTACATTTAGATTGCTTAAATGCTATTGGAATAGTAAGCTATGAGCAGAATTGCCACCTTTGAGGACCAGTGGAATGCTACATCACTGGCACCTAAGAACAGGAAACTTGTGTATCTTACTGTGGCTTCCATGTCTTTCAGTTCTTAGGTCAAGCTGCCAGAAACATGGTGATGCAAGAGGATGCCATTCTGCACTCAGAAGATGTAAGAAATACTTGAGCTACAAAAGTGGGGACTTTGTCAGATAACTAGGTTCTTCTCTGTGAACTGCAAGACATGGGAAAAAGAGGAGGTGACTCATAAAGTGCAGGGTTAGGAATTGAAAGGTGTTTGTTTCTCCACCATTCCTAACATGATCTGGACTTCACCTCAGAAGCACTATAGGCTACCTGC
Organism: Podarcis melisellensis; assembly: GCF_964234715.1. Taxonomy (NCBI): domain Eukaryota; kingdom Metazoa; phylum Chordata; class Lepidosauria; order Squamata; family Lacertidae; genus Podarcis; species Podarcis melisellensis. The sequence continues at coordinate 44,422,116 of NC_138537.1, forward strand.
CTTTATCATTTTCAAATAGTCTACATTAGTCTTTATATGTTTATCAGAATAGCCTTGACATTAGTATTATTGGTTAGATTTAAAGAAAATTAAACAGTCATTGGCTTATTGTTATCTATACCAAGAACGTTACCAGCTTTGAGCTAGACAATAAATAAATAAATCATTCATCTCTAGTTGTTCATCTCTGAAATATGGGACTGTGGACATTGCTACATACGGTTGGCTTATATATCTGTGCATCGCCGCCCCAATAATTCCAGTCTTGTGCCTTCATGATTTATGTTGGAGTTTCAGGAAGTAAGTGTATGTGTGGGGGGAGGGGGGCTCATTTAATTTCACTGCATACAGGTAGTGTAGTGACAATAAAGGTTTATTATTTATTATATTAATTCTTGAGCAGTATTGGCAGTCTACAGACTTCTAGGTGAGTCAGTCTATGTGGCAAGGGAGCTTGCTCAGCTTCTGTGGCTAAGAAGGGAACTCTGCTTCCTATGAAACTCAACCAAAACTAGAAAATGTGATTACATTTTCCCATAATTTATACAGTTGCTGGTGATGAACTTTAGGCCATGGCTGGTGGCAGCTGGTGTGGTTGGTTACAGATGGTATGTGAGCTGTATGTTGTCCAGCCCAAGCCTGGTAGATTTTTATTTTTTATTTTAATCAAGCTTGCCAATTAGGAATCTTGCTTGTTGCTCTCAGGATTAGAATTCCAAAATTACTGAACTGAATCTGAAATCCAATATTAAATAAAATTAAAAGGGGAGCTCCCAAATGAGTTCTAGGAGGGTGTGTCATGATCAGAACTGAAAAATTTGGGAGAATGTATGAAGTGGCTAGGTATAGAGCTGGAAAAATAAAATTGTTAAATAAAGTTAATTTCAAAGGCTTTCAGATCATTCAGGACAACAGATACTCAAGGCTAGGAGAGTGTAACGTAAAATGCCATGAGTAATGATTGAGAATCATAGTGAGGGGAAATCTACCGTATTTAATATTTTCTCCTTTGCAGAGTTTAAGGAAAATGGCCATTATAACTACTCATCTGCAGTACCAGTAAGTATATGCATTGTGTACTCTTTATTTGATTTACCAGGACTATTAAAATCTCATCCCCTCTAATGTTTCCAGTGTCCAGGCTGTGATGTAACCAAAACTTCACTTACCAAACACAAAAGTGACATTTCAGCAAGCTTGGGGGAACTCCATGATTTGCAGAAGTAAAAAAACATTTTTTGGGGGGCGGGGGACCCTAAGGAGGAAATCTTCCCAAACATGCTTATTGTCCAATGAATGCTGTCTGACTGTTGGGGATTGTAGAATGGAACAAAAAATGCTGGAATCTTGAACAGCTACACTCCACACTGCATTATTTTGTTACTCTTGTCCTCTACTACCAGCATTCCAATATAGCTTCTGTTATTAACTACTAAGATAAAATAGCTAAATCGACTCTTAGGTTGTTTTACCTTACCCATCTCTGAGACGCATCTAATGGCCATCATAAAAGGAATTTTCAGAAGTAGGATTTATCTTTTTGCAGCTTTACTTCACAAGCTTCTTTGCAACACTGGTAGCAATTTCTGGATGTCAGTTCAGTTCTATATATCATGGAAGTGAAGTCAATCTGATACTTGTTCATTTATTTAGCTTCCTGAAATCAGGCCGCCTTTCATCAGTTCAGAATTCAGTTCAACCTGTTTGTGTTCTTAAGCACCTTGCAGCCAGTTTCCTTATAATTTATTTTATATTGACATCTTTTTTTTTCTAGGCAAGAAGCTATTCAGAAAAAGTAAGTTTGCTCTGCTTTATTTGAGTGGCCTTTACACTCCCCCTTGTTGCTACTTTTGCCTTTTGTTCTGTTCATGTTATTTTGAATGTAAACCAAATAGGTTAGGACTATATCACCTCTGTACAAAACTGTACAAAGGTGGCACACTGCTGGTGCCAAATAAATGTTAAATAATAGTGATACTGCTTGATTTTTAAAGTGTAACATAGTAAAAACAGGTAAAATGTGTGATGAAATAAATACATACATAAATAATAACCCAGAGCCTTTAATTTATGAACTGCTTCTTATGAACATAGCTGTCAACTTACAGATTTGAAAATAAGGGACCAGCAGCCTTGAAAATAAGGGACCAGCAGCCAGAATAAGGGACCTGCAGCCTCACCTGTTCCAGACACTCCAGTCTTCCTGTCCTCCTGCAGTCTGGTCAAAATCATGCTGGTAGCACCAAGAACACTGTCCAACCAACTTTGTAACCAGAGGTTCAACTGACTAGAATCTGAATCACATGCGCCACAAGGCCTATGCAGCCTCAACTTAAGATGGCTCCCCGGCTGGCTTTGCACTGCAAAGTTTGCAGCAGCACGTGCAACAAAATGGCGTCCAGCATTCAAAAACCCCCTCAGCTTGCATTAACTAGCCACACACAAGGCATGCAAGCTCCACCCCCCAGTCGTTCTTAGACTTCTTATTGGGTGAGCAATGCAGCCAAGCAACACAGTTGGAGCCTCCCTCCTCCCTGGCCGGCAGGGCGGGAGGGAGAGGAGCTGCTTCCTTTGAAATTTAAGGGACATCATTTAAGGGACATCCATCAATAAGGGACAGCAGCGGGACATGGCCCTGGAATAAGGGACTGTCCCTTCAAATAAGGGACACTTGACAGCTATGCTTATGAAGCATCTTGAAGCCGTTTACAATATAATAAAAGCATATATAAAACTGTTTGATATATAAAAATCGTTTTAAAAAGGTGAGTGGACCAAGAAGGCTATACTCTTTACAGTTTTGGCTTTTTCCACAATGGTTTCTGTTTCCTGCTCTACGGACCTCCATTTGTGAGAGTAAGGCTTACTACTGGTGAGCAGTCCCTGTTTAACACATTGGGACTTATTTCCAAGTAAACACCCACAGGATTGCACTTCAAAGGTTCCTCTCCTAGGTGACATCCTGATCGCTCAAGCTCAGATTCATTTTGCCAATGAGCCTCATGCTTATGGCTTTTGTTTAAATTGTCCCCATTTACACCTCACTTCTTCCTCACCCTCATTTCTCAGTCAGAGAGATGTGCAGTCCAATCCTAGCCATGTTTAGTTGGAAGTAAGTCAGGACTCACTCCAAGATAAGTATCTAGAATGTTGGATCTTTAGCTACTTGGTTGTTGATTTAATTGAATTAAGTCCTGGGTGTAAAGTGGTTTTGTTAGGTAAAAACAAACATTATTTCTATTCTTTTAAGCTGCTGCAAAACCTTTTGGGTCAGTCAGTGGGGTATTAAATGTTAACCTTTAAAATGGAAGCATCTGTTCCCTTCTTGTTGACTTAGGGTGTCCTCTTCTTTCAATCTCTAAAGGATATTTTGGGAGGGGCGATTAGTGGACTAAATCAGCAGATCCCTCCCCATTTTATCCTGACAACCCTGGTCCATCTTTACATTGCAGAAGCAGCCCAGACTGGCCCATTTACAGTCAATATTTAATATATCCTAATATCCTTGAGTGTCTATTGAAGTCTTCCTTCTCATCTTCAGTGTTGAACAGTCTTCAAATTTGCGCGACCAACTGACTCACCTTCTGAAATGAAGAGAGACTGTTGCACGGTGTTAAAGAGCTGATAGAAACCACTGAGAAAATACATGTCTGAGGACTTATGGAGACCCTTCCTCTATTCCTTCCTCACCAAATGCACTATGGGACTGATCTCATCCCCAAATAATCTGCCAGTTTGTAATGATGCAAAGTGTACATTGCACAGTGTACAAGATTCTGACCTGCAAATGGAGGAAACTCTTGGATTTTTTCCATCGCCAATGTTGCAGTTATAAAAAGCTGGCTATTTTAATGTATCTAATTGCAGACTGCAATCCCACGTGTGCATATTTTTAATGGATTAATTTTTCCAAGGATCTACACTTCTGGAGATCACAAATGAAATATATCTTGTTTTGTTTTAGAGTGCTTTAAAGGATGAAACTCTTCTCTGCTCAGAGCTCAGTCAGATTAATCATTAGGCTGAAATTTTTCATGTTTCAGGGCTGAGGAATACAATCTCATGGTAGTTGGATGAGCACTAGAAAGCTGTTTGAAAAAGCTGCATGCAGGTGGTTCCCTGTGTATGGTTATTGTGTGTAGGTTCAACCATCACTTTGTACTGGCATTTTGCATCCCTGAGTATGAAAATCTATCTAGTTTTACTACCTAAGTAATTAAAGAAAGAGTTAGAGGACTGGATTTTTTTTCCTCCCAACTTGGTCTTTGTTTAGTGGGAGCTGAGTGTGCAGAAATGAAATTTGACAGCTTGTTTAGATTTTCTTTAAAAGACTAAGTTCAGCCAATTTGCAAATCAATCAATCTATATACATCAATATGTATAGCTGCCAATGGTTTCTAATTTAAGCTGTAATCCTGTGCACATTTATCTGGGAATAGTCCCCACTGAACACATGGAATTTAACTTTTGTATTAATATGCATGGGATTATACTTTAAATTTATTTCCCCTTATTTCTTAATGTAGTTTTAGCTACATGAGTGTGAGCTGTTCTGAAACTACTTGAGTGTGTATATTTCCTTTGCAGAAAGTGTTTGAAAGGGGTCCCTTCAGTCTGTACATCTGCTGTCAGTTTTGGCCTTGGGCTACATTCCTAAGCACTCACTGCTATTACGGCTCTTGATTAAGCAGCCTTGGCTTCATTATGTAATATCCTACTGAACCAGTAATCTATTCAGATATACAGCTGCAGATGTACATGCAATATCTTATTTATACAGTGCTGTGGCTTGAACCAATTTAAAGCCCATGGGAAACAGAACTGATCTAAAATATGTATTTAAAATATATTTGCATTTCCTTTTTGTTTGTATTTTGTTCAGAGAACGGGACTCATGCTTCATTGACAAAATGCAAAAAACTGAAGGAGCGAAGTATTTTGTACACAAAATCAGGCAATATATGGTACGATTGCTGTACCTCTTGCTCTTTTTGAACAAGAACCAGTTAAATACATATCTAGTACCAGTTAAATACATATCTGTGGATAAGAGTGATGCAGTCACTGTATGAGTGCTGTTACTTATTTAGCCAAAATGATGTCACCCACTCACAAGAAGGAAATATCAGCAGGCTTGGGTTTGCAAAATACAACAATTCTTTATATGAAAAACCCTAATGGGGGAATCCTTCCCAAACAACCCAGTGAGGACTGAGCATGCTCAGTGGCTATGGAATGCTGGGATGGACAATGGAAAATGGTGTGAGAAGAGATTGAGTGGCTGGCTGCCATGAAAAGTGAACAGGAACACTCCACATTACAACAATTCATTGCAAGTCCCATTTACACTGTTCCAATGCTGACCATTCCATTCTTACACAAAAATGAAAATGTTAAAAGTGGGGGGGGGGGGGAGAGAACTGTTTCAGAATTATTGTGATTGTTGTAAGATATATGTATTTAGAAAAATATTTATATACTGCTAAATCATAAAAAATCAAAGCAGTTGACATGTAAACATTTAAAATCAAGCCACCAGCTAACTATTGCATCTGGTAAGTATAATCAGTTTGGGAAGGAACCAAGTTCCTGCATATCAATGGATGGTTTAAAATATAGTCAAATCTCGGTTGTTGAATATCTCGGCTGCCAAACATTTCAGGAGCCGAACGCCAACAACCTGGAAGTGACTGCTTCTGTTTTCGAATTTGCCTTAGAAGCCAAACGCATTTACACATTTCTCATTTTTCCCCAATTAGATTTGCCCAGCCGCCTTTTGATTCTCGGTTTTTGAATGTTTTGGAAGTCAAACGGACTTCCGGAATGGATTACGTTTGAAAACCGAGGTTCCACTGTATACTCTTTCTTTATTTACTCTGCAAGAGAGCATGTGCAGGAATATTTTTTCCAATGGCTCTCTTGACCGCTCTAGTTATCTCCCGCTTGGACTACTGCAATGCGCTCTACGTGGGGCTACCTTTGAAGGTGACTCGGAAACTACAACTAATCCAGAATGCGGCAGCTAGACTGGTGACTGGGGGCGGCCGCCAAGACCACATAACACTGGTCTTGAAAGACCTACATTGGCTCCCAGTATGTTTCCGAGCACAATTCAAAGTGCTGGTGTTGACCTTTAAAGCCCTAAACGGCCTTGGCCCAGTATACCTGAAGGAGCGTCTCCACCCCCATCGTTCTGCCCGGATGCTGAGGTCCAGCGCCGAGGGCCTTCTGGTGGTTCCCTCATTGCGAGAAGCAAAGCTACAGGGAACCAGACAGAGGGCCTTCTCGGTAGTGGCGCCCGCCCTGTGGAACGTCCTCCCATCAGATGTCAAAGCGATAAACAACTACCTGACATTCAGAAGACATCTTAAGGCAGCCCTGTTCAGGGAAGTTTTTAATGTGTGATATTTTAGTGTATTTTTGGTTTCTATGGAAGCCGCCCAGAGTGGCTGGGGAAACCCAGCCAGATGGGCAGGGTACAAATAATAAAATTATTATTATTAGTGTGTGGTTTGTAGGCAAGGATGAAAATCAGTGGGTCGAGGGTCTGTACAGTTGGCCTTAAACAGAAGACCAGCAAGGAAGTTAGGCTATGTAAGTTAGGTTATGTAAGCTGAGCATTAGAAACTGCCCTACTCCCAAATTTAATGTGAATTGTCTTGTATTTCCAGAGGAGTAGCCATGGTAGTTCTATGCAGCAAAGGCAACAAAAAGCCTCGCAATGCCTCGCTATCTGCAGCTCAGAGTAACACTTAATGATGTGATGAAGTGGAATGAGGCTCTCAAAAGCTTATCCTGTAATAATTTTTTTAGTCTGTAACTTTGATACAGTATTTGATATAGGCAAACTATTGGCCCTCATAATCTAAGCCAGCTTCCTTTTTCAAGACTGGTAGCCATGATGACTACAATGCAACAGCTACAGAAGCAGCATGCCCATGAATACCAGCTGCTGTGAGGAAGGTACCTTCCAGGAGTGGCAACAGCTCTAAGGTGTCAGGCGGGGGAAGATGCTGGGGATTGAATTTGGCACCTCCTGCATACAAGGCAGATGTTCTGCTTGGAAGCTTCTCAGGGACATCTCCTTAGCTGCTGTGGGAAACAGGACGCTGGACCAGACGGACTCTGGGTCTGATCCAGGGCCAGATTTAGGTTTGATGAGGCCCTAAGATACTGAAGGTAATGGGGCCCTCTTTTTGTCCGGCTGTCCTTTGTCAACAACAAATTGTTGCTGGTTTTTTTTGTGTGTGTTGAATATATGCTATAGGGTTATTTATGGACCTAATAGGCATCTAAGGGACGCGGGTGGCACTGTAGGTAAAACCTCAGTGCCTAGGGCTTGCTGATCGTATGGTCAGCGGTTCGAATCCCCGCGGCGGGGTGAGCTCCTGTCTTTCGGTCCCAGCTCCTGCCCACCTAGCAGTTTGAAAGCACCCCTAAGTGCAAGTAGATAAATAGGTATCGCTTTATAGCGGGAAGGTAAACAGTGTTTCCGTGTGCTGCGCTGGTGCTGGCTCGCCAGAGCGGCTTTGTCACGCTGGCCACGTGACCCGGAAGTGTCTCCGGACAGCGCTGGCCCCCGGCCTCTTAAGTGAGATGGGCGCACAACCCTAGAATCGGACACGACTGGCCCGTATGGGCAGGGGTACCTTTACCTTTTAATAGGTATTTAAAGTCATTTGCACATAACAAATAGGAGCCTACACAACACAAAACACTGTTGCTGTATGTAGGTTTTATTTTATTTATTATCTTATATATTGGAAATGTACATCCAGGGTTTTTTCCCCTTTAAATTTTTTCGGGGCTCCCAAGAGAGTGGGGGCCTAAGCTATAGCTTGTTTAGTTTGTACGTAAATCCTGCACAGGGGAAGGGGGTTTCCTAAATTTCCCAGATTCGTGAGTGGCGCGAAAACAGAACGAGGCCACAGACTGCGAAGCGGAGCCTTCCAAGCCTCTAATTCCAGCGAGGGCTTCTCCCGCGGTCTCTTTTTCTCTTAGGAAGCCACGAGAGGAATAGCCGCGAGGCGCCGCCTCTTGGCCCTGCGGCCTCTGTAGAAACAAGACACATCTACTTCCTGTAACACAATCCAATCGCTCCTCCTCCAATCGTGGCTGATCCTTGTTGCTCCGGGGCTTCGCTGTGGGATCCAGAGCTAGAGGCGTCGCTCTAAGTAAGCTTTGCTGCTGCTTTCTTCTCACGGGGCAGCCTGGGGGCTCATGAGTCAGCGAGGAGGAGACCCGCCTGGAGTCCGTCTTTGGGGTTGAGTTCCCCCTTGGAGAACGGCTACATTTGGCTCTGGTAATCCGCTGCAAAGCGGCGTGTTACGTCTGCAGCTCCCCCAATAACCCGGGCGAAGTGTGTTTACACGGTGTGCTGACCTTTTCCTTTTCTTAACAGTGGCTGCGGAGCGGATTTATACAGAGGTCCAGGTGAGATAGTTTGATGCTGAGATCTTGACGTATCCTTCCTTCACCGGGATCCCAATGATCTGTTCCACATTAATGCACATTATATACACTTAATCTTGGCCTTATGATTTAACACTTATATACACTTAAGTCTTGCCCACTCAGAACGAAGCCTTTCCGTGTCTAATTTTCCTCATTCCTCACCTCTGATCCATGGATGCTTATCTCAGCGTTGTCGTCATATATTCTCATTTATCCAGTATTACTCAATCAGCCAATCACCTTTTTTCCAACCCCTCATGAAAACAGTGTTTAAAACAGTACAAATTACTATTGGAATGGATTTTGTGTCAAATTTCCTAGATTTTAACACTCTGATTAAATAAGCCCATTCCAAATTATCAAAGGCTTAAAGAGTCTCTAAAGACAGAACAGCCCAATATACTTTAGATTATTTGGAAATAATAAATTAAATTTAACGATTTTCTACTAAAAACAGTCATCATGAATAGAAACGTTTGTAGAGTCTACTTAGATTATATCAAGGGGGAGGTTGTTCATATATCCTGGAGCCATGACAGAAGAGGCCTTATCTTTTGTGCCAGTTGACATATGGGGGGGGGGGCTCTTGGTATGGTGTTGATGAGGGTCCACCCCAAATAGGACATTACACCACTCTGACTGTGGTGGACATTCTTCCTCTGTTGCCACAACTGTTTTGATGCAGGCAGCATTCCCTGCCATCCACCAGGCCCTGGTCCTACTTCAGTGGCAGATGGGCAAAAGTGCTTTAAAATGGAAGCTAAAATTGGCTCCCATCCAAGGTGGCTACCTACCCTCTTTGTCGTTGTTTAGTCGTCATAGTCGTGTCCAACTCTCCATGACCCCATGAATCAGAGCATGCCTTGGAAATTTCTTCTCAAAACTTCTCCTTCATGCCCATGGAGTTTTCATGGCAACAATACTGGAGTGGGTTGCCAGTTCCTTCTCCAGGTGGATCACATTTAGTCTAAACTCTTGGCTATGACCTGTCCATTTTGCGTGGCCCTGCATGGCATAGCTCATAGCTTCTTGGAGTTATTCAAGCCCCTTTGCCACGGCAAGGCAGTGATTCATGAAGGTGACCTACCCTCTTAAATTACCCCAAATGCCATGCCCTGATACATAGATCTGTCAAATCAATAGATTTGGTGCCACCCACCATGGGAAAGCACCTAGGATCCCAGCAGGGAAAGTAGTGGCCTGGCTGGGTTGGGCCAGACTGCTGGGGGACCCTGCCAAGCCCATTGGGCCTTCAGCCAGTGCCTGTCTCGGCCAACTGCTGGTGCCAGACATACCTGCCTTCATCACATTTGTTTCAACCATTCTTTATAAGCTACAAACATGTTGTATATACTGGTAATTTCTGTTTCCTTTTTTAGGATTACTATAGCAAAGAGTTGAAGAAAAAAGAGGACCTAAAAACCAATGCCTGTTGTACTGTAGCAAGGCCTTTGCCCACATTAGCCAGAGAAGCCCTACAATGTGTGCATGAGGAGGTTTCGGCAAAGTACAGTATTGTTTTATTGAGTGAACTTTGATCTCATGAGTTACTGCATATTGCATTATGGAAAGTGGGGAGGAGATCTAATTTCCCCCTCATCCTTATTTAACCTTTTCCCTCTAAGCCATATCAAGTATAAAATCAAACCAAAAGATTAGGGCAGCTCATTTAACTGGCAGATTAAGCAAGTAAAGCTTTTAGTTGATTAATCAGTGAGGGTGAATTTTGATCAGTTAGTGTAAAAGGTAGGCTGAATCTAAACAAAATAATAATAAAATGAGAATAATATGTGTGATTAGGGAAGAACTTGTAGCTCTTGAGGTGCAATCACATACATGATTGCTCAGAAGTAAATTCTGCTATATTCAGTGCAATTTACTCCCTAGTAAGTGTGTTTAGGGTTGCAGCCTGTACTTATTTGTGTAGGAGTAAGCCTCATTGAACTTGATAGTGCTTGTTTCTGAGCAGACCTGCCTGGGATTGTGCTGTTAAATTGCAAAGGTCATAGGCCAACTATTGTTTTTCTATGTCCTTCATTGTATTTGTTTTAATTTGTCTGAATATGTAATATTGTGGTGACTAACCCATGCAGTGATTTAAAAACCAAACTATTCAGCAGTGGCAGACGTGTTAAAAAACAACAAGTGCAAACACAACAGTTGTATTTATCTAATGAAGAGCTACTTGGTGAGGATTGGCTCATCTCGCTGCTGATCTGAACCACCCATTTGTCTCCATCAGAATGTGTTTCACTTTCGCATTGCTTTATCCTTTGTTCCTTTAGGTACTATGGTTGTGGCCTGGTGATCCCAGAATGCCTAGAAGACTGCCGGATTTTGGATTTGGGCTGTGGGAGTGGACGAGACTGTTATATGCTCAGTAAGATGGTTGGGGAGAATGGACATGTGACTGGGGTAGACATGACTGAATCCCAGGTAAGAGGTTGTTCTTTGTGTGCTGATTCAAGACTGTCATGTTTACCTTCAGATTGCTAAATGGAGGGCATAACTGTTGAGACTCCTTGGCATTCAGCTTCCTTCATGACCTACCTTTTTCACAGAAAGCTCCCATTCTGGCATCTCACCCATGTGCAGCCTCCTTGTTTGCAGTCCTTAACCTAGGTGGTCACCAGCCTTTTTGCACTCCTGGACACCTTTGCAAACTAGAAAAACTCTCTTAGGCACCACACACACACTACACTTAAGCAGGACAAATACAACCTCTCAAACCTAATTTCAGTGGGGTGGGGAGACCCTTTGGGTGCTAGGGAGGTCTCTGTGGGCACCCAGGAAAGATGCTGGGAAATACTTGTACTACTATATGCAATTTGGAACATGTACAGCAAGTCCAACTGGAATGAAATCATGCGTAGACTGATATCACATCTGGGGATGGCAGGAGGATGAAGAGCAAGCTGGTATTCTGGCATAAGGAGAGTAGGTGGGATCGGTTTAATGGCAGAAAATATAAGCAAAGGTATATTTTAAGCTTCTCTGTTTGTGGTTAGCACTGCTTTATCATGCACCATATACTTCTGTACTGAATTTCTATCATTTACATCCTTGCTTTCCTTCCATCAGGTGGAAGTGGCGAAGAAGCATATTGATTATCATATGAACAAATTTGGCTACCGGAAGCCCAATGTAAACTTTATCCAGGGCTACATGGAGAAACTGGGTGAAGCAGGCTTGAAGGATGAAAGCTATAACCTTGTAATGTAGGTTCTTTTTCTAGCCCCTTCCTCTGCAAGCAGATAGGCTGGAAACTGGGGGTTATATTTGAGTTTCTGGATTTAGCACTGCATGCCATATTCCACACCGTGCTGCGATTGAGGCTTTGTGGATATCAGTAGCACTTACGTGAAGTGTGTTTGTTCCGTATGTTGCCATCATTTCAGATGTAGTCTGGAAATATTTCTGTTCACTGAGGCATTTAGAACTTGAAGGGAGGGAGTGTATGCAGCAGCTTGGAAATGGCTGTTTATATACACAAACTTGGTTTTAGTTGTTTTAACAGTTTTGCAACATTTTTAATAACGACGTGTCATTTATGATGATTCACAGTTGCTCTGGGTTCCTTCAGGTGGAAGGGCAGGAGAACAAATGAATCAAATAAATAAGTTGGCTTTATCTCTTGTTTAGCTCCAACTGCGTGGTCAATCTGTCCCCTGACAAAAGAGCTGTCCTGCATGAAGCTTATCGAGTGTTAAAGGTAAACACTGGGCTGGTTGCATAAGGCATGTTAAGGCAAACTAAGGCCAACAGGGAGGACTCTGAGTGAAAAGAAGAATTTTCTTCTGCACGTAGGTTTGCTAAAGAATAGGGGGAAAGTGTAACTGGAGTTGAGTGTTCAAACTCCTGGAATAGGAGAACCTTTGCAGATAGCATCTGGAAAGAAATCCCTGGAAAATCAAAGACTTTAGAGGAAAAAGATATGTCAGGTCTGCATTTGGGTTGTTTCTCCTCAATGTTTTTGAGTTTCCAGCCACTGCTGGGCCCTGTTTATACAAACAAAGGGAGGAGGAGGATTGAATTTACCTAGTAGGAATGGGTTGCCTCCCCAAGATTAGTTTACGTAGTTGAATTGCTTTCCCTTTGAAGACACAACACATCCATAGCAAGCAACCAAACTGGCAGCAAACAGTGGCTCTCTTTTGCCTATCAGACCATGGAAACAGTAATTATTTGTTTCCTTGTTGTTACCTGCTCTTTCAGGCAGGCGGGGAGATGTATTTCAGTGATGTCTATGCCAACCGTGACCTGCCACAGGAAACCAGGAACCATAAAGTCTTGTGGGGTGAGTGAATTCTTCTCTTCTTCCCACACCCAGTTGAAAAACGGTAGCCAGCATTGCATCTTCCTGTCAGATATACCATTTTAAGATTGCTTCAAATATGTAACCCATTTTTCCCCCATAGGCCAATGTCTTTCAATACCACACGGGCCTTAGGAGTAGCAGAAATGATCAGAGCTCATTAACACATTCCAGCTGGGCAGAAGCACTCCATGAGGGTGCAAAGCATGGCTGCGGGTGGGATGCAGTCTCATGAGACTCCCAAGGGCCTGATAGAGAAGGATGCAGGGCCATGTTCAGTTCCCAAACCTGAAGTTCTCCAGCCCAGCTCTAACTTACGGGATCTTCTGGGTGCCCCCAGCATAGAACCAGTGATCAGTTTTATGGAAGAGATCCTTAGAGAAGCCTGCTGCTACATGTAAGGTTCTGTGGATTGGGGCAGCAATCCTACGCTGACACTAGAGAAGGGGTGGGAACCTTCAGTGTGGAGGCCAATCTTGGCCTGTGAGATTATTTTCCCCCAAACAACTCATCAGCTGATGGCCCTTGTGGTGTCAGCTGATGGCTGGGTGGATAGGGTTAAATCTTGCATTAATTAGCTGCTTGTACCTGTTCCCATGCTTTCTGGAAATGATCACTTTTGTCATTCTACCATCTGTAGGTGAGTGCCTAGGGGGAGCCCTGTGGTGGAGGGATCTGTACAAAATTGCTGAGGAAGTTGGATTCTTGCCACCTCGGTTGGTTGCTGCCTCTCGAATAACCCTTGCTAACAAGGAGCTGGAAAATGCCGTGGGTAAGAGTACTATTTTTCACCCTTAGTCAGCCTCCTCGCTCGACTTTCAGGGTCATTTCAGTCTAGATTGCCCCTCCTCCTTGCCCCCTTTCCCCCCCTTCAAATAAAAGCTGTTGGGAGATCGGATTGTGGCTCTCCCGCTATGCATGTCGTTTGGCCCTAAGTCAAGGTTAATTAATTTCAGATGCTTGAGACTTAGGGGCACATCTTTAGAGGAGGGAGGAATCCAGTTGCATAAAACACGTAGTTGATGAGAGACCCTGAAAATTACCTACCTGGCTTTCCCTGCCCATGTGTCTGGTAGCCCACATCTGAGGTGGGAATTGTACTGTGACATTGCTCAGGAGTGACACAAGCCCCTCCACTTTGATTATAGGTGACTTCCAGTTTGTTTCTGCTACTTTTCGCCTCTTCAAGATCCCCAAGGATGGGTCAGCTCAGCGGTGTGAAGCGATTTACAAAGGAGGAATCCCTGGGCATGAGAAGGAACTAGAGCTTGACATTAACTACAGGTTCAAGGTACAAGCCTGATCAGGCATTGGGGTTGAAGTGAAAGAGGGCTGTAGCCAACAGAAGGTAAATATAATAAGCCCTTGCCTATACATACCCATCTGGCCTGTTTATTGTTTGTTCATTGTGATGTGTCTTGCATTCACCCTCTTTCTCTCCTTTCTCAGCACGGAGAAGTGGTGGATGTGGATGAGGAGACAGCAGCTATTCTACAGAACTCAAGATTTTCTAGGAAATTCCTGATCCATCCAGTGGGGCAGAAGGTCTCGTCCCCAGAAGGCTATATTCCTGGGAAGCAAAAGGTTGGTTAGACCCTATAGCAATACTAATAGAGCATTATTTTATCCTAAGTCATTTGTGGTTTTAAACACTAGCATGAGCACCTTAAATTAAGCACAGAAATGAACTGGCGACCAATGCAACTGTTTTAAAGCACGGGTTGTATGAGCTCTAAGTGGAACCCTGAATAGTAATCTGGTGGGTGCATTTTGGGTCAGTTGAAGTTTCTGAGTTGTCTTCAAGGGCAGCACATTGCAATAATCCAATCTGGATTAATACCTACTGACCCTTATGCCAGACTAGTGATTTTTACTTTACAATGAAATTATAAAAGGAAATTTCTATTCTTAGGATTGTGATAAAACTACCAGATTCCTCATAAGCATGAGCTGCAGTTTATTTACATCTCTGCAGATTTCCAGAGTCTTTTTTCCCATGGAAGTGTGGACTGTCAGTGGGAGTTGCAGTTCGGCAGAAATGAGATGGACTGAAAGAGAGGTTTCCACACTTCAGTAACATTTACTGTTCTCAGACCTGTCCTTTCCCCCCGAGGTCTGCTGCAGACTTTTTCAAATCTTGCTCCTGTAGATGAGCAAACTATGATAGTACTAGGAGAAATGTGTTCGTCAAGCTTAATTCATTTTGGGGCTTAATCCAAGGTGCTTACACTAGTGTGGTGCAAAGAGAAAAATAAGTGAGGGCTCTTGTCTGCCATTTCTGAGCTTCAAAAGCTCCATGTGACAATCGACACAAAATCCTGTCCCTCCGTTTGAGTTAGAGATTGAGGGTCAGTTTGGCAACCAGAAGTTTTAGCTGGCTAGCAGTGCCAGACAAAACTTGTAAATTCCTCTGCAGTAGTATCCAAACTTTTTTCAGTGAGGGCCAGATTTGATGAAGTGAAGGGCCGTGGGGGCCGACCAAAGTTGTTGAGTTTTTTTAGGATTTTACCCCAGGAAATAAACTGGGGCCAGATTAAACTGAACGGTGGGCCAGATTAGGCCCCCGAAACGGACTTTGGACGTGCCTACTCTATGGTCACATCCACACCATACATTTAAAGCACATGGCTTCCCCCAAATAATCTTGGGAACTTCAGTTTGTTAAGGGTGCTGGGAATAGTAGCTCTGTAAGGGAACTACAGTTCCTGGTATTCTTTGGGGGAAAGCCATGACTGTTAGAGTGGTATAAATATGCTTTAGATGTGTCGTGTGGATACGACCTGTGTGCATGTAAATTATGTTGAAATGTGCTTTGTCCAGATTGAATGGCTATGTTGATACTCCCAGAATTAGATTTGGGGTCTCTGGCATCAACTACAAATTGCTAAGTATCTCAGTAGGTGATTCCATTCCAGCAGAGTCTGTGAAGCCATTCCAGCCTTGAAATTAATGCATAGACCGTTCAGAAAAGATGATGTGAACAAGCCCTGCATTAATCTGGAGTCTGTAATCTGTAATTTGCTCAGTGCATGTACACTGAGACTTGAAATGATTGCCTGCAGAAAGGGAGCCCTTTTGAGCAGTGCGGCACGTTGCAGCGGCAGATGAAAGGATGACTAGTGCTTTGGACTCCCCAGGGGCTTCTCTGTACATCCAGCATGCTTAACTGAATCATGAGCCTTACCCCGTGGCCCTGACCCTATTTTGGAGCTGGTCTATCTATAAGAAGCCTATTCCCTCCTCCCAATTCATCTGATGAAGGCAAACAGCTGTGTGTCCTAGAAAGGATAACCTTTTGCTTATTGGCGTATGGAAGAGGGAGGATGAGGGTATGAGAGGCATTTCTTAGATAAGCAGCAAAGCCCAAGGGGAGGTTTGCAGTCAGGTGCTTTAGACTTAACTCCACTCCCAACAGAAACAACTAAGTTTGGTTTCTGTAATAAAGATTCCGTGTCATCACTGCAATGTAACCCAAGCTTATATATCACACCATAGAATTTCTAAGCCAGGATTGGATTAACCAGCAAGTCTAAAGCCAGTTCTTGGTTACTTTCCCCCAATATCCTGCCTCTCGCTGTAAGCACTGGAAAATGTATGCTTTTTTCAGTCCAAGGATTAAAATCCTGTTTTGGAAGAAACAATGCAAGGATAGACTCTGCTATGCTTAGGACAGGTTGCTCTCATGTGTGGATGAAAGGATTTCAGGTCAACAAAATACCAAGGTCAGGGGCAGCCTAAGCAAGATATTTTGCTGCTTGAGGCAGAGCTGTAAATGGTGCCCCCTTCCTCACACATCAAGGTACATGTACCCAAGGCTGGCCACATTATTTGGGCACCTGGGGCAGAAGATCCCACAAGGGCTTCTCCTTCTCCCTGGTTGTGAAAATACAACAATAATATATTAAATAATTGTCGATTTCCTGCCGTCACATGATACTCAGAATTAGCTGCTTTTGCCTGCAGACACACCATCCCTAATGCTAGGGCTGGTCTTGTTGCCTGTGTGTGACCTACATTGAAATCCCAAGGCTGCATGTGTTTGTGGATGACATTTTAAACTTGCTTGTTCATTTTTAAAAATTAGGTTGTAGTTTATGGTATTTGTGTGTGTGCGCACCCACCCACACATACTTCTTTGTTAATTATTTATTGCTTTTATATCTTACTTTTCTCTCTAAGGAGCTCAGGGTGGTCCTCCCCCTTTTAATCCCCCAAACCACCACCCTGTGAGGTAGGTTAGGCTAAGTGACAGTGACTGGCCCAGAGTCCCTCAATGAGCTTAATGGTCAAGTGGGGATTTGCATCCTGCTCTCCCCCGTTCTAATCCAGGGGCCCTCAAACTTTCAGCAGGGGGCCGGTTCACTGTCCCTCAGACCTTGTGGGGGGCTGGACTATATTTTGGAAAAAAATATGAACCGCCAGGGAGGTGGGAGAGGAAGAAGAAAGAGCCCGCAGCCACAGTCCCCGCTGTGGAAGGAGGGTCCAAGCGCTGCTGCCGCCTCACAGTCCACGACTTCCCGCTGGCCCCCTCACTGCTCCCTCCCCCTTTCTCAGGCCTCGCCAATGCCACAGGCCTCAGCTTGGGCAGGGACAGCAGCCACTGCAGAACCTGCTCCCTCCCGGTCCGCTGGCCCAGGCTGAAGAGGAAGGTGCCCAGGCAGAGAGAAAGAGGGCTTTGGCCCAGCGCCTCCGAAGCAGGTGGGCAGCAGGCAGCGAAGGGAGAAGGGTCGCCGCTGGGGGCGGGGGGAGGTGCACCATCCAGGTGCAGAGACCCCGCCTCCTCCCCTGCCTTCCCTCAGCTGGGAAGCAGCGAGTCACCTGGTAGGGGGCAAATGCTGTGACCAGAGCAGCAGCAGCCCCAGGCAGGAGCCGAACAGCAGCACCGCACGCAATAGGAAGCCAGCTTCAGCTGCATTCTCAGTGCCAGCCCCACGGCTCGCCGAAGCCGCGTCTGACAAAGCCACCGACCCCCTCACTGCTCCCCCCTGCAGCACTCTGTGCTCAGTTCCCCATTGCTGTAGGAGCCATGGGCAGCTGCGTGTTGGCGGTGGCTCAACGAGTGAAAGGCCGCGACAGAGTTTACCTCAGTGCGGTGCAGGGACTGATTGGTCAGTTCCCGTGCCGTGCTGAGGTAAACTCCAACATGGCTTTTCATTCATTGAGCTGCTGTGTGTCGGCGGCAGTTCTACAAATGAAAGGCTGCGACGGAGTTTACCTCAGTGCGGTGTGGGGACTGACTACTCAGTCCCCACGCTGCTGAAAAACTGTCGCAGATGCTTGCCTCAGACACTTGGCGGGGGTTTTCAAATGGCCGTGTGGGCCGGATTCGCGATCCTTTCAGGCCAGATCCAGCCCCTGGACCGTAGTTTGCCGATCCCTGTTCTAATGCAACACTAAGGGAGGCAGCACAGCAGTGCCCAGGAGGAGAGTCATTCCAAGGCATCTCTCCGTCTTTAGTGATAGGACGGTTAATTCCCCTTGAATGAGATAATGACTTCCATGTAAAAAAACTCAGAAGTTGCAGTTTTTATCGGGCACAGATGGTGCAAGGACAAAGCATATGGTGTAATTATCCTTTTCAAAGAGAGCTCCTCTAAGAATGAGCTAGTGCAGACATACTTCCAAACTAAGTGGCCAGTCAAAGAAATAGCCTGTTGTCAAAATCCTTTGAACTCATTCATTCATTATCTCTGTGCTATATTTCCTTTTCTTTTGCGTATCTATAGCATATAGCCTTGTGGCTTTATCTGTACCTACTCTAGATACCACAAACAATGAGGAAAGACCTCGAGGCCTTCCTTTTGGTTTTACCTCTTTTGGGAATGAAATTCAGAACTGGTTTAGCCCTTGAAAGACACCATGTTCAAAAGTATTTTGTTGCACTTCTTGGTGAACTGCTTGCAGTGATCTCTCTTGTATGCAGTTTGAATCAGTGGAACTGAATTTTTAGAAGCATTGAGTTGGATCCAGGCCACGTTAGTTGTGTTTTGCTCTCTTCAAAATCAATGGGACAAGTTAGTGATCCAGACTTCTTATTGAAACTGATAAGACTTAAGGATGACTGACTTAGCCTGGATTATAACTCCTTTATTTTTACTGTGATAATCTTGCATATTAACCTTACGAAAAACTATGAAAATACTAGAGAAATGCTCAAAAACTTCTTTACTGGGTAGCAAAAATTCTTCCTTGATATATAATAACAAGAAAAACTTAATATAAAATGTTTGCAAATGCAGAAATTAGGTAAGTGTAATGTATGCAGTAATATGAAGATGTTAAAAACCTTATGAAATCTTAAAGAAGACAATCCTCTTCTTATCTTGCCGGTGGATGGAAGCTAAAAATTGTCATTGCACATTTTTTGTTATTGCCCAGTTATTGGCTGCACCATTTGACAGAAAACATTTGTCTTTTACTGTAAAAGTGAGCACTTGGAATTAAATTGTAGAAGATTCTGTGCTGTAAAAAGCAGGATGAGGGCTGAAGATCACTTTTGATGTGAAGATCATTTATTTTCACCACAGATGCCATATCTGACGAAGCCTTGGGTTAAAGTAGAAGCTGGCAAGAATACCCTCGCTCTATCGTGGAAATTGCTTTGGTGTAAGGCCTTGGTTTGGGATGGTGTTTATTATCCAAATTGCAATCATACCATCCTGTTGTGACAATTACAAAATCACCACCTTCTGTATATTCATTACTTTCTTTGGTGCCACATGGTAATTTTACTTGCCGGTCAGTGGTAGTTTTGATACTATTAACTATTAAGTTTGCAAATATGCTAATAGTAGAAGGTAAAAAGAAACAGTGAAAACATGCCCTTTCTAGCTTAGGTAACACAGATCCTCATCACCTTTTTCACTTTGACCCTGTTTTGTTTTTGCTTGTATTTTTTTTTTTTTAAGCAGGAGAAACTCAGGGATCCATTTAAGTTAGTGGAGCAGATGGAGCCAAATGTCCCTGCACAAAATCCCCCAGGATGCTGTGGAGCCAAAGCATGCTGCTGAACCTTTCAGTGTAAAATCAAGAGTCTGAAAAGCTACAGTGGAATAAATCCAAAAATGAAAAGCAAGAAGAGAGATTGCAGTTTCTGAGCAGTAGTAAGAGTAAAGGAATAAATTATGGGATTTAGATGCTCTGCTGTGTTGGTGTATATTGTCTCCAGAGTGAAAATATCTTGTCTTAAAGCATTGGTGGGAAACCAGATGTGGCTGGACTATAATGGTTATCATTCCTGACCATTTATTTAAGGAATTAATACACTGTGTTTTTTTTTTTTAAGAAATCCACCGCAAGGTGGATTACAATATTTTAGAACACAAATAAATTCCGTAAAACTGTTAAAAATCCATAGTTAACAACAATAAACAATAATAACATTAAAATCACCAGCATAAAACAATAACCATAAACTACCCTCATTAATACTTCCTCAGATCAAAAGCTATTGAGAAAAAAATAGGTTGTTAAGGCCTTCTTTAAAAAACTGTGAGAGATGGGGTTTGCCTATTCTCAAGAGAAATTGCCTTCTAGAGTTGAATTCCAAAATTGTGGAGCCACCACTGAGAAGGCCCTGTTATGCAACCTGGCAGTCTAATTGCTTTTACTGGTGGGTATGCTGGCTGGGGCTGATGGAAGTGTAGTCCAACAACATATGGTGGTCCACAGTTTCACTATCCCTGCCTTAAAGAACTGCCAAAGATCCAGCAGAAAGACAGTAGTTGCTTGGGACACTGAATCAAATCCTCTGTAAGTGAAGGGTACTGTTCTGTATCTCAGACTCTTCCCTTGTACTCACAATACTCTTGAATGGTGTCATTGGGAAGTGGACATCCATAAACCTGATCTTTTAGAAGGGGTTCTATATATTAAGTAATCTCCCTATGCTCTGTTACAGCCAGCTTTGTCTTCTTTCTAAACTGTAGGGAGCTGCTGAGCTGACAAAACAGGAGCTACAGATAGCGATAGATCGTTCTAGGCTTCAACATTAGGACTTTGAACCAACATATTTCTAAACCCGATCTGTATGAACTGAGATAACTGTGGCAGGGTTTGATTAAACAAGCAGCAGGAGGAAAGGCATTCAAAAAGGTATGTAGTATGAACACTAGGGGGAGCTGTAAGGCTTTTGAATGTTGAACTGGATTTAGACTTCCAAGATGAACAGGGACTGTACTTTGCAAATTCCTATAACCAGTTGTTTACCCTTTTATGGGGCGGGGGTAGAGAGACAATAATGAATGTTGCAGTTTAGAACTAAATTATGGAACCAAAAGTGTTGGCAGATAGTTCTGGGGGCCACTGACAGGTCTTATTCAAGATGATGTCAAACACACATATTGCCTGCAGGGCAATCTAGACCAGTTGCTCTAGGATTAGGGCCAGCAAACTTTTTCAGCAGGGGGCCGGTTCACTGTTCCTCAGACCTTGGGGGGGGGGCGGACTGTATTTTTTGGGGGAAATGAAATTCCTATGCCCCACAAATAACCCAGAGATGCATTTTTAACAACAACAACAACAACAACAACAACAACAACAACAAAATAAATAAATAAATAAATTATTAGTACCCCGCCCATCTGGCTGGGTTTCCCCAGCCACATAGGGAAAGCACACATTCTACTCATGGGAAAAACACTGATTCCTGGACCGTCCGCGGGCCAGATTTAGAAGTTGATTGGGCCAGATCTGGCCCCCAGGCCTTAGTTTGCCTACCCATGCATTTAGGAAGACCCCCTCTTGGAGATGCCCCCTTTTCTTCCACAAAATACCAACTGGATATATAGGGCAGAGCAGACACTAGTGGGGGGCCCAGCAACTTCCAGACTAATCAAGTGATAATGCTGACATCAGGTTGCTGCCTGGAAACATCCGTCTTGGTTTTCATTTTGGTTCCTCTTCTTTGGGAATATCCAATGCGAAAAGCAGCAGTTGCCTTTTGTCCTTGTGTAAATATTATTGTTTCCCAGTTCAGTGAAAACATATATGCAGTTTGATTGGTAATGCAAGTGTCTTGGCTAGGATTTTAGTAGTTTCTTAAACAAGCTTGAGATGCCATTTTTATAATCTGAGAATGTTTAGCCTAAGGATGTTTGATAATTCTGTTTTAATTTCTAGCCAGAGCTTATGTCAAGGTCTGTTTGTAGATCACTGAGAAACCAAGTGGCAGATAGAAGAACAAGTTCACATATATCAGATGATTTTCTTTAAGCATTTGTTAGTGGCGGCAGTTGAGAGCCAGTGTGGTGTAGTGGTTAAGAGCGGTAGTCTTGTAATCTGGGGAACTGGGTTCGAGTCTCCGCTCCTCCACATGCAGCTGCTGGGTGACCTTGGGCCAGTCACACTTCTTTGAAGTCTCTCAGCCCCACTCACCTCACAGAGTGTTTGTTGTGGGGGAGGAAGGGAAAGGAGAATGTTAGCCGCTTTGAGACTCCTTAAAGGGAGTGAAAGGCGGGATATCAAATCCAAACTCTTCTTCTTCTTCTTCTGGTAAGTATTCAAGTTGGTGAGATGGTGACCAGGGCAACTAATGGGAGGCAGAGGCAGGCAGTCCCTGGAGTCAGTCATACAAACGTAAGAAGAGCCTCCTGGATCAGACCAATGGCCCATCTAGTCTCCATCATCCTGTTCTTACAGTGGCCAAGCAGATGCCTGTGGGAAACCCACAAGCAGGACCAGAGCACAAGAAAAGTCTCCCCTCCTGTGACTTCTGAGCAACTACATAGTTTTCAGAAGTATTGCTGCCTTGGTACGTGTAGGCAGAGCATAGCCATCAGGGCTAGAAGCCATTGATAGCCTTATCCTCCATGAATCTGGCCAATCCTCTTTGAAAGTTAACCATGTTGGCAACCATCACTGCTTCCTGTTGGAGTGAGTTCCAGTCTGTGTGCTGTGTGAAGTACTTTGTTTTATCTGTCCTGAATCTTCCAACATTCAGCTTCGGACAACTAATTTTGGTTTTCTCCCCATCCTCCCTTGAAAATATACAGTGAACACTTAGGCAGTTCTCAGACACAAGCATCAGATGTTAGCATTTCTTTTTTAGTGTTATTAATTTATTAATCACCTGCACAAATGTCTCATGGCAACACATAACAACAAAAAACAGTTAAACCACAACAAAAAACAGTTAAACCACACAAATGAGGTGTATGTGTGTTTGAAAAAGACACTAAAAAAACTAAAGACACATCAGAACAAAAATTTCTTTAATTGTTTCCAGAAAGTGCAGACAGGAACGCTGTTCCACAGAACACGGGCAATTCTGTGCTCCTGAAAGCCGGCTCTGAGTTATTGTGGAGTAGACCTCTGAGAACTTTGGAACTTGCGGGACAAGCTCTACCATAGGCAGCAGAGACCCATGGGATGAATAAGGGGTAAGGCAGTGTCTGAAGTTACCTAGTTCTGAGCTGGATAGGGCCTTTTATACTAGCACCAACACCTTGAGCTTTGTCTGATAGCAGATTGGCAAACGGTGCAAATCCTCAGAGCAAGGTGTTATATGCCAGCAGTAGTTTGACCCCATGAGCAGCCCAGCCACTGTATTCTGCACCAGCTGCAGTCTCCAGACCAACCTCAAGGGCAAAGGTAAAGGTAAAGGGACCCCCGAATGTTAGGTCCAGTAGCGGATGACTCTGGGGTTGCGGCACTCATCTCGCTTTACTGGCCGAGGGATCCGGCGTACAGCTTCCGGGCCTTGTGGCCAGCATGACTAAGCCGTTTCTGGCAAACCAGAGCAGTGCACGGAAACACCGTTTACCTTCCTGCCAGGGTGGTACCTATTTATCTACTTGCACTGTGTGCTTTCAAACTGCTAGGTTGGCAGGAGCTGGGAACGAACAACAGGAGCTCACCCCGTCGTGGGGATTCGAACCGCCAACCTTCTGATTGGTAAGCCCTAGGCTCTGTGGTTTAACCCACAGCACCACCCGCATCCCTCAACCTCAAGGGTAGCCACACATATAATGCAGTAATCCAACTGTGAAGTTACCAGTATATGGGCAACTGTGGCCAAGGTGAAAAGTTGGACACCTAGAAATGTTACGTTTCTCCAAGTCTGCATCAAACGCCTAGATTTACCTGCGATTTTTCAGTTCTGCATATAACAAGACAGACAGAAAAGACTCCTGGGAGTCTCTGAATGGTAGAAAAATTATGAATGTGAGGCTATAGGACACAGGACTTCTGAGTTCTAGCATTGGATTTTAGGGTGCAGAAAAAGCAATGGTAGGGCTCTGCCGCATTTGCCCTAGGGGCCAGCCTCCCCTGTTTAGGGGTTTGGCTAAAAAGAACCTCGAAGAATGCAGTTGTCTAAATAGACCTCTTCAGCCGCAGCCGCCCCTTTGCTATTATTCATAAATACTTTTTGAAAACATTCCTGCTGGGATATTTTCTCTAATTAATTTTGGTATCAAAGATGATCTTTAGAGTAAGAATGAAAGTGCTGATGGCTGTGAAAACTGTCTTCATTAAAAAGACATGAAATCTTAACCGCAGCTTTTCAAAACCCCTGTGGAGGCTACTAGAGAGTTTCATCAGTATGACTCCCCTTTCAAGCACGCATTTGTTAAAAGGCCATTGTTAAATGCCAGGACATTTTGCTTTGCTTTCCTATTCTATTAGCACTTGGCATGTCAGCAAGGGCCAAAAACTTTTAAAACTTCCTGCATCTTTCCTGGCATCGAAGCTTAGCACTGATTCTATAAACATGGCCTTAGATTTCTTGACGGCTACTGGCTGGTTCATGCATACAGCCTTATCCCCAATCACTGTATTACCATGTAATCATTGCTTGCATATGTGGATCCAGCACCCCAAGTTGAAGTTTTGCATTATCTGATATAACTTCAAATGTGGTGCATTTCAATTAAGTCAGCTTGCAGCCATGCATGTGTGACTCAGGCTCTGTTCTCACCATACATTTAAAGACACCCTCCACAAGAATCTTGGGAACTGTAGTTTACCCACAGAGCTACAGTTCTGGCACCCTTAACAAACTACAGTTCTCAGAATTCGTGGAGGGGCAGGTAGAGATGTGCTTTAAATGTGCCTTTAAATTTGTATGCAGCATCAGTCTTTGCTTTTGAAAGAATAAACAGATTAAGGGCTAATATTATACCTTAGAGAACCGTGAAGCTGTTTTCTTTAATGTATTTCACAACTGTTTTCACCACCTAGCGGTGTACATCAACAAGGCTTCATTAGTGTCAGATTCGTTTCTGTGCACATCAAGGGGTGCTAACGGGGCAGGGATATCTTTACACCTTGGCTAGAGACAAAATGGATGTGGGTGGCACTGTGGGTTAAACCACTGAGCCTAGGACTTGCCGATCAGAAGGTTGGCGGTTCAAATCCCTGCAACGGGGTGAGCTTCCGTTGCTTGGTCCCTGCTCCTGCCAACCTAGCAGTTCGAAAGCACGTCAAAGTGCAAGTAGATAAATAGGTACCGCTCCGGCGGGAAGGTAAACGCCATTTCTGTGTGCTGCTCTGGTTCACCAGAAGCGGCTTAGTCATGCTGGCCACATGACCCGGAAGCTGTACGCCGGCTCCCTCGGCCAATAAAGCAAGGTGAGCGCCGCAACCCCAGCGCCGGTCACGACTGGACCTAATGGTCAGGGGTCCCTTTACCTTTACCTTAGAGACAAAATAAGAACAGCTTAAGGACTCATGAAGCTGGTTTGAGGAACAATGCATCAGACAGTAGTATTTTATGACAAAGTGCAGGGTATATATGCATATTTTGGATAGCATAGTGTGAATCAGGACTGAAAACCCAGCACTGGAAATGCCTGGAATGCATGGTAAACGCAGCGTAAGCCTGATTCCCTCATATATTGGGCTGACATACATTGATTGAGACCTGTAAACTCATTGCTACTGTGGAAACTGGCAGCTTAGTTAACTTTTGTGACACCTTTGCTTTGAAGTGAGTTGCATGTTTTTCACAATTGGCCTGAGAGCAGCAAAAGATTGAGAGATTGCAAGAGGGGGAAGGAAGCAACCAAACAGGTTAGCAACAACAGATTACAAACTGCTGGGTAAGAAATCTTGTGGTATCTCCAAACATCTGAACAGGTTCATAATACTTTGCTCTTTGGCCCTTCAATGAAATCGAAGCAGTTGTTCCTGCTGCTTTGGTAGTAAAGACAACAAGCTGCATTCTAAAAAAAAATAAAAATCTTACATAGCCCTTGAACCCATAACTTGTAGCCTGTGAATGATTTATTCCTAAACTGAGAATTACAAGTCGAGTAACAGCATCTAACAATTCCAGAAATCAGTAACGCTGCTTAAATTTATGTGACAGATTTGAATTATATGTTTGGAACAGCAGTTTGATATTATGGATTGGAATTAGCAGGGATCAAATGGGGAATTTACTCACACCAACCTCCCCGCAACCCCGGGGGGCGGGGCTCTCAGAATAATGTGGATTGTGCATTCTTGGAGGCAGGGAATATCTGACACACATGTTGGTATTTGAGGGGCTAGAGAGGCACTTTATTGGAAGGTCTTTTGCATGGCTACCACATGACTGGATAGAGGATATGAGTACTGTACAAGATGGTTTGGAGAAGCCAGGGACAGATTGCTCCATTATGCCTTGCTTGTGAGCTTTCATACAGCAAGTGGCTGTTCACTGTTGTCTCGTGGACCTTTAACCTGATCCAGCAAGGGAAATCCTGGCATTCTTAGGTTGCTTCACTGATGTTCGAAAAACCCAGATGTGAAGCATTTTTGAACACCCTGCTCTGGAAGGCTATTCTTCTCCCTTTAAGAATGGTAGATTAATAAAGTTGCATTATAACACTAAGAATTGAAAATTTATGTTTAACTATGAATTATGAAGAATTATATTCACTCTGAAACTATGTTTATAGAAAATCCATCCATATTTCAGCTAACCCTAGAATTAGGTGTTTTCTTGGCCAAAGCATCTTGGCCATCTTTTAAATTGGGTGGCAAACCTGTGGCCCTGCAGATGTTGCTGGACTACAGTTCCCAGAATGCCTGCCCATGTGTCATTCTGGCTAGGGCTGATAGGAATTGGAGTTTAACATCATATGGAAGGCCACTGGCTGCTCTTCCTTACTCCCCACCACCCCTGTTTAAAGTCTTTTCAGATTTAGCACCTAAATCTGTAGCTTCCTCCAATTTGTACATTAATTAAGCCAAATGCTACCTTTAGAAAACAAATGATGGCTTTCATGGCCTCTTACTGGGAGATAAAACAGCAAATATTATTTATGGTAATTCTTTGCATATTGCTTTTAAGATGCTGTTTTGATCTGGTTAGAACCCTGGGGCTGCCATATGCTAAGAAGTTGCTGTTAAGTGAATTGACCTTATCAATATTAAATGTCCAATTCCCCAGCAAGCAAGAAAAATAAATAAATGTCAAATCCGGAGCAGGGGGCCATATATACAGCAGGAAGCCATTGAGACTGAAGCCTGTCAGGTTAATTTTTAATTGCTTTATTGTAGGGCCTCATAAAAACTCGGATAAGAAAGCAACAAAGGTGCTCCATATTTTTAGTACTGTTCTGTTTTTAAAAAGCACCAAGCAGTAAACCAGTCTGATTGCATTTTGAAACCAAGGGCTTGTTTGCACAATTGTGTATCAAGAGAGCAGCTTAACCCTCTTCAGTTTTGGAAGGAATGAACAAATGAACAACTGTTGGGATAGCAAAAGATTCTGCAGGAGTTGGACTAGATGGCCCTTGTGGACCCTTCCAACTCTACAATTCTATAATTCGGAGGAAGGAAGGAAGGAAGGAAGGAAGGAAGGAAGGAAGGAAGGAAGGAAGGAATTAAATGGAGTGGAACTAGACGGAATAAGATAAGAAGAAGAGTTTGGATTTGATATCCCGCTTTATCACTACCCTAAGGTGTCCCAAAGCGGCTAACATTCTCCTTTCCCTTCCTCCCCTACAACAAACACTCTGTGAGGTGAGTGGGGCTGAGAGACGTGTGACTGGTCCAAGGTCACCCAGCAGCTACATGGTGAGGAGCGGAGACGCGAACCCGGTTCACCAGATTATGAGTCTACCGCTCTTAACCACTACACCACACTGCCTAAACTCATACATGACAGATGGATAGAGCTGATGAGCATAGTGAAACTGATTTGAGGTGTTTATCACTCAGATCTGATTCATGAGAGCATTGTTTTAAATTGGGTTGATGTTCCAAACATTTCCCCTTCCTCATACCGCCTATAGTGGAAAGGAGAGTCTGAGGAGTGATGCCAGACCACCTGCTTTAAGAAATTATCACCATGTTATCTCCCCAGTTACAGCTCCTGCCCCCCACTATTCAAGTGTAAGCCTCCAATCCCTGTGCTGTCTAATTTTGTGACTACAAATGCTGCAAAAGTGTCCAGTGCCCCCTCCCACATCCAAAGAAAACAAAAACTGAAAGGGAAATTCTCACTGCTGAGAGGAGTGGGGTGTGTACAACTAAGGCATTAAATGCTAGAGGCACTAGGCAAAAGATTATGGGACAACCAGCTGGTCAAGATCCTGATCCTGGTCAAGATAGAAAATCTAAATACAAAAACACCATAAAATCCAACTTTAACATAACTTACCTGTTACAAATGCCTTGCAAACGCAGGTTACATGACCCACTTAGAGAATGTTTTTATATGGCTGGCAAAGCAAAAAGAGCTGAGAGTGAATCAGGAATGACAAACCAATGGCCTGCCAGATTTTGCTGAACTTCAGGTCCCATTATCCTTTTCAATTGGCTGTGCTGGCTGGGGCTAATGGAATATGGCCATCTGGAGGTCCACTGGTTAGCCATCCTTGGTGTACATGTTTGTACAACTTTACTTATCTTTCCTATACCCACTTATCTGGGAGTAAATCCCACATATCTTGGTGGTACTTCCTTTTGAGTAGACAAATATAGGATTGTCTTGTGATTAGTTTGGTGTTTGATTTTGGCACCAGAGGGAGCTGCACTGCAATAAAAAGAAGACTGAAGAGGTAAAGTATCTGATCTAAACCACAGGGATAAACAATATTAAGCTTCATACAAGTACATTTCTGTGGCTAAATGTATGGAGGGGCAGTGTATATGGCAGTATATATCATACCATATAAGGTTGTAAACTGCCAAAAGATTGGAATGGAAGGTGCTACATAAATGTTTAATATACAAATAAAGAAAATAAAAACAGACTTACTAGGCAGTGCTAAGCCTATTTATCAGTGAAGACAATGGGGCGTTTCTATGTCAAAATAGTTGGGCTATAAGTGTATATAGATCTGAAATAGGAATGTGCAATGATATAATCTACTCCCCATGGAAATAAATGGCACAGTTGCCTCCAACAGGCCTGATAGATCTTGACTGCAATCTTTAGCCCACCAGATGTCATTGGACTACATCTCCCATCACCCCAAAGCATTTCCATATTGGCTGAGACTGTCAGGAGTTGGGAGACCAACAACATCTGGAGGGCCACATTTTTCACCTCTGTGCTTCTGGAAAGATGCTAGCCATCTGGGAAATTGTTTGGAAGCTACATCTTTTGTGTAATTCAGTTGTTAAAGTGCTAAATGCTAAGCAGTACAGCTCATTGAAACCACATAATACTGGTTCTTCAGGAGCTGCACCAGTTGCCTGTATTCTACTGAGCCCAGTTCTATGTGTTGATGTTAACTTACAAAGCCTTAAATGGCATAGGATCCAAATAGTTTCCTTATTATACCACCCTGTCTGGGACAGTCACACCCTCAACTATGAGATTTGCTTTCAGGTATTTCTTGCTGCTGTTCTTATTTGGTTTCCAGCACAGCTGAAGATGTTCCCTAGGCCTTTGGGAAAGTGTGTTTCTTTAAGGCTAGCTGCAATCTGATGAATGTCTGTTTGCTACATAATATGGTAGTATTTTAGACAAGCTTTAAACTGTCGTGTTCTGTGTTATAGTTATAATATGTAGCTCTTTTTGTTTGTAAACTGCCCTGGCATAAAATCACTCAGTTTAAAAATCAAATGAATATATATATATTCCATTCCATGTGCAGTTTTGTTTGCTCTGTGTTGGAGTGTTGGCTTCCATGATACCGTAAACTTTGTGCCCTTTGTGTGTGAAAATGTCCCATTTTAGACTATCCTAGTAAACTAGGTGTCTTTAACTATACATTTCCACTTTCTACATGTTGTCAGAATAGCTAAACTGTGTGTGTGTGTGTGTGTGTGCATGCGCACAACTGAGTCATGTTTTGATACAGAAATGTAAAAACATGCAATAATAATCACATCCTAACTTTCAGCTTTCCATTTAGCTTCAAATAACTATTTAGGTACTTCTTGCATCCATTCTGAGAGATGTACAGATGTTGGACTTGCAGAGTTTTCTAGTAGCCAGTCTTAGGATTTTCTAGTAGCCAGTCTCGGGATCATTGTATGTCAATTTTAATTTTGTAAATGATCTGGAAGTACTTCAGCCATTTTGGGATAGACATCTAGTCCTCAGATATCTGTATCTATACCTATACACCATTCCCCCCCCCCAAAGTAATCAGAATGTTTTGAACTATAATTCTAAAGGTCCTTGATCAGAAACTAATTTTACTGAAGAGTGCATTTTATGCTTGATTTGCAAACCGCTGCATTAGCAGCACTGAAGTGACCTTCCGAGGCAGCAGACCTGTGCAGTGTGTATAGAGGTCCTAGGAGGCCCAGATGATGAGACCCCCTCTCAGCCTCCCTGTATAATATGTAGTGTCTATAGATTAGGTTGCAATCTTTCTATTTCACAAATGTTGGTCCTCTGTTAGGAAAAAGTATTCTACGTAGAGGGAGTGAGATTATATAAAAATGTATTTAAAGAACAGTTGTCTCAAAACACTATGCTATTAAAGAGATCACAGAACATGCAAAAAAAATTTGCTTTTTTCAGTGTAACTCATGAGTGTTTCTCATATAATTTACTCTTGGAACTTGTAGCTCAGGCAAGGAGCAAACAGAAGTTGGGGAAGTGGCAATGGATGACACTCAGCCAAATATCACCATACCTTTAAAAAAAAAAAAATCCCACATGTCTACAGCTACACAAATGTGCTCCATAGTGTTCCCAGTCAGGTACTATGTGATTTTTATATTGGATTTTCTTCCCATTATTGAATGAAATGTGGATCAGGAAAAACTGAATTTAGGGAAAAGTGCAGGATGAGGAGAAAGCTGCAAAAACAAAAACTGAGTCACAAGAAGATGGCTTGCAAGCTAAATCTACCTATTTTTAAGCCAAGGTATCAAACAACAGTATGGATCCCAAAAGGATGCAATTAATCGCTGAAGCAATATATTTATTGCAGTGACTAACAAAACAGAGATATGAAACTCTAAAGCAAAATGTTTAGGGATCTGAAATGTTTTGCTTCTAAGACTAATATCAGTATTACTAAAACAAAAAAAATTCCTTCCAGTAGCACACGAAAGCTCATACCAAGAACTAACTTAGTTGGTCTTTAAGGTGCTACTGGAAGGAATTTTTTTTGTTTTGACTATGGCAGACCAACACGGCTACCTATCTGTAACTATCAGTATTACTGTTGTGCATATTGAGCCAGTCACTCTCAGCCCTAGCCTACCTCACAGGGGTCTTGTGGGGGATTAAATGAGGAGGGGGAGAACAATAATGCAAGCCACCTCGAGCTCCTTGGAGAAAATGGTGGGATATAAATGCAGTGATGATGAAGACATTTATTACATGGACAATTGGGAGAGCAGGGTTTCACAGACCCATTGTCTCTGCAACCTATGAATGTGAAATTTTTACGAGTTTTGATAGCCCGACAGGGACAACAGCCTTGAAAGAGGAAAAACCGTCACAACAGAAGAAAACGCCGACAGGGGAAACGTGCCTCTGTGACAGCGAGGTCGAGGAGAGCGGACCTGAGGGAAGGAGCGCATCCTTCACGCACGAGCAGTTTCGCGCTTAAGATCTCAAGAGGAGCCGGCACGAAGCTCTCGCCTCTATTGGCCACCCTTCCCACCAATCGCCGCTCTCCTCCCTTCCCATTGGCTCGTCGTTCAGCCCGGCTTGCGCTCACACACATACACACAGCAGTCATGCGCTTCTTTAATTTGGGGAAAGGGGGCGGGGCGCACCGCGAACGAACCCGCCCCCCTTTCGCGGCCGTAATAAGAGTTACTGGATGCGGACGGAGCGCGCAACCGGAGTCTCGCTCGCCTCGTTCATTCCCTGCAGTACGCGCCTCAGGCCTCCTTCCCTGTCCCGTAAGCCGAGCGAAGCTCTCCTCCTCCCACTGTGGCTCGTGTGCGCAGGCAGGCGGCCGCCGGCCGGCTCGCTGGCTTTCGCCTCCCCCCCCCCGCTCCCCTATCGCATGCGCGCTCTGCGATTGGACGGTTGTTTTTTCTTCCCCTCCCTACTCCAGCTCGTCGCCCCGCTTGTACTCACCTGATTGGCTGACGCGCACGCGCGGGCTCCGCGCCCCCCTCCCCCGTCCCCCTCAGGGGTAGGGGTTGGAGTAGCTCCTGGCCGAGGCCCGGCAGTCGCTTGGCATCCCTCGAGGGATTCGCAGCTGGCCGTGGCTGTTGAGCGTCGTCGGGATGGAGCTGCCCCGCTTACTGTGGCCGTGGTAGTGCTACTGTGGCCGTGGGAATATGGCCGCGCCGCTGCCCGCGGCTGCCGCCTGGCTCCTGGCCGGGCCGGGGGGAGGCGGCGAGAGGGAGACGCGGGTCGCGCTGCGGTCGCCGCTGCTGCTGCCGCTGCTGCTGGGCATCCTCCTCAGCCGCTGCCTGGGAGAGCAGCCGCCGCGCGCCGCCTCCGCCGCTTCAGCCGCCGCCGCAGCCTCCTTACTGCCCGGCGCCTCCGACTCTGAGGAGACGGTGATCATCGGGCTGCGGCTGGAGGACACGAACGACGTGTCGTTCATGGAGAAGGGCGTGCTGCGAGTGAGCGAGAGGAGCCGGGTCAAGCTGCGGGTCTACGGGCAGAACATCAACAACGAGACCTGGTCCCGCATCGCCTTCACCGAGCATGTCCGGTGGAGGGATGGCGAAGGCAGGCGGCCGCCGGCGGAGCAAGAGGACGGCCCGGCCCCCGTGGGCTCTTCCTCCCCGGCCCCGCAACGCTGCGGCATCCGCACCTCGGACATCATCATCCGGCCGCACATCACCCTCAACCGCCGCACCTCGGGGGTCATCGAGATCGATATCAAGCCGTTGCGAAAAACGGAGAAGAGCAAGTGCTATTACCTGTGCACCTCCGTGTCCTCCCCGGCTATCCTGGGGGGGCCAGGGAGCTCGGCCGGGGGCAGCGGTGGGGGAGGGAGCATCATTGGCCCCGATGGCGGCCCGTGGACCGAGACCACCTGGATCTACCATGATGGTGAGGATACCAGGATGATTGTGGGAGAGGAAAAGAAATTCTTGTTGCCCTTCTGGCTTCAGGTGATCTTCATCTCCCTCTTACTGTGCCTCTCTGGCATGTTCAGTGGACTCAACCTGGGACTTATGGCCCTCGACCCTATGGAGTTGCGTATTGTGCAGAACTGTGGGACAGAAAAAGAGAAGAATTATGCTAAGCGTATTGAGCCTGTGCGCCGCCAGGGGAATTACTTGCTCTGCTCCCTGCTGTTGGGCAATGTATTGGTCAACACCACTCTGACCATCCTGCTCGATGATATTGCTGGTTCTGGACTGGTGGCCGTGGTGGCCTCCACTATCGGTATCGTCATCTTCGGTGAGATTGTGCCGCAAGCTATTTGTTCCCGGCACGGCCTTGCCGTAGGCGCCAACACCATCTTCCTCACCAAGTTTTTCATGATGATGACCTTCCCGGCCTCTTACCCAGTCAGCAAGCTTCTAGACTGTGTCTTAGGGCAGGAGATAGGTACTGTCTACAACCGTGAGAAACTACTTGAAATGTTGAGGGTTACTGACCCCTACAATGACCTAGTTAAGGAGGAGCTGAATATAATTCAAGGGGCGCTGGAACTGCGCACAAAGACAGTGGAGGATGTAATGACTCCACTACGGGACTGCTTCATGATTACTGCTGAGGCTGTGCTCGATTTCAACACTATGTCTGAAATCATGGAAAGTGGTTATACCCGTATTCCTGTATTCGAAGGGGAACGCTCCAACATTGTGGATCTCCTTTTTGTCAAGGACTTGGCCTTTGTGGATCCTGATGACTGCACTCCGCTCAAGACCATAACCCGTTTCTATAACCACCCGCTGCACTTTGTCTTCAATGACACCAAGCTTGACGCCATGCTTGAGGAATTCAAAAAAGGTGGGATGGTGGTGGTTGGTGATGGGAGTGGGGAAGATGAATGCAAAAAGGAGCTTTAAGGGCTGGAATGTTTTTTAAAGAAATGAGAACAGAGATTCTTGGGATGCTGAATATTACTCAAAACAAATTTGATGCTTGCATGGTGCAATTGTAGAATAGCAAACAGTTTATTTCGCCCTCACTTCCCCCTGGTAATAATAGGGTTTCATCTACTGCCCTATTCATTTTTGAGTCTGCACACTTTGTTGAGTATTATTATATTACTAAAGAGGTGATTTAACATTTTTTCAGCAGACAATGTGTATAAGCATATGATATGGAATCCTTGCTCCCTCCTCTATGCATCGTTCTTACTTACCTTGTTACATACCGTATATTTTATGTGTCCACACTTTGTTTTTTTATATGTACACTTTTCTGAAAAAGTGTCTCTCATGACACAAAAGTAGTTTTATGGGCCAAAGTAACGTGTTTGTGTAAAAAAGAGCATGTACAAATATGTAAGCACAAGATAATGGATCACAAGATTTGTAGCAGTGTTCTTGGCTTACCATTCATGGTTTGTCTGAGAGAGACGTATGACGAGTTCATATTTGTTGTAACACTAGGAGCTATGGCTTAGCTCTGGGTACTGTGGCAGCAGGAGAATCTGGGGAGGAGTGAAGTAGCTGTGATTTTTTTGGTGAGTAGCTGCATAGTTGCACATTCATGCTTAGCCATGGTTGGCTTAGTATTACATGCAAACTGAGCCTTTGAATAACTCTAAAACTGAGTTCTGTGTTTAAAGCTAAGCGAAGTATTATTTATAGATAGTTAAGAATTAATTTTGAACTAAAGTTGTCACATGTTACAAGATTTTTACCTGGAAGACATTTGTGTGGGAATCAATATAAAGGCTGGATGAAGATTATAACATGTGGTCTAGATTGGTGCTTTTCACTCCTTATACACATACTGAGAAGCTGCAATTGGTTGTGTTCTCCCACTTTCACACCCTGCGAATTTGGACTAAAAACGTGTACAATAAGGTCACATTATTATCAATGTGTAGGTTTTCCATTAGGTCTTGCACAGAAGTGTCTTTTGTATGATAATTCTCCCGTAACGTGAAGTGGTCCTTCAGTGAAGGCTACACTGTAAAATATTATTGGTACTTACAGTCACTCTGTGTTTCCTACTACTGGTACATACATGGTAAGTGCTGACTCTAATCATGAACACTTAATGGGCAGCTTGGACCATATGAGTTCTATGATTTCTGAATTCTGCAATATAGCTCCTTTAGTCTTACGATGATTAGAAAAAACACTTAGAAAACTCTCTTACTCTAATTATCTGTTTCTCAAGTTCAATAAGCAAGGGCACAAAGGCTTATCTTTGATGATTACCCATCAGTTGTGGAACTCCTCACTGCAGACTTAACCAAGCATGAGCACCGTTTGGAAAAAACGACCTACCTGTTTGAGCTTGTCTTTAGCATCAGGTATATTGGGAAGGTATAGCAAAAGATGCACTTGTTCTGTTTCATTCATTCATTTTTTTGTTAAGCACCCTGAGCCTTCAAGTTGGAGCAGTCTAGAAATCTAAAGAAACAAATTACAGTGGTACCTCAGGTTAAGTACTTAATTCGTTCCGGAGGTCCGTACTTAACCTGAAACTGTACTTAACCTGAAGCACCTCCTGCTGCTGCCACGCCGCTGAAGCACAATTTCTCTTCTCATCCTGAAGCAAAGTACTTAACCTGAAGCATTATTTCTGGGTTAGCAGAGTCTGTAACCTGAAGCGTATGTAACCTGAGGTACCACTGTATTGATTAAAAGTCCACAGATCAAATTTAGTGATCTGTGGCCCAGTGAACCATCTTTAAGAGTTGCATTTGTTATACAGCTGGGAAACAGATTACTGCTAGTGTTAACCTTTTCTCAAGGTAATTCCTGCACTGTGACTGAACTTTTGCACTCAGTTTCTGATTGGTAGACAGTAAACTCTGCTAGTTAAATTACAGAGCACTATCTTGCAAGGCTTGCAGGAGAGGTTAATAATAATAATAAAGGTTTCTATGCTTGAAGCAACAGAAAGAGCAGGCAAGTAGTAGGTTCCTTGTGTGAAGATTGAGAAATGCTATTGAGTGACAGAGAGAAGATGGAACCACTCAACATCTACTTTGCTTCTGTCTCCATCTAAAAGTAAAGCAGTGCCCAGCCTGGTGATAACAGAATAAAGGATGCAAGGGAGGAAGCTGAAGCCCAAGATAGGAAAAGAGGTGGTAAGGGAACATTTAATTTAAATGAATTCAGATCTCCAGGGTCAAATGAGCTGTTCCCAAGGTACTAAAGGAACTTGTGGGTGTAATCTTAGAGCCTCTATCTATAATTTCTTTTGGAATTTTTGGAGAACAAGTGGAATCTTTTGGAATTTTTGGAGAACAAGTGAGGTCCCTGCGGACTGGAGGTGGGCAAATGTTGTCCCCATCTTCTAAAAGGGAGAAAAAAGACGACCCAGGTAACTACTGACCCGTGAGCTTGACATCAATACCGTGAAAGTTCCTAGAACAGATATTGAAACAGCCTGTGAGCACTTAGAAAAGGATGCTGTGGTTACTAAAACCCAGCGTGGTTTTCTCAAAAACAAGTCATGCAGACAAATCTTTTTTTTTTATAGAGTTGCAAATTTGTTGGATCAGGAGAATGCTGTGGACATAGCTTATCTTGATTTCAGTAAGGCTTTTGACAAAGTCTCCCATGATAATTTTGAACAGAAACTGTGGACTGGACAAGATAACTGTTAGGTGATTTTGTAGCTGGTTGACTGACCTAACCCAAAGAGTGCTCGCTAACGGTTCCTTATCATCCTGGAAAAAAGTGACAAGGGGGGTGCTACAGAGTTCTGTCATGGGCCTGTTGTTGTTTAACATTTTTATAAACCAATTGGGTGAAGGTATTGAGGGGATGCTCATACAATTTGCAGATGACACCAAACTGGGAGGGGTAGGCAATGCTGCTGAAGACAGAATTGGGATTCTAGATAACCTTAACAGATTGGCGAACTGGGCCCAAACTACGAAAATGAAATTCAGAAGGGACAAGTGTAAGGTTCTGCACTTAAGACAGGAAGAACCAGCTTCACAAATATAATATGGGGGGCACCTGGCTTGCCAGTAGTACATGTGAAAAGGATCTACGGGTCTTAGTGGACCACTACCTGAACATGGGTCAACAGCGGCAAAAAAGATGATCAAAGGCACCAAGCCTTATGAGGAATGGTTGAGGGAACTCTGTATCTTTAGCCCGGTAAAGAGGAGACTGAGAGAAGATATGGCAGCCATCTTCAAATATCTCAGGGGCTGCCACATGGATGATGGAGCAAGCTTCTTTTCTCCTCCAGAGGCTAGGACCCGAATCAATGGATTTGAGTTATGAAAAAGGAGATTCTGAAATAACTTTCTGACAGTAAGAGCTGTTCAGCAGTAGAACAGACTTCCTAAGCAGGTGGTGGACTCTCCTTCCTTGGAGGCCTTAAAGCAGAGTTTGGATGGCCATCTGTCTTGTATGATGTAGTTGAGATATTTTCATTTCATTTCAGGCTAGTTGACCCTCAGAGTCCCTTCCAACTCTACCATTCTATGATTCTATCTAATCAGCACACTTAACATTTTGTTCTAAGCCTTAGTTTTTCCATTTAATAATAACCCATGTTTGAGTTGACTATAAGTTCTGAAATATTTTGATTCACACAAATTAATGAGAGACCTTAATGGTTAAATCCGTTTACATGCCTGCTGTATCTTTATGTATTTTAGGTAACCATTTTCTAAAGAAGGTGAAAATGAAAAGGTAACCTAGGATGTTTTATGGTCACCTGAATTATAACTTCTGAGCAGTACATTTGGGCAGATTGAATGATAAATTATGAATTCTGAAGCTATTTCTTTTTACTATGGCTTTCCCATTTTTATAGCAAAAGCTTCCATTTCTACAATGTCACTAAGAGCAACAAGAACAAGAGGACTATGATGGAAAAACCCAAAATGGAATAATTTAAAATGTAACTAAAGCAAATGCTTGTTTTCCAGCCCTGTTGTAGTAGATGCTTTTAGGCTGCAATCCTATATCAATTTACCTGAGAGTATGGCCAGCAGCAATAAAACTGTTAGCACATTTGCAAAGCTAAACACGGTCTGATATGGTTTCAGACTGGATGCGGGAACCACTTGTTGAGATACCTTCATTGCAGGAGATTGGACTAGGTAACCCTTGGGGTACTTTCCAACTCTGCAATTCTATGATTTTATGAACTCAATAGCTTATTCCCAACCAGCCATGCATAAAATCACAGGGTTATAAGAATGTAAGTCACGTTGAACACTGCATGACTGATTTCTGAGTAAAAATGTATAGGCTTGCTTTTAGTGGTAGTGTAGAAGTGAAATATGGTCATACCTTGGAAGTCAAACGGAATCCGTTCTGGAAGTCCGTTTGACTTCCAAAACGTTCGGAAACCAAAGTACAGCTTCTGATTGGCTGCAGGAAGCTACTGCAGCCAATTGGAAGCTACGGAAGCCCTGTTGGACGTTTGGCTTCCAAAAATAGTTCGCAAACTGGAACAGTCACTTTGCGGCGTTCGGGAGCCAAAACGTTCAAGAACTAAGCTGTTCGAAAACCAAGGTACGACTGTATGTTGCTATGAAAATGCTGGTACTATATTAAAGGTTTCTTTGTAGTAATCTGCAAGTCTGTCTAAATAATGATTTGTACACATTTGTTTCGATTGGAGATGGGAACCTGCCTTGATCTGATCTGGTGTGTTTGAGAGAGAACTACTCTGAAAAGCTGTAGTAAGGGCCTTATTCCATTGTAAAACAAAGCCTTCTTGAATCTGGTAGGTTAGTAGTGTGGTATTGTATGGAGGGAGCCCATGCCAAAATTGTTCAGGATATGATTTAAGTCATTGTTTCCACATAACCTCCAGGCCTTTTATGGGAACCATAGATGTTCCTGGTTATTGCACCAAAATGTACTTGGACTTGTGTATTAACATACCTAATTTTTGCGATTGTATCTGTATTATAGCAACTGTATTTCTTCATTAGTGATGCCTTATTAGCTTTGAGCTAGTTGGTTGAGCAATAGTTCTCTGATATATACTATCTTTGTAAAATAGCAAATTCCCTTTACTATTTTATCCCAACATGTTAATAAGGTATCATGATCTCCCCCCCCCCCCACAGTAGAAATATGCTGATGTCTATACTTTCCCCCACTTCAAATTATTTGAGGAATACAGAGTGTTGGGCTGGCCCCACAGGGTAGATTTTGGAAATGATGAAAGGGCACATTTTGATTTTGATCAGACTGGAAAGTTTAATCAGACTGCAAGTTTAACATTCAGTGCTTCAAGGATTAATAATAAGAGCCATTTAAAGTACATTAAAAACTGATTGACATTTAGAGTTGCTGAGTATGTGACCCTGACTCGTTTGGAAAGATGAATTACTGTCTTTGTACTTTACAGCCTGAGGCTGTGGTGTTGCTTTAACTCTAATAATTTGACTGTAACTTAATGTATTTTCATGGTAGGAGATAAAATGTCACAAAAGCCCTACATTGCACATTCTGTCCATTTAGTCTATCCACTATCCAGAAGTTCCATGCATTGCCCATTGAAAGCCTTTCTCGCCCTCTCCCTGGCTTTGAACCCTTAACAGAGATAGGAAACATAGAAGCATAGAATTGTAGAGTTGGAAGGGATCCCAAGGATCATCTAGTCCAACTTCAATGCGTCTTTCAAAACTTTTCTCTGCTGGGTTTTGTTTCCCCTCTCTGATTCTATGTGATGCTCTGGCAGAGGTGCAGAAAATGATCCTTCAGAAAGGATAGAATAAAGACCATTGCCTTGGTTTGAACTTCTTTTTTGTTGTGTTTTCTAGAGGAAGAACTGTGGACATGGGTTATTAGGTTATTAGCACCCTGTAACACCCTACATAATGCGGCCATAGGACTAAGTTCTGTGTAAATAGCTTTGTTTTATCTCTAGAAAGAAGCTAGGTGTGTTCATTTGCAAAAAGCTGAGTGACTTGGCTTAAGGTCGACAGCATGGAGTGCATAAAAGCTTTGGTTTGGAAAGAAACTTGTGGGCAGTTCTTTGCTTGCCTCTCTTCCAATTGACAAGTGTGTTTTTAATGATCCTGTTTGCTTGAGCCTTGGCTAAAACCGCTGGCATTCCTTCT
The DNA here is from genome assembly GCF_964234715.1 of Podarcis melisellensis. NCBI lineage: Eukaryota > Metazoa > Chordata > Lepidosauria > Squamata > Lacertidae > Podarcis > Podarcis melisellensis. The sequence continues at coordinate 44,462,388 of NC_138537.1, forward strand.
TGTCGTTTTTCTTCACTGGCTGTTCTCAGCATGTATGATCCTAAATCCAAAGCCTTCTATTTCTAGCTTACTGCAAGAATTCAGCTTGAAAATGCCTTGTGTTGTGACACTAATATTGTAAAGCTGGCACACTTAGCACAGACCGTTCATTGTACAGCAGCTTTCCCAGTGCCCTTTACAGCCCTACAGTTCAGGAGTTTCTGTGAGTTATTCCTTATTTGCTACAATAGTAGACCTGGAGAAGTTGAGTTTTGCTTCTTGTTCTTTTTAAAATCCTTCTGTTTGCTACTGTATTACACTGCAAGATTGCTGAGTTTGAATTAATAACCTGTTTCACAGAAAATGCGCCTGCATCATTCTGCTTTCGTGATCATTTGAGTGCACTAAAGTTTCTTTTCTTTTGAGCTCTGCTCAGATCTGGTCAGAGTAGTTTCAAGACTTAAATGTTTATAAAGTTGTGTGATGGTAGAGAATGTTAGTTAGTGTAGATTACTGACATTCCCATGTCTGTGTTTTGTCTAAGGTGTTGGCCTTTGAAGAAATGGTACCTGTTGGTTGCTCAGAAAACGTGCTTTCATTGGATGTAACTGTTATTGGATGGATTCCCTGTTTCTCAGTTTTTTCATGTTGTAGGAGAAGTGAGTTTCTTGATCCTCCTGTGCCTCTGTTAATCTTGGAGTTCAGCTATGGAAACTATTTAAATTTCATCTGTTTCTTATTTTGGTGTGTGTTAGTTATTGCAAACTGTGTTCTTGTTTACACATTTAATTTATTCTCTGTCTTTGTGTTGTGGTTTCTGCATGGTGAGGTGCATTCATCTTAATCAAACCAAGTTTTCCATTTTGTAATTTAACTGTTTCATGAACAAGAAAGCATACCAATTGTTTCAACAGCCAGTTAGCATTTTGCTTTGTAAATAGAGCCTTGCCCATTAGCATGATCTAAAACCTTTTGTTATGCTGTGTGCATACCTTTTATACTTCAAAATAGCAGATCAATTCTTCTGGTTCTGGAGAAAAAGTGTTGTAGTTGCAGGAGCCACCAATTCCAAACCCTGCTGACTCCTTTGGCTTAAAAAAAAAAAGATTCTTTCTCATTGACCCCAGTGGAAAGAAGCATTAGTTTCAGGCTGGTGTGTACTTTTTCTCCATTCTTGGGGAGCTTTGAGGGTGGGCTTTGGGCCTAACATGCCTTTGGTATGCCTCATTTAACCCTTTACAGTTATTGTGAGGAGCTTCCAGGCTATTGGTTTAATTCGGCCTGACATGGCTTCCAATTTGGCCTGTGAGACCATTTTCTCCCAAACCCATGTCCACTTGTCCCACACTTGATGTCATATGTGCCGCCATATGTGGAGCTGATAAGAATGGAGTAACAACGGGACAACTGTTGAAGCACCAATGGCAGAAGAAAGCAAGCTGTGAAGATTCTGCAGCTACAAGAGGAGCCCCCTGAGAGTGAACTTTCTCACTTTTCCAGCAAAGGGGAAGAACCACAGTACAGTATTCTGTTGTCCCTGGGATGCCTTCTAATGGACTGTAGGATTTATTCCTTAGTGACCAGGGAGATAATTATGAAACAAATTAATTATTTCATTTCTCTCTCTAGCTATGTAAATACACTAAATAGGATCACTTACATGAAGACAGACTTAGATATACATAACTGCATTTTGGGCAAAATATTTCAAACTTTTCATAAGCAAAGACAGAGTAGCTGTACACAGTAGTATTTCTCTATGACACAGAATAGAAATGTCCATGCTATTTGGTTGATATGGTCACTTTTTTAAAAAATGGCTACAAAAATATAAAATGGCTACAAAAAATATACTCTACTCTAGTTTATGATTTGTAGCTATTGTGTCTTGGACCTTGAAACCTGCATATCCCCAAGCTTTAATTTGGTGCATTTTGTTTTGTGGGGGTCATAATTCATTTTTAAGAAACTATAAATAAAGGTTGTATCTAAGTCCTGCTCAGAGTATACCCATTGAAATTAATGGATTTCAGTTAGTTGTACTTATTAATTCCAGTGAGTCTACCCTATGACTAACGTTGGATGCAGCCCATAGATTCTTGCATGGGTGCTTGTATAAAATGTAGGATCAATTTTTAACCAAGTTATTTTTAGACATGTTCTATTTAGATGCACTTACAAACTTTTAAAAAGCTTTTTAAAAATCAGATTCAAATTTATATACCCAGTCTTGCTACATAGTATTATTTCAATATCTGCATGCATTCTTCTTGTTTATGAAGTGGTCTTGGACAAATTAATCTTCACCCTAACCTAGCCCTGGTTTGTTATATGAAATAAATATATACTGTCACCTACTTGAAGTAAGGCAGCATAAAGAAGTCTTCCAGAACTTATTGGCCAAAGCTGTCTAGCAAATTTGAAGCTGAATTCTCCATACCTGAATCTAATATTCTTTTTGCTTCACCATACTGATCCTTTTCCTAGTTTGGAAGGCTTCCCTGGTAACCTTGATAGATTTTTTTGTCAATGGTCTTTGCAGTCTACTAAATATGATAGATGCTGTCAGTATCCTACTGGGCCACTTGCTATTGACATATAAAGCCCTGAACAGCTTGGGACTAGGTTAGCTCTGGGAATGCCTTGCCTTGTATACCCCTGCCAGTTGCTTTGGTCCTTCTGAGAGGCACTCTTGGTGGTGCTGTTTGCTTCTGAAGCTTGTCTTATGTATACCAAAGCCAGGGCCTTTAGTGTGGTGGCATCTGCTCCTTTGGAAAGTGTTCCCAGGGAACATCAGGCAGGCATCTACAGTGCTGGAGTGGTATTCAACTAAATAGTTACACTACTGCCACAACTTTTAGCTGTGCAACATAACTTACTCTCTCTTTTCTCTGTGTCCCTTCTAAAACAGCTCTAGAGGGTTGATAACCATCAAGTTGCTGTAAAAATATTCACAGCAATTTGTTTTTACTGCCACTTGTTATACGTAATGAATATTTTACTATATATTACTGTGTATTTCATTTTTCATAGGTAATTTGACCACATCACTTGGGCATATTGGCTAAGAGACCAGATTCATGTGATTAATTATTTGGTACTTCTTTAAACCACTGAGGAAGACCTCTGTAGTTTTGATATACTGGTATATTGTTTATCACAGGTTTGTTGGTCAGTTACTCATATGGATAGATAATTTTAGTCCATTTTAGTTTTAAAATGCCTACATTTATTTCTTCTTAAGATTTGAGTAATATGTGTTCATACAATTTCTACTTGTGTCCTTGCCCTTGTAGTTTATGCTTTGCCTTGAATTTATTCTCCTTTGTTTTGGTTTGTGCATAGGCAGATATATTTCTACAAACAATCAGGAGCCTTAAACAGATGCTATGCTGCTAGTGCAGTGACTCTTTCAAAAGATGACAGAGAAATTATGTCAAGGATGCCATTAAATTAATTACTTTTCACTTTAGCCCTGTCAGGCCTAGCCATAACAAGTAATATTTTGTATTGTTTTGCCTTGTAGTCTAATAAATGAGAAATGTCCAGTTTCTGCCATATAAGCAATTTCCTCTCCCTCACTTCCCCAACAGCATTTAGTCTCATGATATAATTTGATAGTTTACCAGACCTATAGAGAAGAATATTAATAAACCTCTTCTGAAGATTTGAGAGCTCTGTAAAAGGATTTATTGAAACTGAAGTATTTTTAACATTAATAAGCAGTTCCCCTGTGCTGAGATTGAGAAGCAGGTATAACTTTGTTTTATTGGGAAAAGCACATGGTCTAGAGACTTGGAAATTATTCTTCTAATCTAAGCTGCTGGGTAGTTTCTGCCAAGGCGGGTGTAGTTCTATGTTCTCTCTTGGCTGTAGCAATGCAGTAAATGCTTTCTGATACAGTCATACCTCATGTTACATCGGCTTCATGTTACATTCTTTCAGGTTACATCCCGCAGCGACCCGGAAGTACCAGAAAGGGTTACTTCCGGGTTTCGCCACTTGCGCATGCACAGAAGCGCAAAATGATGTCACACACATGCGCAGAAGCGGCAAATCGCAACCCGCGTGTGTGCAGACGCGCCGCTGCAGGTTGCGCTCTTTTCATGTTGCGAACGGGCCTCCAGAATGGATCCCGTTTGCAACCAGAGGTACCACTGTACTTTGTCTCCAGTCTTTCTCTTTGTGCAACCACCCTTAATGTCTGCTGGTTGCCACAGTCCATAGAATGGAGATGTGGGTTGCTCTTAAATAGTACCGTACTTGGTAGCATGGGGTGAGTGCTGGAGAGCAAAAATTAGACATCCTCCCTTTGTTTCCATCAGAAGAATGAAAACCAAATAATTTGAATAGCCTACTTGTAATTGGGATTCAGATATTACACTTAAATATATTTAAAGTTTCTGTGCAAAATGGAAGCAAAACTTAAGACAAATAACATCTTTAATTATTGTCAACACTCATTTGTTAAAACCACCACCACCACCTCACTGCTAACTTCTGATGGAATACACATCACCGGAAAATAGAGACTGGAAAACACATTTAAATGACATCTTCCCATCAGAGCATTTGCTGCTCCCCCCCTTTCTCCCTTCAGAGGTTGGATTTCCATATGACATAGCATCATTTGTAACTTGGAACTTTGAAGGAGCGTAGGTGAAATTGGGCCAAAAAGGTGCCCACTCCTTTTGTGAGGCCATTAGTCTCAAATTATAGTGTGGTTACAATTTTAGAGTTTTTTGGGGAAAGGAGGAATTCTTATACTTTTTGAATGGGGCTTACCATGATAGATATGACATGGCAGAATGTGAAAAGCAGTCTTATTTTTAACTGGGGTTTTTGTTTTTTTAAAAAAACTTTGCCACTGCTTCAAGGCAATGGTGGAACTAGAACAAGTAGTACAATATTCCTGGTTGAAAATGGCCTGCTGGGAACAGCACTACAAACACGAACCCATGTGTTGCGAAATGTAACAATGTACAAAAAATGCAAATGCAACATGCTGGCTAATAACTGTTAGTGAATATATAATTGGTTATGATATCATTCAAAATAAGCCACTTCAAAATGATGTATATATCATACAACACATCTCACAAAATATACGAGTAACTACAAGTTGTTAATATGTATCAAAGTCAAACAAAGAATCAAACAAATCAATGAATAGTGAGGAACGCCAAGCCGTCTCTCAAAGGAAGACGTCTTACAAAAGTCTCAAAGGAAGACGTCTCAGAAAAGTCTCAAAAGGACAGTATATCCGGAATAGTTCAACTGTTTCGGAATAAAGTCTTCATCAGCAAATAATTATCAATGAAATATACACACTAGTAGGGATCATGCTAGTGGATCAGTGCTTACTGGTCAGGGATGATAGGTGTTGTAGTCCAAAGCACCTGGAGGTCACAGTAGGAAGCTGACTTACAGGAATGCAAGTTAAATCTTTGGTAGAAAGGTATAGACATAAGGATGCATTCAAAACAATTGGTATTTAAATGCATTTTTAGCAACCATAACAAAATAGATTGATTCATAGCATTGTGTAATTTAAGCTGAAATTGAGACCCTGGAATGCTTGGTCCATTAATATATAAGCTTAAAAAAAATAGTGCTTTGATGGGTACTTCCAAAGCAGTGTTGCAATTCTTGGTCTACAACCTGCTGATTAAACTTTTAATTTTGAGTCTCTCCCAGTTCCACTAATTGAGCTCATAAAACTAGCCCTTGACACTGGAGGACTGCAGTGCTGTGAACCATTCCATGTCTAGTGAGCATGACCTGGCACACACACAGTGATTTGACGAGGTCCCAAACTGCAGCCTGCCAGCTACAAACAGTAGCGTAAATGCTAAACACTAATGAGCTGTAGATACCAGCACATGGCTAATGGCCTCAGATCAGCTGGCCACTGCAGCCTAGCTACTGTCAAGGTCATCTGACCAGCTCAGGTGCATTTGGTGGTATGTGATTTATTATTTTGATGCTGTTTAAGGGGTGTGGAATGTTGCTGTGAATTGCAATTTCTCCTTTAACTTTGAGAATGAACACTTCAGCTCTGAGATAAAATAGTAAGTTAAATGCTCTGCAATATGAATACAAGAATAAATATCTTGTTCTGTATGGGAATTATAGGTAACCTACTCAGTGTATGGGGCAGTTTGTTCAGCTGAGTTGTTGACTATTTGTAGGTAAATCAAAAGAAAAAAGGAATGAAAAGGCCATAACCTAAGAGTGGGAAAATTGTTTTGCTGAAATAAATTTGCCTAAAAAATAATGAATGGTCATGAATACTGAGATTAGATAGTTGTTTGTTTAGCCTAATTTTGGTTTGTTTGAATGTGTAAACTCAGTCTTTTAGATTAACCATATTGTGTATTACAATTTGTTTTAAGGCAGTGTTAAAATGATAAAACAATAAAAGCACAGTACTATTAATAAAATACAAGTGATAACCCAATTTAAATAATAACATTAAGCACCAGAAAATGCTTCAGTGAACAGGTATGTTTTTAACATACGGTAGATTTAACACAATTTGTGTTGTGTGCACCCTGAATTGCATCTCAAGGTGAGCCAATAGGGTAGTGATTAAAGTAACTGTTATACTAGGTACAGATAGGTAGCCGTGTTGGTCTGCCATAGTCAAAACAAAACAAAATTCCTTCCAGTAGCACCTTAAAGACCAACTAAGTTAGTTCTTGGTATGAGCTTTCGTGCATGCACACAAAAAGCTCATACCAAGAACTAACTTAGTTGGTCTTTAAGGTGCTACTGGAAGGATATTTTGTTTTGTTTTGTTATACTAGGGTCTAGGAAAACTGGTAGGAACCTCTAAACCAGGCAACCCCAACCTTTGGCCCTCCAGATGTTTTGGACTACAATTCCCATCATCCCTGACCACTGGTCCTGTTAGCTAGGGATCATGGGATTTGTAGGCCAAAACATCCGGAGGACCACAGGTTGAGGATGCCGTCTTTAAACAGTCCTGAAGCTCCTTGGTGACCTTGGACTTATACTGTCTCTCAAGATAATGTAAGGATAGTGTGGTGGTAGACCATGTGTACTATGCTTAGTTATTGGCAGAAAGTGGGATAAAAATGGGACAAAAGTGGGTTAAAGATGTAATAGTATTCATAGCTTTTTCTACCATATTTCATACTACAAAGGTGGCAATCGTTTGTAGATTTTATTCTATTTTTTGTTTCCTTGCTATAGTGATGAGAAGTGCTCATACACCCCCTATAGCTACACATGAACACCTGTTACCTATTTAAAAGATAATAGCGTATCCATTACATACATCTTTTTGCCTTTTTGTTCTTTGTGGAATGGCACCAACATGGCAACCCAGTGACATCACAGAATGCCTGTTTTGTGGAAACTGTTAGTATCAGGCCACTTCGGCTGTTAAGGGCAAACAATGAACAGAGTAGCAGTTGATGAGTACCAGCAGATCTTTGAAATCACAGCAGAAATGTTTGCCTCAGGTTACCTGCACATTGCAAAATACAATAATGCCACCTTTGTTCATACCCCTTGGACCTGCCATTTCTACAAGGTATCTGATTGTATCATGGCCATTTGATGCCAGTATACAGCCTCATGTTATCTAGCACTATGCTTTCCAGGGTATAGAGCAGGTGGAATGTGGTAATGATGTTAAAAGACTATATGTGTGGTCATAGGCATGCCGTTTGGCCCTGACTATCCAAAAGGTTAATCTTGCAAGTTCCATAATGGAATGCATAACATGGTTGTATAGGAATCCTTATGTATGGATGGAGGAATTGTTTAAGGGTGGGCAGATGGAAGGAAGGAAAATTGCTCCCAGCGTGCTCAATTTTCTGAAAGCCCAATGTATTTGAAACAAATGAGCGTGTACAGAGTAGAACAGGTATGGTAGATAGTCAAACCTTAATTCATGTTTATTGTACCTTATAGAAGTGGTGTAACATTAAATCTATGCATCTTTAAATCAGTGATGGAGTGATAAAGATAAAACTTGATAGCAGTCTTGTCACAAAAGGGAGAAAAAGTGAAATTTGAAGTGTTTTCTTTTTATAAAGAGAGATAGAAGAAAACCACTTGAGAAGTGGTGGTTCTTAAGTGTCCAGGATTGGGTGATACATGCAAATAAATCAAATGCAGCACTTCATGGAAATGTATGTATAAGGATGTCCCTTAAAAAAATAAAGTATGACTCCCCAGAAGAGCAAAATTTATCTCTGTTCTTTCAGTTGGAGGATCTAATTGAATATTTCATATATATTTTATTTATTAAATTTCTATACCACCCGTCATCCACGGATCACAGGGCAGTTTACAGTATAATAGAGGTGATACTTGTAATTCATTCCATGCTGGCTTAATGCCAACCAGCTAATTACATGCTGCATATCTAACTTCAATAGCTTAGATTGCTTTCTTCCTTGAACTATGTGTGATGTGTTTATGTAAGAGGCAGTGCCGAGGTTAAGCTCCACTATGGCAGCTGTTCACTTTTCAGCCGTGTAAAAATGCTGAACAACATACACAACATGATAGGCTGTATGTAATTATATGAATTCTTTTTAAAAAATCATATTTAATTCTTATTTAAATTCTTTTTCAATTCTTTTTTCTTTCTTTCTTTAATTCTTCCCCTCCGCCCTTTTTTCTTTTCTTTTTTTGATAGTGTTTTTTAGTTTGATAGTGTTTTGAGCATGTAAAAATGCTGGCAAACAACTTTATTTTTTGAGAACATTGTGGTTTTTCTAAATACGGAATGTAATTTAAAAATAACCAGTAATGATAAATCAAAAGGTTCCCACCCCCATGCCCTCTATAGCTTTTTATAAGGTTTTATCTTAGTAATGTAAAAACATAAACTTAGAAATTAGTCTATGTTTTGGCAACTGTTAAATCAGGCATCCCCAGCTTTTGGCCCTTCAGATGTTTTGGACTACAAATTCCCATCATCCCTGACCACTGATCCTGTTAGCTAGGGATCATGGGAGTTGTAGGCCAAAACATTTGGAGGGCCACAGGTTGGGGATGCCTGTGTTAAACAGAAATGGGTCAGTTCATGTGTAATGCCAAGCCATAGTTTGAAATGAGTCTTCCATTTGAGTTTGCAGGGCAGGTAAAGACTATATCAGGCATAGGCAAACCTGGCCCTCCAGATGTTTAGGGACTACAACTCCCATCATCCCTGACCACTGGTCCTGTTAGCTAGGGATGATGGGAGTTGTAGTCCCTAAACATCTGGAGGGCCAAGTTTGCCTATGCCTGAACTATATGATTTGCTTGGACACACACACACACACAAACCCAAGGATGCTCAAACAAGTTTAGTGTTGCATGTTAACCAACCCGATAGTGACTAGCCAAATTTTGAGTGGTGGCGCTCCTATATGGGCAGTGAAATGGGAATTATGAGTGAACACTCACCCACTTTACATAAAACCTGATAGGTCATTCTATAGAAGTCAGAATATGATCAAAAAGTATATATAAAAATGAGAAAGGGTTAAAATGTAGATTATTAACATTATTCCCAGGCAGTTCTTCAGGATTGATCCAATCATCTTTCAGTGCTTTTTTCTAAAAAAAATGTTTAAGGGTACTCTCATTTTTACTCAAGAATATCACCATTTTATAGTTCAAATCGGGAAAAAGAAATACAGTAAATGGACAGAAGTACAAAGATTCACAAAATGTTTAGGGGTATGCGTCCCCCCCAGAAAAAAGCACTGTCATCGTTAGTTTATAACCTGTGTGTTCCTTTTTAAAAGGCTGAATGCACAGTTTGATTGTCTACATCCCTTTGTGGGGACAGGAAATCAAGATTTAAATGAGCTATTAACTTTTTTTAAAATGCTGGTATAATATTTTACAGAATGTGAAGAGATAGTTGTTTGCTGTCGTCATTAGCTTTTATAAAGATCATGCAAAACTTTATCAATTTGTCTGTCAGCAGTCAGTAGGAAATTGCTGAGAGTGCTCTGATTCTTAACTGGACTGCGCTGGCTGTGAACAGATTTGAGAATGTCAAAGCAATCTAAGGTTGCTGGTTTTTTTGCTTCCTATGGTGTTCTTTCCCGTCTGCCCCTCCTCCTGTACTTTAAGTAGTCGGAGAGAATGTATTCTGTTTAACCTTTGCACCCGCAGAGTCAATGCTAGGCTACATTTTAGAGGTACTATTGTCCCAGTTTTCTGATGGCAGCAGTCTCAGGCTGAAACTAGCCAGCTAGCAGGCTATTTAAAATTTGTAGTTTGCAATATAAGTTCTGAAAAAGAATCAAGATTTCTGTGTAAATCTGAGACTGCTCCTGAATATTACTCTTCTAGTAATTAGAAGTTAATTTTGAACACCCATATGTTTTGTTTGCATCAGCATGCTTTTGTTGCAGCTGTTAAGGGTTCTAAAAATTCCTATTTGTTTTTCACATGCAGTGTCTTGTAGTTTACTGTACAAAACGGCTTTTTCCTGTAATGGGCATTTCTCTGTATTTTTGGGTAAGATTAGCTTCTTTTAAAAAGTCAAAGTTCACATAAAGTATACTTCCATAAACATTGCTAGTTTTGTGGGTGTAAGGGTTTTTAATATTTGATGTTTTATTGTGTTTTAATTTGTTGGAAGGTGGGTGTCTATAAAGAATAAATTATTATTATAACTGAAACATGAGAAATGTCTTAGATCAGGGACAGGAAACCTGTGGCCCAACTGTTGCTGCATTCCCATTCCCATCATCTTCTTGACAGTTGCCCAAGCTGGCTGGGGATGGGAATTGGAGACCAACAACAGGAGAGGGCCACGTGTTACCCACCACTGAAACCACTATTTTACCATTGTAAAATAGCTGGAGTTGTGTGAGATGGAAGGGAAAAGTGAAAATCGTTCACACAGCCTTGTATGCCCCAGTCTGGTTTACAGGGTGGAAAAAACCAAAATAATGATGGGAAAGGAATGTTACCTTTGAAGAGAATGTGAAGCATTTGCCCAAAGACCATTGATAATGTTAAGGACTATAATTTTAATAACAAGAAATATTATCTCAAGTATTGCTGGAAATGAAACCATAAGTGGGACAAACAATTAGCAGCCTTCCTCAGTATAAACTGCGAAGAGATAACCTAAGGGTTATATGAGGGAAAGATCTCAAAGTGGAGTTGAATCTAGTATTGAGAACATTACCTAAACTGTACCTGTCCTCCTCTCGGTTAATAGCAGCTGGGGGGGGTATGTTCGTTGTTCCTCTGTTGTCATAATTCCATCCAGTTCATGCCCCCCCATAATGCTTTCAACTATTTGGAAAAAAAAGAGAGATCTAAACACAGATCTTGTTTGTTGCATTTAGTTTGGCCCTTTTTGGGGGGGGGGAATGGCATAACTTTAATGAACAGCTCATATCTAGTTATTTATTGCTATAGAAGTCTTAAATTCAATAAGTCTCTCCATGCTGCTGTGTTAATAGTTCAAAATTGCAATCTAATTTAGTCTTATAAAATAAGCTCATAAAAATTACTAAGCTGATCTCGGCAAGCTAGTATCAAACACTGTGGATGGGGGATGGAATGATCTGTCCTTCCTTGTTCAGCCTGCTCTTTCACCTGCATGGAATTCTTGGCTGTCTAATCAGGTGAGTTGTTAAATGCAAGACTGAACTAAATATATAAGCATGTTAAAACTATTCTACACTGTGTTTATGTTGGTTCTCACATACAAACGCATTTAAAGAAACCTGCTTTGTTTCTGCCTGCTCTTCAGTGACGTACTCTTCCCTAGTTCCACAGCTATATTTGCCCCAGTGGGCCTGGGAACAGGACCCAAGTACCCTTCTTCACTAGTTATTCTAAACTTTCTTCTGTTCGATCTCTTCCTCAGCAACAGCCAGTGTTTGAAATTCCCCATGTGCCAGGCACATTTTGTGACTGGTGCAGGTCCAATTACACCCAAATGGAGAAGTCTTGGCACCTGACATCTCCACCATCTGGCTAGCAAACAGCAGCGGTTTCTGGTGGCCCATGTATGAGCCAGGTGACTTGTGTGGTGGTGTGCTGCTCAAGACTGGACAGGAGAGGAGGCTGGGGACCAGTGGTCTCCCACAGCAGTGGGGGTCTATTCTGAGGAGAGAGACTGAGAAAGATCTGGGGCGGTAGGGAGCAAGTGTGAGGGGCAGGTTGGCTGCTGAGTCTTCGCCGGAGAGGCAGTGTTGGGCAGGTCCCGCAGCAGGAACTCTTGCTGTGGGGGCTTTCAGTGGCCACATCTCTTGACCCTTCTTCCTCTTCACCCCCCTGTGGCAATGTTATGGCCCCTTGCTGGAGCACGGAAGATCCCTTGGAGGTCAGTGCAACTCCTGCTCCTCGTCACCTCCTCTTGTGGTAGTAACTGGCCTCATCAAGGAGGATGAGGAGGGAGGGAGGGAGGGAGGAAGGAAGGAAGGCACAAAAAAGCCAACTAGCCTGATCCATTTCACCATTCTCTCTCTTTGACCCTACCCTAGCTCTCCCTGCTGGCCTTATAATATGGTAAAGGTAAAGGATCCCTGACAGTTAAGTCCAGTCACGAACAACTCTGGAGTTGCGGCGCTGTCTTGTACAGTCTACACTGTAGCTTTTTAAAGCTGTTGTTAGTACAGAATCAGGAAATGGTAGTTACTATGGATTAATTTGCTCAAAATACAAAGGTATGGTTTGGGGTGCTCTTTTTATTTTGGATGCTTTTTCAAAAGGCCATAAAAGACACCTGAAAATAACCCAAGGGAATCAAAATAGCAGCAAAAAAAGTGGGAAAACACCACATTATGCTTTTAAAATTTTGCCTAGACGTTCTGTTGCAGGGCCTGCAACCCAGGTTTAAGGGGACATTTGATGTTCACTCATTGTGTGAAAGGAATTAATTGTGGGGTGAAAAGTAAAACTAATCTGGATTGGGAGCCATACCGGCTTGAAAGAAATATAGAACAGAAATCTTTTGAATTTTCTTCACTCCATATATCGTATAAGCCTCATTTTTCGAAGAGTTGTAATATGCATTTCTTGTCTTTATCTTTTAAAAAGTTCCTCCAGGTGGCGTCCCTCAGCAAATTTATTGAATTTACCTAATATATTTTGAATAATGTCAAGTTGCTTCAAGTATGATGTATATATGGATCCAACAATTAATTAATTCATTGTCTGTTTAATAAAAACATATCTACTATTATTGTCTTTTAAGTACTGAGTGGATTTTAAAGTTTATTCCTTTGCCAAAAATGACTTCTATCCCCGGCCTTTACTTTAATCTGCTGCTTCCACTTGCTGTTGAAACCAGTTGCCACTGAGGATTTTACCCCTAGGAGGTTTATGTATTTCTTGTGAAAAGGCAATTTTGGCTTCATTGCATGTATGTATGAATCAGTGTGTTTCTTTTCACTAATTCCCCTCATGTTCAGGGTTATGGCTTTTAGACATATCCAAAACTTATTACTATAATGCATATATGCAACAACTTGTTTGGACAATGCTAATGTTTTCCCTTTGGGGCTACTAACAATTAGTAAATTATAATATATAATAAATGATATAAAAACAAATATCTGACTTCTCCTTGGAGTAACACATTCTTCCACATTTGCTCTGGGCAGACCTCTGACCCTGCCAACTGTGGTAGGGGAAAATCAGCAAAAGACTTACAAACATTTCAACATTCTACATGCAATATAAAGCTGGGGTGGGTGTGGGTTATAAGAATAATATTAGAATTAAAGATATCCGTCCACTGTTGCCCATTTCACATTACACTTTATATGGTTTTAGCTGGAGAAAGCACATTTCCACTGTGGGACATGTACTTATTTCAGAGTTAAGGGTATTGGTGTGATGTAATATACAGTGGTACCTCTGGTTATGAACTTAATTCATTCCGGAGGTCCATTCTTAACCTGAAACCGTACTTAACCTGAGGTACCACTTTAGCTAATGGGGCCTTCTGCTGCCGCCGCACCGCCACTGTGTGATTTCTGTTCTCATCCTGAAGTAAAGTTCTTAACCCAAGGTACTACTTCTGGGTTAGTGGAGTCTGTAACCCAAAGTGTTTGTAACCCGAGGTACCACTGTATTGTAGTGCATTATAGTACAGTATAGCATAGTATGGCTTGAAGGACAGAAAAACAGAATTCAATAAGCTCCTTTATGACTTCTTTTTGTGCTGCAAATTCTTCTCTTAAAATATTGTTACCATTTTCTTACTACAGCGAGGAAGAGGCTTCTTTTGAGGGCAGTGTCATCTTGCTGCGTCCTGCATTAGTGTCCTTGTTGAAATGAGCATTCTGTCTCAGAGCAGGAAGAATTGAGTGAGGTCTTTTATTTTCATCTTTTCTGAATCCTTTTGCATTCCCCTCTCCTTTTCAAGGTTAGGGTTGCTGGGGGTTTTTTTAGACAGCAGAAGCTTTTGCTTCTAGCTGTTTTTCTGGGCCTTCCCTCGTGACCATGCACCACTTGCGGTATATATTTTGTTTTAAACAAGACAAACTTAATTTAAAAACTCAGGGGCAGATGTGAGAGAGGGACCTAGGAATGGAGTGAGTTGGAAGAAAGAAAAGGGAAAGGTAGATAACATTTGATTTCACAGAATGTGTGTATTTGCAAAAGGCACCCTGCACATGCTCAGAAGCACAAAGAACTAGGTGCCATATTGTTTTTGAATAAAACTTGGAATCGTACCCTGCACACAATGTATAGGGGTCGAAACTGCTACTGAGTTCCTTTTTAATATAGTTGGCTGCCTTCTGTGCCAACTTTCAAACACTGGCTGAAAACTTTTCTATTCCACTAGGCCTATGCTGGCAATTAAGAGCACACCTCCCACAATGGTCTATTGGTGTTTGTTTTTGATTTCTTTTTGCTTTTAACTTGTTTTTAATTTTCTGTGATTTTATTCTGTGGTTTTATGTTTTTATATTGTTGTAAACTGCTGTGATATATTTTTATGATACAGTGCTATATAAACATTTTAATAAATAAATAATGTCAGCCTGTTCTTCGAGTTTACTTTTCAACCATAGTAACATTTTGGCGGCATATATTGAATGCAAATATGGTTCATTGCTCAAATAGCTACTTTAAAGGACCAAACAGAATGTGACAATATTTATGTGAATGCATTACTGATCTCCCCCCCACCCCTTAGGCTTTTGTAATGATACTGTAAACTGGGATCTTGGTATGTTGGAGGGCTCAGATGATCACTTCATCTTCCTATTCAATACAAGTTGGTCAGATACACCGCCTCTTCCAAATCCCTAGATATGAAGAATAAAACCAAAAATTGTTACATAAATTTGCCCCAATTGCAGCCAGTATGGACTCAAACCCATCCTGGGGTAGACTACCTTCTTTTTCACTGAAGCTTGAAATGCTATTTACTACTTCATTAAATCACTTGCAAATTGTAAATGACAACTGGAACTGTATTGTTTTCTCTAGATGGAGTCCCTTCATATACCAGAAGTTTTTTGATAATCTGCTGATAGCAGAGTGCTTTCCATGCTGCTAGCTGCTTGGGCTGCATTTAGAGAGGATTCCAGTATTTAACACAGTAAAGGTACTTCAATGACTATGTAGTTCTTAAACTTACTGATTATTTTTGGCATGGAAAGGAATGTATTTTGCACATACCTCTTTGTTTTTTATGCGTCCATGTTTAGGGGTTAAGCTGAAAATATAAATGAATGTTATTGGAAACATAGTGTTACATGCACCACGCATGGTTCAGTTTCCTTGGAATGAAGGTCAATGGAGACTGGTTTCTTTAGGATATATGGTTTTATTTAAACATACAGTGGTACCTCAGTTTACGAACTTAATCCATTCCAGAAGTCTGTTCTTAAACCAAAGCTGTTCTTAAACTGAGGTGTGCTTTCCCTAATGAGGCCTCCCGCCGCCAGTGCCCTTCCACCGTTTTGTTTCCGTTCATAGACTGATGTAAAGTTCGCAAGCTGGGACACTACTTCCGGTTTTGCGGAGTTCCTAAACTGAATAGTTCGTAAACAGGGCTGTTCTTAAACTGAGGTACCACTCTATATACAACCTGAGCACTGACTGGAAGGCCTCACAGCATTAATAATTCAGTATAGTTTCCTTATTAGTCTTCATAGCTTTGGATCATGCACACAGCATGAAAAGGCAATGTGCTCCTTTTCCACTTAAGCCCAACCCACACACTAGCTAGCCCTGGCTATGGTTATCTTTATTATAAGAAGAAACAGCCTTCGGACAGGTGAGGGGTTGAGGAAAATGCTATCTCCTCCTGGAGAACATCATCCCTCGCTGGGCTCTTCTTTAGGATGGTAATGTGCTTATCTGGGACATTATCTTACAAAGAGACTAATTTGACCAGTTCAGCAGGTGCTCTCTACTGCAAACCACTATCTCACAGATGTTGCATCTCAGGCTTGGTTGGGACCTACAGGCATCATCCAAACCAGTCTCAAATCCTATAACAATATTATTTTACTAGAGAAGAGTTTTGTTTTTGTTTTTTGCTTTAGAGCTTTGCCATGAAAATGGACATATAGTAACTGTGTGTGTACTTTGCTTTCTGGGGCTTTTTATTAGATGTGTGCATTTTTGTTCTACTTCTAAATATTTTTTCTTTTCTTAGAAGTAAAGTAGTATAGTTAGAATAGTTTTGATGTTTTCACTGTTGACAATAGCCTGAAGTGTTAAGTTTGAACTTGTTGCTAAGCTGATGTTTTGAACAAGGTCCAGTTGAAAAGGCTTTGCTACATTGCTCCCTTCTAAATCTAAATCATCACCCTCATGTTTTTCGCCAGGCTGAAATGCTAGTACAGCTACTAAGCATAACAATACTGCCAGCTATGGGTCCTTGAAGGAAAAGAGAGAGGGATATCTTAAATGTATTCCTGGTTCCTTTAAATGCATGAAAAAATGTCATTTGCTAGTGAAACATGTCTAATATTAATATTTTAAAAATACTGGGTGGGAATCACATAGCCATCTCCATCAGCAGAGGGGCGTTGCCCTTTCTCCTCTCCCCTTTGTGCACACTGCCCCCTAATTTGCTCTGGGGTGTCAGGAGAACTCCCAGAACAGTGCAAAGGTGAAGAAGAATCATAGAGTTGGAAGAGACCACAAGGGCCATCGAGTCCAACCCCCTGCCAAGCAGGAAACACCATCAGAGCACTCCTGACATATGGTTGTCAAGCCTCCGCTTAAAGACCTCCAAAGAAGGAGACTGCACCACACTCCTTGGCAGCAAATTCTACTGTCGAACAGCTCTTACTGTCAGGAAGTTCTTCCTAATGTTTAGGTGGAATCTTCTTTCTTGTAGTTTGGATCCATTGCTCCGTGTCCACTTCTCTGGAGCAGCAGAAAACAACCTTTCTCCCTCCTCTATGTGACATCCTTTTATATATTTGAACATGGCTATCATATCACCCCTTAACCTCCTCTTCTCCAGGCTAAACATGCCCAGCTCCCTTAGCCGTTCCTTATAAGGCATCATTTCCAGGCCTTTGACCATTTTGGTTGCCCTCCTCTGGACACGTTCCAGTTTGTCAGTGGGGGAGCTGAAATGCAGGTGAAAGGAAGGACGGAAGGAGGCCACAGTGTCACCCTTCAAAATAAGCAGTAACAGCCTGAGTAAAGAGAAGAGTTTTTGCATGGTGCCTAAAAATATATAACAATGGCACCCACCAGGCATGCCTGCCTGGAGAGAGTATTCCACAGGTGGCTGGACACTGCTATGAAAAGGCTCATTTTTGTATTGCTATCTTTGAAACCTCCTGTGAAGGGGGCAAACCAAGTAGGGCCTCAGATGATGATTGCATGGACCAGGATGGTTCATGTGAGAGAGGCAGTCCTTGAGGCACTGGGGTACTGAGCTGTATAAAGGTTTAAAATCACCATTTGAATTGAGCCTTGAAACTTAACTGGTAGTCAGTATAATCATGTCAGAATTGGTGTTATTTGTTTAGTCTGTCCTGCCCCAGTCAACAATTGTGGTTTCCAAATGTTGCACACGGTTTCTGACATGTCCACCGCAGCCCAATAGTCGTTAGTGAATAAGGCTTCATCTCAGAGGCGTGCATATGAGCCCTACGTTAGGCAAGATTCCTGTCTTGCAAGTCGGACTAGGTGATCCTTGTGGGCCCAGCTCTACAATTCTGATACCTAGTATCCTTTATTGTTCTATGATATATAATACACTGTAATAGTCCATCCTGGAGGTTACCAGTGCGCAGACAACAGAAAATGACATAGGAGAAATTTTTTTTATGTCTATGGCCACTTAGGCTTATTTTACTACAATATAGTAGATTGCTTTCCTCTTTATAAGGTTGCTTGTCTATTTAAGCAACCAGAATAACATCATGCTAATTCTTCAGAAGTGTCCCATTGTGATTTGGTACCTTTTTAAGCTTAGAGTTCTTTTCACAACTGCCACACTTGGTTTGTGTGGGCAAAAATAAAAGCAGCAGATAAATGATATTAGAACTCAAAGGGTTCAAGATGCATAAATGCCTTATAGGGAGGCATCCCCACTATTTTCATCAGATATAGTAAAAACACTGATACAGTCAAGCATCCTTGAATTGAATTCAATAGGCCTTACTCCCAGGTAAGTGGGTATAGGATTACAGCTTTTTTCCAGGGTGTAGGTTAAAATATAGATGAGGCTTAAAATTCTTGCACTTAAATGAAGTAGCTGGCTTGGTTTAGTTTAATAATGAGACTTGTGTCTAACTAATAAGTTTTACTGATAGCTTGCATAGCAGATGTGATAAATATAGCGTATTTGTGTGAGTGTGTGCGCGCATACATATACATAGACAAAATGACAAAATATATAATATTTATATTTATATAAATATATAATATGACTATATTAGAGGATATTAATTAAAATTAAAAATAGAGTTGAATGATCTGGTATTGGATTGGATCAGAAACAATTTATCGAAGTCATCTAAGTAATAACTAATAAGAATATTTTCAAATGAACAAATTGTGAATTTGTTAACTGGTGTTTGATTTATCACCTTTATTTCTATGTCATCATCTGTATTGTTCTGCATTCTGCATACACGCACGCACACACACACACACACTAGTTAATTGCATGAATTGCATTTTGTCTAATTTGACCCTGAGTGAGTGTAGAATTCTCAGTGTCATGGGTTTCCTGGTGGGCCATGTCTGTGTGTTGCAGCTCACACATGTTTACTCACATATTCCCAGCATGCAGTGGTTTATTCCAGATCCAGTGAAAGAAAATAAGTGAAGTAGCAATTGAAAAACGTTTGGAAATA
The DNA here is from genome assembly GCF_964234715.1 of Podarcis melisellensis. Classification (NCBI taxonomy): domain Eukaryota; kingdom Metazoa; phylum Chordata; class Lepidosauria; order Squamata; family Lacertidae; genus Podarcis; species Podarcis melisellensis. The sequence continues at coordinate 44,481,665 of NC_138537.1, forward strand.
ATTGTCTTATCTTCTCAAGCTATCATGATTGAAAATGCAATGGGTGAAGGCTCAGAGTGAAGGCGGTACAGCAAACAGTTTTACAGGTTTTCTTTTGACAGCACCTTCTGTGGTTTAGCCACATACTCTTTTGGTCTCTCAACTCATGTGACTGACTTTTGACAAAGGTTGCATTTTTTTCAAAAATGACAAAAGATGTCCAACCCGTTTGACTTCAAGTTAATCATTATGTAGCCTTCTAGAAACGAGAAAGTTTGGGCATGTATGATTTAAAAACCGTGTTGGTCTGTGAAACAATGTCCTTAAGCGTAACATTATTCTTTCTAGCTAATCTTTCCAAATGTAAGGATTTTTTTTCACTGTTTCTTCTTTGAAAACTCAGTTCTTTAAGCATGCCAAACTCCAACTAGAATCTATTATATGCCTCTACCTCACATGTGCGGGATGCGGGTGGCACTGTGAGTTAAACCACAGAGCCTAGGGCTTGCTGATCAGAAGGTCGACAGTTCAAATCCCCGCAACGGGGTGAGCTCCCGTTGCTCAGTCCCTGCTCCTGCCCACCTAGCAGTTTGAAAGCACGTCAAAGTGCAAGTAGATAAATAGGTACCGCTCCGGCGGGAAGGTAAACGGCGTTTCCGTGTGCTGCTCTGGTTCTCCAGAAGCGGCTTAGTCATGCTGGCCACATGACCCGGAAGCTGTACGCTGGCTCCCTTGGCCAATAAAACAAGATGAGCGCCGCAACCCCAGAGTCGGTCATGACTGGACCTAATGGTCAGGGGTCCCTTTACCTTTACCTAACATGCCTAGACACTTTTTGGAAAAAGTTTTGTATCTCACACATTTTGTTTAAATTGGCACATTGACATATTTACACATTTCATGTTAATAAGATTAAAATGTTTGTAATTTTTTTCTCTGTTTGTCTTGGTGATTCCTTCAAGTGTGTTGAACTCTTCTATCCAATTGTTTAACTAGAAATTCTATGAGAGTAGGCAGTATTCCAATAAATGTTCTTCTTTCTCTTCTCCCCACCCCACTGGCCTAGTAAATTCTACATATCTTACAGCAAGCTACAATAGTACCTCTGGTTTTTACTACAAAATGAGATAACAATTGAAGTAAAAATGAATGTTTCATTTATTTTAATTTCTTAACATTTATACATTGCTTGATTGTAAAAATCCCCAAAATGGTTTACAAAGAGAAGTCTTGCATAGTCTTACATTGTGTTACAGAGCATAAATAAATGCTACTGACAATCCTTTTTTTCTAAAAAAAATGTTTAGGGGTACTCTTATTTTCCTACTCATATTGAAATACTGCCCCTCAATGAAGCCAAACTTAGACTCACAAAGTGTTTAGGGGTATGCATCCCCTGCGTCCCCCCAGAAGAAAACATTGGCTGCTAATAATTTAGATACTTATTTAATAAATAGTAGATGTTACCTAATTTTAGCTTAGAGTAGACTCATTGAAATCAATGGACTTAAGTACCTTGGGTTTACTTTGGATGTGATTAATGTATACCATCCATTGTAATTGTAACTTAAATGGATGGCCTGGGTTTATTTACGGAAACATTTAATATAGCACTCTTCTTGCAGGTGCCATTTCTTGTTTTGCGTATCTTTTTCCTCCTCATAATGGTCATGGCTGACTGCAAATTGTTTTCTGTTCTCTAAGTACTTTTGACTTGTTGGGACAGAGTGAGGATCTGCCTAGATCTTTACCTGATTGTTATTTGAAGGTTAAAACTCTTAGGTTCACAAATATCCTGACCAGTATCTCTAGCACCATCTTTGCTGAAGCTGAATAAATTCTACAAATCCTTTCGTACAAGTGAATGCATGATAGCTTTCAGAATATGGTACAGGGAATCTTATTGTGCCTTCAAAATATATAACTCTTTGACCCTTGTGTGGTTACCTTTCAATGTTACAACATAAGCAAAAATATGTTGGAAACAATACTTCCTAGCTATTTGGCTGAATTGCTGTGATGTCATGGAATCTTCACAGGTATTATAATTGCTGTGAAAATGAAACTGTCATCGGTAGAAAGTTTGCCAAGATGAGAAGGTCCAAGATGTAAGCAAATGGGGAGGCCAAGGGAGAGGTAGGTAAAGGGAAAGGGGCAGATCAGGAAGGGGCAGATCAGGAAGCCGGAACCTAAGTCAAGTGTCAGTTGTGGGGGAGGGCAGAAAAGAAAAGTGCAGCAAGGAGAACTAATGCAAAGAGAAGTGGATGTGTGGAAGTGGGGTGGCTGAGGTGTGGCTCCAAAGACAAGGAAAAGCTGTATACTATTTAAAGAATGGACATGACCAAGATGACAGTACTTGGTACTTTGATAGAGTTGACTGAGAACCAAGGTGAATAAAGAACACATGATAGAGAATGAAGCAGCTGAAAAGCAGGGCTTTGGGGGAAATTATGTCTGGTAAAAGCATAGTACTGGATAAAAAAGAGAATTAAGCGCTGGGGGAAAACCCCAGCAAGGATTAGAAAAAAATTAACTGTTGGGAATAAAGGGGAATGGTCAAATATGTTTAGAGAAAAAAGATAGTGGCCTACTGAGCTATCTTGCCTGCTCCAGTCCATGTATGCCTCAAACAGCTGCATGTTCTGCTGGGGAAACACTGTATTACCAGAGTACTTTATAACACCCCCCCCCCAGATCTTGTGAAATTCAATCCAGCTATTAAAGATGCAGAGCCATGCAAATTTTGACTTGGACACCCTTAGAGCAGTGAAAGTCAACCGACATTATTGTAGAGGCTTATTCCCAAAACGACTAAGCATGCATATTCCTTTGATAGGGAGAAAGATGGCAAACCATGGCCATGCCAGAGTGGCGTAGCTAGCCGCTCAGGTGCCTGGTGTGGGCACGTGTCCTGTAGTTGAGATGGGGCGATCCGCCCATGGGGGCGGGGTGAGCCTCTCTGACGCTTGGAGCCTCTCCGCCACCTCCCCCTCAGCTATAATGCAGCTGAGGGAGAGGCAGTAGGCAGACGCAAGTCCCACACTGTCGTTTCAGGCAGAGCGGAACCTGCAGGCATCTGAGCCACCACATCACTCCTAAAAAGTTTTGTGAGCCCTTTAAACTCCTCCCTCATGTTGTCACCCCTCCCTCAGTGATGACACACCCCGCACCCCGCTTCCTCCACCACTGCATGCCAGGCCCTGGTCATTCCAGGAGATTATCCCCAGTGTCACAATAGTTGGTAACCTGAACCTTCTTCCTTCGCAGTTAAACAGTGTTTGAATGCTTAACATTCATGCTTTAGGCTCAGTTTAAAAGGATATCTAGATAATTTAATTGTTATGTTTGTGTTCTCTGATTTTCCAGCTACATAATATTGCACTGCTTGCTGAGAAGAACAAACAGGGATATAGGACTAATTTATGATATACATTGTACACAATGTGGTACAAATCCAAATATCTACCTTTGAGAGCCTTAGACGGAAAGTAAAAATGGTGTCAAGCACGTTGGTTGCACATCAGATGTGTGTTGTATCTTCATACCGACTCTGAGAAAGATATAGAAAGAAATAACTAGACTATAGTGTTGTTGTTGTTGTTTAGTCATTTAGTCGTGCCCAACTCTTCGTGACCCCATGGACCAGAGCACTACAGGCACTCTTGTCTTCCACTGCCTCCCGCAGTTTGGTCAAACTCATGCTGGTAGCTTCGAGAACACTGTCCAACCATCTCGTCCTCTGTCGTCCCCTTCTCCTTGTGCCCTCCATCTTTCCCTCCATCAGGGTCTTTTCCAGGGAGTCTTCTCTTCTCATGAGGTGGTCAAAGTATTGGAGCCTCAACTTCAGGATCTGTCCTTCCAGTGAGCACTCAGGGCTGATTTCCTTAAGAATGGATAGGTTTGATCTTCTTGCAGTCCATGGGACTCTCAAGAGTCTCCTCCAGCACCATAATTCAAAAGCATCAATTCTTCAGCGATCAGCCTTCTTTATGGTCCAGCTCTTACTTCCATACAGTATCTAATGGTTTGGATTCATACAATAATAGAGATGGAAGGGACCATGAGGGTCAACTAGTCTAATTTCCTGCAAAGCAGGAATCTTTTTGCATAGAGTGGCGCTCGAACCTATGAGACTGAAATTTAGAGTCCCATGCTCTACCGACTGAGTGCTCTCTTTCTTAAGAATACTTTTAATTCACTTGGCCATTTGACCCATCCAATCACTTTTCATGATTTTGTTGTTAGCTACCTTCTGCATAACAGCAAGCATTCCAATATTGAATCTTGGAGAAGCTGTCAGTTCATTTTTTCCCAAATGAGAAATACATACAGTGGTACCTCTACTTACGGACACGATCCGTTCCAGGGTGCCGTTCGCACCCCGAAAAGTCCGTAAGTAGAGCGCCGCTTCTGCACGTGTGCGTAACGCGATAGAGCACTCCTGCGCATGTGCAGAGTGGTGAACCCGGAAGTAAACACTTCCAGGTTTGCCGCGTTCATAACCTGAACAAACACAATGTGAAGCAAACGCAACTCAAGTTATGACTGTATATTAAAATGGTTACCACATTATGTTGAAATCAGTTGTGTTTCAGATTGAATTGTTGCTGATTTGAAGTAACACAGGGTGCATACTCCAGTTGAATCCAGGTATCTTGCAACACAATTCTGTGTCCCTAGCTTTGAGAGCTTCCTAGTTTTTTTAAGGATTATGGGCAAAACAAGAGTTCTTTAGCCTAGTTGGCTTATCTGTATATTCTCAGAGTGATGACTCTGTTCACACATTTATAGGTTTGTTTAAACATCAGGTTAGGTTTTTATAGCTCTTGTCCCAGTTTCTCTCATATATATATATATATATATTTCCCCTTAACTTTGTCAAAGCAGTTAAGGTCATCATCTGGGTTAAACTGTGAAGTTCTTTATGGAAATATTTTTGCATCAGCAGAACCTGTAACACTTGTGAACTAGTATGGTCTGCTTAGGTCCCAACAATGCCCTCACTAGGAAAGTGCCAGGGGGTTGCCATAATCTTTTGTGCCTAAAACAAGAGTATTGTGGCCCCTTTAAAAGACTAGAAATTTATTATGGCATAATAGTCCTATTTCATCAGCTACATGAATTTGCATGGTTTGCAGGTATGTATACAGGTGGTATTGTTGCAAGACCTGGACCCTGTGTCTATGATAAGTAGGGTATAAATGTCTTAAATAAACAAACAAACAAACAAACCAGAACTTTTAAGACGCTTCTCAGACATTCGCCAAAAAATGTGAGCTGCCTCAGAAGAGAACTTGATCTCCTGCCTTTACTTCTGTGCTCTAATTACAGGCTCTGTTTGCTTTATTACTTAACTAGCTTTTGATCTGGCAGAACTGTTTGAATAGCATTAGTTGTATAGGTGAGTGTTATTTTTAGAAATCCCAATTAAAGCAAATCCTGACTCTTGCTGTTTCTAAAACCCATGAGAGCAAAATTAAAACTTGATATTTAACTTGACCACATGCAGACCTCTTGGCTCCAGACAGCTAACTCCCACTCCTTTCCCCCCAAATTCATTTTTGTTCCTGTTGTGCAAGACTTTAAATTGCTGCAATTTTGTGTTAGAAAAGAATATTTTTCCTGGCTCCAAATGAAAAGAATAAAATATTTGTGTGTTGGAGGGGTATTGTTTGGTACTATGGTATGTATGTATTTTTATGTTTTTATATTGTAAACTGCCCTGTGACGCTTAGATGAAGTGTGGTATAGGAATTTAATTAATAAGTAAATAAATAAAACCATGATAACGGAGGAAAGTCTGTTGCTTTTCTCCAACCTTCTTATTAAGATACAACTTAAATGTACAGTTTTTACTAAACAGCATTTTTTGTTTGGTTCAATTAACCGTATATACTCGCGTATAAGCCGACCTGAACAAAAGCCGAGGCACCTAATTTTACCACAAAAAACTGGGAAAACTTATTGACTCGAGTATAAGCCGATTTACCACACCACAAACCTCCTGGTGGGCTGGAGTGTGTGTGTGCGCAGAGGGGGCTTCTCTCTCCCCCCAGCCCCTCCCACCCCCCTGTCTACCTAGGGTGCTGCTGAGAGGCAGAGGTTGGTGGCGGCAGCGGCGGAGGAAGAACAAGCAGCCCAAAAGGGCTGCTTTCAGACTGTTCGTTCCTCCTCCTCTGCCGCCGACAGCGGCAAAGGCGAAGGAGGAGGAAGGAGCAGCCCAAAAGGACTCTCACTTGAGTAAAAGCAGAGGAGGGCTTTTTCAGCATAAAAAATGTGCTGAAAAAGTTGGCTTATACTCAAGTATATACGGTAATATTTTTTTTAATTGAAGGGATTTCTCAGTGGTGGGTTTATATCATAGCAGTGGTTTTATCAAGATAAACTTCATTTTTCTTACTATAGTCAGCTGGTTTAGTGGAAAGGCCTATTTGATCGCAAAGACAGATAATGTATGCTATGTTGTCATTAAGAAAGACTTCAAGTGTGTATTTTGTATACAGTGGTACCTCAGTTTACGGACTTAATCCTTTCCGGAAGTCCGTTCTTAAACTGAAACCATTCTTAAAACTGAGGCACGCTTTCCCTAATGAGGCCTCCTACCACTGGTGCCCTTCCACCATTTGGATACCGTTCTTAGACTGAGGTAAAGTTCGCAAACCTGGACACTGCTTCCGGTTTTGTGGAGTTCTTAAACTGAATAGTTCATAAACAGGGCTGTTCTTAAATGAGGCACCACTGTATTTCATACTGAACTGTGTAGCATTTTGAAATTTGGAAGGCAATGTTGTAGCAATCTCATACACATTCGGTCTGTTTTGGCTGAGTTCTGGTAGATAAATGTCCCTAAAGTGATAGTAACTGCTTTCTATATGGCATTTACCATAATTCATTACAGTGGTACCTTGTGTTAAGAACTTAATTAGTTCTGGAGGTCCGTTCTTAACCTGAAACTGTTCTTAACCTGAGGTACCACTTTAGCTAATGGGGCCTCCTACTGCCGTTGTGCCACCACCACACGATTTCTGTTCTCATCCTGAAGCAAAGTTCTTAACCCGAGGTAATATTTCTGGGTTAGCAGAGTCTGTAACCTGAAGCAACTGTAACCTGAAGCGTATGTAACCTGAGGTATCACTGTATTATACTTGCATATCTATTTGTGAAGTGTTAGGCTTACATTCTTCTTCTGTTTTTCTTATTGTTTATCCTTTTAATTGATTTGAGTTCAGATACTCTGCTGGATTGTATAGTGTTTTCTTTTGCTGTTTGCTAGTGTTTTTTCCTGCTTCAAGCTATGTCCTCTAACACAGTTAAATATAAACTTGTAAACTAGTGGTCTCTTCAAATAGAATGGAGTCCTCTGTAACCTGTGCTTAATATTTTGTCTTTGGAGGATCCACGGTATTGTCTGTATATTCCTCTCGGCTTCTACTTTGTCTTTCCCATCCAGTGTACTCATGGCAAATAAACAATGTACATGTTTTCCCTCTCCACAGACATATCTGTGTGTGTTTAGGAAAATGTAATTTAGGAAGTGACTCTGCATACCTCATGACTTGAAACAGCGATGCCACTTCCTAATGGATTCTACAGTTGTGCAGTAGAGCAGTTAGGGCTTTTGTTCCCTCTGTGTCTCATGACATTTTTAGTTGGTGTTTGTGTGACCTGCTTAGCACCTTTTCCTCTGTTTCGTCTGATTCATACTTTACCAGAAGTATGGCTTGTACTTCTTTGTGGCTGGATCTTATGCTGCCCTGGTAACATTTGAAGAACGGAATTGCTAAGGATAAGCTGATCATGTGGATTCTAATTATGTGAGCATTTCCCCCACTTCCTATCCAGTAATGATGTGGGTATTATACATACCAACACCATCCTGGTATTCCCATTATTTAAACATTACTTAAAATGGCATGTAATCCAACAACAAGGAAGAAGCAACCATGGTAATCCAATAACATCTGAATTAGGATTTAGTACAACAGAATTTGTTGTTAGTTTTCCATCTGTGTTGTTCAGAGTTAATTTCATATTTGCTCTGATTTATCTTTACAAACCTTCTTAACAAGTGGTTTGCAAGCCTGTTGGCTATTAGTTTCTACTGAGCTATGCAGGTAAGTCATGGTGCCTATATATATTTGCCATGCTTCTTGAAGAGTACATTGAGATGAGAAAATGTACTAGCACCAGTGGCGGAGCTTCAAGCTCCGGCACCAAGAGCAGAGAGCTGGCAGGGGCAAGGCTGGCGTGCGTCCTGGGGCATGGTGCGCCACCCAAAGGGGTGTGGTGCATGTCCTGGGGGCGTGGTGCGCCGCCCAAAGGGCATGGTGTGCATCCTGGGGGTGTGACGCGCCGCCTGCGGGGGCGGGGCGCCCAGTGTGGGGGGGCAGCCGTGATGGAACCCCACTGGGATCGTGCTGCTGGGGGTGGGGTGCTCCCCTGCCCCCCTCTTCCTCCACCAGTGACTAGCACATTCATTCCTTTGTTACAAAATACTTGCATCTTTGTGTGTGAATGTGAAACTGTGTGCATGATATGCTCTGTTCTTGAGTTTACCATGAAGTACATTGGCTCCTGTCCTCTAAGCACCAGCATTTTAAAGATGCTCTTGAAATTCTGACAAATGCATCTATAGGAAATATTTCAAATCCTTCATGAATTAATTGTCATAAATATGTACCCTTAAATATCACTTTCTGATCCACCAAAGGGCATTTGAAGAGTGTAGGTGTTTTATCTAGATGGTGGAGGGTGCAAGCAGATTCCGCATATATGAGATACAGGAGTAGATTCAAGAACCATGCCATGTGATATATTGTATTTCAACTCTATCGTTCTATAAAATTCTTCATAGTATTTTAAATTTAAAAAAACCAAACATCACTTTTGAAGAATAGGGGTGAGGGGAAGCTTCTGTTCCTATGCAGTTTCTGACTGTTTTGTAGTACTGTGTACATTTCACACAAGATTAGCTCATGTTTAAAGTCCTGTTAAGCTCTCTTAGAAGATGTAATGACCTAATTGGCTGAAATAAATCTGCAAACTATTGCTTGCATCAAGTACTTTGTGTCACAAGTCCCTAGAGAGAGCTAGAAAGTAGGAGTTTCTGATTTATGAGCTGCTTCTCACATCACTGTTACTGTGATCTTTGCTCACTGCTGAATTATTTGGGAATCCAAATATATCTTCATTCTAGATGTTCTCATGGAATTTTACAAAATATTTGCAGCAAAAGAAATTCTTAGTTTAGCAGTCAATAGTGACGTATTCTCTAACTTTTCAGGACAGATGTCACATGAACATTCCTAGTTTTGCAATGTAGTATTTGATTTATACTTTATGCATCATACATGTTTATCATGCAAACACTTTAAAGATTGCTTAAATATGTGGTGGATACATGTCAGGGACTCATGATCAATTGTAGCATCCTGCTGAAAAAGACCCATTCTTCTCCTATCTGTTCAGCCTTCCTGCCTCTAGGTGCAGTGGTTTCTGGAACAGTTGTAACTATGGTTTGTCGATATGGACATCACACCAAACCACAGTTAGCAAATTAAAGGGTGGGGAAACTCCAGCAAACTGGTTTAATCAGGTTTGCCAGGCCCATTTGGTCTACCAGGCCATGTTGGCTGAGCCATTCCTACCTGCCCTACACCTGATGTTATATATATAAAACATCTCAGGTGTATGGCAGGTAACAAAAAGGGGGTTTCAGGCAATGTCAATCAGCTGATCAGTGGTACTTGCAAAGCACTTCTTAACTGATTGTTAGGGCTTGAAGAGAACCCTGAGCTGCCAAAGTCCTGACAGTCAGTATTAATTTTGGGAACTCCCTAGTACAGCCAAATGGACTGGAGGAAGTGACTTGGATTCAGAATGCTTCCTCTGGAAAGAGAGAAAAATGCTCCATTAAAAAATGAAGTCTTTTTTCCTTCCAGGGCATTAATGTAGTTCGTATTTTGAATACAAATTGGGTTTTTTCTGCAGAGGGAGAAATACTGTAGTCAATTTTTAAGAGCATTTTCCCATCTGCAGTGTCTTCAAAGAGGCACCCTGTAACCAAAGATCAGCTGATTGGCAGTTTAAGAGAGCCTCTTTGAAAGACATATGCCCTGAGCTAATCAGATGATTGGTGCAGAAAATGGATTTTCAAAGGAGATTGCTGTAGGCGTCATATAGGTGAATCTGTCGCATTTTGTTTAGTTGATCCATTACAAGCCATGGTTTGTCAATTCTCTGCAGAAATGAAGTAGGAAAATTCTTTGTGTAAGATACTCTAGTGTAATGAGTAGTTGCAGCTATTGTCAAGCTGGAAGCTAGTGTATGGCTGCCACATGCATACCCTTGCCTCATAAATTCTGATAGGCATAGCGTGGTAGGGGGATTGAAAAACTTTGCTCGTTTTGGAATAGATCACTAAACACCTTGCAGATGGTGCTGTGCAGTTAGTCTATGGGCTTTCATGTGATGCTCTGTAGTCTTACTTGAGGTATCATAGGAGTTGGTGCCTTATGAACAGGGCACACAAACTGGGATTCTTGTATATCTCGGATTCTTTCCCGGTTCCATGATTGAAACAGCAAAGGCAGTATTATTCCAGCAAACTTTTAGACTTTCTTATAATGATTGCCTCTTTGAAGTTTTGGGTTCATCCTACTGCTTTTCTGTCATTTGTTGTTTGTTTTATTATGTGCATTGTTCTTTGTAATCCGCCTCTAATATATTTTATACAGAAAGGCAGGATATTTATTCATAAACTAAACTATGAACTTACTGGAGACAGTAACAAAATTGTCACGCTCTAAACAGTAATGGAGATGTAACTTCAGACCTTCTGCTGAAGAGATCTGGATCAGGATCTAATTTTCCAAATTGAACTGGCACTTCGCCTGGTTTAGGACTTGGAGGGTTCAGTTCCTTAATGCTTAAATTAGGACCGTGTACTATATACTCCAAATGCTGTTATACTTTTTCTGTTTGGAATTATTTGCAAGCTAGCTCTATTTGCATACATATACATTTATTCTAGTTTCAAAACTTATCTGCAGAAATTGGAATGTGACAATATCATCATAAGACAATTTCACGACAAAAACTACAGTGTTTTATATTATTTCATCTGGTATTCTTATGTGTAAGTCAGAGGTTTTCAAGCTTTTTGAGTCCATGGCTCCCTTGACTTCCGGTAACGGCATTCTTTCTGTGGCACCCTGTGTGGGGCTCAGGAGCCCAGTTATGTCACCCCTTGTCTGCAGAGCAGGCAGCCTCCAAGCCATTTTCGAACACTTTCCCTTGTGGAGTATTTCCTCAGCCTCCTCTCCTTGAGAGTCCCCAGGGCAGCCGCTGCGGCCACTCCTGTTCTCTCAGTTGCCTTGCCTGCTTGTTTGCTTGCTCCGAGGCCACCTAAGCTTCTAGCAGCCAGCACCAGCTAGCCCCAGAAACACAATTTGCCTGTGAAGCTTGTAGCCAGGGCTGCTTCAACAAACAGTTGTGGGAGCCTTTAGGATGCAGAGACACAAGAAGGCTTCAGAGGAGGGAGGGAAGGAAAGAGGGACAGAGACCGGTGTTGCCCGCGGCACCCTGACCATCATTCAAGGTACTCCAGGGTGACACTGCACACTGGTTGAAAACCACTGCCATAAGTGATAAATATAATTAAAACTGAAACTGAATTAAAGTAAGTTAATATTGTTATGAGTTTGGGGATGCCAGACTCCCCTAAATTTCTGGATCCTGGAAGTGCAAGAACTTAATCAAGCTTCCTGAACCTCTGGATCCAGCGAGGGTTAAAATATAAGCCAGGCCAATTGCCTGGGAGATGAGTCATTAAAACAAAGGAAGGCAATAGACCATTAAGAAAACCAAGGAGGAGGGGCTCTGTGCCAAATGGAAAATGGATGAGGCCCCTCCTCCAGCTCAGAGTTAGTTAGAAGACAGAGCCAGAGTCTTCAGGGTTGACTATGATGTGACCTAGAGAAAGAAAAATTGCAGGCTGGGTAAAGGCAGCAAGCTGAAGAGAAGGTTAGAGCATGATGGTTAATTTCTATTTCAATCCAAGGCTTCAGCTATAGGTGAAACAAGCCCCTGTTAATGCTGTGAATGCCTCCATTGTAGGCTCATTTTGTATATATATGTAATTACAGTGGACATTCAGGTTGCAAACGTGATCCGTGTGGGAAGCACGTTTGCAACCCACAGCGCCGCGTGTGTGCATGCACAGGTTGTGATTCAACGCTTCTGTGCATGCACGACCGCCGAAACCCGGAAGTTACCCGTTCTGGTACTTCCGGGTTTCGGCGCATACGTAACCTGAAAAAACGCAACCTGAAGCGTCTGTAACCCGAAGTATGACTGTAAACTAAATATAATAAAGACAGTCTGCTGTGCCTCATTTCAAAAAGAAAACATGAACCCTGAGTAAGCACCTGTAATCTGCACTACTCTGAGATTAGGGTGGCATGCAGTAGTATTAAGAATGGGATTTTTTAATTGCCTTCTGAAAAGATTTATCAGAATTTCTAGTGTTTATGCTATGGTCACAGGCAGAAGCCCACAATGTATAATGGCTGCATTTCTTTATTGCAGACGTTGGGGCATACAGTTCAAACTGAATGAAAGTAAGTTAATACATTGTACTCCGGGGAAGGATTATGGATAGTTGAGGAACCTGTAGCCCATCAGATGATGATGGACTACAGTCCCATCATCCTTGACCATTGCCCATGCTGGCTGGGGCATATGGGAGTCCAACAACATCTGCAGGACCACAGGTTTCCCATCCCTGGATTACAGGCAACTCCCCACTTACATGGGGGTTATGTTCCGGCGCCCTGAACACATAAGTGAAAATCACACAAGTGAGGAGCACCCTTTAAATACCCTCTCTGTTGCTCTCTTTCCAATCCAGATATAAAACATTGTACCAAAAATATCCACAACTGGAATTGAAGCTCTGGGGCTGGCTTGAGGCCGGAGGACTTGCAGAAAAGTAGCAGCAGCTGCTGCGCTACCATGTGCATCAGCTGTTAGAGGGGAAGGCTAAGTAAGCAGCCTAAACAAAGTCCCACTGTGCCTTCAGTCTTTTCTCTATCCTCTCTGAAGTCCTCTTCAGGCTCCGGGGATGGTATCCTCACAAGCCACAAGGACTGTCCAGATCTCTCCCTCCATTTCCTGGTATGAATAAAATTATTTAATTATTTCTCAGCACCACACATACATGTGGTCATGTGAGTTGATGGCATATATATATATATCCCGCCCATCTGGTTGGGTTTCCCCAGCCTCTCGGGCCGCTTCCAACAAATACACAAGTGGAGAATCACCTGTATAGTGATCTGCAAGTGGAATGTAGCTGACTCACGTAATGTTTTACAAGGCAAACATTTAACAAGTGGCACCAGACCATTCTTTGGCTCAAGTCTGACTATGCAAGCAAACTTGTTCTGGCTGAGTTGAAGTCGTAGTTGCTAATGCCAGCAACTGGCTGGAACAAAAACAAAACAACAAAAACAAAACAAGCCTTTGCATAGGAACACAGTGATGAACTAGTTTATCTAGTGGGATAAGAATAAAATCAAATGCTATCTGTAGACTTTTGGCCCCCTTAATAATATAGACACTGCATCATATAATTTTGAATTATTGCAGTGTGTTTGTATTGGTGGAAACAAAATAAAAAAATCCTTCCAGTAGCACCTTAGAGACCAACTAAATTTGTTACTGGTATGAGCTTTCATGTGCATGCACACTTCTTCAGATATATGCACACGGAAGCTCATACCAATAACAAACTTAGTTGGTCTCTAAGGTGCTACTGGAAGGAATTTTTTTATCTTGTTTCGACTACAGCAGACCAACACGGCTACCAACCTGTAACTTTGTGTTGGTGGTTCACTGCATTCTCATTGCCTTGAGCAAAACTCTTTTAACTTCTTTTCCTGGACTATTCTTGGCAGACCCATGGTAGAAAAAGCTAATTAACTGTGGTGCATACCCCAGGTTTAAAAAATGCATCTGCACCAACATGAGCTTCTGAAGACATACATAGCGGATGTGCTGGTTGTGCTATGAAAACAGAAAGGAAAACCTTTCAGGGATTTCTCTTGCTCAGGTTTCAGAACTGGTCTCATAATTGTACTCAGTTATATACTTGCAGGCAGAGGAACAAGTATCATTACTGTCCTTTAAAATTAACCTCACAACAGTGTAGATTAAAAAAAAAACCCCAATGATTGGCTGACAGGATTATGATATCATGGTTTACCTTTCCAGTTATTACTGATAAATCCATATCCTTTTTCAATGGTATTTTGCTCTAGTTTCTGCTTGTGTACCACTATCCACTGACTATTCAGAAGAGGAAATGCCATTTAATCAGTCTCAATAATGACTTCAAACTGGGGAAGAAAGGGAAGGTACATTTTACCATACGTGGTGGGATTACACAATTATTTAAAAAAATTGGGAAATGATATACAATGAATTGAAAAAATGTTTAAAATAGCATTTGTTTGAAAACCAGAAGCTTTTTTGTTGGATATTTTAGGACAAGAGCTGCCGAAAGAAAAGCAGACATTATTTATGTATGCTACAACAGCAGCAAGAATTTTAATAGCACAAAATTGGAAGATTGGAGAAGTACCATTCAAAGGACAATGGCAAGAAAAGTTAATGAATTATGCAGAGTTAGCAAAATTAACGGACAAGCTGCGTGAAAAGGACAATAGTGACTTTGAAAAAGAATGGGAACCTTTTATAACATATTTGCAGAAACAAAAAAAACATGAAGTCACTGGCAGGATTTAAATAAACATTTACAGCTTTATTTAAAGAGAACAAGAAGTATAACAATGTGACAACATAGTATTAAATACAAACAGCAGATTGTACTATTTGATGTAACAAACCAGAAATGGAAGCTGAGGGAAGTCAACAGGGAGGGGGGAAATCGGAAAATGAATGCTTAGTAATGATGATGGATATTTGTTGTAAGAAAGAATATCGATAGAAATTATTCAAAAAACAAGAACAAACTATGGTTTAGTAATACTATCATTCGTGACAACCATCATTTTGTGAGAGTGAGTGAGGACTTATAATAAATAATAAATTACCTTCATTTTATGAACCAGGGCCAAAATAGATGTAGCTTGGTGTTGCATACCTAATTTTTGTTAAACAAATAGCTGCTTTTGTGGTGTGTGGGGTGGCTCTAATTGTTGTGTCTCTGCCACTGTGCTTTTAGCTTATGTGTCTAACACAAGGGCTTGTGAGGATTGCAAGGGGAAGGGAAAATATAAAACTATAGAATATTTACCCCAAAAAAGTCCAGAGGATTTAAACATTGCTCACCATTGGGCTATTTGCTGTGCATAGCGACATTCCCAAAGCTTAACTGAGACTGTAGAGCTTTTATTGGTAATTAGCTAGTTGTGGCTTTAGGGCTTTGACAAAAGTGATTGTTTCTCATTGGGGGCATTAATTATGAATTACAAACCTGTAAAGGGCTATCGTCAAGAATGTGCACGTCTGCAGATATGACTGTGTTGCTGTTCAGCTCGGGGCTAAAACCACATTGCTCTCATTGTTGTTATACTGAAGTGTATGGAAAACATGTTTTTAACCTCAGTTGTGGTCTAGGAAACTATAGAGAAACAAGTTATCCAGTTGCTGTATAAGCACTTTGACTTTGTGCGCTGTTTTCAGAACAGGAACTGATAGAATTGATGCAGGGTGAAGACTTAAAAATAGTTTGGAGACCATGGTTTTTAACCACTCGCCAGCTTCATAGATAAGTACTTCCACTAAATGTTTACTATTTCACACTTACCCATTTGCCTGTTTGGCACAAGGTGACTCGCAGTGTCTCTGCCAAGATATATGCCTTAGAGGAATTTGCTCACCTTGGTCAAGTGGATGACTAATGGCAAGGGTAAATTCTGCTTCCAGATGCAGTGGGACCTTGGTTTACGAACTTAATCCATTCCAGAAGTCTGTTCTTAAGCCAAAACAATTCTTAAACCGAGGCGCACTTTCCCTAATGAGGCCTCCTGCTGCTGGTGCCCTTCCACAGTTCAGATTCCGTGCTTAGACCAAGGTAAAGTTCTCAAACCAAGATTTTGTCATATGAGCAGATTGTTTGAAAATGGCTTCCATGTCACAAGTTGTTTTACTTAGTCAGAGCCATCCACAAAAAATGTAAAAATTAAAATTTATTTTAAAACTTACTTTAAAACTTACTTTTAAAATGGTGTCCATAGTTAGTGTCCACTAAATGTAAAAAATATACCTTGCAAATAAAACAGGACTGTCTGATAAAAGCTGGAAATACAGCTAATACGTTTAAACTGATAAATCATTTCTTTGTGCATTTGGAAAACAGCCAGGGCACTGTCTTCTCTTTCAAAGGAACTACATTATCTCCCTTTTCACATTATATGGAAGCCCTTCATCAGTTTATGGAGCTTAATATATTCACCAGCAGAATGGGAGCAAAAGAAATTCTTCCTTGCTTACATTTTGTTTGTCACGTCAAAATGTTTTGCCAAATAGAACTGAATTCTGGTCTTTTGAAATGCAAAGCGAAAATCTGACATATCTATGCTTTGAAAAGTACTGAGAACAATCATTATGATCTTTTAAGTAAACAGACTCTCCTGGGACATTCATTATCACTGGAAACTGAATTGGAGAGTCCAGGGAGCTCTTCCTCCAAACACAGGAGAGATGTTCTGCCATTTCCCAATCAAGAAGTATGGTGTGGGTGAGTTGGTTCGGGCACTGAGGGTCTTCTGTGCAGGTGTAAGGATTTGACCTGTGCCATAAACTTGGATTGGAGGACTCCTTCATTGGAAGTCTTTAAGCAGAGGTTGGATGGCCATTCTTAAGGGATTCTTTAGTTGCGATTTTTGCATTGCAGGGGGTTGGACTAGGTGACCCTTGGGGTTCTTTCCAGCTCTGCAGTTCTATGATTCTATGATTCTATCAGTCAGCAAAGGCATGTACAGCATCATGGGAAGCAGGATCTCCTGGGTCTGTTTTGTCATCATGAAAGTCTTGCATGAGTCCATTCATACTCCCGTTCTCACAGCTTTCTCTCAGGCAATTTCTTATTATTCTCTCTGTTTTACTCATCTTGAAGTCTAAATCTTAAATGCTTAATATAGGCGATTCTGATGTAACCATTGTTCTCACACCTATACTAAGTAGCAGTATGACTAGTATAGGATGTTCACATTACTTTCCTTATTTGTTGGTTTTTGGGCTTTGTTGGCACTCCTGATCAAGATTCATCTCCCCACATTCTTGATCCTATACTTCCAGAAGACCATTTTGTCTAGTTCTTAATCCATGTTGGGTTATTCAAATTCATAAATATTGATGTCAGTTTTGATATGATTTTTAAATTGGATTTTATTGATTATATTTTTACTACTCTGATATTTCTCACAGAAGTGCTGCAGAAGCCAGGCCAGGACACTTGCAAGCCCTAGCACCTGTTCCTGGTGCCATTCTTGGGTGCCAGGAATTTGCAAGCCTGCCTGAAAGCTGTTTGGAGCCTAGGGAGGAGCTGGGCAGGGAATGGAGTTATGGTCAGCCAATGCTGTTGGACTATTTAAACAGCCTGAAGTGGTAGCCCAAGGGGCATGGACCATCTCAGAAGGAAAGAAGAGGGCAAGGACATCCTAGGAAAAGTAGGAAACACGGCAGTAGCAAGGGGGAAATGCTTGGCCTAAGTTGGAGACTCCAGGGGGCTGGGCAAGGGTAATAGGATGAAGGGGAAGGGCTCCTTCCCCCAATCTGGGGAGCTTTGGTATATGTGGTCCAAATTCTGGGGAAGAGAGTAGGGGCTGGGAAACCTGCAAGAACACTTTTCCCACCCCAAGAAGAGGATGAGATGGTATCCGAGGCAAGGAGCCCCAAGGACCGTGATAGTAGCACCTCACAGAGATCATAAAATCATAGAATTGTGGAGTTGGAAGGGGCAATGCAGGAATCATTTGGCCAATGTGGGGCTCGAACCCATGACCCTGAGTCTCACACTCTACTGACAGAGCTATGTATAAGTTGTAGCTGATATAGGAGCTCAAGCTCACACACAGTGAAACTGCTATCAGAGGGACCAATGAATTATAACACTAGTGCCCTTAGGACAAAAAGTTCCCTCTAGCTTGAGCCTTTCCCCTCAAGACTTGTTTTCTTCAAGGCTTCCCCAGGTCACCAGGAAGTTCCCTGGGGTGACCTTGGAGCCAATTACTGCCTCTCAGCCTAACTTCACGTAGTTTTTAGAACAAACTGGAAAGGGGAAAAATCATGAATGCTACCTTGAGCTTCTTGGAGGAAAGGTGTGATATATATATAGTAATCTCTGTGACATAACTAGGAGGAGCCAATAAAGATTTACCTTATCTTTGGCTATTCGTTGAGAACCAACAGCAAAATCAAGTGTACTACTAACTTTAATTTAATGTCCCTGGGGAGCTACTTTATAATGCTAATTTTATGCTTGGTAAATACCGTGTTGCCTGGGTAACCTGTCACTGTACAAATATTCATTACTCATTACTGGTTAATAAGTCTCTAGAGTATGCAAAAATAGCATATTTCTTTAATCTTAAGTCATTCAGCGACAGAAGGAACATTATTGATTTTATTATTTGTATTACTTTGAAAGTGCTTTGAGGTGCATTGTTTTTATTTCAGTCTTTGTAACAGCCACTTTGAGAAGTTATAATTTTACAGATGTGGAACTGAGGCCAAGAAAAACTTGCTTATTTTAAGCATACCTTAAATGTGATTAAGTCCAGTGCTTAATCTGCTTAATCACAGAAGGTAGGGGTTTAACTTTGGCAAGTAAGGGGATTGCATTTACTTGATAAACAGACACAGAATGGAAGTAACATGTACTACTCAGTTCATTGTGGAATGATATATATTGGGTGGAGTAATGCTGTACTGTGCAAACTTGTAGTAACATAAAATTATGCAACTAGATGCTATTGGTAGAAGAGATTTAAAGAACTTCAATTTAAGCTGAGACATTACTGAGAGTTGCTTCTTCTACATGCTACTCATTCCTCTTAATTTGTTCTTATGTCAACTTCTCATTTTTTCTTTCTGAACTTCTTATTTTTTATTAAATTTTCAGGAAAGCAATGGTTCGTATGCCAGACAGCACACATAATAATACAGTATAGAAGTTTTCATATTCTATTTTATGTTAGTGTATCCCCCCAGAAACAGCTCTTGGAATCTGGTGGTTTGACACCCCTGGTTGACATAAGTTGAAAATGGATATTAGAAATTAGGAAATTCATCCTTTTTCACTTAAGCTCATGCTGGCAGAACCTGGTCCTATGTCAGCTTTCCATGCCACTTTCGGTACCTTTAAGTAATATTGCATGAGTCAGCCAGATTTGCTGCTGGATACAATTCTTTTAGCTATATGGCTACTGCTTACTAAGAACTTTGTGAGTAGGAGTTTAGCTTGTTGGGTTTCTGTTATGGTTAAGATTGGATACTGTGCTTGATGTATCTGAAGCAAATTTGGATCAGTATTCTGAACTTGTGCAGAAGGTTATTTACATGGTAACTGTGGCTCCTTTGAACAGATACTAAAGTTGGTATATTTCCTGTGTCTCACATAACAGAAATTGAGCATATTTTTGTGCCTTGCAGAAAACAGGGTAATCCAGTAGTTTCGTCTAGATGATCCGACCTTAGCTTAATAAACTGAGATATGAATGCATTTCACACAGCAGCATGGGTCTGCCTTAGTCCTCCCTTCATACAAGCTGAAATTAACAATAGCTTCTTGTTATGTCTGAATCGGGCACTATGGATAATGACTTCTAAACAAGATAGGGTGGGGAAGTCAGTGAATTCATATTCTGCCTTGTTTGGATGCAACAGTAAGCTATGGTTGACGGCAGCTTTCTGGTCTGTTTTGTGGACCCAGGCACAGTGAAGCTGTGGGAGGGGGTTCAAGCAGCAAACAAAGACAGTGAGACAGGTGGTTGTAATTAGGCCACATCTTTATTGGTTACAGATGAATAGGTTTGGCGTAGGCATTGGGCAAGTATCCATTGATCAGCTAGCCCACCCGCTGGTTGATATGCTGTTGTTTGAAAGAAAGGGGTTGACTGATGTTGAGGACCTTCATGGAACAAATTGTTTCTAGGTGAACCTTGTTCAGCCACTGGTAGTTGGTGCTGGGGCCTATTACACTGCCCTCCAAGATCCCTTAATGGGATCACTACTAAGGATCCAACCCAATGCCTCTTCCACTCTAAAAGTTGTGACAATTGCTATGAGGTAGGCAAAACCCCACAGATCTAGCCAATCTGTCTGTTGGCAAAATTCCTACCCAATCCTGAAACCAGCAAAAGTGGCAAAGCTGCCACACTGTCCTGCTTCAGATGAGGTATTGGTATCATACAGAAAAAGATGATGAAGACTAAAATCTGTTTTGCCAGACATATTTTATACAGTGTAACCTCGGCTGTCGAACATCATCCATTCTGGAAGACTGTTTGACTTCTGAAACGTTCAACAGCTGAGATGCAATGGGCAGCTGGCTATTTCAGTGGAGAAAATGAAGAAACATGCCTCGGAAGCTGTTTGACTTCTGAGGAGCATTCGAAAATGTAAGCATTCACTTCTGGGTTTTTGGCGTTTGGGTCCTGAATCGTTTGGCTTCTGAGACGCACGAAAACTGAGGTTCCACTGTGTTCCCTGGAATGGACATGGTTGGGTTATATCCCAGGTTCACTCTGAAGCCCCACTCCTTGAGAGCCTAGTGTGGTTGCTGATTGTCTCCAAGGTTCTTGTGAGAATTTCTAGCCTCCTGTTCATCTCCCCTACTGCACCAGATGTCGGAAATGGCAACTGTACCTCTCCATGCTGCCGAACCACAAAGATCACTTCCGGAGAGTTGGGTAATGGTAATTCCTACTCATGAGAAGCATCTGCATGCAGGTGCATGGAACTAATTTATATCTCATCTTATTAAGATGAGATTTGATCAAATGTAGCCTGCATTAGTATGATTGAAGACACTGAAAAGACTAGTTTTTTATTCCCTGTTTTTAATAGCACATAACTTATGCTATAAACTCTGTGAAATAGAATTTCTATTTCTCTAATTTTACAAAGAAATGGTATTTCTCTCTAGCAGAGATGGAGAACCTGCATCCCTCCAGATGATGCTTGAATCCAACTTCCATCAGCCCCAACCACCATGGAAGTTTCACTTCAGCAACATTGGGAGAACCACAAGTTCTCTGCTCCTCCTCTGTAAGAAGGCAAGGGAGGCTACCGTTTTGTGTTCCATAATGAACCAAGTTGTAAGATTTGTTGTAAGACTTGTAATAGCGCATTTTGTTGTTTAGTCATGTCCGACTCTTCGTGACACCATGGACCAGAGCACGCCAGGCACTCCTGTCTTCCACTGCTTCCCGCAGTTTGGTCAAACTCATGCTGGTAGCTTCGAGAACACTATCCAACCATCTCGTCATCTGTCGTCCCCTTCTCCTTGTGCCCTCCATCTTTCCCAACATCAGGGTCTTTTCCAGGGAGTCTTGTCTTCTCACGAGGTGGCCAAAGTATTGGAGTCTCAGCTTCAGGATCTGTCCTTCCAGTGAGCACTCAGGGCTGATTTCCTTCAGAATGGATAGGTTGGATCTTCTTGCAGTCCATGGGACTCTCAAGAGTCTCCTCCAGCACCATAATTCAAAAGCATCAATTCTTCAGCGATCAGCCTTCTTTATGGTCCAGCTCTCACTTCCATAGTGCATTAGTGCATTAGTTGCCTCATTTGAAAGATTTCGTCATAATGCTTCAGATTCCACACTCCCAGGCCACCTAGTTTAGTAATTTGTTATAATATAGGTATCCCTTAATGCTTGCCACTTTTTAAAATGCTGAGAGTGGATGTCAAGGGTGATATAGAAATGTTGTTTTTGTTGTTATTTATTTTTATTGTAGGTTTGGAATAAGAAGTTAAATATTGGAAGGATTTTTAATTTTAATGGCTGAAGAATCCTAGCAGCTTGGTCTAAAGCAAAGTCTGATGGCATAGTATGCCCCAAATTAATTTCCCCTAGGACTTTATCTGAATATATCAGCATAATAACTGGCCCTTTAGTGTGATGACACATATTATAGTCCTTAATTTAGCCAAGGTCTAAATTAATTTGTCCCCTTCAAATGTATTCATTTCAATGATGTATTAATAGCATGCAAATCTCTCAGCACCTTCCTTTATGAGAGAGCTGATTCTCTTTAGATAATTTCTTCTTTCTCATAACAAACTTGCTCTTTCCATTTAAATGTATATTTCATGTATGCAAGTGAGTGGATACTAGACTGCATATGATTTGTAGTTCCATGGTTCTTCTTCCCAGGAATCACCTGTATTTTCCTCTGTGTGGAAGAAAGCAGTGTGTGTGTGTGTGTGCGTGCTGCTTCTGCTAGTGAGTATACAGATGTCAAGAGAGGGTGCTAAGCGCTGTCTTCTCACTGTTTATCTGTTCATTCTCTTACTGTTTATTTTACTTAAACTCATACACGTGGACCTCAGGGTGTGTTGAAATGCTTTGAGAAAGTAAATGCATATATTCCGTACTGTGTGTTCTTTGGAGAGTGGAAACTGATTTCTAATCTATAGCACATGTACCCTGTTGTTAAATACTTACTTACTTACTTACTTTATCAAACCTTTATTAGGCATTATGGAAATAAAACCTTAAAAGAGAAAATAACATATAAAAGCCTTGAAATATATATAAAAAAGGCAGCAGTTTGCTAAGTACATATATATATATACATATAGAGTCAGTGGTATTCCTTGTTAACCTGCTCCTTGGAGGACTGCTGCCAAAAACTCGGCTACCCCCGCCGTTACCCTTTGGTCAACGTCGGATAGGTAGAATCCCACACATTCACCTTGCTGCGGTTCCAGACCACCCAAAAGAGGGGACAGCACGCGTTGGCGGAGCGTACTGTACAGTGGGCAATGAAGGAGAATATGCTCTACAGTGTCCGGGACATTCATAGAGCATCTGCAGAGTCTCTTGTTTCTAGGAATGTTTTGATATCTTCCCCTGACAAATGCTGAGGGAAAAACATTCAAGCGGGCCAGCATAAAAGCCCTACGTTGGGCTGGGATTATTAGTTTAGTGACGTAATTGGCTCTGCTATCTAAGATATTTAATTCATAGAATATGGGGGAGCAAATTTTGTTTACAGCTGCCGTAATATTTTGTCTCTCGACATCCTTTAGTCTAGTTAGGATATTATGGGAAATATATTGCTCATTAGAATTGTACAGGGACTCCAGCTCGACGCCTAAAGATTCAATCTTTTTTTCGAGGTGCTGATACCATCTTGATTTATAGGAGTCTTTGAGCAAATCAGCGAGCAGACTTGATGGAGGGCAGCGGAAGTGGCAGCGTAACCAATACTTTATTGAGGTGGACCATGCCCAATATTCCATTGTGTGTATGCCTATTTCTGCACACATTGTTTCATATTTGATCATAGCTGGGAGTCCAAGAATACGTCTCAGAAAACTAGAGTGAATCTTTTTTAAATCATTGTTATATGCTTGGACCCATAGCGGGATTCCATAGAATATCTGGGATTGCACTTTTGTTTGAAATATCTGATTTGCCGCAGGAATAAATTGATTACCTTTCTGATAATGAAAACGGGCAACTGCTGATGAGATGCACTTTGCCTGTTTTATGGCATTTGTGCGATGGGTTGCCCACCCTAAATTGCTCTGGAATAAGATTCCCAGATACCTATAGATTTTCACTTGTTGGATTTCTTGCCCTCTTATTTTCCATTTCTCTAATTTCCAACCATTCGAGAAGACCAAAATTTTTGTCTTCTCATAGTTTATAGAGAGTTTGTTACATTCGCAATAGAGGATCAGTGAAGATATAAGACGTTTTAGACCCAAGCTTTGTGATGAATTGGGATTATCTTCTTGTTTTAAACTATTTAAACTACAAAATGTAAATGGAGATTGTTTTTCGTTGACCACATCCATGTGTAGCTTAAAATCTACACAAAGCAATTGGGACATGTGATACAAAAATTGAAATATGTTCTAGTTCCCAAAGCATAAAGCTAAGCAAAGCACTAAGGATTACATCCTAGTGCCATTGCAGTCTTCTGTGTCAGGATGAATTATTCACATTGCCACTGTGAGAGAAATGTGACCCTTCAGGAACTGTCCAAAGCTTTGTGTTTGAGAGGGGAAATCTTTCATGTAAAATCTACCAGAGCAAAACTTGAAGGGAGTGAACAAAATTAGCATAGCAAGAGTGGCATAGAGAATGCTGCTGCTTTGTAAGCAGATTAACAGCTTCTGTTCCAAAGTGTACTTTAGAAAAGATAAATTCTGGAGTTTAAATGGAGAAAATCTGTTTGTGAGGATTGTGCCTATGGTATTACAAACCTAATCTGTTTCTTCCTCTACAAATTCAAAAGCAGTTTTGCATTTTATTTTTAAAATCTGCTGTGCAAAAAATTAGCATACATATGACTAGTCATGCAATCTAAGCCAGTGGGTTGGATCATAGTGCAGATGTAGTGCAATTTTCTTTTAAAGTAAGTGATGACTATGTAGGAGTTAATTTGCAGAGCATAATGCCTAAGGTATAAGCCATTTGGATAATATAAACTGGAGTATATAATGGATGTCTTATGCACCTTACACTTTCAGGTCAAGAATAAGCACTCTCTCTTTCCCAAGTAACTGTATATGCCCTGAAACTGTATATATACATATATACAGCTACATAGGGTTTTTCTTCTAGGGCCATATCTTTACTTTGTTGAAAAGCAAAACATAACAGAGGAAAAAACTGGTTCTCTTTCATTGAGGAGAAATTGTCATGATTGGGTTTCCATTGTTCTTTAAGATTCAGGATGATGATTTTTACCAAGTGGTGAACTGTATCTTCAATACCTGACAGAATTATTGGTACTTTTGAAAAACAATTGCATGTTGGTTAAAAGTTATTACAGTAGAATCCTCTTGAGCCTCTCTGCCTTTGTTTGTAATGTCAATTTAACCCTTGAAGTAAGTGCCGAAAGTTTAGACTGATGGAAGGGAGAGCTAGCTGGTCATTGGCTATCACTCAATTTGTGCAGAATTGAACTAAATTGAACTAAAAAAATTATTCTGGGCAAATTTCAAACAAAAGAATGACAACTTATCCAGTGTTCTGCTGTTTTTCGTTTAGTCCACCAGTCTTCAACTGGTGGGTTGGGCTCCACTATTCGGTCGCAGCCTGATCCAAGGTGGGTTGCAACAGGAGCACTTCTTGCAAATATATGGCAAAAGGTTAAGGAATGGGCATGTTTGGGTTAAAAGTGGGTCCTGTGTCTGAAAAGGTTGCGGGTGTCTGTTTTAGATCAATGATGAAGCAGAATATGAAGTTTTGCCTGACCATATTGCCCCCTCTCTGGTATTTTTCTTCATCCTTCTCCAAGTAACTGTAGCTCTTTGAAAAAGCAATAAGACCATCACTACACTGTATCAGCTATTTTTAAAAAACAATTTTTATTGGTTTTTAAACAAATACAATAACCACAAGCACTTATCCTGCAGTACAGCAAATGATGTTTGTTTTATCCATTGTCCACTGTATTAGTTATGTAGACTTTCCCTGCATGCAAAAATAGGCTCTGGCACATGGAGCAGGTCAGACCAATAGTGGCTGCTACGGTTAAGAAGGCGGTTACTGCATGTGGTGTAGAGGGAAATGAGGGGTAGATGGGGCTTGTCAAACTGGGAAGGTAGCCCATCTCAGCGAAGGAACACTCTGATCCTAAACCTCTGCTGCCTTATGGCTATACTCATTCGTGAGAAATTCTTTGGGAGAAAATGCAAGCAAAAATCCATACCTGCTGCCTTGCGGGACATCTTCGTGAGAAGACAAGGCCAAGGAGTAAACCTTACACAAATCTGGAGTGGAGTCCCTAAGATGGTTGGGTGGTGTCTTGCATGCCTCCTTCTAGAAAACCCCTGCAGCCAAACTGCTGCCAAATGTATTGCTCTGCTTTCCTTTGGGCCACATCACTGAGGCTGAGAAGGGGTCTTGTCACCTGGGCAGCCCAGGGCCTTTACACACACTGCCTAAGCTAGCACACCAGAGAGGTCACTTCGGTGCTGCCAATGCAGCAAAAACAAATTTGAAGGCAGCAGTTATGAGTTACTGGTCTCTGTAGCCACAGCAGGTGCTGTGATTCTCCAGTGGTTTGACTTCATCCCAGGAGGTGCACTCCATTGTCTCTTGAGACAGACGGATGCCAGCAACTCTTTGATTGCAGTTAGTTATAAATAAAGCTCCACAGTGTCTATGTGAACACTTCCATAATAGCCACTGTTCATTAGTGTGTTACTTGCTCTCCATCTTGTAGTCCAGTATGTTGTAATAAGAATTGTTTGCTACTAGCTACATCAACTTTGATAATAATTCCTCTTGATGTGATCCTTTTTCTGGTCTCCTCTCCACCCCCTCCCCCAGACTTGAGAAATCAGGATCCTGAAGACATGTTCAACATTTAAGCTAGAAGAGTGTGCTTGAGGGAAGAAAGCTTGCATGCTGATTGTGTTCCCTAAATTTTCTCCCTGAGCAATAATTATGGTAGAAGGCCTGCTGGCTGATAGCTCTCAGAACAAAAAAAAGTCTGATTGCTTTGCTCCAGCTTTTTGGACTCATTCTCTGCCAATTCTAGGCTGTGTTAGTGTCCTTGAAAATTATGGGTCAGCGGCTGCTTGTTTGAATTATAAATTTTAATCACTATAGGTCAATTATATATATAGTGAGTTTTTTCTTTTTTCTTTTCTTTGGTCCATTTCATAAAAGCTTGATGGCACTTGACCGACTACCAACTTTCACACATTTATGGAATAAAAGTCAGGGACAGCTGAAATAGAAATTTGGAGAGAAATGTTTGTGCACACACTTCACTGTGAAATATTTTACTTATTTGAATGGATGATTGAGGATGATATAAATAAGCACTAGCAATTTCTTGCATGGGGGAGAATGGTTTTGGACAGACAGTGGTCAATATTGTATCTGTCATTTTTTTATAAAACTGGGAAGAGTTCAAAACAACACCAATAACACCACACATGTTATTATATAAAGGTATTGTGTGAAGTGAGCAGCACTGCCCTTTTGATTGGACACTGTCACATGCTCCAAATCTGAACTGCCTGTGGGGCATAAGAGGAAAACTTTCCTGCCTTGGAGCACCAGCACCAGGAGAGATGAGGGTGGGGTTGCTATGGAATTGCCATCTGTAAGAAATCCATCTCTCACCAGGAAACCAGTTCATTCAACTGTTGGATTTGAGTGTTTGTCGTCTTCTTTGGTGATCACTTTTAGCCAAGTAAGATTGTCTTCCATAAACACGGTTTTAACAATGAGTCCGTGACTATGGAGGCCAATTCTGGATCCACATGTCCTTCCACAGTGGGGACATTGGTTTGCGGGTGGGAGTTGATCATGGTGTGGATTTGCCAAGCGTGTCTTCCTCTTAGCACGTTTTCCCCTTGCGTCCTGAATTCCAGTGTCTTCAAAGCCCATGACACCTTTGGTAAAGGCTGTTCTCCAATTGGCGTGCTTGCAGGCAAGTGTTTCCCAGTTGTTAGTGTTTATACTACATTTTTCAAGATTTGCCTTGAGACAGTCTTTAAATTTCTTTTGTTGACCACCAGCATTACGCTTTCCATTTTTAAGTTCGGAATAGAGTAGTTGCTTTGGAAGACGATAATCAGGCATCCGCACAACATGACTAGTCCAACGAAGTTGATGTTGATGAATCATTGCTTCAACACTGGTGATCTTTGCTTCTTCCAGTACACCGGTATTAGTTCACCTGTCTTCCCAAGTGATGTGTAATTTTTTTCTTAGACAGCATTGATGGAATCTTTCAAAGAGTTGGAGATGGCGTTTATAAATTGTCCATGTTTCACAAGCATACAGTAAGGTTGGTAGTACAATAGCTTTGTAAACAAGCATTTTGGTTTCCCTGTGAATATCCTGGTCCTCAAACACTTTGCACTTCAGTCAGGAGAAAGCCGCACTCAGTAACTCAGATGATGCTGGATTTTGGCATTAATGTCAACTGTTGGATTTGAGTGTTTGTACCTTGTGCTGGACCACAGCAACAGATTAGGGATTATGTGTTTGTACTGAGCACCCTGTTATCCATCATCATGGCTGAACTGGTGATTACAGTGGTGGTGTAGGAAAACCCCAGGATGTTCATCCTGGGGAATTACAGTATTCATGCTGGGTCCACCTTGAGGCTATCTCAATATATCATTTGCCCAGTGCATTTTGCAAGACTCTGGGCCTGGTGTTTTTGACTGGAGGGAGGTTGGTGGTCTGGAAATAGGGGATTTCTAGTAAACCTGTTGCATAGTCTACTTTTTGGTGAGGTTTAGATTGACAGCAGTTGCTTCCTTCTGCAGAGGTGATGGATCTCTTTTAGTTGGTTTTCCCCTTGAATTCCTGAATGCTTTTGAGGATTTTCTGCCTGGCATGTGTTCTTCCCAAAACTCTGGTCTTACTTTGAAATAGCGAGATTAAAAGAGTTCTCAATACAGTTGCCCTCTTGCATTATAGAGCTTTTCTGGCTCCTTAGTTTACCCCAGGAGATAGCAGATTTAAATAAAAAACGGTAAATAGCAGATTATACTTTACATAAAAACTGACTGGAATAAGAAACTTTTGGTAACTGTATACAGATAGGAAAAGATGGAGTCTCATGGCTCTCCACTGGGAAGCATTTCTACAATCTCTGTGCCACCACTGAAAAGGTCGTCTCTTGTGCCAAATCTGCCTGATCTCTTACAGACAAGAAAGAGGGTGGGAAATCAGAGGCTGGTTCATATGGGGGAGCAGCTGGTTTCTGAGATAACTTGGTCCTAAACTGTTTAAGGCTCTAAACGTTAACATTGACACTTTAAAATTGGTCGTAGAAAGAAATGGGAAACCACTGAGAATGGAATAAAGAGTCTTTGTAGCAAGGCATCTTGCAAAAGGTGTTTGGAGCTCATTCTGCTTGGGAAGGCTGATGTACTTGAGCTGTGAATAGTAGATTCTGAGGATTAGTAGGTGGATTTACTCACATTGCTCAACCCAATCGTTTCTAATCTTATTACAGTTCTCAGATTATTTAAAACAAGTAATGATTCAATTGGGGATATAACTTTTACAGATCATTTGTGGGCTCAGGTTGGCACTCTCTAGTTGAGATGCTTAGTGTCAATCCACTAATTGATGTGAATTGTACTTTTAACAATTACATACATATATGATATTTAGTAAATTTCAATTACTGATTATAAGGAATAATAGAAATACCACTTCAGTATTGGATTCTTTTGACTATGTTAAATTGATGCCAATAATTATTGCTTGTGACATGCTGAGAAAAAATTATCAGGATAGAAGCTATTTTGCATTGATAATTTACAAATAAATTTGACAGTAAATGTTAGGGAAGTGCCTCTATCCAATGGACCAATTATCTCAATTTAAATTTTTATCTTGCCAGTGAAATAACATATGGGGGTTGCAGAAGTTCTTTTCCATGTATGTTAAGTCAGGCAGTAACACTGACATTTGGAGCCCTGTAAAACATAGCCAGCCATGTTCCTTCAGGCACAATTGTATGCACACAATTTCATTTTTTCAATGGACAGTTCAAAGTTTCTCCTCATAAACTGTGACACGATAAAATCTTCTAGTTGTCACAGTATCTAATTCCCCAGCACACTATGATTTGGTGTAGACTAGTTCTTTTCTAGTCAAGGGTTATATGCAAGTATTTTCCTTTATATGAGTTCTGATTTTCTGGAATTGTGCTTAAAAGGTCTTGCTGGTTCTGCTTGCTAAAGCAGTGCAGCCTTTGTCATGCAGCTAGCATTGGTGCTGATATATTGGACTGGCTTGCAGGAAACACTAAGCCATGGTTCTGTTAATAAACCATAATTGCAGCTCAAGTTGTCCCATAGACAACCAAGTAAATGATAGCTTGTTATGTTACAGTTTCATTTTTCTCCTCACAGCTTCCTCCACACCTTTCCACCTGATATCCCAAATGCTTTCATGGCCAATAGCAGTGCCCTAACCATTACCCAGCTGTATGAATGGGGCAAGGAAACGTCTTCAGAGCTCCTTGAAGCACTGTCAGCAACAGCAACAACATTCCACTGTTTCCTCACTTTTCCCATTAAAGGAATGTGTGGCATTCACCGTCCAAGAAGCTCATTACAGTAATGCCTTTTCCCCACTACATTTTCGAAGGTTTCACCACAGAAAATCCAAAGCAGCAGTCTTCACCATCATACCCCTCTTTGCCTCAGTGCAAAATTGTTATTACTCATATGACTCAAACCTACATTTCATAAATCCCTTTCTACATCTCCTTTTAATGGGTGGAGGTAATGTACAGAGAGGAAAAAAAGAAACAAGATAGAAACAACAATGCACAAGCATTCAATCCAGATGTATACACTTCCAGTGCTGAAACTACATCTTTACACTTTTTGTCTCAGGAGCCAAATCTTAATCTCCCTCAGCTCCATAGGCTAACTTTGACAGGTGGGCAGGATCATGCACATGTCAGATGGAACATACTGCCCACCTGTCAAAGTCTTCCCACGGGGGGGGGGGGAGAGATACTGAATTAGCAGGATTGAACTCCTGTGTACCAGCTTCTGCATGGGTAATTCAGTCCTGCTTTCTGCATGTGAAAACTGACTGGTGCACCAAAACCAAACAGATTGAACTGAATGGTTGTACGTAGGGTTCAAGCCTGTTTTCTGTAGCCGTGTTTCTACCTATCCCATACCTGACTTGACTTAGGTGTGCTTGGGGAAAGCAGCCTGGCAGGTCATTCGAGAAAGCCAAATGAGCCAGGTTAGCCTGCAGGGCAGAAGTTCCCCACCCCTCCTTTACAGCCTTGTGTAGTTCTGTTGATGAGAGAAAAGGACATATCCTAAGACCAAGGTGAAATCAGATGAGTCTCTTTAACTCAGGGTTTTCCAAACCTAATTGAGCCCTTGATGAGCTTATAAAGTTGTCACCAACCCAAATTCTTAGGAATATAAAATGAATAAAGTCAAGAAATATCAATATATAATCAACTTTTTTAAATAATCAATCACCATTACTGGGAATCATAAAATGTAAAAATGAGGAATATTGTTGTAGAATCATCTTATTAAAATGTATTGGGAGGGTGTTATTGCATTATTTTTGTTTTTCTTTTGATTATGTATTTTGTGTTTCTATATTGTGATTTTATCTTCTTATTTTATTTATTGAATTTATATACCACCCTATACCCGGAGGTCACATGAAAAGATCACAGTATATAAAATTAAAATAGAAGCAATAACCCAAATGCTACCTCCCCAAAAGAGCCACATTTTAAAAGGGTATGGGATGTTGATCAGGTCAACCAAAGGTCTGGTTAAAAAGGAACATTTTTGCCTGGTGCCTAAAGGTGTATAATGAAGGCGCCAGGCAAACTTCCCTGGGGAGAGCATTCCACAGATGGGGAGCCACTGCAGAGAAGGCCCGTTCTTGTGTTGTCACTCTCTGGACCTCTTGAGGAGGCGACACATGAGGGAGAGCCTCAGAAGATGATCTCAGGGTCCGGATAGGTTCATACAGAAAGAGGTGGTCCTTGGGGTATTGTGGTCCTGAGCCGTTTAATCTTGTGAACCACCCTGAGACCTGTGCATATAGGGCAATATAATAGTAGTAGTAATAATAGTAATAATAATAGTAGTAGTAATAATCCTAAAGTTATAGCAAAGGGTCCAGGAGGACCCCCAAGCAATGTACCCGCTCCTTCAGAGGAAGTGTAACCCCATCAAGAGCAGGCAACCTCCCAGCCATCTGGTCTAGGGAACCACACACTAACAATGTCTCAGTCTTATCTGGATTGAGTTTCAGTTTGTTGGCTCTCATCCAGACCGTTATCGAGGCTGGCTATAAGTTGAACCCCAGGGTCTTGAATTTTGGCAAGCTTATGTAGCTCCTAAGGGCACTGTTAATGTTGTTTTAGGAAGCAATTTGAATCAAGTTCAAGTTGAGCAATATCTTCAATGTGCCTTATGAGGCAGAGTTAATTGCAATACTTCTTTTGCATAGTAGAATGAGTAAATGGATCTTTTGCATGTTAGCCAATGTACATTAACTCATGCTAATAGATGGCTGAGTTTATAGCTGTTTCTGTTTAATATGTACAATTATAGATACACACACACACACACACACACACACACACATATATATATATATATGCCTTTGTTTTTTATATAGAAAAAAATAGGTGGCTTGGATTATACATTCTTCAGTGATAAATGGTATTGTTTTTTAGGAGGGCATCCCAGCCTCATATAACATCTAATTCAACAAAAGATTGGGTCACTTAAAAAAGGTTTGTACTTGGAAACCAAGTACTTGAGGTGTACAAGAAGGAAGATCTTCTTGTACTTTTGGTGTTGCCCTAAGGTCATAGCTTGTTGGCAAACGGTTCAGTGCTTCATTAACTATTTTGATCATGCTTTCAGATGGCAGTTTGTTTTGAGAGAAACTAGCCACAAATGTCATGGTGAACCAAGGTTCCTTGTTTGTTACTCCTGGCCATACCTGTGGGATAATCAGCCTCATGTAACCAATGTGTTTAAGTTTAATTAATGCATGAAGAGGTTAATACCATAGAGTAAGCTGTCCTGCCAAGCTTAGCTCACCTTGGAAGGGACTAGATAATCAAGACTTTGTTTCCTCAGACTGGCTTGTAATGAGTTCTTAACTTAGGCATCCCCAAACTCATCCCACCAGATGTTTTGGGACTACAACTCCCATTATCCTTAGCTAACAGGACCAGTGATCAGGGATGATGGGAATTGTAGTCACAAAACATCTGGAGGGCCAAGTTCTTTACTTTGCTGCATATTTTGTGATTTTAAATCTCTGCTGGGGTTCTCTCACCAAAGAGTACTTGCTCCTAACCTGGATCTTGGCATCCAGGGAATTCTTCTTTATATACCTATATATTTTCCCCTTGCCACCAGCAATGCTTAAGGGAAGAGTACAGTGGAATTAAGTTGGAAGCATTCTGCCTTGTTATGGTAAGCCAGGTTTATGTGTCATCCAAACAGGGCCAATACCTTATATCTTGCTTATATTTTGTCTTTCTAAGGGCCTTAAAAACATAGCTGCCTCTGATTCCATCAAGCCTACCTGCCCTAAAACAAAGCACATTACACTGTTTAATATGAGGGCATTCATTACTAGGGGTACAGGGTGTGTTGGAAATAACTGTGAAAGGAAAAAGGACTTAAAATAGACACTAGACTTCTGTCAACACAACAACATTGTGTTGATTTGTTTCAGCACTGAGATTTGGACATGTATTTTGGTTTAGGATTGGAATTTCCTCATTGCCTCTTCTTACCTATTACGCCACCACTTCTCCTCTCATTGTTTCTTAATTTCTCTTTGGGATTTGTTTTGTTTTAGATGTTTGCTTGCTCCTGATTTGCATGTGTATATATGTTTTGTTTCATTTTTTGAGCCACCTTCCTTATGTAGCTGAAATATTATTTCTTTCCTTGTAACTTTTCCTTGCTCTTGTTTTGGTGAAAATTTCTAGGTTAGGATGGGTGTTTATATAGTAAACGATTTCTGTATTTTTGCTTTTGCTATTGTTAACACCCTTGATCAATAAAAATTCTTGAATAAAAAGTGTTAAGTAGGCTTCTTTGGCAGTTCATTAAAAACAGTTATGTAACTTGGAAATATTTTCCCTTGTTGCTTGGGTCACTTAAAATTAGACTAGGCAAAGCCTAGAACACGCTGCAGGGTATGAACAATCCTTTCCTGGCGAAGGTGATGGATGGTGTGTACTATGTGGCTTAGTATTTTCTCACTTTCTGCCTTGCCTCTGTGTGTGTGTGTGTGTGTGTGTGTGAGTGTGTGTGTGTGAGAGAGAGAGAGAGAGAGAGAGAGAGAGAGAGAGAGAGAGAGAGATTTGTTCATCAAATTGAAACTGTTTGTAATTTCTCAATGAACCCCTTTGAATCCATTGAAACAGCTAAGAAAACAAAGTAACTATTAGGCAACTGACTATAATTTTGTGGCTGGCTCTTTGCATTTCTTCTTTTAAAAATTTTATTTAAAATTTTTGTGACAGAAAAAGAAGTAACAACCACAATCATTCAAAATAATTCAAATTACAAACATAATCATTTTACTTTTATATCACATTATCAATAATTTTCCAAATACTCCCCCCCTCACCCATGTGAGATCATATTGGCATTTGTATTATTGTTTCTTGTTGTGTTAGCAGTTATTTATACCTAATAGTCATATCATTTATAATATCATATTGTAATGCGAGTCTTTCCTTTTACGTTTATGTTAAACTTAATTTCCATATCCATACTTTTTCATATACAGTATATCTCTACACACACCCACTCTCAATTTTTTGCTTGCGGCAGCCTCTAATTGATACCGTTAATTTTTCCATCGCCTTAAATTCACGGATCTTAATTCTCCATTCTGATAATTCTGGTATTTTTCCTGTTTTCCAATTTTTTGCCACTAGTAATCTAGCCGCTGCTGTCACATAGAGGAATATATTCTTTTTATCTTTGGGGATATCGTTGGTTATTATGCCTAACAGATATTCTTCTGGCTTTTTAAGAAGTGTGCTCTTACATATTCTTTTCAACTCTTCATGTATCTTGGTCCAAAATTGTTTAATCACCTTACACCCCCACCACATATGGTGCATTGTTCCCACCTCCGCTTTACATCTCCAACAAAGGTTTGAATATTTTTTATAGATCTTTGCCAATTTTACTGGGGTGAGGTACCAACGATAACACATTTTCATTATATTTTCCCTTATCAAATAACAAGATGTGAAATTTATGTCAACACTCCATAATTTTCCCCACCTATCTAAATGTATTGTCTTGCCCAGATCTTATGACCACTTTATCGTTTCTTTTATTACTTCACCTTTCAATTCCCACTCAAGGAGTAGATTGTACATTTTCAATATTTTTTTTTATTTGACTGCAATAGTTCGCTTTGCAATTCAGAAGTTTTCTGTTCAAAACCTGTTTTTTTATCTTCGTTAAACAAATGGAGTATTTGATGATATTGTAGCCAACTATTACAGTAATCCTTAATCTCTTCATATGGTTTTAGTTTTACAACACCATGCTCTTTTATTAATAATTGTTGGTATGTTGGCCATTTCTTTTCCATATTATTATTTTTTACCGCTAATACCTCTAGTGGAGACACCCACCAGGGTATCTTTGGTTCCAGTAGCCATCAATAATTTACCCATACTTTGTATAAGGGCTTTCTAATTATATGGTTCAAGAAATCCTTAATTACAGCCACCTTTGCATTTCATTGAATTTTTTGTGTAGTATTTTCTAACTGAGGCTTTTCATTATTATAGTTACTTAGAAAGAATGCAGTCAAAATTAAACAGCAGAGATTGAAACGAATTATGCCTTAATGTAGCATCCTATATGTAAGCAATAATAATAATAATAATAATAATAATAATAATAATATTTATACCCTACCCATCTGGCTGGGCTTCCCCAGCCACTCCGGGCGGCTTCCAAAACAATATTAAAATTCTGTAATACATCAAACATTAAAAGCTTCCCTAAACAGGGCTGCCTTCAGATGTCTTCTAAAAGTCTGGTAGTTGTTGCCATCTGGTGGGAGGGCGTTCCACAGGAAGGGAGCCACTACCGAGAAGGCCCTCTGCCTGGTTCCCTGTAACTTGGCTTCTCGCAGTGAGGGAACCGCCAGAAGCCCCTCGGTGCTAGACCTCAGTGTCCGGGTAGAAAGATGGGGGTGGAGACGCTCCTTCAGATGTACTGGGCCGAGGCCATTTAGGGCTTTAAAGGTCAGCACCAACACTTTGAATTACGCTCGGAAACGTACTGGATGCCAATGTAGGTCTTTCAAGATGTAGGTCTTTCAAGGTCATATCTACAAATTGGAGGCCTGCCTGGTTTCTAGCACATAAATAATTTGTTTTAGATGATCTGACTTTTATTAAGTCCAGCAATTTTCAGATAATTCATTGTATCCTTTGGAATCATTTTTAAACAGTGATGTGGGCAAGGCATTAAGAGGTTGAATGCACATAATTTAATTATTGATGTTCATGAATACAATGACATTATTGATACCTGTAATGTTCGTTGGATTAGCTGCAAGATCCCATGCAATCCCTTACCTTAAATTTTAAAGTATATACAGTACAATAGGGAAAGGAGGAAGGAACAGAGCATGCAGAAAAAATAGTAACAAAACCCTGTACAAGAATGTTGGTCTAACTGTTCTTACATTAGGCAGAATTAACACAAAAAAACTTACTCTCATTGGTCACCTCTGGGGTTGGCAGCTTCTGGCTGCCAGTTGCCAGTTGAATGGGATCAAGAGTACCAAAGAATGTCAGCAACAGTCCTATTTTAAGGGCTTTTGACGGGTGATTCTGTCTAGCCCACAGAATGAGTCCTTGCTGCCAGGAAAATGGCCAGGCATGACATAGAGCAGGGATGATTGCAGCAATGA
Source organism: Podarcis melisellensis (assembly GCF_964234715.1). NCBI lineage: Eukaryota > Metazoa > Chordata > Lepidosauria > Squamata > Lacertidae > Podarcis > Podarcis melisellensis. The sequence continues at coordinate 44,518,324 of NC_138537.1, forward strand.
GAGCACTGAACAAAAGAGAAAATAATTTTATTACACTACTGTGAATTGTATATTCAGCTCGAAACTATTTTCCAAACAGACATGCACATCATTAGAAACATTTTCTGGCTTGTTTGTTAACTGATGACAATTATGATTAAATATTTAGACAGATGAGACCCATTTCAGCATTTTCGCTGGGGGACTGATTCAAGTATTAATAATTCTGGTTCTAGAGCACTTTGTGCTCAGTGTTTAATTGCTTTAGAAAGAGAAACTCTGATACTTTCCCTAAAAGATCAGAAGAGATTATAAGTCACTGGTATGACAATGCAGACAATGATGATCAGCTGATCGTATGCCACCTGTGCCCATTTTTGGATAATGTAAATCTGGCTATGGTGATCCATGCCATACTTGTATGTCTAATCATGTCTAGATCATTGCAATGTGTTTTGTGTAGATCTGCCTTTGCGTACTTGGAAACTTCAGTTGATCATAATGCACTGGGCAGATAAACAAGGGTTGCATACAGGAAGCATATAGGAAGTGTAAGCTCCCTTATTGATAAAGCTACACAAGCTGCTTATTGGTTTCTGGGCACAATTCAACATGCTGGTGATGACCTTTAAATCCATACATGATTTACAACTGAGTTACCTGGAACACCAGCTTTCCACCTGTTGAAATCACCTTCAGAGGTCCTTCTGCGTGTCCCAACATACTCTGGAATATGCTTGATTGGGACTTTCCTGTGACTGGACTTAGGCCATGGAACTTCCTCCTGAAGCCCCTGAAGACCTTGTGCTGCCTTCCTTAAGCCAGGTAAGCAAGGTGATGGGTTTTCAGAGGGCTCTGATATCCTAGTTAGGGCTTTCACAGCTTTGGGAAGGAGGTGGGAGGGCTCTAGGATTCGGCCAAAGCATCATGCCTCCTTCCCAAACCCCAGTGCCTCAGTTAGCCAGCTTTGGGGAGGCAGCAGAGGGCTGGGGTGCGTGTTTGTCTAATTTTGCCCCCCTTTTCCTGCCCAGTACAACATCAGTGTGCGGACCACGGGTTCTACATTGAAGTTCTCTTGTGGCCCACTTTGTATGAAATGTTGAACTGCCCTGAACTAGATCTTAAACCCATGTAGGCTAGGACACCCTCACTGGGTGGCTGGTGCTGCTGTCTCTCTCAGCCTCAGCCCTGGTGAGTCTTTTATTTCAGTTCACTCACTCCTATATGTCACTTCTGGCTCTCCCAGGATTGTTAGCTGTTGCATTTTTGTTGCCAGTGGCATTGCAATGACCTCTTTGACTATACAACTTGTGTTGTATGCACTTAAGCTTTACGTAGAATTGTCACAGACTGTACTTCTGCATTTTATGGCCATTTACAGCTCTTGGTTTTGAAAGAATGAAAACGTATTTATGCATACACACACCTTGCCAACTGATAGTCTGATGAAATGGACTGTAGTCCACAAACATTTGTGCCACAATAAACCTGTTAGTCTTTAAGGTGGCACAAGGCTAACAGAGCTACCTCTCTGAAAGTCGAACCCCCTTCCCACTCCTCCAATACATTTCAATTCTCCAACATGGCTTTTGGTGCTATCTACAGCATTGATATAAGGGACGCAGGTGGCGCTGTGGGTAAAACCTCAGCGCCTAGGACTTTCGATCGTATGGTCGGTGATTCGAATCCCCGTGGCGGGGTTAGCTCCCGTCTTTCGGTCCCAGCTCCTGCCTACCTAGCAGTTCGAAAGCACACTTAAGTGCAAGTAGATAAATAGGTATCGCTTTATAGCGGGAAGTTAAATGGTGTTTCCGTGTGCTGCGCTGGTGCTGGCTCGCCAGAGCAGCTTCGTCACGCTGGCCACATGACCCGGAAGAGTCTCCGGACAGCGCTGGCCCCCGGCCTCTTAAGTGAGATGGGCACACAACCCTAGAGTCGGACACAACTGGCCCGTACGGGCAGGGGTACCTTTACCTTTTACAGCATTGATATAGACTGGAGAGATCTGATATGTACTTCTGTCATTTATCTCACATGAAAACATAAATGTGCTGCTTGTTTACAATCATAGCTTAGACCTTCAGTGTTGTCTGTACGTTCCCATTTTATGTGGGCTGTATCCAATTAGGAAATACTATAAAACCAATTAAAGCAGGAAACCTTGATGATCAGACACATTAAGACATGTGGGGAAAGTTCATTCATCTCTTGGCAACCTGATGGCTTAGTAAAGATATGAGGATAGTTAGGGCCGACTAAAAAGAAAATCTGTTGTGTGAACAAACCATCACATACTATTAACTAGCAAATATAGAATTTTCTCATGTAAATACTTCTTGTTCAGTCTTTGCTGGCTCTTTCTCACACTCAACTTGCCACTTGATGCTGTAGTCATTGAGTGGCATGCCTGTATGAACTAGTTCTTACTACATAAATATTGGAACATAGGAAGCTGCTACTGAGTCATACCATGGGTCCATATACCTTAACTTTGTCTACACTAAAGTTGGCTACTCTCCAAGATTTTACAGGAGACTTTCTCGGCTCCACCTGTAGATATCAAAGCTTGATTTGACTTTTATATGCAAAGCATGTATTCTACCACTGTGCTATGGCCTTTCTGCATATGATACTTCTGCTGTGATAGTGTGAGACATATAATTTTATTCCTAAAAACTTCAGCCTCCATCCCTGCCTTTGTGCCAGCCCTAGTCCAGTTAAATAGCATTCAGAGTACTTACAGGAAATCTTACTATTGTGTTAGAGAATTACCTTCATAAGTTACTGATCACTTACTAAACTTTAGAAACACATTTTCACAATAAACCCAAACTTCCTTGTAACAAGCTTCTTTGCAGTAGGTATGTCAAAAGAAAAACTGGTTAGCAACTTAACATTGTCCTTTTTTCTTAATTCTGAAACATCTGCACATAACTACAAGAAGCTTTGAAAGGGGTCAAGAAGTCCATTCTGCTACATAGCAGTTTTCCTCACAGCAAACTTCTTGTCACTTACCTACAAGCATGCAGTATGCTATAATGATTTTGTACATAGGCATACCTAGTGAAACATTTCAAATGGAAGGTCAGCAATACTTGTTCATGGAGTCCATGGTGTAAAACAGGTAGAGCCTGACGCAAGCAGTGCTGCCTAAATTGCTTTGAATGGAACAAACTTGCAGGCAACTTTTTCCACCTGCAGCTTCATGTTGAAGCCATTAAGCCAAATGAACTTAAACTGCTGGAAAATTGCAACAGCAGTGGAAAAGAAAAAGGTCAGTGCGAATTTCAGGGGTTAACAGGTAAACTGCTTATTTGACACTTGGGTGCTTTTATTATAAATAGTTTTAAACTTCATATATTATCTAATATTGCTTTGTAACATATTCTACATGTGTTTCAGTTACACTATCTTTAAATGAGATGTTTCCATATGTTTCTGTTTGTTCAACTGAACTTTCTTGCCTCTGCTATGCTGCGCCTTGCATCTAGTGAAGAGCTGCTCAAACTTTTCACATTGGTGACGCAAGTTTTAGACATGCACTGTGACATAGTAATTCAGTTTTACTAGCAAACTGGAGGTTTGTGTGGCTTCAGTGCTGATAAAAGTAAAATACTGAAAGGATTCTAGACTAAGTTTTGTAGTGTTGGCTCAGGAGATGTTGCAAATGGTGATGACACTAGGATGACAGATAGCTTTTTGCATGGCAATTAATTAATGGTTGAATATAATAGAAAGACCAAATCAATACAGTCATACCTCTAGTTGTGAACATGAACCGAGCAGGAAGCACGTTCGCAACCTACAGCGTTCGCAGCCTGAAGCGCTGTGTCTGCGCACACGTGTGATGTGATTTGGTCTTCTGTGCATGTGCATGACATCATTTTGTGCTTCTGTGCATGCGCAAGTACCAAAACCAGGAAGTAACCCGTTCTGGTACTTCTGGGTTCGGTGCAGTCCGCAACCCAAAAATGCACAACCTGCAGCATTCGTAACCCGAGGTATGACTGTATTGGTGCATTTTTTGGCTTAATGCTGAAGATTTGTAGAATTGTTCTTGTTCCTGAAATGCAATATTGCTTGGGGCAGAAGGAGAGGCAGTGTGGTCACCAGTGGCAATCTATACAGTTTAGAGCTGTTTTTAAAAGCAGGTTAATAGTTGCATAGTAGAAATACTAAAGGATCATTTAGAATGGATAGTTGCATGCTTGCTCATTGGAAGAGTTCCTCCATAAGGAAAAGCTGCAGTGTTTCCCCAGATACACTCTTGTCTATCATCCTTTGTTCAGAAAGAGAATTTAGATTATATATTTTTGTTTTGATAATTGATTTCCAAATAATAATACATGAATATTATTTGCATCTCTGGAACAGTTACAGGTATAGCCAGACTTTCTCCATAGGTAAGGCTTCCAACACTTCCAGGTAGGGCTTCCAACAAATGAATGCAAAATCACTTATTCCCTCATAACAAGCACATTTCTGTAACTGTCTTACCAAGCCCAAGTATTTTTTTCCCCTTTCAGTATCTCTGAATTGTGGGAATCAAGTCAAGTAAGACTTTTTACCTACTTACAATAAACATCTTCCTTAAATAAAGGATAACTTCCTTAAGCTCTGTTACCCACACCTATCCATGCTCACTGTCATAGTATTTAAAAGGGGACTTTTCTTCTTCAAGTTTCCATGGATATAATGGTAATCGCTACCCTGTCACATGAGAAATCTTAGAATTGTTGTCAGTGCTGGGCAGATGAGATGGGTAGACTACTAGCACTTTGGGGGAGCACTAGGTAAAGGTAAAGGGACCCCTGACTGTTAGGTCCAGTCATGGATGACTCTGGGGTTGCGGCACTCATCTCACTTTACTGGCCGAGGGAGCCGGTGTACAGCTTCCAGGTAATGTGGCCAGCATGACTAAGCCGCTTCTGGCGAACAACAGCAGTGCACAGAAACACCCTTTACCTTCCCGCCGGAGCGGTACCTATTTATTTACTTGCACTTTGATGTGCTTTCGAACTGCTAGGTTGGCAGGGCAGGGACGGAGCAACGGGAGCACACACCGTTACGGAGATTTGAACTGCCGACCTTCTGATCGGCAAGCCCTAGGGTCTGTGGCTTAACCCACAGTGCCACCTGTGCCCCTTGGGGGAAGCACTACTTATACTAAAAATAAACTCTTTAAATTGAAGTTGATATGTAAAAGTTTTAAAAGCTTCTATCACACATGCACAAATCAGTGCTCCAGTGCCCCACCTTGGTTATACCATTTTGTACCACAAACTATTTTTTTGAATGCCTTTTTGAACTTTTGCTGTTCAAACTGCAAAAACTGCTACTCTGCAATGATGCAGGTCATCTAGATCAAATTTTTTCATGTGATGTACAATTGGCATGTGATCCACACACTCATTTTTTTAGTATTATATTTACATTTAATCCTTTTAATCTTTGATCTTTCATAGGCATTCTACTGTTTCCTGTTCACACCAATGGACAGTCCTTGATGGAATGTTTCCATGCTATGTTTTTGGGTCATTTCCCTCACCTTTCATCACTTTTTTTTTCATTCTCATGTGAGATCTTTGTGCCTTTTGTACACACCTTAAAACAATCCACTTTCCTTCCTAGGATATAAACAAGAACAAAAGTTGTCAGCTCCTAGTTATTGTGCTTCACTATGGACAAAATGGAGCTTTGTGCTTTTGGTGGGGGTAGGGCAAACATCTATTTCCGTTTTATTTTTTTTAAGAAAAGAATTAGTACAAAGGTCTTCTGCAAGACTGATGTTTAGCTATATTGAAATTCTGATGGTGGTCTTTTGCCATACCACTATATTTAATTTTGTTTAAGTCCCAATGTGTATACTACAGATTAGTGTGACAGCTAATTGTACAAGAAGCAGAAACCTCAGAAAGATTTTTTTTTAGCAAATTTTATTGATTCATTTAGTTAGAAATATTTATTGCATGCACTTAATCATAATACTCTTGGGGTGGGGTACAATAAAACTTAGCATTCAAGTTGTTAATAATAATGGAGAGAACAGATAAAACCAACAAATAATGCCAATGTAAGAACTGTAGAACAGTCTCTGTTTCAAATTGAAGCTGAGCAGCTAATAACAACTCCCAAATGCTTGAGTAAGCAAGCATGTTTTTATTTGGTACCAAAATGAGAATGGTGCCTGTGCCAGCCCTACCTCAGAGGGGAGTGCATTCCATAAACTTGAAGAATTCACCACAAAGAAGGGTCTCTCACATGTCCCACATGATAACTCACAGAGGTGAGATGCTGAGAAGGGTCTTCCCAGAAGAACTTAACATGAATATCCAGGAGATTGGGGTTTGCCCAATCAATAAAGGTGTACCACTGGTTCGTACAGGCATTTCCTATAATATTTAGATGATAGATAATCATTGTTGCCATACTTGAATGTCTACACTTCATAGAATTGTAGAGTTGGAAGAGACACTGAGGATCGTCTTTTCCGACCCCCTGCAATGCAGGAATATGCTGCAACCTTGACATTATCAGCACCATGCTCTATCCAACTGAACTACAATTCGAAATACACACACACACACACACACACACACGTCCAGTAGGACCTTAGAGACCAACTATGTTTGTTCTTGGTATAAGCTTTTGTGTGCATGCACACTTCTTCAGGTGCCACTGGACAATTTTAAAAATATTTTAAAATATATTTTATATGTTTTGACTGCGTCAGACCAACACGGCTACCTACCTGAATCTTGAACTACCATTGTTTCTTCACTGTTTAGTTCTTGGATTCCTTATCAATTATCTGTTGAACTGAGGTCAAGAAGGACTTGATCCTCCACAGAAACTTGATTATAAGACCCTTGAGAGTAAAACTTGTATATTGTAGCATTATTCCACTGTGGTGAGTTTATAAGCAACACACATTTTCCTTTTGAAAGCCTCATATTTAGATTAAGAATACTTTTGGGGGGCCCAAGAGCCATTCTCAGACAGTGTAGTCAGGCTTGCTTATCTACCCCACAAAGACTGCATGTCTAAAGGAAATGACAGAAATAGATACATTTGTTTCCAAAACACAACCTTTTGGTCTAGAGAAAAGATACCTGTCTCTTGGGAAAGATGAGAAGGCTCCCATCTCCTCTATCTGTCTGGGCTCAAGGCCTTATAATCCTTTGTCTCAAACTGCTTATCATTTACTACAAAAACATTCCAGCATGTGTATGTTAGCATCAGAAAAGATGGAAAGATTGATGTCCTATGTAGAATCTTTATTTATAGGAAAATGGAGATGAACCAAAATAAGATGGGAAAATGCAAGTCTTTAAATACTCTGGGAATGATGGAAAATGGGTGGCTTGCATTGTCCCCAGGGTTCAGGAGACTTTCTCATGAACAGCTTGTAGGAACCCAGTGGGTAGTTATTTCTATCAAATTCAAACCAATGTAAAACGTTGTCTTTAAATGGTGTTAAACTTTATCAGACACTATTTTCTGCATTATGCTTCTGCATTTCAACTACGTTGATTGCTCAGTTTTTCAAGCATATATCTATCAACTTTCCTTGGTTATAGTTCAATGTGACCAGCTATAATTTAAGTACCCTGCTTACCTATTTCTATTATGCTGTCATTATGTGTTGACTCAAATTAAGAAAGGAGAGTTAGAAAATGAATAATTGGTTTCAATCTGTTTCAAATTTAGGAATTTTGCTTTCCCCTGTGCTTTCCCTCCCAGCTTTTGGAAGGTAGGATTTATTTCTAGTATAGTGCCTCAGCCTTGTGTCTGGGAAGAAAAAGCCTGGGAAGAGAGCGGTACCTATTTATCTACTTGCACTTTGACGTGCTTTCGAACTGCTAGGTTGGCAGGAGCTGGGACCGAGCAACGGGAGCTCACCCCGTTGCGGGGATTCGAACCACCGACCTTCTGATTGGCAAGTCCTAGGCTCTGTGCCACAGTGCCACCCACATCCCTAATGGATAAGGCAGGCCTGAATAATTTTAAATTTTTGTTAGGGCTTCCTTCCATTGGCCTGTGCTTCCCATCAGCCTCTGGTTGGCCACTGTGAGAATAGGATGCTGGACTAGATAGGCCTTTTATCTGGTATAGCAGGGCTCTTTGTAATGTTTGTATGATACTTCTCAAACCATTGCCAGCACTCAGGAAACAATGGAAGAGATAATTGGAACAGATTTGAGCACTCCTTCCTGTTTATGGAACACTCTCAATCTTCTCTCAGTGGCATTGGTGAACATTTCAAGCTGTAGGGAGTTAGAATACTGACTTCTTCACAGTTGAAAGTCCTGTGCCATTGAATCCAATGGGTTGGCTTTTGAGCATGAATAATGTAGGATATCACCAGCTATGGGCTACTAGCACAGATAACCATCTAACAATGTGGGAAATATGGCAAAGCCTTACTACTTCATATGGTGAATATCATATGGTGATGTTATTGGCCTTTATGATACCTTTGAACACATGATAGAAAAGTTGACCGCATTTGTAGTAATATGACTAGCAGCCACATAGTAGAAATCCCTTATCACATAGTAATGTGGACTCGTTTTCTGTAAAATTTTAACAGTTCTGCTCTTCAATTTTAAAATCCACTGAATTCCAGAGGAGGAGGAAATTGCATTGCCAACAGTGGAGCTTTCCAAACTCTGTGTTGCAACGTGTTAGTGTATCTGCTGCAGTGTGTGGATGTGTAATGCAAACGCTCCTCCCAGGGCTGGAAATGTGTTAGTTTAACCTCTGGTTCGCTAGTAAAACTGAATTACCGTGTCGTGAAAATAAATGTGTCACGAACATGAAAAGTTTGGAAAGCTCTGGCTAACAAGGGTATGATGTCAGGCTCAAATTACAGAGATGTAGCCCCCAGACCTTCACTTTTGTCCCTGCCCTTCTTAGCTACTGTTTTTTGACAGCAGGGGGGCATTATCTAGCTAAAAACGGGAAGCTGGTGTAGGGACTTGTGGACTTTATTTAGGGGTTCCTGTCTTTCATAATTTGAGTATTGTGTGATACAAAGTAGAATGTGCTTTTGCCTCAAAAATCACTTCAGTAAGGTTTAAGTTCACAATCACATAATTAAGCTCAAGAAATAAATTACAAATTGGAAACACATTCTCTTTCTCTCTGTCTTCATATTTCTGTAAATGACCAAGCGTATTTTGCAATTACTTTTATAGAAACAGTTAGAAATATTTGTCACATTTTCTAGTGGTGGGAAAATATGAGTGGAAAATAATGTGTTTTGTTCTGCTGGGACACTAAGGTAAAATAGCTATCTGTGTAATCTGAATCCTTTTTTTAGTGCAGAAATAAACCATAGCCCCACTGTGAACTTGAGAAATATTTCCTATTTGTTAGAATTACTTGGCCTGTTTGTGTGACCCGTATTAAGGAACTGATGTTGCCTCACCAATCCTTCAGTATGCCTTGACTTGACTGACAAATATTAAACAATACATAATGAATGTCAGAGGAGCCCTGCTGGATCAGGCCAAAGGCTCATTTAACCTTCTCACTGTGGCCACTCAAATGCTTATAAGAAGCTGGCAAGCAGCAACAGCACTCTCCCCATTTGTGATTCCTAGCCTCTGGTATTCACACAGATGCAATTAAGCAGCATGTTGTATTTGGTCGTGTGTTCATTGCAGTTGGTGTTGTTTTCATTCCGCTACAGTTCGGATTCTGCTAAAACCTATGTTGTCTATCTTCCTATCTGCTATGGCCTAAACTGCTGTAATTAATTGTGGAATCAATTATGGAATAAATATAGATACAGTTCAGTGGACAAGAAATTTAAAAGATAATGCATAAAATCATATAATAATTTACATGCTTGCAGATCAAAAAAATAATAATGTAGTGAGTATTGCTTGTATTTGCTTAAGTGATTTCTATTCCTGACCTCCAAACAAGCAATTATGGCAATTTCTATTTCTAAAAGAATCCACCAACAGTCCTAGGTATTCAGAGGCATAAACCTCCAAGTGGATGTAGAATATAACCAATGGCTAGTAGCCTAATATAGTTTCATCACCCATGAATTTGTCTAATCTGCTTTTAAAGCCGTCCAATTTGGTAACTGTCCCTATACTTTGTGGAAATGAATTCCATATAATGCAGAATTTTATACATCTCTGTCATGTCTCTCTTTATTTGCCTTTTTCCTAAACTAAAAGGTCCCAGGTGTTACAACTTTTCCTTGTAGGGGAATTCCAATTTTGTAGGGAAATAGCAATTTTGGTTGCTCTTTTATGACCTTTTCCCAGCTCTACAATATCCTTTTTGTGGTGAGGTGTCCAGAACTGTATGCAGTATTCTAAATCACCCCCATCATATATGAAGAGTAGAAAAATGTAACCATATTAAAGGAATATGCTGAGTATTTTGAGACATAGATGACAATTTATTTATATATGTATACATCTGATTATTTCCTTTTTCTCCATTTAGTTTGTTAGTCTTACATTTACCGAAAACAGTACTATATTTGTTGTTTAGTGCTCCTCTGATTAACTTTATTTTGGTTACCCTTGACCGGATACACAGTTGGAATCCAGCGCTTGGTTGTTTTCGGTCCTTGATAAATACTTCCTTATCTCATTTGCTTTTATTTGTAGCTAAAGTTTTGAACATGTAGTATTCTAACTAATTGTTGTTGGACTCACATTTAATTCAAGTTCCTGATGCCACTTTTTACAGCACTTTTTTTGTATTGAGAAAATCAAAAGAAAGCTTCCTGCTCCCTCTACTGGTGATGGTCTTGATTTTTAGCTTTGTTTCACTTGGTAAATTGATGGCTGATAAGTGAAGAACAACTTGTACAAATATGGAAGTACTAACATGTAAATTCCCAGCGGGGAGAAATGCATCTTTTCTGAACTTACCAAACAATTTAATTTATCTTGGAAATTGAAGGCCATGTGGGAAGATTAGAGCAGTAGTGATAGCCAGCAAGTTTGGAAAACTCAGCAGCCAGAGGATTGGAGAAGATCAGTCTACATCCCAATCCCAAAGAAAGCAGTGCCAAAGAATGCTCCAACTAGCGCACAATTGCGCTCCTTTCACACGCTAGCAAGGTTATGCTTAAAATTCTACACGGCAGGCTTAAGCAGTATGGATTATGGAGGAAACTAGAGAGTTCCAGAAAAACATCTACTTCTGCTTCATTGACTACACAAAAGCCTTTGACTGTGTCGATCACAGCAAACTATGGCAAGTTCTTAAAGAAATGGGAGTGCCTGGTCACCTCATCTGTCTCCTGAGAAATCTCTATGTGGGACAAGAAGCTACAGTTAGAACTGGATATGGAACAACTGATTGGTTCAAAATTGGGAAAGGAGTATGACAAGGCTGTATATTGTCTCCCTGCTTATTTAACTTATATGCAGAATTCATCATGTGAAAGGCTGGGCTGGATGAATCCCAAGCCAGAATTAAGATTCCTGGAAGGAATATCAACAATCTCAGATATTCAGATGACACAACTTTGATGGCAGAAAGTGAGGAGGAATTAAAGAACCTCTTAATGAGGGTGAAAGAGGAGAACACAAAATATGGTCTGAAGCTCAACGTCAAAAAAGCTAAGATCATGGCCACTGGTCCCATCACCTCCTAGGAAATAGAAGGGGAAGAAATGGAGGCAGTGAGAGATTTTTCTTTCTTGGGCTCCATGATCACTGCAGATGGTGACAGCAGTCACGAAATTAAAAGACACCTGCTTCTTGGGAGAAAAGCAATAACAAACCTAGAGAGCATCTTAAAAAGCAGAGACATCACCTTGCCAACAAAGGTAGTTAAAGCTATGGAGGCACACGATGAAAGGTCTCAGATGATGATGATCTGGGTCTGGGTTGGTTCATATGGGGAGAGGCGCTCCATGAGGTATTACAGTCTCCTGAGGGAAGGTGATAAAGGCTTGGGACTACACTGTGTGTGTAGGATTTGGGAATGTCACAAGGGGAGTCATTGTGCTACTGCTGTGTGGTACAATACAAATGATACAAATTCAAAACATTTCAACAGTATTAAAAGCCAAATACCAAAAACATCCGTGTTCCTGCCCAAAAGGCAAAGAACATTGCCTACAAAAATATTAAGAGAAAGCAAGAATACTGAAGGATCGAGGGGCAGCGCATCCTGTTTTGCTGTTTCAGGTGAAATGGGAACTGCTGCTGCAACTGTCACTACTCCCTCCACCACCATACCTGCTGCTGCTATGTGCTCTGTCAGGTGGCGCCAATTTGAGGCAAGATCATGCCATTTTGGGTGAGACGTGATCTTGCCCAAAATTGCTGCTGGTGGCATTGGTGCCTTACCCTGCCCAATGGCTGTGCTGGCTCTCCCTGGTTGGAGGTGGGTGGGCAAAGCAGGTGGAAAAGCATGTCCTTGATGGTTCCTGCAGGCTCTCCCCTGTAACAATGCCTGTCAGGCAGGCAGCAGCTCCTCTTTAGAAGGGTTCCTAGCTTCTGCTAGACTATGATATACTAATTTTGTCTGTATAAGCATGAGCACTGAAAGTACTGTCTACCACTGAATAGCCACCGGGGGCAGCCATCATTGTAACTTCTGAAGCCAAGTACAAATACTTTTTCTGAGCATCTTTTTAGTGTAAGCATGGAGGCCATTTCTTCAAAGAACCTACCTCTTTGATGTTCCTGAGAGATCAGAACCCTAAGACCTGGACAGCTAGCATTGTACTTCTTTACAGGTGGCAACAAGACAGAGAAGGCCAGCACAAGAGACAGCACTGCTCGTGATATTTAACTCCTGGTAAGCAAAACTATGTTGTGCTGTTTTACCTTCTATATTTGTCATGAACTACCATTTTGGCAGTTCAATTGGAAAGGGACATTTGACCACATATAATACATGGCTTTGGGATGAATTAATTAAAGGAGAAGAAGGGAGGAAGGAATCATAATGATATCACAATATGATATCAGATGATATCTGAATCAGAATAACCATAATTCCACATTTATCCTACTTGTTTTTGTGTCTCATTGATATACCCTCACCATTTATTTCTTCACAAAGCTGAGTTTCTTTTCTACTTGGCTCTCCTTGCCTTGTTCTTCCACTTTCACCTCACTCCCCCTCCCACCCAGCCCTGTTTCTTCCATCTCTGTCCTTGAACAGAAGTATGCATATGAGTTGCAGAAGGTGTCCCTTGGGTTCATCTACTTGCTGTCATGTTGACATCTTTAGTTTTTCCTTACTTTTTAGGAGTATGTGAGACAATATCTACTGTTCTTTGTCACTTAACTTTCTCTGTGCTTTTTTCCAGCAAAGTGTCTGACTTGAGGATTACAACCCATCACTCAAGAAATATGGCAAGAGAAGGAAAGGCAGAGGAAAGAAATTTTACATTGTCTCCCTGCCAGAGATGTGCTTCATGAAACACCAAAGTGACTCCTCAGCCTGAACTCAAAAGAAATGATGAAACAAATATCAGGCCTGTGTCCTGGCAAACAGGACAGCTGTCCAGAAATGGATGCTAAAGTTTATGGGTAGTGTGATAGAGAGTTCTTAATTTGCGCTAAAGTTCTATAGATGTTTCAAATAGGATAACATCCTGGGTGCAACAACTGGTACTGATAATTTACTCTAATTTGCTATGTTTCTTGAAAATGCAGGCTATATTTTGAATTCAGTCCAAAGACCAGTCGGGAAAGAGACACAGCCCTTTTGCTGCCGCTGGCAGTTACTGTTTTAAACACTGCTAAAGATCCATTGAGGGACGCGGGTGGCGCTGTGGGTTAAACCACAGAACCTAGGACTTGCCGATCAGAAGGTCGGCGTTCGAATCCCCGCAACAGGGTGAGCTCCCGTTGCTCGGTCCCTTCTCCTGCCAACCTAGCAGTTCGAAAGCACGTCATAGTGCAAGTATATAAATAGGTACCACTCCAGCGGGAAGATAAACAGCATTTCTGTGCGCTGCTCTGGTTCGCCAGAAGTGGCTTAGTCATGCTGGCCACATGACCTGGAAGCTGTATGCCGGCTCCCTCGGCCAATAAAGCCAGATGAGTGCCGCAACCCCAGAGTTGGCCACGACTGGACCTAATGGTCAGAGGTCCCTTTACCTTTACTAAAGATCCATTGCAGTGCTAACTTTATCCACTGGAGCAATCTCCATTGTTCTGTGCTGTACTGTACTGTTCAGTGCACTGTTATTAAGCATGACAAATAAAGTAGCATCAAATTCCATTTGTCTCACTGTTGTTTGTAGCATGTAATGCAGGAGTTAAACTGATGCCTTTGTTTAGTGGAACATATATCAAATACTGGTGACTGCTGGCATACTTTGTGTGGCTACATCCAGACATTTTGGTAGCCAGTGAATCTATAGTCAGCCAAACCTACGTTTGACAAGTATTCAGAACTTGCAAAGATTTGAAGCTGACTTCATAGAATTGTAGAGTTGTAGGGTATCCTGAGGATCATCTAGTCCAACCCCTTGCAAGGCAATAATATGCAGCTGTCCTTGCTTGGTTATTAACAGTGGTGAACAGCTTTTTATCTTGCCTCAAAATGATAATTATCATTGATTAATGTAGAAGACCTGGTGAAGGTTCCTTTAATATTGTGATGATCTATGGATCCACACTACTTTCCCCCTTATGTTATTGCAGGAAAGCTATGTTGGTTTATGTAAAAATTAGAAGGAAAGAAGTGCAACACTAAAAGGAAGAAGGAGGCAGACCTCAGAGATGTCAATAGAAAGCAATGTGACAAACTTCAAAATGTGTGGATCATTTAATAGAATGCAAATTACAGTTAACGTTATATTTGAAGGCAAATGTAAATGTATTTATAATAAAGGATTTGCATGTTCTGTTGATCTTCTGATGAAATGAGTGATGTGTTATGTAACATTAGTGTCATTTACTTTGAATGTTAAGGTTCTTTTTCATGAGCACAATTCATGACAGTAATGAATTGCATTATGATTGCATGATTTGTGTTGAACATCAGTTTCCATGAACAACTGTTCTTGAAGAAATATTTGTGAAAACACTTTGTGGCATTTGCAGTCTAACAAATAAATTATCCATATAACATTCATTTGTACATTTGCCTCTCCTTTTCCCTTGGTTTTCAATGTTTGTCTTGTGTATATTTATTTATTTGCCTACCTAGTGGGCTAAGGTTGGTTCATATGTGACAATTTTGCTACTTTGAAAGTACTCCTGTATTGAAAACCTTATGTAGACTGTAAGAGTTAAGATCAACAAGTAGTTTGATTTGAATGCTTTTCATATCTAGAACTGCTATCTGTTGTGTTTAAAGCAGTTGGTAATTTAAGCAACCTACATTATCAACTATGTCTTTTAGACTGAAATCTTATACTGCTTAAGTTGTTGCGAGTAAACACCGTTGAACTTTCTTCTGAGCAGGTGTCTAGGATTGCTCTGTTAAATTAGAAGCTTTCCACAGGCAGTTGCAGTTACATAAAAATAATTTGACCAATGCTTTCTGAACCATATTTTCTCCTCAGTTACTGTTTTCAGTGGTGCAGAACTTTTGGTATTGTTTGTTCTTCCAAAAGAATATAAATCAGTAATGTGAATGCTTGTATCAGTTATGAAAGGCTTTTCTATCGAAGCTGAAAGTGGTATCTGCGTTCATTTTGCAGTTTCCCACATCTTAGTGAAACACGCATCTAAATCCAGTGACTATATGCCCAGAAGAGATGACATCCTATAATAAAGGAATGAATTATGCTTTCTTCATGTACAGGATAAAAAAAATGGAAGGGGGAAAAATAGTCCATATGTAAATATATTTAAATAACTGGGGCTTCTCGTGTTGCACTTAGATACTGGTAGTTTTAGTGGCCTAGGTTCTTTGTGGTTTTTGGTGTCTTTGTTTCTGGGAAATAATCAGGAACGTTGTCTTTTTCTTTGCTACTCCCTAAATTGTGCCTCTGTTTATACAGACCAACAGGCACTGGCCTGGTGGGTCCTTTACACAGAAATAAATATAATTATAATAAATAATTTATAAAACTTATTAACTTAGATAAATATGAGGGACTCTAAAGAAATTGAAAGAAAAGGAACTTGGAAGTTGTCAGTTAATATTCAGATAATACTTGAAACCATCCATTTAGATCCATGATGGTAGGATTCCTATCAGAGATCCTATAGTAGCAGATAATTCAGTCCTGTAATCAAAATTTGCTGTTCCTCCTAAAGACGCCTAAGATAGTAATCAATTAAAAGTTGTAAACCAAAATTAATCCTACAGAGTCACATTGAAATTCAGTTACATTCATGCACACATAATTTTGCTGTTCTTGAGTCTTTGAATTACATTATGAGCATCCTATCATATGCATAAGAACTTGTAAATTAAGCCCAACTGGTTTCAAGTGTGCAGAGAATTCCTGCTGTGTACATTGCTGTATCAGGTGTAGTCATCTAAAGTCATCTAAACTCTCTTGTTAGCTCACTGACCAGTTACAGTGGTACCTCAGTTTGAGAACAGACTGGTTTAAGAACAATTTAGTTTACAAACTCCGCAAAACTGGAAATAATGTCCCAGTTTGAGAACTTTACCTTGGTCTAAGAACAGAATCCGAACGGTGGAAGGGCACCGGTGGTGGGAGGCCTCATTAGGGAAAGCGCACCTCAGTTTAAGAATGGTTTTGGTTTAAGAACAGACTTTCGGAATGGATTAAGTTCGTAAACCAAGGTACCACTGTACAACATACATAAACTGTAGCAATAACCTCAACACACAATTATTAGCATGGAAATATATTTTGTGACCTTTGGTTCTAATAATCCTGTAATTCTTACAAAAATAATATATTTGTAATTAAATGGAAAAGACAATGGTATCTTAACACACATTGTGTTTTGATTCCTAGAAAGCGATTATAGAATGGTGGAATTGGATGAGACCACGATGGTCATTTAGTCCTGCCCCTTGCAATGTGCGACTCTTTTGCCCAACATGGGGCTCAAACACACGACCCATGAGATTAAGTGTCTCATGCTCTACTGACAGAGCTATGTATAAGTTGTAGCTGATATAGAAAGAGCTGAAGGTCACACAGTAACAAAATGAAGTGATTATTATTGGAGATTGTGGGTTTGAATAAAATATAAATTTTTGGTCTTCCTTACTTTGCCTTTTTATGCTAGTAAAAAACCCACAGAAGTGTCAAGCTGAAATGTTCATAATTAATATGGAAGATCTTAGGACTGGTTAAACTTAATGGAGCTTGTCTGACATACAGTACTTACTTTACATATTATATATTATCTAGCCATGTGAAAACCAAAATGCAGTTGATATTCAAAACTACCACACCTGTCATTTATAGTCTTCTGGTGGTAAAATATTTTCTGACTTTGGTGGTGTATGATCAGGCTGGTAAAAATTAGATCTACAGTCACATAACAAACTTTGATTAGAACTTCCAGTACCTGGAATGTAGATTGGTAGTATTATAATTGAGCAAGGAAGTAATTTGTCCATCCTCCATACTTTGGAACTGCTTATTAGCATGTGCATAATTAAAAATACAAATCATTGTTCTAATAATGATCTTCATTGAAAAACAAGGTCTCTTCAAGATAAGTCTTGCTGGTGCTGTGGAGTTGGTATTTGAAGTATGTCCATCTGCATCTAAACGAGTAGCTCCAAGACAATCAGATTATGTAGTAGTTACTTTGGTGAGAATATCGCGTAAGTGGAATGGAAACTTCATTTTGAGTCTAATATTAGACCTTGCTTTGGAAAATTCCTTTTAAATGATCACAAGCTGGGAATAGCAAAAGTATTTAGCTTTCGACAGACAGCATTCACAAAGAATTTGTTTTTAACTGATTATGTTAGGTCCCTGGGAAAGCAGATGTGAAGCTTACCAAGCTGAATTGGTTTGACCTGATGCAGTGTTCATGTCAGTTGTTAGGCTCCCCTCCCTGGTCTATTTTTTCCAAGATAGCTTCATTCTTTGACCATGAGTGAGTTTGGATGGAATACTTTGAATGCTTGTTAGTTTAGTAAATCTCAGCTTCTTCCACCAATTTCCTATTGTCTACAAATGAGTTTAATAAAAGTCAATCAGACTGTTTTGATTACTTTCCAGACTATGGGCATTTTCTCAGAAGTACCACTGAGTTCAGTGAGACTTACTCCTTGGTTAAGTATGTGCAGGATTACAGCCTTACAGCCCTGCAATTGTTTACACAATGATGTGCGGATGTTTTGTTTGTTTGCTTCTTGTTTAGTCCTTTAATATCTAGGAAATGAACTATCTGAAGTGAGACTAGCTAGACTTGAATTGGTAGTTTAACTGTTCTTTAGTGAACTCTCTGACACTATAGTTTAGTGCAATTTGCTGCATGGTTAATAAGCTTTGGATTGACTTTGGTTTACCAGTGATCATTGACAGCTAGGATAGCTCAATCAGTAGAGCCTGAGACTCAGAGTCATGGGTTTGAGCCCCACATTGGGCAAAAGATTCCTTCATTGCAGAGGGTTGGACTGGATGACCCTTGTGGTCCCTTCCAACTCCACAATTATATGATTCTATGTTTGTTGTAATGAAGATCCCCCTTGTAAAACTGTGGCATTAAAATTCCCACCATTTGTATAATCAATAGATTTATTTGAAGTATAAAAAATGGGTCTAACAAAAAATGTATGAGAGTGGCATAGCTAAGCTTATTTGTTCAATTATGGTAGTTGACAGTATACTGGCTGTCACTTGCCTGTGTTAAAATAAGTTATTGCGCTGCTTTTAATTCTGCATATGATTGAATTCATCTGTTTGCAAATGAACAGTATAATACAATACATCTGATGTTTGCTCATGTGGAATGTCAGTAAACTAGGAATAATTATCATCTTAGCTACAGTCAGTGTGGTGAGGTGAAACATTTTCAATTTCATAAGTTCATTAGTGATAATGAATGGATTGCCGTTGAAAATGTAAAATATTTCAAGCTTGGCAGTTTCAAGATTGCTACCTCTATTTACAAGTAAAATAAACATGCTAATTCAGATCACAGGGGCCCTCAGAAAATTTCCCAAAGCAAATTGGAAATTTACCTGTTGGCAGTGAATGAGGATGACTCCTCTTGCTGCACTTGGCAGGAAGAGCCCAGAAATCTTTTTGCCTCCTTCCTAGTCTGAACCTGCCTTCAGTCAAAGACAGTTAGGGTCCTCTTGGGTACTCAGCTGCCCCATGTATTACCATCACTTTTACTTTCCTTTCATGAGCTTTTATGCTCTGTTTCTCATCTTTGTTGGCTATGGTGTTAGGGAGTGTGTGAGAGAGTCTGACTATTGTTCATTCCCTTCTGTTTATGGATGGGGTAGGGGCTCGCATCAGCCGTCAAGTGGTTCAGGAAATGTGGAAAAGTCCCAGCTGAATATCAGTGTCTTGGAACTTGGTGAACTTTGTGCAGTTCAGCTCAGTCTAAGTCTCTTGATGTTGGCGATCAGGGGCATGCACTTGCTGGTTCACACAGACAAACCATTGGCAAAAGCATATGTAAACGAACCGGTGGGACTTGGTCACTGGGGCCAACAGCCTTTTCAGCTGTGCTGAATACAACCTGCTCTCCTTGAAAGCTGAACAGTTAGCAGGCCTGAAGTACACCATGGCAGATTGGTTGAGTTGCAAAATCATAAATGAAGCATAGTGGCAGCAGAATCTGAGGGCATTTTAGATGCTGCTGGATAGTTTGGGGCATACAGTCAGTGGTGGTTCTCTTTGCCACACCTGAAAATACTCAGGTCTATCTCATGTGTCTGCCATGTGCAGACCCAGGGGAACAGATGTCTTAAAATCCATTTCACTAGCTAGCCTGCTATATGCCTCCCAGCCATTTTGCGAGTTCCAACAAATGGTGAAGAAGGATCAGAGACTCACAATTGATCTGATTCTTGTGGCCCCCATTGGCCATGGAGTCCATGATTTCTGGACCTGGTGACTATGACTGTGCCTGGCTGGTGGCCATTGCCACTGTGTCAAGACCTGCTAGTCCAGGGGCCAGTATTTCACCCCTGGCTAGGGCTCTTCCCAGCTGACAGCCTGGAGGCTTAACCCAATACAAGGTTGTCGTAGAATGGTTGAGTTTTTATAAATATCACCTGTTATGATTTTTGGACCAACTACATACAAGTTCTACCTGTAAACAGCTTTATGCTGATTCTAATAATCGTTATGAACTTTCAGATATAATTGTATTTTAGATTGACAGTATCCCTTTAACCATCTGCTGTTTCATTGCAGGATCCATCCATGTCATTTTGACAGCGGCTGGCTAGTGATTCTGCTATAATTTCTAATTTCTTGGTCTACTACTCTGTGCAGGTAAATCTCACTTGGCAATAGTGCAGCGGGTGAACAATGAAGGGGAAGGGGATCCTTTTTATGAAGTCTTGGGCATTGTTACATTGGAAGATGTAATTGAAGAGATCATCAAATCTGAGATTCTAGATGAAACAGATCTGTACAGTGAGTATTAATCCCCATGATTTCCCCCCTCAAAATAGTTTGGAGCCTTCCTTCAAATAAAGTTCCCTATCTTGTTTATTTTTTGAGATAAATTGCTTAAGATCTATGAAGTAGAATTGGAACTTCACTCCAATTAAAAGTGCTTGTCATCTACAGACCCCTCTGTCATGACACACAGTCTTTTCTAACATTTTCTTTTAGCCTATCAGAACATTTTACTACTGACAGGCATTCTCTGGGGTGAAAAGATTGCTGAGTGGAGCACTAAACAATTTCTTCCAAACTTCTATACTATAGGCTAGAGACAGACAAGACTGTTGTTGCACTGTTACCTCTGGTGAAACAAATTTTGCCCGTATTTGAAACAATTCCAAAGTCTCATTACTAGAGGGAAAAGTGGAGTGAGTGTAAACACCCCAACAGCAACCTCTCTTTTAAGCAACCTTCAGTTATTTGGGGGAAGAAGAATTAATCCGCAGCACAGGAAAGAGATTGATTCAGAAACACAAATAGAGAGAATCAATAACAACATTAGAAAAATACAGCACCAAAATTGGGCAATTGCCCAATATATAGTTCCTATCACACTTTAGGTAAATGAAGGAAAGTGCCTGTAAAAATAATACAGAATTACACACTATAAAAAGAAAAAACTCAGTGCTTAAAAATTGTATTTAAACAAATAGTACAGCATTTAACTGTATATACACAAAGCCAATGTATACAGTGCAAGCCCTCAAATTGGGGTGGACACATTAATGGATATCTGATCTGTGTCAATTTTGCATATTTTTTTCATAAGTCTATTCCAGCCCATTTCTACATGAATCTGCATAATTTTTTTTATTTAAATGTGAACCTACATTTCTAAATGTATTTTATCCTAAAATACACCGTTTTTTGTTTCTAATGCATTTTGATGTGTTTCTTGGGCCAGAAACCGTTTTGCCAAAGTCAGAGACATACAAAATCTAAATAATAATTTTGCTGCAATCTGTATATTACTCTTGGAGAAGTAAATTGTGTCACTTTGCTGAAAATGCTGACTAGTTGAACTTATCCTCCATCCTTATACTCTAGACAGCATTAAAACTCACTATAAGAAACTATGTACAGGATTATAAATAATAAAAACTGTTGGTACTCAAAACATGATTATTACATGAAAACCATTACTTGGGAAAAGCACAGAATATCTCTCCTTTTGCTTTATCACTTTTTAAGCATCTATACATCTGTTTGTAATAAAACCTAAAACTTGCTTTAAAATGGTGGAATTGTAATTTGGTCTCTTAAAATTTAATTTAGTTGGAGACAGCTGGTTTAGGGGATAACCAGATATATACCCTGTTGGGTAGATTACTTTTTAATCTGTTTAGGTAAGCAGTGGTAGAAAAGTACCAAACAGCATTTAGTAAGTTTTCCTATGGTTGTGATATTTTTATGTTTTTTCCCCCCTATATTTTTGTGTGTATTTTATTGTACTGGATGTTAAGTATTGTTTAAAGTGACTGTTTTAATTTGAATGCACTGTGTGTATACTGTGGCTAAATATTGTAGTGTTTTTAAATATAATCACATTGGGTGTTATCTTTTTAGCATATATAATTTTGTGTTATTTTTACAGACATTTCCCTTAATAAAGAATGTTGAAAGAGATTCATCACTCCTCTTCCATCTTTTGCCCGTTCCCCTTGGAAGAAAAGGGGATGGGTGGGAAGAAGGTTCATTCTTATTGGCATGATCTCTTGTCCCTCACCCCACTGTAACTTTAAAAAGGAAGGGAAAAGTGAGGATATAAGGAGAGGAATTGTTCATTTGCTATATCTGAGTTCCAGTCATTCAGCGGAACTCTTTACAGGGGAAGTAGAAAAAGCATAAATGGAACTTCACTATCTGTATGATACATAATTCCTGTGTGTGTAGGATGGAGGAAAAGATGGAAGCCCTTCTGTGAATTATCATGGGTTTCCACTTGAAAATACGTTAGGTTTGATTTTACCATAAAGGGAAAGCAATTATTCTGTAAATATTTCAGTTTTTAAACATTTGTCCGTTACAACTTTCTTCATTTCCTATTTGGTTCATTCTTCATTTCCTATGGGGTGTTAGGGGAAAGGTAGTTCCTCTGATGGGGGACATGCCATGCTCCTTCTGGGGTAGTTTGTCCATCTTTGGTCCTCATCCTGCACTCAGCTCTCACCTGTGGCTCCTAAAAGCTGTCAGCATGTGACACCAGCACCATGAAAAGGCTTCAACTTGTGGTTAAACCAGGTGAGGGTAGCCAATGGGTCTCAAACCCTCAATAAGTTAGGGACATCCCTGCATATGAAGACAGGCTCTGGTGGATTGAGCAGACAAGACCAATAGTAGGTCCAGTGGTCAAGAATGCATTTTCTGCACTTACTGTAGAGGAAGGTAGCCCATCTAGGAGAAGGAAAACTCTGATCCTAAACCTCCACTGCTTTGCAGGATATCTTTGAGAGAAGAAATGCTAAGGAGTGAACCCTACACAAATCCAGAGTGGAGTCTCTAAGATGGTTGGATGGTGCCTTGTATGTCGCCTTCTGGCAAATCCTGTTGCCAAGCACATTGCTTTTCTTTCCTTTGTATTACATCAGTGAAGCTGAAAGGGGAGGAGGTCTTGTCGTATGGGCAGCCCAGGACCTCCATACACACTGTCTAAGCTTGCGTCCCAGGGAGGTCACTTCAGTGCTGCTAATGCAGCAGTTTGGCTTCACCTCCCCAAGGTGCGCCCCATTGTCTATCAATGGATGCCAACAACATTTTTCAAAAATAAAGTCATAGGACTTTTACAATACTTGGCTACTAAGCTTGGCTCTATTGCTGTAAATATCTCAATCCCAGCTAGGCATTTCACTACTGTTGTAGACACTTCTACTAGTTTCACAGTTAATCTAATAGGCAGCAGAGCCAACTTTCCTCCACTTGGTTCATAAAATTTATTAAATTCACCTAACCTGATACAGTTTTCTTGTTCGCACTAAATATTTATAAGTATGAGAGCAATAAATCCACTCCTGATGATCTTCAGGATCTGTGAGTTGTTTCTTTCACATCAACTCTTTCCCAAAATACTTCCATTGTAGAGTTATTGTGTAATGTATAAGGACATTACAGTGCTGCTTATAGAGCAGCACTGATGACTTCTGGCACAGGGTGTCCCTTTGTGCTGATACAGGAAGTCTTTTGGCTGATTTTTATGTTCTGAGCACAGCATGAAAACAGAGTCATAAGTTTGTTCACTCTATAACTTGAACTTAAATGCTTGCAATTATTCAGGTGTTAGGAGCTAAATAACCCCAAAATCTTGTAAGTAGATGAATGGATCTTCACATAGGTGCATGAGATTCTTCCTGTGCTGTTGATTGAAGTTTGCAGTGATTGTGCACATAACTTCAAGAGTTTTTATTTTATGAGAATGGCGTAATGTATGTGTGCTTATTCCTGTTTCTAAACAGTGTCACCCAGTGTTCATGTTGGACCCTGATTGAATTATTGTTTTATTTCTCCATCTCCAGCTGATAACAAGACCAAAAAGAAAGTAGCCCATCGAGAGAGAAAGCAGGACTTCTCTGCCTTCAAACAGACAGACAGCGAAATGAAGGTTAAAATATCACCACAGTTGCTGTTGGCAATGCACCGTTTCCTAGCAACAGGCAAGTGTGGCTTATCACAGTTTGATCACTCCGGGGTCCAAGAGCTGATTTGCTAGTAGAGTCTGCTGATACAGTGGGTGGGACAGTGCAAGCTGACATAAAGGCTGGGTCCTAGAGACTGATACACCATGCCATTCCCTTCATTTTAATTCCCTTCATTATTCGGTTATGACACTTGCTCTCCAGGACACTAATGAGTGGAGGGTCAGTAACTTAAATTAAAAATGGATCTGGAAGATGGGGATATGTAGAAGTGCCACAGTGTACATGTTTTGACTCCAACAGACTAAAGGCCAAGTTTCATGTTACATAGAACCATCTGTCAGGGATTCTTTAGCCGTGATTCCTGCAGTGCAGGGCATTGGACTAGATGACCCTTGGGGTCCCTTCCAACCCTGCAATTATATAAATCTGTGGAAGTTTTCTGTGACTTTTATTTATTTACTGTATTATTTGCAGTCCCCCCCCTTTACTCAGTTGGGAATGTATGGAGTGTTAGGGGAGGGGTAGTACCTCTGGTGGGAGTCGTTTTAGTGCTGCTAGTGCAGCAGTTTGACTTCACCCCCACACTCCATTGTCCCTCGAGACAGACAGATGCCAACAACCCTACAGCCAAGAATACCAGAGCAGCAAACAATAGCATTAAAATCACTATTAACAATAAAAAATTGAAACAAAAGAAACCAGTCGGCATCTTAAAATTAACAGCAATCACAAATAAAACTAGCAACAGAAACAATTTAATGAGAAGCTGTTACTGGGTATTGTAAACAGAAGCGGAGGGTGGGTAGGAAAGGGGTACTTAACCCCTTCCCTACTGGCTGTTTTTCCTTTCAAAATCTCCATTTCTGCGTCTCTCTCTTACCCTGTAGGACAAAAGGAGTTTGTTGAGGAATTTTGAGAAATAAAATGCCCAGTGGGAAGGGAATTAAGCATCCTTTCCCGTCCTTCCTCTGCTTTTGTTCATTAAATAAATAAGTTGGGCAAGAGTTACACAGAACTACGGGTAACACACCCACTGGCCCTAACTTCTAGCAAATAGATTCTCAGAAGAAATAGCTCAGGAAAGGATATAATTGTGGACCCTTCATTAAATAGTTTGTGATGCTAAGTGTCTTTTATTGGAAGAGCATCTGGAATCAAGAGTGAGAATGTAACATTCTATCTACAAGCTGTTCCTGGATTTATAGGTGTTTTTAAATGCCTAATGTTCAGGAGATTTGTAATATTAGTTTGTAATTCCTATCAGTGGGTATGATAGTAGCCTATTAGACTAAAAAAGGAATCCTGACCCTCTTTTGAATGGGCAGATGTCTGCAGTCTAACATTGTCCAGAGGTTTGACTGATTCTTGGGCAGCCTTAGCAGTGAGTCTATGGATTAGAAGAGCTTTTGTCTCTGAATATCACTTTCATTCTAGAAAATTGTGCTCTACAGAGCAATTCACATGAGAGTATGTTGGCTGAAGATATCAGTTATGTTCTAGGAGTCTTGTAGTTGGGACCCATTTGCTAATGCAACTTCAAGAGGAAGACTCCCCAGAGGAAGTGTTGGATTTACAGAGAATAAATGTACAATATATTTCTTAAACTAATTTGCACAGAATGGTCCATGCCTTACACACGGACTCCAAAAGCAGTCTTTATGATTCTAGTGCTTCTATGCTTTTGTAAGGAGATTGGTGCTTTGCATTTCAATATATTAACTATTAACTGTGCCCCATGTTGAGAATATTTTAGTTTTATGCTTGTGGAAGTGTCAAATAGTAAGATTTAAAAACTGGAGAAAGCATTTTGTGACAGCCACTGTAATCCTAGTTATTTGAAAATGGTCTCACTTTTGCTATTCTGTTTGGATCACAGACCTTTTTTATTTTGTGTGGTGGCTGAGCTGAAGTAAACACATATAGGACTTCTAGGCCTATAAAAAGCAAATATTAAAAGCCTCCAGTCACTGCAGAAAATACTTTCATTCACAATTCAAGAAGAAGCTTTAGTGATGCCAGCTTTCTAAATAGCCTTAATACCATTTTCATATTGTTGCATCTCTCTAAATTGAAACTGCTGTTACCACAATCTGGAAACTAACTTAATTGAAAGAGAAAGTCTGCATTTCTGGGGCTAAAATTAACTCTGTGTTTCTTTGAACTTGATGTGCATCACAAAATTGGTCTCTGGGCTGATTTTGTGATTATTTGCTTCATGATAAAAAGAATATTAGGATATGTTCTGAGGTAGTCACTAGACTAACTGTGGAATTACTGAGCAGTTTAATAAGGGGGTCACTTTTGCCTTTAAAACCCGAAAATTAGGTCTGCAAATGTATTTTGTGTGATGGATACAAAGTAGTGATCCACGTGAGTCATCTAATGCACCATGGGGTAAATGTCAAGTTGTGTTTATGTCTTCAGAGGTTGAAGCATTTGGCCCATCCCAGATGTCTGAAAAGATCCTCCTAAGGCTACTGAAGCATCCCAATGTGATTCAGGAGTTGAAGTATGATGAGAAGAACAAGAAAGCCCCTGAATGCTACCTCTATCAGCGAAACAAGCCTGTTGATTACTTCGTTCTAATTTTACAGGTCAGGTCTATGAATATATAAGCATCTTTCTCTCCTGCAGCAAAATTGAGCAACATCTCAGCAACAGTGACTATATTCTATAAACTACCTAGAGTAGCCTTTTTCAGCTCTCTGGATGTTGTTGGACTACAGTTCCTGTCAGCTCCAACCAGCTGGGCCAATAGTTGGGGATAATGGGAGTTGTAGTTCAACATCTAAAGAATCATGGGTTGGAAAAGACTGGCTTAGAGCTTGTAATGTGAAGGGAGCCAGGGTTCCCAGCTTGGCTTGCTTTTTTTCTGCCTGACTGCGATATGCATGTCAGGACAAAACTAGATGATGTACACTAGGGTAAAATTAGAAACGTGAATGGCTTAAAAAACCCAAAAACAAGTAGCCAGTGTGGAACCTCTGACCTGGATTGGGACTCTTGTAGCTTTTTTTTTTTTTTTTTTGCTATTTGCATGAATCAGAGTTTACACAACAGCCTGTGTCTGCTATTTACATTTTAAAAGCCATCCAAGCAACTGCTGATTATATTATTAGTGTGTTTTCTAGCTTTCCACTTAGCCATCAAGTGAAGCACTTCAACTTTCCTTTAGTACAGTAGTGTTTATGTCCTTATTCTTTTGCTTGGAGTTTCTGATTAAAATTAGTGAATGCATGTATTAAATATTAGTAAGTTCTGAAGTGAAAAAGGATTTATGTGTAATTAAAATTTCTAAGGAAATAATGGAAAGCAAACAAATAGTATTTACTAGGGACAAGCTAGATACAGGGTGCTTTTGTGAATTGTTCCATCAGGGAGCAAAAAGTAGCTCCCTCTTTTTGCAATTTTTGGGAGTGCACTGGAAAAGGGTTGTTGGTCCAAATGTAGTAAGGGCTAATCGTTATCGAGTTGGTTGATCGCGTGAGGATGTGCTAACCGTACTTTTAATTGTCTTTGGTTACTGTTAATGACATCATCATGTAACCAAATCTGATTGGCTTGTAATTACATTCATTGCATGATCCTTGATTTTCCTTGCATGATCCCAGCCAGAGAGTGAAGTCCTACTAGACCATGAAAATGGCACCAAAGCAGGGAAGAGATTGGAAATGAGCAAGAAGCAAACAAGCTCAAAGGGAGGTTTTGCAAAATATGCTCCCTACCCAAAAGGTATATTACCATTTAGGCTGGGCAAAAGGTTTTTTGGGTGGTTTGCTACATGTGGTCAGCGCTGAAGCCTAGCATTACATATTACCATCATTTCTGGACGATTATATTTACTAAGAGAACAGCACCACCTACTGACTTGCTAATGTCTTGTTCTGCTTTGCCCTTGGAGTATAAGTCACCCTTAAATGTATTCACATCTGAAGCAAAGGTCACTTTGCTATACATGAGAATGATTACTGTAGAAGACTGATCATCTCACCCTGCCCCCCACAGCTGTAGGAAGGAATGGGAAGCTGGTGCCCTGCTTGATGCAGCAGCAGGTAGCCTTGATGGCTCTTCAGTCCTCTTGTCCTGGGCTTTCTTCTTCCACTCCCACAAGAGTTGCAGCTCTCAGCCTATTCCTCCTCCTCTCCATCTGCTCTTTCTTTCTTTGGCTTCCCATATTGGTGGGCCAGGTCTGATCTATAGCCACCCTCCTCCTCCAGGCTCCATGTGTGGTGGTTCTTTCGCGTAATGTTGGCATTTTCCCTGGGCCACTGCTTTGCTCACCATTTCAGTGGTGAAAAATCCATGGAAGTTCTCAGGCTGGATAAAATTGAGTAGGGTTAAGTTTTATTGTTTATTAACTGCAGTACAGTAATCTGCCTTCTGTCTCAGTTGGAGCAGCTACTATGCAGAAATTATCTTAACATCGTGAATGTGAGCTGAATTTGTAATATAAAACGGTTTTTCCAAGTATGTTTTGATGCCATGTGGATGGCTGGATAAAAGACTTAACATCTGTACATATATTTCTCTTGGAAAACGCTTTGTATTTGGTACATGTTTTTAAAATTTCCAATAACGTTTCTAAGGCAAAAAAGCAGGGTTAAGCAGGAAGTTTGCATGCAGCTCTTGGATTGGAGGGTCCTCACTCTTCAGGGTTGCGGTGCAGAATACATGTGTGGTTGTGGCATGTGGTCCCCTCTAGTAGCTGGCATGTGTTTCGCATTGATGAAGGCACTATTTTTGCACATGCTCAACCTCACACGGTTGTTGTGAGATTCAATATTGGGGGGGGGGTTCACTGTCCTGGCAAACCTCCTGTGGGAATGGGGGTTCAGTGTGTTTTGGAGGATATTTGTGAGGGGAGATTCAGTGTGTGGCGTTCACTGTGGGCTGGAGTGTATATAGAGTTGCAATGTGATTGGATTACAGTGAAGTGTGTGCATTTGTGGGGTTTCTAAATATGTCTGTGGACCCCAAAGGTTGATGATTCCTGACCACTGCATCACACTGTCATATAGGAAGGGGGAGCTGTGGGGGCTGTCTGCATGGTTGTGGTATGTAGCCACCCATGCTTTCAAATGCACCCAGAGATACAACATAAATTGACAAGCCCTCATCTATCATCTGCACCCGAATGTTATCTTTTATAATTACATGAATAGGCATTGCAGGTGGTGGCAAAGTAGGTGCAATGCCTATTAAAATTAGGTGGCTTCCTCTGCAGACACTGCACTTCTGGCAAAATCTTAGCTTCACTTTTGCTTTGTCATGCAGGGTAATAGTTTGCCAGTATTTGTTTTCCATAGATTTCAGTGGGTCAGGAAAACCGTAATAACATTTACACTGATTAGAACTTTGATGCTGAACAAGTCTGGCTAAATCAGTGGCAGCTTTCAGCAAAATTGGGGGGTGGGTATGTGATTTATTGTTAACTGGTAAAAACGGTCAAAGTTCAGTTTTCAGCACTTCTAAAACTTGCTATATCTGTGGCAATTTGAATCTTATCGGTTTGAAATTTGGCACTTTCATAGCTATATCATGTATGGCAAGTTTGAAGTTATCAGCCAGATATACCCCATTTTATAAGCTTAGGAATATTGAGGCTTCTAATGACAGACTCACCTTAACTATAGGAGTCATCCTGTGCACTTATAACGAACTATATGGATAGTTACTTTTTGTAGCTTTGCTTCATGGAAGGAGGTGATTTGTGTAGCATCTTATGTGAATCTTGTGGAATGTGGTGTATGTCAAGCCTACTTTTCCTCAAGCTTCTTGGAGGCAAGGTCACAAAAGTTAAAATGAGGAATGCATCCTTTGTTCCTTTCAGATACTTTGTTTAGTCAGTTAGTATATTAGTTTTTTTCTCATGTGGAAAACACTTCTTCCACTTTTCTTTACATCAGCTAATAGGTGGGCATTCTCCAACAATAGCAACTTTCTCTTGGAATGTGATGAGTAACATAAAAAGAATTTGTCAGGACAGCAATAGTTCAAACCTGCCCCCAATGGTGAATTATGTGTTGCTGTTATCTATTCAGTCATACAATCCATCTCACTTTCCTGCTTTCTGTGTCAGTCTCCCTTTCCTACTGATCTCTTTGGTACTTAGTGGGGAGGTGGAGATGGACATGCACACACTCAAAATATTCTATTAGGGGAGAGGGGAACAAGTATCTGCTTCTTTACTAGAGCATTAAAACATTCATCGAGCTGGGTTGCTGCAGAACTTGTATGTGAGATAGCACAGATGGCCTTGATTTTCTTTTCTACTAGTCAGTTAAGAACTGTTAAGGCCCTAAATGTTCTTGGAGACAAATTAGAAATGATTATTGAAAGGGAGCATATGTCCAAAAGGGCAACTTTTTGCCAGACTTATCAATGTTGCACCCACCAGCAACAGCCAGTGATGTAGGACTGGGAACACGCAAGAAGATGACATCATGGCAAAAGTTAGACTGCCAAAGCATTAGAGAGAATTGTCGGGTGGGAGAGAGAATTGCACCCATTTTGAGTAGCCACACCTGGTGTAGCATTGTCTGTTTTTGCTTTGAATAATTTCCTGATTAACACTACAAAAGTTGTTATAGCATTACTGTGAGTATAATGAGTACCAATTACTGAAACAAATAAGGTAAACTGGTTAGTCAATAGCATTTTTCTTCTGGATCCCTTTATGTAGGGCAATATAGAAATGGCTGTCTGCATGATGCAGGTTGCTTTTACTTGGAGAATAATGTTTATGTTAGAACCCAGATTAGCTGATTTTCTACAAGGCCAATAGTATCTGTCCTCATTCACACTGAAATCAACCATTCCCTAAATGGTGTGCTGTAGGGGACTGTGGGGATAAGTAGCAATGCCTATAATGTTTGCAGAATTGTGCATAATGTTTTGCTGCCTCTTTTGGGTACTCCTTCTCACACCTTAACAATATGTTGAACCAGTAGCATGGGATGTTCCTGTGTAGACCTGTCCTTACTGTTGGCATAGGATGCAATGCATATTTCTGAAAATAAATTGGGCAAGCAAGTTCAATTCATTAGAATTGTGCTTTTTGTCAGCTGCTGAATAGCATGCCCCTGCATCTAATAATCACCCTTCTCACTTGCGTTAGATAACTGGACTATTCCTTGGCATGCATGAGTGGTACTTGCTTATTTCTCTCACCCCTCTCGTCTTTCTAAGAAATAATATATCTGGCAAGAGTTGCACTATTGCTACAGCTTTCCGGAAGCTGCATTGTTATCTGAGTGTGAAAATACTATGATGTTGCATGACAAGAAATGTAAATCAGTGTATAGTTACATGCATTACAGTTTTAATTTGGAGATAATATGAGAAAAACACATAGCTGGATAACAGTAGGATCTGTTCTGTCTACCTGCAATGGCTCCTACAGTAGGAGAGTGTTGGCATTAGTTCAAGATACCTGTCCACCTGTTGTTATGCTACAGGATATTTTATAGGATAGCAATTCTAACCACACCAGTGCCACAAGTGTACATTCTTGCTAGTCATTCATATAAAATGGGGTGATAAGGCAGCAGAACAGGGAACCATCTAGTACTAGGTTGAGATGATGGATTATCTGCTGTGTGTGTGTGTGTGTGTGTGTGTGTGTGTGTGTGTGTCAGGGCTCTTCCATGAAATGCTACCTGAAACGTTCTATGACAATATGTTGCGCACTGAAACTATACAGAGGCCCTGAAAAGATTATATTATACATGTAGTGTAGCCTTCTTCAAGTATTCAGAATTCTGAAGAATTATTTTTACCCATATATTTGTGATTTATTTGTGCATGATTGAGAAACTGCAGTATCTAGAACACTGAATATGAATGGAAAAAGAAATTGTGTTGTTTTTTTTTAAAAAAGCTTTATCTGCCTCACATGTTGATCTTATTGAACTTCAGATGAGGGATGAACATTAACTCAAAGCAGGAATACTTTTGAACCCACTAGGAACATTGTCATCTTTTCTCCACAGGGGAAAGTGGAAGTGGAGGCTGGGAAAGAGGGAATGAAGTTTGAGGCTGGTGCTTTCTCTTACTATGGAGTGATGGCTCTCACAGCATCACCAGGTAATTTCTTAATTTCTCTGTTTGAAATTCCTTCCAGAACAAACATCCCCTACTGCTGGGGTGTTGAGGGCTAGAGGAACAAATTTAGTTTTTGATTAAATCTGATGAAGCAGTACATAACAGTGCCCTGTCAACATAAACAGCTTGACATGGAGGAAACCTTAAGCCACCAGAAGTGTTTAATTAGAATGCCGCAGAATGTTTATTGGCACGAATCTAGCACAGTATTTAGATTTGGTAGCTTAACATTTCTTGTTAATTTTTGTACTGAAAAATTGTCGGGACAAAAGAAGAAAATAAGCTGCTTGGAGATCAGGTCTGCCTACCATTGCAAATCTTTTTATCAAATCAATAAATTAATCTTTTAAAAAGTCAGAAATCCATATTAGAGCAATACCTTTTATTAGGCCAACCAAAACATCACAAAATAGTGTGCAAGCCTTCAAGTTCTCAATAACTCCTCTTCAGTTAGATGGCAAAGCAGTGTGGAGAGAGAAAAAAACTTGGCTGACAGGACTCCCTTGAATCTGTATTTAGTAAGAGTGTTAAGGAAGAATGTGGGAGTATGTAGCAGACATTCAAATAAGTCTCTTTCAGGTTCTATGCTGGTATCAGATTGCTTCAAGGTTAAGGGGTAGAAGAAACAGCAATGATTTCTTGTTTAGCTGTCAGAATAATTGTAGTCAAGTAGTTCACACTTCAACATATGAATAAGAGGTATGCATTATGTGAGGGGTACAACTGTCCAATAATGACATAGGCTATCATAAGTTTGATCTCACTCCTATCAGGTGGTATTGACAGTTGGTTTCTATTTTATGTTATTGTTTAAGGCATTTTTAATCTGTTTTTTCACCAGAAAGGCTCCCAACTCATTTTCAAAATCAGAAAGATTGTCCCTGCCCTCAGACTTACAGTCTGAAAGACATGACAGACAAGGGGGAAAGGAACAAGGATAAAAACACTTGGGCACTGTTACAGTTCATATAACAGCTGGGATGAAAACAGTTCAGGTAGCCTGATGGAATGACTACAGCTTGATGACAGCCGGGGAGAGCCACAGGCAGCTGATCTCTCAGCAAGAGTGCAACAGCACTTCTTTACTTCTCTCCCTTTGTTATGCAGCCTAGTGGAATGACTGTCACATTGGTTAATGAAAACCTCCTGGGTAACAGAACTTCAGATTTTCTGAAGTTCAGATTGTTAGAAGGCCTTTGCCAGAGTTTGATTAGTTCATATTTGTCTTTATAATAAAGCTTTTCTCCATTATGCTGTGGAATTATGCAGTGGTGGCTGGAAGATAGGGAGATGGAACAGTAGGTGGAGCCAGAGCCAGTGTTGGGCAGAGCCAAGTAATTCTAGTTTTGTCCCATCCTTCTCCCTGCTGAGTTCTACAAGGGCAGTATTGATCCCAAGGAGGAGGAAGATGACATGCAATATTAAAGTATATAAATTTTAAGTAAGAAGGCCAGCCAGTGGGGGCTGGATGAAGGCAGACTGAGTTTGGAGGGGCAGTGCCCCTTTGACCCAAATGGATCAGCCTCCACTGGGGGGTTATGTGGGCATTTCTATGCCTGTACCCTGTTGGAAAACTGGCTTTGTTTTAGAGTACTGTGGGAGACAACACATACTTTCTGTAGGCTAAGGTGTACAGTAGCTATAGCGATTTATTTATATTTGTGCTAAGATACATATTTACAGCTGCCTAGAGTTAAAGTGGTACCATGGTTCTCAAACTTAATCCATTCCGGAAGTCCATTCTAAAACCAAAGTGTTCCCAAACAAAGGCGCGCTTTCCCATAGAAAGTAATGCAAAATGGATTAATCCTTTCCAGACTTTTAAAAGCAACCTCTAAAATAGCAATTTAACATGAATTTTAATATCTAACAAGACCATTTCTGGATTAGGGTTAATTTTAGGATTGGGTTAGTGTTAGGGTAAGGATTAGAATTAGGGTTAGGGCCAGTGTTGTTTTATGTTTTCTTGTGATTTTGATTCATTTGCGGTTTGTTTGCTTTATTCAAATTTGCTGTGTTGCTGCTTATTCATGAGTTGCAAGTTTGTTGGCTTTGTGATTTTCTGGAGAGTTTCAGTTTTAATTTTAAATGCTCAGCGGAGCGCGGAGCCTCCACCCCGGCTGAGAGATCCACACCCCTGCTTCCTCTTTCATGCAAGTAGGAGCTGGATTGGGCAGCTCAGCTGGGGAGCAGGAAGCCTCTGCTTCCCAGCTGAGAGATCGCAGCTGGGGGCTCCTTCTCCTCAAGGGGGAAGTTTAAAGGAGCCCCCACCTCAGCATCAGAGCCCCTGCACCACCTGAAGGCAGCCAGGCAGAATAAATGCTGGGGTGGTGAAGGTGGAGGCAACCCGGCAGCTGCATCTGAGAGCCCCTAAACTGCTGCTTAGGCTGTCTCCGCATTGCTACCCTATGCTCCTTTTAACTTCTCTATTCTGAAGGCAGCCCTGTTTAGGGAAGCTTTTAATATCTGAAAAACTATTGTATTTTAATATTTTGTTGGAAGCCGCCCAGAGTGGCTGGGAAAACCAGCTGGGAAAAGTGTGAAGCTCAGCTGGGAAAAGTGTGAAGGATCCTGCACCTCTCCAGGTGAGCAGCCCCAATCCAGCTCCTACTCCTGTGCAAGCAGGAGTGGGGTTGGGGTTCTCTTAGCTGGGAAGCAGAGGCTTTGCGCTCCCCAGCTGAGCTGCCCTGATCCAGCTTCTACTCCAGTGCAGGCAGGAGCGGGGGCACTCAAAGCAGAAGTGTGGCACTGAAAAAAGAGTGTAACACTCAAAACGGAACAGTTCAGATTCCAAAAACCGAGGTACCACTGTATAGGGCAAAATCCAATGGTGTCTGCCCACTTGTGTAACAGAAATCTACTTGCACAATGGGACTTCCAGTTTCTCTTCTCCCCTCTCCTGTGTTCTGGGTGCCTCTTCAATCTGCTCCAAAGGGTTGCCTAGCCTCTCAAGGTAGACAAGGTGAGACAAGCCCTGGTTTCTTCTGTAGCATTGCTCTTATGCTCTTATTCTATTGGAAAAGGAAGTGTTGCTCTTGCAATATGTCCCATTTCAGATTGATTTAGTATCGCATGCTGGTGCTGCATTCTCACCCACTTCTTTCCATGTTTCTGCATTTGAGGGGATAAATCCCTCTTCCAGATGCCATTTGAGCCTTTCCCTTGCAATAACCACTTCTCCAGAGCAATGCCTTTTACATCTTGGAGGAGGTGTGGGGAGAAGCAGGAGGCCTGCCTGGTGTCAGCATGGTCTGGTACTAAGGTGGCTGGTGCTGATCCTTGTTGTGTTGCTGCTGTATTTTCCTATTAAACCATTTCAATCTCTACTGTCTTGATGCCTGATATCTTCCAGAATGACTGGAATAGGATGAAATCTTAAAGGAATTCATAGTTGTAAGAAATAAAAGTTGCAGCTCACTTTGCAACAGCTGTCTTTGATGACAGCCAAAAGACTTTACAGAACGAAATGCTGTTCTTGTCTGGAAAAAATGATGGCAATGTGGTGTTTTGAATTTTACGAGGCCCATGTTGACTAACACAGTGGGATGAGCTGCACTTACCATTGCATTTTGTAACATACGATCAAAATGGATAGTAGTGAAAATACTACTACTTTATATTACATATCTTGACCCCTTGTGCTACACACACCTTATTTTTTGTCATATAGTTTTATTTAAAAGCATTAACATACTGATTAATATTTCAAAAAAATCTCTGAGTTTACAGTCCAACAAACAAACAATATATCATTAAAACATTGCTTTATATCATTGTTACTAAGTGCTGGATCCCCAAGAGGACTAATGAACTATAGTTCCTAAATGAAAAGCTGTTCATATGTTTATGGTTAGTAAACAGGGAACATGTATAGTTGCACAACTCCCGATTTCTTGTATTATTTAGTAAGTTTCTGATCAGCTTTTCATTGCTTTATGTCCCTTCATTGTTTTCTACCCCTTTATTTTCCCCTCTAATTTTGAATTGTATTTTAGTTCTCTGTTATGTGTCAACTGATCCTCTCTCCTGTTGATTATAGATACCAGCACCCTCACTGATCCTGACCTCATCTGTTTTTTTTCTTTCCCTCTTTCGTCTAGTTCCCTTGTCCCTGTCTCGTACCTTTGTTGTCAGCAGAACAGAATTATTAGCAGCAGGTACTCCAGGTAAACTTGCACGTTTCTTCTTCACCCTTCTTATTCACTGCACTTACCCTCTATTGGATCAGCAACAGCTTGCATTTACCAGATGCCCATTTTGTTGGAGAAATGCAGGCAAGAACATGCCTGACAGGTAGGTGCTTGAGCTTGTGTTTGCGATTGAAGGAGGAGGAGATCACTCCCTGCCCAGTTTCTTTCTGATTGCACACAGGAGAGAGAGATCTCCTTTGTAAAGGGCTCTGAAAGATGTCTTTGCCAGTCCTTTCCACAGCCACCTCTGACAAGTAAGGCACTCTACAAAAAGAGTCAGGAATGGGCCAAACTAGATGTGACTATTGCCTTTGTATAGTTGTTTTTTCTTTCACAAATAGCTCACACAGGAGGCCCCAGGCTTGATCAGAACCATGAGATGAGGAAAGTGAGCATTTAACCCACCCCCCACTGTGTTCAATATCTACACACCCCACACCATTCCCCATGGGCTCCAAAGGGGGCTTTCCTTCCATTATTAATAGCAGGTAAAGGGAAGACCAATCCAACCTAGGATCACAGCGGGGGCAAAGGGTTAAAGGCCCCTCATATCACTATCCCAGTATGACCCACTATCCCACACCCATGTACTGGATATTTGTGAAGGAAATAACATGATAAACATGTCTAATCTGGCCCTCAGTCTGTCATACAGGCCACATCTGCAAGCCCGGTCAAAAACCTTCTTAAATAGCTAGAGAATTCCAATTCATCATGTGGAAACATGCTTTTGCAGCTACAGGTATTGTTGTTTGAGGCAAGCAATCCCTATCCATGCTACCAGTGGAAGTTGCTCTGACCTCCCAAGTTCCAACTCCTGCAGCCATCTCTTGTTCCCCTTCTCCAGGTGTTTCCTTGTTAAGGCTTCCAGGCCTCCCAAGATGCCTGGGGCCTTTCACCAGCGTCTGCCACTGTCAGTCTCAAACATGTCAGCATCTAGTTCTTCCAGTTGTGTCTGGCTTCTAAGGCATCCTAACTGAAGTGGACTTTGGGGCACTCAAAGCACTTCCAAATCCCAAAGCCACCTTTTGTTCTCGGGTACTTCCTTGTACTCCTTGTACTCCTGCACTAGGAGATTTCTCTAAGCATCTCCTAATCCTGTACAACATACCACTTCAGTCACAGCAGAGATGCTTCCCAAGAAGCCTGATAAGAGACATAACAGCCTTCAATTCCTTGGGATCTACCTTGTCTCACTCAACGTGATACAATCCCCTTCTCTGTGTTGATAGCGATCATCTATGAGATAGTATTGTGATTATCTTTCTGTATTGATTGTGCAAAGGTAGGCATCTTGGAAGGTGAGCAAAATGAATTGTTATCAAGACAGAGTTCTGCAAACTGGAATCCAGTTTTGTTCGGCAATATAACACCCTTTATTGTCTCAGAACAGCTTGAGGTTTTTGAAAGTGCACAGTGGTAATTAGTAATGGTGGTGTCAGTGGCCAGGAGAGTTTCCCCCAAGATTCAGCTCCACCCCATCTAGAGGAGGTGACTTTGCCACAGTGATCCATGCTCTGGTCATGTCCAGACTAGACGCCTGCATTGTGCTCTACATGGGGTTGCCTTTAAAGATGGTCCAGAAACTTCTTCTGGTCCAAGAATCCTACAAGGGTCTAGACAGTTGGTGTCTGTGACAGCTTAATTATATTAGTTGTACTGATTACCAATGTTTCAAGGCTCAATTTAAGGTGCTGGTTTTGACTTTTAAAGTCCTAAATGGTTTGTACCCAGCTGCAGGTTCCTGTACCATCTTGCCCACACTTTAAAGATCTGCTTTGGAATCTCTTCTGGTGTGTCTTCCCACTAGAGCTGAAAGGTCGGTGGCCAGGGAGAAGTTCTTCTCTGTGGTGGCCCAAAGATTTGGAATTCCATTCTCTTGGACTGACATCGTCACACTACAGGGTTTTCAGAAGGCCTTGAAAACCTTATCTCTTTCAACCAGCCTTCAAGGCACGATGCTTTACTGGCTAGTTGGTTGAAATATGATTTTTAGGGGCTCTTTTAAAATATATGAGGAGTGTTGTTTTGTTGTTTCTAGTTTAAAACATTTTTTCTCATTTTCTCTGCTTTATATTGTAACCTGTTTGAATGGGCATCCATCCCCCTCCCCCCAAAAAGAGTCCTAAAATATTTTACATAATGCATGTCTACAGAATCGTCTAGATTTTTCTGTTCCTATATAACTAGTAGGAATTTGACCTCTCACTTCCCTACATAATGGAAGGAATTACATAGTATTGCAGCTCCAACCTGGGGGGAAAATCCAGTCTGACTTGAATTTATTCAGTCACTTTGATAGGAGCAGCTGTGGTCTTGATCTGCTTTCTTCACAGCACCAGGCCTGGTGTATCCCTATCTGTCTTAGCCAGCAGTACTGTTTGAGAGGCTCTTGGGCCTGATGGGCTCTTCCACATAGTTGATATGAATTTCAGGTTGCAGCTATGCTCCCTGCAGTTGTGGGTCCTGAAGGTTTTCTCTCCTATATATTCAAAGAAATTTTAGTTGATTAATCATATGTCAGTAAATGAAATCATTTACATTTACATTAATTTGCATATGAATAAAACAGTACTTATGGTCCACGATGTTCCTACATGTTAGGTGTTAGCTAGCCTGGAAAGCTCACTTGATTAGGGTTGCAGGTTTGATCCCCATATGGGACAGCTGCATATTCCTGCATTGCAGGGGGCTGGACTAGATGACCCTCATGGTTCCTTCAAATTCTATGATTCTATGTTATAGCAGGCACCATCTTGGAAGTGACATTTCCTGATGTGTGAGGAAAAGGGGGAATAGGTGTTTTTTTTATAAGATTGTGCCTTTGACCTATAGGTTTTGTAAGTTCTTCTAGTAAATATGTTCAACAGTCTTTTTTAAAAAAATAACTTGCTCAATTAATGACACCTTTTAATTAAATATTGTTAATTTATCTAATCTGTCTAAATGTTATAGTCCTGCCTATATGCCACTTTTATGCCATCTTTGTGCTACGGTCAGTGGTTTGAACATGAGCAGCAAAGTGCTGGCTTTGTTTCTTCAATACTATGTCTGGGTGAGGGGAATTTTCAGCAGTTTTCTTTCATATCACCTAAAACAATATTTTTCAGTAGAAACAGTTGTCCTCTGAGGTGGGTTTTAGGGGGTCCAGGGGGCTGTAGAGGGGGAGAAGACCAAGGGGGAAATTGGTTGCTTGATCTGCTTTCCTCTTGCTCAACCTTTGTAACCTTTGGCATACAAGTTCATGCTTATTGGTATTTAATAATACGTAGATGAAGAATTTTCATTCAAATTCTTTCACCTTTAAAACTTTAATTGTTGGCTAAGAACAAGATAGAGACATTGTAGCAGACCCAGCAGCACCACTCTGAATGCTGAGACAAATGCTGGGGCCTATAGATGCTGCAACAGCAACTGCCATTTTTACTACCCCAGAAGCTGATCTGCCAGAGGCATGCTGCCCCCAGTGCATTGCCTGGTCTGGCAAATATGATTGGTGGTTGAGATAAGGTGCAGGCGTAGGCAGCAGCAAGGACAGAGAAGCAGCAAGTGAAACGTTGGCAGCTCCATCTACTATCTTTGCTCAAAGCTTCCTCAAATTTGACACTAGGCATCAACATTAGATTTGAAAACAACGTTAGATTTTGATATTTACAATATTGTCATTTGTTTTAGATCCCCCCCCCCCATTCTACACTAACTCTGTATTCATTCTGTGTGTCATGCCTCTAATGGGAGATGGGTGTGTTGGCTAGAAAGCAACACAGGTGATAGCAATTGCCCAATAGCTAAAGTCATGAAGCAGAGGGAGAAGTACAACTGTAACCAGGACTGAGTGAAGGATAAAGAAATTAATGGGTTTCAGTTACAGCAGAACAGATTTAAATTGCACAATGTTTGTAAGTAAAATTCTCATTGCTATGTATCCTTAGATTTGTGTACAGGGAGATTCAGGTATTGGGTTTTTTTTATAAAAAGATAAGATTTATATAACATCTGTCAAGGATAACAATTAAGAAAGTGAGTATTTTGAATTATATATTTGTTAGATGTATTTGACTCTTGAGATAATTTGCAGTTAGAATTCTCTTAAAACCACGTTCTTTGCCTTGATAGTTCAGTTAAAGCTTCTGTATAGTTTATTCTCTGGAGGAACCCATTTCCCCCAGTATTGACAATTTTCTTTTTGTAATTAATCAGCAGGAGGAAAAAATGTGTGTTTGTTTTGCTTATTTTTCAAATATACTTCCTGCCTTCTTACCTCCTGATTTTTTGCTTTACAAACTACAAGGAAATTCTCACTACAGGTTTTAATTGCCTGCTGTTTGTCTTGCAGTCATTTGAGGATTTAGTACCTCCACACCTGTGTTTAGTATAATGCCTTGAAATTAAAATTAGACACATTTTCAACTGCAACGTATTAGCTTTTCAAGTCTTGCTGTCTTTTAGTAGATTAGCATAAAGCATGTTTGAGGCAGGCAGTCATGAAGTGGAATAAGTATTGACCTCAGTGCTGAAAAAGTTGAAGGTGCTCAAGCTAGTGGTTCCCAAACTTAATTTTCTCACTGACTACTTGAAAATTGCTGATTGTCTTGGCAGGCCACCGAATAACTTTTCTGCCTAGTGTAGCAATTGATATGTGCTGCACCAGACATCTTATGGTTTTTAATTGCATTTTATCAGACACACCACTGTGAACCACCTGAATGTAGCTTGTGGATCACTGGTGGTCCTCAGATCACTGTTTGGCAACCCCTGCTCTAAATGACTTCTAATCAGCCCTTGCTTTTGGGTACCGATACCTAGATTTGTGGACCAGCTGTTATTTTTCAGGAAACCATGTTCATTCCATGCAAGTGAAACCAAGTAGGTTTAGAAGGCCCATTATCCGAATTAAATACCCCATGATCAGTTTGAATTGTTTCCATTAATTAACATTTATCTGATCAGCATAAGGTATCAAAGTGGGAGAAGGAAATTGTCTATATTATTGGTGGCAGAAATATATGTACTTAATTTGTATTATTGCATGCTGTTGTGAGGAAATGAAGGATCCCCACATAATGGTATTTTTAGACACTGAGCTGTTGTGGCATAAATGTGATAGAGCCTGGATATTTCTCCGTGCCTTCTTCACCTCCTTTTATCATATATTCATTCCTTGCTGCAGCCACTTGTTTATTTGCATTGTTACATGAACTGGCTATTCTGCAAATAAACACAATTGTTCTGATTGATACCTTAATGCACAGGCTAGACGGGACCTTAGTGAGGAAAAGGTTACAAGAGGAGCTTTTGCTTGATAGCTCAGTGATGCTCAGTACTTTGAACATCTGAATTGGTTGTTTCTAGTTTTGGCTTCTTCTTTTGTTGGTGCCTTCTGTTGGGCCCAGAAACATTACAACTCGGACTCCTTGTTCTTAAATAAAGCAGTCTTGCTGCACGGCCAGCACAAGAGGAGTCTTTCGTACTGTGCTCTCTGTGTTAAAAATTTTCTGGAATACCCACCACCACCTTGTTTGCTGCCTGTTCACAATATTGCACAATGGTGCCTTGAAATCATCTTTGTGTAGAAGTAAGTTTGTAGAAACTGTTCAGTGTTACACTTCTGATATCATATTCTTAAAATGTGCATAGGGAAATAGTTAACATTTCCACAGGTTTGTTGTAACATGGGAATATTCAGATGTTTAGGATGTTTGAACACAGCAGAAGAAACTGGCATCTGCAAAGCTTCAAATCTATTCCACTTTACAAAAATGTGTAACTGTGCC
Organism: Podarcis melisellensis; assembly: GCF_964234715.1. Lineage (NCBI taxonomy): Eukaryota > Metazoa > Chordata > Lepidosauria > Squamata > Lacertidae > Podarcis > Podarcis melisellensis. The sequence continues at coordinate 44,560,538 of NC_138537.1, forward strand.
TGTTTACGAAACACCTTCCTTCATGTATTTTCAAAACATAAGATGGGAAATGTCAGGAAATGGTCATAATTAGCTAAAGAGAAAGGTTTGAGAAGTGGTATTAAATACAGTGTGTTATGAGTCTTTTGTAGTATGATATTAATTTGCAACTGGCTATAATTGAATTGAAATGAAAGCTGCACTTTTCTTAGACCCTTGTAAAGTGAAAACTAATTTTTAATCTGGTCAGACTTTAATATTATCCTCTTAAATTGACGTCTTCTTGGTCTTTGGCCCTATTGCCACAATCTCTTTGATTCTTGATTGTAAATCAGGATACGCTACTTATTATAGGTACCAGAACAGAATTGCTATGTCTCAATCAGCCTTTATATACAAAGTCACCTGTAATGGGTCTGAAGCTAGACAGATGAAGAAAAGAAACCTTAGAGTTGGGATTTTAGTAGTGAGATCTGTTTGAAAGTGTACACTGCAGTATTCTAGCTCTAGCAAAAAGCTGTTTCAATAGGAAAATTTAACATGGATCTACATGAACAGATGTGAGTCTCTTAAGATAAGATTTTTTCTGAAGCATCTTTTCCTTTCCTTTTTCCCCAGCTGAAAACAAGTCACCACCTCGTCCTTGTGGCTTGAATCATTCAGACTCTCTTAACAGAGGGGATCGCATTGATGCGGTGACACCAACGATAGGAAATAGCAACAACCAGTTGAACTCATTTCTTCAAGTATATGTTCCAGACTACTCAGTGAGAGCTATCTCAGACATTCAATATGTCAAGGTAGGAAAAGGGGGAATGGGTAGATATCTTCTACCAGCAAAATATATTTTTGGTTGGTTGGCTGCCCCTAGCCAATAGTTGCCAACTGGTCCTAATGTTACTTTGATAAAGCATTCAGAATTTGGAAGGAGCTGTTTTGGACTGTTGAAACCCTTCTTTTCCCCCCTTCATTGTGAGGTACCATATTATTCCACCTCTCCCAGGGAGGATCTATTCTGCACCCTACCCAAGGCATATTCCTCAGCTGTATTTGCTCAGGAATGACATGTGGATGCTGTTATAAAGAAAGGTCAGCAGCCACATGCTCCCTGCCCACATTCATCACACATTTGGGAATTAATATGTATGCTTCTTAATATGTATTTCCATTCTAAAGTTCAGCAGCTGTTGATTTCTTGGGCTTCTGATGTTTCACATGTGTTTTTAAATTATATAATACAATGTAAATTGACTTTGGGCAGTTATGAATTTGAGATCTTGAATGAATTGATAGCCTTCAATTTTGTATGTTCTAACGGCACCCATCTAAATGCATGTCCCATTCATATTCTGAGATGTAGCATCAGTTAGCTTGCCTTCACGAGAGGGGGTCTTGTCATCTAGGAAGCCCAGGACCTCCATACACACTGCCCAGGCCCCCAGGAGATCACTCTGGTGCTGCTAATCCAGCAGTTTGACCACCACCAGAGGCCCCCACTCCATTATCGCTCGAGACAGATGGAAGCCAACAAATATTCATATTAAATTTGAGAGAGGTAGTGCTGCATAGCCTAGAGACTATTACACAAATGAATAAGGACATCTGTTCACTTCTCATTTCTCCAGAACATGCTAATGGAGCAAATGCCTATTTACAACAAGGCAGATTGGAAGTAGCCTTCCGGAATACAATTTAAGGTTCTTTCAAATACATAGATTATTGGATATTGTGCTGCTCCAGCTTGTTCTTATCCCCCAAGTAAAAGAGAAACTCTCTATTCATCTCAGTATCTAGTATTTATGGATTGTGGCCCTCTCTCAAAAATGTTCAACAATGTGTAATAATAATAATAATAATAATAATAATAATAATAATAATAATAATAATTTATTATTTATACCCCGCCCATCTGGCTGGGCCTCCCCAGCCACTCTGGGCGGCTTCCATAGATGCAGGTCCCATTATCTGCTCGCTCATTCAGCAAAAAATCACTTAATCTGAACACAAAGATTTATACCCAAACCTCACTATACACAGTGCATATTCAGATATCCTAACAGTCAGTTTGCTCACTTCCCCTTGTTTGTGCTTTGCTGGTCAGCAGCAGCCATTTTTGGACAGAAATAATGGGGAGTGGGAGTGGGGAGGGAAATCACAGGAAGGGTAGGGACAAATCAGACAGCAGGAGAGATTGGACAAGTAAGTTTTTCCTTTGTCTCTCTTTTGCTGTTTGGTTGCAGCCATTTCATGGCAGGAGGAGGAGAGGGATCACAGTATAGAAATGTTCCCATAGGAAATAATGGAAATCAACAGCTCATTATGCAAACACTCTCCTAATGATTTCCTGGGAATACATTGTGCAGAACCTGCATGTATTTATTCAATTTGTTGCTCTTTGCAACAAAAATGTCTCAAAGCAACTAAGAAAATAGGTGAAATACAAAAATGCAACAAATATCAAATCATGAAAAAATACTAATAGTGTTCACACTCAGTAATAAAATAACAAGGATAATATCCTTCCCCACCCAACCACCAAAACTGTAATAGTGAATAAACCAAACCATCTCAAGGACCAAATGCCTTTGCCTAGTGCTGAAAAACTGACAACATTGGCACTAAGCAAACTTCCCTCAAGAGAGCATTCCACAAATGGGGTGGGGGGAAGGGCCACTGAAAAAGGGGGTTCCATAAATAGGAGTATAATTTAGATTGTTTGGATGCATTTGTTTAATGAAAGCTCCCCAAGGAATCTATTCTTGGCAATTACCGTATTTACTCGAATCTAAGGCTCACCTTTTTTGGCCAAGTTATGTTGCAAAAATTAAGGTGTACGTTAGATTTGATGGCACATTTACATTCGCCAGCAAATACTTTTTTTTGGTTTCAAGGTTTTGAAAATTGAGATGTGCATTAGATTCGATGGCACATTAGACTCGAGTAAATACGGTAGAATTTTGCAGACCACATACATGCAAAGGAACGTAAAATGTGTCTTCTACTACTACTACTACTACTACTACTACTAATTTATTATTTATACCCTGCCCATCTGCCTGGGTTTCCCTAGCCACTCTTAAATAATAATAATAATAATAATAATAATAATAATAATAATAATAATAATAATAATGGCAGCTTAATACAGTGGTACCTCGGGTTAAGAACTTAATTCGTTCCGGAGGTCCGTTTTTAACCTGAAACTGTTCTTAACCTGAAGCACCGCTTTAGCTAATGGGGCCTCCTGCTGCTTCCGCAGCACGATTTATGTTCTCATCCTGAAGCAAAGTTCTTACCCCAAGGTACTATTTCTGGGTTATCGGAGTCTGTAACCTGAAGCGTCTGTAACCTGAAGCATATGTAACCCGAGGTACCACTGTAATAACAATAATAGCATTTTAAAATGTTCAAAACATCACATATATAATGCAGAAAATAGCTCTAGAATGGTTATTCACCTTTTTAAAGGCTGCTGTCCACAGTATATACTAAATTGACCAAATTCACCAGTTTTTAAAAATCGTATTACTCAAGAAATTGATAGGATAAGGAATCTCCTTGCTTTCTTTACATTGCCATCCCCCAGCATCCAAATTGAATAAGTTAATAAGAACTTGTTGTTTTCCTCGCACTTAACCATGGTTTGCCTTAGTGTTATGTGTGCACCAGGGCTAAGTGTGATCGCACAACTGTCTGGGTAACTCACATTAAAATTTATGCCCACTTTGCTCTTGTCCTGGTCCTTCTGCTGCCATGCCAACCAGAGCTAAGCCTTGGTTTGGTTTAGTACTATGTCTAATCCCATGCTCACGGCTTGTCTTCTACAAACAAGCCACAAATCTTGCCTACAGCTCATGTTTTGTCTGGAATGAGACAAGCCTCCTGGCAACAGCAGCAGGACCAGGTGAGGAGTTAAATAGCCACAACTTTTACTCACTTAATTTTTGTTAGGCTGAGCATTATGTGTGAAATGGGCATTTTTGTAAATGAGGTCATTTCAGGTGGTAATTTGTCATATAGTATAAAGATTCAGATGCAACTCATTGATATAATTTAGAGCGATAAACTTTGAGCTCTGTTTATATGAGAATTATTGCTCACTTCTTGTTTCCGAATACTTCTGTGCCACTTACTGGAGACTCTGGCTAAAATGAAGACGAGTCTCGTAAAAACTACATAGTAAGCACTTTGAACAAGGGGGATTGGATTACTTGGAAGCTTTTAGAAAATGCATCCTGTCAAAAATATCTTTACTGTTCTTATGCATTATGAAACAATTTACTGTTGCTACACTGGAAATGTTGCAGGTCTGCATGCCTTGATTTTGAAGTAACAAGGACAAGTCGGGTTGGGCTGAGATGTATGAAAACATTACAGTAGATATTACTGTACATTACAGTAGATACAGTTGTTCTCTGTATCAACAAATATTAATTTAATTATGGACTTTGTATCTTTCATGTGCTTGGCATAGATCTCAAGGCAGCAGTACCAAAATGCCCTAATGGCATCCCGGATGGATAAAACACCTCAGTCCTCGGACAGTGAAACCACTAAAATAGAACTGACTCTTACAGAACTGCATGATGGTTTGCCGGATGAGACGGCAAATCTTCTGAACGAACAGAACTGTGTAACTCACAACAAGTCCAACCACAGTATGCACAGTGAAGGCGCCATCTAGGAGCTGACACATAGCATCTTCCTCTTCCTCTGCCCTCCATCCCAACCCTTATCTTCATCAGGACCAGGCCTCATTCCTTCCCCTTGCCTTCTACCTGACTGCAAACACCATTAGTATGTGCTTACTAAGCTGTGCTGCATCCAGTGCTCTGAGACCAAAGACTTTATGCTGATCCTGAGGGCAGAAAAAGAAGCAAGAACAAGGAGCTCAGAGTGAGAGGTGGATGCAGAGAGGGAAAAGCAACCAACACCGAAGCAAAACTTGGGAACGGTGAGCCACCCTTCTGGGGTGAATGGCAAAATTCTTCCTAGTGGAGTAGAATCACGTTTATTTTTCCAGCTGTATTGATGATCCTTCTAATGTATGCAACAGTTTAAACCTAAAGCTGCATTTTATTTTTTCAAGAGAGAGATCATGGCTTTTGTTTTTTTTTTTAAAGAAGTATTTTGCAGTTTTAAGTGTTGCAGGACCTTCCCAGTTAAGTTCTTTTGTACTGTTATTGAATTTGCTCCCATTTTCCCCATATTGTTCTGTTTTCCCCTTGTTGAAATGAGAGACTGGTACTAGAATGTATTTGTTTTCTACAGAACAAAGAATGAATGAAACTTAAAGAATTTCTGGCATATCTCAATTGGGAGACTGGGAAAAAGTGGTATTCTCCCTTGTCTAACCTTTAAGGAAGGAGGTATTTTGGGGTTGTGAATGTAAAATTTTTTTTCCCAAAGGCCATGTTTTAGAGTTCATAAATGTCAGAAAATGATGTGTGTGCCATATGAAGATGATTGATTTTTCAAAGGTAATAATTTTCCCTGGAGAATTACATAGAGTTTTTATTTATTATGGGGGAGTAATGATAGCAATCCCTACCACCTCCCCTGGGCTGAGTACGTACTTTAACTTGTTTATGTTTTCAGAGTATGGGGCGCCATCATAGTCAATGTGCTCCTTACTTTGAGATGACATAATATAAGCAGGATAGAATGTAAGAGATGTTAGTCCACCAGTGACTTCAAACCTTTTATGTGATGCTGCTGTTATGCTGCTATGCTTGAGAGCCAAAGTAAATCGTCCCAAAGTTTTGCTTCCTGCAAGATGCACTTCACTGTGGATGCTATCCTGTATTAGGTTTGGCAAAAGCTTTTCCGTATAAAATCAACCTATATTTGATGGTATGTGTGGCCATGATGGTGTCTGTTTCAGTGAAGGTATTGGAGAGGCACATCTGAAAGCTTTCCTATTCTTCTACTGGTTCTCCCTTTTAGGAGCCACCTTTTTAACCTACTGTTTTAAATAAGCTCTATGGGACAGCTGTTTGGGCATGGAAGATGGACCAGGAATTGCCTTCAGGAGATTCTCAGCTCCCACACCTCAGGACGCTGATATTTACTGTGGGAGTATTTGGAGGACTGTTCCTTTAGGGGTTCTCTGAATTTGAACAACCTGCCTTGACATCATTGTGACTCTGGGTTGCCTTTTGTGTTCTTCTTGCTTATAAGAAATATGACCGTGAAAACAATATTAATTTGTTGCTGAATCGGCCTGTTCTGCACAACAGTCTCTGAGCTAACTTCCAGACTCTGTTACTCAATCCCCCCCCCCACTTCTGCTCCACCCCCATTATTTCTGCTTTGCCAGAATCCTGGGTGATAGGGATGCCTCCGATTCTTGGACACAGAAGTAGTTTTGTGCATGCTGGGATGAGCTTAATGTGAATTCCCCACTGTTCTCCTTATGGAAATGCTCTGGTGAGAGGTATGCCCCCCTCCCCCCCTTTACCCCTCGATACCTCCCTGGATGAGTTTACGGAGACAAATATTTCATTCTATTTTGGGGAAAGGTTCTTATTCAGCAATTTAGTATGCGTAAGGTGAATACTTGCTTTGTTTCACGGTTGCTCATAAAAAGAGGAATGGTAAGGAGGAAATTTAGTTTACCCCACCCCAAATCCCCATTAAACCTATCAGTTCTTTATGAAGAGCCTAAGTGAAGAGGCATCTCCAGTTATGACATTCAGTATAATTAGAAAATTTGGACCTTTTAATTTATTAGCATACATCTTTTTAAAATTAGTTTTATTCATGCTGCTCTTTACAGACAGGCCTTTGAGACAAAGAACCCACAAAGTGTTATGCTTTCTGCCAAAGCAGTAGAACAAAGGTAAACTCAAATTTTTGAATGAAATGATGTCATTATAGCCAGCACACTTCAACAGATGGGAAGTGGAGAATGTTCTTGATCAAGAATGGGATTCTCAATTGCTCTTGTTTCTTCATTTCAAGCAGCAGCTCTTTGTCTTGCAAAATGTTTTCTTCCCTATAACACATGTTGGATTCTGCAACCACATTGGTGCTGACCCAAATTAATTTTCCTGGCTTATCATGATTGGCTTTTCTAGTTTTCTTAAAAGGGTGCAGTGCTTATCTTAAATTCATGTAATTATTATTAATTAGGCCTAGAATAAACTGTACAAAGCTTGCAGGGTAAAGGCAATCTTCCATAGCCTAGCCCAGGGGTAGAAAACCCATGGTCATCCAGATGTTGTTTGGGTGGGGGAGACTTCCCCATCAGCCCCAGTCAGAAAGCTCAATGGTCAGGGATAGTAGGAGCTGTAGTCCAGTAACATCTGGAGACCCCCAAGTTCCACACCCCGGCCTAGAAGTTGGAGGGCAACATCTCTCCCTGAACATTTTGTAGTACAGAAAAAAATGAGGGCCAGGCCATGTGAATTAAAGGTCACCAGCCCATGTCAAGGTATAGGAAGTTGTTCTCAGTTCAAATATGCCTCTTATTTTGTACAGCATTATGAAACTCTGTTCCTTGGTGTCAACATCTACATAGCAGTTGTCCTCTGCTTTCTGGCAGGTGATCTTCTTCATGACTCTAGAAATATTATTTATCTTATTTAAAAATTGTGCTTCTCATGTTATATTTTAGAACAACTGTTTCACTGGCTTTTACAGGTACATTTGTGGGGGAATATGTTATTTGCATTACTTGGGAAAGTGACCTTGGAAAGAACCCTGCTTTCACTGTTTCTGTTTCTTTTGTCAAGTGTAGTCAGCAATTTAGTAGCTGGTAGCAGCCATTCAATCTTCATGTTCTAATGTGAAATTAGATGCAGCTTTTACATTGAAATTTATTTTGAGGTGAGGTTTTTGACAATATTTTAAATGTCTGAATTAATTTTGTACTCTTTGTTGTGAATTGGAGACCTTGTACCAGTGTGTTGCCAAGCCTTACTAAAGAGAGAATTTGTTCTTGATAACTGTTATGTCTTCAAATACAAGAGTGGTGTCATTGGCCCAGACAGCATGTCAACTGATGGAGCAAGGGAGGTAGCACCTCCTCCTCCTTTTCCAAGCTCGCTATCTCAAGGAGGCCTAGGATTTGCAGAGAATCACTCTTCCACCTCCTATTTAACTGCCCAGCCAAAAAGCTCAGACCCATTAGAATAGGTAAGCACTAATCAAAAAGTATGTCTGTAGCTCAGGCTGAACAAATGAAGATGGAAGTAGTAAAATGTACAATTCACTTCGCAGATTTGTTTTCCCAAGTCCCAAAGGTAATCCTGAGGATTATTGGAGAAGTGTCCCAAGTGGCACAAGTCATGATTTGGGGAAGGAGCTGGTAGTACAGAATTGAAGTGCTGGGTACCCTGAGTATGCAAAACTGTCTTTGCACAAATGGGCTCCATTACGTGTCATAGGAAGCCATGTTTTATGCCCCACCAAGAACAAGCAATGTGCTGGTGATTGCTGCTGAATCGCTCCCATTTTGCTGCACCCTACTCAGGAGCAATAAACAGAAGCCTTGGACATGTGAACTAGCACTTGAGGTTTGGTTTCTCCCAAGCAAATAAACCATGAAAGTAAGCCAAGATTTGCACATCACAATAAATCAAGGCTCATGGTTTGTTGCTCCCGGCACCAGGGAGGTTGGAGACAAATGCGAGTGATTCAGGACCATGCACTGAGAAGCTGTTAATTCCTGGTAAGTAATGGCTACACAGTGCAAACGTGTAACGTGGTTAGTGGTTCTTAATGGGTTTGACATTATTCATTAATGTTTCCTGTTTTTCCTATCTAGTTTTCTTTTTAAATACACCTTCATGCCTAGGTATCTATGAATTGCATCCAGATAAAAATGTAGTTATTTGACCCTTTCAGGTGAATGGAGAAAGTGGCAAGAATTTACCTGTTTCCCATCCTCTCCCATGCCCTCACCAATCTTTGCCACGGCCTAACACTAGAGGGAGCTCTTGATATTTTAATTGGCAGGAAATGTGTGATAATGTACCTGATGTGCTCTTCACTTCCATGCAATAAAGATCTTGACTACGTCATTCAGTCAGGACTTGGCTATTGCAAGTTGACAGAACCTTTATTGGGAAATCCAGGGAAACAAATGTATTGTCATTGGGTCTGCCCGAATGTCACCTAGACAACGGTTTTGCTCTACTTTAGTAACTTTGGCTCCATGTGATCTCTGAGCATTAAGTGTTCTGCTTTTGCTGTCATTGCATTGGAGAATGTGCTGAGGTTCGATTGGGTGCCTCCTCACATACAAGACCTCTGGCATGGAGAATGCTCTAAACTTGTGCCTGCCATGTGCTGAGCTACATTTGTGCACTGACCACATGGTTTGTCTGCATGCTGCTATAAAACACTGCTGTAGGTTATAATTAACTACATAGGACACCACTGAACATGGAGGGTTTGAAACAACATGCCATGTAATTTCAAGTAGTCTTCACACAGTGGCTCTTGTGTGAAATAAGACACAGAGGTGGTGACTTGCAGATGATACTCCATGGGCATTTAGCATTGTTATGCCACATGCTAGTTACCTGAGGGTTGTGCAGACAAAATAAACCTAATTCCAATTCACTTAATGGCCACATCCTGCAATGGTCATGTACACAGCATTAATCTGAAAGCTGTCCATATATATGCAGTCTTCCTCATGACTGGGTATTTTGATTTATCCCCTGGAACATTTGTTCAGAAGAGAATTATACACCTAAAGCTATAGATGTCTAGAACCCTTTCCGTCTAATGCTTATATGTGGGTGCCAGTGGGGCGTAGCTAGCCGGCACATCAAGATTTGAGGACATGATCACATTTCCCTTACATACTCAGTTAACATATGAAGGAGATTTGTTTGTTTTTTAACTGAAGAGTTCTCTGGTGTCAGGCATGGCTTGATGGCACTGAAGAGCACTAGTCTGAGTGGTTGCACTTGACCCTAATAATTGCTTTATTCTGTTAGCTCTGATGTCCAGTTGGCAGGATACTCACAACACTGTGAAATAGTTTGCTCTGTGCCTTGGTCTGCTGTGATAAAATGAGCTTCAAATTCTTTGAAAACAAGTTTTTGTCTTTTGGGCAAAGGTCTGAAATAATTTTGAACAGCTAAATGAGCGAACCACTTAAGTCTTCTGGTGAAATCCAATTTATAGATTAAAAACAATTTGCTTGATGCTCTGCTTTCAGGAATGCCTGCTCTCTGGGATAAAGCACTTTCTGGGTTCTTCAAAACACCACATCCTACTTGGACAACTTTAGTAACTGGTAAATAGGTGTTTGTTTATTGTGGCACACGGAATTGCATCCCCTTCTCCTATCATTTTTCTACTGTGGTTCTCTTCTTACCTTCTCCTGGAATGTGCACATGATGAGCCTCATATAGCTTCTCCCCACTCCTGGGCTTATTCCAACTGAGATCTTTTATTATGAGCAGCCACATGGATAGTCTGCAACACCAATGGGATTCAGGTGTTGTTAGACTCCCATCATTTACAATGGTGACTGGGGTTGATTAACATTTAACAAAATCTTGAAGGCCGCATGTTCCCTATCCCTGGTGATTTGCAGACTTGTTTTTTTCTTTCTTTCTATGGACTTGAATATATGCCATTAAATTGGGCTCCTAACCAATTGTAATTTCTGCCAGTAGTTTTGTGAGTCAGTTATTTCTTAAAATGCATGCATGAATCAAGTTAGCAATGGCATTGTCCTGCAAAGAAATGGGTCCCCCAGAAGTGTATTTCATTTTGCTTGTACACAAGGCTATTCTACATCCACACAGTCTTCCTCTAACCCTTTCCCACCCATGCCTCAAGTGATTGTCCTCTTTACCTTGTCACAATGCTGGAGGCTGAAATTTTTTCTGCCTATGTAGCTGCTTTGACAGTGCTGCTAACACCAGCATTTCAGCAAAGTGCTTGAAGCACAGATAATCTTCTAGAGTACATTTTTACAGAACTAGGTTTACGCAAAAAGCCTCAAGCCCTGAAGATAATGATATAAGGAATGCAGGAATTCGGGTCATTCTTGTGTAAATGTTGGGACGAACTGGGAAGTGGTGGCAGCTGTCTCTTGAGGTTTTGCCGCCTTTCTCTTGTTTCTTTGCCCCTGCATACAGGATTGTACTGATGCTCTCAGATGTGGTGTCACTGTGAGTAGTAGCTTGTTACTGAAATCTTGGCCATTTTCTCTCCTTTGGTACATCTCACAGTGAGAGGGTAGGGTGTGTTATGACAATCTGAGAGACTATAGTTTTGCAAGGGGCTCTCAGCAAATTTGGTTTATCTGGTGTGCATAGTTAGGTGAAGTCTACTGTCACTTGTTTTAACTGCCTGGACAAGTTAATAAGCGGTGGTATTGGACCAGATTCAACAAAATAGTTCCCCTCCAAAAGCTCGGGGGGGGGTTGAGGGAACCCCCCCAAACAACATGTGGTTGGGGGGAGATCATCAGGCAAGCAGAAATGCTTGCATTGATGAAGCAATATCCTTAGTACTACTTTGAATACCATCCAATATTTCTATCTAAAGAACTTACTGCTCACTGTAACTAGCTGACTTGGACAGGACGACACGCCTGCAATCCATCAAATCAAGATATAAACTGTGACACACTTAGGTTTACACAAACTGTTGAAGGATGTTTGGAGGCTTGAAACTTGAAGCTCTTAATTTCTTAGAGCAATAAAATACTGCTTACGCTTGGTGTGCGGAAGAGCTCCAATAGTGAACAAAATCTATTCTATCTTGAAGGCTACAAGGTTCTCTGTTCTGCTGTCAGACCAGCACAAGGGAATTAGCTGAACCCTGGAATCTTGTCTCAAGCCAAGCTTTCCTTTACAGTAAATATTTGTATGCTGCACAATTTTCCCAGTACTTATCCTATGCCTTTTTAAGGCCTTACAATCTGTCTCCATATATTGCTGCATTCCAAAGCTTCTATAGATTTGTCTTCTGGGATCTTTGTCAAATTGTATCATATTTCTTCCAAAGTTGTAGTATTCTGCCAACAGTATTCCACACTGTCTGTTTGTATAAACCCTGAAAAAGCACAAATGAAATGTACACATTTCATAAGCCAATTGATATTCTGTTGGAGTATATAAATACTTAGTGGTGTTGCAGATTTCCAGTTTCTTCTATTTATTTTGAACCTCATTAATTTGTATATTTTTGTGATTTTATTGGGAAAGTTTATTTCCTTTAGATAAATGATTTTTCTTGTTTAACTTTCATGTTTAACTGCATACTTCATCTTCCTTTTATTTACAAGGGGGTGTGCGTTGGTGACATTATTATTTTTTAATTAGCAGTTTTGAGTAAAGGAGCCCTGAAAGGATGTTCTTTATGTTTGGTTTTACTTTATTAATTGTTAGATAATCTACAAGGCCATTGCTATTTTATTTTCGTGTTGTAGGGAGCAGGAATTCTGATGGATATGCACTAATTTTTTCTTGAATAACTTTGAAAAACCAGTGCAAGTGTTTCGTTGCTGACGTGTCATATCCAAAATATACACTAGCATGGTTTCTATTTATTTTACAAGGGTTTTGTTTGTTTGTTTTTGGGTAGAGGAGTGTATATGGGAGAACATGCCTGGCATCTATTTGTAAAATAGGCTTGTTTGTGGAAGGAAGATGTAAACTTTTGAGATTCGTACTACTAATTAGCTAGAATGTGGCTAAGTAGAGACCAGCAAAAAGAGCTTCTGCACACTCCAATAACCTGCTTTGTGAGTGTTGTAGCTTACTCAGTGATTTCTTGAGTAACTCTCAGGTGTCTCCCCCCCCCTTTGCCGAAACAACAATCTATTGACTCTTCTAATCTGAGTGCTCTAAGGGAATGCAGGGAGATAGTTGAGAAATAACAGCGGAATCATACAATGGGGTTGGGGGAAGAGGAAAATACGAAGGCAGCATAACTTAACTTCTTCGTGATTGGATATAAGCATTGCACCTGTTGCCCATCCACTGCTGGCATATAGCCCTCTGAGAAGACTGCCTATGAAGGAATGTGCCTCTTGGATCGGACTAAAAAAGATTCCCCACCACAGTATTTTTTGCCACTCTGTTCATGCAAAAAAAGCCATCTCCTGCTGTTTATAGCATTTAGTAATAAGATAGTCCCTGCTGTTTACTTTGTTTGTAAGAATAGCAAAGCATAGTCTGTACACTACTTGAAAAAGCATGTTCTCCATAATATATGGTAAAGGGTCCTTACTACAGTTTGGTCCTAATACGCTGAATGCAAGTATAGCAGCAGGATTTGGGAAGGCACATTAAGAAATTAGTAAACAGTCGGTGATATTCAGTCAACCAAACAGTTTCCAAAAGATGTATAAAACTAGTCTTATACATAGACTCTTTGAGCGTGTTGTAGCCTAGGGTGGTAATATGCTGATGGCAACTTTGCCCGAAAGGCTTACTTGGATTGCCACTGTGTTGGCCTTCCGGCACAGCTCAAAGAAGGGAGATGTTTGAGGTAGAATGGAGTCAGAAGGGGTTTCAGCTGGAGTTGATGTCACAGACCCAAATATTATTGTATGCTGACAAACTTAAGTTAAAGGCGGCAGCAGTGGCAGTTAGTATCTCTTAAAAATAAGGCAAAGGAAGGATGGTCAAAGAGGCCAGATAAATAATGTTATGCTTAAGAAGTAAAATGTAGTCAACAGTCTTTGCGATGTTCCAAGTGCTCCTTCTGCACAGTCATAAATGAATTCAATTTTCTTATGGTGTTTGTGGCTCTTTGCTTGGCACCTCTGCAAGAGCCTGAAAATATACTTGTATTCTGTCTTCCTTGTCTAAGGAGATTGAAGTGGTATAATCTCCCCCTTTTATCCTCACAACCACCTGGATTGCTGGTAGTACATGTGAAAAGGATCTATGGGTCTGAGTAGACCACAAGCTTAACATGAGTCAACACTGTGATGCAGCAGCAAAAATGGCTAATACAATTCTAGTCTGCATCAATAGAAGTATAGTGTTCAGATCAAGAGAAGTAAAAGTATTACTGTATTCTGCCTTGGTCAGACCACACCTGGAGTACTGTGTCCAGTTCTGGGCACCATAGTTTACAAAGGATGTTGATAAGTTGGATTGTGTGCAGAGGGCAACTTAGATGATCAAGGGTCTGGAAACAAAGCCTTATGAGAAGCAGTTGAAGGAGTTAGGTATGTTTAGCCTGGTGAAGAGGAGACTAAGAGGAGATAGCAGTCTTCAAGTATCTCAAGGGCTGTCACATGGAGAAAGCTTGTTTTCTACTCCCGCTCTGGAGGCTAGGACTTTAACCAATGGATTTAAGTTACAAGAAAGGAGAGTCTGACTAAACATCTGAAAGAACTTTGACAGTAACAGCTGTTCAACAGTGGAACAGACTCCTACAAGAGGTGGTGGACGCAGCTTCCTTGCAGGGTTTTAAGCAGAGGTTGGAGGGCAATCTTTCTTATATGATCTAGTAGAGATTTCTGCACTTCATGGGGTTGGACTAAATGACCCTCAGGGTCTCCTCCAATTCTGTGAAAAGCAGCAACCCTTTTACAGATTGTTTCCAAATTTCCCCTAAAAGTGTTGCTAGAAATTTAAGATTGACACAATAAAATTCTGCTGATGCAAATGTAAGAACTAGGGTATTGTTCTGATGTAGTATGCAAATGCCTCTTCTCATGGTCTAATTTTGCTTCTTGACTTTCCAGTTCTTTTCCTCACTTATCTCTCACTTGTCGGTGGTGCTCTTTTTTCTGTCCATTTTCACTAGCTTCAGCAGAAGGAAAAAAGCAGGAAAAAAGCCTTCCAATCTCTTAGCTTGGAAAGCCAAGGCCAAGCTGGTTTCAGGTAGGGAGGCCTTTTACTCATTTATGAAAAGGCCATATGTTTGCTCTTGTGGCTGGCTGCTGTGGGGATGGAATTTGTAAGGCTGAACTTGTAGACATCTGAGAACACTGATCTCTTGCCTACAGCCAGGATATCTTCCAGTACTGATTAAGAGAAGAGCACTATTTCGCTCTTGCTGTTCCTTACCAGTATGTATCCAGCTCAACACCAGATCACTAATAGTTACCAGCTAGACCACTGTCAAGTTAACTAATGCTCTCCAATTCTGCTTCCGTTTTCTGGGCAGGGGACCTTATCCATACAACTCTGATGGCATCACCTTGCTCTAGTATATCTACCTTTAATGCATATACAGTGGTACCTCGGGTTAAGTACTTAATTCCTTCCGGAGGTCTGTACTTAACCTGAAACTGTTCTTAACCTGAAGCACCACTTTAGCTAATGGGGCCTCCTGCTGCTGCCGCGCCGCTGGAGCACGGTTTCTGTTCTCATCCTGAAGCAAAGTTCTTAACCCGAGGTACTATTTCTGGGTTAGCGGAGTCTGTAACCTGAAGCATATGTAACCCGAGGTACCTGTGTATCTAGATTCTATGCTGTCAGGCTGCTGTCTGCCTTCCAGCCATCATTGTTGGGAGAAGATTATAAATCACATTGTATTCCACGCTGTATACAGGCTTTTCTTGTTATAATAATAAGTGTTAGGCAAGCAGTATGAAGGGAGGTTAGGAGAAGTAGATTTGTCAGTGTTAGACAGACATTAAAACAGCTTATTATGAAACCTCATGATTTATTTAGTTTGCAGGTCCATCACAGGAGCATCAGCTTCTCCTGCTGATTTACAGTTCACCGTATTTTAATAATGGAATAGAACTAATTACAATCAAGTGATTCAAAATAAAACTTCTAATACTTCAAAATAGGGCTTCTATTCAGTCTTTCAAACTTCAATGGCACAGAAGTAAGGAACTCTATACCTTGGGAAACAGTTTACTGCCTTCTTGTATGAATAAGAAAGAGAAAAATGTGCTTTAACTTAACAGCCTGCACTTACAGCCAGAATGCTATGCCAGGCCCTCAGAACCATTTACAAACAATATGGATCAGCCCTTCAACCATTTTCATTCCAGGAATGGCAGTAACACAGAGTGGCAGCAATAAGGATGTTTTGCTGAAGGGGGCTTCTTCCTCTACATGAAGGCGCTAGGCCTGTGCATATACACATACCCCATCTCCTATGACTCCATATCAGAGAATAGAACAGCTGCCAGCTGAAACCTTTCACCTTACAGGTTGTTGTTCCTAATTTGAGCCTAAAGTGTTAGCCACAGAAAGAGGCTAGGAAAGGTGACACAAACCTTTTCTCTTCACAAACTGTATAGCTCTTGATCACTGTGGGTTAGACAGAAATACAGTATTAATCTTTAACTGAGACCTAATCAAAATACAGCATGACATTATCTCTTACTAGCAGAGATAATTTCAGAGTGTAGAACAAGCACACGGCATAAGGACCCATTTGAAG
The DNA here is from genome assembly GCF_964234715.1 of Podarcis melisellensis. Lineage (NCBI taxonomy): Eukaryota > Metazoa > Chordata > Lepidosauria > Squamata > Lacertidae > Podarcis > Podarcis melisellensis. The sequence continues at coordinate 44,576,858 of NC_138537.1, forward strand.
GTCGTATAATACATGCACCACATGCCAAGACTAGGGATGATAAAAGCTTTGGGATCTCAGCAGGAGAAGAACTAGCTATCAGCCAGATCAAGAATTTGTGGCATGATAGTCTTTCTTGAACCAGCCCCAAACAGAAAGAGCAGAAGCAGAACTGCACTAGAAGGAGATTAGAGGATTAAACCATTTCAAAACAAAACTTGTGCTTGATGGGGTTCAATTTGACCCTGGAATTGCCACCATTTCCATGCATACAGTATTATATATTAGGATACATCTTTCCCCCAAAAGGGTCAAAGAGTATCAGCTGTGAGGAACTGGTACTGGGCTACTGTGATTGCTGCAGGACCCATGGAAGGCTCACTGCACCAATTCCAAACCATGTCTTGGAGGCAGTTTTGAAATGCACAAGAAAGAGGAGCAAAGGACCCACAAGCAGCTCTTCCTTCCCATGTTCTATAGGTAGAGCAAGCAACGCAGTTAGGCATCTGTATGTGGTCCTACCCTCACTCAGTGCAAAATCCTTTACAGTTGGAATAAGTCTGTAAAGAATAAAGGGTTTCTGATTAGTGTTAATTTTGTTGTCATCCCCACCCCATACCCCAGGACTAGTGGGATTCTGTTCCTGCTAATCACTGCTATAGCCACGCTTTGGCAGGTTGTGTTCAGATTTCATTTCTATTCTTCTTCCTCTTCCTCCTCCTCTTCTTCTTCATCATCATCCTCATCATGGCAATGTGTGATTTCTTGGGGAGTTTGAGGGAAGAGGTTGGGTGGTTTAATCTCACTCACAGAACGGGTCAGCTGGTGTCGTTTGTCAGAATCTTTGAAGTCCACTGATGTGCGGTTTCGGGTGGCCATAGGTGACTCTGTCTCATTGATATCCACATGAGTGTGCTCTACTGTTGACTCGTGTGGCATCTGCATGAAGAGATACATACCATTGTTCAGAGAAGATTAGCATTGTCACATGAGAAGAGCTGGCTCAGTTAGGCCAGTGGCCCATCTAGTCCAGCCATCCTGTTCTCACAGTAGCCAACTAGATGCCCATGGGAAGCCCACAACAGCACGCTACCCTCCTGCAATTTTCCACAACAGGCACTTAGAAATATATTGGCCTGCCTTATCCTCCACAAATTTGTCAATCCTCTCTTAAAACCAGCCAAGTTGGTGGCTATCACTGTGAGATTGTGGGAGCAAATGCTACAGTTTAACTATGCATTTTGTGAAAAAGTATTTTCAAGACAGACAAAGGAATCTTAGAACATTCAGCTCCATTGGATATCCCTGAATTACAAGAGAGGGAGAACAATGTTTCTATACCCACTTTCTCCTTGCTATGCATAATTTTATAAACTTCTACGTGACACCTCTTACTCTCCTTTTCTCGAAACTAAAAAGACCCAAATACTGCAACCTTTCCTGCTAGGACTTGCTCTATCTCTTTGATCATTCTGCTTGACTTTTTCTGGTAACTTTTAACAACTCTACAATATTCTTTTCAAGGTGAAGCAACCACAACTGTACATGGTACCCAAGTGCAATTGCACCATAGAGTTGTATAATGTTGTGATAGTGGCAATTTTATTTTCAGCTCCTTTCCTAATGATCCCTAGTATGGAATTCACATTTTTCACAGCACACACATATGCTAGTACAGTGAGTGCCTGACTTCTACCACTTATTATACTGTTACCCACAGAAAATTTATAAAATTGTTTAACCCTAACCAATGTCTCCCAATGTAGCCATCTGCCACATCCATTTTAAAACTTTTTAAGTCTAATGCTACCAGCTACATTAGAATGTCCCTCGCTCTATTCAGACTTGGATAGTGCGTGTACTTCTCTGAATGTTGTTACTGTTCATCTGCAGCTTCATGGATTTCAACTCACCAGCACATGGGCAGCTCTGAAGAGGTAACTGAAGGGATAATACAGAAGGTTGATGAATGATGCCGCATAGAGGTCTGCGTAGCGCATCACTTGGCTGGCAAAGAGTGTCTGTCGGGAGCCGCTTCGGAACAGGCTTCCCATCATTCCATAGCACATGTCCATGTCATGAGTCACTTTCTAAAATCAGAAGGCAAATTAGACATTTGGTCACTTCAGGGAAGGGGCAGTTTTACATACATAAAAACTATTGCAGGTGAGAGAACACCATGTGTACACTAGAGCACACACACATTTCTGAATCAGAGGCATTGACTGTAAAGAGGCAAAGCAACTGGAAGTCACAGAAAGTGAAAACACCAGCAATATACAGTGCCTTCCAGGAGCATTCCACCATAGAATAAGTTTTTGTGTTCCTTAGCAACATGACAGATGGAAAAAAATAGAATTTGATGGAAAAAAGGGGGGAGGATAACCAAACACAAGAGGGCTCCAGGCATACAGGGGTTTATGCCATAAAAACCTGCAAGACAGTGTGCATATAAAAAATTAAATATCAGACTGTATTATGTTTGTGATCAAAATACAACTAGAGGTTTAAGGCTGCCATCGCAGCCTATTTGTGAGATGTAGCCCTGAAATAGGTGAGGTAAGGCACTGGATCTTTGTCACCTTGCTTAACATACTCAGCTCTGGCGGCAGCGGCAGCAGCAGCACTAAAGATATAGCAGAAGGGAAGCAAACCTCAGAACCACTGCCATGCTCCACTAGGGGGTGGAAGGGAGAGACACCCCAACCCGGGATCTGCTCTCCTACCACAGTGGCTGGTGAGTTTAAATCACTTCTGAATTTCAACATCCCCACTTGTTCTCAGACCTTTCCCACTACTGTAGGATTTTCAGATGGAGAACTCAAGAGAGTTCAAGCACTACTTACAGTTGCACAGATGGGAGAATTTCACATAGTTTTAATCACAGTGCTTCAATGACACAGAAAACCACAGCTACACATTTTTTTTTCCTTTCTGTGAATCTCTTATGGTGCAGGAGCTGTCACTGTTGACCCAAGCAAACCTATTTCCCCTAGTCTCTGCCTCACAGTTGTTTCTCTTGCCTGATCGCTCCTTCCCTGCCATCAGCACATAGCCATTCCAATCCCTATGCCCTATTTGAGGTCACCATATGCCTCTACTACCCATATTTACCACAGGGCCCTGTTTGGGGTGTGTGTGTGTGTGTGTCTGTGTGTGTCTGTGTGTGTGTGTGTAACTAGATATAACATAGTCATGTAGCATTTCCCCTTTTTATAGGGGAAAATTAGCCTCAGAGTCTGAGTGTTTACATGGAGAGAGAGTATGCGAATAAGCCAGCAGCACGAACCCTATGACCCATATAATTCCTCTGCTCAGGACTGCACCTCCCCAAAGTTGCTTTTCATTTAAAAATAGGTTGGGAGACTACCTGCATCTGCCATGTAAGCAGCTTCAGTGTGTTTCCTCTGCCTACTGTTTCATCATCTTACGTTTCTCTGACTCAAGTCTATTTGATTAATACAACTGTCCAACACCCCCCTCATTTATTATCAGTACAGATTTACTCAGCCATTAGGCCCTATGAAGGTTTTCCAACAACCATCTCACTTCATTAGCTCCTCCTTTTATCAGCTCCCCATCTTGTATCTTTCTCATCCAACCTCTCTCAGGTTCCTCTTTTGGTCCACTGCCTGTCCAGCTCCTTACCTCCCCTGTCCCCTCAAATCTCCCTCTAATGAAGTTAGCACAGATTGCTGCACTGGAAAAGGGAGCAAAATAGCATTCTATTTTTTTAAAAAAGTTAAAGGTAAATGACCCCTGACAGTTAAGTCCAGTCGCAGACAGTTTTTCCGGGTCATGTGGCCAGCATGACTAAGCCACTTCTGGCGCAGTGGAACACTGAAACCAGAGCTTGGCACAGAAATGCCATTCACCTTCCCGCCAGAGCGGTACCTATTTATCTACTTGCACTGTGTGCTTTCGAACTGCTAGGTTGACAGGAGCTGGAACTGAGCAACGGGAACTCATTCCATTGAAGGGATTCAAACCACCGACCTTCTGATCAGCAAGCCCAAGAGGCTCAGTGGTTTAGACCACAGCGCCACCCGTGTTCCCCAGCATTCTATTTACTAGTACCTTAATACGTCTTTGGATGGAACTGATGTCAGGACGCTCATTACTGCTGCTATCCAAATGCCTGTTTGAAATAGGAAAGAAAACAATATCAACAGAGCACATGGAAGATAAATGTGAGGGTGGATCTGGGAAAGCTAATTTAGAAAAGCTGATTATATCAGGCAAAACTGATAGGCACAACAATACTCTCTTCCCCACCCCCAATTCTAAGTTAATGTGGAGCCCTTTGATAGAGTGCAGCTGTCCACTAAAAAGGAAGCACTCCCTCTAATGAGTTAGTGGATGGAGTATTGGGTTATATTCTAAAGAGAAAAATCCATTACTTACTTGTATAACTCAGCGAGAAAGATGTCTAAACTCTGAAGTTCTTCAAAAAGGCCTAAGCAGCAAAGGGAAGGCAAAGTAAAAGGATATTATGACAGTGGATCAGCTGAAACAAATACTATGTAGACTATTACTTATCTCTCACCAATATGAGAAAACAGACCTAGCAACAGACTGAGGATTCTATCTGCTTTCCAAATTGCATTATTATTTGTCGATTTATAGAATTACAGAGTTGGAAGGGACCCCCAGGTCATATAGTCCAAACCCCGCAATGCAAGAATCTCAACTAGATCATACATGATGGATGGCCATCTCTGCTTAAAAACCTCCAAGGAGAGTGCACCACCTCTTGTGGGAGTCTGTTCCACTATCCAACAGCTCTTTAGAATACAGTCCTACATTTTGAATATGTTTGCAGTGTCTCAAATGCCCTCTCAATGTCTAGGCAGGCTCCCCCAACACAGTTTCCTCCACATGCTGGACTACAACTCCCATCATCCCTGAACATTGGCCAAGCTAGCTGAGACTGCTAGAAGTTGCAGTCTAAAACATCTGGAGAGCATGAAGTTGGGGGAAATTGCTCTAGGGTTACAGCTTCTATTTCTTGCTCTCCAGTAGATCCTAACATGTTCATGGAAAGTGCAACTGAAAATATCAGCCTCACTCTTCTACACACTTAGTGAAGTGCAACTGCTTTTATATTTGTTTTAACAGTTCTTGTAGGCAGCCTTGAGCATTTTAATTAAAAGGGTATAAAGAAATAAATAACTGACAGATGTCAGCAACTGTATTGACAAGTGGTAGCATAGCCACAGGTTTGTAAACGGTTCAAACCAGCAGTCAGTGGTGGTAAGTCTCCCCAAAAAAGACTCAGTCCAAAGCAAAGAAACCCAACTATCTACAAATAAGTCACCAAACTATCCAGACACTTGCTGCTTTCCCAGTCTTTGATGCACAAAAGCAATGCAAATAATCTTTGGGAAACAAGCCAAGTGATTTTCCAGCTACCCTGTCAAGCCAAGCAACATCAATTAAAAAGTGAAAAAGAATGAACTAGACCAGTGGTTCCCAATTAAGTACTACAGATACCTTGTTCTTCAAAAGCCAAACCATGGACCCCCCTACTTTTTTTAAAAAAAATGATATCTCTATGGTAGTTTTTGTTATGCGAATGGTGCCACAAACCACCTGGGTGGGTTATGTGGACCTCCTCCCCGGGAGGTCCGCATGGCATCAATTGGGAACTGTTGAACTACAGAGTCAGTACTTACAGCTTTTGTCTGTCCAGACATGAAGCTCCTGTGCCAGTTCTGGAATCACTAGGAAGGTCCTCCAACCCTGGCGTTTTTTAGACTTCAGGATATCTCCAAAAATGTGATCACCTATGTATAAGATGTCTTTACCCTTGGCCCCCAGAAGGTCACAGATTGTATCAGAGGAGCCTAATAGGAGGAGGGGGAAAGCAGAAGGGCCAATCAGAAAAGGTTTCTCAGCATAAAAACCATGGGTTCAGTGCATAAACGTCCATTATTATCATGTACCTCCTCCCAATCTGATAGATATAAGGCTTTTTCAAATAATGCAGCTTTTACACACTCAGACATATCATGGTATAAAATAAATACACTACAGCATACACATATATGGTTCACAGGTGGTCTTCCATTCAGGCAAAGCCTGCTATATAGTGTGCTGCCAGAACATTTTTTGAGCTGCAGGTGTCTGAGACCTATCTATTTAAAATACAAGTTGTCAGGGGCTCAGGAGCAGAGGCACAGGAAAGGGAGGAAATGGAGAGCGAGGGGGAGGAATCCGAAGGAAATGTAAGCGATGACAGTGGTCCAAGGTCTCTGAGCCTTTCCAGCGAATCGGAAGACTCACAGAAAGGGGCTCCCATGGTCAGAGCAAGGGGGGTGCCTAGGGGGACACCCCAGGAAGAAGGGGCCAGAGGGGACTCAGAGAGCAGCAGTTGGAAATCAGGACCAGCTTCCCCACCAGAACGCAGTAGGGGGGAGGAGTCCCAGGTATCGGGGGTCAGGCTGCTCACCACCAGCGGGAGGAGATGAGTCAGGATTGGCCACGCCTCCATCGGAGAGCGGGGAAACAGTCAAGAGGAAGGTTGGAGGCTGGGCGCGCGCGCCAAGTTCAAATGTACAGGAGGGCAGCACAGTTGGTAGCCCGGATAGGGAGCCAGGTCCTAAAGCCCGCCGAAAGGAGGGACAGGAGTCAGGGGGTCAGCGTCAGAAGAGTCCAGAAAGGAGGAGACCCCGGGGGGCAGAAGGACCCAGAGGAGAAAGGAGAGACGGAAGAGGTGGAGTAAGGCTAGAGTCTTAAATTGGTGTACAGGGGGCGGAGACTCAGACGGAGCTTCGCCGATCTAGGTTCTAAGACGTAGAGCTGCACGCTGCGGCTTGGAAATGGAAACTGAACTTCAATAAAGACTTTTGTACATTACTACCGGCTAGCGTTGGTCCTCTGTGAGCTGGGACCTAGAGGCAGCTCTGACACAAGTGATGATCAAATCACCTCTTACTTTTTTCCTTTCTTTTTAAAAAAGGGATAAGCTGCTAAAATACAAAAATCAGGTAGCATGTGAGATGTGCATTTTAGATGCCATCCCAAATACACACACATACACAAAAGTACCAACACAAAAGTACCAACATATATTATTTGAGTATATAGTTTTGGAAAATACCATGAGAGATCTTAAAACTTGAGGAAGATCTACCATCTACCACCATGGGACTTAACCTTTGGGGTTACAAATTTTGGATAGGTGGGTACATTCCTTGCAGCTACTAGATTATATTACACTTTTGGCTTCTGCTGACTCTTTACCTAATGTACCACCTACAATTAAATTTCCATCTTCACTAATATAAAGACTCTGCTTCACAAGGGACTCTTATGTTCCACTTACAAACAGATCTGAGTAACTGCTAGTGCATTTTTAAAAAAATGGTACAACCACTGTTGTTCCTTTGCTCCAGTAAGTTTTGATACAATCTGAAATTTATTTTGCACCTAAAACATTCTAATCTAGTTACATCTGCATAATATATCTGGCACTCTACTTAAGACAAATTAAACTTCAGACATTGGGGGGGGGGCTTTAAAATAATATCCAGTCTTCTCCCTCACTCCCTGCTGTTTTTCTTAACATCATGCCTGAAGAACAGTTTTGGAGAAATCAAAAGTTATTCAAACCCCATGTTAAAATAGAATAAAGTGAAAATCTCAGTCCCAGCTCCTGATAAAGAGTCACTAGTCTCATTTCTAACCTAGACAGCATCCTAAAAAGCAGACACATCACCTTGCCAACAAAGGTCCGTATAGTTAAAGCCATGGTTTTCCCAGTAGTGATGTATGGAAGTGAGAGCTGGACTATAAAGAAGGCTGAGTGCCGAAGAGTTGAAACTTTTGAATTATGGTGCTGGAGGAGACTCTTGAGAGTCCCATGGACTGCAAGAAGATCAAACCTATCCATTTTTAAGGAAATCAGCCCTGAGTGCTCACTGGAAGGACAGATCGTGAAGCTGAGGCTCCAATACTTTGGCCACCTCATGAGAAGAGAAGACTCCCTGGAAAAGACCCTGATGTTGGGAAAGATGGAGGGCACAAGGAGAAGGGGACGACAGAGGACGAGATGGTTGGACAGTGTTCTCGAAGCTACCAGCATGAGTTTGACCAAACTGCGGGAGGCAGTGGAAGACAGGAGTGCCTGGCATGCTCTGGTCCATGGGGTCACGAAGAGTCGGACACAACTAAATGACTAAACAAGTCTCATTTCTAATTTACCTCCAGAGTAAACAATACCATGCTGCAAGGGGCCTGTGTAGGTACCAATCTTCAGTTTGCCAGTAACCTGCACAGAAAGAGAAATTCATTTAATGAAACTGTAGGTCTCTCCAGCCCAATTTTCAGTTTTAATATTGATCAATGGATTGATAAATCAGTAGAAAGGCTGTTCAATATATGCTTCAGAGGAAAAAGCACAACTGGTGTTTGCATACGCCAAATGCACTATATTTTTCCTGGGCAGCACCTTTAATTATTAAAAGCAGTATGACATAGGGCAAACAGCATTCGGTGACATAGGGATATGCAGCTGGTCCCCTATTCCTAGAGGCCATAAACACTCTTACACTGGGAATTGTTTCGTGCCTCAAATGTATCTTTGCCAGGTGAAAACAGTGAAGTTAGTCTGGTAGAAGCATATTCCGTACAACCCTTTTTGCATGGCCTGCATACAGATGCTACAAAAGCCTGCTTAAAGCTATACTTCCAAATTTTACAGTTAAAGCGTTGGTTGCCTTTTATGAGCCAGTTGATTCTGCCTATAGGTCAGGCTTAAGCTAAGAATTTTGTTGGGGCCAACAAGTTATCAGTAGCGCAGATTCAGCTAAAACCCTAATAGATTCCCAATAAAGACCAGTCCCACAGAATGGCAAAGCAGGTGGTTATGTTGCAGCCACAGTGAATTTTTTAGATAACCAGCAATTACAGTGAAACTGATCTAATGAAACACAGCATTATTAGGCTCCATATATTTTCAATATGATGTTGTTCTTAATTTAATTCCACTCAGTACATCTAGCTGAAATACTTAATGATGCACTCAAAAAACATGCTGTGTTTTTATTTAAAGAACACAGCTCCTTCTCATATTTCCTTTCTATGTGATTCAGGTAACCCACAAATAGCTAGAAACACATATTCCAAGTAGTCAATGAATTTCAAAGTAGAGAGCTTATGAATTTAGCACTAATGTTCTAATTATTGAAATAAACTGTCCCAGGTTTTCCTCCAGTCAAGCCTAACTATATATTCTATGTATCACTCACCGTATCCACCTGTCTCAAGACTGTGCCTTCTCCAAAGAAAAGAGGTTTTCGCGCATCCACAAGGATGAGGTCAAAGTATGATTGCCATGGCCGGTGAGAATTGCCAGGCTAGAGAAAAATTAAGCAGAAGAACATCTTTTTAAAAGGTACAAATTCTAATTGTTCACACTGAAACTGGCTTATTTTAGTTCTGCAGGAGAGATTGATAACTGTATTCTATATGTAGCCTGACATCATATACAAAACATTTTAGTTCCCCAACACTTCAAATCAGTAAATATACCTGAGAATCCTAAAAATGCAGGAAAGGAAAATTAGCAGATATTTTAAATTTTATTTTTGTTTCTCTGGATTTATATACTGTTTAATCATAATTTAAATAAAAGTTAGCAATTATATCACTACTACAAATATTAATACAAAGATCCAGGCATTTATCAATTACTGCAGAACATCCAGGGCTTTCAAAGCAGAGGCCACAACTGAGAAAGGGACAAAAGGGAACAGTCTGTGTATTTATATTAAACTTTTGATTCTTTTGATTTCTACTACACATAGTAAGTACCTGAAACTGTAACCAAGCCTTAAAATTGAAAAGTACATTATCTTGTAGCTATGAAAAATTATTAATTATACATGGAAGGATTTCAGCAGCACTGTTATAATGCATTAGTGGATATGTGACTAAGTGGCAACTCCTTGTATCTGAGCAAGCAACTTCTACTCAAGCAAGTGCAAACAGGCAAACACCACCGGTGGAAGTAAATGCTTTTGATTTGAAAATTCAGTGGGTTTTTTTAATCACTAGTGACCTCTAGAAGCTGCATATCAGGCATATCAAAGCCGACTTTAATTATTTCCACCTGTTCTCCAATAAAAATAATAAGGCATTTGACACCATGCCTCCAAAGGCTGAATTTTACAAATAGAAAATTAAATTACTATCTGGTTTCTTCAGTACCCATGAACAAAGACTTGACTCCTATTCTTGATTTATTTAGGAAGGAATAATATACACCATCTAACACAGCGTTCCCCAAACTGGTGCCATCCAGATTTTTGGAATCCAGCTCTCATCCAACCTTGGATGGGAGTTGTAGTCAAAAACATCTGGTCAACACCAAGTTGGGGAAGGCAGAGGTATCATTAATGCAACAACTCTTTTCATCACTCACCTTTGGTCCATGTGGAAAATCAAACAGGTAAGTCATAATTTTCTGAAAGGCAAGTTGGAAGCAAGACTTAATTTCTTTCTGGATAAATTAACTATTTTATTAATTATGTTTAAACAATACATTTAAATATACAAATAGTCTTCAGATATACAAATCTAGAACAGGCATTGTGAGAATTAAAATAACATTGCAGAACCGTATGATGTTATTTTTAGGATTTTCATGACAACAAAAGGCATGTCTCTAGCTCTGACAGATATGCAGCTCTGCAAGAACCTCAGTTTTATGTACAGTTAATTTGGAAGTAAGTTCAGTGGAACTTACTCTGAAGCAAGTGTTCATAGGATTGAAGAACAAAAGTTCATTGTCACAGAATACAGAGGGTCCTGCATTCATATTAACATGGGGATTTCCCAGTACATTTGTTCATGGCTTTCTAAAAAAATGCATTTTATGATAAAGAGAAGGTCTTTAAAAAATATTTCCCCCCCCCCAAAAAAAAACCTTGGGAGACTAAATTACAGACACATTGCTAGGTACAAGGCATCATTAAATTAGCAACCAATATTCAAGGAGAATCTTTGGTGCCTCCAACTCATGCTTTCATTATACTGAGCTTATCTAATTCTCTACAGCTGGCTTTGAGAACCTATGGCTCTGTAGATGTTGTTGAACATCAGCCCCAACCAGCATGGTCAATGGTAAGAAACAATGAGAGTTGTAGTAGTCCAGAACATCTTGAGGAGCCTAAGGTTCCCCAGCTCTGCTTTGAGGCAGGGATGGGAGACTTTTACAGACTGAGTGCCACATTCATTCATCTGGAAACTTCTGAGGGCTTCACACCAGTGGTGGGTGTGGCCGGAAGTAAAAGTGGGCAAAACAATGGATGTAACTTACTGTTGTAATGCGTGCCACATTCCAGTCACACAGATTTCAACACTCATATATGAATCCCTCCAGACAAGCAAGAGGCGTCATCACAGTTCAAGGGCACCTTCCAGCCAGGCAAAAGCACTTGAGGAGGGTTCAGAGGAAGAGGGCGGGCATAATCTAGGGAAGGAGGCATGGCCTGGAGAAAGGCCAGAAGGCTGGACAGAGAGGCCTACAGAGCTGCATTTAGCTCCCAGGACTGAGGTTGCGCAACCTGATCCAGGATAGAAATTCAAAATATGACAGCTAACATATATGAGACACTAAATGAATGAATGAAAGACTGATGGGGGAAGATTCTTGTGTTACAGGAGTACTTACATCAGTGTACTTATAATCACTGTTTGTGGCAAGAAACACCTTTCCCACCTCATTCATGCGGCTCAAAAGCAGAGGCAGTTTCCCCTAAAATGGCAAAGATTTACATAAAATACAGTTTTCAGTTGAAGCCCATACCTTCAGGGGGTCTATAAATATCTCAGGCTATCTGTACATACTGCCAAGTTTGAACAATGCCAAATGAATATTTTAACCTGATTAAAATGTCTTCTAAAATCCTAGATGCCTCAGCTGTGAACTGAAATCCTGCATCTTATTCATGTCTTATAATTTGTACTAACGTCCTATTTGGCCAAGTATTAAAATATACTTTTAAAAAACTGAAATGTTGAAAGCTGTTCTACAATATGTAACCAGAAACCTGATGATTTGAAAATGAGAGACTGCAGGCAGCAAGGACTCTTTACTAATTTTAGAACAAAATGCCACTTTGATGTGCTGTGAGTACATAGCATGAGCATTATGTGGAAACAGAAAGTATCCCATGCTAGGTAAAAATCAAAGGAATCCCTCTAAAGAAATACAAAATGCACAATTTCAACTTTTTGCCCCTCAAGATATCAAGACATAGAAGATGCTTTGGAATATTCACATTTCTATTGTGACATGCACTCTCCCCTACATTGTGGGGGTGGGGAAACCAACTGCCCCTGCTTGAAGTTTGGGTGCTTAGAATTCCATTAACAAAAGGGAGATAAAGAGGAAGTGCTAAATTATTTTTAATCAAAAAAGGCAAAATTTGCTGAAGCAACAATAACATCACTTAATGCCTATTTTTAAAAAAAATAAATTGTGAACAAGGGAGTTTGAATTTTCCATTCTGTTTTTTTATCATTTTAAGACTGCATGAAATAAACCAAGACTGGTCCACTTTCAATAAGGAAAGGCTTGACGTACTTACATCTTTCACTACATACTTCCCCAGATTCTCAACTGTCTTCTCCTTCAGTGATCCCTGAAACAACAGGAGAAACCACATGACACAGCAGAAGTAATGATCTAGCAATCTTACTCAGGTTTCGCCTTATAGTATCAGCTTCCATGCTGTCATCGTACTGTAGAAAGATGCACCACTGACACTAGAGTCAGAAAGTTATTTGTGGAGTTTCATGTGTCATGAGATTAGCATTGGATAGGTTCAACCTGGGGGTGGAGAACCCTGTGGCTAATTCACCATATGAGAAACAAACACATGGGACAAGATGCCACTGAAGCGCTGTAATTAAATATATTCTGAAGTAAACGTGAAGTGCAAAACAGAATAGTTCAGAAAACACATGGTGACAGAGTTCAGTTGCTGAAGCAAAGGGGTGGTGTGATTCCTGTGCAATGTGCAGATGAGTTATCACCTGAAAACTCATGAAACTGCTCCTTGGAAGGGAAAACAATAGCATAAATATAATAAAGTGAAACAGTGATGGCTTTTAAGATGGCTTGCAGCAACAGCCTGTCTTGTCAAGAGGGGAGGGGAGGAGTGGGGGGGTGAAAGTAAGCAGCAGGATGGTGGTGATAGAAGGAATTATCATCCTTGTTTACCAACCCCCCCCCTTTCCAATCATATTGAATCATATTGCTAGTTGGCATTTAATACTTATTCACTGGCTGCCAAAGCAAATATAACAATGTTCAACTCACACTATAATTCAAAATGTTAAGAATTAAACAGACTACGGTTAAAAAAATATCCCAAAGTGCAAGTCACCTTATAGTGAACCCAATCCACAGCATCTCTCACATCTTGGAACATACTTCTGAAGGACATGAAGAGGTCTCCATCTTTAAACCCTGCTTCACAGCTGTGAGAAAAAAGGAAAAAAGCACGGAATTGTTGTAAAAGTAGGTTAGCAGCTAATAAGGAGGGTGTATAAGGCCTGGGAATCACCGTACAACTGGAAACACCAACAGTATTGATAGCTACATTGATAGTATTGAAAGCAACCAAACCTTAATCCCACTAATGTTAGGTGGATTCTTGCTTGTATGTTTTGTGCCAGTTCATGAATAGATATATCATCTCATTTCCTGTCTAATCAGCATGGCATCTGTTCTTAGAGGCCAAACCAGGCAGGAAATGGGATGAGATAAAGGTATAGGCAGGATGTGTGCATGCCTGAATCTAGGTTGGTACATGTTTCTGTATGCAAGAGAGAATGAACATACATGGATGATGGCTAGATGAAGTTGAGGGGCTGAAGATTCAGAGGGACATGTGAATGGATGTACAAATGAACAGAGAAAAGGTGTAGCTCCACCCACTTTTATGGCTTTGGCAGTATCCATCACATCAGCTTCTAATCCCTGAAAAGGTAGACCACTCTTGTGCTAAATGATCATATTCACCTGTGTATGATGGACCCTATGAGTCCTGCCAGGGTTTAAATCACAAACTTTACCAACATAAACAATCCCTAAAGTACTTGTGGTTGCTGTTGTCATCAAGCTACAGATAAGAAGATCTGAATTTGTCCTTGCACACTTGCAATGAGAGACAATGATGGCTATAGCGTCACATGCTGGATTTCATATAACACATGAGACACATGCTCACCTTGAATACCTATCACAGTTCGTAAAGAAATCAACCAGGCAAGCCAACAGGTAAGTCTCTGCAAAGAAGCAAATAATATACATTAAATGAAGAACTGGATAAAGAGACACTCATGTAATTAATCTAAACCAAAATGACATTCCTAATTTGTCATTTGAAATTAACAGTAATATACCTACGGATTGTCATGACACAATCCCCACCATCCCCATTAGAGTTTAAGGTCTCACCTGGTAGGTTGAACAGTGTGTTTAAAATGTAAAACCTGTCTGTGTCATCTCTCTGGATGAATTTATTAGGGTACTGCTCTCGGATATCTGGCCTGAAAAAGGTAAGGGACAAGGGAATATGCCTATTAATGATGTCTAATCATAATAGTTTCTCTAAACAGCTATGTTAACTCCTACTGGGTCAATAAGACCAATGAGACCAATGAGAAAGATCTCCTAAAATGTTGGGATTCAAGGAAAGGTTTTAATGAGAACACTGGAATAAATATAATATGGCCTCCTTTCTACTACAGCAAAATGCGATACTTCACACAACTTCATCCACAGAGAGGAGCCTATTCCCTCCAGCTCTTGCTTGCTCAACTGATCGCAGAAGAATTCAAGAACTGGGGTGATCAAAACAAAACAAGAATTGTGTTTCATTTGGACAGCATGCAACTAACCATCAACAACTCTGTACAATTCACACATAATATTCTACTTAAAAAGAAGTAGCAGCAGCAGCAATGTTTCAATGTTTAGTAAGATTTCATGTCATCATACAGCCAAAGACAGAATACTGAAATGGATCCTGTTGACCTAATAAAGCCTTACACAGCTCGGGACCTCAATACAGTGGTGCCCCGCAAGACGAACGCCTCGCAAGATGACAAACCCGCTAGACGAAAGGGTTTTCCGTTTTGGAGGCGCTTCGCAAAACGAATTTCCCTATGGGCTTGCTTTGCAAGAAGAAAGCCCATAGGGAAATCTCCGGGGACCTCTTTTAAATGCTGGCGGTGGGGAGCAAAGCCTTCCCCCCCCCACTCCGGCCTTCAGAAGAGGTCCAGGAAGACCGGCGGGGGCCGAAAGGCTTTGCTCCCCACCGCCAGCATTTTAAAAGCAGTCCGGGATAGCATGGAAGCGCTTCCCGCTATCCCGGATGGCTTTTGAAGGCAGGCGGGGGGGGGAGCAAAGACTTTTGCCCCCCCGCCCGCCTTCAGAAGAGGTCTTGGACCTCTTCTGAAGGCCGGCGGGGGGCAAAAGTCTTTGCTCCCCCCTGCCTGCCTTCCCAGGAGAGCGGAGAAACCAGGACCTCTTCTGAAGGCGGGCGGGGGGCAAAAGTCTTTGCTCCCCCCTGCCTGCCTTCCCGGGGGCTTTTAAATCGCCCCGGGACAGCAGAGAATTCCTTCGCTGTCCTGGGGCGATTTTAAAATGCTGGCGGGCGGCAGCGCTGCCGCCCGCCAGCATTTTAAGATCGCCTGGGACAGCGGAGAAGTCTCTGCTGTCCCGGGAAGGCAGGCGGGGGGGGGGGAAGCAAAGACTTTCGCCCCCCGCCGGCCTTCAGAAGAGGTCAGGGGACAGATTGTCCCCGGACCTGGTCTGAAGGCGGTTTCCATAGGAACGCATTGATTGATTTTTAATGCATTCCTATGGGAAACCGTGCTTCGCAAGACGAAAAACTCGCAAGACGAAAAGACTTGCGGAACGAATTAATTTCGTCTTGCGAGGCACCACTGTACCTTAAGGACTGCCTCTCCCCATACAAACCAGCCTGGACCCTGCACTTGTCATCTGAGGCCCTTCTCTATGTCCGCCCTCCCAGAAAGGTTCAGAGGGTGGCAACAAGAGAACGGGTCTCTTCTGTGGTGGCTCCCTGATTGTGCTTTTTATTATGTTTTTATCACTGATGTTCTGTAATGTGTTTCTAATATTGCACACCGCCCTTAGATCTTTTGATAAAAGGCAGAATCATCATCTCAGTGGTAGAGCATGTGTTTGCATGCAAAAAATCTCAGGTTCAATCCCCAGCATTTTCAGGTAGTGCTGAGAAAAACTTCTGCCTGAAATTCTGGAGAGCAACTGCCAGTCAAGATAGACCACAGTATAATAGGTTCCTATGTTCCTATAGCTGGGCTCAAAATGGTCTAGTCCCAGGTCATATTATGATTTCTAAACAACACTTAAACCATAGTTGTCCCGTTTGGATAACACAAGAAATTTGTTTAACAAAGTTGTGCATTCAAGGGCCAAGAAGAAAATATGTGGACACAAGGCTTGTTCTTGGCCCAATAAACTGATGCACTGAGGTGAGATTGTTACATCTGAACCAGGTTTGTATGCATTTTTTCCATATTCACTTAAGTTAGTTTCCAAAGGTTAACCAAGTTTCCAAAGTCATTAGAATTTATAAGACTCCAAAGTAAGAAAAACTGGCCTGCATAAGGATTTGGAAATGTTACAGCGTAGGTGATCCCTGAAAGCCCAATTCTATATATAAATTCAGAGTTTCTACCAAGTTCAGTGGAACATATCACGCCCCGTTGTACATACAGATTGCAGCCTTCCTTATGTGAACTGCCTATATTCACAGTACTTACCCCCTCATGAAGTTAAAGCCATGTGCACACACCAGGATGTTCCCATAGGCATCGACTTTCAGCAAATTTCCATAAAGGGAATCAAATACCAGGCCTCTATTAATAAAGAAGTGCATTGATTGATATAAGCATGGTATACCAAGCAGTGGACAGCAAGACTTTGAAAGATAGTCTATTGGAATGGCATACCTGAGCCAGTTCTATCATGTTCTGTCCAAACTAGAATCTGACCCTAAGGAGGACACTTTGCTGACAGAGTCCCATTGAACTTTTGTTTAGCTGCAGAGGAAAAAATAGTCTGCATTGCCCAGTTCAAATGTACAATTGATCTCTTTTCTTATCATTAGCTCATTTATCTTAACAAAAAAGCTGAATTACACAATCAGCAGGCACAGGTGCATAGCTTAAAAAAAAAAAAAACCTTAGTTCTCCCACCTACCCAACTGACCAAGAAGAGTAACTACATAACTGGAGCTGGCAGAAGTTTCATTGGACAAAAAAATCTGTCAAATCAGACTTGTCTTGTTTAAAACTAAGTATCGCCTCAACATCAGATTGTCCACCCTACCTGCTTGTTGGAAGACTACTCAGAGAATGTGTGTGAAGCACTGTGAACTCACTGTGAACTATAATACAAGTGTTATATATTTATTACTATTCCTTTAAAGGACTAAAACCTTTTGGACTAAACTTTATAAAAGGTTAGTTAACACCAGATGTGCTTTTGCTACAGTAAACAGGAAAAACTAAACATAACTAAGACAGTTCTCTGTGTGTGAATGTCCTAACTGCATGGAAAGGAGGTGTGGAATGTAGGAGATGAGGAGTGTAGAACTTCTCAGCTAAGCTGTATGAAAAGAGTTTGGGGAGAAGGACTGCTGGAACACAAATGGCAAATGGAGGAAGAGTTCATCACTCATGCCTCTAACACCTTAAGACATCACCACCCTTTTCACACTGGGATTATTTAGTTTGGCTCCAAGCAATCCTCTTGCCATTGAGTAAGTGGCAGTTAAGACTTTCAGTCACCACTTCTCTTTTCCCTTGAGGAAAATTGCCCGTCTACAAAGTTTACACACTGGGTACCTCCTTAGAAAGAGCTTTCCATGTCACATCTTCCCTCTCTCCCATTTCTTTATAGTTTTTTTCCACTTACCCACAATGTGACATTGTCACATGGTGTGCTTCTCTGCCCCCACTCCACATCACTAGCTGCTGCTTGGCACAGCAGAGAGGAAATGCATGGCATTGTTAGTTTCACTTTCAGGTAAGTGAAACTGCACATTCAGAGGAGAGAGGTGAGAACATGATTCAGGGAGACAGTTTTTGGCCGTTGGCCCATGTCTGCGGCAATGTGTAGTTTGGCCCTGAATGTGAGACAGCAAGGAAGCAACAGCCATACCAAGTAACCTCAAATGCTAAAACAACCTTGTTCATAAATTTCCAAAAGTTACTAGTTTATAAAAGTTTTTATTCCTAAGAGGGGCTGGTTTCCCTTTCACCAGCATTTCTTATCAGTAAAAACTGTTGCTGGCAAGAAATACAGCAGGCTGGTGGTTGAGAAATGGAATGATCCCTGGCTACTCTGCTAGCCTGATTCGTTTCTATGTTGAGAGTGCAGGAAAATGCTTTTTCTCTTGCATGTCCGGCACAGTGGACTAAAGACAGGGCGATGGATAATCTGTCATTATTCCAGCATACCTGATTTCTGTGCTGAACATGCAGAAGGGTTTTTTCCCCCTGCTGTGCATCCATTCCAGATGCAGAGCAGCCTGATAGTGAAAGAATGAATTGTGCTCTCCTATCACATCCAGCACATACTGTTTCTATGCAAGCAGTTTCGCCTTCTGCACATCCAGCACAGAAGCACAATGAGCCAACAGAAAAGTGATAGATAACTTGTTCTCACTCCCTGCCAGATTACTTGATTTCAATGCTGGCCAGGGAGGAAGGAAGCAGCATGGAAGCAGATCAAGATGGCAGGAAAGGGATAGCGCAATCTATCCCTCCTCCGTCAGCCCACTCATTCCATGCACTTTCCTGTGTAAATAGTCAAATAAAATGTTGTGCTAATATTTTTGTTCTAAAGTCAGCAAATGCCCTTACAAGTAAGGAGAAACCCAAGTAGATTTAGAACAAGCTACGAAGTGACTCTGCTTGCCTGTACCAAGATTTATTAGCCTGTTTTGGAAGGGCAAACATACACAGCTCTAAGCATGTTCATCAGTGAAGATAGCCTAAGCTGTCCAAGGTGGTGACATAGTAGTGCCAGTGCTTCACAATGAGCCTAGGTCACTTTACCCCCAACCTTTGCCCACATTCTACTGTACCACTAATAATTTTCAAAAGCATTTGCAAAGACTGGATAAAACAAAAATATACCACAAATTTTGTATATGTATCAGCATAATGGGCTTGCCATTTTGCCCCTTAATGGCCCACTTACTAAAGCTCAATTCACATGCTAATTTTGTGCTGTTACAGAAAGAACTGTGAATTTCTCTGTTGGTTGACTTTTCGAAAAAGCCTTGCAAAAATCACTAAAAGTGGCCTTCTCAAAAGTAAACATGTGAATTGGGTCTACTAAAGGTGCCAAAATTTGCTGACTTTCCCCCTAAATCATTCCATAAATAGTTTTGCATTCCTTTCAGCTTTTGCTAAACTCACTGGCATGTTTCAACAATGCTTCTGTTGCAAAAACTGGTCAGAATGCAAGACAGAAGTGTGGAAAGCTCCATATATGCATCACAACTTCTGTGGGCTCTCTTTTAAAAAGAATCCCAGGGTTGGCAAGTGTGCTTCTCCCAAAACTCAAGGGGAACTTAGGAGCTACCTCTAACATAAATGTGAAGAGGTGCTGCCTTGTGGGCAGAAACACAGGAAAATCTTAGTACATATAAGGAACTGCCTAAAGAAAATCTGCCAAGCCTTACATATTTTATAGGTATCTACAAATATTCTGCCTCAAATAGTTTAATGCAGGACTTTTTAAGCAGCCCAAAATTTAATTGAAATTCATGTTTGCATAAATTAGGGATTGTTTCCCCCAGTTTCTAACTATGTTCAGGTTTTCCTGGTATGCATTTCACTTCCAATACATTTACCACTGGGTGTCTTAAGACAAATTCTCTGCTGACAAATCCACTTCAACTAGCAAGAACCTCGTGCAATTAAATCTGCTTATGTATTACTGAACAACAGCATGCTAAAAATAGAACTCTTTAAAAACAAACAAACCAACCAGTAAGTGGCATATACATAATTTTGTAGCTTACAATTATTTACCTGGTAGGGAATGTAGGATCATAGACAAAACTAAGCAGCTCTTGAGGGTATCCAATTGATACTAGCCGTTCAACTGTCAAGTCAAATCCAAGGGATTCATACTCTGGAGATTTATATACTGTGAGAAGATGTGAAGAAGATTTTGGTTAGAAAATACAAGCAACACACACATCCTATCTAAGCAAGGCAGAAAATGTATATTAACTTTGCCATTCTTCTCTGGTTTAATGTACAGTTCAGCTGACATACAAGGAGAGTGGTATTTAACACTGGTCTGGTTCACATCTCACAGCGAGCCAGAGTATGACATACTGGGACTTTGCAAACATGCTGTTTCATAGCTAGGAGTTCACACCTGCTTTGCCTTCTTTGGGTATTTTAGGCCAATGTGGGACAGCAGCTAAGCTAAAGTTTGGCTTGGTGTGTCATCTGAATCCAGAAACATGGTTACATTACCTCCTCTTTAATGACAACCTATAACCATAGGACAAATCTTGGCTACAGATTGGAGTTATGCAGAAACATTTACCAAAATCCTTGTTTCGGATACAAGCTAAGCTACTGCACTAACCTATGGTGCCTGGGGGAAATCAAAACTGCTTGATCTCCTCCTCAGGAGCCAGCAAATTTGCACTGTGGTTTGGCTTAGAGCAGTGGTTCCCAACTTGGGGTCCACGGAACACACCCAGGGGGGCCGTGTCCCCATCCCTTGCCTCCTCCCCCAAAAACATTTTTTTGTCATTTTGCATGGTGATATCACAAATTTTATGGTCTGTTTTAACACACTGCGATTTTAAATATATATTGGCCAAAATTGATTTTGAAATCATACTGCGACAACTATTTTGAGCAGGCAATACGTAGCAGTATAAAGGGAGAAGAGGGCAGCCTTCTTCTCATGCTGAGGGAGAACAGGGCAGCTAATCGCCCTCACTTCAAGGCACTACCTTCCCCTGGTACTGAGGCGGAGCAAATTTTCTCAGTCAGCAGGAAAGCAGCAGCAGCCACAGTGGACTTGCATCCCCCATCCCCATCCCCTCTCACTCAAACCATGTGGTGGAGGTGTCTCACCTTCTCTCTCCCCCCTCACACCTGATCTCTGTGACTGTTCCTTCCCTCATCCCCATGCCTGATCTCCAATTTCAGACATTGTGATATATAGGAATATTGCAATGTTTAGCTGCTGATATATCATGATGCTGAAAACCAGATATCGTTTTGTTAAAAAAATTGTGTTGCAGTAATGGGGTCCTCAGTAATTAGCTAATTGGGAACCATTGGCTTAGTATGTTAGGCAAGCATGACCTTTGACAGACATAGCTGCCAGGATTCACCAAACAAACCCCATCAGCAGAAAGGCTTCTGCTTGTACAGCAGGGTTTCCCCCTTTCTCTCCCTGAAATTGGCTTGGGGGGTATCAGAAAAAACCCCAGAACAGTGTGCACAGGGAGGTTGTTCCATCTGACAAGCTGATAGCCTTGCGCAAGTGGAACATTTAAAATAGCATGATGTTGAATTCCACCCAGTGATTTTAAAATTTAATTTTACCAGGAATGCTCTGCAGAGTGGAAATACAGTTCATATTTCAGCGACAGAATGCATCAAATAAAGCATTAGTTAGTGCCTCAGGGGAAATATATTCCAAACAGCATTATAACACTCACCTTATTTCACCTCTACATACAGACATCAAAAGAGCATGAAACTTACGGCCAATGGTGAAAGTCAGAATGCAATTATGAATCCTAATTTTAGATCAAGCATCTAGTCAGGAGGTGTTTAAGATAATAATTTAAGTTGCCGTTTGCTAAAGGCCAGCTATCAGGTTAGCTTGTAGTAAGTTGCCACCCTTATGGTAACCTGCAGCTACTAAGCACCCTCTTTACCTTCTAACCAATTATGAAGCCATCATCTTCTCCAATTTTGCAACCTCTTGTGTGTCCCCCTTTCATCTTCACCCCCACATCCATGCCTCCTATTCCCTATTTGCAACTACTTTTGCACACACTCCATTAGCACCCTGACCCCCTTTTTCCTACCGACCTTTTTCCAACTGTCCTTTGCACACAGACTACCCCCCATTTCCATGTCTCCTCCTTTCTTCTATTCTACAGACCCCTTTGCACACACCCCCTCGGATGATATATGTTACTGTCTCTTTAATGTTAATGTCCATTAGTTAGTTCAGTTAGAGAAAGTTAACTTCAGTCAATGGATGTTCTACATTATCTGGGTGTTTGCTTGTTAATAAAACATCTGTTTTACTACACTGAATCTGGAATTTCACGTTGAAGACAACACATGGTAGATTTTGGGAGTACAGTGGTACCTCGGGTTAAGAACTTAATTTGTTCCGGAGGTCCGTTCTTAACCTGAAACTGTTCTTAACCTGAAGCACTACTTTAGCTAATGGGGCCTCCCCCTGCCGCCATGCAGCTGAAGCATGATTTCTGTTCCCATCCTGAAGCAAAGTTCTTAACCTGAGGTAATATTTCTGGGTTAGCGGAGTCTGTAACCTGAAGCGTATGTAACCCGAGGTACCACTGTACTGAGGAATACGTGAGGGCTCCACTTCCTTTATCTCTCCCATATGAGGCTGCTGAGTAATTGAAGAGGGAGAAAAATGAGTACGTTGAGAAGAGAGGAACACTAGCATTTCCCCCTTCTTTTCTCCCAATCCTCTTGCTCCTCCACAGCACTGAAAATGCCCTCTTCAACCCAATTTGCTTCCATCTGCCTATTACCAGATCCTTAAAACCATGAGCAGTGCCAGAGAGGGTCAGTGGGGAAAAGACTTTCTCCCTCCTTCTACTTCCCACCCATTGCTGGACTCCTCTCTTTAACATAAACTGATATCTTTCTTTCAGGTATCTTAACATGTAGGACACAACTCACCCACCTGGAAATTTACTTTGCCCCTCCTGTCCCCATAATTTTTTTCTGGTATTGCCACTGCCTAAAACACACATTCTCTGTCTCTTTTTCTCTCACACGCACCCAGCCTACCTCCTCTCTACTGCCCATACACTTCCCTATTCCTCTGAATGCGATCTTTACCCCCAATTCCACTTGCCCCATCCTCAGTTCCAGCTCTCTCTTCTCCCCAGTCTGTCTCCAAAGGACTAAAACTGTCACACACAGAGATACCCTTCCCGCACCCCCAGCCTCAAACCCCCCAAAATAATTTACTACAGACACAAGTCCCCTTTTTTTCTTCCTGCCTCCAGCCCTGCCTTTAGAACTTTGGGAAAGATCCACTGAAAAGAGCACAATAACAAACTAGTGCAAAAATAGTATAGTGATATAAAGCTTACATTAGAAACACATATAGTGCATTTGTCTTATTCCAAATACCTTCAGTAGTTCAGTTCCACATGTGATTCACTATTACGCCTTGGTCTTGGTTTTTGCAACATACATGACTATCCAATTACACCTCATTCCGTATACACATCTGCACCTTATCTAAGATTTAGTCAAATTACTGATCATTTGCAATTTACTGCCATTATGAAGCCATCCTGTTTAACAAATGGAAGGTGCTAATTGATTATCCAATCCTAAAGCTGTTTCCAATGTAGTATGAAATTATTGTCAAAATGTAGTACGTACAAGTTATTGTAGAACTGGTGCAAAGTTGTCGCACAAAACAAAACACAGGTAGATAACCAAAGACTGTTGTACAGTAGATTGCACAATAATAATAAGCTGTTGTGCAACAGAATGCACAACAAGAATCCACTGTTGTGTAATAATTTTCCACTAGTGTAAGTGTTGCATTTGATTACCTTTAAACTCTGTCTTCTGCTGGTGCAAGAGTTCTTGCATTAGTGGACAAGGAAGGCTGGATATGGCCCCTAGTAATGTGGGCAGCTGTCATGGAACTACCCTTGGTAGTGAGAGTGTTAAGGAACAGCAGTCTCTGTTCCAGACACAAGGAGACTGCAGACATGCATAACACACAGCTCTGCTAGTTTTCAAGAGGAGAAACCCTATTACTTCTTCCTTGTAGCTGAAGGTAATACAGGCAAACCTCATTTTGCGTGGGGAATATGTTCCAGACCCCCTTCGCATGTCAGCTGGACCCGCGTAAAGCATTCCATTCCACATAGCTACCAACACTGTATTTATTATATGGATGTTGGTTAGCATTCTTCCACCTTACCCATTCAAGGAAAGAAATTGGGAGAAAAGGCCTTGACCCACCACTATGAACTTCCTAGTATCTCCTTCAGATAGATCCCCCCCCAAAAACCAGGGATCCCAAAGACTCCAGCATGGCCTGTTGTCCAAGGCACTGATTTGTTTCACAGACTAAAAGCACCTTTAAAGTCATTTCACCTGAAGACTCATGAAACCATAGCCCTATTCAGACATTTACAGAGATTAATGTGTGAGTAGGGCCACATCTGCATTGCACGTGTCAGCTAACCTTCACCTGACACCCACACATATAGCATATCTGTATGGAAGAAGTCTATCTGTGTACATCTGTACATGTAGAGACTTTGATGAAACCTGGAGCCCCAAGTTGCGCTGGGTTCCAGGTAACAAATAAACATTTGCACATATAACTGTTTACATGAAGGCACCCTCTGTATACATTTGCACTTGACTCGTGGGTTATATTAATTTACTGTGTTAATGATCACTGTTTCCCAAAAAAAAAATAATAATGAGAAAATGACTGCAACGTGAAACCAACAATTATTTTGTATCACAATAGAAAAGACACATTGATTTGAATAGATTCAGAGCATGTATGAGCTTTAGGTAGGTAGAATAAGCTGAACACTCAAAAATACCAAGAAAACTTGTAACTGACTATTAACAATGTCAGAAGAGAAAAGACTATTCTGGCTGGAAAAGAAATGAGCACTCTTAAGAAAGTGCCATGAAAAGCTGACTACAACTGCAAAAACACACCTCTACTTGCATTCTGTATCCCCCCCCCAGCATTCCCTTCCCCATTAAAACAGTGGCTTTCAAACTGTTGAGCCAACCATTTTTAAAAACTTTCCTGTATATTGGAAATGTCAAATCACAGGCATATCTAGCACTCCTGCTGCATCTTGCTGTCCTTGTTTGCCTGTACTCTTTTCCATGCAGTATCTCAACCTGATGTTGCAGTGAGTGCTCTACTCCTCCACAGTGATCTAGCCACTGTGTCTAGTAAACATACAACCCTCGGTTTCTCTATCTCCAGAAATACTTAGACCACCTCTCTGATAAGGTGACAGTGGCTGATAACAATAGTGGTGCACATACGTCCCACCTTACTCTTCTGCATGAGAGCTTGGTGCTTACTTGAAACGCTGGATGTTCAAGTCCTACCTCTGTCACATGTCCGCATATCTACTTCTGTCCTAATTAACTTTGCACAGAAACTCCAGTGCCAATTTTGAAAAGAAAACAAATTTAAAAGCCTCAAATACTCTTATTTAATCCATTGTAACTCACTAACTTACTCACTTAGCTTTCTGAGATTTTTAAAAGAATCTTATATTGGATCGCATCTACAAAGTATGTCATGTCAATGCAAATCGTTCATGAAGCCGGTTTGGCAACCCTTTGAAACAAACTCAAAGACCCTATTTATCAGAAATCTGGCAGACTTCATCTCCTTAAATGGGGCTACTGTGCCTGTAAATTTCATCAATTTCTGGCTCCTCAAAAAGTTATAGGCATGAGTTGATATTCTCATTATAATGATAGGGAATACATTCTCTCACTGCTGTTCACCCCTCTAAATGCCCATAGACTATTGAGAAACAAGAGGGAGTTATCAGCATGGGGGGGGGGGAGCTGATTTAAAAGAGAATGCATATATTTTTAAAATCCTAAGGCTAACCCACCTAAAATACAGTCCAATAACTGGCAAATAATTACTGGTGTTGAGATCTGCTCTCTGACTCAATCCATAGAATCATAAAATTGTAGAGTTGGAAGGGACTCTCATGATCATCTAGTCCAACTCCCTGTAATGCAGAAATATCAGCTATCCCATACGGGGATCAAACTTGCAACCCTAGAATTATCAGCACCATGCTCGAACCAACTGACCTTTTTTAACTGAAAAAATGAACTATTTTTTAATTGAAATTTTGCCATACAAAATTTGCATATACATTATGGAGTTATTCCACTCCAAAAATGCAAACTTTTTTTAAAAAAAGACCTACCTCTTCCTGAGTCCAAAAGAAGCCATTTCATGTTTCATCAAGGTGATCTCTCAAGCCCACTTTGTGAACTTGTACTTCATATTTGGCATCCTCTAGATTACTCAAGTTTTGAATTTTACTCAAATACTGTATATATGACTAACGAAGAGAAGGAAGCATAATTGGGAAAATTTCCTACTTCACTTAAGTGACCCACTTGAGTGAGCATTTTTTATTCATGCATATAACATGAATCTGCAGTGTACATTAAAGTAAGAAGATGAAAATAGATTACAAACATCACACTCCGGTTACTGTGACATAGTTCAATATAAGTTTTCCTTTAATTAGACAACTGGGAATGGAGCTGGAATTCACAGAGCACATGTCCCTACTTGACAACACTCTGCACAGCAGTCTAGATTAATCAGGATGAGCTACAAGCTCCTGACATTTTCCTGCAAGCTGTACAAGTGCTCATTTAGGTAATATGAGCTCCCAACCAAGCAAATTACAGCCAGTATGAATGACTGGGTACCAAAATAGGAATAGCATAACGGAAAAAGCATCCATAACTAATGTACAGGTAAACTGTACATTTGAGTGTTAATCAGTGCTTTTTTCCTTAAAAAAATGTTTAGGGGTACTCTCATTTTGACTCAAGGAAATCACCATTTTATAGTTCAAATCGGGGGAAATAAATACAGCAAATGGACAAAAGTACAAAGATACACAAAATGTTTAGGGGTATGCGTACCCCCAGAAAAAAAAGCACTGGTGATAATAAACGATCAGTTCTCAAACTGCTCGATTATTGAGAAAGCTAATTAACAGTGAGATGAATAACTGCAAACTCTTAGTTACAGTAATTAAATTACAGTATTGCATTAAACAACAACAACAACAGGCAAGTGAGATGTTGCCATGCATAATCTGTTGTGAAGTAAATCAGATTGGTGCAGTTACCCTAAATGTACTACTTTCAAACAATTGTAATACAGCTGAAAGACAGTAAGGCTACTGAGAGATGTACTGAAATCGTCATGTACATATGGAAACAAATTGTGTTCTCAAGTTTGGGGTGGTGTGTGTGTGTGTACCTTGGCAAACGGGGCAAAGCTTGAAGACAGAAACCTGCCGACAACATACACAATTTTTGTTCAAATCAACTGCAATACCAAAATAAATGTACTGCATTCAAAATTACTTTCATCCTACAAAAAGTATGAGTTTCCTTAAGAAATAAGCATGTCACGAGAGAAGCTACTCTGCACAGAAAGCTATATTGTAAGGTATAGAATACCCATGCATGCTAGTGTTACCTTTGCTGCCAAGTCCAGTAGAGTAGCCATTTTTATAGTCTTTCTGAAAAAGATAAAAAAAAATCTGCAGCCACTCCAGGTAGTGCAAAATGCTGCTGCCAAGATTTTAACTCACATGAGGCAGATGCAGATGCTGAGTGTCACTCCAGTCTTGAAGGAGTTACACTGGACTCCCCTGTCAAAAAGAAAGAATCAAACTGACTTAAAACTGCAACAGTGGTGGTGTGCTAACAATGGTGTGCTCATTTGCTGATGCTATTGGCTTCAGAAAGACCAAATACTGGTTTACCAGACATGGTTTGTCATTATCTACAAATCCACAAAAAATCTCTCAGATCAAGATTTCAAAATGGATATTTTGCAGGTATCAGGCAGAGGTTGTTGTGTCTGTATATAAGAACAGAGTGGTACAATGTGGATCAGAAATTAGACTTCTGATGAAAATCTGGATCTTTTGAAATCTTATTCTAGCAAAAATAGAAATACTTACAAATTACAATATTAGATCAATTTTGATTTTAATTCATTTTTATAATGTTTTATAATGTTGTACTGTTTTAGTGTTGTTAGCCGCCCTGAGCCCGGCTTCGGCTGGGGAGGGCGGGATATAAATAAAACTTATTATTATTATTATTAGATTATAAATTCTGTATCAAATATCTACTCATGTGCTATGGTTTAACTAGTATGTTTAAGTACTCCTTGCTCTTCCTGCCAAAATATTTAAGTGAGGGCTGGTAACAAGGATAGCAGCATTGTGTAAGAAGTAAACATGGCACATTAACAAAATTTAGACACATATTTCCTAAGAAATATGTTTAAATCAATACTGAATACAAAATGTAAACACATATTTCCCAAGAAATGTTTTTAAATCAATACTGAAACTTAAACCTAACTTTTTGAACCATTTCTATGAGCATCCAATATAATAACGAAATACACCAAGCTATTCCAAAAGAGTGTATCAACTAATATCTCTAAGTAGTATATAAGAACAGAAGAGCTGTCTTATACCAAGTATGGCCATTGGTCCATCTAACTCAGTACTGTCACCACTGACTGGCAGCAGCTCTCCAGGGTTTCAGACTAGGATCTCTCCCTGCCCCACCTGGAGATACCAGGAATTGAACCTGGGACCTACTGCAAGCAAAGCTGATGCTCTACCATTGAGCGACAGCCCTTTTCCTTAAACTGTTTGATTTAGGTCTACGCATTGGCAACCCCAAGATGGTTAAATGCAAAGGGGAGGCAACAGGCTCACATCCACATAATCCATCCAGAGTCCTGAACATGTAATGTGGGTATGGGGTCATGTATATTATAAGGCATATTCTTTAACCTCTAAAAGAAAGGATTGGTCTGTTAATGGGCAAATATCCATGTTACAGTAAAGGCAGGAAAGATAGATATGAGATTTGTGTCTCGTGGGGTATGATTCAGTTGAGCTAGTAAGTCTACAAATCTGCACATGGCTTGAAAAGGAGCAACACTTGCAATCTTATGCCACCTAACTGGGAGTAAGCACCAATTAACTCAATGGAACCTGCTTCTAAGTAGACCTGAATAGGGCTGCAATGTTAGAATCATAGAATTGTAGAATTGGAAGAGACCATGAGGGTCATCTAGTCCAACTACCTGCAATGCCATGGGGCTCAAACCCATAACCCTGACATTAAGAGACTCATGCTCTACCAACTGAGCTATCTTGCGAAATGCGTATCTGGCATTACTTCTTAATACACAGTGGGACTTAACTTCTGGTAAATATGCAATGGATTATATGCTGTAACTAAAATGCAGCTATAAACTATATTTTGAACCACATTTTTGCAATATTAACTACATTCCAATATTCCCATAATAAATCTCCATGTCAGTAAATAAATTACTTACTAGAGAATCTCTAGGTAACACTACCTTTGGGGAATTAGCTATGATATGATGAAAATATTTCTTGACAAAGTTGGGAAGGTCACAACCAAGCACAAGATGTGGGAGCTCTAGAGATGGTTCTGCTTTGTTTGAAATAATCTAGTCTTATACTCACATCTGGCCCTTCAAAGATTACAAGGAGCCTTCAGCTATTCTTACACCTCCAGGTTTTCCATTGTGTGATTCTAAAAAATCTAATTATATACCTGCCACATATTAGTACACATGCATTTAGGTATTTATTCCAAAGTATAGTCTGAGTGTACGTGAGGTCACCGCCTTACAGAAGCTAAGCACATATACCATGCCACGACAGAAGGCAAGATACAAAGAAAAGAAAATGTGCTTTCCCCCCATAAATCTATTTAACTGAGTTCTAAAGATTATGAGAAAAAAACATGCATATATTCTGTTGCAGACCACTGACCAATTTAAAATTTGCAGCAGCATCCATACCTTGTAAAAATGTCTCTTCTGCATCAGTCACAATTTTGATAGCCAATCTGGGAAGTTATTATTTCTTGTACCATAGGCTTCTTGACAATAACCAGCAAAAATAGCTGGATAAACAAGACTTATCACTATTAATTGTTTTGATTCAGGCAGAGGAAGCAATCTAACATGTTAGATGTTTAGTAGCTACTGTATGAGAGAGGAAGACACTTTTGTTGGACAATGCGGCATCTTTCATTTGATAACCTCTCCAGCTGAGGGTGTTGGAGCTACATTGGGCTAGAGTGGGCAGGGGTAATTGGTCAAAATTGCCTTTCCCAAGAAGGGATGTTTCCACTAGTCCAATGAGCAACAATTGGAGATCACCCACTGACTTTAAGGTGCTCAATTATTATTAAGCATATTAAGGAAAGAGAATCCTGTGCTTTTTCTGCTGTTAGGCTTGTTTTCTGCAGTTTTTGGAGTTTCGGCCCAGGTCCAATTCCTCAGCAAACCATGTGTCACAAATTAGTAGTCTGTTAGTTAATGATTTAATGAGAAGCAACAGTAAGACATACACTCTTGTCTAATGACAGTACATAATTCCTTGGGCACCATCACAAACTTTAAGCATGTTTCCAGCTTAAACTACCATCAATGAACAAATTTTTTTAAAGCAGCATCATAAAAAACATATATGCATCCAAATCTGTCATCCAAGTTTCTAAAAATAGCAAATTAACAACTTCTTTAGAAAAGATTTGATGTACCACTATTTGACCATATGTCCACAAGGAAATAAACATTTTCTCAAAATAAAACATTTTTTTCTGTTCCATCCACACTCCTTAGTTTTGAACTTATGTCACCATTTGCACTGCTCAGCCAATCCCAAGCCAAAACTACTGCTGTGCTCTGGAGACCCCTCCAACCCATCTCAAGGCAGTAGAATATATTTACTTAGTATTTGGTGGGAGACTCTCAGGCAGTTTTGCTCTTTACCCCTTCTTCATTTGCAACCTTAAAGGCAATCCAGAAATTCAGCCAACCAGGGCAGAGAAATTAGCATAACAGATATGCCAGGAAACTGGGTTCAGACCCAAGTAAGACAAATCAGAATCATTCCTCAATGTCCAGAGCTGTTTCTCTGCAAAACACTAAAACTGTACTTTGTCCTACTTTTACAGAGTTGTTGTGAGGACAAAAAACTATAACACACTTGGGCAAATTTAAAACTCTGATACAAAAAGAAAGAAGCTGCAGGGGATGGGTCCAATGAGAACTAATGCCAGGGTACTGGAAGAAGCAAAGATCACCAGTGTCAAAGCAATGATTGTTCAACAACTTCGTTGGACTGGTCATGTTGTTCAGATGCCCGATTACCATCTTTCAAAGCAACTACTCTATTCCCAAGTCAAGAATGGAAAGGTTTAAAGATGTTCTCAAGGCAAATCTTTAAAAATGTAGCACTGACAACTGGGAAACACTGGCCTGTGAGTGCTCCAATTGGAGAACAGCCTTTACCAAAGGTGTCATGGGCTTTGAAGATGCTCGAACTCAGGATGAAAGGGGAAACGTACTAAGAGGAAGGCACGCTTGGCAAACCCTCACCATGACCAACTCCTGCCTGGAAACTTACGAACCCACTGTTAAAACTGTGTTTATGGAAGACAATCTTACTTGGCAACAAGTGATTGCCAAAGATCATTTCCAAGCATCTCCATTGGCTTCAGTGGGCACCAGCAGCCACTGCCGGTTAGGATAAACATGGTTATGGTTCATCTCAGCATTTTCCTTAACTGCTATTAAGGCAGGCACAGGGAATTACTCAAAGAATAAGGTGAGGCGGGGAGTGTTCCTGATTTCTTAAGGACAACTAAGAAGGAATCACTACTCCCCTGGCACATAGTATTTTATAAATATAGCACTAAACATTACCAGCATCTAT
The DNA here is from genome assembly GCF_964234715.1 of Podarcis melisellensis. NCBI lineage: Eukaryota > Metazoa > Chordata > Lepidosauria > Squamata > Lacertidae > Podarcis > Podarcis melisellensis. The sequence continues at coordinate 44,608,750 of NC_138537.1, forward strand.
TCAGGTATCTGACAGCAACAACAGACAATATTTCTAAACTTGGAATAGATTAGAAAAACATTTTACTTGATACATTTGACACTGTCAACATGACATACTCGTTCCTTTTCTTTGGCACCACTATATTAAGGGATCAATCTCCTTAATTGACTCCAAATTTAGACAGTTCATATTCCACAGCATATTTTGTTGTGTTCTTCAGTGTTTGACTCCTGTTTTACCCTTTACCACCAAAATCTATACTTACATTTTGCAAATAATTTCCACTGTGAACTATGTGTTGACACCAACATTGAAAATAAAATAAACTAAGACTAACAGTTGACAAAAGAGGAGCTACAGTTGTTGGATGGTTCCTTTATTTGGGAACTGGGAAGGCTGTCTGTTCTGGACTGAGTTATACCCTGCCTGAAGAAATAGGTATGCAGGTTAGGGCTGCCTCTTGATCAAACAACATTGCTTGAGGCCCAGGTGGTTTTGGTAGCATGGAGTGTATTTTCGGCTCCGGTTGGTTTGCCAGCCATGGCAATTCCTGGGCTAGGAGAGCATGGCAATAGTAATCCCTGCTCTAGTAACTTCAAGATGGACTACTGCAGTGTACTGTAAACTGCTTAGAGGTTTTCTTACAATCAAGGAGTATATAAATTTTGAGCAAGAATCTTATGCATCTCAAGAAGTTTAAACAACAACTCCTAACCCTCATAGCTATAAACACTTGAGAAATCAAAACGTTGTACAATATCAAAACCCCAATATAAGCAATATAATTAATTTTAATTCCAACAGTGACAAAATTATGAATGTTCGGCTCATTCACGGCTTATCTGGAAAGTCAGATAAGAAAAGATCTGTCCTATTTTTTAATATTCCAGGTAGTCTCACAAAAAACATTGGCTTGGATTCTAAAACAAGTCACCAAGAGTGTTCATAGAAAATAAGTTTCTTGTCCCCTGCTCCCTTTTGCATTCACACCTGCACCCCCCAAAAGTCTACCTGGAGGGCGAGGGCTTACCTGAGCAAAGTGGGGTATGGTTCCTTGCTGGCTCCTCATGACCCACCCCACATTGTTCAGGAAGGTCTCTGGCTACCCACAGGAGGTTCAGATGGCTGTAGCAGGAAATAGGAGACAGAAAACTTCTGTCTGTTAACTTCCTTAAGTTAGCTTTTTTTAGGATCAGAGCCAGGATGTCAGAGAAATACAAATTTATGCCAAATACTGGCGGAGTTCCACGGTTCAGTTAGCTTTGCTTCCTAAAAAAAATTACATCTACTGCCAAACACATAATTTCTACATTACAAATTTGCCCTGAGTCTGCTAAAATTATTTCTGAAGGAAGCATGGTTAAATTAAGAATACTGTGCATACCATACATTATTGTTATTAGAATTGATAATTAATAATTAGAATTATTAACAATATACACACACTAATTATCTTCCATTTGCTCCATCTCCTGGAAAGTTTATATATAAATTGATCTTACCGTGCGAATACAGAAAATGAGCAATGAGATATTCAAAATTATTAAGTCCTCCTGTACCAAAATTATTAAATCCTGTACAAAACCTTTGAAATTGTATCTGTACTTGCTTGAACATATGTAGAAACTCTTATAGATAATCAGTTTATTAGTCCAAAGAAATCAAATTTCTGGTTAACCAAAAATTTATCAGGTTGTCCAGAGTGACAAGGAAACATTGTATTTATCAGTCATGCCTGTATCTCAACTTCATCCAAGTTGCTTATGGAGCGGAGTCCATTTCCCCCCTCACTACAACACTGTGACATATGCTCATCAAGTGACTAATGTAAGGTTATCTAATGAATATCATGGTGAATCTGAGATTCAAGACAGTTGTTTCCTAAAGCTTATGGAATAAACTTGTGGGTATAAGGAGAGGAAATATTAACATATTTCTAGATTAGCTAACTTATAAGTATGCTTCCACGCAAGCTTACTCAAAAGTAAATCCTCATGAGTAAATCCTACTGGTGCCGTAATGTATAAACTTAAATACAATGCCCTGCCTGCATCTGTCTACAAGTTAATTCTCATCTATGATCCAGCTCTTCATTAAGAAGCAGAAACTAACCACCGTTTACCAAGATCAAAACACCATTTCCAACTTAGCTCTCTGCTATTACTACAATGTTGGCAAACTGAAATTTACACAGCAACATCACTAACCCAGTGATGTAGGCTAACAAAATTAAACACAAGGCAAAGCATCTGAAACATGAAGCTAGCTAATATAACACAATGATTAAATTTTAAATTACCCACTTGTGTGTTTATATGACTTCCAAATGAGTTACACTTCAGCAACTCGTTGCCATGCAAAGTGACGAGAGCAATTAATGTATAAGGACACCTTCCCAAATGAACCCACCCAAGGTAGTTACATATTTTCATATTGACAATGTTGAAGTTACAAAAAAATTCCTTTTTACATTAATTCACTGATATACATCCCTTTCTCATTTGTCAGTACAGTATTAAAGCACCAAATGAGACATTAGAAGTAGAAATGTCTTCAGTAGTCCTGGATTGTTTTGGTGTGTCTAATAATGAAATACTGCTATTGAAGGTTCCAATGTAAGTTGGAAGAATAGTGGAAGGGGTAGCTAAACCCTTCTTCCCAGACCAATTCTGCACACTCAGTTGTCTCTAGTACAAGAGACATTTAATGGAAAAGCACCCAGGTGAAAATGGCTAAGTCCTCATATTCATCTTCCTCTACAGACTGCAGCTGCATTTGGTAATAAACAAAAACATTGGCTGATGAAGAACTACAAATCACTCATGCAAATCACTCATCCTAAATAACTTTCCCTACGAAGGAGGAAATCTCTAAACACAAGTAAGAAAGCACAATATAGCAAAACAGAACAAGGGAATATAAGTAATTATGAAGTATGCAGGCTTAGATGCTTTTCTGTCATAAAGAGAATGTATTTAGGAAGACAGAATGCTAAACTATTTTCATTAACATTTTTCCTGATGGACTTTGAACAACTGTATAGTCAGCCCTCGACACATTAACATAATATACTTGCAGAACAGAAGATACCATAAACAGAAGTACAGTGGTACCTCAGGTTAAGAACTTAATTCGTTCCAGAGGTCCGTTCTTAACCTGAAACGGTTCTTAACCTGAAGCGTGCTTTTGCTAATGAAGCCTCCTGCTGCCACTGTGCCACTGGCGAGCGATTTCCATTCTTATCCTGGGGCAAAGTTCTTAACCTGGAGCAACCGCTTCCTGGTTAGCCGAGTTTGTAACCCGAAGTGTCTCTAACCCAAAGCATCTGTAACCTGAGGTACCACTGTACTTAGAATCTTTCAATGAAAGTACTACCATGTCATAAAACAGAAGTTATTACATATTTGTAGAAATATCCTCTGGTACAGAATTATTGTTTTAAGCTAATATGGCCAAGTACAGAACATTAGTTAGATATGTTTTTAAAAAATCCAGAGGCCTGGTTTGCCAGGTTCCTGGGGTAAGATCCCAGAATGTCTGCCCACTTGTGCAAAAGGAACTCCAGTAGCACAATGGCTCTTCCCGTTTCTCTCCTCCATATTGCAGTCTACACATGCCTCCCAAAACTGTTCCAGAGGGTGCCTCAAATCTGCAGAGGAGATTTGGGGAGCTTGAAGAAGACCCATTGTACTAGAAGAAGCTATTCATGCAATGCTAGATCTCACCCATAGAAATATGAAGTTGCCACCTATGAGCTACAGGGAGCCCTAGTTGATAAAGTATCTCTGCCCCAGCTAAAAATGTGTTAAGGAAAAGCATAAGAAAGCAATATCCATTTATTTAATTAAAGCAACAGCTCAGATTACTAAGGGCCCTGTGTGCTAGCAGCCAAATCCTGTAATAACTTAGAAGCTAACTTCTAGGTGTAGGAAGCTTGTAGATACCTAGTTTTCAGTGCTACCCTATCAGAGAAGCTTGAGGAGCCACAGTAAATTAGTCTAAGCTCCAATTTTGGAGAAGGGGTACATATTACATATAGCTCCACAGAATACAAATCTAGCCAGTCGAAGCATCAGCTTAGGTTTTTTAGTTTTATAGTTTTGTTTTGCTCATGGCAGACCAGCTTTCCTAGGTTATTTAAAGCCAGCAAAAAACCAGGAAGAGTTGCCTTAAAAAAAATCACACATGACTGACAGTGCCTGTGGTTCTGAAATGCATCTGGCAGAGGTAATGGCTACAAGGAACACGACTTTAAAGGATAGTAAGCCTAGCAGGACCAACTTGAGCGGATGAAAAGGAGGTCATTGTAGAGCCAATAGAGTGGTATGCAAACCCCAGATGGGGAACCTATGTTGCACTGGCGGGGCTTGAAGTAAAAAGTGGGAGGAATGGGTGAGTAGACAATAAGTCGATCTGGGTCTTTGGAGACAATAGATGGAAGTGTCAAGGTCTGACAATGCAAGGTGTTGGGCTTCAGGTATTGAATATTGGTATTACAGCCCTTGCAGAAAGAGGAGGTCTGAAACTGCTGCTTGTCTTGGAAAAGTTAATTTATTTGACACCCACTGTGATACCAAAAGGGTTTTTTTATCACCCTCTAAGGACTGCCCTAAATATGCCCTTTTTAATAATCATTATTGTTTTTAGTTTGCTGACTGCTTCTGCAAGGGCTGTAAGACCAACATCTTTGTGTTCCAAGCCCCTGCTCACCATTTGTCCCTTTAGAAAAATTAAACATTTTACCAACTGTTTCCAAGGTTCCTCTGCTGTGATTCTGTGATGCAATAAATTTGTGACCCTCCAAGATCCCCACTTGTCCTTTAATTTTTATTACTAAATTTAATGATCAATAAATAATGATAAAAATAGATTTAAAATAGTGTAGAATGGGAAAGTCTTTTGGAAGATAGCCTTGAGAACTGTAGTTCTCACCACACCCAGCTCTACACTTTGGTCTCATCCATGTTGACATGCAGTCTCAATGCGATCCTCAGCCCAAAAAAGGTTAGCTACAGCTAGAGGAAGCCAGTGAAATAAACATTGTAAATAAATTCGATTACTGAAGTGACACACAAAAGGCATGGAACACAGGCAAAAGTGGCTTGAAAGAAGAAACAAAGAAACTGCAGTATTCAATAGCAAACATTAAGAGAGTGGAGTAATAATTTAGTGGTATCAACTGAAAGGAAAAAAGACATATCTTTAAGATGTTTAATGGATTATAACGAAACCTTAGGTAAAATTAATCGGGGGGGGGGACTACACCAATATTGCAAATTTGGGAACAAGGGGAAGCAACACTACCCAGAGCAAAGGAAAAATAAAATACGATTAAGCTTTAGGAGGAAATACTTTAAAGATATTTATAGTGCAATCCTCTACACATATATTCAGAAGTAACTCCCACCGTATTCTGGGGGGCTTACTCCCAGGTATGTGTATAAAGGATGGCAGCCCTAAGAGACTTCATTTTATCTATAGTGGCAGGGTTCATCAATTAAAGTGAACAGACCTTCGCAAAAATGAGCAACACACCTCCCTTAATGGATGCTTCTATGGGCTTTATGGCAAAGACAAGCCAACTTTTCTCCAGATGTTTGTCAAAACTATCAGGACAGCAACATGTCCCCAGCATCTGTGTGCTACTCAGCTCTTCCCCACTCTAAAATGAATGCTACTGAGAAAAACACCTGCTACCATGAGGAATACCAATCTATTTCTGCTTCCTGTAGATGTGAGGTTCAATTATAGATAATATACATATTCATCATATACACTCACCGGCTAATGTATAATCCATATCAAATCCAAAGCACTTTATTTTTTCCATGGCTAGACTTCTGTTCACAAAAACCCTGTAAAAGGAAAGTAAGAAACCCAATGATAAACATTTTTGACATGAAATCTGAAGGGAGCCTATGTAATAATTAAGTTCCTAAAGTGTCCAAGGATTGCTAAGGAGATTGTCAATGGACCACATGACTTGACAATTTGTTGTTGTTAATTATATCCCACCTTTCAGGATGCCAAATCCTTCCAAGGATCACAAGTAAAAGCAATATACATTAATAAAATCACCACAATTTATATCAAAACATAACAACAACAACAACAACAACAACAACAACAACATATTATTATTATAATAATTTATTATTTATACCCCACCCATCTGGCTGGGTTTCCCCAGGCACTCTGGGCGGCTTCCAACAAAATATTAAAATACAGTACTCTATCAAACAGTAAAACAGGGCTGCCTTCAGATGTCTTCTAAAAGTCTGGTATTGTTGTTCTCTTTGACATCTGGTGGGAGGGCATTCCACAGGGCGGGTGCCACTACCGAGAAGGCCCTCTGCCTGGTTCCCTGTAACTTGGCTTCTCTCAGTGAGGAAAACACCAGAAGGCCCTCTGCGCTGGACCTCAAGCCATCAGGATCCTTACCACAGAGCAGTTGGTGGTAGTTCTAGTTCCCTATTGGGGGAAGAGGGGAAACCTTCTGATATCAGAACTTGTTTCCCTCTTTCTCCTAAAATCCTACCCACAAGATAGCTGGTAGCAGATGGCCCTGCAGAGGTAGGGAAGCATGGCAGACAGTCCAGTGTGGCCATTTACTTGGGAGCAAATGCCATTAGGCTCTGTATACTTATGTCAGAGTAATTTTTTTAAAAAAGAATCCATTTATATAGTTATCCCATAGGTTTTCTGCATACATCAGAAAACAAATTAAACGACAATTAAAATACAATATAAAACAATAAAAGCTATTCAAAACTTTAAAAACCCAATTAAAACGCAGATATTAAAAAAATAAAACTATGAATAAACATGCATAGAACTGAGCTGTTGATCTGCTACAGAAAACAAATTATTAAACACTGCTAGGTGCTATCCATAGTAGTTTTACCTATTGGTTTCCTAACTACACCAGAATTTTTTATTTACATTATATGACATACTATAGAATAATATAATTGTAGAATTGGAAGGAACCCCGAGGATCATCTAGCCCAGTCCCCTGCAAGTCAGGAATCTCAACTAAACCATCCATGACAGATGGCCATCCAACCTCTGCTTAAAAACTGCAATGAAGGAGAGTCCACCACCACTAACAAAGTCAACCATGCTGAACTGGAACATAAACATAAAAACAAAAAGTATTAACTACTCTGTAAAGCTCCCTAGTGAAAAAAGAAAGAAGCAGGTGGTGGGATATTAAAAGGGCATTACATAGACATTTGCCTTCTAACTGAAGTTAACTATGAAACTGTTAAAAATTACAATTACTCACAAAACCTAAACCTGTATTAATATATCACTGAAGAACTTATGGGGGGGACCCTTTGCAACCTCACTGTAACCTAACCAACATATACAAATGAATTTGTTTCCAATTTTATAGTCAAAATACTATTTCACTTGAACATTCCAAGAATGTGTGAATGATATATGCAAGATAAAGAGAAAATCTGTCAGATACCATATCTCCTCACTTAAACCCAATCCTTCCTGGGTCTGAAGCCAGGGCTCTCACTACATGACCATGCCAAAGCTAGGAATTTTTTTGTTAGAGAAATTCCACTATCTGCTCTTCCTTTTCCCCCTCAAGACATCTGTTCTGCCAACAACACTCTGTGTGCTGTCCCTAACACCACAACTCATTTGTTTACATCTGCCTTCGTGCATTCATACCAGTCTCCCTCAGAATGTCTTCATGTGTTTCTACCTGTCCTTGTATTTGATTGGACTCAAAAAACTGCCCTGCTCTTTGGCAATGCATCTCTAATTTCATGGCTCTGATCCATGGTTTGCTCTTGACTTTCCTCTTCGTCTCATACCCTAATGACATCTGGATGATATCCAGATTCAGAACAAGCCAAGATTTACGGCACAACAGAGGAGGAGGAAGGAGATTTGATCCTGCAAACAAGTGCTGCTCTTCAACTTAACTTGTTAAAGAGAAAACTACAAAGTCAGGTATATTTGATTGTGAATATGGTTTACCTTTACCTTTACCTTTATGGTTACACCAAGTATTTTCATGCATACAATTCAACAGTAGACAATTAGTGAACCATGGACTATCAACAGAGATGCTGACTGGCTCACCACTCACCTGTGCACGACATCACAGCACATTTGTACCCCATCTAGAGTAAGCAGTGCATCAGTCCAGGACTTTCAACTATGAATTGTCTGAAAACAGCAAGTATGGGGTAGCTGAAAGGTAGAGCTTTTGTCCCTCTCCCTTGTGCTCTGCTGTCCCTTGGACAACCAGCTAGATGTAGTAGTACTACTCAATGTAGTAGTTCTGTCACTTTTATCCTCTCTAAAAAAATCCAGAAACCAAAATTACAACCACCAATGCCCTTTATGTTAAAAGGTCTTTAATATCCAAAAGGAGAGACTGAATTCACCTAGCTGCATACTTCAAAATACAGATTTAATTTCAGGCTGCACATAGGAATGCTGCACACAATGCCATCAACAATTAAAATCCTTTAATAAGGGAAAGTTGACAAATTGAAGAATCATAGAATTGCAGAGTTGGAAGGGACCAAGAGGGTCATCTAGTCCAACAGCCTGCAATGCAGGAATCTTTTGCCCAATGTGGGGCTGAAATCCATGACCCTGAGATTAAGAGTCTCATACTCTGCTGAGTGAGCTGCAAGGCAACAAATTACAATTATTTCCAATAGCTGATGAATGGATAAATTCAGTACATTCTGAATTTATGTCTTCAGCATTGATAAGAAAATGGTGGTATACAAGTATAAGTATAAGCATGCACCGTTACGTCCTAAGGCTTTGCTTGGATGCTCCATTCAGACTGCTAATATGATGTGGATAATTAATCTAATCTTTCATTCACACAGAACTGAGAGAACAGATGTAAAAAGGAAGCAGGCAAATACATACAAAAAGGGAGAGCTATCTATTACTTATACTCTAAGATATTTTTCCTCCCAAAACCAAGCACTGAAAAAGCAATTAGCATCACTAAAAAGAAATTTGAAAAAGTGAATATTTGTATAGCAAACTCTTAACATCCAAGCTCACGCTATCCTATTTCTGCACTAGTAATCTTACCTCATCTCACTTGGATGCTCCTCTTGTAAAATGCGTAGCTGTCCAATTCAGAAACTTGCCTAATCACGTTACCTAATTTTGTTCATCTATACATAATTTTGCATCAGTCTGACTTGAAGCACGAAGTCTGAAACAAGACTGAAGGTACCACATATCTCCTTAGCCAGTGTTACATAATAAACATCCGTGACTAATTTAACAAGTCACTGGATATCACTGTTCTACACAAGTCCATTTGGAATAGAGTTTCTCTGGCTATATAGCATGTTTTACCCTTAACTTTCCATGCTTCTTCAGGAGTCACAGTTTCCTGGCAAGCTGCCTTATTTGGCAGTGAAGCATGTAAAGTACAAGGGGGGGGGCAGTAACAGACGGGGAATTAAAGTTGACAATCTTAAAAGTTACATAATAGCCAGCATCATACTATATTAGGGGGGGGGGAAACAAACAGAATAAACATTCTTGCAAATATTTCATGATTCACTGAAGACACTGTCTGGAAATAAAGAGAAAAGCAGCATCACTGAATATCCTGCTTTAAAATTAAGCAGAGATATTTAATCATCCTCTTCTCACACAGAATTTGGATCATCTAGTGCCTTTCAGTTTGGCAGAAAAAGAGGGTCACTAAGTGGTGGCTTCTGCATACTTGTAGGATTCTCCAGATATACAGAAGTATATTAAAACAAAAAAGATTCCTTCCAGTAGCACCTTAAAGACAAACTAAGTCAGTTCTTGGTATGAGCTTTCGTGTGCATGCACACGAAAGCTCATACCAAGAACTGACTTAGTTGGTCTTTAAGGTGCTACTGGAAGGAATTTTTTTTGTTTTGACTATGGCAGACCAACACGGCTACCTATCTGTAACTAGAAGTATATTAGTTTGTGTAAGAAAAGGTGACCAATCAATCAATATTTCTCCCCATGTATTATTACATTCATATCCCAGCTTTAATCCCAGCAGCTCAAAGTGGCATACATTCTTCTCCTCCTTTCCATTTTATCCTCACAACAACCCTGTGAAGTAGATTAGGTTGTGAGGCTGTGACTGGTGCAAAGCCACCCAGTGAACTTTGTGGGGCTGTGTGGGGATCTGAATCCTGGTCTCCCAGGTGCCAATCAAATGACACTCTAACCACTGTAATAATGTGGCATGATTATTTAATGTGATTAATTCTTTACTACCACCTAGCATCTTCACTGTACAGCTTTCACGGCATCACTTTACTCAGGCCCTCTGCCAGTCTAAAGTATTTTCTTTTGTGGAACCGACCTCTTTTGCTTAATTTATACTGTTCTGTACCATTTGAAACTGTCTTATGTAATTCTAATGATTTTATTTTTAAAAAATAATTGAAGACTCTAATATTGTAACCCACCCTGGAATCTTATGGCATTTATCAGCGCCATCAGCTGATGGACAGGTGGCTGTGATTTAGGCGGATATGGTCTTGCAGGTCATCTTGGCTCCCCTAGCTGACCAAGATTGACCCGCAGGCCGGAGATTCGCCACCCTTGCATCTACAACTGCTAGGCCACAGTAGGGAAGCCACACTCACACACACTACATCAGACAATCAGGATAAGCAGTGGGAGTGCTTCTGGCTCAAGGAGGGGAAAGTAGAAACTGCATCTTCTTCCCTGTGCTGCTCTTCGAAGCAGCGCCTGCAGCCCCTTTCAACTTCCAAAATCAGAAATTGAAAGGAGCAGTGTGGAGCTGCTTGCAAAAAGATCAGTTTGGCTGCAAGTGCCTGTACCCTCCTGAAAACAGGAATGCACAGCCAAAGCAAGCAACTCCATCTCCCCTCTCCAAGAATGAGGGGGGGGGGAGAGACTTGGGAAAACTTTGACTTTGCCCTCAACTCTGACCCCCAATGTTTGGGGTCAGAAAGTTGTTGTTTGCTTAGGCTGCAAATGCTTCCATATGCAGCACTGGGAGACAAAAGTGGCTTCTCCTCCCCAGAGGTCTTCTTTAAAGAAGCCCAGCACTGAATGCCACACTAAGAAGGTGACCTCCCAAGCATTGGTCCCCTGCAGGAAACGCTAATGCACTGAAAAGTGCTTAGTTCGGGCTGGGTTTTGGAGTCCCAAAGTCAGGACTTCAGAGCACCTCATCAGCAGTGATGCAGTGCTAAAACGAAACGGAAAACATTTCTTTTTAATAAAATAATAATATTTGCATTTTTCCATTACATACATTTGTTTCTTTCTAGTTTTTCTGATCACTTCTTTTAAACATCTAGTACAACATCTAATACAATAGTAAGAATCTATTACAACCATAGAACATCTCTAGTCACGTCCTGTCATATGAAGACTTCCCAGCCTATCTTTGCTTGACATCCTAGATTTTAATTTAATTTTAATCTCCAATAGAAACCCAAATTCTAGTATTAGCAATACAAGGAGAATGTTCGAAGAAACAAAAGCTGATTCAAATAAAGAAAAAGGTTAATTCATTTCAAGTTTCCTACTAACATTTCTTCAAGTATTTCTTAAATAATTGTGCAAATTATAATACTAAAGTCATCTTTAAAAAAATGTTTCACAGAAATGAAAGATACATATAGGAAGAAACAAAGAATACTCTCACCCTCATCTTTATTGACAACTACAGTGTTATTTATACTGCTGCTTCATGCTTATAACCACACCTTGTATCTGTTCATCATATGTATGTTTTCCTTTTTTAAACCTATGAAATGAAATTTGTTTTTAAAAATCCCATATGGTCTCTCTATTAAAACCAGCACCCATAACAGTGAAGTTAGCAGCATAGTCCTATACATATCCACTGAGAATTAAATCCCACTAAGTTCAATGGGGCTTACTCCCAACCAGTTGGGTATAGGATTGCTGCCTAAATGTAGGAGAATAGGTATGTACACACTGGGCAATTTTGTCTTTTCTTCTTTCCAGTATTGCTCCTTTCTACTTCATTCTGCCTGGGCTAGCTCCACCCTTACAAAACAAAGTAGCAAACAAAAATAAAATGCCCATGACTCATAGGTCAAAGCAAGGTTTAATAGTTAATTGGGTAGACTAGATCAGTTTGTTTTTATCAGGTGACAATGAAGTATACTCTGCCTACCAAACACTCTACCTACTATACACAGGCACCTAAATATTCGTATCTGATAAATCTCCTTTACCTGGATGTATCTAGCAGAAGCAATGGTTCTGTTTAGAGATTAAGGATTGTATCTATGTTTTACTCAAAATAAACTCACTGAAATTAATGAGCCTAAGTTAAACATGTTAATTAGCTTCAAAAGGTCTACTCTGAGTAGGACTAGCACAAACTACAACTCCAGGGCTGCAATCCTAAAATAAGGGATGCATGAAATCCAAAGGCCTTTCAGCCACTTCTTGCTAGGCTCAAACTTGAAGGGCAGACATGTGGTTGAGGGAAGAAAGGGGGAAGGGGAGGTTTAGACATGCTCAGAAGTGTGGCAAAATTTTCTGGTGGTTTGAGGATGTGACAGGAAACCTAGAGAACTATTTGCATTTATATCCCGCTTCTTTTTCCAAGGAGCTCAAGCTGGCGGACATTATTCTTTCCCACCTCATTTACCGATAATCCCCACAACAACCCTGTGCAATAGGTTAGGTTGAGCAGCAGTGACTGGCCCAAGGTCACCCTGTGAGCTTCATGGCTGAGTGGGGATTTGAACTCTGATCCCCCAGGTTTTGGTCCAGCACTCTAACCACCACAACACACTGGCTCTCATGTTTCCTTTAGATTCCAATTGCTTTCTGGCAAGCCCCAGAGCACTAACTTTTTAGCCCTTCCAATGTAAGTGCTATGACCAATTGATTTATGATCCGAGGACTGCAGACTAACAATAGGGCTGTCATGTCTATATTTAATACTGATCTAGTTTTTTTTTAAAGAACAACTATGTATTTACAATTTTACACATTTTTTAACAGATGGGGGGGGACTTAATCATCTATTTTTAGTCATCCTGCTTCTTTTTGCAATCCAAGAACTATTTTAATTAAAACATTAGCTTGATCCACCTGTGTTTCCACACCTCACATTCTCTTCACAAGCAAAGCAAAGCAAAGCAAAGCAAAGCAAAGCACTAATCAATTCATAATATCTTTTTGTGCCTAATTTAAACCCCAACAGGACACACCACTTTACAACATCATACTGGTTCAGAGAAACCTATGATACAAATATAGACTATATGTCAAAAGTTAAGCCGAAGTAAATATAGAGATAGTATTAGAATTCTAAACTAGAGGCCTAACTTCTAGACCTTTGCCCCTGCCCTATGGGTAAAGCTGCCTTTTGAAAGCAGAGAAAGGTGAAGCACTTCAACATGGTTTATGTCACCTGTGCCTTAGTGATCCACAAAAGATACAGATTTCTAAGGGGGTGGGAACAGTTTTGTCCTACTACCTTGAAAAATTGCTACTCATGAATTATAAACATATTGTATAAAATAAATGCAAATACCTGAGTTCTGTTTCTTGGCAGTTGCCAGTATCAAGGGAGAACGGAAACCCAACTTTTTCCATTGTTTAACCTTTACTAATCGCAGCTGTTAACCAAAGAACTGTATGCAATAGTCCAAAGGGTGACTAGAAGTATTCCCTCAGAGTGAAAAAATAGACATCATAGCAATTTGGTGTCTCATGCTCAACCTCCTTCCTGTCTAACTACAATCACAGTACATGACTGTACTCCTACAATGGGACCAGCCTCACAATTATCACCAAGCCAAATAAATGACTGGAAGTAAGGAAGTAGCACTCTGCTTGTATACAGTGAAGAAGAGCTTCCTAACAATGTTATATCAATGTTATTTCCACTTTGAAGATTATGGTATCAATAACTGCTTATAGATAGGCAGCGTCTTATTACAAAATGTTTCAGTAAGAAAGTAGCTGTAATTCAGTCCCTATTTTTGTTTATACCATAGGCATTTCCCACAAATAGGCTAGAAGAAGATATAATAAGATGCGCAGTTGACATCAGCTATTAGTCTAAAGCCTACTAATGCGTGATATGGGGGGGTAGGGGGAATCCTTGTACTGTGCACACTACAGATAAAACACAAATGCAGGCTATGAATGTTTTCCTGGGTCTCATGTTTTATCTTCCTTGAATTTACAGTCAGTATTTGCCATCCTAATTATAAGCTAGTTTTCCAAATGATATTTTATTCAGTAAGTAAGCATTACACAGAACTTGCTACAGTAATACAATTATTGTAAAACAACAGTCAGTTAAACATCTTTCAAAAACTTTGAGGAAATATAAAAGTATATATCTATGCAGTTTCAGTCTCTGGCACTGAGTCAGTAATCAGCATTCACCACACTGGTTAAACAAGTCTCAAAATATTACACACAATACTCCACCCAGTATGGTTCAATACAAAACATTTATCAACAGAATTCTTCAGTTCCAAGTTTTAGCTATCATAGCTAAACACATACTCAAGTATCTAAATCCTGAAGTTGTATAGCATTAAAACATACCAAACATCTAACAACATACCGCAGATCTAGTATCAGTAAAGTATTCTTGATTTTTAAAGTAATTATTTTCTCTTGATTGAAACAGTGTCTTTACAGATGTGGTGGTGATGCTGTAGTTATAATCTAAGATATGAAATCCAGAACAGGACCTGCACAAGACATTTTGAAGTCTTGGGACAGAATAACAACTACCTAAAACTAATCAGTTGTTCTGGAACTTTAAAGAGATTCCACAATCTCTGCACCCTGGGAGAAAAATTGCAGTAATAAATTAAATATCTAGCAATTTGCTGCCCTTTCATGGCACCCAAAATCAGCTGCCTAAAGTGGCTTGTCTCACACACTGCTTAATGGCAGGGCCAGCCCTGAAACAGAAATGGAATGTTTCAACTGACCAATTTGAATGAGGATAATGTGACATTGGACCTCCATGAAGGTCCATTTTCTGCAGGGGATGGAGTGCATCCTTGGATGTGTTTTCCCTCCCACTTGTTCCACAGGCAGGAATATGCAAATTAGACAAATCTTACCTCACTGTGGGTGGACAACATATCCAGCTGACAAGATAATCCAATTAAGAAGAAAATATCATGTTAATCTCAGAGAAAAGCAGTGCATCCCATGGGTACAAAATGGCAGCTGAACAAAATGCAAGAACTAAAACTATTGAGGAAGAAGAACATCCAGTAAAAAGCAAAACAAAACAAAACAAAAACCCCAAAGAAACCCACATATAAAAAAGATTTGTCCAACTTACAGCCAATAACCAAAACTAGCTTATGACAGGTAGTATTCCTCCATCCCCTGCAGAAAATGAACCTTCACAGTTGGTCCAATGTCACATTGTCCTGCTGGGTGGGGGGGATCATCCAACGGGATGTACCACAGCTACTCAGAGAGGCGGGCCCAGCTATGGACCTCCTATCCCTATTGGAGAACCACTAGCTGTAGTACTTGCCAACCAAAAGAAGCTTTGGCAGACGCACAGACATCAATCTTGTAATGTCTCACAAAGGTAGACAAAGAAGACCAGATGGCTTCCCTGCAAATATCCCCCAGAGATGCTGAAGGCAGCCAAAATAGAGGTACTCCTAGTAGAGTGAGCAGTGACCCCAGCAGACAAGTCAGAACAGAAACCTCACAACACTTGGAAATGCATCCTCTCAGCATCTGGAAAGTGTAGCAGTTGAAACCTTCTTTCCCATGGTTTGGGGCTGGAAGGAGAGAAACAGGGAATCACACAAGTGGAAGGATTCCATTCCCTTTAGATAGACATGCAGTGTGCTCGTCTTAAGTCCAAGAGAGTGCCTCTCCCTCTCCTTGTCCAATCTAGGGTAGGGGCAAAAAGAAGGTAACATGACATCCTAGTTCCTATCAAAACTTGAGTTAACCTTAGGAACAAACATAGTGTCCAACTTCAGGATCACTGAATCCGGGTAAAAAACGCAGTGTTCCTTATGCACTATTCACATTGGCATTCTGCTGAGTCAGGAATAGGTCCATACAGGGCTGACCGAAGTCTGGATCCACCCTAGTGCAAATATAAGCTTTCACACAAACTTGTCACCTGCTTTGCAGCCCTTGCCTGGCACTGCCACCATGTGGCAGAGGCTGAGGCAGAGAGTGGAGGAATCAGTTTGCCTTTGGGCTTCTGAGCAGCATTGGTCCCCTCCCTTCTGGCCTGACATGTTGGTGGCATCAAGACTTCCTCTTCCAGCTGCCCAGAGATGATCCAATGCCTGTGAAGCCAAGAGTGCCCCTGAACTCTGCCACAGCTGCTGCATCACTAGACCCAGGAGAGGAGGCAGTTTCCTGCCCCCTAGAGGAGTAGGAATGAACCTATGCAGGAGAGGCTGGAGTCACTGAGGAGCCCTGAGATCCCAACAAACCACTAAAGTAGACATTGTGCACTCTCTCCCACCAAAACCTGAGGTGAGGCCTGGGACTGAGCCTCAGACCATGGATGAGGAGAAAAAAGCAGGCCCCAGAAAGGCTATCTGAGGGACCAATCCCCACTGCTCGTACCAAAACCTGCCAGATCCACCAACAGAACTTAGGGTGATGAGCTATGCTGTCAATCACTTGAATAGGAAGTGATGCAAGGCCCAGTGGCTGTGAACCCTCCAAAACCTCACTCTCTCAATGTGATGATCAGAAGGCCGACGTTGGTCTAAACTGACTTTTCTCCAGGTCAGCTAGCTGCTCCTCTGCAGCTTCTGCCAGCTCCTGGGATGAAGCGAACTTGAGGATACACGAAAGGAGACAGGTCTGATGTTACATTATCCTCATTCAGATTGGTCAGTAGAAACATTCAGTTTCTCTTGCAGGACAGAGTGAGAACAAGCTACTTTAGGCACCTTCACTCTGATGCCAACAAGTTATTTGCAGGTTTAGTGATAGCCTATTTTTGGAAATCCCAGGCTGAGCTACCTCTTGAGGTATGGGACAACAATATCTAGGACGTGGCTATTTCAGAGTGATTATCTGGGCTTAGAAGAGTAACAAACAGTGTTATAAAGAGAGACAACTTTGATGAAACCCGCCCCCGCTTCTTTTCATAAGGGAAGTAGCAATTTCTTCCACCAGTTTTGCAAACATGTTTGTGGAGAGTCTATATTGACCATTAATGTCTTAAGATTATGTAAGAGTATGTTACAATCGTAATGCTGCGTTTATTATTTTTTGTGGCGATTGTATTAAATTTGATTTAATAAAAATTTTAAATGGAAAAAAATGCAGGTCCACAAGGCTTCACAAATCCCCCCCCCATTTTTTTAATGATCGTTTGCACAAGTCCTCTGCAGTATTTCTGTGGTGCCAAAAGGTTTCCCCAAATTAGTCCTTGAATGGCTACACCCACTTTTTACACTTTAGCCACACCCACTTTGATATATGACCCTTTGAGGGTTGGCCATGGGTCAATGCAGTACAGTGGTACCTCGGGTTAAGTACTTAATTCGTTCTGGAGGTCTGTACTTAACCTGAAACTGTTCTTAACCTGAAGCACCACTTTAGCTAATGGGGCCTCCTGCTGCCGCCGCACTGCCAGAGCACAATTTCTGTTCTCATCCTGAAGCAAAGTTCTTAACCCGAGGTACTATTTCTGGGTTGGAGGAGTCTGTAACCTGAAGCATATGGAACCTGAAGCATATGTAACCTGAGGTACCACTGTACTTGGCCTGGAAAACGCTATCATCTTGGGGGCCTTAGTATTTAACCTTTTCCTTGCATTTTGTTAATAGAAAAGAGAAATATTTAGAAAATTGACCTTCACTTTATTTTTACTAATCAAAATTATATTATTTCTTTCACATACCATTACCACAGCAGGCTCCAGAATGACTCCAATTCCTTATGTTTATTTGGACTGCTAATTGTCCTGGGTGCTGAATGGTGGCTTAAGAGGCATAATTTGATGCAATGTGTTAAGTGCCTCATATCATCTGTGTGACGTACCTTGTTGGTTGAGAATTCCACACATGGTGAAATATAAATAAAAAAGGTGCTTTGAATGCTCAAAAGTTCTATATAAAAACTAGTTAATTTTACTATAACCTCTTGTCAAAAGTCTATCAGGTAGTCAGTCTAACACTGAAGTACCGTATTTTTCCGTGTGTAAGATGCCCCCATGTATAAAATGCCCCCTACTTTTGGGGACCCCAAATTTAGAAAATGGGCATATGCACTATCCGTGTATAAGACGCCTCCAGATTTTTAACCTTATTTTAAAGTAAAAAACCCTAGTTTTATACATGGAAAAGTATGGTAAATCAGGACTCCCATTCCCAGGGCTGTGTGGATTTAGGCCAGGAAACCATTCCTTCTTTATTCTAAAAATGTTACAGTGTAATCTTCTGGGATGTCTACTTAGAAATATGCCCCACTAAATCCAATGGGACTTACTCCAAAATAAGTGTACATAAGATTGCAGCCTTATTTCTTTTCATTTTTACTATTTTAATTTGTACAATCATGCCACTTTTTAAATCATATTTCCTTTTGCTAGTATGCATAAATCACCACTAAAAACAGGAGTGTGTTGCCTTTTTCAATAAGCAATAATACTTACCAACCAGGGCAAGAGGTGTGGGAGGGAGGTCTTACTTTTTTTCTCCCCTACAGATTTTTGAAAGTCACTCATTAGTTACATCCACTTCAGGCTTGCCAGAGGCTGGTAGGTTCAAGATCATTATCACCCCAGGGCCTAATACTGGCCACTGAAGGCAAGAAGCACCAACAGCAAATCTATACCTGGAGAAATCTATAGCTTGGACATGGTCAGTGGGATATCTGTGGCAGACAAGCCCTTTCAATGACAGTCAGCAGAGAGGTATCTCTGCTCCATCCTAACCCCCTTCAGCCAACAAATCTGGAGATTAGGAGTGCTTTGTCAGACTGCAATCCTATACATACTAACCTGAAAGTAAAAACTTATGAGGTCAATGAGACTTACTAGGACCATATGTATGTATAGAATTGCACTGTTAAGGCTGGTCACAACACCAAGGCTTCAGAAATGTCAAGCTCAGTTTTCAAGAAGATTCCAAATGTGAAACTGATCAATGAGACCTAGAGAAGTAACATGGACTACAAGGAAGAAAGAAAAGAGGAAGAGGAGCTAGAAAATAGTGTTCAAAAATATGAATTATTGAGATTTTCAACATGACTCCATCCAGGTCATTTGACCACCTCGCAAGTTGGACATTTTTAAAGCTATAGAAATTATTTCATTCCTTGCCAACTTTTAAAACTCAGAATTCTCTTATACCATATGCACATATCTGTATCTGACACAAGAAGACATCCATTGATGATTACTTGATATAAAACTAATTTCTTCTGTTAAAAAACACATGTCCTCAATACGTGTATCTATATTTATGAAACATCCATGGAATATGTAGCAATGTGGCAGGGCTATTATTGTTGTCTTGACACTACTGGCACTGGCAAAGCAACAGCTGGAAAAAAAATATTTTCCATTACATCCACCAAGTCTGTCATCAATCTTTCCTCCGCACAAGTAGGGACAGGCTATTTTTAATATTCAGATGAGCCAAAAATAATACAGGGATGACAACCAAGTATAACTATTTCCTCTTAACCACCTGTTGACAGTTTTAGGCTTTGTTCAACACCAACTGATTGTCTCTTTCCCATACTAGCAAAGAATTAAACTTAGGTTTAATCTACTGTCACATTCTCTTAATTTTCCTACTTTCCTCTCCAAGTTAATTAATTCTATTTCATAACATTACAAGCCCAAGCCCTCTCTAATTATGTCAACTTTGACATTGTTCACTCATTTGTGGAGAGTAAAGTAACAAGGAATTCTCTTTTTTAACCTTAAAAATTTGTTTCTAATCTTAAAAAGTAGAAAAAGCCTACATAAATCAATTTAAACATTAAGTATATGCCACCTAAATGAAAAATATAAAACAATTGTCTAGATCTTGGGTCATAACATTGTTGCAATATAGCAGGGGTAACAATACCACAACTCACAAAAACAAGCATCCCTTCTACCTCCTCTTTGCCTAAGAATGAATAACACAATGGTGGAAGCAACACAATCCTGCAAACATCAAGTTATGCAATATAAATAGACAGATTGAATGACACTGCCAGAGACATGCATAGTAAAAAAAGAAGAAGCCACGTCTGAGTTGAGGAGAGAAACCAGCAGTAAGAGATGCAGGGGCCTCTGGAACAGAAAGCAATGCCAGCTGGCTCTCAACCATGTGAAGATATTTGAATGTGGTCCTTAGGGCTCTGGAACTTTGCTTTTTCCTGCAGTAAAATGCTTTCCTTACATAAAGAGCTTACCGGTGATATGCTTCCCGACGATACTTCTTCATAGCATAGCCATCCATATTTGCAGGAAGATCTGCTGCATTTTGCAGTCTGTCACTCCATGAAGTTGTCATTTTGTTGTTGTTTTGTGCAATTGTCACTTAATTCTGAAACAACAAATGATGACACTTTTTTAGTTTGTAATGTATGTCTCACCACTCCCTGTTTTTAAAGAGAGTCATAAATACTTTGGGGAAAGCAAGTGGCTGATAAAAACAGTTATCTTAGTTGTAAAAAAAAAAAAAAAAGACAAAACCAGAGACTCTAGCATACTTGTGGGGGTATATACTTCAGTATGCATACTTCAGTATGCATGCTTCAACAAGCTTGCTTCAACAAGAATGCTGTGCGATCTAAATGAATGCTTCTAGATTGCATCAACAGAAGTACAGTGTCTAGATCAGGTTTCCTCAACCTCGGTCCTCCAGATGTTTTGAGACTACAATTCCCATCATCCCTGACCACTGGTCCTGCTAACTAGGGATCATGGGACAAAAACATCTGAAGGGCCAAGTTTGAGGAAGCCTGGTCTATATCATGGTAAGCAATGGTGCAGTTCTCTTCTGCTCATGTCTAGTTCTGGGAATCAACATTAAAGAAGGATATGAACAAACTGGAATACATGCAGAGGTCAATAAAGTTGGTGAGGAGGCCTGAAGACCAAGCCATTGGAGAAAAGATTGAAGGAGGTATATGTGGTTATCCTGAAGAAAAAATTATTAAAAGGCAATAAAATAGCCATCTTCAAATAACTGAGGAGCTATCACACAGATGATGATAGCTGCTCCAGAGCATAGGATGCAAGCCATTTAAATTAAAAGGAAAATGATTTAGACTAAATTTTAGGAAGATCTTTTTGACTTTATGGGCCATTTGACAGTGGAACAGACTGTCTGGGATGTGATAGACTCCCTTTCATTTGAATTTTCAAAGGAAAGACTGGATTGTCACCTAACAAGGATGCTGTAGTAATGCATACCCTGCATCAAGAGCTACTTAGGTACATCAGAAGTCATCTAGTCTATGTTTCTATGAGTACTACAGAAAGAGAAAGAACCTACCTAAATTACATCCGTTTATTAATGGAATATCAAACTTATTTACACAATTTAACATTTACAATAAAGAATTAACAGCAACAGACCAACAATTGCAGGTTTCTCGTGTCTCATTCTATGTAACAACACACCTGGAGGGAGTATAGGAGCAAGCAGATAAAGCACTATAAACAAGGCATACTGAAGCAGTCTCTCCAGAAACCAGCACAAGCAGGAAATGGTCTTAAATTGTCAGACAAGGAGTTGATGAAAGGGAGAAACAGGAACCATCAGTTGCAAAGGTATCAGGTTTGACTTGGCCTTTGGCCTGTTTGATATTGGGACTTGGCTTCTCCATCAACTGCCTCTTGAAAAGTCTGAGGACATTTTCTAGTCTCCAGCCACCGTCATTCCAGCAGCAACTAATAAAAGGATAATATCCTTATGGTATCACAATTATGATTTGTAAATCATTAAACACAGGAAAGACTTAAAGTATAAAGTTTTTACAACCATCAATTTAGGTCAGCTGTGCTGACTAATGTGGCCCAAATTGCTCAATTTTCAATCTCTTTGCATTTTGCTATTTAAAACTTTCCTAAACTGACATGTTAATTCCTTGGGGGTGAGGGCAGCCCCAGCCAACAGAGAGAATGAATGCATTAAAGGACTGAGGTAAATTTCCTTTCCATTCATCATTTCAGTAAGAGAGATGGTTAGGAATACATATGGGGAGAAGCGAACAGAAGTAATTAAAATTCAGACATCAGTTCCATATATGTAAGGAAGCCCTTTTTTTGCTTATAAGCAATACATAAATTAATAAAAATGTATGTTTCTCAAGAACCACAGAGCCTAGAACTTGCCGATCAGAAGGTCAGCAATTCGAATCCCTGTGACGGGGTGAACTCCCATTGCTCGGTCCCAGCTCCTGCCAACCTAGCAGTTTGAAAGCACGTCAAAGTGCAAGTAGATAAATAGGTACGGCTCCGGCGGGAAGGTAAACGGCGTTTCCGTGTGCTGCTCTGGTTTGCCAGAAGCAGCTTAGTCATGCTGGCCTCATGACCCGGAAGCTGTACGCCGGCTCCCTCGGCCAGTAAAGCGAGATGAGCGCCACAACCCCAGAGTCGGTCACGACTGGACCTAATGGTCAGGGGTCCCTTTACTTTTACCTTATGTTTCTCAAGAACCTTCAGCTCCCTAGAAGCACAGTTTTTCCATACAAGCAGCTTACTTCAGCCAAAAATCATTTTTCCCCTGGTAGAGTGGAACAATAGTTGGCAAGTGCCTCTCCTCCTCCAAACTTAACTTTAAATCTGACACCGGGATCCAAATAGCAAATACCCAAACACACAGAAGGCTGAATCTCTTCCCATTGTGAATTCAAAGAATTAATGATTTGAATCCTTGTGTCAGAGTAAGATATTCTAAGTTTACACACATTTGCTCCTTCACCATAGAGAGAAGATCTTCAGCCCTGGTAAGTGTCTGAACTGGACCTAAGATTCATCAATGAATCTTGTAATGCTTGGCAGGATGGAAAATAATGTGTTTAATGATGCAAAAGAAAATAGTATTAGCCAATTAACTAAACTGGTGCCTCAACTATGGCAACACCCTTTTAAATTTGAAGTACCAAAGCGGATCAATAAGTACAGAGGTTTCATTCCAGTGATGAAAATGGATTATGATTTCTACCAAAAATTCCATAGGGTCATACTCGAATTCTTACTTCAATACAGTGGTACCTGGGGTTAAGAACTTAATTCATTTTGGAGGTCCATTTTATTATTATTATTATTATTCAGAGGTCCATTCTTAAATTACACACACATACAGTGGTACCTCAGATTAAGTACTTAATTCGTTCCGGAGGTCCGTACTTAACCTGAAACTGTTCTTAACCTGAGGAACCACTTTAGCTAATGGGGCCTCCCGCTGCCGCCGCCACGTAATTTCTGTTCTCATCCTGAAGCAAAGTTCTTAACCTGAGGTACTATTTCTGGGTTAGCAGTAGCAGAGTCTGTAACCTGAAGCGTCTGTAACCCGAGGTACCAGTGTAAATAAAGTGGATCCAATCCCTTAATGTAACTCCATTCCAAGTTATTTTACTGCTTTCACCTCTGTCCATACCAACTGACACAACACAATACAGATTTCAAGCTGCTATGATGAATCAGAAAGGAGGATGCAGGAACCTTGTACAGTACTGATCTTCATTTGGGTTAATGATTTTGTTTACTTTAACAAATGTTTCTTTTCAAATGATGTGAAGGGTACAAGTTAAAAATAAGTTGAGCTGAACCCTGACATACTTTTGTAAGTCAGTAGGATAAGTATGTTAACAGCATAGGCGGCTAGCCAGCTAAAATTCTGAACTATAAAGTCTATGGCACCTTTCTTAAATTACAAAAACTTATTTTAAAGGCCAAGCATCTGTAAATAGCTTCAAATAAATATAGAACCTGTAAACATGCCAAGCACATCAGAAACAACCTTCTGCAATTTATTTCAATTACAGTGCTTCTAACACTATTATAACTAAGCAACTGGCTGTTTCTGCTCCAAAGATAATTTCAAAGAA